>NC_092872.1:335127798-336365298 GCF_028372415.1 Notamacropus eugenii
AAGTGCTCTTGTCCATTTGTTCCTACCTCTTTTCATTCTTTCTCTTGATGTTTTAGAGCTACTGTTTTTCCAAATTTTTCCAAGTTCTTATAATTTTACTGAAATCTATAAATGAGCATCAGTGATGCTCATTGGTCCAGCCATGAACATCAAATATTCCTTCCACCCATTTAAGTTGTTTTTTTATTTCTTTAAGAAGAACTTTGTAACTGAAGTTATATAAGTATTTCATGTATTTTCATAAAATGATCTGCAGGTATTTTCTTTCAATGTTACTTTCAATGGGATCTCTCTATTATTGCTTAGATTTTTTTATTGCAAAAAGAAATGCTGTTGATTTTTTTTTTGAGGGGGAAGGCAAGGCAATTGCGGTTAAGTGACCCCACATAGGTAGTAAATGTCAAGTGTATGAGGTTGAATTTAAACTCAGGTCCTCCTGACTCCAGGGTCTGTGCTCTATTCACTGCACCACCTAGCTGCCCTGATGTTGTTGATTTTTAAGGATTTGTTTCGTAGCTTGCAACTTTGCTTAAAAAAAAAAACAAAACTATGAATTTTTCTCAATTGGCATCTTTTCTGATTCCCTAGGATGTTCTAAGTCAACCACCATATCAGCAAATATGGATAATTGTATGTCCTTTTTTCCATCTATATGCCTTTCATTTCCTTCTCTTGTCATTGCTTTTGCTAACATTTCCAGTACTACATAAAATAATAGTAGGGAAAGTGGTTATCTTTGTTTTACTTCTGTATTAATTGGGAAAGGTTCTAGTTGCACTGAATATGATGCTGACTATGTAGTTCATTACTACCCTTTGTCCTCTTGATTACTTTCCTCTCATTTTCCTTGAAATCTCTTCTCTGGTTCCATGTCATCTGACTCCTTGGGGAAAGAGTTTTATGCGTCACAAGCCATGGGTCAGACTGTACTACCCAGCTGGAGGGTGGTAGGAGTAGGGGAGGGGATAGTGAGTTTAGTGATTCCTAAATCTTAGGAATTAAGTATTAGCTTTCTCTGTTGTTAATTCATTGCATGTTACCTCGTTAGACTTGTGTTTGTCTTTCATTCTCGAAGAGGACCATGACATCAAGATGATGACATGTCTTGCAGTTGACTTTGATTTGGGTGAGGGAGGGCTGTGCAAGGTCACCAGCCTCACTTTCTTCTCCTGAGCCATCTGGGTCCAATGGCCTGATATTCATCAGGAGACTGGAGATGGATGGCCCAGGATGCAATGGGAGACCCTGGCCCTTTCAGGCATATTGTTAGACTATGGAAGTAGATGATAGTGTATACATCTTGCATATAATTACGATTTTATAGAAATTTCAGAGGTTGTAAAGAATCAGAGAAAATGTTTAGTCCTCTATTGCATTTGTCACATGACCTAGAAGTCTACTGTCATCTCATTACTGATGGTGGTTCCAAAGTTAAACCTCAATGACAGGGTTAAACCATAGGAAATGTCCGCTGAAATGGCAGTCTCAAGATCTAGAAAAGTTCTTTCAGAGGACTAAGAACCTTTGCAATGTTAAAAAAAAACAAAATACAAAGATGGCTTCAAACTTTAGCCAGAGAAAATAAGTTCATTGTCCATGATTTCCAGAATAACGAAAAAGAAATGTCAACATTGCACTGATTAAACAGTTTTCACCACTAGTTCGATGGGAAAGCATTTAGTTTTTGTAAATCATCAAATCATCTGAACTTCTAAGCAATAATGGTTCAACATAATAAGAAAACAATGAAGAAACTGAGAAAAGTATTACATGAATTGTCCAAATACCTGAACAGGAATCGGCAGTTATTACTGATGCTCTTATGGATATTTCAGGCTTAAATTACAAATCCTCTTTGTACTATGATTGATTGCAACAATTAGAATTCAGGTAAAAACAGTCCTCAGTACAAAGAATCCTATCATAGTATAGGAATATTTTAAAAATGACATTAAAATATAGATATACTTTTACCTCTGTTAACCCAATGCTTACTTCTTAACTGTTTCTTCAAGTGAATTCTCCCCTAAAGGTCCATCTCTTAACACTTTGTTCTGTTTTATATTTTTATTTTTAATAGTTTATTATTTTACTCTCCCCCCCCATTTAGCAATTGTTTTTTAAATTCTGAAAAATAAATCCTCTATACACAGCTATGTAACTTGGTAAAACAAATTCCCAGATTACCCATTTCCAAAAATGTATTTTTTTTCTTTATACATTACAATTTCAGTAACTTCCTTTTTAGGAGATGAGTTGCATTTTTTCATCTTCATTCTTTTGGACATGTTCTTAATCATTGCATTGATCAGAGTTTTTCTCTATAATGTTATCATATAAATTGTTTTCCTAGTTATGCTCCCTTCACTCTGTATCAGTTCATAAAGATCTTCCCAATTTCCTCTAAAACTGTTCATTTTGTAATTTCTTATGGCACAATACCACTGTATTTCTCTAATTATTAGTGACAGAGCATTTTTTAAAAATGATTTTTGATAGCTTGGATTTCTTTGTTTAAAAATACTTCATATCCTTTGACCACTTAACGGCAATAAGTCATAAATTTGAAGCAGTTCTGTATATATCTTAGAAATGAGAACTTAATTAGAGAAATTGGTTGCAAAGATTTTTGTTCCCAATTACCTGCTTCCCTTTTCATTTTTACTTCATTACACTTATTTGTGCAGTTTTTTATTTTATAAAGATGTTTTCTTTTTTAAAATTATATATTGTTATTTTTGTTTATCAAATCTGTAAACATTTGCTAAAAATCAATTTATAAACAAAAAGTATTTTTAAAGATTTTTCTTCATTGATGTAGTGGCATACATTAAGTCAATGCATTATTATTGTTCACAAAAGCCTTGTTTACAAGAAAATAGTATAAATATTTGTGCCATTTTGTTTCCTTGTATTTAGTAGCTATACCTGTTAAACAGTTTTTGACTTGTGATGTAAAGCAATGTGACAAAATTCAAGTATGTGCTATCTGAATGTTTCAAAAACAATGAGCACTGTCAATACCTATGGGAGAGAATAAAATTACCTGTGGGGGGGAAAGAAGCCCTAGAAAATATAGGAACAAATGGACCTTTCGTTAAATTAGTAAACAGAATATATTTAACCAAGAATGAACATTATATGTAAAGGAGATAAACTAGCATCCTCAGTGAAAAGTTAGTTGTACAACCACAACTGTTCAGTCACTAATTGGTAAAATTCTTAAGATTCAAACAGAGGTTTAGTTCTCTGACCTGATTTACATATATGTTTATCTCGCTAATCCCCAGTGTCTTTATAGTTGAGGCAAAAATCCAATTACAATAATAAAAAATATATATTTGTAACAATTGCAGCAAAAAACCTTTTGATAAAATGCAACACCTATTTCTATTTTTTTTAAAAAAGCATAGAAAACAGTAATAACTGAACCTTTCCTCAACATGGTAAATAGAATAAATCTAAAACCAAGATCTAGAATTATATATGGAGATAAATTAGCATCCTTTCCAGTAAGATCAGAGATAAAGTAAGGATGTCATTTTCACCTCTTTATTTGATATCAAGGAAATAAGCATTAACAAAAAAAAGAAGCAAGATAACCACTTTTGCAGATCAAATGATGGTGTCCTTACCTCTAGAGTCAACTAAAAAATTAATTGAAAATATCAGCTTCAGGAAAGTTGTAGGATATAAAATAAATCCACAGAAGTCATTAGCATTTCTGAACACTGCTAACAAAACTTAGTTAGGAAGAGATAGAAAAAGAAATTGCATTTAAAATAACTTCACAATATATAAAATACTCACATAAAGGGTCTTCCCTTACACAGGCCCAGATTGCCTAACATGGAAACACCCTGAATCCTGCTTTTCTCTCCTAGTCTATGGGGGTAACCTCCTTAATAGGCTACATATAACAGAACAGGCTGTATCTTATGGCCAGATCACACTTCCAGACTTCAGAACTATATATTATAAAGCAGCAGTCATAAAAACCATCTGGTGTTAGTTAAAGAATTAAAAAAGAAAATATGAAGGGATAATGGAATAGACTTAAGGAGATTTAGAAATAGTAGACCCCAATAACACAGTACTTGACAAAGTGCAAAACAAATTACTTAGGGAAAAACTTCCTAATGGGTAAAAAAAAAACAAAAACAAACACCTTTTGGGAAAACTGGAAAGCAATCTGACAGAAATTAGCCTTAGACCAACACCTCATAACATATTCCACAATACATCCTAAATGGATGTTGTTGTCATTCAGTTGAATTTGACTCTTCATGACCCCATGGACCAAGAACACCAGGTCCTCCTATTTTGCATTATCTCTCAAAGTCTACCTAAGTTCATTCTCATTGTTTCCATGATATTATCTATCCATCTCATCATCTGCTGTCCCCTTTTCCTTTCAATTTCAATATTTCTAAACATCAGGGTCTTTTCCAATGAATCCTGTCTTCTCAGTATGTGACCAAAGTATTTAAGCCTCAGCTTCAAGTATTTGACCTTCTAGTGAATAACATGAATTAATTTCTTTACTATTGACTGACTTGATCTCCTTGCTACCCAATGTATTCTCAAAAGTCTTCTCCAGCACCACAATTCAAAAGTGTCAATTCTATGGCACTCAGCTTTCCTTATAGCCCAACTCTCATAGACCTATATACATTGCTGATGGAAAAACCATAAGCTTTGACTATATGGACTTTGTCAGCAAGGTGAAATCTCTGTTTTTTAGTATGCTGTCCAAATTTGCCATAGCTTTCCTTACAAGGAGCAAGTGTCTTTTAATTTCATGTCTGCAGTCACCATCTGCAGTAATCTTTGACCCCAACAATATAAAATCTGACACTGTTTCCATTTCTTCTCCTTCTATCTGTCAAGAAGTAATGGCAATAGTTGCCAAAATCTTAGGGTTTCTTGATGTTAAGCTTCAAGTCAGCTTTTATACTCTCCTCTTTCACCCTCATCAAAGAGCTACAGAAGTTTGGTCTTATTTTCAAGAAAAGAAGATGATTAAGTTGATTAGCCCAATGAGGGACTGCATTCTAGCAGTTAGAGGCAAAGATGTTGGACAGTGTTTTGAATGAAGATGGAAATTGCAATATTGAGGTGGCTTCTTTCCCAGTTTGCCATCTCTTGTCTCTTCAAATCCCTAACAAGGGGCATGGCTAGAAGACCAAAGTATTTAATACCTCTCCCCACCTCCTACCCTCCCAACCCCATTTTCAGAGTTAAGCAATTTGCTATAAGACTCTCCTATTCTCTAAGTTGTTCCTAATTGGGGGAGGGAAAGCTTCTTCTAGTGCTTTAGAAGCTGTTTTCCGTTTGATATAAAATTATGACTGACCATAACTTCTTTATGATTTGTGTAGGCTGTTAACTGCAAGAAGGGGGGCTGAAATGCAGTGGGCTAATGAATGACTAGGATTAGTACTGAGAAGAAAACAAAGTTCTGATTGCTCTAAAATAGTTCTGGTGGGGTTTTTTTTAATTCTAACTTTGGAACTTTGAGCTATGATAAATAACTTATTGTTTCCTTTATTAATAACTTTTGATAAACTTCAATAAAAGAATTTAATACTAGACATAGGTTGTCCTGCCATTCAGTTAAAAGTTGGGTATCCAGGGGAAGGTGGAAGAGTACCTATAAGTCAACATAGTCTTCCCTCATTGTTTCTCCGCCAGCATGCTTGTGAAGTGATGGAGTTAACCATTGGAGAATCATAAACCAATTAAGGGAGGAATTTGGGAAGCATGTCTGTTTCCAAATCTGAGGGGAAGGGGGAAGCATTTCTTCCTTTCACTTTCATTTTCCACCTTAAACCTCTAAACTGTGCCAGGAAGTGTTGCCATGCCCCTTGTTAGGGATTTGAAGAGACAAGAGATGGCAAACTAGGAAAGAAGCCACCTCAATATCCCAATTTTCATCTTCATTCAAAACTGTCTAGAACTCTGACTGCTAGAATGCAGTCCCTCACTGGGCTGACAATGTTCCTTCATCTTCTTTTCTTAAAAATGAGACCAAACTTCCATAGCTCTTTGATGAGGGTGAAAGAAGAGAGGATAAAAGTTATGGTACAAGCAAAGTGCTATGAGAAATCTGAGATTGTGGAGACATTCATTTGGAGCGGCATGGGGGAAAGATAAATAAGGAAAGTTATTTGGTACAGGTAGCATCCTAGTTGAGCTTGAAAGAATGGGCCAAATTTCAGTTGACTAATGGAAGGATGAATCCATTCAAGCAAAGAAGACATGGAAAACCATTTAATGAAAGGTACAGGGGACACACATAGCCCAGTCTGGTAGGAACCTAGAGTACGAGAAGGGTAGTAGTATGAAATAAGGTGAAACAGGTAGGTTGGAGCCAAATTATGAGAGGCTCTGAATGTCAGTAAGTAGTTTATATTGTAAGTACAACCTAGCTTTCAAGGATGGAACCCATGTTTGTGTGGAATCCAAGGAACCTACTGGGTCCCCTACCACATGGATGACCACTTTTTCTTGATTTCTTTCATGCCTTCCTCCATGTAATCCCTATGTATGGGTGCCCCTCAAGGCTTTGTGCTTGGCCCTCTTCTCCTCACCACCTATTTTAGCTGTGATCTTTAATGATGCTGTTTCTACTAGACCCACCACGGATATCATGCACCAAACCAGTGAGTGAAGAGAGACTTGCCTTTCCCTGCTTACCTCTCTTCTACCTCACCTCCAAGAAATGGGTCTAGTGGTCTTTGTTTCTGTCTTTTATTGCTTGAACACCTCAGTTTCAGGTACTAGCATTGATCCTCACAAGACTAGAGAATCTGAGCCACACAGGTCTTGGAGTCAGGATTTATTCGCAAGTGGGGTAGTACAGCAAACTATTCAGGCATAGAAACCCTGAGAAGCTCGAGTTCCTTAAAACTCAAGCCCCGTGGCAGGTCTGGACTTGGAAACGGGTTTGTGCTTTATGAGAACTGACATAAACTATTAACCTAATCCCCTTCCTCTCCCCAGAGACTGAGGTGCTATGAGGGGGTGGGTGGGAGATCATGCCTCCCACTGTTGGGGAAGCATGTTTGTATATTGTGATTATATCTTTGAGTAAATATCCTTTAACAAAAAGTTCTGGTGTTACATAGGCAACTGAGAGCCAACGAAATTTTTCACCAATAAGATTCTAAGCAAAGTGGCATCAAGTAGTAGAAAGCACAGTGTTGTCTGTTCTTTGTTCTCTCAGAGGACCAATGACATCAGGAAGGTGATGTCCTGACTTGCAAGTGAATTGGATTTAAGTGAGCAGGGTTGTGCAAAATCACTATTCTCACTCTCTCCTCTGCAGCCATCTGGGACCAGTGGCCAGATACAGATCAGGACAACTGGAAATGGCCATGGGAGATGTTGGCCTTTTTAAGCTAAGGTCTTTCCCAGGTTTCAGTTTGTCTGAGGCAACACCCATTCAACGATTGAGGTTAGGTAGGATAAGGCAAAAAATGACCACTTTTACTTAATCAAAAGAAAGTGGGGGGAGGAAGGAAGCAAGGAAGGAAGGAAGGAAGGAAGGAAGGAAGGAAGGAAGGAAGGAAGGAAGGGCAGAAACAAAGAAGGAAAGAAAGAAAAAGAAAATGCACTGAATTTAGAATCAAAAGACCCAAATTCAAAACCCGGCTCTGTTCCTTACCACCTGTAAGACCCTGAGAGAATTAATCTCTCCAACATGGTTATCTCATCTGCAAAATGGAGTTGAACCAGATGATTTCTAAGGACTCTTCTAGCTCTGGATTCTATGATACAAAACCATCAAAGAGATTTGCAGTTTTTGTTCTCAAACTGTGAGTTTGTGTCTCTAAAGGCAGGAGAGACAGATAGAGGGTTCCTAGAAGATCTTTCTTGTCTTCTTAGTATACAGGCTTTAAACAAGAGAACTATAAACTTCACATCTGCAAATCAGCTATGCTTCATGCCACAAGAGGGCAACAAATTCTCAGAACACAATAACCAGGCATAATCAGCTGGAAAAGGTATTATTTGAAGCTACTGGTTATATGAAGGAACAATTTAAATAATTTAAGTAGCAATGTAATTTGTATAATGTTCACACAGTTCACTTATGAGCAATTAATGACTCACCAAATTATTTGCTTTATTTTTTTCTGTAAAAATATTTTGTAACTATATTCTATCTAAAACCAAGAGCTAGGGGAGGCAGATCCAAGGCAGCAGAATGACATTTCTAGTGACTTATTCTAACAGATCCAGAAAATGCACCAGACCAAACCCTGATAGAGAAATCCAGAAAAACTCACAGTGAGTCCTTGTCAAGCTTGCCTAGACTTAAGATGATAGAAAGGAAGGTCTTCAGGTGCTGGAAATGTGGTCAGGCCAAGAACACATTGCATGTACTTAGAGCACTCCAGCACCTGGGGAGAGGCTGTGCGCCCAGACAAGAAGATTCAGACTCATACTGAGGCAGCCTCACACCTAAATCAGGTCACTTAGATGGGAACAGGTGCTAGCTGGGAGCTTTGTTGCTCATTAACCAACCCAAAGTCACAGATCCAGGGTGGAATTAGAAAGGGATCTGTGCAAGCCATGGCATTCAGGGGTAAGGAGACCATGGGCAGAGATGGAAAACAGAGGAAGTTCAAAAGCTAGCAGCAGCAGTAGTGTGACTCAGAAATCAGAGGTAAAGCAGGATCTGACTTCCAAAGTCTAACCCAGCCTGCAGATCCAGGATCCTGGACCAAAAGGTAGCCTACAATTCTACTGCTCTTAGCCAGCAGAGCTTTTGTGTTGGTTGATAGGGGCTTAATTCTTGTTCAGACCCAAACCCAGGTCAGGAACTTGTTAACAACTGAACCTCAGTCATATCTGAAGTAATCAAAAGAAAGATGAGAGAGAGAGAGAGAGAGAGAGAGAGAGAGAGAGAGAGAGAGAGAGAGAGAGAGAGAGAGAGAGAGAGAGAGCTTGGCACAGAAATGCATTTCCACTCACCTAAGAAATGAAAGAAAGAGGAGAAGGGAGTAGTGAGAATTTGAAAGAGAGTAGAAAAGGGAGGGATAGGTCCTAAGCAAAACAGATTCTAAGGATGTAAAAAAATATTTATAGCTCTTTTTGAGTTTACAAAGAATGGGAGTCTGGCCTAAAGGTGCCTATATTTTGAGGAATGGATATACAAGGTATTGCATATAAATGTGAATGGAATACTATTGTACAAAACTCTTACCAACATAATGAATGACCAACTGGGTTTCTAGACACTAGCGAGATAACACCCCACATTTCTCTTGATAAAAAAATGAAGGATTCAGAATGTAGAATAAGACAATTTTGAGACCAGGGCCAAAGTGGAAAGTTACTTTGATTGCTTGCTTGCTTGATTGATGTGTGTAAATAGCATTTGTTTTTCTTCTGTTCTACATGGAGATGGTTGGGGAAGGGTTTGGGATAGAAAATGAGAAGGCAGATCTTGGTTGAATAAAACAAAATTTACATATACAGACAAATATATGTTCCCAAGTTTTATATCTATATGTGTATATGCACATACACATATAGATATAAAACTACATTTACACATATGTATATCATATATACGTATATGTATCATCAACTACTGACCAACATAGTGACCAACAAAAATTCCTCAGTACTCAAGATAATGACAGATAACCTATCCACCCTCTGACAGAGAGGCAACAGAATCAGATTTCAGACTGAGACTCTTTTTGGATATGTCCAGTGAGAAATTTTGTTTTATTTAACTGAACATGCATGTAACAAAGTTTTTTTTTTTCTTGCTTTCTCATTGGAGGGTCAAGGGAATGGTAGGAAGAAAAAAGCTAATTTTATATGAAAATAAAATTTAATTTAGAAAAATAATTCCAAGAGTTAAAATCATCTATAAAGCAAAAATGCTGAACTTCTTTCTAATAAGATCAGAAGCAGAAATGTTAGCTATAGCAGTAAGACAAGAAAAAGAAATTGAAGCAATAGGCATAAGCAAAAAAAAAAAATAATGAAGTAATAATCACTTTTTGTAGATTATATGGTTGACTTAAAGAAAACAGAGAACTAAAATTAAATGAAATAAGTAACTTCATCAAAGTAGTAGAATATAAAATAAATCCCCCAAGTAACCAATGTGTGTTTATATGTATGTATATATACATATATAAATGCAACAAAAAAATAGAAAAAATGTCATTTAAGATAACTACAAACACATAAAATATCTGGAATGTGTGTGTGTGTTTCTGTGTGTGAATTGATGGTGAGTCTTGTGAACAAAACAAGACTAGTTTACACAATGATCACAATAATGTTAAAAAAAAAAACCTACTTTGAAAGACTTCAGAACTCTGATCAGTGCAGTAGCCAATCATGACTTCAGAAACTAAAAACAAAGTATGCTTCCAACTCACAGAAAGAGGTGAAGGACCAGACATACATTTTCAGACTTAGCCAATGTGTTAATTTTCTGGACTCTACTTTTTGTTTCAAGGGAGGGCTTTTATGGGTTACAAGGTGGGGAGCTGGTAGATTGTAACAGCAATGAAAAAAAGAACAGTATCACTGAAATACTAACAAAAATATGTAGAGAACAAGAAGAATTTCATAAATGAACATAGACAAAGAAGGCAGTTTTTTTACTGCTGTGTTAAATTTAATATATTCTTTTTAAACACTGTATATAGAAATTTAATATACAATTCTCTTTTTTCGTTGTTCTTCTTGGCATATTGAAACATTTATTTTGTTGGGGGTGGGGGGTGGGAGGTGTTACTGAACTAATATAATATTTCCCTACCCCTGGGAGTCCCTATGGATGGTGGCTGGGTGGGGGAGAAGTAATGTCAAATCTTTGTTCCTTTACAGATCACTGATCAAGAGCTGATCCCTTGTTTCATAGAAGCTAAAGACTTTATCTATCTCTCTCTCTCTCTGTCTCTCTCTTCTCTTTAGCCAAGAACTTGATATTATCACCAAGTTATTAGAATATCCCCTTTCTTCTTCCAGGTAAAGACACATTTACCATAGTTATGCAAAGACAGTTTGACTAATAATGCCATCCATCTTTTGATACCCCAGGCTCTTTCTAGAATGGAAATGTCTGTATCATCCC
This sequence comes from Notamacropus eugenii, assembly GCF_028372415.1. Taxonomy (NCBI): domain Eukaryota; kingdom Metazoa; phylum Chordata; class Mammalia; order Diprotodontia; family Macropodidae; genus Notamacropus; species Notamacropus eugenii. The sequence goes on from NC_092872.1 coordinate 335,138,912, forward strand.
AGGAAAAAGGAAACCTATTGATTAAAGAGGGCCTGAGTTGCTTCCTCAGGATGTGTACAGCTACTTTAGAGGCCTGAGTAACCCTCTTTTAGGGAAAGAACAAGAAAAGGCCAAATAGAATCAGGCAGAACAATTTCCAAAAGCAGACTATCTTTATCAGGTAAATCTCACTGGAAGCTGACTGGATCTGAGAAACCACTGAAGAGAGAACCCTCCCCTTTCCTAGGATGGTATGGATTCATCAGAAACATGACTTCCAGGAAGTAAGATACCCCAACCCAATGGGAACATGATAAAGAACTGGCAAATTAAGCCAGTTGGGCCTCACTGGTTCTTGATAAAAAACAAACAGGATGAGTCTTAGTGATAAGACCTTTTGTAAATGCAAACAAACCATCCCATTAATAAGAACAAATTCTAGAATTTTGGCAGGAATCAAAGACAAATTCATTGGTCTGTAATTTAAAGACCTTCTCTTTTTCCATTTTTCTAAAATTTAATTGAAACTCCAGGTTTCATTCTATGACAAACACTGTACTTGACAATTTTCTACTTTCTATCTACTATATTACATCCATTTAACCAATAAAGTGATTTTCTTCCAGAAAGTCTTTTTTTTGATAAAAGGACAGAGAAAAAGTAATTTATCCCTCTTAAGGGTTAGTTTTGACCAACATTCACAAACCTGTCATTCATTCATCCACAGAATCTCAGAACTGGAGAGTTGTGCAAGACCTCAATAGAAAAGAAGCCCCACTATACCAGTACTTAACAGGTAAGCGACAATTCAGTCTCTTCATTTGTTCAACAAGCATTTGACAAGTGTCTGGTGTATATTAAAAACTGTACTAGATACTGGAGAAAGAAAAATGAAAACTATTAAAGATGGAAAGCTGGAAAATCGCATAGTCCCTATCCTTAAGGAGTTTATAGTCTACTAGGTGGGATACGATATATGTATGAAGCAGTGAAGACAAAGTAGAATATAACTGGAGCAAAGGGGCTCTATCTAGACAAAAAATTTGAAGAAAAATATGTGACAGTGTTGCAAACTGCCCATGCATGTTGTGGATATTTCAAGTGACAGCTGAGGTGCTGCAGTATCAATAACAGCCCACAAATGACTTGTTTCCTGCTTAGAGAGAAGTTGACAGGCACTTAATGGGCTGATTAACCAGCAAGGGCATGTAGTATACAATATGGTCACCAGGTGGTGCTATACTCGATTTATTTGAGCCATGTGATTTGAGCAGCAAGAAGTTTGGGTACCCATATACATTTCCACAAAGTATTCCCACTAGTTGTTACCCTGTGCTCAATCCACAAACTCTTAACACTTCTCTCCCTGCCAGTGCCCTGAACTTGCACAACACAGAGTGTCCCAATGCTGACACAGGTTCAACACTGATCTCAGGGTATGGGGAAAAAAAGGTAATGTTCTAAACTACTAAAAATTATGAAAAATCTTGATATGGCTCTAGCCCCCCACTGTTAAGCTTGATCATCTCCCTCAAACCTCCTCCCAACCAATAGTTAGGGGGTAAATTAAGAGAAGGAATTATACAATTAGAACTTGCCAAGATTTGCCCTCAATCAGAGAAAGTAGTGGGGGAATATTAGGATTTTGGGATTGATCTCCCAGTATGATCCAACCAGTGACTGAGGTTTCGCAAAATCTTCTGGTCAAATCTAGTCCTATTAGACTTCTGTTTCTGCTCACTGATCTGACTGCCCTAGTGCCTTCTCCCTGTCTCAGCCCTGAGGTCTCTGCTGTGGACACTGGAACAATCCAGGAACTGTCTCACTTCTAATTTCATCATGAAGCAGTTTTGGGTAGCAAGCAGCTGACAACAGCTGCCTGTCCAACTAACACCCTCTTCTATTTCATCTTTTACTATTGGCCATGTGGAAAGAATTGGGGGAAAGAGCAGACAGACTTATAATACTCCTCAAGAACAAAGCCCATAAAAAGTAAAGGGGGGTGGGGGAAGAAGGGGGCTGAGTTGCAGGCCTACGTACAAAATCCTACCCTGTCTCCCATCAATTCCAAAGGTTCTCCCTCTGTCCTGAGCCCACACTTGGGAAGTCCTACTTTCAAAGTCCTTGGACTCAGGGGCAACAGAGATTAAACACATCCAGATCACTTTCAGTTGTAGATGGTGTGAGCACAGATTGGAGAAGATGGTCATATAATTGGAGCTTTCTAACAACTAGGAAAAATCCATTTCTGGAAAGAAGACTGTAGAAGAATCTTGAACTTACCACTAGGGATTTCATCTGGTGCCACAAAAGTCACTTTTCTCTTCTACATCCCAAAGACAAACTGTGAAAGCCACACAGTAGTCTTAATAAATTACTTTAAGAGAGAATTGAAATCCAAGAGAACTCACCAAGAAGGCATACTTTGTATAAATAACTCCCAGGGAAGCCTCAAAGAATTATCACTTAATAGTATTCCTTTGTGGCAATTATTGATGTAATATCCCCTGGGGTTCATTCTCCCAACTGTCAACACCTCCTCAGACTGGGTCCTCAGAGGGGCAGATGTTACTAATCTTAAGGTACTAAGATAACCCTGTGGATGGCTAGCTCATGAGCTACCACCAGTGTGCCTATACAATTAATAATCAACCAACAGATTCAGTTCTTTAGCAAAGGTATTTACTCAAATGTGACAGCAAGAACAACACAAATTTTTAAAATATATATACATGTATTAAAAACATATACATATATCTATAAATATATAATATTCTATATGTACATAGTATTATATATTATATTTATAATAAAATACTACATTTACAAATATATATAATATACTAAATATATCCTATTCTATATACATGTTAAATATGTGTGTGTGTGTGTGTGTATCTTTCCCTTCCTAGAGCAGCTATGTGGCACAGTGGATAGAGTGCTAGGCCTGAAGTCAGAAAGATTCATTTTCCTGAGTTCAAATCTGGCCTGAGATACTTACTAGTTGTGTAACCCTGGGCAAGTCACTTAACTCTGTTTGCCTCAGTCTCCTCAACTGTAAAATTAGCTGGAGAAGGAAATGGTAAACCACTCCCGTATCTTTGCCATGAAAATCCTAAGTGAGAACACGAGAGATATGAAAACCAACTGAACAAACTCTCTCCCTTCCATTGCCCTGAACAATTAAACTGAACAGTTTTTTTAAATGAAAAGTAAAACTTGCATAACAAATATGCATAGTCCAGCAAAACAAATTCCATATTGGCCATGCCAAAAAAAAAAATCTCATTCTTCATTTTAAGACTATTACCTCTTGGGCAGAAGGTGAACAGCCCATTACATCTTCAGTTCAAATACAAAGTGTTCTATTTGGCATTCAAAGCACTTCATAACCTAGCCCCCTCTCACCTTTACAATCCTTTTCCACCTTCCATATACTTACGTGTGCTCTTCATTTCAGTGACACTGATCTCCTGACTGTTTTGAAATGAAATATTCCTCTCTAGCTCCAAGCATTTTCCCTGGCTATCTTCCACGCCTGGAACACTCTCCCTCCTCCACTTAACTACTGACCTCCTCTAAGTCCCAATTAAAGTCCTACCTAGGAAAGCTTTCCCAGCCCCTCTTAATTTCAGTGCCTTCTCTTTGTTAATTATCTCCTATTTATCCTATATACAGCTTGCTTTGTATATATTACTTTGCTTATTGTCTCCTCCATCAGACTGTAAGCACCTTAAGAGCAGGAACTATCCTTTGCCTCTTTTTGTATCCCCATTGCTTAGCACAGTGCCCAGGACATAGAAGACTCTTAATAAATGTGTAATGATTGGTTCAATTCTTTGGACTTGTGGTTTATTATTGCATTAATAAGAATTCTACAAGTCAGGGCCAGGGCCAAGATGGCAAAGCAAAAGCAGGGACTTGTTTGAGCATTCCCCCAAACCCCTCAAAATACCTGTAAAAAACTATTCTAAACAAATTCTAGAGTAGCAGAACTGAAAAAATGACCGACTGAAACAAATTTCCAGCCCAAGACAACCTGGAAGGTCAACAGGAAAGATCTGTTGCATCAGACTGGGAGAGGAGCACAGTCTAGTGTGGGCCATGCAGGCACAGACTGGGCCCCCATCAAACCTGGAGCAGGGCTCAGGATACTGAATCACTGGCAGCTGTGGCAGTTTCCAAACTTCTCAACCCACAAATGCCAAAGACTACTTAGAAAGTCAATGGGAAAGGTCTGTGCAACCTGGGTAAGAGAGGAGCAAGGTCCAGCCCCAACCCTGGGGCAGTGAAGGCTGTGGCAGTAGTGACTGTTTCTGGAGCTCTTGGCCCACAAAAGGTGGGGAGAATTGAGCAGCTGACTAAAGGGGAATCGCAAGGATCTCTTTGCTGGCTCTGAGACAGGATTCTCTTACTTTGCTGGTGCTTGGATCTAGTTCGCAGTCCTGGGGTGAGGAGGAGTGCTGGCATGGCAGAGTTTGTGGCGGTGGTAAAGAGGTGATCCTCCTCACAGTTCCAAGGCAGAAAGGGCAGAAAATGGAAGGGAGTAATAGAAGGGGGGGAGGGGAAAGATTGGGAAAAGAGGTAATCAGAATGCATACCATCTTAGGATGGGGAGAGGGGAGAGATAGGGAGAAAATTTGGAACTCAAAATCTCGTGGAAGTGAATGTTGAAAATTAAAAATAAATTAATAAAAATAAAAACAAATAAGATTAAAAAAAGAATTCTACAGTCTTTCAAAATCGTTTTTCTCTATAATGTTGCTGTATAAGTTGTTCTAGATCTACTCCCTTTAATTTATATCAGTTCATAGAATTCTTCCTAGTTTCTTTGAAAAATGTCCATTTAATAATTTCTTATGGCATAATATTACATTTCATTCTACTGATACAGTATGTTTAGCAACTCCCCAATATTCCCAAAGGACTCTTGACTTTTTAGTTTCCAATTCTGAGCTACTACAAAAAGCACTGCTATAAATATTTTTCTACATATAGCTTCCTTTTCTCTTTCTTTGATCACTTTGTGGTACAGGCCTTGTGGTTGTATAACTGCATAACTGTGTCACTTTCACAAGTTGGGTCCCCAGAGTACAGCCACTATGTCCCATTAGAGCTCTAGGATCACTCAGAGACACAGAGGTGTTCTAACTCTGTAGCTCACAAGCCCTCACTAGAGTTATTCTCCTCGTGATTATCATTTGATATCAAGTGGTCATCTTGTTGTTGTCCAGTCATTTCAGACTCCTCATGAATCCCATGTTTTTCTCTGCAAAGATACTGGAGTGGTTTCCTTCTCCTTCTCCAGTGGATTAGGCAAACAGATGTTAAGTGACTTGTCTAGGGTTACATAGCCAGTGAGTGTCTTGAAGTTACATTTGAATTCAGGTCTTCCTGACTTTAGGCCCAGCACTCTATTCACTGAGCAACCCAGCTGTCTCATCAATTAGTCAGCTAGGCTTAATTAGCCTTTAGAAATATTTACTAAGGTGGTACAGTAAAAACAACCTCCCAAAAGTCTGTGACATAACTCTTCCACAAGAATACATATGATGGGGTTCACACTCAGGGAACGTCCCTGAACTCCCCTTGAATCTTCCCACTTAATCTGGCCTTTCTTACTCAAATCTAATCTTTCCATTTGATCCAGCAGTCTCCAGAAGCCCATGGGCTTTTCTTCCCTGTGCCCAGGTCTCTGTTGCACTCCCCACCCTTTGATCCTATTACCAGCCACTCCCATCAGGATCCTCCCTGGGTTTCATCTATCAAGACCATCCCTGGGACCCCAAACTACCCTGCAACACCTGCTTCCAGCCCAGGCCCTCCACTGTCTGGTAAATCCTGATTGCCTCCAGCTGTTTCCAACCCTTGATCAGTCACCCCAGTCCCATTGAGGTCCTCCTTGAACTTCTCCTCAAGACCCTGCCTAAACCCCTCCTCCTATCACCCTAGACTATCAGACCATACCCAGATCCCTCTTCTAGTCTTTTCTGTATTTAAGTTCCATCTTGCCTCCATGAAGGCTCTCAGATTCAATCCAGCTCCAACTCTGTCTAGCTGAGATTCTATCTGGCCCACTTGTGAATACAAGAATTACAAATGCTTGGGGGCCTTAAGAGTCAACCCAATATGGCGAATCTTTAATAAACTTTGTCTTTCTTTGGCTTTAAGAAGGCTTGAATGCCTGACACCATACACATAGTCCAAATGGGTATAAATGGGAATAAAGTCCAAATGGGTACATGATCTAGATATAAGGATTGATACCATAGACAAACTGGAGGAGCAAGGAATAGTGTATTTATCAGATTTATGGAGAAGGGAAGAATTTTTGACTAAAGAAGAGATAGAATGCATTATGAAGTGCAAGATGGATAATTTTGATCAGATTAAACTGAAAAGTTTTTGCACAACCCAACCCAATGCAACCAAAATTTGGAGGGATATAGTATATTGGAAAAGAATACTGCTTCTAGGACTGTATCCCCAAGAGATCATAAAAATGGGAAAGGGTCCCACATGTACAAAAATATTTATAGCAGCACTCTTTGTAGTGGCCAAGAACTGGAAATCAAGGGTATGTCCATCAGTTGGGGAATGGCTGAATAAATTATGGTATATGAATGTAATGGAATACTATTGCGCTATAAGAAATGATGAACATGAAGACTTCAGAAAGGCCTGGAAAGACTTATATGATCTGATGCTGAGCGAAAGGAGCAGAACTAGGAGAATTTTGTGCACAGCAATGACCACAGCGTGCGAGAGTTTTCTCTGGTAGACTTGGAACTTCATAGCAATGCAAGGACTTAAAAAAAAATTCCCAATGATCTTCTAAGGCAAAATGCCTTTCACATGCAGAGAAAGAACTATGGAACTCAATCGCAAAATGTAGCAGATCATTTTTGTGTGTGTGTTTAATGTTCTGGTTTGTTATATGATTTCTCCCATTTATTTTAGTTCTTCTACACAGCATGACTATAGTGAAAATGTATTCAATAGGAATGTATGTGTAGATCCTATATAGAATTGTATGCCATCTCAGGGAGGGAGGGGGGTGGTGGGGGGCAGGTAGGGGGGAAGAAAATCTAAGTTTTATGGTAGTGATTGTAGAACACTAAAAATAAATAAAATTAATATTAAAAAAAAAAAAGGCTTGAGTCAAATTCATTCCAGCAGGACCCGGCGTGTATTTTGGGGTCCCCAGCATCCCTGAACCTTAACACATAGAGTCCAGGGAAAGTGGGCCCAAATTTAGAGCATTATTTGGAAAAGGGGCTTACTCATGTCTCTTGGAAGTCCTGCTGGAGATTTGAGTCAAACATTTTTTCTTACATAGTGTTATAATGTTTGCAAAACTTTTAAAATTTTATTTGTTTTAATCAGCCAAGATCCGCCTTCTCACTGTGAAGTTTAAAAAGTTCAAGAGACACAGTTTCTGGGTAATTAATCACTTTATTAATAATGTTAGCATATTACCAATAAAATAGATCAGTAACACTTTGGAATGCCAAAAACCATCAAGGTGGTGGGTTCACAGTTTATATACCCTTGGAAAAAATGGGTGTTCTTGAGGGCAGCAATCAACTCTGATTGTTTAATAATTAATGAGAAGAATGAATGTTACAACAGAATTATACAACCTATTCTAATGAAAGGCTCAAGGCGGGGGTGGCACCCCCAGGGAAATGTGACTGATTACATCATTTAGTTCTAAATTGCCCAGCCTCAGGGAAATCTAATCAAAGAATTTATCCCCACCCAAACCTGAGTAGAACACAATGGACTTCCCTACTTGGGTGGGATCCCAACAAGACTGAAGGGAAAAGTAATTCAATCTCTTATCCATAATGTCCTTCAGAAACTGAGCCTTGGAATGAGCACTTTAGAAAAAAGGAGAACTCTGTATCTCCCCAAATCATTATCAATAATTTCTCTCATCACCCACTTACTCCCAACCCCTCCTTCTACCAACGGAGAACACAAGAAAAGTAAAACCCATTACAAATATGTATGGTCAATGAAAACATTTTTCCGCATTGTCAAAGTCTTAAAAAAATGTTTCATTTTGCATTTTGAGTCCACTTCTATCAGGAGGTAGATAGAATGTTATCTCTTTAGTCCTGTGGAATCCTGGTTGGTCATTATGCTGATAAATTTACTTACCATTTACTTTGAATTTATTTTGTATACATTTTGTATTTCATGCTTTTGTATATGTTGTCTCTTCCAATAATAGTTAGCGTTTATATAGGGGCAGCTAGGTGGTGCAGTGGATAGAGCACCGGTGCAGGAGTCAGGAGGACCTGAGTTCAAATTTTACTTCAGACACTAGATGCTCAATAGCTGTATGATCTTCAGCAACTCACTTAACCTCTATTACCTCATCCTGGGTCATTTCTAGTCAGCCTGATGAATATCTGACCACTGGATTCAGATGGCTTTACAGAAGTGAGGCTGGTGACCTGCACAGCCCTCCCTCACTCAAAAAACAAAGTCAAGTGCAAGTCGTCATTATTTCTCTGACGTTATGGTCTTCTTCAGCAAGGAAGGAGGAACACGCACATACCCTTTCCCTTGGGACTATCATTCATTCTCCTGACTTCAACTAACTACAGCTCCAGGTTGAACTTTTTGAAGCTCCTGACTCATATTTCCAACCACTATAGGACATAATTTCCCAGATATCTTTCTAGATTTCAAACTGGCATTTCAAACACAATATGTTCTAAATCAAGCTGGACTCGGTAGTGACTAGGAAGAGAAAAACAAGCTTGATTGGGTTTGGGAAATTATATAGTGCTTTCAGTGATGTCAAGCAGTTCCTTAAAACAAAAATTCATCTTTTAAATATCAATATTCTTTTAGAGATGCTACATGAAAAATCAAACTTACAGGTGATGCAAAAAGCATTGAAGAAACCTGTGGAGGTCATAAATAAGCTAGATCATATTATCAACAATGAATTGTGCACCTGAAAATATTGTCTAGGAAATTTATGATTGAAAAAGATAATCTGTTAGTGAGAACAAAGAATAACACATGAATAGTCCAAGCACTGTGCTGAGAGCCCTGGGATATTAAAAGAGAAGACCAAACCCAAACCTTGGGTGGATATTGTTCTCTGTTTTACTCAAATCCAGAAGCAAATGATCTGATTTTACTCAAATCTAGCAGCATATCTATATATGTATAGATAGGATATCCTAAAGCTAGATCCTGTCCATTTCCTGGTTTGAATTATTGGGATTTGTTTTTCTTCTACAGTTGCTTAGGATGAGTTGAGAGGGTTCTTGAACTCATTCTTGGGCAGCAGAATTCCAAAGGGATCTAGAAAAGAGCATGATTTTGATTTAAGATTTATGAATACATGCGGACAAAAATATGAGTGGGCATGGGATGTCACAATCTTCACTTGATGGAGAGAGTGCCCTCACTAGAATTATCTTGTATGCTGTTGGATCTCATATAGCAATTTGTTTTGTACCTCACTAATGTAATTGTCATGTAACAAGATGCAGCTTGGAGTAATGCAAAGACCACTACTAGATTTGGGGTCAGAAGAGGTAGATTTGGATCTCTGACTCTTTTTAATCATATAACTCAGGGTGAGGAATTTTGCCTCATGGAATCTAAGTTTCTGCATTTGTAAAATAGAGAGGATTAAATTTGTGAAGTGGTAGTGGTAAGACTCTTAGACTGAACTAGTAAGGAAAGGGTTAATGAGCTATTCCTTCCTTCGGAACTTTATTAGAGAGACATGCTTTTCAAACTGAGGCAGTTAAATCTAACTCCACCTCTTAAACTGGGCTAGAATGACATGTAAACTATTGACTCCTTTGCCTAGCCTGTCAGGGGTTCTTAACTTAGAGATGCAAAATTTTTAAATATATATTTTGGTAACTATATTTCACTATAAATGACTTCCTTTATAATTCTGTGCATTTAATATTATGCATTTATAAACATTATTCTGAGAAGGAGTCCATAGGCTTAACCAGGCTGCCAAAGGAATTGTCAATCCCAGGGAATATCTGGACCCCTACCCTACTCTAACCAGCAGTTTCCCACCACTCCTGTTCCAAGGACATTTCTGTGACCTTTTTCTTATAATCCCTCTAGATGTTCCACACTCCCTTCCTGTACTTCTGCTATTCTGTGTATCCAGACTATAAGCCCTCATGCTGTTTGCCACAACTATGCCTTATAAGAATCCCCCTTTCCCCTCCTTCCCTGAGCATTTCTGTCTAAATAAGGGGGTTGGGGCAGGGGGAATGAGGGGGCAGAGCCAAGATGGCAGAGGAGAAGCAGAGGCTTGCTAGAGCTCTCCCCTCAAGCCCAGCCAAATACCTGTAAAAAAAAAAAAATGACTAGACAAATTCTAGAGCTGCAGAACCCACAGAATGATGGAGTGAAACAAATCTCTAGCCCAAGACAGCCTGGAAAGTTGCAGGGAATCATCTACCTCGCCATTCTGGGAGCAGAGCGCAGTTCAGTGTGGGTCACACTGGCACAGACAGGACCTGAGCGGGCCTCGGGGAGACTGAATCTCTGGCACCTGTGGTGATTTTCAGACTTCACAACCCCAAAACACTGAGGACAAATTGGAACATCAGTGGAAAAAACCTGTAGAAGCTGTACAAGAAAGTAAAGTGGTCCAGACTCAGCCCCAGGGCAGTGGAGGGAGTAGAGAGCCTGCAGTAGCCACAGCAGTAGCAGGGGTTGCCGCTGTTTCTGGAGCTCTAGGTCCACAGGTTTTGAGGGGATCCAGAGGCTGACAGTATACCCCTTTACCTCCACTAGAAACAGAGAACTTCCCTTGACAAAGAGCTCAAAAGTCAAGTAAATGGCTGGGGAAATGAGCAAAAAGTGGAAAAAGAATCAGACCAGAGAATGTTACTTTGGTGACAAGGAAGAGCAAGTATACAAATAGAAGAAAACAACAAAGTCAAAGCTCCAACATCCACAACCACCCAGAAAAATATGAATTAATTTCAGGTCATGAAAGACCTCAAAAAGGATTTTGAAAATCAAGTAAAAGAAGTAGAGCAAAGATTGGGAAGAGAAATGAGAGTGATGAAAGAAAATCATGAAAAACAAGTCAACTGCTTGTTAAAGAGGATCCAGAAAAATGCTGAAAAAAATAACACTTTAAAAAATAGACTAACCCAAATGACAAAAGAGATCCAAAAAGCCACTGAAGAGAAGAATGCCTTAAAAAGCAGAATTGACCAGATGGAAAAGAAAGTCCAAAAGCTCACTGAAGAAAATAATTCCTTAAAGATTACAATGGAGCAGATGAAGCTGATGACTTTATGAAAAATCAAGAAATTATAAAACAAAACCAAAGGAATGAAAAAATAGCAGACAATGTGTGATTTCTCTTTGGAAAAACAACTGATTTGGAAAACAGATCCAGGAGAGACAGTTTAAAAACTATGGGACTACCTGAAAGCCATTATCAAAAAAAAGAGCCTAGACATCATCTTTCAAGAAATTATCAAGGAAAACTGCCCTGATATTATAGAACCAAAGGGTAAAATTGATGTTGAAAGAATACACAAATCATCTCCTGAAAGAGATTCCAGAAGGAAAACTCCTAAGAATATTGTAGCCAAATTCCAGAGCTCCCAAGTCAAGAGGAAAATATTGCAAGCAGCCATAAAGAAACAAATTGAGTATTGTGCAAACACAATCAGGATAGCACAAGATCTAGCAGCTTCTACATTAAAGGATCAGAAGGCTAGGAAAATGATATTCCAGAGGTCAAAGGAGCTAGGATTGAAACCAAGAATCACCTACCCAGCAAAACTGAGTATAATACTTCAGATGAAAAAAATGGTCATTCAATGAAATAGAGGACTTTTGAAACTGGGGACCATTTAAAAACCATTTAAAAACACAGACTCATTGTGCCCATCCATGGGCCAGGTCCCCGACTGTCCTTCAGTAAGTCTAGTCTCAGATGTCTGAACTCCCACCTTGAATGAATTCAAGGGTTAAGTTTATTCAAAGGTTTCTCTTGGTCATTAAGTTTTGACTCCAGATAAGTCAATCTTTAGGTACAGAGAGGGACAGCCACTCTGGGACTACCATGGGTTATATAACTACAGCTACAAATACCTACAAGAAGGGCAGGAGATAACAAAATATTGCATTTGAGATCATGACTAGAAAGGGAAGATCCTCCACCAAAACCCCCAATGGGTTCTTCTTTTTGACAGTATAAGTCAGAAACCAAACCAAGAATACAATCCTGTTTGTTATTAGCCCTATATTTGTTGTTACATGCTTCTGTGTGACTTTAATTACGTGTTTTGGCAGAGAGCCTAGAAGGATGGAGTTATAAAACAACAGGATTGGCTAGCAGGGACTTAACTCTCATAAATCTTTAGTGAGGGATAAGAAGGAAAACTTTACCAGTAAGTGCTTCTGCCTCCCTCTTGTCAGATTATCTATGTTTAAAAGGCAAAGTAGCTTTTTTTCCCTGAAAAGCAGAAGTTAAGAGAAAACTTTTACTTGAAAGGTAAAAGGTCTCTTTCTGTCTTTTAATGGTGGACAAATTAGAAGGGAACCCAGATAAGGCAGAGTGGAATCTTTCCTCCAGTTTACAGAAATTTATGACATCATAAATAAATTTGAGACTTAATTTATGACTGAAATGTAACTTCTCTATGGTGAATCTCTAAATTGTGGTTCAAATGTTTTGGTTTTTTATGCTGAGGAACTCTAGTAAGTTTTGGCTTAACATTTTTTAGAATTTGTTTTGAGAAAATTAAGAGTACTTTCTACTCCCCAGAATAACAGATATATTGTTTTACAGCCAAGAAAGAAAGATCATTTTTCCAATTAGAGAGAAACTTGTAAGGAGTAACAGTGAAATAAAAATCAATTTAGAAATAATTTTTGAATTGGTTTGTGTGTTAAAATTAGAAGTTTTACTGTAAACTAAATGATGTTCCTACCTATTTTTATAATAAATTATGTGTTTGAATTTTTAAGAAGTGTATGACTTCTTGCCTGTGAAAAAAAGTTTATTTCAGAAAGCAACTTGAAAGTGACATTTATCTGGACAAATACTCTGTTACTTCTATGAATAATATATTAGAACTTAATTGTTATTCGAAAAAACCAAGTTTTTGTAAGCTATTAAAGATTTTTACAATTGCTAAAAGTATCTTAAAAGATTTTGGTATTTCTATCTCTTAGGAAATAACAGAATTGGTGATAATTCAATGGTTTAACTATCAAGAAAAGTACTAGCAAAAACATCTACAGTGAGTAAAAGTTTTAGCAAGTCATTCTGTTTGTGTAGCAAATGCACATACTAAAACTGTAAAGGAGAAATTGGATGAAGTAAAGATTAATGAGATATTCTAAAATACTGTTGGAATAAGAAGGAGAATTAAGAAGGGAACAAAATAAAAGGAAGTTTAAGGGAAGAATATGAAGGTAATAAGAAAGGTGTGAATTTTCAGACCATGAGAAAGATGTATAACAAAGAAAAGAGGATTTAATTATGTTGAATGATGGGTTTGAAGAAAATTTCTGGTTTTGGTTAGAATAAGAAAAATACGAGAAATTTTATGTATTTATTTTATGGAAACCATAGTAATAACATTTGCACCTCAGTTTGAAAGTAGATAAAGTTATAGCAAGCTAGGAATACGCTAATAAGCAATAGGTTCTTGCTGAGATTTTAAATGTTGCCATTAGTAATTGTAAAATCCAGATTTGAACTAAATTATACTTTGCTGAGGTAGATTAAAACCTAATAGAAGATGGTCATTTTAAAAATCATTGTCAATGGATTAGCTAGAAATAGTGGACCCCATAATATAAAATGCTTGGAATAAATGGTCCTTATTTATACATACATACATATATACATACATACACATACATATGTATATAAGTATATATACATGTATATAATACTAAATAACTGAAATTATAAATTGAAATTCTGTGTGATGCTATTTGGGAAATAGATTCAGGTATAACTGAATTTGTTCTGGTTACATTTTAAATGAAATGCATCTCTCCTAATAAGATGCTTATGATACGTCAGAATTTATTCTACTTTCTACTATTTGGCATTAATACAAAGTGTTTAAAAAAAGTATGTCAGGTAATTAGTTAATTGTGTGATGTTATTAAGACAAGTTATCTCAGTTTATCAGTCTGTAATGTGGATAAGATAATACCTAACATGAATTTGATAATTCATTGTATTAGAAATGCTGGTAAAATGGTAAATTCTTTTCAAATCTGAATTATTGGGGTTATTGATTAAATTGTTGCAGATTCAATTGTCAAAATAATAATGTTAAGCATTTGAAACTGTTCATTTATAAATGCAATAGAATGTTTTTACTGTAAATTTGATACAGCAGAAATCTCTTTAACATGTCTTCATCTGTACAAGGCAGAGTTCTAAGATCTTGCAAATCCTACAAGGATAATGAGGTATTTTAACAACAATAGCTTGTCATATTTGCTCAGCATGTTTTGAGTTAACCCAGCACTGAATTTAAATCAGTAAAGCTTTATTTGTCATATATGATTTCAATTGGCCTATGCATTATATTACTTCTTTGCTAATTTGGTCTTTAATGATTTATGTTTCATACTAATGCCTTTCCAAACTATGAGGATTGAGATCTTAAAAGTCATTTGTGACAGGATGGATGATTTTCTATGTAAAATTATTTGGAAATGCATTTAACCAAATTAATATCATCTGGTTAGTGTTAAGTTTTGTTTTAAGTTCAAGATGTAAATATTATTATCATGTTTCAAAATTTTCTTGTAAATTCTGGGAAACCATTGTATTAGAAATTCTGTTAAGGAAGTGATAATCTCATGTCATTGGAGATTTTAATTCCTTTTTATTTAATTCCTTATAATTAAAATTACCTAAATTTTTATTTATTTATATAGGAATATAATTCCTATTATCCTATGAAATAATCAATTAAGTTAGTAGATTATTGTCATGATTTGAAACCTATTTGTCAAGTACTTAAATAGGCATATTTTAAAAGGGAGAAATAAGAATTGCTTGCTTTTTGGAAAAGAAAAGGGGAGTGGGAGAAAAACATTGTAATAATAATTTTTAAAATCTGCTTATTTGCAAACCTGCCACCTTCAGCAAGATCATGAATCATTACCACTCTTGTGAAAGAATTTGTGTCGTTGGTTTATTTGGGGAACAAGATCCCCCTCCCCCATTACAAACCCTTCTTGAATAAATAAAAGAAAATTTGGGAAAGAAAAAAATGTTGACTGTGTTTGTAGTATAGAAATGCTTCATGTGATGATTCGTGATTATGATAGTTATGAAGTTATACATGGAATAATCTGCACTGAAGTTACATCTTTAACCAACTTGGTCTTAACAGACTCCAATCTTGATGATTTATTTTTGCTTTAAAAGTGTTAATATACAGAACTTTGAAAAAAGGATATCTGTTAGTCTGGATAATACTGTCAGTACTATGAGTAAACTATCATATATTCACTGTCTATGGGAACTTACAGAGTGTGGTTACTTTATTAAATTCTAGTGACTGCCTCTTATATCAGTTTGAATTTTAAGCTTTATGTGAGAAAGGGAAATATTAGAAGAAAAGAATGTTACATAAAATCTTTTGTGTGATTTTTTTAGAAGGCCTGATAACTTCTTATTGCTAAGCTGATTTATTGCAACAACATGAGAATAATTTGCTAATAATTATATCCAGCCTAAGCATGATTAGGGAAACTAAATGAGGTAAAATCTCATGAGACTGCAACTTTATATTATTCTAAGTTTTGATTTCAGGTTCGTTGTCATCCTTGAGATAACATTTCATCTCTTCAAGAAAATGTCATCAGCTCAAAGGGAGTGAGGTCTGTGATCGATGGCCAATGGGCACCTGCCCCTGGGGGAAAGGTTGGGAAGGGGACCTTGGGAAGACTAAGGTAGGACCTTCTTGATTTAGTTTACCATATAAGAAATCCTCCTGCCTAGTTAATTCTGAGTCTGGCTGTGGTATCCTTTCATACACTTACCTGCTTATACTATTCTTAACTGAAATCAAATGGATTTGAGGGAGGATGCTTTGTCGTGTTATGTACATGCTAAATCATTCTATGCCCTGGCTCTTGGGCCTGGAGGACCAGTACTGACATTATTATAATCATGTCCCTGCTTCTTCCCTTCACAGCAAACCACTCTTAGCAGGGCACGTTAAGTTGAGCTACAACATATCTTGTTGCTACAATGTTTTAGAACCTCTGCATGGCTTGAAGATGCAGGCATATATGATCTTATCTTTTTAAATCTGAGATTATAGTTATTTCCACACACTAAGAAACTGAGTAGATGTGTATTTGAGCTTGTTATCTGCCTATTTGTAGTTATATTCATTTTTAGTAAGGTCCTTGAAATATCTCAAAATATTATCAGAACAATTGGACAATGATGTAGAAATTTGTGGGGCCAAGTTTCACCAAGATATTAATCTGTTAACCTCACTAATTAGGGAGGTTAAAATCAGAAACATCTTCTGCTTTGTTTGAAATAAAAGAACTTTAATGCAGTCACTTTTCCTAGAGGAGAGTACCTTATGGAATATCCTGTGTTGCCTCGGAGAAGAGTCAATTTTACTTAGATTTATTGGTTAGTGCGGCATGTCCTGTGGTGTGAATACGTTTTACAATCAGACAGCTCCTTTAATATGCAGTACTCATTAGAACTTAGAATTAATTACTTAGTTTGTTTACTCAAACCATCCCAGGACTTTTATTTTGCTACAATTGGAGTACAATTTGTAACTTTTAAGTAAATTCATTCATGTATTAGAGGTCACCTTCTTATAAAAAGTGTTGTTACCTATGTTTTTATATGGAGATTAGATCTTTGTCAGTCCCTACTCCTCCTGAGGGGGGAACTGAATGGGAATTGAATTGAAATTAGTGAAATTAAGCCATTCTAAATTTGAATTTCTAAACAACTTCAAAATTGAGTTTAAAATTTGAGTAAAAATTTTGAGAAAGCAACAATTATCAGATGCACATAAATAATTCAAATGGTTTCAAGAATTCTACCACCTGTAGTATTTTGGAAGGGGGGGGCAATCAGAGGTAAGTGACTTGCCCAAGGTCACACAGCTACTTAAGAATCTGAGGAAGGATTGCAACTCAGGTCCTTCTGACTCCACAGCTGGTGCTCTATCCACTGCACCACACAGATGCCCCCCCCAACCCCTGCCCATGTGGCATTTAAAAATATCTGAAGCTAACTTCAGATTTTCAGTTTGAATTTCTTAAATATATCAATGTAGCAATTTGCTAACTTACAGTGCAGAAAGTTAATGATATGGAGTCGATGATAATTTAGACAAGCACAAAGCACTGGATTATATGTCTACTTAAGTAAATATTAAATCTTTAATCAGAAGTCAGATTCTCATATATCCTTTTTAAAGATTCTTTAGCCTGTTGCTGGAAATGTTTACATCAGGTACAGGATTTAGAAAAAGATAGAAACAGCAAGGGGTATTTAGGAACTTAAATTCTCTGAAGTTTAAGTGAACAATAAGTTCCTAATTTAATATTCTTCTTATAGCTCTATTGTTAATAATATCAGAATCACAGGGTTTGACCTGGATGTCACTATGTGAATTGGTTATTGGAGAAGAAATTTAAGAGGTTGTACTAAAATGTACTTTTGCTTTTGTTTTGTAATTTCTTGGTTTCTCGTAAAGTTATTAGCTTCCATCTGCTCCATTCTAATTTTTAAAGAACTATTTCCTTCAGTGAGCTTTTGAACCTCCTTTTCCATTTGGTCCATTTTGCTTTTTAAAGAATTCTCCTCACTGGCTTTTTGGACCTCTTTTGCCATTTGGCTTAGTCTATTTTTAAAGGTGTTATTTTCTTCAGCATTTTTTTGGATCTCCTTTAGCAAGCTGTTGACACACTTTTCATAATTTTCTTGCATAGCTCTCACTTCTCTTCCCAATTCTTCCTCCACTTCTCTTACTTGATTTTCAAAATCCCTTTTGAGCTCTTCCACGGCCTGAGACCATTGCATATTTTTTTTGGAGGTTTTGGATGTAGAAGCCTTGACTTTTAGGTCTTCCTCTAATGGTATGCTTTGTTCTTTCTCATTTGAAAGGATGGGAGAAAATACCTGTTCACCAAGAAAGTAACCTTCTCTAGTCTTATTTTGTTCCCTTTTTTTGGGCATTTTCCCAGCCGATTACTTGACTTTTGAGTCTTTTGTCAAGTGGAGGGTATAGGGACCTGTAAGTTCCTCCAAGATGGCACAATCAAGTCAGAGGAGCTTCCTCCTCTCCTGGTCTGTGCTCTGGTCTGTGAGCAACCACAAGTACTCCTTTCTGCCCAGGATCTGTGAGTAGGATTCCCTCTCCAGAGCCTCCACCAGCTCCACCATGCCAGCGCTCTTCCTCACCCCAGAACTGCCACTCAGAACTGAGACCCAGATCAGCCTCTTGATTCTCCCAGGTCTTTAGGCTGAGGGCTCCAAAAGTGGATGCTGCTGCCCTGGGGCCAGGGTTGAGGCTGCACCCACACCCCCCTCTCACCCAAGTAAAAGGGCTTTCTTACTGATCTCTGAAGCTGTCTTTGACATTTGTGGGTTGATAAATCTGGGAACTACAGCTACTACCCATGATTCTGCACCCTGAAGCCTGCTCCAGTCCTGTCCATGCTGTGTTGCTTGGCCAAGGCTGGGTTGTGCTCCACTCTGTTGTCTTGGGCTGGAAATCTCTTTCACTCTGTCATGTTGTAGCTTCTGCTGCTCTAGAATTTGTTTAGAGTCATTTTTCACAAGTATTTTATGGGCTATAGGCGTAGAGCTAGAGTAAGTCAGTCCTTCTACTCCACCATCTTGGCTCCACTCCCCTCCTCTTGAACCTTTTAAACCTCACACCAGAGAAAGAAACAGAATAGTACTGATTCCTTATGGGTGAATGGGTCCTTTATGCTGTTTTGCATTTTCTGTGGGGTACAAATAAAGACTGCCCTGTATCCAAAAAATTTATTGTTAGATAGATGTTCACACCTTCATCTATGGAAATCTAATGCCGCCTGAGACATCCTCAGTCAGAAATCCAGTCAAGCACTTGGAATCTTGGGGTAGGCCCACTTTTGAGAACACACACCCACCCACACACACACGCACACACACACACGCACACACACACACTCTTCATAGTATGCACTGATATCCTCTAACTGCTGCTATGTCATGATGACTTGAGGTTTTGTGGTAGGTAGTGAGAAAAGCCAGAATTCCATGAATAAGCCAAAGGGGTGATTCCTGCTTCTCAGGTTTCCTCTTCCTTCTGGCTTCAAAGAGCAAGAAAGAATTTCTGAGCTGTCAAGAGGGTTGGAGGGAGGTGGGCTATGCTTCCTCTCAACTGGCTACAGGTTATGAGCTCATGGCTTCCTGGTAAGCCTGTGGCTAGGACTGGGCTGTCTCCCCTTGTTTATTAATTTCTTTGGCACACTGACCTGTGAGGTCTCAAAAGGCAGCTGGAATCTTCCCTACCCAGGCAGCTGAGAAACAATCGGTACCACATTTGGTCAACATGTGGCCAAAGCAAATACACCAAAAATGAGAGCCATTTTGGAGGGAGAGGGACCACCAAAAGGAAACATTACATGCTCAATGGAGGTAAAATGTAATAAGTCAATCAATTAACAAGAAATTAACAAGAAACATTGCACTTCGTGATTAGTTTATGTTCAATGGAAGTAAAATGTAATGAGTCAACCAATTAACAAGTTAAGTACTTACTAGCTGCCAGGCATAGCCCAAGTGCTAGGGTAGAAGCACAAGGAAGGAAACCAATCCTACTTGCTAGGAGCTTACATTTTAATGAGGAAGACAGTGAATAATTAGAAGTCCTCTCAAAGAACAAGAACAAGAATTGGACCTGTGACTATGGTGGTACAGGGAACTCTCAGGTGAGGAAACTCCCTTCTGACATTCGAATGGCAGATCTGACTCCTTCTCCGCAACTTAGGGACACAGAGACAGGATGTGTCAGAGGTGAGACTTAAACTGGTCTTTCTAGCTTTGAGGCTAGTTGTCTATCCACTATACTATTGACAAGAAAAAGCACTGGCACTGAAGAAAGAGGGCCTCAGTTGAAATCCTACTTGTCTCTCGTACTTATTGCTTGTGTGACTTTGGGTAATAAGCAACATTCTTGGGTCTTAGTTCCTCATTTGAATTACATGGGCTTTTCACAAAGAAACTGAATGTGTCCTAACAAGGCTTAAACATTAGCCTCTCAAGTGACTGAACTAGTAGGGATAAGTTACTTAATTCTGTTCTAAACATTCTTTCATTCCTTATTGCTTAGCATTCCTTTTCCTGTGTGAGAAAAAAACTACCTGTTCCATATTTGATTCATGTTGAGTACTTGGGTACTTCCTTTAGTTCTCCCTTTTTTGGGAGAAGATCCTAGATTAGAGCCAAATTTTTGTTCCTCGGGAATCTGAGGTGAGGTTGAAAAGAAGCATTGAGGAGCCTAATTACTCTACTGAGAAAATCAGCAAGCCTGGAACAATGAATCCTGGGCAAACTTCAAGGTATTGACTCCAGATGCCAGATTCTATGGCCTCAGCCAAGCCGTACCTGGCAAGCACTGGTGCCAGAATAGAGAGGAACTACAAATTCTGAGATTCCCAGGGGAAATTCTGGGAGGTGGCAAATGAGCCAGACAAGTTTTTGTTTATTTTATATTTCAATAAGCCCCTCAAATTGAGGCTAGTTAAAGAAACCCAGGGCTCAGGCTACAGGTTTCACAAATGTTAGTTAAATCTGAATGTATAAGCACAGAATTCAAACACTCTACCTTTACTTGGGCCAAATATTGTTGGCAAGTTAACATTCAGACCAAATTTTGATCATCTAGATAAAATACTTGAAGTAATTGGTCCAAAAACACATAGATCTTAGAGACATAGGGACTGAAGAGTGGCAACTAGCTACACTGGGAACTGAACAGATCAAACTGGATTGTATTTGACATACTTTCAATGATCCCAAACTTCTCCAAGACTCAAGAGCCTATCTTTAAATTCCATTATTTTCTGGATTATACTATATGGCTACAAATCATGTACTGAGATGTAAAGATAAGAGATATTTCACACAATCATGATATGAGGAAACCCCATCACTAAAGGTAGGTTTAAGAAGCAGAGAATTTGCAGCTTCCCTTTCAAATAGGATAATCAGT
This sequence comes from Notamacropus eugenii, assembly GCF_028372415.1. NCBI lineage: Eukaryota > Metazoa > Chordata > Mammalia > Diprotodontia > Macropodidae > Notamacropus > Notamacropus eugenii. Next base: position 335,160,154 of record NC_092872.1, read on the forward strand.
AAGTCATCCCAGCTGCAGTAAATACCAGCTGGTCTATAGTTTTAAAATGTAAAAGAATAATTTGCATATCATACAAATGATGTCCCCTCCTACCTTACAGGAAAATCTCCAAATATAGCTATCTCTTTTTCCCATTAAGATTTTATCTCTATTAGAGCTTCACAAGACCCAAAAGAAAAACAGACTCACATTGTAGTTACAATATGTTTACACTAAAAAATGGACATACAGAGTAAAAAAAATTACACCTGGGGAAAAAAAGATTATTCAACTGTCACCATCATTTCCCTGCAATCTGCACACCAAGCTTTCTCCTCTCTATTTATCTCTCTACCAGGATCTTGGATTCTACTTCTAAATCTACCTGGGCTTGGATAAGCAAGTTTCTACCTTGTCTTGCCTCCAGATCCAAGCCTCTACCTCATAATGTGACACTAGTTTCATAACCTCCCCCATTCGCTTTCCATCTCCCATCTAATTACTGTCTTTTTCCTATCATAAGCATCCTGAGGCCTGGTACTGTCTTCATTGTTGGCATTTGTAACTCTAGTTTTTCACAATGTCCCAGAAACATAGAAAGCACCTAGTATATACTTAATATATAATACTTAGTATCAAATAATATGTGCTTAATAATACACAATATATAACATTCTTAATGAAACACTTGATCTCTCTCTCACTTTCTCTCACATGGGAGACTGCTTCTTCCCAAGTGGACTGCTTTGCAGCTTTTTATGTGCATTTATGGGGCAGCTAGGTGGTGCAGTGGATAGAGCACCAGTGCAGGAGTCAGAAGGACCTGAGTTCAAATCTTATCTCAGATACTTGACACTCACTAGCTGTGTGACCTTGGGCAAGTCACTTAACCCCAAATGCCTCATCCTGGTGAATATCTGGTCACTGGATTCAGATGGCTCTGGAGGAGAAGTGAGGCTGGTGACCTGCACAGCCCTCCCTCACTCAAAACAAAGTCAAGTGTCATTATTTCTTGGAATCTTGGGGTAGGCCCATTTCTGAGAACACACATGCATACACACACAGATACATTTATAATCTGCCTCCTCACCCTCCAAACTGAAGATACAGAAAAGAAAGAAAAAACCTTATTCTAAAGATACATGGTCCAGCAAAACAAATTCTCACCTTCACTATGTTCCAAAATGCATGTCGCATCTCCCTGGCAGGAGGTAAGTGCAATGTTTCATCTTCAGTCCTTTGGACTCATGGTTTATGATTGCAATGATCATAGTTCTAAAGCCTTCAAAGGTGTTTTTTTCTCTATCATGTTGTCATTATATAAATTGTTCTTAATTTTTGATCACTTCACTGTTCATCATTTCATAGAAGTCTTCCTAGTGTCTTCTGAAGTTGTCCATTTAAGATACAACATAGAGCATAATTCTTTAGTCATTCCCAAAAGGAGGGTACCGCGCCCATCCCAGTTCCCAGTTTTGAGTGACAAAAGAAAACAATTGTTACAAATATTTTTGGACATTTATATCCTTTTACTTTATCTTTGATCTATATCCTACATGACAGTGTAGACTAAGTAGTAATATAGCTGAATCAAAAGTCATAGGCTGCTGATTTTTGTAGTGTATTTCAAAATTCACAGTGCAAAGTGCACATGTTGTATGTTCAGAACCAAGGCTGCAGTGAAATTGAGAGATGCACTGGGGCAAATGCTGCCAGAAACACCTCAGATCCATTACTCGTTTGATTTTGAATTAATTTTTGGTCAGTGTGTTTAGAAACCTTTCACTGTTGCCAAATTTATGAAGACTCTCCCATTCATTTACTGGATCCCATAGGAGGTGTTGACCCACAGTTTAATAAGCGCTGCCCTAGAGGAAGATCGTACCAAGGAGATTGAGGAAAGGAGGAGAATGTAGCCAGGACAGTCTGGCAGAGAACTAAAGAACTGAGGAATTGTGAGACTGGAGGGCATTCATGGTGTGGGGTTAAAAAGCAGAGGTGAAATGACAACAGACCGTGATCAGATAAGGGAATGTCAGAGTTTATGATCATGAAAGTGGTGCCATTTGTGGGTGGAGAGCAAGACCAAGGGTATGATCATCTTTGTGTGTGGCTGAGGTGAGATGGAGGAGCACACTATGTGAAATAAGCTGAGGGACTAAAATGTCAGGATGTCTGAGGGAGCATCAAATATATATATTTTTAAAGTCTCCTAGGATCAATGCAGGAGAATGGGATGCAAGAAAGACCAAGTCAGGCACTGAGCTTACCGAAGAAACAAGGAGACTAGTCCAGGAGTTTGGCAAACAATTGCTAGGATTTTAATTAGGTAATGGATGTGCACTGAGTGAGTGATGAAGGAAGGGGAGCCATAGGTTTGAGGAAGGATGAAAAAGTGAACCTCGAAGAAGAGAAATGACTTACTAAGGGATGATGGCAGGGACAATAAGTATTCCAACTTCCCATCACCTTGACTGGTGAATCAGGAGGAAGGAGTGAAAAGTGCAACCATGGCTGAAAAGAAAGGCTGTGTGTCATCAGGAGGTAACCAGGTATCAATGACAGTGGGAAACTGGGATTAGTAGGAAAGGAAAAATTTTAAGATGGAAGCAAAGTTTGTTGCTGTGGAGCAGGCATTCCAGGTAGCACAGCAGAAGTGGTAAGGTAGATTTAAAGTTGGACACTGAGATGGGAAAGGATGAATTGAAGGGAATGAGAAATCAGGGATCAGGAAGGAGAAAGGAGTCTGAGAACCAGGGAGGAGATATTGGGGGGAAGTTTGTAATCATTGGATTTTAGATTTTCCTAAGGATTTGGCCTTGATGGTGTGATGTCCTCTCAAGAACTTAAGTAGTTCAGGTGAGGGTATAAGTAAGGGCTGGGAGCTAAAGACAATGGTACTCCCCTTCCCCTAGGGCATCAAAGGTGGAGATTTAATGGAACACTCTGGTTCTTGGTGCTCAATGGAAGGGTCTTTTCCCTCTTCCTGAAGGAGGCAGACCGAAGCAGATGGAATGGCATCCTTAGTGTTCAAGGCAACAATGTTCCTCCTTTTCCCAGTGAGCCCAGAGTAGGAGACTAGGATATTTTCTCACTTTACTCCCAGGCAGTAGACTGGTGCGTGATGGACAGGACAGGTCTGCAGACTGCCACACTGCAAGCAGCAGGCTAGATTAAAGAAAAGACAAGGGCCAAGGGCTGGAGGAGGTGTCACCTGCGTTGGAGAAAGGGGTGCACGAGTTCACAGAAAACCTTTACCATTTTTTGCAGAAATCCAGAGAAGGTTAGTAACTGTAACATGACTATATGCATTTTTTCGGGGAATCTCCAACACATCTGTGAGGGGTATTATCCCTCTTTTCCAGACGAGGCAACTGGCGCTCCGAAAAGCCCGGGGACCTGTCCGCCGTTTCACAGCTTCACGTCGTCCTAATGCCAGGTCCAGGATTCTATGCATCACGCCACGCTGCCACCCCAGCGCGGGCAGCGCGGCCACCGGTCCATTCAACCGCCGCAGCCGTCCGGCCCACGGCTTGGACAAGCCAGAGCAGGTCCCCGGAACCCCGCCAGGGGAGGAGCTGGGCAGCGCGTCCGCGCTGGGCAGCCCGAGCACACAGCCGCCTACCAGCCTTAAAACCAGGAGAGCGGGAACTACAACCCCCTCCGTACCCTCCCCCACGCCCTCGGGATTTGAAGTCAGGAGACTCCCCCGCCTCCCAACTCTGGGTTCTCAGCCAGTCAGAGGCCGCGGCAGCGCCGCGGTCACCATGGTTACTCTTTGTGGGAGGTGAATGGTGGAGGCGCTGGCGGGGACCGTCACTCAGCGCCAGGCTCCGCCCCCGGGATCCTCCCTCCCGGTCGCTCCTCCCCTTTCCTTCCTCGAGGGCCGCGCCTTGCTTTCCTTCCCCGGGCGCTGCGAGAAGTCGGAGCTGGAGCGGGTTTGGGAGCTCAAGCTGTGAGTAAACTGGGGCCCCCGAGTTGGAGCCCGGAGCCAGAACGGCGGCCGAGGCGGCTTCAGGTGAGCTTGGCCTCTGCGGGGGCAGGACGCTCCGCCCCGGGTTGGGTGTGTGTACGGGGTCGGGGGTTATGGGGCACCCCGGTGATGGGGGCTGCCGCCACTGGAGGGGGCGGAGGCCGGTCCGGGAAATCAAAATGGCTCCCGCGGCTCGGCTCCCCCTCCCCCCGCGGCCTCCTCCTGCCCTTCCCCTCCCCCCTCTCTCTTCTCCCCTTTCCCTTCCTGGGCTTCTTAGGCCCTGAACCCGGGGCGGGAAGCCCCGGCGCCTCCGCCTGGCCTTTGTGTGTGGCCGAGCCCCGAGCCGCCGGCCTTGGCGGCACAAAGACGCCCGCTCCGGCCCGGGTCCTGCGGCCCGCGCTCGGCCCCCGCCTTTCCCGCCCGCTCCCGCGCTGTGCTCGCTCCTCCCGGGCCCCGGGGGCCGAGGCGCCTGCCGCGGACCGGCTCTTTCCTAGCTAATCCCCCTCTTTCTTTTTTTCTTTTCCTACTTGCTCGTAGATCGATCTCTCTCATCTCGTCGCTCTTTGCCATCCCTCTTTCTTGCCCCCTCCCCTATATATATGTGCGTGTAGCCCACCTAGCCCAGCCGAGAAGGCCCCTCCTCGTAGCCGAGGCGCACGGCGGCGCCACTTTCAAATGGATCCCCGGGGCCGCCTCCGCGGCCGAACCAACTTCCCGCTGTGGAGGAGGAAGCGTACTTTGAGTAATGGAAAGTCACTTCTACCAACCATTGTAACTCCATCCAGAGCCGCTGGTGACGTCTTAAATCGCTAGTGCCAAGGTCGAGTTGGTTTATTAGCGTTGCGAGATTTCTTCCCAAAATGCAACGAATGACTCGTGGAAATACGTGATTGAGGGGAGTGGGGTGGGGAGATGTGGAGGGGTGATGATGGTGGTGGTGGTGGTGGTGGAGGTGGAGGGAGAGGGTGGTGGTTGTGGATGGAGGGTGGTGGTGGTGAGAGTGCCTAAGGTGATTGGTTTTCTTTCATCTGTTGACCCTTTCCAGGTTCCCCAAACCCTTTTTGACTTCTCAGCAATAATCGTAATAGCTGGCATTTATAGCAGGCTTTAAAGTTTGCAAAGAAGGAAAGGTTTTGAAGTGTTAAAAAAGAAAAGTTATATTGGATGTTGCTAATCTCACATTCTAGGTGCCACAGGCAAAATCCTGGTATATTTCATCATTCTGTCAGTCCTTCAATGAATTTTATTAATTGGCACAGGAGTTTTTAGCCTTTATTTGGTCAATGAAAGGTATTGTATCATTTCTTGTGAAGTCAAGATAATACTTTGAAAAAAAAAAAAACAACCTTTTTGTTCCTCACAGCAGCTTTCTGTGAGTAAAGGAGGTGCTGCCACTGGGAAGCTGAAACACTTGGCCTATTGACTCAGATGGGCTTGGGGAAAAAGAAATTATCAAATCGGGACCAGAAATGGGAAGGCTGCTTCTAGGATAAGATGGTAGTTTTATTCATAACTCTCTAATACTCAGACCCTGCTGAAATTGACAGTGAAACCCACCAATCCTAAAAATAGCTTATTTGATGGTTAATTGGGGACCTATATGGACTATATTACACAACTGACTTGGATTTTAAACACTGACTTGTATATGTCATCCTACCAATCCTTCTATTCATCAAAAAAATGCCATTATGTAAGTTTTCTTCCTTGAATTCCTTGCAGAGAAAGAAATGGGTAATGTTTGCGGTGGGAAACTTGAATTTCATCTTAGCAGCACTTAGCAAAACCTCACATGGTGTGGACTGTTGCCTCTTTATTTTAGCCACTCTTTTTTAAAAGTATAAGTGATAAAACATCTTAAATTTATGGAGAATGATGATCAACCATGAAACATTTTAGTAAAAGGCGTGGCTTGCTTTCAGATGGTGACATGGTGAGTGTTCAGTTTGAGTGTTTTTAAATTTTGCTTTAAAAAAAAAAGAATTAATTACTTGAAATTTTATGGAACAGTTCTCCTTCCCCATCCTACAGTAGGAAGCAATTGCACTGTTACTATTGTGTTAGTATATATGTGGAAGTACAGATTCCACCATGAGTGGTTGAAAAATCTAGTGCTTGTACCTACTACTTCCCTTTCAGTCTTGTTTAAGCTGACCAGTCAAATGGAGACTGACGACAGGGAGGGAAATAGGATGTGGGAAGAGGACAGTTCTCACAAACATTTACTGGTAAGTAAACTTTATCTTTATTGGTCTCCACTTGCCTTGTCCTACTGTAGAAACATGTAGAAAGAGTAATTAGTGAGAGTAGGAAATTTTCCAGAAAATGGCAGTAAGGTAAATTTTCCCACTGCTTTTCTGACTAAAATGAAAGACTTAAAGGAGAAATCATCAGTCTATTGTAGTGTGTCCCAGAAAAGTATTAGACCAAAAAGAAGTTTTCTGAGTGTCACAACCAGTAGATGGATAGGTTTTTCTTTTTCTGGGAAAGTTAGACTAGTGGGAATAAATTACCATACTTTAAAAACAGGTGTGGAAACTCCCAACACCAATAGAGTCAGTAGCTTCTTTTCAATTTTAAAGTCTCGGAAAGTTCTGTAGGGCACTGAGATGTTAAGTGATTTCCTCAGAATTATACGGTCAATATGTGTCAAACAGAGGTGGAACCCTGAGTCTTAGCTTTAAAGCCCATAGTTCCTCTATACCATTGTGCCGCATTGCCCCTCAGAGGTTAAAAAAAATTTTTTTATATTAGCTATATTTTTTTGTTTTATAATTTGTTTTGCTGACAGTTACTATCAACATTACTTTTAAGATGTAGCACTGAAATCAACATTTATTTACATGATCTTATATTTAGAGAAAAACTAGAAGCCTCTAGTGTCACATGTGGGAGAAGCTGGGGGGATTAATTCAGTTGCTGTGATTTTTCTTATTTTGATAAAAGAGTGGTAAGTTTTGTCATTTTCCAGATAATATTGCATTTGCCTCAACTTTCAGTAAAAATATGCTTATTAAGTGGGTTCTATTTCAACCTTTATCCTATTAAATGAGTAAATGAATTTTCATTTCTTGGTAAGTAACCAGAGTGGTTGGATCTTTTAAGACTCTATTATGATTTACTTGCAAAATTCAAGTTCAGAAATCAGATACTGGTGTTTCAGTAGGTCAACCATCATTAGTATAGGTAATCCAAAAGCTAGTAGCTTTTGATTTGGGAGTATTTTAAGTCATGTTTTATTTAGGGAAAAAAAAAAAAGCCTTAATTCCTGATATCAATTGATAGACAACCTATAGCTATGGATCAACATCCCACAAGTGGCTAACTCACCTTTTTTATGGCTAGTGATTGTTGCTTGGATTCTACCTCTGGAGTAGATTTTTGAGAATAAAATGCCACTTAAATAATATTAATATGAGATAATAATTGTAAAATGCTTGGACATAGCGTCTAGCACATAGTTAGTGCTATAAAATAAGCATTAGCTATTGCTGTAAACAAATAAGACATAGCCCCTTCGTGGAGTTTAGGTAGAATGTGATATAGAGTATTATGGATTCAAAGCAAATAATGTAAGATTTTTTCACTTCTCTATGTACATCCCTTTTTAATCATGTAATCAGCTGCTAGTCTTCATGCTGCTTTTCCCCTCTCCCCTCTTCAGTACCCTACCCAGGCCTGCCCTAGCTTCCCCAAGTAATCCTTGCTACAAAGATACAAACTTCAACCCCCAAAACAATTCTTATTTTTGTAAGTTTCTAAGTTTTCTCAGGTAAGTATTAGGAAAGAGTCTGAACTAAGACATAGTAAAGTGTGAATGAAAAATCCTCAACCACCCCATCAATACCACATCTTCATTTATTAAAAAGACTGCTCCAACTGATAGAATTTCAGACAGTGACAAGGTGTAAAGAAAAATTCGGGAAGTATATGAGGAACTAATTACCAGACTTTATAAATGATATATACATTGGATCACCTAGTACATATCTCTATTTTTTTATATGACCTTTGGATGCATACATAGATGTTGAATGTATATTATACAGTATATATGGATTTTGGGTTCATAATAGTATATAGGTACTTGGAACTATCTGATAGTGTTTTTTGTTTGTTTTTAGTAGACTTAAAATACAGTTCCATATTTCATTTTTAGTGCACAAATATGGTTAAAACATTTTTTCAATAAAGCAGGATTTAGAGTACACAGAAGCAAAAATCAATTTCTTGTTTTCACATTTTAAGCTAAAGCAGTTATTGTCTTTTCTTGATTAATATTTAAAACAATTTGGTGTGAGAAGGATTGTACTTGTACAAGTAAAACCAAGATAAAAGCTAGATTGAGTTTCTAGGAAGGCTCCCTTTTAGCTCTGGGATTCAGCTACTATCATCTAAACACTATTAGCTATAAACTTTTGTCTTCATTGGATTATCTGGATAGCAGCAATGACTATAGGTAATCAACTTACTATTTACTGTAGAGTGCTACCTATATTTCTGATCTGAAATTTTCTTACTAAAGACCTTTGCATTTTAACAGCTTGGCTTTCAGAAATTCACAAGCTCCTCTTCAGTGTGCTTGGTGTAATAAAAAGAAACACCTATGGACTCTTGCTTATTCTAAAGCAGAGATGTCAAACTTGCTACCTTCAAAACTCCTCCATTGTCCAAGTGAGGTCTGAATCAGATTAAAATGTAATTGAGAAATATTTTAGCAAAATAAAAATGCAGTTCAACAGAGATTATGTTAATTTGTTTTCTAAGTCACTATGCCCCCTGCAAGGATTATCTGAGTTTGATACCAATGTTTCTGAATTACTCACTAGTCAACTATTCATTTTTAAGTTGATTTGTCATGTTCCAAGCCTTAGTGTTGTAAAATGTTTCTGATAACCATTATTTTTAATCATTTTAAAATACTACAAATGGCTACATTTTTATCTCATTCAAATTTTTATATTTTTTGTTATTTAAGTGAGCAGAGGACTCAGTCACTTAAGTATGCCTAGCAATCTAAGGGAATTGAAGGGGAAAATGCTCATTTCTAAATCAATAGGGAAATGTTGGATTTGGAGCCAGAGGACCTGGTGTTCACTGATAGTCCCTGTTACTACCTATTGGACTTCCAAGGTCACCCATAAGTTCTAGTCTGCCCTAGTTTCTTTTAAAAAGGGAGTTGGACTAGGTGATCTCTTAACATCCCTATCACATCTAAGTCTGATCCTGGAAAGTAGAACCTTTGTTTAGAACAATGATTGCTGCTTAATGGTTTTTTTTCCTATTTTAAATGTGGTAATTCTAAAAGTTAAGAGAGGCTGTATGACTTAGTAGATAGTTTGCGCTGGCCTTACAGTCCAGTACTGTCTCAGACATATGTGGACCACGTAATTGTGGGCAAATCACTTAACCTTTCAGTGCTCCATCAAGTCTCTAGGACACAGGCCAAATAGCTATTGATCTGTAGTCTGCATTGGTAATACTTAACAAGGAGGTCCCTCCTGACACTGATAACATTACAGGTCTGGTCAAAGAGGAAAAATGGAAAAAGTGATTAGCTAGAAAATTCAGAACTTGTCAGCAGAATGAAGCCTGTTTATTCATATGGTAGGCATTACTCTTAACATAATGACAGTTTTAAGAGATAAGAAACAGGCATAAGCATACACGTAGACACAAAAAATAGTTTTGCCCTCTTCAGAAATCATTTTTGGAGGTTGTGTACTTGAATACTTCTAGAATGTTGTCTTTGCTTAAAATATTTTGGAATTGGCTTCAGTGCCTGCAGTACATTCCACTCCCACTGGTAGCAAAGCCTTGTTCTTTGAAAGTGAGTGAGTGAATAGCACTACTGTTTTTACTTTTGATCAGCAACATCCATAGTATACAGGAAAGTGCTGAAGCAAGATTTAAGTTCAGATTTTGATTCTTATTAGCATATTATGATCATGTGAATCTCTGAGCTTGTTTCCTTGTTTGTAAAATGGTAATGATAGGTGTACACGCTAGTCATAGGCTGTATGTTAAGCACTTTATAAAATTTAAAGTACTACATAAAATGAGGTGTAATAGTAGTGAGTGTAGCTAACACTGTGTGCCAGGTACCATGATATCAGTTGATCTTCATTTTACTGATGAGGAAACTGAGGCAAAGAGAGGTTAAGTGATTTTCCCAGGGTTAGAGTATCTTGAGGCTGGATCTGATCACAGGTCTTCCTGACTGTAAGCCCAGTGTTCTACCTACCTAGTTGTTGTCCCTCCTTATTATAAAAGTAAAGACTTAATTTTCTTATGCAGCTTTTTAAATTGGCTCTGCTAGTAATTCCAAAAGAATTTGATATTTAAAATCAATGAGCTTCACTTACCTAATAGCTGCTATGTAATATTTTAAGATTTTCAAGATTTTTTATACATTTTATCTTGTTTGAGCCTCACAACAACCTGTAAGGTATTTACAGTTGTTATTCTCATTTTTATACTGCAGGTACAATTACACCCCATTTTTTAATGAGAAAATTGAAGTTTGTAGAGGTTGTGACTTGCAGGTGATCACACAGTGTCACAAGTGGGATTTGAAGGCAGTTCTTCTGACTTCCACTGTGCTTGTTGTTTCCTGTACATGGCCTCAGTTAGGTAAAAAGAAGTATTCTTTTATATGCTAAGTATTAAATTAGGTACTTAGATAAAAAGTTGAGATAAGACAATTCTTGTCTTTTAGGAGCTTAAAATCTAGTAGGCTTTGGGGGGAGGAGGGGTGTTTTGGGTTTTTGAGGCAATTTGGGTAAAGTGACTTGCCCAGGCTCATATAACTAGTAAACATCTGAGGTCAGAATCGAAAATTCCGAACTCAGGTCTTCCTGACTCCAGGGCCAGTGTTCTATTCCCCTGGGCCTCCTAGCTGCCCCATACACTTTGTGAAACAGACAACAGCTTGTTTTTCCTAGAATTGATGCTGGCTATCTGATTTTTTTAATGGTTGAAAACTTACCTTAGTATACATAGTAGAAAGGTAAAGTTAATTCTCCTTGTAGATCCAGTAAATGATTTTTGTTGATCAAGTCATTTTTTAAAAGAAGATAATTTTTACATAAAGGAAAATAATACCCCCGTAGTAGATTTCACTTTTTAAAATTAGAAATGGCCCTGTGCAATTAGGTTTTAAGGTAATGAATTTATATAGGTAGATAATCTATTTAAAAACATGCCATACAGTAGGTCTTGAGTGTAGTAAGCAATTTATATGTAGATATACATATTTAATATATCTTCTAAACATTCTAGTTAAAATTTTATGACTGCTCATGAGATTTGTCATTTCATAACTATTTCTTACCCAGCTGTTTGGGTGATCTGATTTGCAACCAAAATAATACACAGTAGGTAGATGCTTAAGTGGAGAAGACAGCAAGAAATCTCTGCTAAATTCAGGGCTTGCTATTCTAGTAATTCATAATCTCATTAGAGTTTAATTTGTTTGATTTCATTGTGACTTGGGGGGAAGAATTTAAATAAAATTCATTTGTCATAATTTAAGTCACTTTATGAAGACTAATCGTTTTTATTAACAAAAAGTGCTTTTGATAAATTATGATTGGAGCTTTCATAACTATAAATCTGTAAATCTCATTCTTTTAGAGAATTTAACTAATGTACAATTTAAGTATATCAGTAGATCTATGATATTATTTTGGTTACTCCACTGGGACAAATGGCAACCCTACCATGTCTTCTAATTCATAATTCTAATCCATCTATCTCCCATAAATCCTACAAAGAGTTTTGCTGATGGTCTTCTTTTCAATCTTTTTCACGTTATGTAGATATAGTGTCCTGTCTTTTATCCCTCATTCTCTCCATATGATTAACCATTCCCCTTTTTGATCTTACAGTTTCTAGATTTAAAAAATAGCTTAAAGCATTGGATTATTTTTCTTTCAAAAAAAATTTTTTTTAACTACATTAAAAAACAATTGTTTGTCAGTGGTCAGTGAAGTAATTTTGAAGTAACTGGGGGAGAGAAAGAGGGTAAAGCCTTTCCAGCTTAATAATTTCATTTCAATTCATAAATGTTTTAAAATCACACATAGTGTAAAGCCACTGGGGATGTAAAGACAGTGAGCATGGGGTATATATCATGTCAGATAAATGAAGGTAATTTGAAATGGGAAATTGTGCATATTTGTGCCATTAGTGTATTAGGTAAATAAAAGTATATGTGAATGCTAAGAAACATTCTGTTTAAAAGAAAAAAATAGATATAAACTTTCCTATGTTACAAGTGTGTATAATTGACTTTAATTAAAAAAAAAATTTAAACAAGTATTTTTAAATTCAGTGTATGACTTAAAGCAGTATGCATGTAGTGCTCTTTTTATTCATAGACTAGGAACAATTAGCATAGCACTTTTATTTTTAAATTCCTAAATGATTCTTCAATTTAGAATTCAGTGAGAGAAAATATATTTTTCTGTTCATGCAGGAGAAAAGTTGTTCTTCATAACTGAATTGGTAAGTCTTGAGTTCTTACAGCAGCATCCACCAACTTTATTAAAAATTTCATTGTACGTTTTTCTTGAATAATGAGTTAGTTATTGAGTAATGTGATTGCTATTGTGGAAAAAATATTGTAATTATTAGGAAAGAGGGATGATTAAAAATGTATTCTGTCTAAAAATTTTTTATCATTTTTTATATTCCCAGATCCTTAAATCCTGAGTTTTAATATAAATTAAAATTATTTTAAGGTATTTTTAATCACTATAATCCATTCCAACAGTCTTTTTCTCTCTGAAAAGTGTTTATATAGAAAATAAATACTTGCTTAAGCATATTCACATGTGTAATAGTTATCCATGTTGTTGCTAATATATTTTGGTGAATTTTATCTCATAGCTGAGATTGTTAGTTGAGGTTTTATTTCATGAGATGTCATTGTGTTAGTGAACACTGGTTTGGAGAATATTGACCTTTAAAGTCATGTCAGTGGCCTTTATTTTGTTGTTTGATGACCTGGTTTCAAATATTAAATATGTGAATTGAGACTACCTGTAGAGATGGAGCTTTGAAGGAAATATTTCTTTTAGTAGATTTTAACATACTTTAATTCTAAAGAAAAAAATTGGGTATTTTTGTATAACATGCTTATTAATATCTTAAGGTTGATGTACACATGGTTAACTTGTTAATATAGAATGTTTCTTCAAGGATTAATTGCACAGTAGCAAGCAAAACTAATAAGGTAAGGAGAGGACATCAGTTTGGAGGGCTTGTTTATACTTCATTTTGGAGTAGGTAGAAGAGCTGAAAACACTTGTAAAATTTTTTCTAGAGTTAGTTACAATGTTTTATCTGTTTTTTCTGTCCTTCCTGTAGTATTTACTCTTATTCCTTCAAACATTTATTGAATGCTTACTGTGTGCAAAGTGCTGTGGAGAATATATAGATGAATCAGGCAAATTTCTGAACCTCACATGAAGAACTGGCCATAACTTTTTCAAAATGCAAATGACACGTTTTTAAATGCCTAGTTAATTTTGTTCTCTTCCTACCAAGGTAGGTGTTGCATTGCCCCTTCAAGAATGTTTGTTTAATTATAGTTGCCATAGAGAAAAGAAAGGGGCTTTCAATGGCAGGAATCAGACATAACTGTAATTTAAGCAGCTTGTATTCCTATTAAGCAGGCAGTACTCCTATTGGGCATCTTGTAATGGTGTTTCTAGGTAGAGTTGATTGTGAAATGGGTAAGGATGCTTAAGGATGGAAGGCCTTTAAATTAATTGCCCAGTTTTCAAATTTGAAGAAGTAGCATTTTACAGAGGAAAATGGCATAGTGAAAAAAGCATTGGGATTTAAGTCTAAGGACTTGGGTTCAAGATCTGGTCTGTTGCAACCTCTCTGTAACCTCAGGCAAGACACTCAGTATTTCTGTGCCTCTTTAAAATGAAGGGTTTGGATGAAATAATCTGAGACCTTTTCTATCTCTAAATCCTACTCTAATCTTTGAAGTAGTATTTTGATTAGATTGGAAAGGGGATGATGACAAGAATGTGGGAGGTAGTTAAATTGGGAAGGCACTCTACACTACCACTTTATTCTAATTTATGTGAGAGATGATTTTAACTTAATGGCTAGGAGCAGAGCAGAATATGTGAAGAAGGAAGAATGAAGTAAGTTAAATTCCAAGTGTTGATTTCAAAGTTTATGTAGGAGATGAGCAGGAATCTAAATTCTTAATAGTTTGGAGTTTAATCATTTGCAAGGATAAAAGAAGTACAGTTTGAGAATTGATGTTCAATCACAACACGCTTATCTTTTAGTAAGAAACTTGCAGTCTCTGGTGGTCTGCAAAAAGCAGAATGTTATAACTTCCTAGCAGTATGTGGTAAATTAACAAAAAGATACTTCCAAATGTAGATGTTTGCCTCAGAACTCAAATATCTGTGGGTATCTAGTAGAAGCTCATCTCGAAGCAAGAGCACAAACTTAATTGTCAGAATTTTCATTACAGGTAGTTCCTGGTTTGTTTGTTTTTTTTGATTCACCATATTGTAAGCTTTGGTCTTTAATTAAGCCATTACTTGGCCTCATTTTTAAAAACACTGGTTTGTTAAAGAATATATTGTGATATGTTTGGGTGTTTTCTTAATAAGCATTTGTAATATAAATTTCATGTTTTAAAATTCAACACTGTGTAGTCATTCTAGTAGCACTATATGAAAATAAAATGGTATTTCCTTAATCTTATAGTTTGAGAGTGACAGCTTGGTGTAAGTGAATATTGTTGGAGTTGGAGTCGGAGTCAGGAAGACCTGGGTTCAAATTCTGCCTCAGACAGTCACCTCTGTGACCATGAGAAAGTCACTTAACTTGAGCCTTGATCAAGTCTGTAAGATTTAGATATAGGTGGGTTGTGATCTATGGCGGAAGAAATTACAAGGCATTGATTTATTCAAGCTAGTTTTTTAAAGATCATTTTTAAATGGTTTAAATTTATTTTACAAATAGACATGGGTAACATTTTTTTTTAATTTCCTTGTTAGATAACTGGATAAATTGACGTAAGGATACAAATGTTAGAACTGGGAAGGCAGAGGCCTGTTGCCACTTCATTAAATACTCTGCACAATATGCCTTTTGTTAGAGATGGCTTTGTGGGTTAAAGTCAGTTCTTAGTTGTATAAACAAGTCATTTAAATCATAACAGTTTCTTTATGCTTATTTGTGGTGCTAGTTATTTAGATTTAGTGCTCATTTCTAAGCAACAACTCTGTAATCTTAATGATACAGATTTAACAGGCTGTCCAAAAGTGAGTTATATTCCAAAATACATAGCTCTCCAAAGCAAGTCTAAAAGCATTAGACAGCCATGATTCTATATAAGCAATATAAAAAAGTCAACTGTGATTTATTTGTCCTATTGTACAAACGTAGGCATTAAGGAGGAAATGGAAGTTTCAAAAATAATTTGGTAAATACCTGTAAGTAGAATGGTAGATCCTTAATTTGGTTATCTGCATTTTAGTCCAAACTATTAAATCATCCTATACAAGTGTTATTTAGAAACTTAAGGCCCTGTTCACCTATACCTAGTCTCTAAATTTATCTTCTGTTATAAGTATAAACACCTCTCTTGACTTAGTTTTCTCTTGCTGTGTAATACATAAGAGACATACCTAGTTTGATCTTCAGTTTGAATATTGGTCCTGCTGTTTAATAACCTGCTATAGTTAAATTAGTTGAAGTTAAACCTACTTAACTGTGTCCTAAGTAGTAGTATTTTAGTATTGTGATTAACCCATCACTGGAGATCTTTAGCTTTGGCAAAATGCTTTATGTTTCCTATTCTGAGAGTTATGGGTTTGGTTTGTGGGTTTGTTTTTTTAATTCTGAAAACTGGACATTTTAAATTATGCTAAAATAATTTCTTTGGTTTCAACAGGACACAATGTTTGCAAGAGGAATAAAGAGAAAATGTTTTGATGGTGAAGAAGATATTGAAGGAACCCTGGCTGGTTTTAAGTCTGTTCCCTCATATAATCTTCAGCGGCAATCACTTTTAGACATGTCTCTGGTAAAACTTCAGTTGTGTCACATGCTTGTTGAACCCAATCTGTGTAGATCGGTTCTTATAGCAAATACTGTAAGGCAAATTCAAGAAGAAATGACCCAGGATGGAACTTGGCAAGTGATAAATGCTCAGAATACAGGACAAGCATCCCTTGATCGCTTAGTGTCATCAGATATCCTTTGTCGTTCAACAAAAGAACAAGGTGAAGGGAAACTTGTTCCAAGTTATAGTACTTTCTCAAAAGACTTTGAAGATATTCAGTCCCAAGATATTATTTCTGACCTGTCCACGGTTACATCAGTACAAGCTCCAAGAAATCCTCAAAGTAATGTTTGGGAAATGGAGAACCCTCAAGAAAATAGGGGAAACTTTCAGAAGTCACTTGATCAAATATTTGAAACATTGGAGAACAAAAATCCTAATTCTGTAGAAGACTTATTTTCAGATGTTGACAATTCTTACTATGATCTTGATACAGTATTAACAGGAATGATGAGCAACACAAAAATGGGACATTGTGACCTTGAGAGTTTTTCGTCTCAAACAACCACAAATTCTAACTCAAATTGTAAATCTGATATAAATGAGCTTGACCATATTGTGGAAATCCTTGTTGAATCTTGAAATGGTTAAATACAAAGCATGATTCTTTGAAGAAGTTGAGAACGTTTGAAAAATCAAGCCTTCAAATAGTTTACTATCAAATGTATATGTAATCTACATAAAAGCTAAAAAGCACTTCATTTTGTGAAATAGTGTTATCTTTAAAGCCAACATCCTATTTGCCTTTGACAATTTTGGTTTGTCCACTGAAATTTAAATATATACTCTTAACAGATAGTTGCAGGGTATGAAGCTTCCATGATTAGACTTAGTGTATTTACTTTTTCTTCCTCAAGGTAGAGGGGGAGACTGGTACAATGGGTTCTTGACTTTTTATTTAATTTTTTTTTTTTTTTTTTTTTTTTTTTTTTTTTTTAGGGCCTATACTTAAACTCCCAGTTGCCCTGATTCCTTTACCTTCCTTCCGCTACAGTCACCAGCCTTCAACTTTATTAGTCTAGATAGATTTTTTTTATCAGTTTCGTATGTTTTGCCTCTTAAAAATATATTTTTGAAATTTTTTATACTTTTTATCAGCGTTTAGATTTTCCAGCTATTTTCCTAAAAGTATATTTTTTCTATAAATGTCCTTTCTGCTGCTACTTCAGTAACTTTTTCATAGCATAAACACTTGGAATTGGTGTTTTTCTGTTAAAATTTGAAAAGGATTTTCATTTTTCAAAATGAACTATATTGTATAGTTCAGTAAACTGTAAATATACAACATGCTTTAAAATGTAAGAGCTGTTTTTCATAATCGTAGTTCTTTATTAAAGTTGAGAAACTTGTATTGCTTTTTATACTGGAGCATTGTTAGAAGAAAAAAATGCTGATCATAGATACAATTCTATTAAAGCCTTGTTTCATGTTAATTCTGAATATAAATTATGTAGGGTTTTATTTATGTGTATTTATATGTAAATGTCATCACAATGAATTGTTTATCATTGAAGTCTAGGGTCAAATTTGTTTATGTGGGAAAACTCTTGCACTAATTAAGTAAAGTGTTATTGGGGCCTTTGAAGCTATCATCGTGTTCTTTCATTTATCTAAATTAGTGTGTTTTACTGTGGTGTAAGTTTTCTGTATGCTGTTTTTCCTCTGAAAGATGTTGCTTAGGTCTTTTCTCTAAAGAAATACATTCGTTGTAGAGTGTATTTAATAAATATGTCAAGGGATCTATTTAGGAAAGAATAGTTTAAATATTAGAATGAGAAAAGTCCAATTTTACTCTATTAAGCTGTACCTGGAATTTTTTTTTAAATCAGACTATAGTCTGCTTGAAATAAAAAAAAAAATGTGCATTTGGCTATATCACCTCATCAGATTTTGAAAAAGATAAAAGTCAGTATGGAGGGTGGAGTAGCAGTAGCAAAAATGGAAAGATTTGGAAAATGGAATCTAGGTGCAATGAAAAACAAAAAAGTTGGGAGAATCAAGGAAGGATTTTTTTCATACATTTTCCTCTCCATGGAAAAAGCTTTTCTTCCACATTTCTTGTCTTAGGCTTTTTCTGTTCATATATAGAATGGCATAAATGTCAACTTTTAATACTTTCTCATATTTCTTGTGCATTTGACTAATAGGTAATTTAATATGAATATTCAAAGAATTGTAAAAGTTTGTGGTGGGGTTAATGTAATTTAACATAATTGGCAAAATTGACACCATAAATATAAATAAAATCTTAAATGATTTTTTTAAATAAAATGTTTGACTAAAAATTTAGAATGATTGAGCTGAAAATCCCAGGTTCCATTTGCAGTAGAAGCACCAGTAGTATAAGTGAATGAAGAGCATGTCAAGAAGACCTGAAATTTAAGTCTTGCATATTTACACGTTTTTTGTGACACTCTGCAAATCACTCAAACCTCTCAGTTATCCTGGGCAGTTTTCTAATTCTTCTGAGTCTAAATGGATCTGAGTTTTCTCCTACAGAGTTCCCTATAACCAAGTCTTGAAACCAACCCCCATCCCCAGTCCTCTACCCTTCAGTAGACACTTAAGGTTAGGAAGAAGGGAACAAGCTTTTATTATGGGATTACTATGTGCCTGAGGCTGTGCTTTACATATATTCTCACAACAACCCTAAGAGGTAGGTGCTTTTATGGTTCTTGTTTCACAGTTAAGGAAACTGAGGCAGATGAGTTCTCCACAGATCAACTAACTCTTTTTAAAATGCCATATTTGAGACTGGCAGTCATATACTCAAGGGGAAAGAGAGTTCTTGTTACATCTCTGGGGAAAAGGATTAATATCTGTATTTACAAATGATTTTCTGATTCCCAATGTAAGAAATTTGGTTTTTCAGAAAATTCATTTCTATAAGAAACTTTGAAAACATAAGATTTCATCCCATTGTTACTGATAGAAGTTCATGTGTACATTTTAAGTAGAATTATCTAATTTCTAAGTTATTTGGAATATATCCGTTATTCTTACCAGCATTCAACACAAGTCATCCACTGGTTGTCTTAAAAAATAAGAAAGAAGATGGATTGCTTCAGTCAATTAAAACGGCTTCTTTGTGAAGCTGATTTAGATGTGGATGTAGTTTGTTGAAATTTAACCGGTTCTTGATATTGCTCCTAACCATTCTTTCATGCTGAACATTTTCAGATCCAAATTTAAGACTGATAGATTGTGGCAAATTTGTTTTTCAGTTAAAAAATGTAGGTTTAGCTCCAAAGCATAGTGGTGTTCACACTGGCTCAAGCTGGATCCACATTTTAATTTAAAAGGGTTTTTTCCCCCCACTTTTTCCAGTACTTTTTTTTTTTTAGAACATTCTACAAGCACATTTTAAATTTTAAATTCTCAAATTTTACAAAAAAAAAAAAATTACCCAGTTGTCCTATTGCAGTCCTCATTTGCAAAGGCAGCTGATTTTTCGATTTAGGTAGCAGTATATACCTGCTTAAGGTGAGAGTTGATCTGTTGTTCATTCACTGGAGAAACAGGACTGTTTTACCTAGGCCAAGTGAACTGGACTCTTGTTTTCAATCATTTTAACTTGTAGAAGTTCTGGTTTAAGGGGAAAAGGTGGGAATAGCACTAGAGATGTTCCTGAACTTCAGTATAAATTCAAAATTATATTTGGAAGGACCAACTAGTACTATTTTAAGTACTCTAGTTCAAGATGTAACAGTTATGTCAAGAATACTACCAGATCTAGTGATTTAAGTTTTCTACCTATGTAGAAATAATAAGCTGGTTACTCTGAAACTTGTTTGCACAAATGTAGTTCCAAATTCTGTATTTGGGGTTTATGTCACCATAATTTAAATTCTTTATGTAAACATTAACTATAATAGTTTATGCTTATTTAGATTATTTGAGTTATTTAAAGTGAAACTACCCTTTTTTTTTCTTTTGAAATTATGTAGATGAGATCCAGAAATGCCTTTAACTAAAAGAAAATCACTTAGGTGCCTTCCAAAACTGCGTTGCCTCCTAAAAGCCTCTTTTCAGAAACCTTAATATAGAATGTAAGGGGAAATGGACCCATACTTTAGCATTCTATTTTAAAGTTAGCATGTTTTTTTGGGAAAATGAATATGAACATATGTCATTTATGATCCTAGAACAGTTTAAAGCACTGAGAAGGCAACGACTAGTCAAGAGAAACTAGGTGACTCACCTTTTTGGTAAGTGATTCTAGTTCCAGCTTTGCTAACTTTGTGATGGATAAATCACTTCCCAGTTCTCAGCCTGTTTTCTCATCAGCAAAATACGGACTTGGGCAATCTAAAGTTTTTTCTAGCTCAAAATTATATTACCAGAGTAAAATGTTCTTTGAGAAGCAGATGTATACTTGCATGTATCCTTCCCATTGCAAGCATGTGTATTCCTTTGCCTAGCACAAAAAAGTTGCAGTTTTATTTTTGGGTCAAGTTGTCACTTCCTAAAACAACACAAGAGATTGCCTTTCCTTGGGCAGGATTACATTTCTGCAAAAAAGAAAATGCACACACACATGTATACATATATACACATAGATAATTAAACTGAAGGCCATGTGCCCCAGGATGATGCAATTGAGAGTTAGGATGGTTTAAATCCCTGGTTCGACATGCCAGTTGACCTCCAGCAAATCTCCTAACCTCCCTAGGCTTCAGTTTCTTTATCCATAAAATGAGAGGTTGTATTAAATTGATTACCTTTCCAACTCTGAGGCTACCAGTTACTCGATGCAGTCAGCAGTTTAAGGGGTTTAGGAGAATAAGAACAGTTTTGTGACAAGTTCTAATTTTGAAATATGTGGTGCTTTTCCCCTTTGTGCCCCATCCCAGGCCTTAAAGAATGACATTTTGATTAGCAAGTTCAATAGTTGAAAAATACTGGGAAAGTTTTTGTAATATATGTAAATCATACAAAAAACTGTATAGGCTTTGGGGGTTATGGTACTGTGCAGTTTTGTCTTTTAAGACAATTACAGCACTTGTTTCTGTAAATCTGTTAAAACTTTGATTCACGGTGGAGACTGCCCCGTACCCAAAAGGGTTATGCCAACTAGCTGGCCCAAAAGAATACGTTCCAGAGCAGCCAAATTTTTCAGCAAGAACTTAGACCAGTGCTGAGCAACAGGCATAAAACTGGGTAAATGACCCACTTCGGACCTGTCTGCACTGGCAGTGCTTTCCAGCCTCGAGCCAATGTTTTTCCTGTGGCTCCCTAGACAAAAATCTTTTCCTCCCCAGGAACCGAGCACAAGGCTACGTTTTTTCTAGCCGCCTTGAGATGGCAGTTTAGGGCACTCGTTTGTTGGAAGTTCCCTCCAATGGATCTGCCCTCTGGGTTCAACTGTTCCGTGTCCCGCTCTTCGGGACTTACCCAGGGTCCCGCGGCTAGGATCTGAAGCCAGTCTGGACTCGCAGAAGGCAAGATTGTTCTGATTCCAAGCCCAGGGCTCCCCCACGTTTGTCTTTCTCCCCACTGTTCCGGTTCTGTTTCCCTCTTCGAATCCTCCTGCAGCCATCACTTCCTGCAAGCCTCCATGCCGACTTTCTGCGGTTCGAATGACGCTTCCTGGGTCCTCCCGCGCCCGCTCCCCGGACGTAGGCTCCTGAGCCCCGGGGGAGGATACGGCCTGGGAGCTACAGCCACCGCAGCCGGCGAACTTCTCTCGGGAGTCTGTGCCGAGCTTCCGACACTCTGCTCGATGGGCGTGGCGAATGTCCCGCGCGGGAGCTTTTAATCTTCTAGCCAATCATAAAATGGCTTCTGGGCGGGGCCTGGGGACTGTCCTAGCAAATCAGAAGTGGCGCACCTGACGAGAGGCGTGGTTGGGGGCCGGTGGGCCCTGCTCTGAGGAGGATACGCAGGCTCGGAGGTGCTCCGGGGTGTTAGCGGAGGGCTGGGGAGTGCTATAGGGCCCCCCTCCCCACTTCCCCTGGGCTGGGGTGGTGCTCACAGTTGCGGGAACATAACAAAGGCCACGAGTCTGCCCGCGACGGGACCCGGCGCCCCACGCCGAAGCAAGGGTGGCATCTGCGTGCCCCTCCCCCGCCCGAAACTTTCCCCGGCGCTCGAGGTGAGGGGAGTTGAAGAAGGCGTTCGAGGGGAGGGGGGAGTTGGAGAGCCAGGGGAGGGGCGGGGTGATGGGGGGGATGCCTGGGGGCGGGGGCGGTTGCCCTCACTTAGCTCCCTCCCCTCACTTGGGCCGCTCTTTCTGGGAGGAGCGGATGCGGAGAAGACTCCGCCCTCGGGGAAAATCCCTTCGCAGGGGCTCCCCCTCGGTCCTCCTGGTGCCACTGCGGGGTTTCTAAGGCTGAGGTTGCCTCTCAAGCCAACTAGGAATTGCTTGTTGATCATGCAGAGGTCGGTCCTGGAGGTGTTTACCACTTCACTCAAGCCAAACCTCCACTCCCAGAGATGTGGTCTTTACAGGGGTCTTCTCAGATTGTCTTAGGAGGATGACCGCTTTACCCCTGCTCCTCTGAGGCAATGTTTTTCTGGAAGAAATTTGCAGAGCTGAAAGTTTTCTGACCTACTCTGCCATCTTCCCAGAATCCTCTCCATCTAAGGATCATTTTAAACAAAACTTTAGGCTGTAGATCATTACATTTAATTCAACTTCTTACCTTATTCATGTCTTTGCTATCCTGCTGCCCACCCCTTTATCACAAATTTTCCCTCCATTTTTCCCTCATTCTCTCATTTCTTCCTTCCCTTCTTTCTTTCTTCTGTTGAGGTTTGGGGTGCTGTCTGAACTCCATCATTTCCAATTCCTCTTCATAATTCCCCTTCCAAACTCAGAAGTTTTTGTTGCTTATTATTTTCCCTCCTTCCTATTTATCCGTCTCCATCTAAATTTGTTTGTGTACCAAATTCTACCTCCTTGGATGAGTTCTTTTGAAAGTGAAGTCCGAATGAGCCCGCTTTCTCCGTGCCTTCAATCCTTCCACAATCCTTCTATGTTTGGTCAGGACTTTTTACCACTACAAAAAGAACTGCCAGAGATATTTTAGTATATGTAAGCCCTTTTCCTCTTTATTTGGTCTCTTTAAGATATTGAAGAAGTAATGATATCACTGGGTCAAAGTAATTTTTGAGGTATAACTGCATTGAATTCCTTTCTGGAATGCACTGTATCAGTGTGCTTGTTTTCCCCCAGTTCCAACATTTGTCATTTTCTTTTTTTGTCACCTTTGTCATTCTGTTGGATGTGAAGTTGAACCTCAGAGTTGCTTTAATTTGCATTCCCTATCCATATATTTCAAAGATTATTTCTTCATTATCCCTCTGATTTGTTTATAATGTTACCCTTTATATATGTCTGGTATCCATTTAGAGTATATAGTATGAGATGTTCGTCTAAACTTAATTTCTACCAGACTGCTGCTCTCCAGTTTTCCTATAAGTTTTTGTGAGAAAGTGTTTTTTTCATTTTCCTTGAGATTTTTGATCATTTGCTCCTCGAGAAGAATTTTTTTCTTTCAATATTTTTTTGTTGTCTCATGGAGTCATTAGTTGCTGTTTGGGCCATTCTAGTTTTCTAGGAGTCCATTCTTTGGATAAGATTTTGCACTTCTTGTGCTAAGATGTTAATTTTCTTTCCAAGTCTCTCTTTCTTAGCTCCCTTTTTTTCCTAATTATTTCCTCAGTAGCTCTTCTTTCATTTATGATAAAATTCAGTACTTTTTCAAAAACTTGTGCATTCTTTCTTATGGAATTCTAATTGATCTTATAGCCAAGGTGTGGTTTTCTTTAACACTTGGCTTGTAGGTGTTTTAGAGTTATTCTTTTCTGGGCTTATGTTTTGGGTATCTCTGGCATAATAATAGCTTTTTTAAAATTTACTCATTCTTGGGGGAATCAGAGTGATCACACTAGGACAACTGCTCCTATTCTGGGGGTTGAATCCCAGTCCCTTCCTCCTGGAGAGCAGGATTGTTGAGAGGTGCTGCTTCCTGCCCATGGATCCAGTACTTGATCTTTTCTCCTTCCGAAATTGAGTGAAGCCTAGAAAGCAGTTAATATGAAAAAAGACCAGAGGTTTTAAGGAACTACAAGTTGCATATGACTCCAGAGCCAAAATATGGCAGCTCCAAAAAAACTAATGGAAGCTTAAGCAAAAAAGTTCTACTTTTTTTTGTAAATTTTTTATTCATTTTAAACTTAAATATAAAACAGGAAAAGAAAAAATTTCCAAATACATATAAGAACATAAAAGATTTAATATAAGACAATAAATTTCCATTTCAAGAAAATGTATAATAAACTACCACTTGAGGGATGGAGCCAAAATGGTGGAGTAGAAGGAGAGACCTGTAAAAGCTTTCCCCCATAGCCCATAAAATACGTGTAAAAAATGACTGTAAACAAATTCTAGAGCAGCAGAAGCCACAAAATGACAGAGTGAAAGATTTCCAACCCAAGACAGTCTGGAAGGCCGAAAAGAAAAGTCTATCACAGCAGGCGAAGAGTACTGCGCAGCACAGCAAGGACAGGACTGGATCAGGCCTCAGTGCACACGGAATCCCTGGCAGCAGCTGCGGTTCCCAAATTGCTTAACCCACAGGCACCAAAGATAGCTTTAAAAGTCAGTGAGAAAGCGCTTTCACCTGGGTGAGAAGGGAAACGCAGTCCAGCCTGAGCAGCAGCAGCCATTTTTGGAGCCCTCTGCCTAAAGACCCTAGGGGAATTGAGCTGCTAATCTGAATATCAGCCCTGAGTGGAGGTCCTGGGTTGAGGAAGAGTGCTGATATGGTGCAGCTGGTGGAGACTCTGCACAGGGAATTCTACTTACAGATCATGGGCAGAAAAGCTTGCAGTAGCTCCCAGACCAGAGCACAGACCAGGAGAGGAGTAAACTCTCCCTTGATTGTGCCACCATGGAGGAACTGAGAACTTAGAGGTCCCTAGAGTATACCTGCCTCTTGACAAAGAACTCAGAAGTCAAGTCCTTCTGGGCTGGGAAAATGCCCTAAAAGGGAAAAAAATAAGACTATAGAAGGTTACTTTCTTGGTGAACAGGTATTTTCTTCTATCCTTTTGGATGAGGAAGAACAATGCATACTATTAGAGGAAGACCTAAAAGTCAAGGCTTCTGCATCCAAATCGTCCAAAATAAATATGCAATGGTCTCAGGCCATGGAAGTGCTCAAAAAGGATTTTGAAAATCAAGTAAGAGAGGTGGAGGAAAAATTGGGAAGAGAAATGAGAGCAATGCAAGAAAATCATAAAAAGCAAAAATCATGAAAATGCTAAAGGAGACCCCAAAAAATGTTGAAGAAAATAACACCCTTAAAAATAGACTAACTCGGGGGACGGAGCCAAGATGGCGGAGTAGAAAGACGCACATACACATAGCTCCAAACCCACAACCCATAGAACATCTGTAAATAGCAACTCACTGCGAATTCTGCAGGACAAGAGGCCACAGAACATTGGAGCAAAGGAGATTTCTGTTCCAGAGGGACCTGCAAACCTCTCACAAAAGGTCCTTTGCGCCGCGGACTGGGAGCCAAGTACAGCCCTGCTGCGGCCGTGGCACTGAGATGAGCAGATTCGAGCGGGCTTCAGGGACAGGATCTCCAGCGGCCGCGCGGGTCCCTCCACCCACAGGTGACGGGGTCGGTGAGAGGGTCTCTTTGGCGGGTCGAGAGGGGAGTGGGGTGCCCCCATAACTCAGGCCCCCTCAGGAGGCAGAAGCGGAGGTGGGAGCAGACAGGGGCTCCCCAAGCAGGCAGGAGCCTGGATCCATTGTTGAAGGTTTCTGCATAAACCCCCGGAGGGAACTGAGCCCGTGAGGCGGCCCTGCCCCCACCTGAGCACCTGAACTTAATCTCACACTGAATAGCAGCCCTGCCCCTGCCAAAAGCCCTGAGGCTGGCAAGCAGCATTTGAATCTCAGACCCCAAGCTCTGGCTGGGAGGATCCGGAGGCGAAGTGGGTGTGAAGAGAATATTCAGAAGTCAAGTCACTGGCTGGGAAAATGCCCAGAAAAGGGAAAAGAAATAAGACTATAGAAGGTTACTTTCTTGGTGAACAGGCATTTCCTCCCTTCCTTTCTGATGAGGAAGAACAATGCTTACCATCAGGCAAAGACACAGAAGCCAAGGCTTCTCTATCCCAGCCCACTCAGTGGGCTCAGCCCATGGAAGAGCTCAAAAAAGGATTTTGAAAATCAAGTTAGAGAGGTGGAGGAAAAGCTGAGAAGAGAAATGAGAGACATGCAGTCAAAGCATGAACAGCAGGTCAGCACCCTGCTAAAGGAGACCCAAAAAAATGCTGAAGAAAATAACACCTTGAAAAATAGGCTAACTCAATTGGCAAAAGAGGTTCAAGAAGCCAATGAGGAGAAGAATGCTTTCAAAAGCAGAAATAGCCAAATGGAAAAGGAGATTCAAAAGCTCACTGAAGAAAATAGTTCTTTCAAAATTAGAATGGAACAGATGGAGGCTAATGACTTTAGGAGAAACCAAGAAATCACAAAACAAAACCAAAAGAATGAAAAAATGGAAGATAATGTGAAATATCTCATTGGAAAAACAACTGACCTGGAGAATAGATCCAGGAGAGACAATTTAAAAATTATGGGCCTACCTGAAAGCCATGATCAAAAAAAGAGCCTAGACATCATCTTTCATGAAATTATCAAGGAAAACTGCCCTGAGATTCTAGAACCAGAGGGCAAAATAAATATTCAAGGAATTCACAGAACACCACCTGAAAGAGATCCAAAAAGAGAAACTCCTAGGAACATTGTGGCCAAATTCCAGAGTTCCCAGGTCAAGGAGAAAATATTGCAAGCAGCTAGAAAGAAACAATTCAAGTATTGTGGAAATACAATCAGGATAACACAAGATCTAGCAGCTTCTCCATTAAGGGATTGAAGGGCATGGAATAGGATATTCCAGAAGTCAAAGGAACTAGGACTAAAACCAAGAATCACCTACCCAGCAAAACTGAGTATAATACTTCAGGGGAAAAATTGGTCTTTCAATGAAATAGAGGACTTTCAAGCATTCTTGATGAAAAGACCAGAGCTGAAAAGAAAATTTGACTTTCAAACACAAGAATGAAGAGAAGCATGAAAAGGTGAACAGCAAAGAGAAGTCATAAGGGACTTACTAAAGTTGAACTGTTTACATTCCTACATGGAAAGACAATATTTCTAACTCTTGAAACATTTCAGTATCTGGGTACTGGGTGGGATTACACACACACACATGCACACACGCACACACACATAGAGACAGAGTGCACAGAGTGAATTGAAGAGGATGGGCTCATCTTAAAAAAATGAAATCAAGTAGTGAGAGAGAAATATATTGGGAGGAGAAAGGGAGAAATGGAATGGGGCAAATTATCACTCATAAGAGAGACAAGCAAAAGACTTATTAGTGGAGGGATAAAGAGAGGAGGTGAGAGAAAAACATAAAGCTTACTCTCATCACATTCCACTAAAGGAAGGAATAAAATGCATACTCATTTTGGTATGAAAACCTATCTTACAATACAGGAAAGTGGGGGATAAGGGGATAAGCAGGGTGAGGGGGATGATGGAAGGGAGGGCACGGGAGGAGGGAGCAATTTGAGGTCGACACTCATGGGGAGGGACAGGATCAAAAGAGAATAGAAGTAATGGGGGACAGGATAGGATGGAGGGAAATATAGTTAGTCTTATACAACACAACTATTATGGAAGTCATTTGCAAAACTACACAGATTTGGCCTATGTTGAATTGCTTGCCTTCCAAAGGGAAGGGGTGGGGAGGGAGGGAGGTAAAGAAGTTGTAACTCAAAGTGTTAGGAACAACTGTCAAGTAATGTTCTTGCCACTAGGAAATAAGAAATACAGGTAAAGGGGTATAGAAAGTTATCTGGCCCTACAGGAGAAAAGAGAAGATGGAGACAAGGGCAGAGAGGGATGATAGAAGAGAGAACAGATTGGTCATAGGGGCAATTAGAATGCTTGGTGTTTGGCGGGGGACGGGACAAAAGGGGAGAAAATTTGGAACCCAAAATTTTGTTAAAATGAATGATAAATGTTAAACAAATTAATTAATTTAAAAAAAATTATAAAAAAAAAAATAGACTAACTTAAATGGCAAAAGAGGTCCAAAAAGCCAATGAGGAGAATGCTTTAAAAAGCAGAATAAGCCAAATGGAAAAGGAGGTTCAAAGGCTCACTGAAGAAAATAGTTCTTTCAAAATTAGAATGGAACAGATAGAAGCTAATGACTTTATGCGAAACCAAGAAATTACAAAACAAAGCCAAAAGAATGAAAAAATAGAAGACAATGTGAAATATCTCATTGGAAAAAACAACTGACCTGGAAAATAGATCCAGGAGAGACAATTTAAAAATTATGGGACTACCTCAAAGCTATGATTAAAAAAAAGAGCCTAGACATTATCTTTCATGAAATTATCAAGGAAAATTGCCCTGATATTCTAGAACCAGAGGGTAAAGTAAATATTGAAAGAGTCCACGGATCACTTCCTGAAAAACATCCAAAAAGAAAAACTAGAAATATTGTACCCAAATTTCCAGAGTTCCCAGGTCAAGGAGAAAATATTACTAGCAGCCAGAAAGAAAAAATTGGAGTATTTTGGAAATATAGTCAGGATAACACAAGATCTAGCAGCTTCTACATTAAGGGATTGAAGGACTTGGAATATGATATTCCAGCAGTCAAAGGAATTAGGATCAAAACTAGGAATCACAGGAAAACTGAGTATAATACTTCAGGGGAAAAAATGGACATTCAATGAAATAGAGGACTTTCAAGCATTCCTGATGGAAAGACTAGAGCTGAATAGAAAATTTGACTTTCAAACATAGGAGTCAAGAAAAGGTAAATAGGAAAGAGAAATCCTAAGGGACTTACTAAAGTTGAACTGTTTACATTCCTACTTGGAAAGATCATATTTGTAACTCTTGAAACTTTTCTCAGTATTTGAGTAATTGGAGGGATTACACACACACACACACACACACACACACACACACACACATATACAGAGGGCACAGGGTGAGTTGAATAGAAAGGAATGATATCTACAAAAATAAAATTAAGGGGTGAGAGAGGAATAATTTGGGAGGAGAAAGGGAGAAATGGAATGGGGCAAACTATCTCTCATAAAAGAGGCAAGAAAAAGCTTTTTCAATGGGGGCAAAAAGAGGGGGGAAGTGAGAGGGAAAAAGTGAAGCTTATTCTCATCACATTTGGCTTAAGGAGGGAATAACATGCACACTCAGGTTGGTATGAAAATTTGTCTTACACTATAAGAAGATAGTGTAACGGGAGAACGGGACAAGTGAGGTGGAGAGGATGATAGAAGGGAGGGCAAATGGGAGGAGGGAGTAATTAGAAGTTAAACACTTTTGGGAGGGACATGGCCATAGAGAGAATGGAATTAATGGGGGGCATGATAGGATGTAGGGAAATATAGTCTTTCACAACATGGCTATTACGGAAGTATTTTGCAAAGCTACACATATATAACCTATATTGAATTGCTTGCCTTCTCAGTGGGAATGGGTGGGGAAGGAGGAAGGGAGAAAAATTGGAACTCAGTTTTAGGAACGAATGTTGAGAATTGTTCTTGCATACAATTGGGAAATAAGAAATACAGGTAATGGGGTATAGAAATCTATCTTGCCCTACAAGAAAGAGAGAAGATGAGGATAAGGGAAGGGAAGGGTGTGACAGAAGAGAGGGCAGATTAGGGGAAGGAGTACTCAGAATGCATGGTGTTTGGGGGTGGGGGAGGGGAGAGATGGGGAGAAAATTTGGAACTCAGAATTTTGTGGAAATTAATGTTGAAAACTAAAAATAAATAAATAAACATTAAAAAAGAAAATCTGTAAAATAAATAGTACACATTGTTTTCAAAGCTACCTAGCTTTTCTTTTCTTCTTTGTAGGTTTTCTTTTGTTCTCTGCTGTGCACTATTTTATCTTCCCTGCCCCCCCCACTGAAGGCTGTTGTTATACTCAGTAAAAATACAAATGATGTGGGTACCCTAGGGGTTAAAAAGAATATTAAAGGTTGCTTTTCCAGTACTTTCTGAGGCCCCTCCTGGGGTAGGGAGGCTCATTCTGTAGCTCATCCTGTAATTTGAGATCATCCTAAAGACCTTTTCCCTTTTTCTTGAAATAGCAAAGCTTCTTCTTAACTTGTATCAAAAGAATTGCTTTTGTCTCCCTTATCCTGTGTCCGCCCCATCTTCCTTATCCTGTCCTTAATCTTTAACCACCATAAAAACCTAAAAACCTTATCCTGGACCATTAAGAGTTCCTTTTGTCTCCCTCATCCTATGTCATAAAATTCTTTCTTATCCTGTCCTTATCTATAACCACCATAAAACTTGAACATCTATAGATTGTATAGCTCCCTGTCAGGATCTTGCTATATATGCCTAGTTCCCCAAATATCGGACCTTAATTAGCTTTTTGCTAAAGTTCCATGTGCTTTTCACATTAATAAAGGTCCTGATGGTTAAAGAGAATGTCTGAGTAAATTCTTTCACACCTGAACCCTGCTCTCTCAAATCTGACCTCAACTTAAATGGTGGCAAAACCTGGGATCCAAGTAACAATTGGGTCCTATTGACCTTCTCCTCGCCACCAGATTAAGAGGTAAGTGCAATTTTATTTGTTCTCTTCCTCAGACTTTTCCACACTTACTGTATCCCTGGATACAAAACCCCCAGACTGCCCAGACATTCCTGGCATCATCTGAGTCTCTGCTCACTTCTTGGCAGTCAGTAGGTCTGTTGACGCTTGTATAAGGGGACAACTTTTCAGTTTTCTTTCTCTCATCTGTCTCAGGATGCTGAGATGAGTGGCAAGAGTCTGGTAGGATGGGGCAGAACCAGTCAATACCCCGTGATTCCCACTGGGATGCCTAGTATGGCATTGGAAGAAATTCAGGGGAGGAGATCTTAAGAAAAAGCACAGTGTTCTATTGTAACACAACCTGGCCGTGGTTATCAGTTGGAAGATTAGGGGACCCTTAACTATAATATTATTCTCTGCTTGTATCTATTTTGTAGGAGGGAAGGGAGTGGACAGACATGCCCTATGTCCAAAGTTTTACAGGTCTGTCTCAGGACCTTAATCTTTTTTTCTCCCAAATTTATTAATTTATTTGTTTTCAGTTTTCAACTATCACTTCCATACATTCCAAATTTCCTCCCCCTCCTTCCCCAAGATGGCGTGCAAATCTTATATGGCTTCTGCACTTACATTCTTATTAAACACATTTTCACATTAGTCATGTTGCATAGGAGAATTAAAACAAATGGGAGAAACCATGAAAAAAATTAAATATACCAAAGGAGAAAATAGACTACTTCATTCTGCATTCTGTCTCCATAGTTCTTTTTCTGGATAAGTATGGCATTTTGCATCATGAGTTCAGACCTTGACCTTAAGAGAAAAATGTAAAATGTTCTTAGCCAGACTGTTCTTCAGATGTGGCTGTAAAACTCGGAAGAAAACTCCTAAATCTCTCAAAACTCCTAAATTTTTGATTCCCTGGACATACTTGAAGACTTTGCCATGAGTACTTGACTAGTGGCTTTACCACCTTCCCCTTCTCCAAACTCCCCTTCTCCTGCAGACTTCATTACCGTTCCCCTCTTTCCCTGCTTCTCTTTCTACATCCAATCTTTACCCTCAATTCCCACTCCCTTACTCAGTCCCTCCTCCACGCAATCCTCTACTCTGTAGTTCTTCTAATATCCATCAGGGAACTCGCTTCCTTACTCCTGCTCCTGGGAAGCCCTCCTCTACTTCCAACCATCCCATCCTTACAAACCCAGAGCCCATTCTGCTTCAAGAGGTTCCTGATGTCCAGGGTAGGAACACTAGAGTCCATGTCTCCTTTTCTATGTCAAACCTGGCCCAAATTAAAGAGAAGTTGGAATACTGTTCAGAAGACCCTACTAAATTTTCGGATGGCTTCCAACTGATGTCTCTCCAATTTAACCCTATGGGGGGGAAACATCAGTCTAATCCACAGTGAAGGAAAAAAGGGTGATTTTGGATTATGCCCAGAGGTATGGGGATGATGTGGCACAAAATTCTAATGACCCCCCGCTGTCCTCCAGGGAGCCACCGTGGTCTCAAACTCTGATCCCTCATGGAACTATGAGAATGATAGGAATAGCAGAGATCATATGATTAACTGTCTATTAGAAGGGATGAAGGCATGACTGAAAAAGCACGTCTAGTATGACCATTTGAGAGACATCGCCAAGAGACTGACTGAGAACCCCTCCCTTTCTAGGGACAGACTAGGTGAAACTGAGGAAATGCACTGATCTCGACCCTGATTCCCCTGTGGAATGACTGTCCTGAATATGCATTTTATTTCCCAGTCATATGCTACAAACTGCAAAAATTAGAACAGGGCTCTCAAATCCCATTTAAGAAAATAAAGCAAATTTTCTTTAACAATAAGGATAAGGCAGAAGCTAAGAAGAAGAACCACAGGGCCCAAGATAAGGTGAATCTCTTGGCTGCTGCCATCTCAGGAAACCCAGGTCCTGGTGGACAGAGTAGTGGCAACTGTTTTTGGTGTAAAAAGCCTAGCCATTGGTCCAAACACTGTCACCAGAAGGGGTCAGACAATCCACCTCTCTGCCTCCAGGAATGCACCTGTCTATGAGGAAGTCCAGCTGCGCTTGGCATTCTGGGCCCCTTCAGATTCAGAATGACAGGTTCCTGAGGTTAGCCTGGCTCCTTCCTTTGACATCACTATGATTGACCCCAGGGTAAAAATTGACGTGGAGGGTAAGTCAATTTTCTCATTGCTACCAGAGCCATTCTCTCCTCATGCACTTATCCCTCCACCTTTCCCTTAATGGGGATTGACAGCAAACCCAGGAGAAGTAGGCAAACGGGACCCCTTTCTTGTTTCTATAAGGACCAGGCTTTCATGCATATTTTATTGTCCCATACTGGGCTGAGATCTCATGTTAAAACTGGGATCCCACTTTTCCCTGATCCGGAACGCCCTAACCCTATTAGTCACAACAGATAGACTCCTCCCCCCCATTCCTCACGAGGTCTAGACCAGGCTTACTCCAGCAGCCTGGGACAACGAAGTCCCTGGAAGGGCTGTATATGCCACCCTTGTTCAGATTCGTCTGAGGGACCCAACCTCGTATCCACACCAGCAACAATATTCTCTATTAGATGTGAAACCTCTTTGGGGTTGCAGCCTCTTATTGCTAACTTTTTACAATATGACTTACTGGTTCCCTGTCAGTCACCCTGTAACACCCCAGTACTCCCTGTACTTAAGCCAAATGAGGAGTTTCACATGGTTCAGGATCTGTGCCCTGTGAACGAAGCTGTTATTCCCATTCATCCTATTGTTATTCCCATTCATCCTGTTGTCCCAAACTCTTATACTGTTTTAGCTCAGGTCCCCAGAGACACCCTCTGATCTACTACTTTAGATCTTAACATGCCTTCTTTTGTATAAAAAAAAAAAAATTGGGAGTCACAGAGATTTCCAGTGTATCTTTGCTTTCCAGTGGGCAGAGCCTGGAGAACAAAACCCCCAGCAGCTCACCTGGGCAATCTTCCCACAGGGTTTCTGAACTGGGGTATAGAGATCACAAAGCCCCAACCCTTGAAGGAGAAGTGGAAGGGGCTATATAAAGTCATCCTATGCACTCCTACCACTGTTAAGCTTGAAGGCCTCCCTTGTAGGACCCATGTTTCTCAAATTAAACCTACTCCACCTCCCACCACAGATTATTCTGAACATCAGCCGGCATACTCGAATATGAAATTCCTTTTCAGGAAACAACACAGGATGTAAAGTGAAAGTGGGGGAACAGCTCCTCTGCAACGTCCTGCCTTTCCAGCTTGCCCTTGCTTTATCTTACTTTCTCTAGCTGTGCTATGTTCAAAGGCCCTACCTTGAACCACTTTTCCAGTTCCTAGCCCACCTATTCCTTCTCATCTGATGCCTGGGGCTAAGCCTGCTTCCCTGGGACTGGAAGTCTGATGCCTTAATTCAAATAGGGAACTGTGGGGCCAGGGTACATGATTGCTGAGTGTGCCATTGTCATCCCCAGGATAGGGCTTATTCCCATAACTCTCCCCTTACCTCTTGAAAACCCTGCATGGAATTTATCCTTTGAGCATTCTCTAAATGCCTCCTGCCACAGTAATTGCTTGCCTATTTTCAAACCTGACTGCTAAAGACCTGTGCTTCTGGGCCAGGAATAATCTTTTGCGAGAGGTTTGCAGGTCCCTCTGGAACAGAAATCTTATCCGCTCTGCTGTTATGTGGCTTCTCCTGCTCCCGAATTTATTGGCAGCTCTTTACTACAGATATTTCATGGGCTGTGGGTTCGGAGCTAGCGTATTTGTGTGTTTCTACTCCGCCATCTTGGCTCTGCCCCCTGGGCCAGGAATAATCAAGAGACCATTATTACTGGCATTTCGACAAGTATAGGCAGCAGGGGCCCAGGCATCACAAACCCTTGCTTCCTTCTCTTCCAGGACACTCTCAAATACCTTTCACTGGTCAGAGATACCTTATATCCTTATAATATTACCTGGCACTGGCCCAGGTATCTCCCTGGTTCCTTCAACACATCACTTATTCAGGCAGTAAGATTGCAATCTAGCTTAAATAAAACCATAGGCTCCCTTTGTGCTGCTCCAGGAACAGTCTTCCTTTGTGGACTAGCCACCCCTAATGTTTCTCAAGCCCTTGATGTTGTCCTGACCTCCCGCTGTGTTTCCTCTTACCAACTATTTGGACAGTGCACACTCTGCCAGGCAGTTCCCTGATCCAAATCTACAATCATACTCCTGTATCCACTGAGTTAAACAGAATTTCTGGGAAAACACCCTCTGATTGGTACCTATTTAAGGGAACTGAATACTTACCTTGATGTGGTCACTGAAAACAGGAGGCAATTCTTTCTAACCAGTAGCCAGTCTCACTTCTCACAAATGACTTATCTGAACTTCAAGAGTTACTTGACTCCTTAGCCAATATGGTTCTAGACAATTATAATGTTCTTAACTAAATTCTTGCCTCCTCAGGAGGTGTTTGTGCTTTGGCCAACACCTCTTGTACATGCGTTAATAATTCCCATAAGGTGGAACTCACTCAAAGGATATTCTAAGGCAGCCTCTTGGATGCAAGATATCCACTCCAGTTTGGTATCTCCCCCTACCTCCTCCTGGAGTTCATGATTCCTCTCCCTTCTTTCCCTCATTCTTACCCTGTTAACCATTTTACTTACTCTTATATTTGGCCCATGCTTATCCAACCTCCTGGTTCACCTTGTCTTCTCTCCTGCTGAACTTCCACCTTCCACTCTTAGAATACCAACCCCTGCCTTTGGAATCCCCTAGTGGTTTGTTTCTATCCACCGCCGACTCCACATTCCACCTTCCCTCTGACCACCCTTCCTCAACCTATTCCCGGCCCTTGAAATGGATTCTGTGTCCCCCTTCAGCAGGAAGTAGCTGACAACGATCTTCACTCATTTTCCTGAAAGATTTCTCTGGCCTAGTGATTGAATGAGGAAATAACATGGATACAGCAAACGGTAACTTAGGGGTTAAAAAGAATATTAAGGGTTGCTTTTCCAGTACTTTCTGAGGCCCCTCCTGAGGGGAAGCTCATTCTGTAGCTCATCCTGTAACTTGAGAGCATCCTAAAGTCCTTTCCCCTTATCTTAAAATACCATAAAATTTCTCCTTAACTTGTATCAAAAGAATTGTTTTTGTCTCTCTTATCCTATGTCCCCCCATCTTTCTTACTCTGTCCTTAATCTTTAAACACCATAAAACCCCAAAAACCTTATCCTGGACCATAAAGAATTCCTTTTGTCTCCTTCATCCTGTGTTATAAAGTTTTTCTTATCTTATCCTTATCTATAACCACCATAAAACTTGAACATCTATAGGCTATATAGCTCCCTGTCAGAATTTTGCTATATAAGACTGATTCCTTCAAATATCAGTCTCAATTAGCTTTTTGCTAAAGGTCCATGTGCTTTTCATTTTAATAAAGCTCCTGATGGCAAAAGAGAATGTCTGAGTGAATTCTTTGACACCTGAACCCTGCTTTCTTGAATCTGACCTCAACACATATATACCTATAAACATACACATATGTATAGTATGGGTTTTTTTCACTTGTCATCTCTTTCTCTGGATGTGAACAGAATCTTCCTTCATAGGTTCAAGTCTTTTCAGGTTTTTACTAATCAACCAGTTCATCATTTCCTATACTACCTTAGTATTCCAGCACAATCACATCTTATTTGATAGATTGTCTATGAAAGTTTTCCCTTAATTTTCTACACTCTTTCTGTTATTGATCATATTAGTTTTATTTATACAAGAAGATTTTAATTTAAAATAATCAAAACTATCCATTTTATACTTCAATAATGCTCTTATCTTATAATATAGTTTAAGGTCTAATCCTACTGAATCTCTTTCCTTTACATCTTTTTATCCTGGTTTCTTTGAAATTCCTGACCTTTTGTCCTTCCAAATGAACTTTGTTATTATTTTTTCTAACTCAGTAAGACAACTTTTTGTTAATTTAATTGGGACGCGTTGAATATATAGATTAGTTAGGTAAAGTTATCATTTTTTATTATGTTGGCTTTATCTACACAAAAATGCATACTGCTCCAGGTATTTAAATCTGACTTTATTTATATAAAAAGTGTTTTATGTTTATGTTCTTTCCTATGTCTGTTTTGGTAGGAATGCTCTCATGTATTTTGTACTGTCTAGTGATTTTAAATTGTCTAAAATAATATTGAATACTGTTAGTGACACATAGTGTAGTCTCCTTATTTTTCTCTTTTAATTAAGTTAACTTTGTCTAAGAGCATAATTAATACCGTTGCTTTTTTTTTACATAACAATTTAAGAGTTCTAGTTGTTAAGCAATAGAATTCTAATGTCCAAAATGAGGGAGGTGATACTTTCATTCTCCTTTTCCCTGATCAGTCCATATATAGAATAATGTACTCAGTTTTGGGCTCCATATTTTAGAAGGGAAATTTATCTATCCCTTTATTTAGAAGGGAATGTATCCAGGAGAAGGTACTCAAGATAGTGAAAGGACTGGAAACCTTTGAAGGAAATGGTGTTTTACCCTGGAGAAGTGTTGGGAAGTGATAGATGTGTTGAAGTATTTAGAAGGATTCTGGCAGGGGGGAACCTGCTACTTGAAGGCCACATGTGTCCCTATAGGTCCTCAAGTATGGCCCTTTGAGTGAATCCAAATTTCATATCCCCTTAATAAAAGAATTTGTTCTGTAAAACTTGTACTCAGACAAAAGGCTGCACCCAAGGACCTAGAAGGCCAGTTTCCTCATTTCTGGATTAGACTTCTTGATCTTAGAGTAGATAACTAGGAGTAGATGGATATTATAAGTAAGCAAATGTTGATTTCATATTTTTTAAAAAGCCAAAAAACATTTTTTAGCAATTAGAGCTGTCCTAAACTAGAAAATCTTTGTAGAAGTTGAGTTCCATATCATCCATGCTTCATCCAGGCATAGAATGTAGAGTTGTAAGAGACCTGAAAGATGAATCTAAATTTCCTCATGAGTGACAACATGAGACGCTGAGATCAAAATGTGTTTGCCAAGGTCACACGGTAATTAGCTATCAGGATCTTACTCCAGTGTTTTTTTTTTTTAACTACATGGAATGTATACTGTGGGTAGAGGTTATATGAAATGGCCTATGAGCTCCTTTTCAAAATCATATTCTCTATTTCTACTTGCTTTTTGAACCCAGTGCCAAACAATGTTTGAACTCAACTGCTTTTGTGTGTGTGTGTGTGTGTGTGTGTGTGTGTGTGTGTGTGCATGCTGCTAAAAGGAACATTTAGAATAGTAGTTCTCAGAATATTTTTCTGAGATATAATAACCAAAGTGTCCAATGCAATGCAGCAAGAGCCACAAATCTTAACTTTTGTTTTAGTTAACATCTTTTTTCTTTTTCTTTTCTCCTTCTGGACAAGACAACATCTGAATTGAAGAGAATTCTAGAGCCTGTCTACTTAAATCTTTACCTAAATGAATTCTTTCTACATTGTACTCAGCAAAGAGTCAACTGGCCTTTGTTGAAAGGCCACACGGAAGTTAGAGACCTCTAAAAGCAGCCCATCCCACTTTTGAATAGTTTTCATCAGTTTTCCCTCACCTCAAGCCTAAACTTGCCTCTTTACAATTCGCATAAAATTTTCCTACTTCTGTTCTCTAAGGCAAAGCAGGACAAGTCTAATGCCCTTTCCTCATGACAGCCTTTCCGATATTGGGAGATAGTACCCATGTCTCCACTAAGGCTCTTTTCCAGGTTAAATATTCCTTGTTGCTTCAACCTTTGTATGGCATGTACTGGAGGTCCTTTACCATCCTCATCACCATTCTCTGGTTGGTCTCTAGCTTATCAGTGTTCTTCTTAAAGTATGGCTTCCATAATTGAACATGATACCCCAGGAATGAGCAGAGGCAAAGTACAGTGCAAGAGAAATGACACATATCACTAGTCCTTTCACACCTACATTAGCTTTTGGCAACAGTCACACTGTTGACTCATAATGAGCTTTTATTTTGTTTGTTCACACCTTTAAATCTTTTTTAGATAAACTGCTATGTAGTCATAGCTTTACCATTTTATATCCTTGATATTGATTTTATAAAGCTTAAGGATAAGATTAAGTTTATGGCAACAAGATACTGGTATCTTTACTCTTTTTTGAGTCTCGCACTATGTTTGGTGCAGAGTTGTGTCTGAGTGGGCATAGATGACAGAAGCATTTCTGTTTGTCTATCTGTCTAATGTTGAATTTTTATATAGTAGTTAGTTATAGGCCACTGCTAACATATCAGCCCTTTTGACATTTCATCGTTAACATGGAGTTAAACTCTTCCTATCATTTTGCCATCGTAATACCTGCTTGGACCCTGCAGTAAATAGCAGATACAATGTCTGATACTTTAAGGAATCATGGTTTGTCATTGAGATTATTCCCTTCCCAAATACAGGTTTCAAAATCTCTGCAATTTGATAAACATTCTGGGAGTTGCTGTGATAAATTCATCACTCTATAGTTAGCTTGATAAACTCAGAATATTTTCAGGCTGGTTTTCAGTCAACAGAAATGTACTCTGTCTCTAGGTTCTCACGAAGTTAGAGATTAGGAAAGTGTATTGGGAAAAATAATTGAGGTGTAAGAAATGAAAGAGGTTAAAGGATTTTATCTTTGGAGCTGGAGGGGACCTTAAAGATTATCTGTCGAACACTTCTCATTTTACAGATGGACAGACTGAAGCTCAAAGAACTCAAGTGACTTAATCCCAGATAACATCTAGCAGGTCTTGGATTTGAACCCAGCCATATGCTTGGGTTCTTTGCACTGTACAAGGCTTGTGGTCTGAGAAACTTCAACCCTATACATCAAGAATACATCTCAGTAATATCGCAGGATCATAGGTCTAGAGGAGACCTAAAAAGGTCATTTATAATTCCCACAGTCAGAAGTAGTGCCCCAGAGATGGCTACCATTACACACACACACACATTTGTGTCTAATGGTAGGCATCTCTAGGTTGGGGGAGCAAGGAAGAAAAAAAGGGAAAAGAAATTTACATGATAACTTTGTTTTAAATTTTATTTTTTTCTTTTTAAAAATTAATTTATTTGTTTTCAGTTTTCAACAATCACTTCCATAAGTCTTGAATTTTCTTTCTCTCTCCCTCTCCAAGACAACATGCAATCTTATATGGGTTCTACACGTACATTCTTATTAAACACATTTTCACATTAGTCATGTTGCATAGAAGAATTAAAATGAATGGGAGAAACCATGAGAAAAATCAAAACAAAACATAACACAAAAGAAAATAATCTGCTTCATTCTGTGTTCCATTTCCACAGTTCTTTCTCTGGATGTGGATGGCATTTTACCTCAAGAGTTCTTTGGGAATGTTTTAGGTCTTTGCATTGCTGTGAAGTACTAAGTCTATCAGAAACAGTCCTTAATGTTCTCCTGGTTCTGCTCATTTCACTCAGTATTGGTACATACAAGTCCTTCCAGGCCTCTCTGAAGTCCTCCTATTCATCATATAGCACAATAGCATTCCATTACATTCATATACCACAACTTGTTCGGCCATTCCCCAATTGATGGGTTTATTATAAATTTTTTAAAAATAACAGGTGGTACATAATAGAGTTTACAGTTTCATGTGCAATCA
Source organism: Notamacropus eugenii (assembly GCF_028372415.1). NCBI lineage: Eukaryota > Metazoa > Chordata > Mammalia > Diprotodontia > Macropodidae > Notamacropus > Notamacropus eugenii. The sequence continues at coordinate 335,200,509 of NC_092872.1, forward strand.
TTGTTTTTTAGTTATACTATGTTAATGGAAATCCTTGTTTTATCCTGTAAATTAAAAATGAAATAAATAAAATAATTTTTAAAGTTGATTATAATAGTGTTGTCACTGTATAAATTGTTCTCTTGGTTCTGTTCACCTCACGTTGTATCAGTTCATACGGGTCTTCCCAGGTTTTTCTGAAACCATTCCCTTCATAATTTTTTATAGCACGATAGCATATACTGCAATTTGTTCAGTCATTCTCCAATTGATAGGCATTCCTTCAGTTCCCTGCTCTTTGCCATCACAAAAAGAACTACTATGAGAATATTTGTACATATAGATCCTTTTCTTATTTCTTTGATCTCTTTGGGGTATAAACTAGTATAAACTGTGTCAAAGGATATAGTATAAACTGTGTCAAAGGATATAAACTAGTATAAACTTTGTCAAAGGATATATATATATATACACATACATATATATGGGAATATATATATACATACATATGTATGGGAATGTGTGTGTGTATACATATATATATATATATATATATATATATATATGTATACACACACACATACTTTAATTAACTTTAAGGGGCATAGATCCAAACTGCTCTCCAGAATGGTTGAACTAAGTTCACAATTCTTTCCCACATCCCCTCCAGCATTTGTCATCTTTTTTTTTGTCATCTTAGCTAATCTGATGGCTGTGAGGTGGGACCTCAAAACTGTTTTATTTTGCATTTCTCTAACCATTAGAGATTTAGAATGGTGAAATAGAAAAGGGGGTCACTAAACTGTCCTTAAGAATCTTGTGGGTGCATAGTGACTTAGAAATCACACATTAACATTATCTGTTATTTTTATTGCATCCTTTTAGATTGTTAAATATTTCTCAATCTGGTTCAGGCCAAACTTGGGCATGTTTCAAGCCATGTGTTTGACACCTTTGATTTAGAGCATTTTCTTCAGATGGCTATTGAGTACTTTGATTTCTTCCCGCCTATTCCTTTTCTTTATTTATCAAGTTGAAGAATGTTTCTTATTCTAATAAATCTCACTTTGCTTCTGATGTATTTTAGAAGTGAGACAATTATCAGAGAAACTTGTTGCAAAGATTTTGTTTCCTATTTTTTTCTAATTTTAGCTGCATTAGTTTTGTTTGTGAAAAAAAATCTTTTTAATTTTATATTATCAAAATTATCTATTTTATTTCCTCTGAACCTCTCTATCTTCTTTGGCCATGAGCCTTTCCCTATTTCCCTAATGAGTAAGATTAATTTCTGTATACAACTGTGTACATGTATATATTATTTCTTCCTTAAATCAGTTCAAATAAACCTCCCCTCCACTATCCCTTTCATTATATAAACTCTTCCTTACATGCCCCTTTTATGTGAGATAATATTCCACATTCTTTCTCTCCCTTCAACTCTCTTCTAGTACATTCCTCTTCCTCATGCTTCCGTTTCTCTTTTGAGATCATCAGACTAAGGCTTTTCCTCTGTCTAATTAGACTCCCTCTAAGATGTCTGATGATGATAAAGTTCTCAGGGATTACATGTGTCATCTCCCTATATAAGAATGTATATAGTTATTCTTCTCTTGAGTCCTGCATTAGAATGTCAAGTTTTCTATTCAGTTCTATCAGATCTTTTTATTGACTGCTTGAAGATCTCCTATTTTATTAAATGTTCATTAACCCCCCTTGGGATTATACAGTTTTACTAGGTTTAGTATTCTTGGTTATAACCCTAGATCCTTTGCCTTCTGGAATACACCAATACAATATCTCTCTATTCCTTTATAGTTGTGAATGCTAAATCTTGGTCAGTACTCATAATGACTCATTGGTTGCTTATTCTCATTATCCTCAGATTCCATATTTGTGAATTTGTCTGCTCACTAAAACTTATTTGTATCCCCAAAATCATGGGCAACAGATGCCTCTGGGCTCTAGATGGTACCTGTTCCTGCCTCTGCCATTAACTCAGGTATCCTTCTTTCTACCCCAGTATTCACTGCCCTTATGCTCTGTTTCTGTAATGTGGGGATTATAATTGCCCAGTCTTCAAGAAAAACCACTGAGGCAGAGCTTTGAGCCAGTGATACTTTACTAAAGCATCTATGGGCACCTTTAATGAATTAGACCCCAGACCTTCCTCACAGTCTGAGATGCTGATGGTCTCCAGAACCTTGTTTTTTGGGGGTTTGATACCCAGATATGCAAGAAGAGGCATGGTAAAATACAGTATCTCATTGGTTGACAGATTTTGCCCTTGGGAGCCAAAAATGATGGGATCATGGGTTGGATGAAGCATAGGGCATCTCCATTGATCATAAGATGATCACCTGCTCATTTTGGGCAAGAGAGAGTGATCCAGAGGTACAAAAATAAGTTGGAGGACTTTCCAAAGAATCACGGCATTCCATATATGTTGGGTTTGGACATGGAATTTGAACAAAACAGGATGGAAATATCTTTGTCAACATTCTTGTGGTTACACAGGTGAGCCTCATACATTGGTAAACAAGTAGTTGAACATTACATTAAAGTTTGAGGCCTACTATAAGAACCTAATTATCCCTATATGATTTATGTAAAACATCAAACTGATTAATATAAATTGGAATAGAGTAGGAGTCCAAATGATTCATTTCTTACAACATCCTTTCTCTGCCTGGGTACCACGTTGTTCCCTGCCATCATGCCCTCTTGGCCAGTCCCTGCCCCAGTATCAACAGACCTGTGACTGAGCTACTCTGCAAAGGACAGTTGGCTCACTGTGACTTTTTCTTGGTTTTTCTAATCAGAATTCAGTCTGATGTGTTTTCTAGATTGTGAAGGCGTGATGGATAAGTTAGGCAAAGATACTTTCTCTCACTCTGCTGTCTTGACTCTGCCCCCCTCATTCAACCTTTTAAGGAAAATGTTTTGAATCCTACACATTAGCACAGCCTACATGTTAGGCAACTTTAGCAGATATTCCTCCTACCATTAAGAGGGCTTTCTACCACTAAAATGACTTTAGGGCTATTATTGGATAAACCCTAATCTTGAGATTGTCGGAAGCCTGGTACTGTCAATACCAAAAGAAAAGAAAAACCAGAAATATAGTAAAAGCAAAAAGTAATATGATAGCCCTCCCTGAAGGAGTGACTGAATATGGGAGAATAAAAATGAGAAATCCCAGCTATCTCAACCCTCCTTTAAAACTATCACTTCTTAAATATAAAGAATATGGTCTGTGTGGTGGATTGTGGCAGATTATCACAGTTCAGTGAGTTTCCTAATATTAAGGGGTGGTAATGAGAGAAGAGATGCCCAAGAACATCAGGTCTTCAGCAAATTGGCACATTTCCTGAATAATTACCTATCTTCATTACAGGTCCCAGTCAAATACTGTTAAAAGGTAATTACTGTCTTACATGCAGACTGTTCTAATTCTAGACTGATACTGAGAATCCCTTCTATTACCATCCACTCACCTTGGGAGTTTGGTAAACAGGTTCCCCTTTTCATATCAGCAAATGCAAGCTGCCTCCCAAACATGACATCCCTTGGTGTCCTACAGGCCCTCTCTGAGGAACTGTCTTATAAGCAGCAATATGGAGGGACTCCATCAGTTCTAGATTACATTAATCAAAGAGTTAAGCTGGGCTTGCCATAGCCATAGTCCATGACACTCCACTGTAAATTGCCCACTCCATTGTTGCTAGAGCTAAGCTGTTAGAGTTTAATGTTGCAACTGCCTTTCTGTGCTCAGGGCATGGGGTAGAAGAGCTTCCATGGGCACTGCCACTGCTGTGGTCCAGCACTGTCCCCACCATGGAAACTGCTACTGTTCTGTTGTGTTTGTTGGGCCCTACAATTTCTAGGGCCTAATAGTTCCCCATGTGCTAAGGCTAAGCAATATGCCCCTGTAGACATTGCTTCCCTTTCTTTAGGCCACCCTACCTGCTGTCAGTACCACAGTCCAGAACCCCGCTGCCCCTGCTGGTTTACCACATTGATGAGGTCAGGAATGGTCATATAAGAGGGTTCAGACAATACCACAGAGTTCTGACCAGCCAAGCCAGACCTTGGGTTTCTCATGTCAGTATTCCTCCTTTCCATTTCAAGAAACCTTCCTTCCATCATTCATCTCTGTCTGAGGGACCCAGGACTTTTCTAATTTAAAAGGCTGTTATCACGGAGCCAGTTAACTTCAGTGCAGTTTCAGGAACTCCTAAGAAAAAGAACTCACCTAACCTCTGGTCACAGATTCTACCCTGGTAGATTCTTTCTACCACACTCCTCCACCTTCAAGTCTTTTCCAAGGTAAACCATTACAGTTTCTTCAGCAAGCTCTTAACTGACTTGAATTCTTTACCATCATGATTGTCCTATAGGTACTGTCCAGCTCAGCAGTGTACTTCAAAATAAAAATCACAGTGTGGTCTGGCCATGGCAGAATGTAGGACCTCCCTAGTCTGGCGTGTTTCTCTTAATTCAGTATTAACTCATGTTAGCTGTTGTGGCTGTTGTTGACTCCTAATGAGGGAATCCAAGATCTTCTTTGGACAAACTGTTATCTAGCAATACATTCCCTATCTTGTGCTTTGTGAAGTTGTATTTTTAACACAAATGTAAGATTATAAACATTTATTCCTGTTTAATTTTACTAGATTTGGCCTAGTGTTCTACCCTGCCGTCATAATTTTTTTTATTTTTTAATTCTGATTCTTTCTCTCAGTCTGTTGGCCATAACACCCAGCTTTGTGTCTTCAGAAGATTTGATAAGCTGTCATTATAAAATGTAAAAGAGCCTAAAGAAAAGCCTCAAGAATGTTTGGTGGATTCTCTGTAGAGGAGAAATCACACATGACGCGAATGCATGGATGGGTTATGATGTGCTAGATGAGACCTCTGGTCCACTGGAGTAAATGTAACTGTTGATTCATATTCTCTCTCTTTTTGTCTCTTTGTCTTTGTCTCTTTCTATCCTCCTCCTCCTCCAACATATACATACAAGCAAACATAGAGCAGCTAAGTCATGCTAGTGGAAAGAGAGCTGAGCCTAGAATCAAAGAAGACCTGTGTTCAAATATAGCCTCATACACTTCACTGCCTATGCAACCCTGGGCAGGTCATTTAACCTCTGTTTGCCTCATTTTCCTACCTCCCAGGGTTATTGAGAGAATCTAGTGAGAAAATTATTGTAAAGTGATTAACCCAGGGGGACTGGCCAAGAACTGAAGTTCTAGCCTCTCAACTCCTCCTTCCTAATGCAGGGCAGGACCTTCATCTCCACCAATGAGGAGAAAGACCTCTACCAATGGGCTTTGGTACAATCCCTGGAAAAGATCAGTTGGGCAGGTCCAAAATCTGTAAGTATACAATATAAATGCAAACATTAGCACTTTAAAACAACAAACATGATTTTCCTGGTATCCCAGGCAACCAATCTGTGGTACCGTTGGAATGGAAATAAAACCAATGCACATTAACAGTACACGCAGTAGACATGACACTATACAGAGTATACCTTGAGAAGATATATATGCCTAACTACACACAGGACATAACATGCATATATTGGAAGTACATGCATATCTAGAGTACACAGCAGTCAATCAAAAGCACTAAGCATGGCTAACTAGCAAAGTAGAGCTAATTGGCTACAACAGTAACACTAGATCTATAAGCAAACCACCACTTAACAATAAGAAGCATCTATGCAAAACAATCAACAACAGACATTGCTATAACATGAACATAACAGCAAACAATCTCAGACATGTACATCAGAAAACATACAATTACATGCGAAGGCATTTTTCACATTGGCAGTCTCTGACTTGTTGCCTAGAGATGTGCAATTCTATCTTCAGGTTTACCTGTAACATCATAACTTAGCCAAGTAACTGATAAAAGAGGCCTAGTTCTCTTGTCACAGACTGATCTTTCAACTTCTATAGGTATATTCAAATCCAGCCTCATATACTCACTAACTGTGTGACCCTAGGCAAGTCATTTAACCCTGTTTGCCTCAGTTTCCTCATCTGTGAAATGACTTAGAGAAGGAAAAGGCAAACCATTAACATTTCTATGCCAAGAAAACCCCAAATGGGCATACGTAGAGTCAGAGAACAAGAACATTAGAGATAGTCGTTGGTAAGGGATGACCATCAGAATCATGATTGATTTGGACATTTACACCTGGGCCATTCCAGGTTGGCTATCAGTATTTTTGAACTCTGTGGGTTGAATCTTTACCCAATGAATCTTCATAGCACTTATGAAAGGAGCTGCCTCTGGGTTCAGTTCTCCTGCAAAAATGAGCAAACAAAAATTATATTCCTATGAACTGACCTGTTGTTCATTCTTCATTTTTCAAGAAGACCAATGATATCACAATATGAGTGATGTCTTGACTTGCACATAGATTGAATTTAAGTGAGGCAGAGTCCTCAATCTCACTCTCTTTTCCAGAGTCATGAAAGTCCAGTGACAAGACAAAAATCAAGACAACTGACATGACCCAGGCTGCAGTGAAAGACCTTGGTGTCTGATGTCTGACTAAGCTCTAAGCTCCTCACAGCGCCTACTTCAGCTACCTTCATGGCCATTGGAACAAATTGTTTTTATCCACTCATCCCACCAGGGAAAGTCTGCACATACTTGGGTATAGCAGCAAGTACCTTGGCATACATAGGATGACCTGCTGCACAGGTTCTTAGGCCTGCTTTCCTAAAAGGAAAGTGACTTTTGAGGGGTCAACAATCTACTTTAATTTCATTCACCAACAGAGAAAACACAAGCAGAGAAATAAAAACCAACAGAGAGGGCTTTTAACTGTCTGACTATGAGCAATACAGACATCACAGATCAATAGGCAGATCCAACTGTCTGACCATTACATACATACATAGCTACCAGAGAGAGAAGCACCAACCTCTCTGTTTTCAAAGGGTGGGAGACATGGCTACCCAGAGTTTCACCTGGCACAAGAACTTTCTTCCAAGCTCCCAAAGCAAAACCTCGCCTCAGAGGATATTTACATTTTTCAGAGCTGGAGGGTATGCCCCTCCTAATCCAGTGACTCATTAGCAATTAACAAAAGGTGTGGGCCTTACTGCAAAACAAGCCTCCCCTAATTTGAGGCCAATTAATGGATGAGGAAGATTTTTCATTAACATAAATCTCATTAACATTACATTGGGATAGCCATACCCCTAAATCATTGATGGGTTTGAATCCTGTCTCTTACCCTGAACCTGGTATGCTAGGTTCTTGGAGCTCAAGTGGACATGAAAAACTGATGAGCAGCCCTGAAAAGGTCTCAGCAAACCCTCACACCAGAGGTGCTAGTCCTCCCTGACCCTCCCCATATATCCTGGACTGACCTGGAGCATGATTCACATAGTGGATGAGAGTGGGCCCCACAGGTGTAGTGAGGCACCACATGTTGAGGAAGGGTCAGTCAAGATGTGGCTGGAAGGGAGGCAATATAGCCTTTCTGAGAGGAGGGGCAGCAAGTTAGGACTGTAGGCTACCACTGCTATCTATAGAGGTAGTACCCTAGTAGAAGTGCATCTACCTACCCCCTTAAATATTGTTCAGTTAGGGGATATGATCAACTCCAGCTAACTTCTGATTATTTTGTCATGGAGGGGAGGGGTGGGAATTCTCAGGCTCCTATATCCATAGTTAGACCCCTTTCTACCAAATACAAATCTCAAAATGAACACACATAGCAAATATCAAGGAAACCCACTTATCCAAATCATAGCAAAACAGGAATTAGAGAATATATATACCAGATGACACTGAGTGACAGAACCATTCCATTGGAAGTGAGGTAATTTAGCACAACAAAGAGCAGGTTATCAGCCAAGGGGAAACTCCCAAAGTCTCTGAAGTAGCAGGCTGGAGATAGGGATATGAGTGAGATTGCCAGTTCCTCTGTAAAGAAAACACCTCATCATTTATTGATATTGTTTTGAATGTAACTTTATGTGGCTAGAAATTGTCTCTATAAAATGTCACTTCTATCATATGACTTCTACTGGGGAGAGATTAATAGGAATGTTATGAAAGGCAAAGAGATTGAGAGCATCTACCTCTAGGAAAGAGGAAGAAAGACTATTGCTAGAGACCATAGGGATGTAGGGGTCTTTACATTTTCATTGACCTGGCTTCTATTACTCTGGCTTCTGATATATTGAGTTGGAAGCTGTATCCCACAATATCTGACCTTAGGTTTCTAGCCTGATCCTAGAGAGCATGATTGCTTTTCTCTACTATATTATTTGGCTTGATTCTCTTTATTACCTTTTTGTGGGAGCAGTTGTACTGAAAAAAATCTCTCTCTCTCTCTCTCTGCAGGGCAGCCAAGTATTTTTTTTTAAATCAGGTCATCAAAAGATTCAAGTGTTACAGTCCTTCTGGTATAGCATTTTGTTGAACATATATGCTGTTAATGACAACAAAGTAATAAAATTTTTTAAAATGTAAAAATGATATAAATTGCTTTTTTATATGTTCTATATTCAGAAGATGTATTTAAATTTTGGCTCTACCATTTGTCTGTGTGATCTTGGGCAGATAAATTACTTAACATCTTTGGATCTCATATGTAAAATAATTATTTTTGTTGCTGTTTGTCCTGCATTCTAGAAAAGGGCCAGTGACATCAGGATGATGTCTTGACTTGTAAATGAATTGGATTTAAGAGAGGCAAAACTGGACAAAGTCATCAGCCTCACTCTCTCCTCCAGAATCATCCAGGTCTAGTGGCAAGATATAGGTCAGGATGACTGAAATTGACCCCCAAGGCAGTGGGAGACCTTGGCCTTTTTAAGGAAGGTCTTTCCTAGGTCTCAGTTTGTCTGAGGCAATACCCATTTAGCGATTTAAGACTAGGTAAGAAATGAGGCAATAGATGGTTTCATTTGTCTACTCCAAAAAAAAAAAAAATCAAACAGGGACCAAAGATCCTCAGGCCTTCTGGGCAGAACAGAAGTAATAGCTATTTACACTCACTCTAAGCCATCAAAACCTAAACAATGACCAAGTGAAGCTTAGACTGGGACCTATTGTTATTGGCCAGTCCTGAGAGCCAGAGTGATTTGGGTTTAAGGCATGGTCAAGCAGCTCTATTTGAATCCCAATGGGCTTTATCAAAGACTGGTTTCCAGAGTGTGACTTCAAGAAATCATATTTATGACTTCTTATAGTTTCATTTATGATATAAAATGAAGAGGTTGAACTAAATATTTCTGAGGTTCTCTATAGCTCTCAATCTATAATCCTGAGAGTGGTAAGGACCACTAATTTCTATTTTCTAAACACACCTTTTATGGAATTCTTTTTTCCAAATTGGTATTTTTAATCAAAATTTAGACCTGCAGCCATTTAAAAATTAAATTTACAAAATTCAAGCAGTAATTAATCTATACAAAGATCTATGCTAAACATAAATGATTAAGATGACTCAGAAGTTTTCAATGTAGTGTCTAGAGGGGCAGTGATTGAAAAAGGGACAAAGCTCTAATGCAGAGGAGAATCAAATATATTCATAAAAAGATGTCCAACCAAAATGCTCTTGTAAAATCTAGGGATATTAAGAGGAATCAAAGCTTTGTAGAGGAAGTGACATCTGAATTGTCTTTGACACATTTCAGGCAGATGGAAAGTGACACGGCACTTAAGTTCTGAATAAATGCTTATTGATTTATGAGGATGAGAAATCAGAAGACATGGTTTGATTCCCTGCTCCAACATTTACTAGCCATGTGACCATGGGGAAGTCATTTCATCTATTTGTACTTTAGCTTTCTCCAAAATGGGCATAATGATATTTGTATTTATGAGGGAGATGCTTAATGAATTACAAAGTACTACATAAATGAGTTATATAGGCAAGGATATAATGCCAGCAGAGGCATGGGGCAGGCCCTCATCACCTCTTGCCCACATTACTGCAATAACCTGTAGTCTTTCCACCTCAAGTCTTTCCCTACTCCAGTCCACCCAGCTGTCACATTTATCCTCCTGAAGTCTGGTCTTCCTCAGTCTTGACTGTGTCATTTCTCCCCACCCCTCATTCCATAAATTCCAATGGCTCTCTATCATGGCTAAGATCAATTGTGAAATCCTCTACTTGACTTTTAAAGACCTTCATAACCTGTTTGCTTCCTACTTTTTCAATCTTACACATTACCCTCCTCTGGACTCTGTGATCAGTGATACCAGCCTCCCTGCTGTTTCTCACATAAGACCCATTGTTATAAAAATAGTCTATATATTAGAGCATAAAATCATAAGAATAACTTTAGAAAAGTAGAAATGTTAAACTTTAGAACAAATCACAAAAACAGGTAATTTCATTAAAGATAATTACTAGACAGCATGCCAAAATTATTGAGATGTAACTTAAACAGTTCTTCAGGGAAAATTTCAAATGAAGCAACAGTTTTTTTTTTTAAATAAATTATTTTATTTGTTTTCAGTGTTCTATAATCATTTGCATATATCTACACATACATTCCTATTAAATACAATTTCACCATAGCCATGTTGAATAGAAGAATTAAAATGAGTGGGAGAAACCATAAAACAAAACATAACACAAAAGAAAATGGTCTGCATCATTCTGCAATCCAATTCCATAGTTATTTCTCTGGCTGTGGAAAGCGTTTTGCCTCAAAAATCCATTGGGAAATTTTTGGTCCTTGCATTGCTATAAAGGACTAAGTCTATCGGAAAAATTCCTTGCACACTGTGGTTGTTGCTGTGTACAAAGTTCTCCTGGTTCTGAAGCAACAGTTTTAAAATGATACAATAAATGAAATGAGAATGCCAGACAAATGAGTTGGAAAAGAAATGAGATCTTTGGAGTAGAAAGTTGGAAGGAGAATGAACTGTTTAGTACAAGAGGTTGTAATGGACAGACTGAGACAGGCACAGGCAAGAGTCAGTTGAGAATTTGGGAGCATCTTTATCAGCCGGTGGCTGTCCTCCAAAGAGGCCCCCCTGAACAAAGGTGTATGTGCCTTTTAAGCATCTTAGCACCTCCCGGTACAGCCTTGTGGTTCCAATAGCACACATTTTTCACAGAACAGTTTTGACAGGGGTTCCTAGGTACTGCTAGGCAAGGGGGCACAACAGAAAGGGGGGCCCAAGCGGCTGCTAGGCAAAGGGGTACAACAGAGATGGGGGCCCAGGCAGCTGCTAGGCAAAGGGGTACAACAGAGAGGGGGGCCCAGGCAGCTGCTAGGCAAAGGGGTACAACAGAGATGGGGGCCCAGGCAGCTGCTAGGCAAAGGGGTACAACAGAGATGGGGTCCCAGGCAGCTGCTAAAGGGGTACAACAGAGATGGGGTCCCAGGCAGCTGCTAGGCAAAGGCGTGCAACAGAAAGTGTAGCCACTAACAGAAAGTGGCTACTAGGCCCAACCCTGCCTAGAAACTCAACAGACATTTCTCAACCCAGGGGCTTTGGGGGGGAGGGGAAATAATGTCCACTTCAAGGTACAAAACCTTATCCAAGTAACAGACTTTCAGAAAATTAGCATATATTAAATAAGTTAATGACTCTGTGAGATCACATGAAATCAACACTAAACACTCATCAACAAAAGAGAAAGAAGAGTTGGGCATACAAATTTAAAAATCTAGAAATTCTAAAAATCAAAGATTTTTAAAATTGGAAGCAAAAAGAAACTGGATTTTTATATATACTGATAATGTTTAATATAAAATTTTGGAATAATCTCTTTGTTCTCTCTGAAGTAAACTCAGAGAGTGCCTCTTCCTATGTCAGCAAAAGCCAGCCAAGGCTGACTCTACACTCCTTAAGGAGACCTTTAACCTAAGACACTGTATCTTGAATAATGAGGCTTTCCTTTGTATCTTATTATCTATAGACATATACTATGTTATGGCATATTAATGGTAAAGAAAATATAGACATCTTAGGTTGTAATTTCTATTGAACTTTGTTTAGCCTTTTCCTATGTCAGTTATCTGTTTAGGGCAGGAAGCCTGCCACTCACTAGTGGTGGGATTTCCTTCTTTGTCACCGAGACATATGTTTACCCAGCTGGAATCGCAAGGCCTGACCAACATTACTTTGTTAATTGTCTTGTCTTACTAAATTTATGATTTGTTCAACTAGGAGAGTTCCTTTCTCACAATAAAATGTATATAAGCCAGAAGATTTCTGCACTGGGTAGCCAGAACATTTCTGGCTCCATAATGCATTATGTTACCGTTGTCGTTAATAGGGAATTGATTAATTAATTAATTAAATTATAAAATGTACGCATTTAGCCTCTTGCCTTTTCTTTCAAAGTTTTCAGGTCAACAATACCTAGGAACTGATTTTAAGAAAATAAACCACTAACTAACTTGATTTTTAGAAAGAAGAAATCCAATTGCCAGTATCACAAATGAAAAACTTGACAACAAAATAAAAATAAAGGAAATTATTAGAAATTATTTTATCATACAAATATATAATTACATGTCTATGTGCACAATTATATGCCAATAATACCAATGCCTTGAATGAAATGGATAAATATTTCTAAAAATATAAAATGCCCAGATTATCAGAACACAAAATAGGTTATTCAAATAATTCAATTTCAAAAAAAGAAAAAGAGATTGGACAAGCCATAAATGAATTACTCCATAAAAACACCTCATGAACAGATGGATTATCCAACATTCAATACCAATTCCCTTGTTACATGAACTGTTGCAAAAATAGGAAAAGAAAGAATCCTATCAAATTCCTCCTTTGATAAAAATACAGGGTTCATACATAAATCAGTGAGAAAAGTGTAAAGAAAGTATAGCCAAATACCTCTAATGAACATTAATGCAAAAATATGAAACAAAAATATTAGTAAGGAGACAGAGACAAGCTTTTTATCATGAGTTCAGGGCCAGTTCAATATTAGTGGAACGATCAACACATTAGACCATATTTTTAATAAAAGCAACAAAAAAAACATATAATTATATGAATAGATGCAGAAAAGGCTTTTTACAAAATACAACCCCAATTTAAGGCAGGTAGGTGGCACAGTAGTGCACAAAGTTATTGAGACTTAAGAGTCAGGTGGAGCTGACTTTGAATCCTGCCTCAGGCACTTAATAGTCACATGACTCAGGATGTCACTTAGGCTCTGTACCTGTTTCCTCAACTGTAAAATGATAGTAATAGTACTTCCCTTGCTTGCTCTGAGCATCAGATATAAAATAGCATATGTAAAATGCTTCTCAAACCTTAAAACTCTTTATCAATACTAGCTGTTATTAAAAACCCCAAAAAACACAGGAATAAATGGGTATTTTCTTAATAGAGGCATAACACTTCAGGGGGTAAACAAGTCCTTTCCACTAAAATCAGAGATAAAGCAAGGATGCCCATTATCACCACTATTTGATACAGTGTTAGAAATGCTAATTATAGTTTTCTGGGTCACGTGACTAACAAAAAAGAAGACTAGACATTGTCTCTGATCTTCCTAAACCCTCAAAATAATTTTAATATTAGAATTTTGTGCAAGGTGTAAACTAATTACAGATGTATCTCTACAAAGACACCAAGAATCCTAAGGAGGTATCAGCCTTATGAATTGAAAACAGAGAAGACTAATCCCTAATGTCTAACACTCCCAACATTCTACTCATTCATCAGACCCACCGCACTCCTGGAAGGATGCACTACACTAATTATGATTTATGCTCTGGGAGGATGCTCAGCCCTGTATTTATACTGAACAATTTCTTTGCTACCATCATTAGTTTCTGATAAAAAAAAAAATCTTGCTCCTGACCCTTCATGACTTTTTAGCAAGAAATAGCTGATCTGAAAGCTGTGGCACCCCAACTACCCACCTCCACCCCTCATGAAGGAGGTGGAGGTATAGGAAGAATAATTATGGAGGCTGGAGGCAGCATTGATGATGGACAGTAAGGCAGTTCTCAGCCCAGGGTAGAGGGAAGCTGGGACAGGGTCTCTACAATGTGTGAAGGAGACTGCCATCTAGTGGATGTTGGATATCTATCCCCTTGGACAGTGCCTTGGAGAAGGAACTGAAGCTGAGGCCAGTGAAAAGTAAATTCTCCAGTTTGGGAGAAAGATGAAAAAGCTTTGAAATTCAGGTCTCAGGGAAACTGCCAACCAAAGGCAAAACCATCAGAAAGTGAGTAATAGGAGAATATAAGGAGAGGGGGGAATGACATTACCGAAGCCATTAGGCAGGCAAAGAGAGGCACTGAAACTCAGGAAGGAAAGTAGGAAATCCCAATTCAGTGGTGTGGGTGGGTGTAACTAAAGCATCCTTCCACTGGAGAGGGAGGAGAGATTCTCTAATGAGAGATCAGGACCTTCAGTGTGTAAAATCTACAGGATTTGGGTACTTCGAGGGATCACTGACGGTGAGGGTATCATTGTACCTTCATGGACAGCATCCTATTACAGGAAATCAGAGCTCCTTGGGGAAGGGGTGGGGGGTGCAGCTGACATCATTTCAGAGAAGTAAATGGGGAAAAAGCTGTTTAGAAGAAAGAACTCAAAAGTGGATACTTCAGAAGCTTTAATTCTACGAGAAATGAAGAGATTAATGAAGGAATAAATATACAGATCATGAAGTAAAGAATAAAAGCTTAGAACAGACATAAAGGAAGTAAAGAGAATGAGAACAAAGGATAGAAATCCTTTTTAGAAAAGGGCACAAAAAATAAAAAACTAACGAAAGTTGAAGGAGGAACAGAAAGGGGAATTTTATTTAACTACTAAGAGGGGAAGGGGAGGGGAATTAAATAATTTGATAAAAGAAAAGCAAAAAACTTATAAGATGAACAGGACTCCAACAAAGCTTAGGGTAAGGGCTGATAAACAGGAAGGGGGAAGACTGACAGTGAAAGAAAGAGTGCCTTGGAGAACAGAATTACTGTAAAGTAGATAAAGCAAAATTTACTAAAGAGACAAAGTGCTATTTTTACAGAAGAAGCAAGTATTTTATTAAGTGCCTACTAGGTGCCAAGCGTGGTCCTCAGTGCACAGTGTACTGGCAGAGCCTTGCGTATTATTATCCCCATTTAACAGTTGAGGAAACTGTGGCAAACAATTTAAGTGACTTGGCAAAGATGACATAGCAAAGTATATTGACTCCAGGCCCTGAATTCCATCCACTGTTCCACCTAACTGCCTCAAGAAAAGCTGTTCCTCTGTGGTTTATAAACTAGATGACTGACTAGCTCACTCTTTTGAGTTCCTTTTTGGTTTTCTCCCACTCAGAAGATAAAATCAGGAGGCAGTAGAGTAGGTGTAGTCATAGGGGAAGGGAAGCCTGTCTCCTCCCTTCAAGGAACTGGAATAGAGATACTTTAAAGTTGCATGGGCTTTGAACTGATGCTGAGTGAAGTGAGCAGAACCAGGAGAACACCATAGCCAGTAACAGCAACATCGTGCGATGACTGACTTTGTTAGACTTAGTTCTTCTGAGCGGTGTAGCAATCTAAGACAATTCCAAAAGACTCGTCATGGAAAATGCTAGGGAGTTTGAATGCTATTTTCTTTTTCTTTTGTTGTTTCTTCTTTCTCATGGTTTTTCCCTTTTCTTCTGATTCTTCTTTCACAACATGACAAATGTGGAAATATGTTTAATATGATCATACATGTATAGCCTATATCAGATTACATGCCATCTTGGGGAGGGGGAAATGCAGGGAAGGGGAGAAATGTAGAACTCAAAATCTTATAAAAGTGAATTTAGAAAACTAAAAATAAATAAATAAATTTATTTTTTTAAAAGGACCAAGAAAAACGTTGCATGTGCTTGTATATGACCTGAGAGGAAAGATTCTGAGAGTAGCTTTTCCTAACCCCACAAATGATAACAGCCAGGACAATGAGGGATTTCCTATGGGTTTTATGATAGGCCCAATATTTTCCAGAAACTTCCCCTCCCATTGTCCCCAGTATGAGTTAGGAAAAGGCAACAGAGCTACGACTGGAATGTCCCAGGAGTGGGGCAAGGTTCAATATTTGCTATCAGCACAAAACCTTAACACAGCTTCTTGGTGGCCTCTTGCATTAACTGACCACTCAGCACAAGATTAACTTTTACAAAGGAATATTTACTTCAAAGGTATGGCAAGAACAAACATATAGACATTTTCCCCAATGGTAGGAGAATAATCCCTCCCCACTTCTACCCCACTCCAACCCACCCCACCCCACCCTGCCCTTTACTACCTCAGTCTGAAGAAGGAGAGGGAAATTATGCTCTTAGTTTAACTCAGTTTCCAACACAGAGTTAGTCCCACCCAGTTCAAGTCCAAAACCCCACTGGACTTGCATTCCAGACCCTTCCTCGGGAATTTGCTTCTGGATTGACTGCAAGAGTGACATGAATTACTGGATTCCCAGATCCCTGTGCCTCAGTCTCCCAGATTTGGGTTTCCACTCTGTACACCCAGAACTGAAATGAGCAAAAGAAACAAACCAAAACTTCAGGTCCATTTCTTAGGACCATTGTCCTAAGGGGAAGGGAAGGTGGACCGATTACTGCATGGTGTTGGCTAATGTGAGAGTTCTCCACTCTTGTATCTGAGTATTTACCCAAAAGAGGCATACTGTACTTGGACTGATAGTTTTAAAGACAATAGCCAATAGTTCTGGCTACTTGGCCAATGGAAAATGGCTGCTCCCAGTCATCGATAGGTCAATGGAAGGTCCACACAATTACCAGTTCTTTGGTCTTCCAAAAACAGATCTAAAAGCATCTTTCATATGAGTAATGACATTTTTATGTGGCAGAAGCATGTGCCAACTTTCCTCTGGAGGAACGTATCCTTGTGAGAAGGCCTCAGTTTCTTCATCTATTAAATAAGGATTTTGGATTAGATGATCTCTTAAATTCTTTTCCAGCTCTAAATCTTATGATTCTACTATGTTATCCTTGAATGTATTTTTGCTTCTTTTATTGTGTCTTTGGGAATTTCATTTATTCCATTATATTTTTTTCAGTGTTTCAAGGCTTTTCTTTTTAGCTGTTTATTCATTTTTTTTAGTGATATTTAACTTTGACAGGATTAATGACTGTTTAAAAAACCTTTTTATTACTTTGATGGGTGAGGATGACTAAAAGATGATAGATTCCCTTGTGGTCCTACTATACTATCTTCCCAGAAATCTTTCTAATCTATCTAATTTCCTAACTTCTTGGTCAGAGTACCAATATGAGAACAAATGGGAATAAGAAATGTTTCCTTTCAGTTGTGCAGACCCTTAGTCAATGCCCAGGTAATTTTCCCCTGATTTAACAAATTTGGGGAGTGGTCATTTTGGTGCAACAACTGGATAAACATAGGAATGGATATGGGATTCACAGATTTAAAGCTAGAAAAAAATCATAGAGGTCACTGAGTCCAACTTCTTTAATTTACAGATGAGGAAACTGAGACCCAGAGATAGCAAATATTTTGTTAGAACCAGACAGTAAGTGACTGTTCAAGGCAAGATCTGAACCCAGCAATTCTTGACTTTTAAGTCCTTCATCATTAAGTCATTAAATGCTCTACTGGTTTCAGTTTTTAAGAGTGGCAGCATCATTCTAGGACTCCCTTGGAAAAGGTATCAAAGAAACACAAGGCATGGAGGGGAGAAGGAGCTTGCCATCTGGTTGGTGGTCTATAGGTGTGCAGTCTTAACAAGATTTTCAGATACTGCTATTTGAAACTGGATTTTAGAATAAGAGGCAAGATGTGGACAGCCAACAGTAACTGCATAGGTTCTTATAAAACTTTTGTTATTGAACAAAACAAACAAAATAGAAACATTAGAATGCTCTTCAGTTAAGTATTAAAAGGAAATCTTTTACTCAAACAAAGGTGCAGAATACACACACTTAAAACGTGAGAAACAGCAGGTTATATTTTTGCAAATGCAAAAGGATATTACTCACTGGGATTAAACAACTGAAGCAATTACTAATAGACCAATAGTACAGAGGGAGGTTTTCTACATGTTGAGTAATAGGCTAGAAGTGCAACTGCAATCCAGAACAGTAATCAGAAATCTTCATTCTTGCAGTTATGCTAGAGTAGAGAGAACAACAGATCTGAGTCCTAGCCTTGGACCTCCCACTAACTAGGACCTTGTTTAAGTTCTTTTCCATTTCTGGGACTCAATTTTCTCCTTTATACAATGTTAGTGTAAGACCAGCTCTAGGCTTATCCAACCCATGCTCAGACTAGCAAGTCCAACCGCTGGATCTTAGCCACTACATCCTGCCTCAAGGCTCTAGGGATAACCCTGAAGGGTTGTCAGGTTGTTTCTTTAATATTGCTACTCATGCACCCCCATCTAACGTGTTCTCCCAATTTCAGTTGCCAGTTAATATCTCACTAATACCATTTAACCAATTAACATCAATATATTTATAAAGGGATATTTGTTCAGAGGTTATAGCAAGAATTCAAGAGAAATTGTTATTAAACAACCAGTTTTGGGGGAGATCCAGGGTTTTTCCCCTTCCTATGTCCCCATTCTCTACTAGGTCAAGCCAGTATCTGAAGGACATTGCTGATAATGAGAATGGATTAACTTTCTCCTCAATCTTGTTCAGACCCCACACAAGTTCAGAAGCCCATTGTGTTCTGCTCAGAATTGGGTAGGTGGTAGATTTTTTGTCTAGAATTGCACAAGGCTGGGGGTGCTCTGAGAACAAGAGTGATCAAAGTCACGTCCCTCCCCCACCCCCATTAGAATTGGTCCACTTCTCATAATACTCATTCTCTCATTACTGGTTAACCAATCAGAGTTGATTTCCACCCTTAGGAACACCCACTCTTCAAAGGCCTTAAGTGGGTTCCATGAGGGGTCTTTGACATTTGACAGTGCCATTGACTCCATTTATTAATTATTCACTAGCACAAACAAATGATTAATTACTTAGAAATTATGTCTATTGAACTTTTTATACATCTCAAACTGAAGTACAACATCCTAAACTAAGAACACACTTTAGCATCTTGGTCCCTGGAGAGAATAGATTTAAAGAGGTTGCTACAAAATGTTGTCCCCAAGTCAATCTCTAAGTGTAGTATTAGCAATGACAAATTTCTCCTTTGATGTCTTGGCTGCTGGATTGAATCTAGCAGGTCAGGCCTCAGGACCAGCACCTTACCAGACTCAGCTCTTGCTTTTGTTCAACTGCTTTATGGTGTTGTGACCTGGTCTTTAACATCTCCATTACTCATTCAGGAAAGAGTGAAAGAATAGGGGCAGAAGGATGATGCACCATGCAACCCAGGAAGCTCCTTTCCCCCGCCTCTCCTCTGAAAACCACAACTTTTTCTTCTTCCTCCCCACTCAAATGCCACCAAGGAAAAGAAAGAGAGTTCGTCTGCTTGAGCCTTTGTATACACCCTCGATTCTGACTCAGCAGCCAAGTAAAAGGCTTTTCCATTTTATGCAGTAAATTGACAAGAATTAGAACCTCCACATGCTCTGAAGCAGTGAGGGAAAGGGTACCTCCCATAACACATTTCCAGAAGGAATGGATGGACAACAGGCAAAGCATGTCCGCGTACTCTAAAGACTGGGCCCCCTTTGTTCCATAGGGTAAGGTTTAATAATAAACTTTAATAAAGAGAGTTATAATGAACTTTAATAAAGAGAATTAAATCAATGATACCTCATATTTGCATGACAGTGTAAGCTCTTTAGTGTGAATGAGTTTTCTCTATGATTTTCTGAGATGAAGACTTTGATAGGAAAGAGGGGGTAAAAGAATCAAAAGCTCCAGATACTCAGGCCTGGGAGACTAAAAACATGAAAGAACTTTACTGACTTTACAGAAAGACAGCATAAAATTAAGACCTACCTTCAATTTTTGAGATAATTGTTACAGACAGCATCTAAGAACTCCCAAGATCAGGAAGATTTATGGTTATAAGAGAGCTTTGTCTGTCTAGTCGTCAGTAATATAATGAAGAAGTCAAGTGAGGATAATCATTTTAAGGGGGATATATGAATGAATTTTGATAACTTTATTTTTAAGGGGCCTGCTTTCTGAAACAAAGTGATTTGGGAATAATTCCTGACTAGCTTTTTTTCATCTCCAAGAAGATGACCTTGTTTAGATGAATTGTGTGTTTGTCCTTTGTTGCCAAAGAAGACCATGCCATCAGAGAAATAATGACATGACTTGCACTTGAATTTGTTTTGAGTGAGGGAGGTCTATGCAGGTCACCAGCCTCACTTCTCCTCCAGAGCCATCTGAATCCAGTGACCAGATATTCCTCAGGATTACTGGAGATGACCCAGGATGAGGAAATTGGGGTTAAGTGACTTGCCCAAGGTCACACAGCTAGTGAGTGTCAAATGTCTGAGGTGAGATTTGAACTCAGGTCCTCCTGTCTTTGGCACTGGTGCTCTATCAACTGCACCACCTAGCTGCCCCAATTCAGATAATTCAAATGAATTAGCTACATGTACAAAGAGCTACAGCCAGTATCAGACACATGGAAAACACTAAAGCAGCACATGTTTTTGGACTGCTGCTGGAATAGGGGCTAATTTTAAGAATCCTTTGGTCTCATCTGTGTACATGGTGGAAATGGCAATATTTTCATATTTTTCTTGGTGTGCCAAGCATCGGCAGTGGCAGATGAGCACCAACAGATCCTTCTGGAAATTCTTGTTGAGAAAACCATAAAAAAGAGGATTGACACACGTGGAGGTCATGGCAACCAAGTGGCAAACCACAAATACCAGGTTGTGGTGGCAACTCATCAGGGCCTCATGGTACCAATCAAAGATGGCATTGAAGATGTTTAGGGGTAGCCAGCAGGCCCCAAAGCTCACCACAATGGAGATCAACACAGTGTTTATCCTCTTGCTTTCACTTCCCCTCATCTTTTCTACCTTCCCATTCCTCCGACGGAGGCAGATCAGGATCCTCAGATAGCAGATAAAGATGAAGCCTAGGGGAATGCAATACTGGAGCATGAGCAGGGAGGTGGTAAAGAGGAGCTGGTTCACTTTGGAGGACCAGTCCTCCACGCAGGCCATCTGATGGCTATAAAGGTCACTGGGGAGGGAGAGGTTGAGAAAGGGTTCATTAGTGAGGTGGTAGGATAGAAGGAAGGGAGCTGACAGTAAAAGTGAAAACAGCCAAATCAGCAGGATGCCCCAGTAGGCATGAGATATGTTGGGTTTCCAGCCACAGGGGTTCACAATTAGCTGGTACCTTTCAATAGCAATTAAGACCAATGAAAATATGGAAACAGTGACGGAGACACTCTGTGCATAGGAAGTCAATTTACACATAGTGTCTCCAAATATCCAGTAATCCATCAGTGTATAGATGACGGTAAAAGGGATACACATGATACACATCAGGATATCAGACAGGGAAAGATTGGCAATGAGGATATTGGTGACATTTTTAGCTCCTCTCTGCTTTTTGATAATGATGATGATGATGAGTGAGAGGTTTCCAAAAAGGCCTACAATTATGACTATGATATAGGCAATGAGTAGGATAAATAAGGCTGGAGAAGGCAGCTGACAGGATTCAAAGTATAAAAACATAGAGGAATTGTTCTTTACTGTGGTTTGGTTAAGAGCCATATGGTTTAGCGAAGTCTCAGAATAATTCATTCTATAAAGTCTGGGGGAAGCATCAGTGGTGTTTTTCAAAGTGGAATTTTGTTAGGACCTTGCTTAGATACTTTCAGGATGGGTTCAGTAGTCTTCAGTCTTCTTTGGTCCCATAATGGAAGTATTTAGACATAATGAGCATCTTTCTGAAGCTCTGAAAGGGAAAAAAAAATGCTAAGTGTTACTAAAGACTTAGAAAATCTACAGATTCCAATGGAGACCCTAAGAGATTATGTCATCTGTACATATCCCTCTAGGGAGGGCAGGACCTAAGCTTCCAGATGAGAAAAAGTTCTTCAATTCCCCCTAAAGATTCTGAAAGAATTTTTTTATGGAGGTTGACTCTACCCCTCACCCACCTCCAGTATAAACTGCCTAGGTGTGATCTGAACTTTAGACGATCAGTATCTCAATCAAGCTATAAACCTTTATATAATCTCTCTCTCACTCTCTCATCTCTCTTTCACTCTTCTTTAACTCTGTCTCTGTCTCTTTCTCTGTCTCTCTTCTCTATCCACTCCCCTCTTTGTCCACTCCCTGCCCCCCATGCTCTATACTCTTCTTTCTTTTGGATCTAGACCTACAATTTCATTGGTGTAGAGAGGTTTCGGTGAGCAGATTTGCTCCATCAGTAAAGACTAGCAACTCTTTTGCATCTTACAGTGTTAGAGAATTGCTTGGGGTACTGAGCAGTTAAGTGACTTGGTCATGATGTGTCAGAAATGATTTGAATCTAGGCTGTTATGATGAGGAGGTCAGCCCTCTGGCTATTATGCCAGGTTGCATCTCTCCCACGATGTTAGGACTGTTCTCCAACCACTGCAATGTGTGAAGTAGACTAAAACCCAACATAACAGGAGTCAGAACATTCAGCTCTAGACCTAGGCCCACCAGTTCAAGTCTTTAAACAAGTCACTTCCTGTGTCTAAGCCCTACTTCCCCAACATGGGAGATGAGAGAGTATAAGACCCCTCCAACGCTCACATTTATTCTCTTGTTCTAGGCTCTGATACATACTGGATGAATGACCCTGGCAAGTTGCTTCCCATCTCATTTGAAGAACAGGTGTATTGGTGGAGGAAGTTTCCTTGCTGGGAGTAAGCTTTAAAAAAGTAATTCAGATTTTGTTCCAAGGTTCTTGTGTTGTTTGGTTTGTTTAATTTGGTTTGTTTTTTGAGGATTGGTTGTTTAGAAGACAGAATGATTTCTTTCTTATATGAATTATTTCCTGCATAATGGTTAGGATGCCAGGCCAGTGGGCATCAACATCTGTTTAACACCTCATATGTAAACCCACACTACTTTCAAGATTGGAGAATCTCAGAGATGGAAAGGGCCTCAAGGACTACCTTTTCAAAACCAAACATGAGGAGGATTACCATCCATGTCCTTCCTCAAAAGCAGCCAGCCAGGCTACAACTTAGAGATTTCCACTTAGGGGAAATTCCCCATTTTGCTTTCAGATAGCAATAATTGCTATGCTTCCTTACTTAGAACCTAAATCTGAAAGGTGCATCTTCAACCCATTATTCCTAATTCTATACTCTCTAAGTTTACTCCCTATTTCACATGACAGAATTTCAGATTCTTAGTCAGTTATCATGTTTCCCATAAGTCTTTTATTTCCTAGATTAAGCATCCCTTTTCCTCATTAGACCTGATCCACAGGCCCCTCACTATTATGTCTTTCTCTAGATGGTTTCTTTCTGGACACTATACTTAATAATAATAGACTGAGGATAGTGTCGGTTTTTGTCGAATTGGACAGATACCTTTTCACACAAACTATTATTTAGCTATACCACCCCATCCTATACTCGTGCAGTGGATTTTTTTAACGCAAGAAAAGGATTTTACATTTATCCAATTACATTTAATCTCAATAGAGTTGTGTCACCATTCTAGGCCTCTCAAGATGTTTTTCAGATTCTGATTCTGTCATCTGACCTAGTTAGCTAGATAGCTAATCCTTTTAACTTTCAGATCTGAAGTGTATCATTTATTCCCTTAGCCAAATCATTGACAACATTTTGAATGGCATGGAGCTAAGGACCAGAATGCACCACTGTGCATTCAGTCATTTACCTACCTATCAACTAGACCTGAGGTATCAAACACAGCAACCCACAGTACTCCCAAGTACAGCCTGAACCAGCTTAAAATGCAATTGGGAAATATTAAACAAAATAAATAAAAACCCAATAAAACCGAGATGATATTAATACGTATTTTTCTAAGTCAGTATATGACTGGCAGACATCCTTATATACAATTCAGAGACCCCCTTTTCTATTTCAATTTGACAAGCCTTAAACCCATTTACTTTGGCTCTCCTTGACTGGTCAACAATAGGTCCCGCCCGAGAACCACTTAAAGGTTATTTTTTGGGCCCAGATGGCCCAAAAAATGCAAAGAGAAGTTGTATCTCTTTCAGTCAGCAGCCCCAAGGGTCTTCCCCTTCCCAGTTTGATTTATTTTTTAATTAAAGAGGCCATCCTTTGACTCACTTCTTAAAAAGACCTATTCATTGAATGGGTGTTGCCTCACTCAAAGTGAGAACTCAGAAGACCTTAGCTTCAAAAGGCCAAGGTCTCCCACTGCATCCTGGGCCATCTCCAGTTATCTTGATCCGTATCTAGCCGCTGGACCCAGATTGCTCTGGAGGAGACAGTGAAGCTCGTGACTTTGCGAAGCCCTCCCTCACTCAAATCCAATTTAATTGCATGTCATGGCATCACCTCCCTGATATCATGGTTCTCTTCGAGAATGAAGGACAAACCATGACACCACTACTGTAGAGCAACTCAGTTAAAGAAAGAAATAAAGTTAGACAATCAATCAACAAGAATTTATTAAGGGCCTACTGTCTTCCAGGTTCAGTGGTGGGACCTAGGAATACAAAAAAAAAGGAAGACAGTCCCTGATCTCAAGAAACAAATATTCTACTGTTAGAACACAACAAGTACAAAAATAAGGATAAAATATGTGGTGTATATAATAGAAATGTACATACATATTACATAATTCTATATTTTATATATAATACTAAGTATATATGTTATATGATTTATTACATAATTTCTGGGAGAAAAGGGGGCATTAACAATTGAGAAAATAAGGAAAGGCTTCTTTAGGAAGGTTGAACTTGAACTGAGCCTTGAAGGAATTTAGAGATAAAGAGATAATATTTATAAAGCACTTAACACAAGGCCAGGCAAATTTTCTTCCCCTTCCCCTAGAGACTTCAATTAGGACTAGAAAGATTCATCAAAATAATTTACACTGGGGAAGAAAAGGCTGAAAATCAAACATCTCTCTCAGGTTGGCTGTTTGTCATGACTCCAAACAATAAACTGCCATGTTCAGATCTATACTCTGTCCTGAGCAGAGAAGACGGCATTAACAAGAAAAGCCCATTTTGAAAAAGAAATAAAATCTTAAAATATTATTTGAGATTACTCATCTCTGCTTTGAATAGCTCTTGTAGGTTCAAAGGATGAGTAAGCTTATGTTGAAAAAGAACTGCTTTATTTAGAACAGTTTGTTAAATTGTGTATACCTTCTGAACCGAAAATACATTTAGTAGGTCTGTATTCCAAAGAGATAAAAGGAAAAGGAAAAGGACTCATATATACAAAAATATTTATCATAGCTTTTTTAATAAAGGTTAAAAAAAACAACCTAGAAACTAAGGGGGGGGCTCTCATCAATTAAAGGAAAAAATTATAGTATAGGAATGTAGTGGAATACTATTATGCCATAAGAATACATAAAAGGGAAAGTTTCAGAGAAATCTGGGAAAATTTATATGATGTATGAGGGAAATATCTCCTTTCTGAGTTCATGTGGTAGGTAGTTACTGCCGATTATATATTAACCACAATGTAGAAATTATAGAGGTAAAAACCTAGGTTTTATTATTATGCCCAAGCATAAGTTCAGCCCTCAGAAGTCCCATTTAGGGCTCTCATGAGTCCTCCTGTAAATAAAATTATGTCAGAGTGACAGAGAAATTATTCATTTACATATTACAATCTTGTGCATTCCTCTTAAACCATAAAAGTTAAAGGGAAGATAAATCAGTAATCCCATATTTCCTAAAATGTCATAAAAGATGAACAAACTTAAAATAGTGTAATCTACACCTAAAGGAACCAACCTTTTCAAACTTTAAAGGTAAATTAAGTCAGGTTACAGATTATTTTTAAAGATTCACAAATAGGCTAATGGAGGGAGATGATTTACGTGTCGACAAGGAATTAGGGACAGTTGAAATTCTTCCTCTGGCTTCTTAGGAATGTTTAAACTTCTAAGTAAATTTTCCCATTCCCTGGGACAGATTCTGGCCAGGCAAGGTTAATATTAATGAAAAGTTTCGGGAATAATAAAAGCAAACCAAAAATTTCCATAACAGCAAACTAATGCAAAGTGAAGTAAGCAGAACCAGGAGACCAATTTATATAATAACAGCAACAATGTAAAAAGAAACAACTTTAAAAGACGTC
The DNA here is from genome assembly GCF_028372415.1 of Notamacropus eugenii. Taxonomy (NCBI): domain Eukaryota; kingdom Metazoa; phylum Chordata; class Mammalia; order Diprotodontia; family Macropodidae; genus Notamacropus; species Notamacropus eugenii. The sequence continues at coordinate 335,226,674 of NC_092872.1, forward strand.
AGAAATCTGACCAATGCGATGACTGAGTACAATTCCAGAGGACTAGTGATGAAGCATACCCCTCATCTTCCAACAGAGATAGATTGGGATCCAACTACAAAATGAGACATTTTTTAGATGTGGCCAAAGTGGGGATTTTTTTGCTTGACTATATTTCTTACAAAGGTTTTGTTTTTCCTTTTCTTTTTTTCAATGGGGAGGGAAAGTGGAAGGAAGGAGAGAAAATAGATTTTTGTTAATTGACAAGATTTAATTAAATTTTGAAAAATAAAAAAAATACTTCTTTAATGATAATATGGATCTATTGGGCTGCCACTGTATCATATCTAAGTTCACAGATACTGGAAAATCCTACAGATAAATAGAAACTGGTGATAAAAGTGAAGAGATTGGGGGGGAAAAGTAAGCAAGGTCACACAGTCGTGTAGCTTTTATAATGAGCTAAAGAAAGCATGGTCATATGGAATTCCCCCAACCCTCCCTGGGTCACAGTTACGGGAGAAACATTTCCTCTTTGAGTTCATGTGGTGGGTAAGTGCTGCCAAATATATATTTACCACAATGCAGACATTATAGAGGTAAAAACCTAGTTTTCGTTATGCTCAAGTATAGATTTAGACCTCAGAAAACCCTAACCATCACGAGGATTCTGACAAGGTTTCTTACAGGTAAAATTACGTCCGTGACAGAGAAGTAATTCTTTTACATATAGCAATCTTGTACATTTCTCTTAAGCTGTAAATGAGACTTCCTTCAACATCATCATAGCTGAACAAATTTAGTTAAATAGTCATAATCTCATACATCTCCTCAGACTCTATAGGTAAACTAAGTCATGTTACAGATTAAACTAACTTTAGAAGGCTCACAAATTGGTTTGTTGAAAAGAATTTTCATGTCACTAAGGAGTCAGGGACAGTTAAGATTGTTCCTCTAGCTTCTTATCTGGGAAATGTTTATTAAGGCTCTGAGTAAATTTTCACCTCCTGGGGGAGAGGTTTTGATCAGGTGAGGTTAATATTAAGACAGATTTTTAGGTAAGCAAGATTTGCAGGCAGAATGGCCCTGAGTCCCAAATAATAAAAGGAAATTAAAACCCATAACATTGGATCATGCAATAGAGGTCAGAGGGGCCTTAAGGCCATCTGATCCAACTAGTCCTCCATCTCCCTACCAGTCCTCCCCCGCCTCTCATTAGAGGAAAAGTCTTAGAACATTCATAGGAGTTGACTGGAAGAAGTAAAAATCTGAGAATGAGATCAGAGATGGGGCAAGAAAGGAACAAAGTGACTTTTTTCTTCTTTTTTTTTAAACATCCTTATATAGTAGAAATTAGGAGTACTGGATTCTTATCCTGCTTTTGCACTTGTGTGATCCTGGGCAAATAATTTTCCTCTTCTTTGATCTTCAGTTTCCTCTTCCTTCCCCCAGTATTCCTCCTCCCTATACCCTCCCCAAAAGTTATCCCAGATATAACAAATAATGTTTTTTTAAAGGCTAAAAAAGAGAAAAAGAAGAGGAAAAAATTAACAAGATACTATGGTGATATAAGAAACAGAACATATCAATAAAACATTTTTAAAAAGTGAATGTTGCAAAATTACAAAGAATAAGAATTTCTTGAAGGAAGTCACAATGAAAAGATACCAATTCCACTACTTTGCCGAGGTAGAAGTCCATGAGTATCCTATGTATCCCCATCGGTTCATATACATCCTTCCATGCTTCTCTGTATTCATCCTCTTAGTTTTATTTTATGTCTTTGTTTTTTAAATGTGTTTCTTGCAGGCAACAGATTGTAGGATTTTATTTTTCTCTAAAGTAGGGGGGGGGATTTAAATTGTGATTTTCCCTGTTTTTCTGTTGTAAACACACTGTTATGTTCCTTCAATTATTTTTAGCCTTTTCTTTTTTTAAGGTACACCTGTTCCCACTGGCTCTCTTCTCCCTCCTATCACCTCTTCTCATTTATTACCCTTTTTTCTTTTAAGATTTTGCTTATTTATTCCTCTCTTCTACTTTTATCTGGTTACATCTTTCTATCCTTTCTTTTTTTGCTGTGTCAAGTAGATTTTTCCCTTTCCTCTCCTCTTCCTCAACTAGTCTTGTTCATTAGTTATTTTTTTTCATTTTTTGCAACACTTTCCAAAAACAAAAATTCTCTTAGTCTCTTCACTGTCCATCTTTGCTTTCTGCTTTCTCTGATTCATGACCCCACTGATCATGTACAATCAAAACTTATCCATTTTAAGCTCTTACCCTCCTAGGTGCTTTCTGCCACCAGCTTTTAGAGTTTATGTTTACCCTACAAATTACCCTTTTCCTTTGTGCTTTACCCACAGAACAATGCCAATTACTGAAGGTGTCAGATAGGACACTGCCCCATGGTATACCACTGCCCCTCCATTGATCTATACCCTTTCTTGTTGACCTTTTTTTTTAATCTACTCCCTGTGTCCACACTCTCCTACCCCTCCAGGTGCTTGCCAGTTGTCCTAGGGGTTCCACCTCCCTCCCTCCTGGGACAAGTAGATTTTTTGCAGGTACCAAAATGCCCCAGGCTTCATCCAGTATGAGGTCCTCCCCTCCTTTCACCCATACAAGCATTCATCCCTTGCACTTACAAAGTAAGATCCCCTTCTTTTTTTCTCTCTCTTTTCATTGTTGCTCCTCCCCACCTCCTTATCCACTTTCTTATAGGCTTTTGTCTTTCTGAGACCAAAGAGGTCATCTTCCCCTCATTGGTAGCCCTTGATCTGACCCCAATACATCACTCACTCCTCTGTATCTTCCTGCTCCCCTCCCTCCTTTCCTGTAAACTCCCAGGTTGTAATGTAGTCCCACAAGAGAAGCATTCACCTGTAGGTGAGGCATTGCCAAAATAATGCTCCCTTATCCACCTCTTCATCTTACCTCTACCAGATTTCAGCCTTCACACCTGCCTCCTTATGTACCTTTGGAAAGAATTCTCTTACTGGTCCTTCTATTGTCACACTGTTACTGTTACTGTCCGCAATTACTCCTCTTGCAGTTCTGTTTTTTGGGGTGTTCAAGAAGCAAACAATCCCTTCAGTTCTAGTTTTCTCTCTAAAATTGATCCAAACTCTTCCTTATTATAACTTCCACTTTTTGTCGTGGATAGTTAAGCTCAGATTTGTAGGATAGATCATCCTGGACTGCATTCTGAGCTCCAGTACTCCTCTGAACACATTGTTTCATTCCCTCTTCTTTTATCAAGTAGATACCAAATAATCTTGTTATTAAAATACCCTTTCTCTTTTACCTGACCTGACCTGAAAAATTTGGTTTTTTCATAATTGAATTGTCAAATTTAATTGCTATGTGTCTAGGAGTTTGCAGCCTTGGATTTTTTTCCTAGAAGTGATCTGTAAATTCTTTCAGTTGGTATTTCATTTTCTATATTCAGAAGTCTTGGGAAGTTCTCTCCTGTTTTTCAGTTGATTATTGTGTTAAGGTTTTTTGTCCTGTCATGTTCTTCTGGGAGATCTGTTATTTTTAGGTTGCTATTTATGAATCCTGTCTTTAATATCCATTTATTTTACTTGCATAGTGAGCATATTTTCTTTTAATGTTTTTGATTTTTGCTTCTCTTCTAGATTGTCCTTCATTTTTGTTTATTTGCATTCCCAGTCTATTGTTCTCTCTTGTTTCTTTGGTGAGTCTTGGCATTACAGATTCTAGTTTTTCAATTCTGCTCATTATTTTTGTGGTGTTAGCCATAAATTCTGCTCTCATAATTTTCATTTCTCTATTAAACAATTCAGGAGCTATGTGCTATGGTTCCATGTCCCCAAATTCCACAAGATCCCCTATTTCATCAAGTGTTGGATCATTTTCCTTAATTTTAAAGTATTTATTCATAAAATCCTGAACTCATTTACTAGAACTGGAGGCCTTATTTCCTTCTGTTACTATTTTTCTTGTCAATTTGTCTATTTATGTTCAAAGATTTTGTGATTTCTTCTTCCTGAAAACTTTGATACTTTCAGTCATTCCCTCCCTGTCCCCCAATTATTTTCCTTATCACTCACTTTCGGACTCCCTTCTCTCTGGCTGTGGTTTTCTGGGGGCTAGATCTTAAATTGTTTCAATATCCTCTCACACCGAGCAATGAATGGTTCACCAACCTAGGTTTCTGCTCCAATTGATTTTGGGTGGTCAGAAATAGCCCTAGTTGGGTGCTGTTCTCTTTCCCACAGGCTTGGTAGAGTGCAACCCTGTTCCCCATAAGCATGGTATCGTGTTGGTGACCTGTCCCACTCTGTCTGTTCCTTAGTTCTCTGGCCTGACTCCAGCAGTACAGAACATGCTTTCCCTGGTACCAGCAGTTTAGATGCTGGTGCTTCTGGGCTGCAGCCTCTGGCAAACTTTTACCGTAAAGGGCCAAAGTTTCTTTATCTTTGGTGCATAATTTCTGTTTCAGAAAAGTTTGAGAGATTGTGAGGATTGGAGAAAATGTCTAGTCATCTATATTGTTGCTCTTGTAGCTCAGAAGAAGCACTGGGGGATACCCAGAGTCCAAAAGCAGGTAAAAAACAAAAAATAACCATAGGAACTAATGCTCACTGACCCTAAGTTCTCCTCTTACAGGTGTCAGAGAGGACATTGCTCCGTGGTACACCACCTCTCCACTGATCTATACCCTCTCCCTGTGTCCATACATTCCTACTCCTCCAGGTGCTTGCCAGTTGCCTCAGGAGTTCCACCTCCCTCCCAGGACAGGTAGATTTTTTGCAGGCATCAAAGTGGGGAGGGGAGGTCAACATAACCCAGAAAAATACAATATTCACTTGTGATTTGGGGGGTGGGTTGTTTTTTGTGTTTACATTATTGTAGACACTGTATATATTCATTACATGGCTCTGCATGGATTCATGTAAATCTTACCATACTTTCCTATATTCATCATTTCTTACCAAATAGTAATATTTTGTTACATTTATGTACCACAGTTTGTTTAGCTGTTTCTCAGATTGATGGGGATCTACTTTGTTTCCAATTCTTTGATTCTACAAAAAATACTATTATAAATATTTGGTGTATGTGGGAATTGTCTTATCAATGGCCTCCTTAGAGTATGAGCTTCATAATGGAATCTGTAGGTCAAAGGATGTGGACATTTTTAGTCATTTTATTTACAATTCCAAATTCTTTCCAGAATGGTGGTACTGATTTATAGCTCCAACAATGCTCTAGTGTATCTATCTTCCCACAACACCTCCAACATTGATTATTCCCAACTTTTGTCAACTTTGTCAATGTGCTGAGTATGAAGTAAAATGTCAGGATTGTTTTGATTGCATTTTTTTTTTTTTTATTATTAGTGATTTGGGGCATTCTTTCTTTTGGTTGGTGAGAGAAATGATTATTAGTAACCAATTAATATTGAGGAGATCCAGGGTTTTTTCCTTTTCTATTCCTCATTCAAAGCCCAGTCCTTGTAAATCCTTGTGAGTTCTTGTGATAGATGAGATTGCCCAAATCATCTGAGTACATGCTTCTCACCCCACCCAACTAGAAGATCTTAGAAAGAGAATCTAATCTAGGAGAATTCTGTGTTCTACTTAGGCAAGACTTGGTGGCTCCCTTTCTTTGTCCAACAGTAACATGATCAAAGACTTGTACCTAGCCCCTCATTAGAATAAGCTCACCTTTCATTATAATATTCATTTCTTCATTAATAACCAATCAGAGTTAATTTCCACCTGTTGGGAACACTCACTATCAAAGGGTATTTAAACATTGAACAACCTCCATGAGTCATCTTTGGTTTCTAAGAGAAAGTCAAAGGATCATCATTTTATTAATTATCTACTAGCCAAACTAATAAAATAGATTATTAAATACCTAAAAATTATGTCTCTCAGACTTTTCATGCATCACATTGGTAATAGTCTGTAATTCTTTTGAGAACTTTAAAAACTGTTATGGTGGTACACTACAAAGACTCATACTTAGAGAATGTCTCACAATCATTTTTAATTAATTTGTTTCCTTTAAATGAAGGCACCTTGAATGAATATGGCATCCTTCCTCCAAAGTACTTCCATATGTTGCTGTTTTACAGATTGAGAAACTGAAGAGCTGAGAGTAAATTGTTTGAGATCAGTATAGATTTTGTGACTACCAGTAAATGCTTCCTATTGTTGCTGTGTTCATCCTTCACTTTCGAAGAAGACCATGACATCAGACAAATGATGACATGACTTGTATTTGACTTTGTTTTGAGTGAGGGAGGGCTATGCAAGGTCACCAGCCTCACTTTCTTCTCCTGAGCCATCTGGATCCAGTGACCAGATATTCTTCAGAATGACTGGAGATGACCCAGGATGCAATGGGAGACCTTGGCCTTTTTAGGCTAGGCCTTTTCATGTACTCACTTAGAGGGAGGCAATGCCATTTTAGTGAGCAAAAGAAAAAAACAGCTAAATCAAACTGGGAGGGAAAGAGAAATTGCTACTATTGATAATCACTCTAAGCCAGTCATTAAGTGGAGCTTGGGCAGGGATGAATTGTTGTCCAACTTATGAGCTTCAGAGTGCACTGGCTTTAAGATTTTGGGAAAAGGAAGGAAGGAAGGAAGGAAGAAAGAAAGAAGGATGGACATCTAGCCAGTAAACCCCAAAGGAAGGGGAGAGGGAGACAGAAGAGAGAGGATGAACTGGGTTACCCAGGTAGTTGGGTCCCCACTCAGGAGCTCAGTCTACTCACAAGTTGTTGGTCCTTCATTTTCAAAGGCCATGACATCAGAGAAATGATGACATGACTTGCACTTGACTTTGTTTTGAGTGAGGGAGGGCTGTGCAAGGTCACCAACCTCATTTTCTCCTCCTGAGCCATCTGGATCCAGTGACCAAATATTCATCACGATGACTGGAGATGGCCCAGGATGCTATGGGAGACCTTTCTGGGTTACCCATCCTCTCCCTTCTTTCCTTCCTTCCTTCCTTCTTGCTCCCAAAACCTTAAACCTAGTGCACTCTGAAGCCTAAAGGCTTCCTATAAGAAAGGCAGCATAGACGTCTTCCTTTTAAGACCCACTTTAAGAGGAAATTGAAGATTTGACTTTTAGATATTTGATAACTATTAAATTAAAGATTTTCTTCTTGAGTATTTAAGTGTGGAAGCAAGATTTGTTAGTTGGAAAAGACTCAATACTAAGAATGGGTGATCTGTCTTAAAGTAAATCCCATCTAGTCTGCAGGATAAATAAAAAAGATCTGGTCTCATTTTTACAAAAATGCCTAGTTTTTAAAATCTTTAGCAATCCATGTATTAAGGAATGGCTAAAAAAATTGTGATTCATCAATATAATAAAATATTACTACACAGCAAGAAAAAATAATATGAAGAACTTAAAAAAAACCCAAAATAGGAACATATAATAATTGGTACAGAGTGAGGTAAAGAAGAACCAGGAAAACAATATTCACAATGACCACACATTGTTACATATACAACATTGAAAAAGAACAAAAAAACCCAAACTAAACACTGTGTAATTATATTGACCGAGTTTATCCCTAGAGAAGAGATTGAAAAATACATCTCCCTTTTTCACAGAGGCATGGGCCTATGGATATGGAACATATACTGCTAGATTCAGCTGATGCGTTGATTAGTTTTACTGAATTGCTTTTTTAAAAAAACTCTTTGATACAAGCTCACCGGGAGAAAGAGTGATCATGTTCAAAAATTAAAGTTTAAAAGAAATTAAAGCAATGTAAAAATAAAACTTCAAAAATTTTAGTCTTTAATAGGAGTACTCTAAAATACACCAAATTAGGGATTTGTCTCTTTTTGTATGTATCTCTTTTCCTATGTATGGATATGCTTTTTCCTTCTTCCATCTCACTTTTTTATCTCTCTTTTCTTCTCTTCTTTCCTTCTCCCTTCCCTCCTACCCAGAGATATTAATGAAGAAGCAAATTATATTTTAAATTATTTGCAGAATTGTTTGGATTTAGGTTCATTGAGCTTCATTTTAAAAACAAATTAATAAATTTATGCTTTTCTTAATAATTATAACAACACTAATAATAAATTATGACTCTCAAATGATTTTTTCCATGGGTTCTCAATTGAAAACAGGTTCCTCGTCTTTCTATTAGGGGTTGGTAGGTAGGAAGGTCAAACTCATTCCTATTGTAACCATAAAGTCCTGCAAATTGAAGTGAACTTGAGAGGTCCTCTAGTCCACCTTCCTATATTTGGCCACTTAAACATCTCAGAAGATAGAGTCAGAGACATAAATGTTCAAGATCATCAGAAAATGTCTCTCCCTTTTAAAAAACTGTCTTTTTTTTTTATCATGAACTTAACAGATAGCAACAAATATAACAGATAATTCCATATACAAAGAAGATCAGAAGAAAAACTATTAGATAAAAAACTGAATCTCTATAATATAGAGCTTGTTTCTACCCTTTCTCTTAAAAAAATTTCCAGAGGAGCAAACTCTCTGACTCTTGTTTTACATCTAATAACACTTTACCAATCACATTTGATCTTGATTAAAAAAAAAAAAAGCCTGAGATATATTTTTATTTGCTATTTTGAATGTAATCAAGTTTTTAACCTATGGACGAAGAGACTGAAGCTTCAGAAAGGTTAATTAACCTGCCCAAAGCTACACATATTGGATAAGGAGGAGCTGAGCATAGAATGCAATTGTCTTCCCATAAGATGCCAAACACCCAACATTTCCTGTTAATCTGTTTAGTTCAGTAAACAATTGCCTAATTTAGAAAAAAAAAAAAAAGTGAAACCAGTCTTTTGAATTTAACCAGAACAGATGAACTAGTAGGGACCTAAAGATAACAATTCAAATTCAAAAGATATTTCAAAAGAGCTTATTATGTACATGGCACTATGCTAGGCACTGGGAGTAGAAGGGGGAAAAAATGTGTCTGGTCCCTATGAGGGGCTTATAATACAAAGGGATGTATAACAGGAACACAAAGAAGTATGATATGATGCAAGATAGAATGTGGCAAAGGCAAAGGAGGCACCAGACAAGGCACAATAAGAAAAATTCGAGCAGAGTGAGCACTTTCACCTTGGTGGAGGACAGCATGGCAAGGAGAGAAGTAGAGGAAGTGTGAGATCAGCGAAGATTTACTGGAAGAGATGGCACCTGAACTAGATCATAGAGAAAAATAAAGAGCATGGAAACATGTGGAGGAAGTGTACTGGAGGATAACTGCACAAATGCAAATTGTTTAATGTTATTGTTTTTATTTTATCATTATTATATGGGAGAGCCCAGAGTAAGACTGAGAAACACCTAATAGTTCAGTATGGCTGAAATGTAGGACATATATCTGGGACTGATATAAAATAAGTCAAGAAAAGCAGGATGGAATCAGATTGTAGAAATCCTTAAATTTTATACAAGGGACTATTCTCTAGCTGAGGCTTATTTTTGTGCTCTGTGTTTCCATTAATTTTGTTGTAGAGTTTATTTGTTTCCCCCTCATTTATGAATTCTCTGCCTCCAAATGGAGCTTTCATGGAAAATTTATAGATTTCATTACATAGAGCCAGTCTTTCAAATGAAGTCAAAGCTAGTAGTCTGACCTGTAGATTCCATTTTCATTTGGAGTTTAGGAACAGGGCTTCTTATTTCAGACATGATGCAATTTTTGGATTTATTTGGGGGCTAGGGGGATCGGTATGTTACAGGTATCAAAGTAGAGATTTAATGATCATTTATCTGACAAACAAACATATCACCTACCTGGTTTTTAAACAGTAGGAATAAAGAAACTGTAAGGTAAAAAGTAAACTACCAGCCTTAGTCAGGGATGGTTTCTCTGTTCATCCATATCAGCAGCAGCATCATTATTTTGACATTCCAAAGTTGCTTTATGTATGATATCAAAGCTTAAATTGTCTTTTAAATGACTACATAAGAAACAGGCCATGGTTTACAGCACTACAATTCTAGCATCTAATGTTCTTGACATCTTTGTAAGCTAGAAGAAAATTTGAAATAAAATGTATACCTGAAAAAACACATTTCCAAGATTTTTCCTGCACAAACCTGCAGTTTGTATTCTGACTTACCTGTTGGAACATAGGAGTTCAGGGGCCATTCCTTTGTGCCTTCAATATATGTTTTTTTTTCCTCCTTTCCTTTTCTTAGTGCCTTTCTTTAGCATTGGATAATATTTTAAACACCTTTCCAACTCATGCTCTCTCTTGAGCCCTGGCTTGCCTTATCGAGTTAATGACTTGTAGTTTTGTTCTGAGGCTGTTGCTGTTTCAGTTCAAATATACTGACTGCACTGTGAGAAGCATGTGGGAATAGAGAAAGAGGCTTTGGAATTCTAGAGGCTGTGAACAACAAACAGCAGCTAGAGGAGGAGTCAGAAACCTCAGGGGCAAGGATGTTAGCTTTAGCTGTGGTTAAAAAAGTATTACTTAAAATTTTCATTTTTCAATCATCTTTTGTAATTGATGGTTAAAGTATTATCTGGAGAATCTGCTGTTGTTTTCAGGAATACAAATATATTTGCCTTTTAAAATTAACTTTACTGTCAAATAAAAAATAAGCTAGCATACTCTTATTTAGAGTACTTAAGTAAAGCATTATTAACAATGGATGTCATTAAAAGTGCTGATTGAAAATCAGTAGACATGGATTTTATTGCTATTTTCCTAGAACATTTGCTAGCTATCTTATTGCTTACTCTTCCTATGCTACGGTTTCCCTGCTTCCATAAGATGGGCATAAAAGCAAATTTCAATTAATTTTTTAAAGGTGAACTCTATACCAAAGCATTAATAAAATCCTTTTTTTGTGCTAACAAAAGCAAAATTTATGCCCACAAATTGGAGAATAGGAGAATGAATTTTAGTGTATGAATGTAGCAGAATATTTTTACTCAATAAGAAACAACAAATGCAAGTAATTCAGAGAAATATTGAAAGACATATGAATGATACAAAGCAAGAAATCAACAGGAAAAACCCCCAATAATAATGCATATGAAAACTACACTAAAGAAATGTGGTGTGAGAGGTTCAGGGACTTCCCCTCTCCTCCCCAAAGACCAGAATACTGGACAGGATTGTCTGGAATGAATTCATGGACTCAAGCAATCTTTAAGTCAAGTTGGCAAAGATTTATTGTTACACTATTACAGCAGGCAGAGTTCCTTAAGGAAGTTGAAACTTAACAGGAATGATGCTAAAGCTTATATAGGAAAAGTAGTGGGTTATCTAGCAGATATGCTAAATGGGTGATAGCTTACAGCCTTGGTCACAGGACTCATTTGCTACCGGAAACCTGGGAAAGGGGTGTATTTTTGGTCGGTTATATGTGTAGCAAGATAGCTTTGAGAGCTGATGTCTATAGCTTGACCTGTGGATTGCATATAATAACTTTGGGAATCAATACATGATAATTCTCTACAAGAGAATTGCTTCAGAGGTCAGCTTGTTCTTGGAATGGGGAAAGATAGTTTGTTTTACTGGGGCCCACTCATGAGTTATTGTGAGATGTAGTGATATTGTAACTGGGGTCCAAGCATAAGCACCCAAGCACCCCATCAAAACCTAATGACCAATTTCAGTTCCAGGGAGACCAATGATGAATACTGAAGTACTAAAATGTAGGTGTGAAATACCGCATATGCTATTAGATGCAGTTACTCTAATGATTTTTTTATTTAACTATTTTTTGAGGAAGAGTTCTACTGCAGGAGTAAGGAGAGGAGGATAGTTATTGGGAAATTACTATCATAAAAAACAAAAAGTATCAATAGGCCTTTTTAAAAAAAATCATCTATGTTTCTTTGCAGAGTTAGGCTACACGTACAAAATGTTATTAACCTGCCAACTCATAATATTGAGAATTGAGCTGATCATTTAATGATGAATGAGAATTTAATCTGAAAACCATTTTGCTCCCTGCATAGGGGACTGAACAAGAGGCCTACACACTTAAATTTGCAGCAAAAAATAATATTTAGATAAAATGAAAAGAATAAGAGGAATCAAAACAATTTTACACCAGAGGAAGCTAAAAGAGATTATAGAATTGTCATCCAAGAAAAGCTTTAAGAAAAATGTAGGGAGCAGGAGGGGGGGTTGTGTTGGAGCATTTTTATGGAGATGGGTATAGAAGCTTTGACTTTAAGGAGAGAGGTATGCTTATGCTCTAGTCTCTTGCTAAAAGTATGCATACCTAAATGCTCCTTCCTAAGGAGCTAAAGCATACATGCCCAGCTCTATTGAAAATACTCTAATATGAATTCACTCCTACATCCCATCCTTCCTGAAGTAGGATAGACTTAGTCATACCTGGAGGTCAGGCAACATGGACAAGCCAAGTACTTTTTAAAGTCCTTTCTGTCCAGCAATCCTGTGAATTCTGTGGGTTGGAATCTCAGACTCTGAGATTCTATAATTTCTGTGCTCAAAGAAGGACAACTTTCAAAAAAAGATTGCGCAAATTTCTACGCTACTGCTGGGTGGAGCTTGGGGAGGAAGTACTGGATCAGGCTAGAATTTCTAGTGGGTAGGTATTGTCAGGGTATGGTAGAATGAATAGTAAAGGGAAAGGCAGGAGAGAAATGAAACTCCATGGTAAGCCCATAACAGGACTGTTTGGTAGGGACAAGAGAATTATTAACTAAGGGGAAAGGAGCCCATTTAATGTTTAAAAATTATTGGATGTTTATTCCAAACTATACCAAATATTATGGATGATATAGGAGAAATATGAGTCTTTGCCTTCAGAAATATGTACGAAGCCATAAAGGGACCCACAGTGGGTGCTAATTCATCTGTAAGATATTACCAAAAATGACATATAGGTCAAAATAGATACATGATCTAGATATAAAGGGAGCTGTCACAAGAAAATTTGAAGATCATAGAACATATTACCTATCACATTCATGGATAGGAGAATAATATGTGAAGAAAAAAGAGATAGCATTGTTGATGTGTAAAATGGATAATTTTTATTATTTTAAATTAAAATTTATTGTATAAATAAAGCTAATGTGGCCAAGAAGAGAAGGAAAGCAGAAAACTTTCATAGACAATCTCCCATAGAGGGGTCTCATTTCTCAAATATATGGAGAACTTTGTCAAATTTATGAGAATACAAATCATGATGCGAATAGGCAATTTTTTTGATGAAGAAACCAATACTATATACAACTATAAGAGAAAATGCTCAAAATAATTATTGATTAGAAAAATACTAATTAAAATAGCTGAGATATCTTGCACAGATTGCTTAGATTGGCTAAAATGATAGATACCCTTCAATTTTGGATGGCTAAATAAGGTATGGTATATGATTATGATATAATATATACTGTTGTAATATAAAAAATGATCAGCTGGTTAATTTATGAAATGAGGAAAGACTTGGACCTATGAAGGAAGATGTTAGAGAAAGAACTGACAAATAGAAATGTGCATAATATGGTCTTATATGTATGTATATGTGTGTATATGTACATATGTGTGCATATATGTTTGTATGTATATGTACATACATACACATATATACATATATATACACACATTCACATTTAATTGTAGCCTCGAGGATTAAAAGTGCATAGCAAAAAACAAAAAAAATCTAGAAGTAAGCATAGAAAAGCTGGTTTGCTTTGAAAACAATGTATAGGATTTATTGGATAGGTTTTCGTGAAGTGGAAATTTATTGTTTCACATTTAATTCTTTCTTATGTTCTGCTGTGTACATGGAAATATTCTTTTTCTTTTTTATTTTATACTTAAGTATGAAATAAATTTAAAGAGTAAAAATGACATGCACAAGAAATGATGAAAAAGACATTATCCAGAATACGTATGATGGTCAGTTATGTAGAGAGAATGTTCAAAGGTCTAAAGAAAGGCTTCCAATGCATTGGACAGCTTTCTTTATGGAAGATTTATAGAAGGGCATAGATAAGAATCACACAGAACAGTAAGACTCAGATGAGTTGTAAACTGTACTCTTAATATACACATCAAGAAGATCTCAGAACCATTGAAGTATTGAAGTCTGATAGTGAATCTTGGAAGATTCAGAGGTCAGGTTTCAAATCCAAATTTATTCAAATCTGTTGTTTGAAAATAGCATGAAGCAGGCTTATTATGAAAACAGTTATCTTTCCTATGTCATGCAGAGTTACTGCAATATCTGACCTAATATGTGGCCACTGACCTAATGCATGCTGAAGAGGTTATTATTCATCTATGATATATTGGTGAAGACTACATAGGCTTCCAGAAGGGAAAGAACACTATTTGAATCAGGAACACAGTCATTTATTTAGCACCCTCTGCTTCTAGTCCCAAAGAGAACCAGAAAGCTTGCTGATATAATATTACTTGCTTTTTTAAAATAACCTCAACATGGGAAACTGAGAAAGGGGAACAAAGTGATTTTTTTTAATGTCAAGGACATGTTTAGTGTTAATCTGAGTCCATTCCAAGAATCGTTACCTTTTATTCTTTCTTCTACAAGAACACTTACTCAACATCAAATATATGAAGGCTTCTTCCTGAGTGTACAATTTTCCTACAAATCTTGAGGTTGTCTGTGTCTTATGGATTAATGACCTGGCCAAGGAAGGATTCTAAGTAAATGTATTCATCTGGGGTCATCTCCAGCTTGACTTGATACACATAACCTCCCTAAATGAGAGATTTATAAACCCTCTAGCCTCCTGTCCTTTCTCCTGCTCATGTTTGTACTACAGTTTAATGAGTAGCAGAATTATGTTTGTCTCCTGTTAATATTCCCTTCAATTTTAATTGCAAAGTATAGATTACAGGCTAATAACCTTTGTTATCTGGGAAGGTTGTTGATAAACTAGACTTAAGAAAGATTACATTTTTATTAGGAAACACGTTTTATCATATCTGCCAACTGATAAAAGTATATTATAAGACAGATATTGACAAGGTTTACCTGTAATATTTACTGGTTTTTTCAACCTACTACCACAGTGTCTTTGAAAGAAGCTGAAGTATATAGATTCTCAAAAATCATACACTGTGCCATAGAAGTATCCTGTTCTGTGTTTATCAAGTCTCCATCATAACACTGACTATGAAATGTTGGTTTTAGCAGAGGCTTAGTAAACAAAGTACACCTGTTTCTGCAATATCTGGAACTCCCCAGCCCTGTAGCTTCCCTTATTCCTAAGACTCCAGGGCCTTTTCTGTTTTGACAACTCTCTTATTATGTTGCACATTTTTACAAAAGCTATAGAGAAAAGAGCTGTTGCTGACTCACTTGGGTAAATTGTTATCTTTTTGTTACATTTAAGTGGTTTCCTGGATGTTCTTTTATTTATATTTATTTATCCAATCCAAGAAGATATCTATGTAATCTCACTTTTTTCTTCCCTGTCTTGCTATTTGACAGATTAGTCTGAAGTGGTTCTCATGACATGGTAAGAACAGTACCTGGAGTGGAACCATGCTGGATAGAATGACACAGTGACTCCATCAGGACCCTTACTCCTTCATTTGTGTCCCCCATGCCTCCTCCAATAGCTAATGCCTTTGTCTTGTCCCTTCCTCCCAAAAGCTTTCCTCCCAATCATACTTTTTTGATTTCAGCCCAGGTTGGGAACTACAAGTTTTGACCTATCTCTCTACAATCATCCAAGCATAACTTGCCAATTCTCTTGCTTGTTCCCCAAAGCCAACTAGTTGTTAGGGTTAAAAATGAACTAATTCATACTCAGATGTTAGTGACAACCCGTTAACAATAATTCACCCAAGTAAATAGGAAACCATGGCTTTCAGAAACATTTGCATATCAGTCACCTTAACCAAAAACACTAGCATTTTAGGGTATGATCTTAGGTTTTATGCTAGTGGGGCAGACAGGCAAGTAGTTTTTTTGCTTTGTTTTATTTTAAGAGAAGAGAATCTTAAATCTTTCCAGGGTTCTCAAATCAAAATCCATAAGCCAAGTCATAGCAATTTTGGTACCTGTGGTAAACAGCATAAAAGTCTATTCTTAAATCAAGTTTTTTAAGAAAAATTCAGTGGAGGGTGGAGAGAGAACCTGAGATACAAGACTTTATGGGGGAAAGAGACTCTGGGAAACATTGAAGTTTACCCTTAGTGGAGACAGAATGAATTGAACCTCATAATAACTCATTGGGTCATAGTTATTTCTAGGTTTTGAAGAAATAAAAATAACTCAGAACCCTCAAAATTGTTTGTGCCCTGGGTCAAAGCTTCAGTCATTTCATTCTAGTTATGGCTCTGCACATGGGTAAAGAAGTCAAATCCAATATATGTTGGTATTTCAAATAAGGTAAATAGAATGAGCTTCAAGGTCAGCTTCCATTTAGGCAGTAGTTAAGAAACTGATTCTTTTCTCTTTTCCTCCTTACCTAAGAGGTATAGTCTATCCCTGGTCCTAAATTAATCTATACAATTTACTCTTTGTAAGGCAAATTTCTACTCATTTTTCTGGTCTTCCACTAAAATGCTCTCCTGGTATGAAAGATATCCTGGGTTCTCAAAGGCTATGCCAGTGAAGCACAAACTATGGCAGGTCCTACCTAAGAAGAAAGACTTCAGGTATTGAGCTGGTAACTTAGACGTGTAGTAACAGCTTAGTTCAGTGGCAAGTCATTTACTTCCTATGTTGTAGGAAGACCCTGACCTGGGCCAGTTTCCTGGAAGTTTCAATCTGATATTAGAAATGAGAGAGTCTTAAATTCATTCAAGAGTTAATTTTAAAAAAAGATTTATAAAACATAGTTCAGAAAGGATATAACACTCAACTCTACTGTATATCCCTCTACTCCCTGTCCCCCTATACAGACATAGGCATGTCTGGTCAGCAGGGAAAAATGTGCAGTGACCTGAGCTCCCTTGAGACATCCACCAAATCTGAATGTCCCACCTTCATGTGAGCAGGAAATTTTATACCCATTATATTTATTATCTTTCCCCCTTATCCTAAATACTTCCCACCTTCTCTGTTACCGCAAGGGGCAGCACCATCCTCTCAGTCTCTCAGGCTCACAACCTAGGAGTTGTCCTGGACTCCTCACTATCTCTCACCTTCCCTCCGTATCCAAGCTGTTGCTATGGTTTATCGATTTCACCTTTCCAATATCTCTCAAATATACCTCCTTCTCATTCTTTGACACTGGCTCCACTCTGTGCAGACCCTCATCATATTACACTTGAACTATTGCAATAGCCTTCT
This sequence comes from Notamacropus eugenii, assembly GCF_028372415.1. NCBI lineage: Eukaryota > Metazoa > Chordata > Mammalia > Diprotodontia > Macropodidae > Notamacropus > Notamacropus eugenii. The sequence goes on from NC_092872.1 coordinate 335,243,913, forward strand.
GTTGGGTCTGTCTGCCTCAACTCTCTCCCCATTCTAATCCCTTCTCCATTCATCCACCAAAGTGATTTTTTTCCAAAGCACAGGTCTGATCATATCACCTCTAATCAATAAACTCCAATGGCTTTCTATTGCCTCCAGGATTTAATATAAAATGCTCTATTTGGCATTCAAAAGCCTTCATAAACTAGTACCTTCCTACCTTACTATTTTCTTAGACCTTATTCTCCCACTTGTACTCTTTGTTCCAGTGATACAGCCTCCTGACTATTCCATAAACAAGATGCTCCATTTCTCATCTCTGGGTATTTTCTCTGCCTGTCTACCATGCATGGAATGCTCTCCCTTCTCCACTGGGACTCTAGACCTCTCAGGATTCTTTTAATCCCAACCAAAATTCCACCTTCTACAGGAAGTCTTCCCCAACCCCTCTTAAATCTAGCCATCCCTCTGCTAATTATTTCCTATTTATACCTTGTAGCTTGTTTTGTATATATTTGTTTGCATGTTGTCTTCCCTAATAGATTATAAACTCCTTGAGAACAGACACTATCTTCTGCCCTTTTTTAATATTTCCAGTGCTTAACACAGTGCCTGGCACATAGTAGGTGCTTAATAAATATTGATACCTTTAGTTGTCCAGGAAGTCCTTTTATACCCTAGCCTTAGTTCCTTGAGCCAATCATATCTTGAGGACAGTTTTAATACCTTCTAAGGTACTGGATGGGGTGGGATCTTGGGAAAAACTTCCACCTCACATCCATCAGATTGGCTAAGATGATAGAAAAAGAAAATGATAAGTGCTAGAGGGGATGTGGGGAAAGAGGTAATGTTGATTGAGGTAGTATGCTCATTCTGTAAAATGATTTGGAAATATGCCCCCAAAGCTATTAAGTCGTGCATACTCTTTGGCCCAGCAATTCTGCTACTAGGTAGGTGCAGCTAGGTGATGCAGTGGATAGAGCACCAGTGCAGGAGTCAGGACAACCTGAATTCAAATCTCACCTCAGACACTTGACACTTACTAGCTGTGTAACCGTGGGCAAGTCACTGAACCCCAATTGCTTCATCTTAGGTTATCTCCAGTCATCCTGATAAATATCTGGTCACTGGATTCAGATGGTTCTGGAGGAGAAGTGAGGTTGGTGACCTGCACAGCCCTCCCTCACTCAAAAACAAAGTCAAGTGCAAGTCATGTCATCATTTCTCTGATGGCATGGTCTTCTTTGGCAACGAAGGACAAACACACACACTGCTACTAGGTCTATACCTCAAAGAAAGAAGAGAAGGACCCATATGTATAAAAATATTTAATTCTTTTTATGGTAGTAAATAATTAGAAATTGAAAGGATGCCATCAATTGGGGAATGACTGAACAAGTTACGGTATATGAATGTGGTGGAATATTATTGTGCTCAAAAATGATGAAGGGGATGATTTCAGGAAGAACCTGGGAATATTTATATGATCTGATACAAAGTGAACTGATACAGAGGAACAATTTATTCAGTAAGAGCAATATTGCAAAGCTAATCAATTGTGAAAGACTTAGTAACACCGATCAATACAGTGGCCAACAATTCCATAGGAATGATGATGAAAAATACAATCCACCTCCAGATAGAGAAATGAAGAACACAGAGTACATAGTGAAGCATCTTTTTTTCTCCTTCTTTTTCTTGCCATATTTTGTTTGTTTGTTTTGGAACATAGTTATTTTAGAAATTTGTTTTGTGTGACTTCATATTTGTAATGGGGTTTATATTTCTTACCTTCTCAATAAGTGGAGGAGGGAAGGAATTTGGAACTGAAAATCAAATAAGATTGAATTTTATTTAAAAGAAAAAGATAAAGTTCTCAGCCTCCATGGTAGGCTCTGTTTAATAATACTGTTGCTATCACACTACTGAGCCCCAGTTTTCTCATTTCTAAACTGGAGGTAATGAGCACATAAGGTTGCTGTGAAGAACAAATGACATAATGTATGTAAAGTGCTTTGTAAACCTTAGACAGCTAGATAAACTTAGCTATTGTAGGTACAAGTTGTATCTCCCAGTGGAATGTAATATCCTTGAGCATGAGGGCTATTTTGGTTTCCTCTTTGTATTTCTTCATCCCGTTTAGCACTTGTCACATGGTAGTACTTAGTACTTGCCTGTACAACATAAAGCCTATGAGTGCAAGCTGCTCACCAAAGAATTTCAGGTAGCCCACAAAAAATGTGGAGGATGTAAAAGAAAGTCTGTGCCCCACTGAACCCATCTTCCATTAGTTACTATTGTGCCATCACATAACTTGGCAGGTATGTTGCCCAGCACACTCTCTGAACCTTCATCCAACCTTCATCAGTTTGTCTGTGAGAGGAACAATTTCATGATAAATAAAAATCTTAAGTAATGTGTAATTAATTGATATTAATTGAAATTTCCCTTTTTCAAAATATGGTTTAGTTTAAGTATTAATCATACCTTTACTTGGAAAGTGAGCCTCTAAAAACCTATCTGTGGCCCCAAAAAGTTTAGCATATTTTAAGTTTTGCTCCTACCTACTGCCAAGTTGTGCAAGTCTGATTTAGCACATAATAGCATTTAGTGAATATTTGTTGACTGATTGATTAATGAAAACTAGCCTACCTGATGATTTCTATTTGGTTCTAGTAACTTGGTTGTAGACCATTTCTTTCCCAAGGTATGAACAGTCATAGTCTGTATGAGTAAAGGGAGCCTGTACACCAGTGAAAAGCACAGGTCCTTATAGTATTCCAATATTCAGTTTGGACACAATTGAAATACAAAAATCAGTATGTAAATGCATCAGTATCTATACTTATAGAATTTTTTTTGGCTTGAGTTGAAAGTATGAATGAAATCCTCTTTGTGAGACAGTCATACTTTCTAAATTTTATACCATAACTAACCAATTAGACCACCTTCTTCCATTCTTCATTGTTATTCTCTAATTACCTGGATCCTCTCTCACTTTTCCTTATGATTTTTTTCACCTGAGATGTTCTTCCCCTTCACTTTCTCCACCACTCTCAGAGCCTTCAATATCTACAGTGATGATTCTTTTAGTACCTAGTCATCTCCATTCCTTGAACTCTTCAGTTTGAACAAAATCCATCTTTACTTCAGCCACTCACCAGGACAGTCACCCATAGATATATGGACAGATGGAAAGTCACATATAAGGAAACTGAGGCTGAGAGAGGTTAAGTGACTTGTCCAGAGTTATACAGCTCACCAGTGCCTGAATGTTTGAAAGTCATTATAATGCAACTTTACCTGTAGACAAAACCAAGATCATTTTAAGCCCCAATGTTTAAAACTCAGAAGAGTCATTTTTGGAGGCTGAAATAAAGTGAGAGTCAGTGGAGGCATCTGAGGTTAAGAAGTGAATCAGCCTTGTTTCTTCAGACAAAAAAAAATGGCATCTTATTCTGATAGCTGAAATGTTTTCCTTCTGGATTTGAGTTGCTGCTGATCCTAACTAGGGAAATGAAAAGATGGTTATTAAAATAGGAACTGAGAGACATCCATCCCCTCTTGTCTTTTTTTTTCAATCAATGGTGTTGAGAAGTATAGCTAACTTTGTAGATAACAAATTCTTTACTGAAGGTCATCAAATAATCTCAGGTTTAGAAGAGATCGCAGACCCTTCCAATGGCCTTCTAACCTTCTGCTGAAGATCCCCAGTGAAGGAACTCAACACCTCCTTCTAGGCAGTCCACTTTTGGATTGTTGGGAAGATTTTAGGTATCCTAAATAGCATAGTAAAGAGGCAGTGTAGAAATGATATTGGACTTAAGTCAAAAGAGACCTGCATTCAAATTCTGCCCTATAGCCATAGACAAGGCACCTAACCTCTCTGAGCAACAATTATCATGCCCATTTCTAAAATGGCTCATTATAAGGATATTAGGAGCCCATTATGGAGATAGTAAATCTATAGTTTTCATCTATGTCCTAGGATAAACATCAAATAAAATAAGGTAGGTAAAGTCATTTGCAAATCTCAAAGTGCTAAAAATGTCAGTCATAATAATCATTATTATAGAATTTCAGAACTAGAAGCCAAACAGGATTTTATTTGATACTGTTTATAATAGGGAGTCACTGGAGACATGGTCAGACATGGTTAGTTCCATAGCATTCATAACGAGCAGAAGATCAATTATCTGAACAATGATCCAGTGGAGCCTAAAGCCTAAACATAACATAAGATGAGTTTAGGGAGGTGGAGTTAGCACAGGAATCCAGATGACATAGGTAGAGACCAAATAGGGCCAACCACCCCACTGAAAGATGCAGCAAGGTATGAAGCCTATTTCTGGCAGAAAGTGCTAACAGCAACTAAAGCTGGAGATTTGAGTAACTAGAAGTTACTGACCACTATAAAAATTATTATAGGCTTCTTTGTTATAAGGAATAGTTTTCTAAGAGGGAGGGAAGAGAGGGATATAAGGGAAAATCTAGTCTAAGTAAAAAACAAAAGATATAAATTTTTTAAAAAATAATTATTATAGATCCAGAGATACGCAAAAATACAACCTAGAAAAAGAGAATAACATCATAACAAGTATAAGTGATCAATGGGGAAAAAAATGAATTTTTCACACAGATTAAATGAAAATCTATTTAAAATGAAATGAGGTAAAAAAAATGAAATAAAGCTCTGGAGGAAAGATTTGGAAGCAGAATAGCTCAGAAAAGCACATGATAAACCAAGTAATGAACTCCTTGAAAATTATAATAGAAATCAATGACTCTGTGAGAGAACCAGAAATATTAAAATAAAATTAAAAGATTAAAAATAATAAGAAAATATAAAGTATCTGCTATAAAAAACTCTTCATTTTAGACACGTCTGCCTGATATGTGTATTTTAACTTAAAATTATTCTACATCCAAACTATTCCTAGCTTGGAAATAGAGCTATCCAAAATGGCATAGTTCTCTGAAGTTCTTTGACATGTCTCTTCCTAAGACAATTTAGGTATCATTTATAGGAATCTTAAAAAAGCTAAAGATAATATGTTAAAATATAGGTTAGGGTTAACATTTATTTCCTTCCTGAACCACTCCTCTCCAGGATTTAGAGATCAATGTTATAAGGCTTTTGAATGCAAATAAAAACATTGCCTCTTAGGGTGGTGGGGAGGCAATTATCATATCTAAATAAGAGTTAAGTTGGATTATTATCTTTAAGAAATTTCCTTAAGGAAGGCTTTAGTTTTTGTTCTACCCCATTTCTTAAAGGGAAAAGTATGGAAAGAAGAATATATTTCAGTTTGCTTTCAGTAAAGTAGGAGGTCCTCAGCTTTGAGGACTGAGGAAAGATGAGGTGTATAGAGAAGAAATTGTTTGTAATATCTTCTCTTGAGAAGAGTAGAAATTTTGAAATAGTTTCTATAGGGAGTAAAATAGGGGTTCAACTAGGGAGTTATAAAAGCGTTGCCTAAATACAGTTAGGACACAGTTGAAACTGGGTAATATGAATTTATAGTTCTTTCAGTCAACACGTTTATGCGTCATACTCCAGTTTCATTCAACAAAATAGTATTTCATTCAACAAAATGTAATTCCAATTTACTTAATATTTGGGGTTAAACCAAGAAAAGAGAGATTTTAATATGCTTCCACAACTTGAAAACAAGTGAAAGGGAGGTTAGCAGTAGTAATCCCCACCCCATTCCTCAAACAAAGGGGGAAAAAAAAGAAAACAGTGGGCTATTGAAACATTTTTAATGCATAGAAAAGAAAATAGAGAAGTTAAAATAAAAAAGTTAAAAAGAAAATATAAACAAAGCAGTTTTTGAAAGTAACATTTATCACATACCTTTTTTTTTAAGACTAAGTCTCCCTATCTTGTCCAGGCTAGAAGTGCAAGGGCCATTCATAGGCCTGATTCCATTCTGATTAGCATTTCCAGTCTGAGTCATTTCTCTCCTCCTTAAGCAATTTTGGCCCCCCTGACACCAGGGGCTCATCCTATTGATGTCAAATAGTGCAAACATTCATTCTGCAGAGCCCACTGAAACTCAGAACTACCAAGTTCAAGAGAGCTGCCAGCTTCATCCTTCCCAGGAACTAGAATTACAGGCAGGCACTATCATGCACAACTTCTGACTTTATTTCTGAAAAGTGTTTTATATTTGGATTCACATAGTTCCTGCATGTACCTTGGCAGATTTATTCTCAAGCATTTACTCTTTTCTCTCATTACTGTAAATGGAATTTCTCTTTCTAGCTCTTCCTGCTGAGTTTTGTTGATAACATAGGAATACTGATGATTTATGTAGACTTATTTTATATCCTGCAATTGCTGATTTTGTTTCAGTTCCTTTTTGGCTGACTTTAGGGTTATCTTCATGTCATCCACAAAAAAGCAATCTGCTTTGCCTATTCTTATTCCCTTGATTTCTCTTTCTGGCCTAATTGTCAATAAGTATTTCTAGAATGTAATGGTAACAGCAGGCAACCTTACTCCGGATTTTACTTGAAAGGACTCTAACTTTTCTGTATTACATATAATCTTTGCTCCTGGTTTTAGATAGATATTCTTTACTCTATTAAGGAAAGTTCCCTTTGTCCTATGATTTTGGGAATTTTAACAAAACAGGTCTTGAATTTTATCAAAAGTCTTTTTAAAAAATCTATTGATTTAATAATATATCTTTGTTCTTTATATTATTAACATGATTTTTATACGTATAGTCCTGTATATGTTAAACCAACCCTTCATTCCTGGAATAAATACAATCTATTCATAGTATATAATCTTCTAAATACATTGTTATAGTCTGTTGCTAATATTTTATTTAAAATTTTTACATTAATATTTATTAAGGCTGTTGGTCTGTAGCTTTCCTAGTTCTTGCATACTACTGGGAAATAAGAAATACAGGTAATGGGTTATGGAAATTTATCTTGCCCTACAGGACAAGAGAGAAGAAGGGGATAAGGGAAGGAAGGGGCATTAGAGGGGAGGGCACATTGGTGGAAGGGGCAATCAGAATGCAAGGCCTTTTGGGGTGAGGGGAGGGGAGAGATGGGGAGAAAATTTGGAACTCAAAATTTTGTGGAAATGAATGTTGAAAACTTAAAATAAATAAATAAAAATTTTTAAAAAATGATGAAGGTGATGGTTTCAGAGAAACCTAGAAAGACTTGTACGAATTGATGCAGAATAAAGTGAATTGTTCCAGTTGAAACAGTAAGAACAATATGATAAATACAAACACCTTTGAAAGAATTAGGAACTCTCATCAGCATAATTCTAGGGGACTAATCATGAAATATTTCACTTTCTGATGGAGAGCTGAAGGACTCAGTGCAAAGCAAGACATATTTTGGGGGCTTAGTCAATGCAAAAATTTATTTTGCTTGACTGTACATGTTTGGTTTTTTAAAATTTATGTATTTATTTTTAGTTTACACCATTCATTTCCACAAGATTTTGAGTGGATTCTTTCAATATTTATTTTACCCTCTGGTTCTAGAATATCAGGGCAATTTTCCTTGATAATTTCTTGAAAGATGATGTCTAGGCTCTTTTTTTGGTCATGGCTTTCAGGTAGTCCCATAATTTTTAAATTATCTCTCCTGGATTGATTTTCCCAATCAGTTGTTTTTCCATGAGATATTTCACATTATCTTCTATTGTTTCATTCTTTTGGTTTTGTTTTGTAATTTCTTGGTTTCTCATAAAGTCATTAGCTTCCATCTGCTCCATTCTAATTTTTAAAGAACTCTTTTCTTCAGTGAGCTTTTGAACCCCCTTTTCCATTTGGCTAATTCTGCTTTTTAAAGCATTCTTCTCCTCACTGTCTTTTGGAACCTCTTTTGCCATTTGGGTTAGTCTATTATTAAGGGTCTTATTTTCTTCAGCATTTTTTTGGGTCTCTTTTAGCAAGTTGTTGACTCTCTTTTCATGATTTTCTTGCATTGCTCTCATTTCTCTTCCCAATTTTTCCTCCACCTCTCTTACTTGATTCTCAAAATCCTTTTTGAGCTCTTCCATGGCCTGAGATCATTGCATAATTATTTTGGAGGTTTTCGATGCAGAAGCCTTGACTTTATGTCTTCCTCTGATGGTATGCTTTGTTCTTCCTCATCTGAAAGGATGGAAGAAAATACCTGTTCACCAAGAAAGTAACCTTCTATAGTCTTATTTTTTTCCCTTTTTTTGGGCATTTTCCCAGCCTGTTACTTGAATTCTGAGTCCTTTGTCAAGTGGAGAGTATACTCTAGGGACCTGTAAGTTCTCAGTTCCTCCAAGGTGGTACAATCAAGGGAGAGGAGTTTACTCCTTTCCTGGCCTGCACTCTGGTCTGGGACCAACCACAAGCTTTTCTGCCCTGGAACTGCAAGTAGGGTTTCCTCTCCACAACTGCCTCCAGTTCTACCAGCCAGTGCTCCTCTTCAAAAAGGGCTGCCACTCAGGGCTGAGATTGAGATCAGCCTCTTTATTTCCCCGGGGTCTTTAGGCAGAGGACTCCAAAAGGGAACACTGCCTCAGTGGCTGCCACTGCCCAGGGCTAGGGCTGGACCCTGATTCCTACTCACCCAGTGAAAGAGCTTTCTCACTGACCTTTGAAGCTGTCTTTAGCATTTGTGGGCTGAGAAATCTGAGATCCACAGCTGCTAAAGCCTGCTCCAGTCCTGTTCCTGCCATGCTGTGTGGCCAAGGCTGGGCTGTGATGTGCTCTCCAACCTTTCCTGTTGGCCTTCCAGGCTTCCTTGGGCTGGAAATCTCTTTCACTCTGTCATTTTGTGGCTTCTGCTGCTCTAGAATCTGTTTAGAGTCATTTTTACAAGCATTTTATGGGCTTTGGAGGTAGAGCTATAGCAGGTCTGTCCTTCTGCTCCACCTTCTTGACTCTGCCCCTGACTGTACATGTTTGTAACAGGGATTTTGTTTTATTTTCATTCTTAATTGGAGAGGGGGCTTAGAGTGAAAGGGAGACATAGATAATTTTTGTTTATTTTTAAAAAATACTTTTTTTTAAAGAAAAAAAGACAATGCTGTAGGAGAGAGGTCATGGGCCCTTTTTTCTGAGTCCCCTATGCGGCGTCATTTCCTTGTCTGTCTCAGTGTTTATTCTTTCATTTTAGAAAAAAGAACTTTGATCTTGTAAGTTTCAAAAGGTCAAGAGATGGAGTTACTTAGTATTAGTTCACAGATCCATGAGTCTAGGATTCTTCTTCATTCTGGGTTTTGTAAGCAGCCCATGTCTGACACTTTGAGAAGCAAGGAATGACCTTCAGGATATAGTGCAGTGGTAGCTGAAACACAGATGAGCAGAGATCCTTTGTCTCTTTTTGTATCCCCAATGCATAGCACAGTGCCATCACACAATAAGCTCTTAAAGAATGTTTCTTGATTGATTTTGATATGAGCTTGATGGTATTTATGCTACAAAGAAAATATGCTAAAGCTGAGCCCACTTTCCCCAAAGACTGAGGGACTATTGGACAGTGGTTTTCCTAAGGTGTTGGGAGAAAAATATTTACTTTTATTCATTATATTTCTTTGAAGTAACTATCCCTTTGAAAAGTTAATTGATGCTAACTATTTCAATAGAATTGAGGTGGTAGTCATTGGCATCTAATTGTGTGGGTGGGAGAACATACCTACAATTGGGGGGGCTTAAGTGTAGTAAAGAAGAGACATCCCCAATAACTCAGACGAAATCTAGAACCCTGAGAGGGTTGTCATTACTCTGGGAGAGTGAGGTCAGAGCAGAGAGTACTAGTTTTGCTATAAAAGTTTCCTAACTGTTCATGTGTCATACACATTTAAGAAGCAGTGTAATAAAACGGATGAAGAAATCATCAAGCGTTTATTATGTGCTTAGCATCATGCCAGATATTGGGTTTGCAGAAAAAAAAAAGGAAAGGGAAAAAAGCAAAAACAGTTCCTGCCTTCAAGGAGAATGTATTCTCATTCTAATGGAGATATGAATAGAGAGGTAGAGAAGTAGGGAGATAGATAGATAGATAGATAGATAGATAGATAGATAGATAGATAGATAGGGATATACATATAAACAAGATACATACAGAATAGATGGAAATTAAGCAGCTGGGGAGACCTGAAAAGACTTCCTGACATTTATTTGTAACCTTAGTCCCAAAGCCCACTGGTAGGAGATTCTCTCCTTATTGGTCCAGATGAAGGCCAAGCCCTGCATCAGAGAGCTGGGGAGGACAGAATTGAGAGCCAGGTACTAGACATGTTGAGGAAGGAAAGGGAGTGTCCAGCTCCTGTCCTCATACTAGGGGACTTCAACATATGCGCTGACACTCTCTCCAACACCCTAACCTCTCAGTTCCTCAATGTAATCTCTCCCTATAACCTACTCCCCACCCCAGCAAAAGATGGTCATACTTTTGATCTTATAATCACCCACAAATTAATACTTCCTTGTTCAAGAACTCTGAAATTCCCTTATCTGATTACAATCTATTGGATTTCTACCTCTTTCTTTTTCATCTAATTCCAAACTCTACCCTTTATCCACATCATGACCTTTAATTCTTTGACTCTTCAGTTCTCTCCCTAATCCTTATACAAGTCACTCTCTCCTTCTTTCCCTGTCTTGACCAGTTGGTAAACCAGTTCAACTCTATGTTGTCTTCTTCTCTTGAGTCCCTTGTCCCCTTATCATATTGTTAGTTGTGCTGTGCCAAGCCTCAGCCTTGGATTGCTTTCATCATCTGCTGCCTTTGTTCCTATACACATGCTCCTGAATGAAGGTGGAGAAAATCATGCAACCATTCTGACTGGGTTCATTACAATTTAAATTACACAACCTCAACAGGGTCCTCAATGATGCTAGGCAATCCTTCTAAACCTCCTTATCAAGTCACTATCCCACTCCTCACATAGAGGCTCTTCCAAATTGTTTTTTCCCTCCTCAAACCTCCCATGGCTTTTCCTCACCCCCATACTCTCATCTAAGAATTTTTCCTCATATTTTAGTGAAAAAATAATTACTGAACTTTTTCTCCCTCCTCATCTCATGTAACTCAGTTGCTTTCTTCCACTCTCTCCTCCTTCACTTATATGAAGAGATGGCCCTACTCCTTGCCAAGGCAAACCCCTTTATCTGAATAAGAGATCCTATCCCATCCCATCCTCTCCTAACATTATCCCCTCTGTCATCCCCAATCCCTCATATATCTTCAGTCTTTTCTTATCTACTGGTTCTTTTTCTACTACCTACAGACATGCCCATGTCTCCTTTGTCATCTACCCCAAATCCCCACACAGTTATTCTGTCCCCACTCTTGTCTTGTATCTCTTTTGCCTTTTGTGGCTAAACTTCTTGAAAAGGCTGTCTACAGAAGGTGTATTCACATTCTCTCCTCTTACTCTCTTCTTAGCATCCTACAATCTGACTTCTGTCCTCATTATTCAACTGAAACTGCTTCCTCCAAAAGTAGCAACGATTTCCTAATTGCTCAATCCAATGGCCTTTCTTTGACATCCTCATCCTCTTTTACATTGACAATAACCCTGTTCTCTTTCATACTCTTGTCTCTCCTGGTTCTCCTCCTAACTATCTAATCATTTCTTCTCAGTCTCCTTTGTTGAATCTTCATCCAAATCACATTCATTAACTGTAGGTGTCCCACAGGGCTCTGGGATGAGCTCTCTTCTCCTTTTATACTGTTTCACTTGATCTCATCAGCTGTCATGGATTTAATGAGCATCTCTATGCTAATGATCCTCAACTCTCCTTCTCCACATCTCTAATCTCTCTTCTGATTTTCATTCTTGCATCTCCAATTACCTTTCAAGACATAGTGAACTGGATGTCCAGTAGACAAACTCAACATGTCTGAGATCAAATTTATTATCTTTCCCCTCTTCCAAACTTCCTCATAATTGTGAAAGGTACCACCATCTTCCCAATCTCTGCAGCTCCCAACCTAGGTGTCATCCTCAACTTTTCACTATCTCTTATTCCCCATATCCAATCTGTTGCCAAGGCCTGTTAATTTCACCTTTGCAAGTCCCTTAAATATGACCCTGATGTAGGCCTCATCACCTCAGACTATTTTAATAACTCCCTAGTTGGTCTGCCTGCCTCAAGTTTCCCCTCTGTCTAATCCATCATTCATTCAAATATATAATTCTCTGTTTGATTCTCAAAGTCCTTCATAAGCCCTTTCCCCACCCACCACCCAAACTTCTAGTCTTCCTACATCTAATAACCCCCATGTATTCTTCCATCCAGTGATTCTGGCTCTCTTGCTGTTCTTTGAACAAGACATTCCAATCCCTCAGGTCCATAATTTTCACTGAACTCATGTCTATAATGTCCGCCCTCCTTATCTCCCTCCTGGCTTCTCTGCCTTCCTTCAATTACCAGCTAAAACCCTACCTTTTACAGAAAGCCATTCCCAATCCCTTTTAAATCTAGTGCCTTCCCTTTGTTAATTATTTCCTGTTTATCCTATATATAGCGTAGTTGTACATATTTGTTTGTTATCTCCCTCATTAGACTGTGAGTTCTTTGAGGGCAGGGACTGTCTTTTGCCTTGCTTTGTATCCCAGCACTCAGAGTAGTGCCTGGCACTTAGTAGGTGCCTAATAAATTCTTTTTGTCTGACTAATAGAAGGTTTAAAATCATTAGTTTATCTAATTATTACCATTAATTTATCTATGACAATCCCTCTTATAAAATGTTAAAACACTACAACAAGTTGGATGAACACCTAAGAAATTCAGCAGGATATGGTTCACCTTGATTCATTAGCAACTGCTAATTTGTTTTTCACTCCAGGTTTCTGTAAACAATATGTAAGTGTTAAGTTCTCTGAAGCAGGCAAGTAGCAGTAGTGTATGGCTCCTATTTTTAAATTTTATCAATAAATTTTAAAACCACTGTAAACTATTTTCTCATGGGCCAGTTTAATTTTTTTCTTTAAACTAATTTGTTTAATTTTAGTTTCCAACATTCACTTCCATAAGCTTTTGAGTTTAAAATTTTCTCCACCTCCCTCTCTTTCCCCTCTCCCCAAAATAGTGTGCAGTCTGATAAAGGCTTTACATATACACTCTTATTAAGCATATTTTCACATTAGTCATGTTGTAAAGAAGAATTAGAATGAATGGGAGAAACCACGAGAAAGAAAAAAACAAAATAACAGCAACAAAATGAGAGCAAATAGTCTGCTTCGCTCTGCATTCAGACTCCATAGTTCTTTCTCTGAATGTGGATGGCATTTTTCATCATGAGTCTTTTGGAGTTGTCTTAGATTCCTGCATTGCTGAGAAGAGCTAAGTCTATTAAAGTTAGTCATTGCACAATGTGGCTGTTACTGTGTACAGTGTTCTCTTGTTTCTGCTCATTTCACTCAGCATCAGTTCATATGTCTTTCCAGATTTTTCCGAAGTCCACCTGCTCTTGATGGAATACAATAGTATTCCATTATGTTCATATGCCACAACTTGTTCAGTCATTTCCCAATTGATGGGCATCCCCTCAATTTCCAATTCTTGGTCACCACCAAAAAGAGCTGCTATAAGTATTTTTGTACATATGGGTCCTTTTCCCATTTTTATGATCTCTTTAGGATATAGCCCTAGAAGTGATATTGCTGGGTGAAAGTGTGTGCACATTTTTATAGCTCTTTGGGCATAGTTCCAAATTGCTCTCCAGAATGGTTGGATCAGTTCACAACCCCACCAACAATACATTAGTGTTCCATTTTTTCTACATCTACTCCAGCACTTATAATTTTCCTGTTTTATCATGTTAGTCAGTCTGATAGGTGTGAGGTGGTACCTAAGAGTTGTTTTAATTTACATTTTTCTAAGCAATAGAGATTTAGAGGGTTTTTTTTCCCCATGGTTATAGATAGCTTTAATTTCTTCCTCTGAAAACTGCCTGTTCATAAAAAATTCTACTCGGTTCTCTATATGTTTTAGAAATGAGGCCTTTAGAAAATAGAAGGGAATAAGAGAATGGGGGGAATAGAAGGGAGGGCAGATTGGGGGAAGGGGTAATCTTGGGGTGGGAGGAGGGGAGAGATGGAGAGAAAATTTGGAACTCAAAATCTTGTGGAAGTGAAAACTTCCACAACTTTTATTTGACAACTAAAAATAAATTAATAAAAAAAGAAGACCTTTGTCAGAGACACTGATTATAAAAATTCCTTCCTAGTTGTCTGCTTCCTTCCTAATCTTGGTTGCATTGGTTCTGTTTGTGCAAAAGCTTTTCAATTTAAAGTAATCAAAATTATCCATTTTGTATTTCATAATGTTCTCTGTTTCTTGTTTGGTCAGAAATTCTTCCATTCTCCATAAATCTGACAAGTAAACTGTTCCTTGCTCTCCCAGTTTGCTTCTAGTATCAGCTTTTATGTCTAAATCATGTACTCCAGTTTAATTTTTTTAGGTCCATGCTAATTTGTATAATTTGTAAGCTCATTCCAATTTTGCTTTTTTCCAATACATTTTAAAAATAATTATTAAACCCAGAATGTCAGACTTGGACTAGTGCAATGTTAGATTTTTGATCTTTGAAAGATCTGTAGAATCTCTGTCTGAAAGATTTTTAAAAAAAAGAAAAGAAGAAGACAATGTGACCTCTCAAGATCTTTTTTTAACCGTGTTTTAAAATTGGTGTTTTAAATTTGGAAATTTATATTTGATTTTGCTCTGCCCCCTGGTGGTACTAAATGTTGCAAGCCAAACATGCTAAGAAAGTTAGAATTTTGTCAAAATGTTTCTTAATTTCTAACTTTCTCAGCTTCATCTTTGTCTTCTCAGATTTCAAGCTATGATTGCAGTTTCCAAACTCTACCAAATCAAAGAAACAGTTTTAAGACATAGAAATCTGATCATTCAATTATATATTAAAATTATATTTACAAGACAAGAAATTGTCTTCTGTTGCGGAATATCAAAAAATATCCTCCTTCTCTCCCTCCCTTGGCTTGCTTTCTTCTCTTTTACAGCTTGCCCTCTACCTACTCCCAACTGAGGCCCAGAAAAGTTGTGAATTGCCCATACCCACATTGGTAGTAAGTACCAGAACCAGCATTCAGAATTAGGTCCCAATCTGTGCTCTTTTTCCTGTAATATATATCTGTATCTCCTTGTGTATACTCTTGTTCACTTTTGTCCATCTTCCCTTTGATCCATTCTGTGTATTTATCTACCTTACTTCCTGTTAGCATTAGGGAAAAGAGAAAGGTAACAGCTTTCTCTTATTCTATGCACTCCAAGTTTTGGATTGCTGTCACACTGTATGATCAATTTCACTTTCCTCATTTGTAAAATGTAAAAGATGATCTCGAGATGATCTCTAAGGTGATCTCCATCTCTAATAATCTGTGATTACACAACAAATTTGAAATGAAAGCTTTCTATCCAACAATTTTATTTGAATGAGTAAGCTGAACCAAGAGCTCCAAAATCTCAGCAGATAAAGTAGATATAATGGACTAATATATCTTGGCAAAACTTATGAATACTGAGGGGAGATTATTGCTTTATTACAGCAAGATTTATTGTGGAATTCAAAATACTGGGTTTGAGAGATTTGATTGACAGTTGGATGCAATTAATTATCAATGCTATTTTGAACTAAAACCTCAAACTAAATGTTATTTTAAAAGATCACATGAAAAATCTGAAGTGATCATATGTAATTTGAACCCTTTGAAAGCAACTTTACTGGAATTATTAAGTGACAATCTAAAAGACATTCATATAAATACAGAGTAGTATATATATTATTTTAACAACTAGGAAACGGACCAATCTTTAGGGAAACTATTTGTAACTTAGACCATCACTTAACATAAAATCAAGTGAAAAATATCCATTCATTCACAGGATCATAGAGGGAAGGGATTTTAGAAGTCATCAAGTCCAATGCCATCACACCTAGTTGTGACTGATGAAGAGGAAAAAAGTAATAGTAGAAGCAGAAAGGTTCTTGTTCCCCCTCCCTCTAGTTATATTAGAGGATTAAACTGGAAGTTGGAAAGAACAATTATCAGATGGGGTAAAAAAAGTGACTTTGATATATATTTGGCACTTACTTTAAGGACATCAAATATATTAATATTTAATAAGATGGAGGAATGAACTTACTAGAAGAAATTTTTCTTGATTATCTGAATAAATAGTAATATATTTATCAGACTAACCTTGGGAACTGGGTCACTAAAGAATGATCTGTCAATAAATATAATAGTAAATAAAACAGGCCACTATTGGTTTATATACTATAATAAGAATAATCAAGTCACATCCAAATTATGAGGAAAGTAAAAGCAAAATACAGTCTTCTGATCACTGAACCTTGAATTTATATAAAGCATGCGCACAAAATTGGCAAAATTTCAATTCCGTCTTTAAGGAAGAACTTTCTATTTATTAGAAGCACAGAAAAGCAGAACAGACTACTCTTGAGTTAATGGGATCCTTGTTACTGGAGATATTCAAGCAGGGGCTAGATATTATCTTTAGATGGGGATTGGACTAGATGGGTGACCTTTAAGAAGATGTAGTTCTTGAACTAGATAGGAAGCTCCTTCGGTATGCTTTCAGGGCCACATGGGGATAGAGTATTGGATTCAGTCATTAAGACCTGGGTTTGAATGCCACTTCTGACATCTACTGGACAATGGTTCTTGAGCAAATCTCTGCCCCTCATTTTCTTCATCCTTAAAATGGAGAAATGAATAACTATCACACTTACTTGCCAGTTTGTTGTGAGGCTCAAGTGAGATCAGGCATGCGAAGAGCTTTGCAAACTTCAAAGTGCTATGGAAATGTAAGCTATTATTACTAGACCTTTAAACACCTGAACAATGCACTTAGAAAAATCTTTTTAAAAGATAGACACTACTATAAGAAGCAGAATGTGTGTTTTTCCTGGTTCTCTACCCCACCTGGGATGCTCTCCCTCCTCACCTCCTCCTCCTTGCTTCCTTCATGGCTCAAACCCCATCTACCTCAAGAAAGCTTTCCAGGACCATCCTCAACCTATCCCCATTTCCCCAGTTCTACTACTAATGCCTTCCTTTTGAGATTATTTTCCATTTATGTTGTATACATCTTGTGTGCCTATAATTATTTATATGTTGTCTCCTCCACTAGACTGTGAAGACAAAGGCCCAAATTTTGCCTTTCTTTGTATCCCTGGTGTTTGGCATAAAGCCAGACATATGTTAAGCACTTAAAAGTTTCTTGCAGGTAATGCTAATGTTGCTGTGGCTGCTTCTGATAATTTCAAGTTAGGTGAACAAATATGTAATGAAAAAACTTTCCAGAAGTTCTTTAGTTAGCTCTTCCTAACATGAAAGAAAAGGAGCAAACAGATAGGACCAAAGAGGTATAGTGCAAATCTGATATACAGCAACTGGTCTCATGCAATTAATATCTTCCTTATTTTTTATATGCAATGGCTAATGAGATTGAAATACATTCAGAAATAATAATTATCATTTGCAATTGCATCGTATTTTATTGTTTATAAAGCATAGCACCCACATAATTTCCTTTAAGATATACACAGCATAAGTATTATCCCCATTTTTTAATAGATGAGAAAACTGAGGCTTAGAAGCAGAGCTGGAACTAGCCTCTGTCTTCTGATACCAAATCCAGTGCTCTTGACACTCTTAATATACAGTTCATAGGGACTGAGAGGAATCTAATAATTCTTCACATTGTAGATTTTAAATACTGCAGCATCAGTAATTGAAGATGTCTTTGTGTGTGAAATCAGGGTCCAAAGGACTATTGGGCTGTCAGTCTAATTGATTGACTTGATAAGCACTTACTTGACATCTGCTTTGTGTGCAGCCCTGTGCTAGTATCTGTCAAGCATAGAGACTGTATAAGATATGATCTTGAAGAAACTTAAAATCTAATTAGTGAAACAAGATCCCCACACAGGGGACACTGAATAAGAATGTAAAAATGTGTATAAGAGGGTGCATATTGTGATAATATGAGAGGACACCTGTGCATGCCATTTAGAGGTAATTTGGTGTTGCAAAAGAGCATTGAACTAAGAGTTCAAGAGATTGAGGCCTGATTCTGCCATTAACTGACTCCTCTTTCTGCTTCAGTCTTCATATCCAGTAAGCAGCCAAGTCTTGTCTATTTTTCTTTTAAATGCTTCTCCTGTGTCCCTTTTTTCTCTTTTCCTTTCTCTAAATGATTTATTTTACAACCTTATATCTTCTTTTCCTCCCATTGCTCATGAATTTTAAAAGAATAAATTTTAACTTTAACTTTAATTTAGTTTAATTTAATTTAAATGTATTTTAAAAGATAACTCATAATAAATATGCATACTCCAGCAAAACAAATTCTCCCATTGACCATATCTAAAACTATAGGTCTCACTCTGCTTTTTCAGTCCATCAACTCTCTGGCAGAAGGTGGGTGGGTTATTTCATCTTTAGTCCTCTGAACTCATAGTTTTGCATAGCATTGATTAGAGATCTAAAGTATAAAGCTGTTTTTCTCTAAAATGATGTCATTGTATAAATTGTTTTTCTAGTTTTGCTCTCCTCACTCTGTTCATAGGTCTTCCCAGTTTCCTCTGAAACTGTCCATTTCATAATTTCTTATGGCATAATAATATTTCAGTATATTCCTATATCAAAATTTGTTTACCCATTTTCCAGTAGGAGGGCATCTTTATTTTTTATCTGGGTTTGTTTGTTTTTGGCTACTACAAAAAGAACTACTATAACTTTTTTTTTACACATAGGTCTTTCCTGTCTTTCTTTGATTTTTAGGGGCTACAGGCCTAGTAGTGGTATTATTAGGTCAAAAAGTATGCTCACTTCAGTAACCTTTGGGACACAATTCCAAATATTTTCTAGACTAGATGGATCAATTCCTGGTTCCACCAATTAGTGTACCTGTTTTTTCCCTCCATGGCTCCTCTAACATTATCATTTTCCTCTTTTATTGTAATATTTACCAGTCTGATGAGTATGAGGTAGAATCTCAGTGATGCTTTAAATTGCATTTTCTAGTCATTAGTGATTTAGTAAGTTATATTTCTTGCTTTGAAAATTGTCTCTTCATATTGGGTAATGGCTCTTAGTCTTATAAATTTGGATCAGATCCTCATGTATCTTGCATATGAGTCTTTCATCAGAGAAACTAATTGCAAAGACCCCCCCCATTTGTTTTTCTTCTAATTTTAATTGTATTAGATTTGTTTAAACTTTAAAATTTTATACAGTCAAAATTGTTCATATTATCCTCTGTGACCCTCTCTGTCTTTTATTTAGTCATGAACTCTCCTCCATCCAGAGATCTAAAAAGATATTTCTATTTTGCTGCTCTAATTTGCTTGTGATATCACCTTTTAAATCTGGGTTATATATCTATATGGAGTTTATCTTGGTATATATTATAAGTTGTTGGTCTCTACCTAATTTCTGCCAAACTGCTTCCAGTTTTTCCAGAAATATTTGTCACATGAGTTTTTCCTGTAGTAACTGAGGTCTTTTGGTTCATTGAACCTCTGCTACTGTTGTCACTTCTGAATGTTGTATACTTAATACGACCTAGAAATTGGCCTATCAGGCACTGATGGATCCCACTCTTTTTTTTCATTATTACCCTTGAAATTCTTGAATTTTTATTCCTTCAAACAAATTATTTTTTTATTTTTCCTAGTTCTGTATAAGAATCCTTTGGTAGTATTTATTAATATGATGTTGAATAAATGAATTAATTTAGGAAGCATGATTTTTATTATATTGGCTCAATTTGCCCATGAGCAATTAACATTTTCTCTAATTATTTAGGTCTTTACTTCTGGAAAAGTGTTTTATATTTGGATTCATATAATTTCTGGATCCATCTTAGTACATATACTCCCAAATATCTCATACTTTGTGTAGTTATCTTGAATGGAATTTTTCTTTCTAGCTCTTCCCTATGGGTTTTTGGGGGTTTTTTTTGGTAATATACAAGAATGTTGATGATTTATATGGATTCATTTTATGTCTTTCAACTTTGCCAAATTTATTGTTCCAATTAATTTTTGGTTACCTCTTTAGGGTTCTCTCAGTAAAACATCATATCATCTTAAAAAAACATTTTTTTTATTTTTGCATTGTGATTCTTTGATTTCTCTTTCTTGCCTTATTGCTACAGCTAGTACTTCTAGCACTATGTTAAAAAGTAGTGGTGATAACAAATGAATATGCTTTACCCTGATCTTATTGGAAAGGCCTCTAACTTTTCACCTTTATATATAATGCTTGCTTTTGGTTTTAATTAGTTATTATTTACTATATTAGGGAAAGTTTCATTTATTCCTATGCTGTCTAGAGTTTTGTTTTTTGTTTTTTAGCAGAACCAGGTGGTGGATATTGTTCAAAACCTTTCCAGCATCTATTTATATAATCATGTGTTTGCTTCTTACTATTTGTTATTAGCACAACATATATTTTTTCTTTAATTGAGCCAATCCTGTATTCCTGGTATAAATCCAACTTGGTAATAGTGCATAGTACTCTTTCTAATATATTAGCATTGTATCTTTGTTAAGATTTTATTTAAAATGTTTGCCTCAATGTCTATTAAGGATATTAGTTTATAGATTTCTTTCTGCTTTATGTTTTTCCCTGGTTTAGGTATCAAGACTATATGTATATCAAAGAAAGAGATTAGGAGGGTACCTCCTTTTGCTAAAATTGCAAACACTTTATGTAGTATTAGAATTAATTTTTTGAATATTTGATAGAATTCATTTGTAAATCCATCAGTTCCAGGAGTTTTTTCTTTGGGAGTTCATTTATGGCTTGTCCAAATTTTTTTTTCTAATACTGTGTTATTTAAATAGTCTATATTTTCTTGTACTAATCTAGATATTTTGTATTTTTATAATTATTCATTCATTTCCTCTAGGATAATGGTTTTTAGTATATAATTGGGCAGAATAATTTCCCTTTATTTCTTTCTTCAGAAAGAAATTTCAGAATTACTGTGAATTCTTCCCCTCTTTTAAAAAAAAATTAGATCAACAAATTATGGATTTTATTGATTTCCCCCCCAAAATAGATTCTTTATTTATTGATCTTTTTTTTTTTCCTTTCAACTAATTTCTATTATGTTGCTTAGTTGGAGGGATTGATTTTTTGTTGCTCAAGTTTAACTGTGTGCCTATTTTATTGATTTGTTTTTTCATTCTTTGGTTGATGAAAATGTTTAGAGATATAAATTTTTCCCTGAGAACTGCTTCAGCTGTATCCTATAAGTTTCAGTCTTTTCTCATTATTATACTTTCTTCGATGAAATTTTATATTTTTTCATAACTTGTTCTTTGATTCATTAAATTTTATTCTTTAAAAAAGGCCTCTTTAAGGGCTCTTTATAGAATATAATCTTTACTATATTGTGATTTTTTAAATGATGCATCTAATATTTATGGTTTTTTACATTTTTACTGAGATCTTCCTACCCCAATAGTTCAGTTTTTGCTAAAGTGTCATGTATAGATGTATGTAAATTGCTTTCTATTTTCATTTAATAATCACCAGAGATCTATTATCTCTCATTTTGTTAAAGGTCTGTTTTGATCCTTTTCTTCTTTCTTCTTTATCTTTTGGTTAGATTTGTCTAGATCTGAAGGGGGTTCATTAAGTTCCTCCACTATTATAGTTTTATTATCTACTTCTCCTCTCCAATTTGATTAACCTTCCCATTAAATACGTAGATGCTATGCAGTTGCATGTATATATGTTAAGTACTGATGTTTATTAGTTGCCTACGGTGCCTTTAAGCATAATGTGTATTTCTTGTTTATCTTTTTATCATGTCTATATTAACTGTAGCCCTGTCTGAAATCACAATTGCTACCTCTGCTTTTTGAGTTCAGCTAAAACACAATAAATTTGCTTTAGCCCCTCACTTAAATTCTACATGAATCTTTTTTTTTTTATTTAACTTTTAACATTTATTTTCACAAAATTTTGGGTTACAAATTTTCTCCCCTTTTATCCCCTCCCCCCCAAACCCAAGCATTGTAATTGCCCCTGTAACCAATCTGCTCTCTCTGCTATCCTCCCTCTCTGCCCTTGTCTCCGTCTTCTCTTTTGTCCTGTAGGGCCAGATAGCTTTCTTTACCCCTTAACCTGTATTTCTTATTTCCTAGTGGTAAGAACATTACAGTTGATCCTAACACTTTGAGTTCCAACTTCTTTAGCTCCCTCCCTCTCCACCCCTTCCCTTTGGAAGGCAAGCAATTCAATATAGGCCAAATCTGTGAAGTTTTGCAAATGATTTCCATAATAGTTGTGTTGTATAGGACTAACTATATTTCCCTCCATCCTATCCTGTCCCCCATTACTTCTATTCTCTTATGATCCTTTCCCTCCCCATGAGTGTCGACCTCGGATTGCATTCTTCTCCCCATGCCCTCCCCTTTATCATCCCCCCCACCCTGCTTGTGCCCTTGTCCCCCACTCTCCTGTATTGTGAGACAGGTTTTCCTATCAAAATGAGTGTGCATTTTATTCTTTCCTTTAGTGGAATGTGATGAGAGTAGACCTCATGTTTTTCTCTCGCCTCCCCTCTTTATCCCTCCACTAATGAGTCTTTTGCTTGCCTCTTTTATGAGAGATAATTTGCCCCATTCAATTTCTCCCTTTCTCCTCCCAATATTTCTCTCTCACTGCTTGATTTCATTTTTTTTTTTAAGATATGATCCCATCCTCTTCAATTCACTCTGTGCGCTCTGTCTCTATGTATGTGTGCATGTGTGCATGTGTGTGTGTGTAATCCCACCCAGTACCCAGATACTGAAATGTTTCAAGAGTTACAAATATTGTCTTTCCATGTAGGAATGTAAACAGTTCAACTTTAGTAAGTCCCTTATGACTTCTCTTTGCTGTTCACCTTTTCATGGTTCTCTTCATTCTTGTGTTTGAAAGTCAAATTTTCTTTTCAGCTCTGGTCTTTTCATCAAGAAAATTTGAAAATCCTATATTTCATTGAAAGACCATTTTTTCTCCTGAAGTATTATACTCAGTTTTGCTGGGTAGGTGATTCTTGGTTTTAGTCCTAGTTCCTTTGACTTCTGGAATATCCTATTCCATTCCCTTTGATCCCTTAATGTAGAGGCTGCTAGATCTTGTGTTATCTTGATTGTATTTCCACAATACTTGAATTGTTTCTTTCTAGCTGCTTGCAATATTTTCTCTTTCACCTGGGAATTCTGGAACTTGGCCACAATGTTCCTAGGAGTTTCTTTTTTTGGATCTCTTTCATGCGGTGTTCTGTGGATTCCTTGAATATTTATTTTGCCCTCTGGTTCTAGAATCTCAGGGCAGTTTTCCTTGATAATTTCATGGAAGATGATGTCTAGGCTCTTCTTTTGATCATGGTTTTCAGGTAGTCCCAAAATTTTTACATTGTCTCTCCTGAATCTATTTTCCAGGTCAGTTGTTTTTCCAATGAGATATTTCACATTATCTTCCATTTTTCCAATCTTCTCGCTATGTTCTGTGATATCTTGCTTTCTCACAAAGTCCTTAGCATCCATCTGTGCCATTCTAGTTTTGAAAGAACTATTTTCTTCAGTGAGCTTTTGAATCTCCTTTTCCATTTGGCTAATTCTGCTTTTGAAAGCATTCTTCTCCTCATTGGCTTTTTGAACCTCTTTTGCCAATTGAGTTAGGCTAGTTTTCAAGGTGTTAATTTCTTCAACATTTTTTTGGTTCTCCTTTAGCAGGGAGCTGATCTGCTTTTCATGCTTTTCTTTCATCCCTCTCATTTCTCTTCCCAGTTTTTCCTCCACCTCTCTAACTTGATTTTCAAAATTCTTTTTGAGCTCTTCCATGGCCTGAGCCCATTGGGTGGGCTGGGACACAGAAGCCTTGATTTCTGTGTCTTTGCCTGATGGTAAGCATTGTTCTTCCTCATCAGAAAGGAAGGGAGGAAATGTCTGGTCTCCAAGAAAGTAGCCTTCAATAGTTTTATTTCTTTTCCCTTTTCTGGGCATTCTCCCCAGCCAGTGACTTGACCTCTGAATATTCTCCTCACACCCACCTCACCCCCTGGTCCTCCCAGCCAGCGTTTGGGGACTGAGATTCAAATGCTGCTTTCCGCCTTAGGGCTTTTGGTGGGGGCAGGGCTGCTACTCAGTGTGAGATTAAGTTCAGGTGGTCAGGTCAGGGCAGGGCAGCCTCTCAGGCTCAGTTCCTTCAGGGGGTTTATGCACAGACCTTCCACAATGGATCCAGGCTCCCGCCCACTTGGGGAGCCCCTGTCTGCAGCCGCCTCTCAGCTTCTACCTCCCAGGGGGACCTGAATCATGAGGGCACCCCACTCCCCTCTCGACCCACCAAAGAGATTCTCTCACCGACCCCTGTCACCTGTGGGTGGAGGGACTTGTGCGGCTGCTGGAGATCCCGTCCCTGAAGCCTGCTCGGGTCTGTTTCTCTTGGTGCTGTGGCCGCAGCAGGTCTGGGCTGGGCTGGGCTCCGTGTCTGCAGTGCGACGGACCTTTTGTGAGAGGTTTGCAGGTCCCTCTGTGGGTGGAGGGACCCGCATGGCCGCTGGAGATCCAGTCCCTGAAGCCCGCTCGGATCTTTTCCTCTCGGTGCCACGGCCACTGCAGGGCTGCCCTCTGCTCCCAGTCCCAGCGCCCAGTCTGCAGCACGAAGGACCTCTACATGAATCTTGATAGTAAAAATGTATTTCTTGTAAACAGTATATTGTTGGATTCTGCTTCCTAATCCTTCCTGCTATCCTATTCTGTTTTATGGTTGAGTTCATCCCATTTATATTCACAGTCATGAATGTTAATTGTATAGTCCCTTCCATCCTATCCTTTATACTTTTTCTTCTCTTTGCTCCTACCCTCCATCATGTTACAAATAAGAAGGTGGCAAAAGAAACCTGACACATTGATCTACAAATTATCTGTTTCCTCTTTTATAGCTCTTTTCTTTCCATTATCCTACCTTTGATCACAGGATTTTACTCTTTCTTGTTTATCTTTGAATTCATTCATCATACTCCTCTTTCTAGCATTCAAGTTTTTTCTTACCTTCCTGCTCTTCCTCTTAAATTTCCTTTACTCTTCCTTGTCACCTCCTATTTCCCTTTTGAGATTAATGTATTTCTATACTGAGACCTTTATCAGTGACAATCTATATTTAATTATGTTCAATCTTTTATATGATTCATATGAAAGTAAGGTTCATGGGATGTACACTCCTCCCACCCCTTCCTCTTTTATTATATACTCATCATTTTATGTACTTCTATTAGATGATGTTGATTTTCCTTCCCTTCCTCCTCTTTTCTTCTTAGTATAGTTCTGTCACTCCCATTCTTGTCTTCACCTAAGATAATTAAAACAGAACAAAACCTCCCACAAGCCCTTTGTCATATTTACTTTTATCTAAGACCCTTAAAGATAATATGGTTCAGAGAAGACTTTTGTTTCTTATCTCCTGTTAGCTTGCAAACCATTTGTCCTCACCTATTTTCTTCTAATTGAAAAAAATCTATGTACCTTTCTATGTTTCTCTTGGCTTCTGCAATGCCATTTCAAAATATCTGCTTAGCACTGTCATTTTTATCAAAAATGCTTTTTCATTAAAGATCTACTTTCCCCCCGTATGTTAGTTTTTCAAGATAGGTTATTCTTAGTGGTAAGCCTTTATGTTACTCCTTCTAAAATATCATATTTTAAATTTTCCTCTTCTTTATAGTGGTATCTAACAAGTCTTTTGTGATATTTACTGTGGCTCCTTGGTACTTGAACTCCTACTTTTTAACTGCTTGCCACATTTTTTTTAGCTCCAAAGCTCTGAATTTTGGCTATGCCATTCCTTGGAATTTCTATTTTTAGGTTTCAGGAAATCAGTTGAAATTCTTTCTATTTTATCTTTGCACTGTGGTTCTAAGAGTTTTGAGTCATTTTCAGTTCAACTTTTCTTGAAATGTGGCAACCAGGCTTGCTTTTTAAAGTCAATCTGTCTAATTTATTTATTTGCCTGCTTATTTACTTATTTGTTCATTCATTCATTGGTCAACTGATTTATGGTCATGATTTTCAGGTAGTCCAATAATTCTTAAATTATCTTTCTTTGCAGCTAGTTGGTGCAGTGGATGGAGCAGCAGTGCAGGAGTCAGGAGGACCTGAGTTCAAATCTCACCTCAGACACTTGACACTCACTAGCTATGTGACCTTGGGCAAGTCACTTAACCCCAATTGCCTCATCCTGGGTCATCTTCAGACATCCTGATGAATATCTAGTCACTGGATTCAGATGGCTCTGGAGGAGACGTGAGGCTGGTGACCTGCACAGCCCTCTCTCACTCAAAACAAAGTCAAGTGCTAGTCATGTCATCATTTCTCTGATGGCATGGTCTTCTTTCACAATGAAGGATGAACACAACAAATTATCCTTTTTTGATCTATTTTCTTCCTCAGTTTTTTTAATGTATATTTTGTTATACCACACATTACATTTTCTTCAATTTTTTCGATCTTTTGATTTTCAGTATTTTTTGTTGTTCATTAAGTCACTGTTTTCTGTTAGAGCTATTCTAATTTTCAAGGCCTTCAGTTCTTAGATCAGATTTTCTACCATCTGTTCTGAAGCAGCTCTGCCATTCTTTCTGACAAGGTTTAGGGGTGCTGGGGTCCCAAAATACCAACACGCCAAGTCCTGCTTGAATGAATTTGACTCAAATCTTAAAGCCAAAGAAAAACAAAATTTATTAAAGATTTGCCAAATTGGGTTGACTCTTAAGGAGCCTAAGCATTTGTAACGCTTGTATTCACAAGCAGGCCAATAGAATCTCAGCTAGACAGGGTCTGAACTGGATTGAATCTGAGCACCTTCATGGAGGCAAGATGGAACTTAAATACAGAAATGACTGTAGGAGGGATCTGGGGGTGGTCTGGTAGTCTAGGATGATGGGAGGAGGGGTTTAGGGAGGGTCTTGAGGAGAAGTCCAAGGAGGGAATGACCAGTCAAGGGTTGGAAACAGCTGGAGGCAATCAGGAGATATCAGACAATGGAGGGCTTGAGTCCGAAGCAGGTGGGAAAATCCAGAGATCTTGATATGGGAATGAATACCAATCTTGATGGGAGTGGTCAGAAGCCTGGGGAATGGGGTTTTGATGAATAAAGGGTGGGGGGTGCAACAGAGATCTGACCACAGTGATACTCAAAAGCCCATGGGTTTCCTGAGACTGCTGGAACAAATGGGAAGATTCAAGGAGAACTCAAGGAGGCTCCCAGAGTCTGAACGCCATCATTCTTCCCTAGTTATTTCATTTTGTAACTCTTGCTTAATTTCTACCTGGTACTCTTGTAATCCTTGAGCCAGGGCATTTTTTTCTCTGAATCTTTACTTGGACTTACTGTAGGCTCACTTTCTCAGGATTTACCTCCTGGGAATCTCTCAATCCAAGTTATTTCTTCATAGTATTTAGTGTTTTCCTTGGTTTACTCCTCTTAGCAGCTTTAAGTTGCTATAGGTCTGTGCTAGGGACAAGTTTAAACTTCTGAATTCATGATTGGCAAGGGAGGTCCCTGACTTTATCTGAGAGTGGCAGCTGAATAAAAACCCTCCTTCCAGGGACTCTAGGGTACTCCAGTGTTAGGCTGTACTTAGACCTTCCTCTTTGCATAGGGTTCCAGAACATCCTCCTTCATTAAATTCTGCATGAGGTACATTGTCCCTGCTGCTGGATTAGGGGCTACTTTTCTTTTCTTTGACTGAGCTTTCTTCAGGAGCTCTCTTTTATCATATTTTAAATGTTTTATCAGACTGTCCAGAAATAACCCCAAAGCAACCAAGTAAAAACTCCTATTCTGCCTGAAGCCCTTTCCCAGTGCCACTGAATCTTTGCCTCCTCCTTCCACTGGACTTCAGGGCTGCTGAGCTCTGCTGGGAGCCCTTCTACAGGTACCCCAGACATGGTTTAGGTGTTTTCCACCTACCCTGGCTTTTCTACTTCAGGATTTCTGTAGGATTTGTGTGGAGGAATCCAAATAGGTGATTCTCTTTACTATTTTTTTTAAGCTAGTTTATTTTAAAGTTTTACTAGGATTTGTGGAGGATCTGAGCTCTTCTAGGTTCTGGCATACTGCCATCTTTCCCTTCCTTTCAATTTTCATCATCTTACCTCCTAGACTATTTTAATAGTTTCCCAATATCTTTCCCCAGGATGAGTCCATCTCCACTTGAATCTGTCTAGTACTTGTGAGCATATTAATGTTGACAAAGAAATACCTTTATTCTGCCACTCTCCTGCTTAAAAATCTTTAAATGACTTTATGCCAGTGAATAAATTCTGTTCTCATTTGTGTGGCATTTAAGACTTTCAACAATCTGTCTTCGACCTTCTTTATACTCATAGGAAATACAATCCAGCCAGGTTTATTTTTCCACTATCTCCTGAATATTTTCAGGAAAGAACTCTGGATTTGTTGTTGGAGACTCTGGGTTTGAATCTTGGCCTACTGCTTCCTGGCTGTTTAATGGGCAAATCACTTAACTTTTCTGGGCCTCAGTTTTTTATAATGAGAAGGTTGGATAAGATGATTTCTAACGTCTCTTCCTTCATCTAAATCTGTGGTCCTATCATCCTTTCAAAGTTTGATTTTTTTTTTTGGTCTATTTTACTTTCTTGGAAATCCCTCTCTTTAAGGCCCAGCTCAAGTACATCATTTATGAAGCCTTCCTGATACAGTATGTCTTAAAATATTAGTTTAAACATTTATGAAAAAAATTAAGCATACTCTTTCCTCAGTTTCAATCTCATGACTGTGTGTTACACTTCTTTTATAGACTCCACAAGGCTTCAAATACAATAATATTCAATAAATACTTGAGAGTAGGGATGGTTGTATTCTTTGTACTTGTACTCCACATGCCTAACTTAATGGACTACTAATAAATACTTGTTGATTTATTGACTGAATCTCTGGGTTGCTGGAGAAATATCTTTTTTATGGTACATTTTCTTGTCTTTCAAATTTGATGATCTGTTAGGTTAAATTTGAAAAGGAATGAAAAATTCTGGTTCAATCAGAGGAATCTAATCTTTGACATAATTTTATCAGACTGTCCAGAAAGAACCCCAAAGGAACCAAGTAAAAACTCCTACTCTTTTCTGGACAACATATCTTGTCTTGGCTCCTTACTTCTCTGTTGAATTTGTTGTGTGTAATTTGCTTTTTCTGATAAGATCTTGTACGACTCAATGCCTTTGAAAGAGCCAAGCCTGAGGAGTGACACAAATTCAGATTTTCCTTTCTGAGGCAGGGATAAGTCATAATGTCATTTTTGATAACCCTCCAGAGAGATGAATTTTGATCCCAGTGTGTCCAGAGCTAGTCTTGATCTTGTCAATGAAAAGTAATCATTTTTCTATCTGATCCCGTAACACTTCAAACTCTTATCACTTAACATATCTAATTTTACTAGAATTATATTCATCTCCATTTACCTCTATATTGTCCCCTTTGTCTGAGCCCAGGTCTTGATTTAGTCCACAAAACCTTGGTTTTACATTGTATTTTTATCATTTACAAGTGCTTTTTAGACATCGTCTCTTTTCAGTCTTACAACAGCCCTATGAAGTAGCTGATACATTGTAACAAGAGGAAACAGACTCCACGAGGGAAAGCGGGACTTTGTGCGGGCTCTTCACTTCTGCGGCTGGAATGGGGGCCCACACCGACAAAACGGAGAGGACAAGGCGGGGAGGCCTCATTTTAATTTGTTACTCTTTATTTCGTACATAGGTTCCTAATACTTTTCTTGAGTGGGCCTAGCCTGACTGTGAACTCAGCACAGTGAAGGGTACACAGTAGGCGCTCGATAAAGTGCTTCTTCAGTGAATGGAGGAAATGGACGTGAGGAGTCTGGGAGAGCGTCAGTTAGAACAAGGGCGCCCAGGCGCAGAAGAGAACGGTAGGGAGACACCGTTCTCCCCCCAACCCCCAACAGTCAAGTTTTCAAAAAAGCCCGCCTGAGGTGCCACGCGCCGCAATCCGTTGGGAGCGGTATCGAGAGCGCGCACTCCAGCCCCTGGGAAGCGCGCCCACCCCGCAAGCCTTTCCAGTCAGGGAAGCGGAGTCGTCCTCAGCAAAGCGGGAGGGAGGGGGAGCGAGGGAAGAGGTAGGAGCGCGCGCACCACGGTGCGCGCCCACTCCGCGGCCTTTGAAAAGAAAGGGGGAGGAAATGTTGCAGAGAAGAAGGCCAGCGATTGGCCGAGAGTGCACGTCCTTCAAGGAGGTGGTGCAAATGCTACCGGGACACACGGGAGCGAACGGCTGTGGAGGTGGGAGATAAGGGGGTCCCGGCGGCGCGCGGCGAGCGGTGATTGGCTCTTGGCTCGGCGCGTCGCAGCAACTGGGAGACCAGCGCGCTCCACGGGCTGAAGACTGGGGGCGGGGGTAAGAGGCCGGAAGAGAGCGCGAGGGCAAGGGCGGGTGTTGCGCTGTGGAGCGCGCGGAAGGTGGCGAGTAGTTGAGAGCCCCGCTGATTGGCTGACGTCTGGCGGGGCCGGTGAGCGTCGACAGTGACGCACGCCTCGGGGTGGGTGCGCGCGCGTCCAGCGGCCTCTTTGTGTGGTGCCCAGAAAGGGGAACGGAGGCGGCGGCTGAGGGAGCTAGCGGCGGCGGCGAAGGCCTTGGTTGGGTTTTTTTCTACCCCCCTCATCCTCGGCTCGCCCCCTGACCGGCTCCTTCTCCCCTCCCTCCCCCCCTTCCTTCCTCTTCCCTCCCCTTCCCCTCACGCGCCCCTTTCCCTTACCCCCTCCCCCGCGGGGGCCGGGCGGCGGTGACCGGGGGGACCGGCGGCCGAGTGAGGCCCGAGCGAAGCGAGCGGTAGGCGGCGGAGTAGTCGAGCGCTTCGTTGGCGAGGGGAAGGCCGAGGCTGCAGAGATGGAGAACTCTCAGTTGTGTAAGCTGTTTATCGGCGGCCTCAACGTGCAGACGAGTGAGTCGGGCCTGCGCGGCCACTTCGAGGCCTTCGGGACCCTGACGGACTGCGTGGTGGTGGTGAATCCCCAGACGAAGCGCTCCCGCTGTTTCGGCTTCGTGACCTACTCCAACGTGGAGGAAGCTGATGCCGCCATGGCCGCCTCGCCCCACGCTGTGGACGGCAACACGGTCGAGCTGAAGCGGGCCGTGTCCCGGGAGGACTCGGCCCGTCCCGGCGCCCACGCCAAGGTGAAGAAGCTGTTCGTGGGAGGCCTGAAAGGGGACGTGGCCGAGGGCGACCTGGTGGAGCACTTCTCCCAGTTCGGGGCGGTCGAGAAGGCGGAGATCATTGCCGACAAGCAGTCGGGCAAGAAACGTGGTTTCGGCTTCGTGTATTTCCAGAGCCACGACGCCGCCGACAAGGCCGCGGTGGTTAAGTTCCATCCCATCCAGGGCCACCGCGTGGAGGTGAAGAAGGCCGTGCCCAAGGAGGACATCCACCCCGGCGGCGGGGGCGGCGGCGGTTCCCGGCCCTCCCGGGGCGGCCGTGGCGGCAGAGGCCGCGGCGGCGGCCGAGACCAGAACGGGCTCTCGAAAGGCGGCGGCGGTTACAACAGCTACGGCGGCTACAGCGGCGGCGGCGGCGGCGGCTACAATGCCTACGGCGGCGGCGGGGCGTCCTACGGCGGCAGCGACTACGGCAACGGCTTCGGCGGCTTCGGCAGCTACAGCCAGCACCAGTCCTCGTACGGGCCCATGAAGAGCGGCGGCGGCGGCGGCGGCGGAGGGGGCAGCAGCTGGGGCGGCCGCAGTAACAGTGGACCTTACAGAGGTGGCTATGGCGGTGGGGGCGGCTACGGAGGCAGCTCCTTCTAGAAATTGAAGGAAAAGAAAGTTCCCGGGGGGTGGGGGAATGCTGTAGGGGCAGCTCCTTTTTAAAAGCCCCACCCGAAGTTCAACTCCCCAAAGTCCTTTTCCCCTCTCACCATTCTCCCTTTTGCCCTTGGGGGGGGACAGCTCCTTCTGCAGCCTCCCTTTGGGGGCTCTGATCTACTCGCCTGCCACCTTCTCTCTGTCTCCCCTTCTTATGAAAATGGACTTGGCCCCACATACACATTTTTGTGTTACAGTCATTGATGGACTCTATTTTTTTATTATTACTTGGACCTTGGTCGTTTTTATACTAGCAAAATGTCTTGTTTTGATTTGTGTTGTTTTGGTTTTTTTGTTTCGTTTTGTTTTTTGTTTTGTTTTGGTTTTTTTGGGGGGGGGTGTCTTGCTGATTCTGTAGCAAAACCTGGGAGGGGTCGGGGTGGGGGGAGTTTACTTTGTTGTAAGGACTTGATACCTGGCTACTGCGTTTTTCTATGAAACCTACTTGGATCCCATGACTGAAATTTGGAAGCATATGTACAAAAATCATTTTTACGTTTTATTTTTAATAAATCATTGTGTTTGACCGTAAATGTCTAACATTTTTTTCCTAGGATCCATTCCGTACGGTTTAAGGGATTTTAGTTTTGGAATATTTTTTTTCGTGTTAATTCTTAATTCTTGATGTGTACTTAGAGAAATTTTAAAAGGTCCTGGTGTTCTTATTTTCCTGTTGCCCTGCTAGTGGCTTTATTGGATTTTATTCCTTAAAGACAAAACTTTTGAAGTACTAATTGGTGGATGTGGCTTGTTTTTAAAAAAAAAAAAAAAGAAAGAAAAAACTTCACTTAAGTTACTGTTCATCCACCATCTTGTACTAAGTTGTTTGCTTGCCACCCTATGACATGGCTGGTCACTTTCTATGAATTTTTTGTCAACGTATGTACTGTGTAGTTCTGAAGAAATAGTTTTGTGTTAAGCATGTGTTTTCATTCATATAAATTGTTAAAAATTTCAGATGGCTTAGTTTCAGTCCTCTTATTGGTTTGGTTTGACTGTAATGACTCCTTACAAGCAAAGGTTATTATCAGAAATAATAACCTAAATGCATTTTTGTATTTTCTGAGCAGGTTAAACTTTTTTCCCCTTCCACTTACCTGAACTATTGTCCTCATTAAACCCCCTCCCCCATTAGTTCTTTGTAGCACCATCTACTGGCAGAATGGCAGTACCTCTGCAATACAATTTAATTAAAAATTGTTTGGTTTAAGTAAATTGCACTAGACTTGTATGTTTTGACATCAGAAATACCTGTGTAGACTCAGAAGTTACATGTCTTCCGTATAACTTAAAAGGCTTCACAGGAATATAGTGAACATAGTTGTCCATATCACTACAGCCCACACACTACATAAGAATTGAACATGTAAATTGCTATGCATAGCTTGGGCAATAGTCCTAAACGGCTATGAAAAATAGTGAGCCAGCTAAGTGTACCGGCAATTTAGGTGCAAGTTGTAAAGCAAAATATCTGTATTCTGCTTGATTAACAAATGTATATTTGTAGCCCTTTCACGCAATAGAATTCAAGTTGTTGTTTATAAAAAAAAACTGATAATGGGGACATTTGCCTTCCTGGATAGAAATAGAAAATAGCAACGTTTATGGATATTGCAAATAAAGAATTCAATTCTTTACATGCTTGAGTGAGATTATGTATGATCACATGGTGGGTGGGTTATAGATTATTTAGAGTATTTGATTTCTGGTTTACTAGTACACAAATTAACCATTTGGCATTTTGAGGGCATATAATCAGCCTAACATTAAAGCTATAAGAAGGGTCTAGGAGGTAGTTAGGTGAAAAAACAAAAACCAATTTAAGTGAACTTTAGCTCTTAAAACAGGTGTCGTTGAGTTTTAAATTCTGACAAAAACCTAAGACCAGGAAAAATTGAGATTTTTAAAATTAGTATTGAAGAAATATACTTATTACTCTTATTTAATAGAAGCTAGTTGCAGAAATTTATAAAGCATCATAGTATATACCACATGAACAAATAAAATTGGTTTCAGATGCTGTATTTTGTGCAGTAAGAAGCATTTACCTCATTTTGATCTATTTTCATAATTTAAGTTTTATATAATTTTTATTTTCGGTGTTTAAAAAGTTTTAAAGGAAATCTTCATGCAAACCATACCTTAATTTCTCAAGTTACAGTATTTCTGGGACGGGAACTCCCTTTTTTTCTGTAAAAAATAAGGAAAAATAGTTGACATCCTGAACAATCAAGCTATGGACTCAGTTTTAAGAGAGAAAATTACTGTCTCAAGTCTGGAGTTTCTCTGGCTTAGTTCTTGGAAGAATGGCCAGTTTCTAATGAGAAGTTGTAAATGCCCAGCCCCTTTTTTTGGGAAGGGAGGAGGAGGGAGTGGTGGGAGAGAAGAAGAAATCTTAAAAGCCAAGTCAGATTTTCTTTTTGTCCGGTGTGTTATCTATGTATTTTCTGAATGTGGTAATTTAAAGTGACTTGGCAAATTATAATTGTTAAATAGCATTTTAAAAATATACCTAGTGATAAGTCTGTTCTGTGGTAGACAACAGTTTACCTCTGACTTCTCCCCATTTCCCCTATGGAAGCCATTCTTGACTATTTCCTTGTTAATGTTCCCCACCTGTTTTTTAACAGTCCTTGAAAAATTGGGCTTTTTTTTATAGTGAAGGAAAATTAAGTACAGTGATTACTGTCAACTTTTTTTGTGTCTATTTGTAAAGTATTGCAAAAGTCAATTTCGATGTGGGGTTTTTTTTAAAATACCTGATTTTCATATTTGCCTCCTTCCAATGTGGGTTTTTTTTTTTTGTATCTGCCCTATTACTTAAAAAGAAAGGGATAGAGTATTCAAAAATTTTGTGTAGGGTCTTACATAAAAACAAAAATGGAATTGAAATTTAACTTCTGATTATTTACAGTTTACTAGCTAAAAATGTAATCTTGTTCTCACATTGGAATTATGCTGAAATTATCCCCTTCCTATCTTTTAGTTAATTGAAGCATTCACAACTAGAATGGTTACATCTTTTTCAGGATGTGATTTTAAGAAAATCAGGAAACATGATCAGAAGAACCAATATATGAAATAAGTATGTGGATGGGTAGATATTGCTTGAAGTCACAATCTTGTCAATTACTTGATCAGTAGGTGTATCCATTTCTAATGCTCAGTATGTCTTTTTTTTTCATTGAGAGTTGCTTTTGAGATCTTTTTTTTAAAACCACATATTAGTGATTTTGAAAGTGGTTATTAGGATATTGGACTGATTAGCACCTATGTAACATGACAACTCTTCCAAAACAAAGACAGTACTTGCAGTGTTGAGTGTCTTTTGTTTTAGTTATGTATAAAGTTTATCTGTCATTGTGGGGGAGGCGTGGGATGCAAAAAGCAATGAACAAGGAGTTAGTAGGCAGGGCAATTTTTGCCCATGGAAGAAAATTCTTGCCTTGCTAAACTTGGCAGTAAGGATAAATTCTAAGAACCTTGACTGGCTCTGTAGAGAAACTTCTTAGCATCCTTGCAGATTGTTTATTGCAGATGTTTCCTAGTCTGTTTTGAATTTAATGTAAAGATGCATGTTAAAATTTAATTCTTTTTAATAAATTGGCACAGGTAAGTTGTTAATTTTCATTTTAAAGCCTAGATTGTAGAATGTTAGAACTGAAGGGGACCTTGAAGTCATTTTTTATTACAGCCCCTTGGTTGTATGGATTAGGAGACAGATTTAGGTTAAGCATTTTGCTTAAGATCACACAGGTAACAGAGCCAGGATAAGAATCCTAGTCTGATTCCTAGTCCACTACTAAAAAGAAATAGCCAACAGTAACACCACATTTCAGGCTATTAATGTCAGTATCACTGCAAGTGGGTAAACATGAAGAAGGTTTGTTATTTTCTTGGCTAGTAATTGGTCTGAGTTTCATAAGGGAATGTTTCAAGGTTTTCAAAAATGAGTGAGTGAAACTACCTAACTTTTTTGGTTATTTGGAAAGGCAGTCTGGTTCAACCCTACCTAGAGAGAACAAAGCTAGATAGCTTGCGAGGAGGTCTTCGCAATTTTATTTTCTTGTAGATGCCCGCCAAAAGAGATAGTTTCTTCCCAAGTGAGGTTTATAAAGCTATCATCAATTCAGTGCAAGAGCTTTAATTACATAATAGTATCTAATCATATAGGACATGCTGATTAAGATGTACAAAGCACTTTCCTCATTAGGCTTGTGTGTGGGTAGTGAAAGTTCCCATTTTATAGATTTGGAAACAGGTAAGATTACAAGGTCACACAGGTGGTAAGTGAAAATGTTAGAATTTAAACTCTGGTTATTCTACTATGCTATGATGTTTTAAGATTAACACATTTTCTACACATCTTATTTAATTCTCATAAATAATTCTGGGAAAGGTTAGTAGTGCAATTAGTGATGTTTTTTAACAGGTCCTAGGTGAATGGAATGCCTTGAATTTTTGTTTTGAAAATTTTTGTAGTGACACTGCTATCTAGTGTGAGTTGAAAGCCCTGTCTTGGATCCCACCCAAAGAAGTAAGTTATAGTAATTTCATCATTGAGCCAGCCCCTCTAAATGGGTACTAAACATTTTTCCCCCTGCCTAGCCTTAAAACTTGGTATATAATCAGTTCTTTACTCTCCTGTAACCCCAATATCCAATCACTAAGCACATCCTTTATGTTGTTTATTTGCCAAGTCTGACATACCTCTTTGCCTTCCATTTTTAGCACTTAATTCAGGTACTTAACACCTTAGTCCTCAATTTTCCATAGCTTCTGAACTGTATGCTTTTCTAATACAATTTGCATACCTTCAGCATTAGTTTTGAGTTGATAAGATTAAGAGTTGGAAGGAACCTGAGAAGTCATCTAGTTCAATCTCCTTATTTTACAGATGACCTGAAAATAGATTCCTAGAGGATACAAGGGATATCCAAGGTCACAGAGCTAAGAAGCAGAACCTGGAATTGAACCCAAGTCCTCTTACTCCAAATCAGTGCTCTTACCTAAAGTATTGCTCATGATCGTATCACTACCCTGCTTAGAAGTCTGCAGTGGTTACCAACTAAATCGAAGGTCCGTCTCATATTTAAGATGTTTTGTCACATGGACCCAACCTGTCTTTTCAGGGTTACCTTTTGCTATTTTCCCTATGGTTCGTTTTCCAATCTAAAAAAAGAAAGGTATAGAGGGAGGGAGGTTGAATATTTACTTTTGAAACTATGCTTAGAATTCCCCTTGTGCTTCTTGACTTTTTCCCCCACCTCCATACACCTCATTTTTATCATTCAGAAGTCAAAGTCATCCTTGAAGTATCAGCTCAAATGTCATTTCCTTTATTTAGTCTTCCCTTTCTCTTCTGTTCTCATTTTGTACCAATCACATAACCATTACAATGTAAGGGAGCATGTACCATGTGTCTTCTCTTTCCTATTAGATTAGAAGCTTCTTGAAGACAGAATTTGTGTTCGCTTTTGATATCCCACACTCTCTTGGCACATAGATGTTCTAACATTCGATCACAGACCCTCTTGTTATTTTTATTTTGCCTGTCCAATTTCCTGAAGAAACATGTAATCATTATGTTGTCTATATACTAGCAATATCATGTTCAAAACAATTGCATGTTTGTTTTTAAGGACTTTAGTGTTGTGAGGAAATACTTTTAAGTTTTGGTGATCTTAATGTAAATTATCTGATAAAAACTCTAAAGGATTACAGATTCAGAACCAGAGGGGACTTGAGAAATTGTAAAATCCAAATGCCTGTCCTCCACATCATATACATGACTTTCCCTCCCTGTCTCCCCCTGTCCTTCCCTCTTTCTTTCTCCCCCCTCCCCCTCTCTCCTCCCCCTCTCCCCCTCTCTCCCTCTCTCTTACCCCCACTCTCTCCCTCTCTCTTTCTCCCTCCCTCCCCCTCTCTCCCCCTTCCTCTCTCCCCCTCCCTCTTCCTGCTCCCTCTCCCTATCTCTCTCTCCCCCTCTCCCTTTCTCTCTCCCTCTCCTCCCTCTCCCTCCCTCTCTCCATTTTACAATGAAGAAAACTGAGGTGAGTGAATAAGTGATTAGCTCAAGTTCACACAAATAGAGCAGATTTGAACAGAAACACTGATTTAAAATCCAGTATTTTCACAGAAGCACATTGCCTGTCAAATACTGGATACTAATGTGCATGATTTCCTTGTGCTTTGAAAGGCATATTCATTGAACTTAGACTATATGGAACTAAGATTTAGTAAGGGTTATTTTTTTTGGAGGGGGAGGCATGGTAGTTGGGGTTAAATGACTTGCCCAAGGTCACACAACTAGTAAGTGTCCGGTGTTTGAGGCCAGATTTGAATTTAGGTCCCTCAACTCCAGGGCAGGTGCTCTATTCACTGAGCCACTTAGCTGCCCATTAAGGGTTAGTAAGAGTTATTTAAACATTTCTTTTCATCCACAAAATTTGTATCTGTATCATCTCTAAATAGGGGAGAATTCAAGCAGAATCATAAGGTCTAAGAAAAGTAGATTATTTTGCCCTTATCAAGTGCGCTCTCTCTCTCTCTCTCTCTCTCTCTCTCTCTCTCTCTCTCTCTCTCTCTCTCTCTCTCTCTCTCTCTCTGTATTGAGGGAGAAAAAATTCAGTGCAGAATTTTTATCTAAACTAACTTTGTCTTAAGGAAAGTGCATAGAAACGTATGATCAAATGGGAGAGGACAAGAACAAAAGCATACTGCATTAGTGATCTAGAGAGGTTAGTATACAAACTAATTAAGCTGTCTGAAGGGCCACCAGAGGGTATTAATGCACTTCACTGGAGAAGTGAATCATCATCTTTGGTTGTGAAGCACCTAGAAGCAGAAATATTAAATGTTTGTTGAATAGACAGTTAAAATGCAATCAAAAATGTGTCAGAATGAAAGGAACAAAATAAAAAAAAAATCATGACCATAGCAGAGACAAGAGGATAAAACATGGGAAGAACTTGGAAGATTCTTGAATAAACAAGATATTGGGCTTCAGGTGATAAAGAATAATTAGATGACCACACAGGCTTCTAAATTGCACCATCCATCTCAATTGTTGATTTTAATATTTTTTTTCTTTATGGAAACTCAAGGTTCTTCACAAGTATTAGTAGCCAAGTTAGTAAATCACAGAAGGCAGGTGGACCTGAGTCAAAAGTGAATTTATTATAATTAAATTTAAGAGCCCTTAAATGATGAAAATGAAAAATAACAAAAATTATTGTTATATTCTTTCATGAGGAATTTTAAGATTCATATTTTGGGAAAATTATTTAATTTTGTCATGTTTAGCAATCTGTATAACTTCACATTTTCTTTTTTGGGAGTAGAATAAATGAATTATCCTTTTGCATAATATCCCTCCCATATTTAAACTTACTTTTGTTTCTTCTTGGGGGGATATAGGGAGGCAATTGGGGAGGCTGGATTTTAACTCAGGTCCTCCTGACTCCGGGGCTAGTGCTATATCCACTCTGCCACCTAGTTGCCTAAACTTACTTTTCAAAATGATTTTTTTTTCTTATTTAGGAGAAAGGTGTGCAGGAATCCAGGTCATTTTGCTCTTTAAAAAGAAATTTTGGAATTACCATAACTAGAAGGTGGCTGTTTTTATTTAAAAAAAAAAAACTAGGATGGATATAAAGTGTTAATAAAGAACCATTATATAATTTAGAAATAAGAATTGCTCTTTTAAAATTAACATAAATTTTTTAGCCAAAAAAACTGGTCTGAGTTTTAGCACATTTTCTGTGTTCTTCTTTTGTTTAAATTTAGGCTGTTACTAAATATAAAAAATGTGGGTGTATCTTGCTTAGAAAATATAATTTAGTGCCCTGCTCCAAAAAGAGTCACATAACTGGTTTGGAAAATTTAGACTATTTCCAGGCATGATGGTTCCTACTCCTATGAAGTAAGTCAGACTTCCACAGACCAAGAATTTAAATGCCACCATACCAGGCTATAAATTCTTTTATCTTAAAATGGAGATATTTGAAAAGGCTACCTTTCAAAATGAATCCAGAGTTAGAAAGTTTTAAAAGATCAACTGAATGTGAACATCTTTTTCTGCCTCTTTGCTCATTTAAAACTAGACTGGTACTTATACATCTAGATGATGTAAATCATCATTAGCATAGAGGAAGTAACAAGGCTGTGCTTGGACCAGTCATTCTTATGACTTTTCTGTTTTGCATACCACCAATTAAACAAACTGGGTTTTGGCCTTGTTGATTTTTGTCTTTCAGCATTAATTTTCAGGTCCCTGAATTAGCCTCTTATGTCTTCTTCTGATTTCAAAACCTTAAATCCACAAATCCAAATTAGACCACTTAGAATAATGTTTCTTAGTATTATCGGGTAGATCTGTCCACCCACCTTATGCCAGTTCTATAAATAGAAAGATGTAAAATTGGTGTATCTCATGATTAAGTCTGAGACACTTTGCCTACTACTTTGTTACTGATTTGTTAATATGAATACAAAGCTTTGCAATTCAACCATGTCTTAATGCTCCTGTGTATGCGTTAATTGTCTTATTTTCAGGATAGGTACCAAATCCAGTAATGTAGGGGGTAGGAAAATGTACTGACCTATAATAGGTATCCCCATACTGTTTCTCCATACCAATAATTTAAAATATGTGTGAAAAAATATGACCATCAATTTCTATACAGTTTCACCACTATAAAACTTTAAATGTGAATATGATAATAAATTAGAATAAATATGAGCTTCCATATTGGGGAAAAATGGGCAGAAAGAACTGAAAGATTCTCAGGGAGAAGGGAGAATGTCTTCTCTTTGGCTTGATACATGGAAAAACTTTTAAACCATCTTGTCTCATGTGGCATACAGGCAAATAGGGGTTGTGTGAGGAAAATATTGTACTCTATTAGAAAAATGCTTTATTGGGGCTTAAAAAACTATTTGGGTTCATAACTTAAAGATAAAGAGAATATAATTAATAAATAAGCATTAACTACACAGAAACTGTTTTCCTACTACATTGGCCTACATTCGTACTACATTTTCTGCTACATCTCCAAACAACAGCAGACGTACAAAGCATTTTATATATTCAGAACAATTCTGTGAGGTAGATAATAAAACCTCATTGATTAGCTTTTGGATATCACAGATTCAGAATTTGAAAATACTGCGTATAAATAGATTTGTTTAACTTTGTGTTATACATAGATAAATTATAGTCATTGCATAGGTTATTTTGCAGGGAAATTATGTAAAAACAAAGAGGAAACTTTTTTCAGATGCATTCATTTACTGTTAAAAACTTTTTTGTATGTCATTGCTAACTCCCAATGAATGCCCCACCAAAACAAAATAGAACCTTCCTTTGCAATAAAAAATATAGATGAGCAAAACTAATCTGTTGTCTGTGTTTGATAATGAACTTCTGTTGAAGGAAAGGAAACATGCTTCACTACCTGCTCTCTAAAGTCAAGACTGCCTACTGCAGAGTTCTCATGTTTTTCAGCTGTTTTGCATCATTATAGTCATTGTGTAAATTGTTTTCTTAGTTCTTACTTTGTTTTGTCTTAATTTATACAGCTGCTCACTAGAAAAAACAAATTTAATTTTGTATTTGATTAAAGCAAGGCATGTTATAACACCTCCGATACCTTGAAGTTCTTTTTCAAGGAGTCCAACAGAAGAATATTTGAAGCAGCTAAGTGGTATAGTTGATAGAGCTTTGAATTTGGAATCAGAAAGACCCAAGTTTGAATCTAGCCTTAGACATTGGTTAGTTGACCCTGGACAAGTCATTTAACCTCTCTGGGCTTCAGTTTCCTCATCCGTAAAATGGAGATAATAATAACTTAATAATAATAACAACGTCATGGGATTGTTTTGAGGATAAAATGAGGTAACATACATGTAAAGCACTTTGCAAACTATGAGTTCTTTATATTCTTATTTCTTATAGTGGAATAATATTCCTTTCCATTGCTGTATCACAATTTCTTCAGCTATTCCCTAATTTGAGTATCCATTTTGCTTGCTGGTCTTTGCTACCGCAAAAATGTGCTGCTATAAATTTTTAATATGTATGTCATTCGTTCCCTGTATCTTTTACCTCCTTTGGTCATACTAGTATAGTTCCAGATTGTTTTCCAAAATGGTTGGACCAGTTCATAGCTGCTCCAACCACAATGCATTAAAGAGTCCAACTTCTTATAGTCCTTCCATCAGCTACCATTTTTTATGGATTTCTTTTAATCTTTGCCAAACTGGTAAGAGGCAAAATCTCAGTTGTTTTAATTTGTACTTCACTTACTATTAATGATTTAGAGAATTCTTTTATATGGTTGATGAGAGTTTTCATTTTTTCTTTTGAAAACTTTCTGTTCATATCTTTTCATACTTATATACTGGGAATAAGCTGTTAGCTATTTACTTTAAAAAATTTATTGATACATTTAAAAAATATAATAGTCAATTCCCAAGATATCTCTATGATACTTCTACCACCCCCACAATCTAGTGAACCTTTCCTTGTAATAAGGGGGAGAAAAACAGTTATGAAGAAACAACTGATATGTTGGTTTCATTTGACAATGACACATTCACCCTATTGTTCATCTCTACAGTGAAAGGACAAAGTACATTTCTTCATCATTCCTCTGAGGCCAAGTTTGGTCATTATAATTACACAGCACTCAGTTTTGTTTTATTGTATTTTTTTTTACATTGTTGAAGTATATTTTCCTTGTTCCATTTACTTCATTCTAAATCTTTTCGTAACATTATTAAGTGCCTACTATGTGCTAGGTACTGAGCACCACAAAGATAAGACAGTCCATACCCTCAATAATATATATATGTGCAAATAATAAATACAAGGTAGTTTTGATTTAGAGGGCACTATCAGCTTGGGTGATCAGAAAATGCTTCACAGGTAATGTGGTGCTAAAACTGAGTCTTAAAGAACATAAGGGATTCTAAGAGCAGAGGAAGTGCATTCCTGGTATGGAGGATGCCTAGTACAAAGGCATGGAGGTTGCTGGATAGGACTATAAGAGAAGGGAAGTAATAGGCTAGAAAGGTAGATTAGGGGTAGGTTAAGGGCCTTAAAAGCCAAATAGAAGGATTTATATTTACCCGAGAAACAATAAGGAGCCATACCCTACGCTTAAGGAAAATCATTTTGGTGGTGGTTTAAAGAATGGATTCAAATGGGGAAAGACTTGAAGCATGCAGACCAATTAGGAGGCCACTGCAAAAGTGTTTCTGAGTTTCCATTTTCCCCTGAATTGTTCATCATATTTGTTATTTCCTATGGTACAATAAAATACCGTTGCAGTTGTGTATTATCTTCCATCTTAACATCCCTCCCCCCAATACCCTCTCTCTGCAATTACTTTGAGGTAGCCAAATGTAGACCAAAAGTCTTAATTAAAGGGGTGGACTTTTGTGAAACTTAACATCAATAGTTCACATGAAGGTCACATGAAGGTATTGAAAAATTGTCTCCTAAAAATGTGTATCCAATACTACTTTGTCCATTTCAGATAAGAGTGAGATTCACCTAATGATCTGTATATATCATTACCCCTTCCCATGTTTGTGGGAAGTAGCAAGTTCTGATCCCTTCTTCCTCCTTTCCACACTAGTGTATTCCTTTTATCCCCCTTTCTCGTTCTCTTATAAGTCTCAGAACAAAACTAATTCACCGCTAGAACTTCTATTTTTCTTGTTTAACTCCCTCAAAACCCTTTGAAGATATTAAGATTCCAAAGAGATCTGTCCAGTGATTTTAAATTCTCTCCCTTTGATCTGTTTTCCAGGTAATTTATTTTTGATATCGGATATCTTTCTATTAGACTGTTAATAATATATTATCCTACAGCTCCTTCTGATTGTTCAAATAAATTTATCTTTCTAGGTTTCTCTGAACTGTTCTGTTTGTATTTAAAATTTCTAATCAGCTCTTCTCTTTGCATCAGAAATGCTTCACCACCCTCTTTTTCGTTAAAGGTTCATTTTCCTTTGCCTCCTCTCCCCCAAGAAGATTATGCTCATCTTTACAGGATAAATTATTCTTGGTGGAAAGCCTATCTCTTTTGTCTTTTGGATTATTTTAATCCAAAATCTCTCATTTTTAGGAGAAGCTATCAGATCTTGTGTGATTTTGATTGTGATACCTTGATATTTGGACTGCTTTCTGGCTGCCTGCAGTTTTAAAATTTTTTTTTATGTGGAAACTCTAGATTTTAATTATGACATTCTTTGGACTTTCCCTTTTGGGGTTCTTTTGAGATGTTCCATGGATTGTACATTGTATTCTGGGTACTAATAGACTTAGGCAGTTTTCATTAATGATATCTTTAAATATAGTGTCCAGGCTTTTTTTTTTTCAGTCATGGTTTTCTGGGAATTAAATAATTTTAAATTCTCTCTCCTTGACCTTTTTTCCCCTGGTAATTTGTTTTTCATATCAGGTATCTTACATTTTCATCTATTTTTGAATCTTGATTTTGTCCTAATATTTATTGTGGTCTCATTGATTTCAGCTTGGTTTATTGTAATGTTCAGGGATTCCATTTTTTGGGTAAAGATGACCATTTTCTCTTCTAAGCTACTTATTCACCTTCCAATCATTTTCTCAAGACCTTTCACTTCTCTCTCTCTCTCTCTCTCTCTCTCTCTCTCTCTCTCTCTCTTTCTCTCTCTCTCTCGCTTTGCTTCTACATGTTCATCCATGTGAAAAGTCCATTTTTTCTTTTGAATTTCTGCTTGCAGTTGTTCAGGAATTATTCTCCATTCCTTTGGGTAGATCATTAAATTTGCAATGAATTTTTTTGCTGGTTGGTGTTTTCTTTGATTTACTCATCTCTCCTGTTTTAGTTCCTGAATTGAGAATGGACCAGGCTGTCTTCCACACCTTGCTATACTTTTGGGTTGGGTGGTCTGCTCTGCTTGGACTTTCTTTGGATCACCTGAATTTCTGGGCTGACTTCCACCTGCTAGGACATGGCCCCCTTGAATCTTTGAGTTGAGTGCTGGATCTTTGTTTCTCCTCTTGTGTCTCA
The DNA here is from genome assembly GCF_028372415.1 of Notamacropus eugenii. Classification (NCBI taxonomy): domain Eukaryota; kingdom Metazoa; phylum Chordata; class Mammalia; order Diprotodontia; family Macropodidae; genus Notamacropus; species Notamacropus eugenii. The sequence continues at coordinate 335,288,880 of NC_092872.1, forward strand.
GGACAGGGTACTAATGATGTTCAGAGCCCCCGTATCCATTTCCTCATCACTTCCAAAGGCCTGTGACTGAAATTTAAGTAAACTGAGTCACAAAGCTCGGAGCACAATCAATTTATTAGCAAAGGCAATAAATTTGCAGTAAATGGAATCTTAGCTTTCTCAGCAAGCTAAGACCCTGAATGAGGGCTGACAGATCTTTTTTTTTTATCAACAAAAAGGGGAACATCCAAAAAATAGAAGCCAAAAAATAGATGGAGAAGACAATACAATTGACTACAGTGTCAGAAAGCATTATAGGTGAGGTAACAACATAATTGTCTGGAAATCAGCAATGTGGGACTATCAACAGCCCTTCCTTCCATCTTACTAGGAAATTCTGATTGATTTAGTTCACCTACAAAAGTAGTTAATGGCATATAGATAATAGATTTCCCTCTAATTGTACAAGGACAGCTAGTGGTATAGAGGTAATAGGTTTCTTTTAATTACAGTGATTTATAGGGAAACTGAACTTTTGAGTCAAAGAGGAAGTGTGAACTTCTGAACCTATGAACTTCTGAACTTAATTCAAACATAAACATGACTTAGGCACTTATACAAGATGTAAGTGGTAATACAGAATGGAATCAATTTTTATTTTCTCAGTCCCTACCTTAGGGCTTTCTCAGGGGAGCCCCCTAGTTTTGTTGCCTTCCAGTACAGAGATTTCCTGGCTACTGGTGTTTCCAAGCAGTCTCTGGTCCCCAGGCTTTAAGCCCTGAACTGATGCTGGCTTTGTTGGCAGCCCCTTTTCTATTGCCCTTGCACTTCTGACTGACATTTAGTGCAGTTCTGGGTGGAAGAAGTCACTTATTGTAGCTTATTATTGGATTTCTTAAGCATTATTCACTCTGCTGCTAATTTTGGGTCTTTTCTGGAAGGGGCAGGTAGGAGGTGAGTAGCCTGTCTCCCATTCTGGTAGTCATATTGGCCAGAAGATACCTTCTTAAATTTCTACAGTGTGACCTTTTCTATTTGGGTCAAGTATACATTTTGAACTTATTGTGGTATATGTCATAAGATGTTAGCATTGAAGTAATAGTAAGTTAGTATTGAAATTCATTAGATACATCAGAGTTGTAAGGGAAAAGTTTAGTAAAGTATTATGTAATAGGTTGTTGCGTTGTATAAATATATTACAGGATTATTTAAATGTACAGAGGCAACATATATTAGTGCCATGGTTCTCAAAGTGTGATCAGGGAACACCTGGCAGACCTGAGATCCTTGCAAGGGGTCAAAACTGTTTTCATAATACTACTAAGATGTTTTAATATTTATATTTTTAAGGATTTAAACTTATTTATTTATTTTTAGTTTTCAACATTCATTTTCACAAGATTTTGAGTTCCAATTGTTCTTATCTTTCCCCTCCTCCACTCCAAGATGGCATGCATTCTGATTACCCCTTCCCCCAGTGTGTCCTCTCTTTTATCATCCCCCCTCTTATCCCCTTCCCCTTTACTTTCTTGAAGTGCAAGATAGATTTCTATACCCCATTGCTTGTATATCTTATTTCCCAACTGCATGTAAAAACAGTTTTTAAACACTGTTTTTAAAACTTTCAGTTCAAAATTCTCTCCCTTCTTCCCTCTCCACCCACCCTCATTGAGAAGGCAAGCAATTCAATATAGGTTATACATGTGTGGTTAATGCAAAACATTTCCATAATAGTTATATTATAAAAGATTAACTATATTTTCCTCTATCCTATCCTGCCCCCTAATTATTATATTTTCTCCTTTGACCCTGTCCCTTTTCTAAAGTATTTGCTTCTGACCATCCCCTCCCCAAATCTGCCATCCTTTTTATCATCCCCCCCTTATCCCCTTCCCCCCTACTTTCCTGTAGGGTAGGATACACAATGGAGTTTATATGTTCTTCCCTCCTTAAGCCAAATCTGATGAGAGTAAGGCTCACTCATTCCTTCTCACCTCCCCCCTCTTCCCTTCCATTGTGCAACACTTTTCTTGCCTCTTTTAAATGACATAATAGACCCCATTCTATCTCTCCTGTTCTCCATCTCCCAATATATTTCTTTCTCCCCCTTTAATTTTATTTTTTAGATATCATCCATTCATATTCAACTCATCCTGTGCTATGTCTAACCATTTCTTTCACTACCCTAATACTAAAAAAGGTCTCATGAATTATAAATATCACCTTTCCATGTAGGAATGTAAACAGTTCAACTTTCATGTGTCTCTTATGATTTCTCTTTCCTGTTTGCTTTTTCATGCTTCTCTTGATTTTGTATTTGAAAGTCAAATTTTCTATTTGGCTCTGGTCTTTTCATCAAGAATGCTTGAAAGTCCTCTGTTTCATTGAATATCTATTTTATCCCCAAGGATTATATTCAGTTTTGATGTGTAGGTGATTCTAGGATTTTAATCCTAGCTCTTCTGACCTCCGGAATGTCATATTCCAAGTTCTTCGATCTCTTAATGTAGAAATTGCTAGATCTTGTGTTATCCTGATTGTGTTTTCACAATACTCAAATTGTTTCTTTCTGACTGCTTGCAGTATTTTCTCCTTGACCTGGGAACTGTGGAATTTGGTTCTGATATTTCTAGGAGTTTTCCTTTTAGGATCTCTTTCCAGAGGTGATTGGTGGATTCTTTTCATTTCTATTTTACCCTCTGGTTCAAGAATATCAGGACAGTTTTCTTTGATAATTTCTTGAAAGATGATGTCTAGGCTCTTTTTTTGATCATGACTTTCAGGTAGTCTAATAATTTTAAAATTATTTCTCCTGGATCTATTTTCCAGGTCAGTGGTTTTTCCAATGAGATATTTCACATTGTTTTCTATTTTTTCGTTCTTTTGGTTCTGTTTTATAATTTCTTGATTTCTCATAAAGTCATTAGCTTCCATTTGCTCCATTCTAATTTTGAAGGAATTATTTTATTCAGTGGGCTTTTGGACCTCCTTTTCCATTTGGCCAATTTTGCTTTTTAAGTCATTCTTCTCCTCACTGGCTTTTTGGACTTCTTTTGCCATTTGGGTTAATCTGTTTTTTAAAATGTTATTTTCTTCAGTATTTTTTGGGTCTCCTTTAGCAAGCTATTGACTCGATTTTCATGATTTTCGTGTATCACTCTCATTTCTCTTCCCAATTTTTCCTCTACTTCTCTTACTTGATTTTCAAAATCCTTTTTGAGCTCCTCTATGGCCTGTGACCAATTCATATTCCTCTTGGAGGCTTTTGATGTAGGAGCTTTGATTCTGCCATCCTCCTTTGGTTGCATGCCCTGCTCACCCTTGTCACCAAAATAGGATTCTATAGTCTGAGTTCTTTTATGATGTTTACTCATCTTTCTAGCCAAATTCTTGACTTTCTAACTCTGTCAAGATAGGACTGCTTCCAGTGGGGGTGGATGTATTGTTCCAGGCTTCAGGGATTTTGTGTCAGCCACTCAAACCCCCACTATGGGCCCAAAGATCCAGAAACAGCCTCTGCCACCACCACCACCACTGCCCTAGGGCTGGGGCCACCCAGGACCAGACCCCATGCTCCTGTCTCACCCAGGTCCCACAGAGCTTTCCCACTGACCTTCTTGGTGTTTGTGGGTCGAGAAGTCTGGAAACTGCCACAGTTGCCAGTGATTCAGTCTCCTGAGGCCTCCATCCCCCCTCATGTGAAAGACCCTGTGGACTTTCCAAGTTGTCTTGGGCTGGAGATTTGTTTTACTTTGTCATTTTGTAGATTCTGTAGGTCTAGAATTTGTTTAGAGTCATTTTTTTACAGGTATTTGGAAGATTTGGGGGGAGAGCTTAGGAAAGTCCCTGCTTTACTCTACCATCTTGGCTCCACCCCAGATATTTTCATTTTTAATCCAGTAATTTTAATCCAGTAACTACTAGTAGCTATAACCTACATAAACAAAACTCTTTGAGGAAGGATCTTCAATCATTTTTAAAAGTGTAAAGTGGGGCAGTTAGGTGGTGCTGTGGATAGAGCACTGGCCCTACAGTCAGAAGGACCTGAGTTAAAATCCAGCCTCAGACACTCACTAGCTATGTGACCTTGGGCAAGTCACTTAACCCCAATTACTTCTGGACAATAAAAGTGTAAAGAGGTCCTGAGACCCAAAAGTTTCAGAACTGTTAAATTAATGGACAGACAGCTGGCCTCAGATTAAGGAAGACTAGGCTTGTCTTGCTTCTGATACATATTAGGTATGTGACATTGGACCAATCACTTAATTTCTCTGTAATTTCTAAGACTGTAGGCTGCAGAACAGTTGTTGATTTGTATTGGCGGAGGAATTTCTTCCCTAGAAATTCTACACATCAATGAAATCACAGGTATAGATACCCTGCCCCCCCAAAAAATCCATTTCAACTGTCTTGTATACAGTACCCACTTACTTTTAAACAATTAGTAAGTTAATCATAATTCTATTTATTAAGCAATTTCTCTAGGCCTTAAGCAGTAACTTTTAACCCAGTTTCATTTATCATATATATATATGTATATACACATATGTTTCTGTGTATATGTATATATAGGTCATACAGATAATAGGCTGCTGGACTTGCAACCAAGAAGACCTCTATTCAAATCCAGCCATAGCCTTACTAGCTGTATGACCCTGGGCAAGTTACTTAAATCTCTATTTGCCCCAATTTCCTCATCTATAAAATGGGGATAATAGCATGTATCTCCCAGGGTTGTTTTGGGGGTCAGAGGAGATAATTTTAAAACACAGTGCCTAGCTTATACTGAATGCTATAAAAATGCTAGCTGCTATTATTATTCTTACTATTTACACATACATGTGTTTATCTATATTCACATTTTAAATGAACCGCCTTCATTTTTTTAGTGGACTCAATTCTACTTTTTTCTTAATGGACCTTACTCTGAATTGGTACGAGGTGTCTGCATTTTAGATGATCCCTGACTATTGTGATTAATTGTGGAGTAACTGAGAGACTGAGGGTGATGTTTGTATCCAAGTACCCCCTTTGTTGGAGATGGAACATGGATTATTGACTGACAAACTGACATTAAAATATGATCTTTAATGGCTCCAGTAAGTGATGCCTCATAGTGCTAGTTTCAAAGCTCAGCTCCCGTGATACTTTCTAAATGATTTCATGATCCTTCCAGTTGCTAATGTGTCCTCTTCCCATTACCTGTTATATATCTATATATAGATAAGATTTATATATCATATGTGTGTAATTATATACACGTTTCTTCCAGTGAAATGTTTGCTTTTAGGGGGGTGTCTTTTTTTCTTTGTTTCCCCATTTCCTAGCACAGTACTTGTTGATTGATAATTGTCCTAAGGGACCTCAGCATATTTGGCAATTTCTTACATGCAATGTTATATTTTAACAAGACAAGGCATCTAATATAGTGTGCCTTATCTTGTTAAAATTAAAAATCCATTATTCAAAATTCTCAAAAATAAATAAATGTGAAAGAAATTTGATTTTCAAATGATTTTTTTCTAAGTTCATAGCATTTATAGTCCATAAGTTATTAAATTTAAAACTGCACTAAGACTTGTGGGGCACGCTGTTTGTGCACATTAAAATATAAACCTATAAATACACACAGAAATGAGAGCATGGATAGAGACCCGGCTTCTGAGTCAGGACGATGAGGGTTTAAGTCTGGCTTCTGACAAGGGCTGACTTAAGGGCAAGTCACTTAACTTCCCATATCCCAGGAAACTGCAATTGTCGTTCTGCACTGATAGAGCAAGTTTTCTTACAGGGAATTCCCTGCACTGGTGAAATCACGTATTTATTGACAGGCACATTATAAATACACATGTAGTGTGTGTGTGTGTGTGTGTGTGTGTGTGTGTGTGTGTGTGTGTGTGTGTGTGTGTGTGGTGTGTGTGTGTGTGTGTGTGTAGGGTTGGAGCAGATCTAAAAGAGAAAAACTGTAAAGCTAATTCACAGAAATAATTTTTGTTGGCAGAAGGGATGTGTAAGTAAGAATAGAGAGTGCCAGAATCACAAAAGAAGTAATCTGTTTACGTGTGCCATTTTATTCTTGGACTCACCATGAATTATTTAATGTTGCTTTAGCTCTTTGCTGTGATGTGCTTAGCAAGGGTGCTTTTATTAATGATTCTACAGTGAAATCTGTAGGGGACTAAACTTTATTCTCCTTAGCCTTATACAGAAAAGGAGATTTGAGGGACAGAGAAGCTAAAGGATTTCATGACTAAACAATCAGGTTACTACCAAAATTTACCTTAGATTTGCCTCTTCTGAAATGACTCGCTGCTGCTGAGTGAAAACCTAAAGGGTATGCATGTATGGTTTCCGTGAAACCTTTGGATCTACTTTTATGAGTCTTTAAAAACCAGACATGTTCTGTTCCAATTTTTAAATAAAGTAATCCTTGCCTTTCTCTGGATCTGTTTCAGTCGTTTAGTGCTTAACACCCTTTCATGTCATTAACGTGGAATGTCATCAATCAAAATAGCTTACTGTAAAATTCTTCCAACATCATTGGATAAGGGAATAGTATTTGCTGCTGCATTGGCTCCTTTTTCCGGGTGTAAATAGATTTCCCTTCTAAAATTTACAGAGCGACCACTTTAGGAGATCTCGGGTTTAATATCATTGTAGATTTCAATGTTTCGTATGCCACCCCTGAGGCGGCAATATTGTAGCACTTGAAGCTCGTTCTCCTTGCGTCTCGCCGCCCCCCCCATTATAATCCTCTAGGAGACACCTAGATTTTGCTAACAAAATGGAAAGAACTCTGTCCTAAGAAGCCGAAGTGCTCTCTTGCCTTCCCAGAGAAGCCAACCATTCCCTCATTTCCACGTATGCCAATTCAACTAAATTCCCTCAGAAATAGATTCCCATGAGAATGCAGAAGACAGAAAAGACGACGAGCTGAGCAGGCTTCAGAGAAGTAGGCAAAGTTGTGCCTAATTCCCTGTAGTCCTTCGGGCAACGTATAGTTCTCTCACTGAGTGAACCGGCATTTTTAGGAACCTAAGGCACTAGGACCCTGCAGAAACAAAGCTTCCCTCTCCCTTTTCCATTGATCGGTCCAAGTTTCGCTTTTGTTCTTCTCCAGAGAGCCTCCTCTAGAGTTATTCTGTACCGCCAGAGGGCACCCGCGACAGAGTCAGCGGGGCCAGCCCCGCCTGGGCTTTCTGTGCATTGTCAGAACTGTAGTCCTTTAATGAGCTTTGGCTGTCTGAGGGGCAGACAGATTGCAAGAATGTATCTCTCATCGCGTTAGAGTCAAACTTAACACATAAAATGCTGTGCTAGGCAGTAGGAATGCAAAGACCTCCTCCCTTCCTATTATCCCCACCAAAAAACAAACAAAACCCACCAAACCCAACAACAAATAGTCCCTGTCCTTACATTCTACTGAAGGAATATAACCTATCTAAAGATAAGTAAATAAAAGGCAATTTAAGTAGGGAGTAAGTTCTAGAAATTGAGGATGGTGAAAGATAGAGATGAAACTTAAGTGTATTCCAGATGCAATCCCAGTCTCAGAGCCTGTTGGTATTGGACTAGATTCCTTATTGGTGGAGATCAGTGCCCCCCCAGAGGGATGGTGGGACAGTGTGGATGAGGAGTCTTCAGTCTTTTTGGGTCTCTTCAGTCGCTTTAGGCATCAGGTGCCTCTTGCTTCTAGCTACAAGATAAGATAGATGATACCAACCCCACTCCAGGTTGTTGAAGGAAAGACTCTGGGAGGAGGGTAAGGTGAGAGGAGCTGGCAGTCTCTATCATGTCCCTGTCCTTAGCTCACCACACTAGAGACTTTGGGGAACTTCCCTTTGGATGAGATCTAGGATTCTGTCTTGGTTCAGCTGAATTATCTCCATCCCAGTGAGAAGCTCCTTCACTCTATATTGTCCAGTATATATTCTTTTATGTATACTTTCTCTGAATTCTGTTTTGCTTTGACTTGGATAAATGGGTTTCCTGGTTAGTTATGTGTATTCTTTGTGGAACTAGTATTTGGTGGGAAAGGAGTCAAGCCTTGTATATAACACTTGGGGTCCTGCTTCCCTCACGCTGGGGCTGAAATGGTTATTTGAATTTAGCTTGAATCTGAAAACCACACGTCCTAGGCTAATAATATTTAAGGGAGCAAAATAGCCCTTTCTTTCTGAGGAGAGCAGAGTGGCAAACCACTCAAGTATCTTTGCCAAGAAAATCCAAGAAGAGTCTGACATGACTGAACAACAAAGTGAAAGTTTTTTTTTCCAGGATGGAAGAGATTTGGGTATCTAGGTTCTGGACAGCCAGCCAGAAAGCAGTTACTAGAAAGGGAGAGATATAGGATTATAACTCAATTGACTGATATCCAGAACCTCATCTTCCAGCAAGACTGAATCAACTCTGAAACTCATTCTTCAGTATCTCTTTGCCCTGGGATTCTTCCCTCTCTTTGACTGAAGGGGGTGGAGACTAGACTTTGGAGAGATCCTTCCAGATTCTCCATTTAAAGTGGAGACACAAGATTGCCACCTCATCATACTCTCCTTCTCTCCATTGCTTTTCAGGGTCCCTCGTTAGATCGTGAGCTCTTTGAGGGTATGGATTGTCTTTTGGATTAGAATTTATTGCCCAAGTTCCTGGTTCCATTTCTGTTTTGCCGGTAGTCTAAGGAAGTGGTTGAAATACGGGTAAAGCATTAGACCTGGAGTCTTTTTCCTTTCTTCATATCCATGCTTAGTAGAGTTCTTGGAACACTGTAAGTGCTTAATAAATGTTTACTGACTGACTGAAAACATGAGTGATTGTGGGGACAATCTGCCATACTATGAGGAGAAGGGGATAGGCTCAAGGATATATGTACAGTAGTTGACTTTGGTGAGAAGGGTCACCTATTAAAGACTGGAGGAAAGGAAAAAATATAGAAAGGGGAGAGGAGGAAACTCATAGAAAATACTTCCTATTTTCTCAGCAATTCATGTGGTAAGGTCCTGAGCTGAAGAGTGGGGAAGGGTGCTTTGGGAGACTTGAGGAGAGCAGGTTTGAGGGTAGACTCCCAAATTAGCATATTTTTGGCCTATTTTGCCACCACCCAGAGTTGCCTCTAGAAATCAAAGAATCTAACTCTTGTGGGTAAAAAGGGTCCCTAGATCATGTTTGGGAACTCAAAGTAACAATGAACATTTATTAGGATAAGGATAGAGATAGATATAGTGAAAGAACTTGTAATTTCATTGCTATCTGCCATATATAGGGTACAAAATAGCCTTTATTCCAATCCACAGAAATTCAGAAAATGAAAAGATTTCATAGCCCATAAATAATGCTTAATACGTTAAGGCTTCACAATAACTCTTAAAAAAATTGGTATAATTCTCTGATCTCTCCAATAAGATCCACAGGGTCTTAAGACTCTTCAGACTCTTAACCTGGTAATTTAGACTCCCTTTAGAAGAGAAACAAACTGGGAATCATTAATCAGAACAACTCTAGAAGCTATTGCTATCCAAGGAAACCCCCTTCTTTCTATAGAAAGCCAGATTCAAACTAGGAGACTGGGGTTCCAGAACTCAACATTGTCCACAACTTCTTGACACCACCCTCCACAATCCAGGGAGCTGGAGTTCAGACCATCTGCTTCCCACACATACAGTTGCCACCTGGTTGAGAATTACCATTACCCCTTTGAGGCTGGGGCAGAGAGCTCAGTGTCTAGGAACTCTTCTCTCCAGCTATATGAATGAAAGCATGCCTTCTTCTGCTATCAGAATCTGCCCCAAGGCACCCTTATCACCTCTTAGAGGAATACTGGCTACCCAGCTCCTACCCACCCCACTTCCCAGCCCTAATACTCCTAAACCTGAGATTCTCTTAAGATTTTCCCAGAAAACAGAAGACAAAAGGGGAAAAAGGAACAAAAGATTCTAACAGCTCCCTTTGGAGACCAACCTAAAGGGGTGGCTCTTCTAATTCATTTCTGTCCCACACCAATGTGAGCCACTGGGTCAGCTCCAGTCATTGAGATTTAATCAGGAGATGTCCTTAGTCCTTCTCCAGGATGTCTTACAAGAGAGGTTCATCAATACTTTCCAAAGGGAAATGTTCTCAGAAGTCCTAAACAGCGGCTTGTTAACACTTCATCAGTATGATAAAGACTTAAACATATTTTCAGACCATTCAGAAGAAGTCAGTAGATAGGGTAAGGTTGAAGATGCAAGAGATCAAATCCTTTAGGATATCAGGCTACTAGAAAAAGTTTCTAGATTCTTGGTCACTCATTCCCTGTTGGTAGAAAATTCATATTTCTGGAATTGTACTCTGGAAGACTCTTAGGAGAAGTTAGGGCCTATTCCTGAATTAGATGGGATATATTCAGTAAGAGAAGCTTCTTGTGTCTTTCATGACCAGCTTCCTTTCTCTTTTTAAACACTGCAATATATTTTGAAAAATTATCTGGGCTGATAAACTGGAAAGATAACTGGTTCTTGAATCAGAAAGCCTGCGTTCAAAATCCTTCTGATGCTTATTACCTGTGTGACCTGGGCAAGTTATGCCACCTTTCTGGGGCTTCAGTCCCATCTGTAAAGAGGCTTAGGCTAGATGGTCTCTGAAGTCTTTTCCAGTTCTAGATCCATGATCTTCTGACTATCAAGCACAGTCTAATTTGCCAGAAAAGCATAATTATAAAGGATCAGATTTCAGTACTGTTTGTATTATGCTGTTTAAACTGACTCTATTTTATGGTCCTCTCAATGCACAAGTAGGGATAAAGGTCTTCTTTCATCATGGGTGATTGTTATCATCTTTGATGATAGTAGTAACCTACAAAGGATTTGAATGAATCAGGTTGAGAAACCCATGAGTGGACCTGACATAGTGCAAGCTATCACTGAGTGGGAGCTGTTTGACTTTGCTTCTTATTTAGAATTTAACTCTCAAGAGAGAGCTAGAGTTTCAGTCTGGCATTATGATTTTGAACAAAGAGAATATGTGAAGGGAATAGGGGGTAAAGTGCCTTGTAAAAACAAATGTAAATTAAAAAAAATATTTTAGTCAAGGATTTTTTTCTTAATCTGGGGCATAAACCACTTGCAGTCAAGATGGTGGAAGCTATTACTGGTTTGACCAAATGAGAATTATGTACAGGGCTTTGTAAACCTTGAAACACTGTACAAATGAGAGCTGTTATTCAATAAAATATGTTTCTTGAGGATAGAGACTGTTTATTTCCTTTTTAAAAAAATTTTTTATAAGTGAATGTAATGGAATTCTATTAAGCAATAAGAAATAATGAGCAGGTGAACTTCAGAAAAAGCTGGAAAGACTTATATGAACTGATGCTGAGTGAGGGGAGTAGAACCAGGAGAACACTGTACACAGCAACAGTACGTTGTTGGATGACTAACTTTGATAGACTTGGCTCTTCTCAGCAATGCAAAGTTCTAAGACAACTCCAAAAGACTCATGATGGAAAATGCTCTCCACATGCAGAGAAAAGCATTATGGAGTCTGAATGCAGATTGAAGCAGATTATTTGCTCTGTCTTTTTTGTTTTGTTTCTTCTTTCTTGTAATTCATTCCATTGGTTCTAATTCTTCTTTGCAACATGACTAATGTGAAAATATGATAATGTGAATGTATATGTAGATCCTATATCAGATTGCATATTGCCCTGGGGAGGGCATGAAGGGGAAAGAGAGGAAGGGGCAGAAAATCTGGAACTCAAAAGCTTGTAGAATTTAATGTTGTAAACTAAAAATAAATACATTTTTATTTTATATTTTATTATTTTTAATTTTATTTTTATAATAAATTTTAAATAAAAGAATTTTCATCCCTATTACCAAACACAGTGCCTGGCACACAGTAGTAGCTTAATAAATGCATGTTGAATTGAATTGGCATGGATGCCTAATGTAAAATGAAGGATAAGGGGATATATTTGAGAGACTGTTAATGCATGGATTATAAAAAATTAGGGAGTAGGAGAGATATCTGGAGGAAATGGAGGAGTGTGTTTTGGCGGTTAGAGAGAAGAGATAGCAGAGGACCAATAGAGGACCAGTACCACTATATTTATAGGCCTTCTCCAGTGGGCCCACCTTGCTCAGGCACTCCCTTGACTGCAGAGTCTGAGAGGTATGAATGAGTCACTTCTCTGTGTTTTGGCATATCATTGGGCAGCAATCAGCATGGGGTATCTGGGGGACTGAGGACAATCACCATAAAGGGGTCAGGGTGATAAGAGACTCTTTATGATTCTTTTAGACATCTACTCAGTTTCTGGGCTCTTGTAAAGCAAACTTATCTGTGGGATTAACTTTTTCTCTTCCTACTTAGCCTTTCATAGCTGACTGAGTAGATTTGGGTGAATTTCTCTCTTTGATTCTTCCTTTTCTTCAATTTCAAATGTGCTATCACCTCCTGACAGAGAGGTGATGAATTTAAAATCTATAAAGAGTCAAGGAGATGGAATTTTTCAGATATGACTAATGTGGGTATTTGTTTTGCCAGACTATCTGAATTAGGGGCTTAATCAATCAATCACTCAGTGGGAATGGGGCAGAGGGATAGACAGATTTAACTGTTTGTTAATTTGTTAACTGAAAAAATAAATTTTAAACAATTTAAAATGTGGCAGGTTGTCTTACCCTATTATACTCAGTAAAATTAATCTGGATTCACAAGTAGCAAATGCATGGGCCCAAGGAGAATGTGAATAAAAAATGAAATATGTGGTCCCAGGTAAGCTTTATGTTGTCAGTGAAGCATGGGATGCAAGACTAGGAACCAGGAGACCCAAATTCTAATTCTGCTTCCACCTCTGATTGGCTGGATGATGAAACTGTGTGAAGTAGTGGATCAGGCTTGGAGTCAGGTGGACCTAGGTTTGAATCCCACCTCAGATGCTTACCAATAGTGTTACCTTAGGCAAAGCACTAACTTCTCTCAGGTTCAGTTTCATCATCCATAAAATATGGATGATAATAACTCACTGACAGAGTCATTTTAAGGATCAAATGAGAAAACTATTTAAAGTATATTGCAGACCTTAAAATACTATATACACATGAGTTATTACTGTTGCTATTTTCTTGGGCTAGTCAGTTAACCTCATTGCACATGAGCAAATAAAGAAAGGTACATGAAAGAGCTTTGAAAAGTATACAGTGCTATACGCATAGGAGGCAATGTATTTTATTCTACCAGTTACTTTGGTGATAAGCATTGTTTGATCTTAAGTGTTTGAGGAATGTTTTGAAGGATGGTAAGAGAATTCCCAGGGTTAATCCAAGGCAGCATGGTATAATGTAAAAGCAATGGATTTGGAATCAAGGACCCGAGTCTGAGTGCTATCACTTTTCTTCACTTACCTGTGTCACCTTGGGTAAATCATTCAACCTTTCTGGATCCCAGTTGCCTCATCTGTAAAAAGAGGGGATTGGATTAGCTCCTAAGGTCTCAGGGGTGTAGGGTATGTTCACGGAGGACCAGAACCTTTGGTGTGTTGGCTGCCAAGCCCTTTTCAGGGCTCTTTCCACCTTTAGTGTTCACCTGTTCCACCCAGCTCTCACCTGTGGTTCCAAGAAGCTGCAGCATACGCAGGGACCACACTCAGGTAAACCATTTCAGCAGAAAGGCCAAACCAGGTTAAGAGTAACCAAGGAGTCTCAAACCCATTGGTGAGTTAGGGGGGTATGTGACCCAAGCATGTGAAGACTTCCTCTGGTGGAATGGGTGGATGAGAACAATCTGTTCCAACAGCCATGAAGGCAACTGAAGCAGCAATGTAGAGCCCTTAGAGCTTGGTAGACACTGAAAACGCCGAGATCATCCTCTGTGTCCTGAGTCATCGCCATTTGTCTTGACTCTGTCCTGCCACTGGACTATGATGACAGTGGAGGAGAGAGTGAGACTGACGACTTTGTGCAACTCTGCCTCACTTAAATCCAACTTATGCACGAATCAAAAGATATCACCCCACTTTATCATGGTGATATCATTTTGGTCCTCTTCAAAAATGAAGGACAACAACCAACCAAGGTCTCATTCAGTTCTAAATCTGGGCAGCTAGGTGGTGCAGTGGATAGACCACCAGTGCAGAAGTCAAGAGGACTTGAGTTCAAATCTCACCTCAGACACTTGACACTCACTAGCTGTGTGACCTTGGGCAAGTCACTTAGCCCCAATTGCCTCATCCTGGGTCATCTCCAATCATCCTGATGCATATTTGGTCATTGAATTCAGATGACTCTGGAGGAGAAGTCAGGCTGGTGACCTGCACAGCCCTCTCTCACTCAAAACAAAGTCAAGTGCAAGTCATGTCATCATTTCTCTGATGGCATGGGCTTCAGCAATGAAGAATGGACACACACAGTTCTAAATCCACGACCCTTCTAAATCGCTATGTAACTTTCTCTCCTATACTGACCCTTATTTCACAAACACGATTTTGGGAATCTTTGGGTGATCATTCCATAAATTCTTCCTGTGTTTATCCTCTTCATGTGTTGTTCACTGCTTTGCTGACTCTTGCTCTTTCTTTTCTGAATGGTGAAGTCATGAATAGGGCATTACAAAAGTGAAACCCAGTGAATGCTTCTTTTGCTTTTCTATACTATTACCCTCCTGGTGGATGATGACACCTTGGGATCAGATTTCTTTGTTTATGTTTTGTTAGTGAAGAGGAAACATCTGGGGAAGAGCCATCAGGGTGATTAGAAAAAAAAGAGGAAGAAAAAGGGATGAGGAGGCAGAGAAAAACAAGTGGGTTTTTTTTTGTGTGTGAGGTGAAAGAAGGATGATGTCAGCCTTGTAGTGTGTAATGGAAGTTATTTGTATGTTTCTGTTCTGTTCAATTGCTCAGTTAGAGGTTGTGTAAGATGAGGAAAGGTTTCCTGAAGTTGGAATCAGATTACTGGGCTTTAAGTCTCAGGGCCTACATTTACTAGTTGTATGGCCTTGAGTCTCAATTTCCTTATCTATAGCTCACAAGATTACTAATAAACCATAAAGTTCCATCATGATGATGCTGAATGGTAATATGGATTCTTGAGTGGAAGGCAAGCCATATATAGACATTCAGTATAAGTGTGGGGATGAACTGTGTATGTTTTGTTAGAGGGCTTGCCTGGCTAAATTTAGAGAGGCTAATCACAAGAGGGTTGACCATCAGGTAATTAATTTCTTGGGCACTGAAACTTATTAAATAGCTACTAAGAAATGGAATATCCACACAGATGAAAGCCTGTATTCTTGAAGTACTAACTTATTATTATTTATATCATAAAATAAAGGCACACAAGTTTGATTAAATAGGAATATTTATTTAGAAAGAATGTTGATGAAGCAGGTAGACCTATATTACCCCACCCCTTAACTCAGCCTCCCTTAATCAAACCTTCTTGTTCCTCCCCCATTCATTATTTTAATTTTTGTGCATCTTCTATAGTTTCTCTCTGGACACTCTCTGTAGAGGGTGACAGTATGGTAGTTGGCAGAAATGTTGTAGAGTTCAGCAGAAACAGATTTTGGTGTATGTAGTCTTGAGGAAACTGACAGGAAACAGAGAAAAGTAACTTGACTAGTGCCACATGGTGCATTAGAAACAGAGTGATACTAGAGACAGCCCCCAGCCTTAGAGTCCCACAAAAATGAAACTGAAAGAGACCAAGTCTTTCTCTGCCACTAACTTGACAAATAACACTGGTTTGGTTACAACCTCTCTGACCTCATTTTCTTCATCTGTAAAATGAAGATATTGGATTAGATGATCTCCAAGGTCCCTTACTGTTCCAACATGTTGCCATTCTTATTTCTGGGGTTCCATCTATTTGTCAATAATGCCTCCTATGTAGGGAATTATGAGGGAAAGGCAAAGATAGGTATTTCCCTGCTCTCCAGGAATTTGTAGTTGAGGTGAGAAGGCATACTTGATTGAAAAGACAGCTAGAGTAGTAGGACTAGGCAGTAAATGAGGAGGTAACGGTTCCAGCTTGGGAGTGAGAGGGCATCAAGGAGGTAACATGAAGGAGGTAGGATTTGAGTGATACAGAATTTAGATAGTGATGAGAGAGAGGAGAGGATATTCCAGGACATGAGCAAAGACAAGGGCGGTTGGGAAGTGCTTGGGGTGGGTTTGACGGGAGCACAGAGTAGCAGTAAATTTAATAGAACACAGTAGGGGTCAAAGTTCAGTGCATTACCCTTCAAGGAGGTTTCCAGCTCTTTTCATTATATTGAAGTTCATTGTTTCAGGTATTTGCAAAATATTCGATCAGAGTTTATTGTGATAATACTCCTCGGCGTTATTAATTTTATTGTCTGTTTTGCTTATAGTGACTTTCATGTCGCCCCTCGTATGTCATCCTCGACCTCAAAACATCCTCAGTTATTTTAGAAACCGCTCAGGAGACCAGGAGGGGAGAAGGCAATACCTTAACCTTACCTGTGAGCTTTCCTACCTTCCTCTTTCCTCTCACCTTATGACATCCTCTCCCACCCACCCCCCCGCAGTCACTTTCGTCGCATGCAGCTGAAGGGTCTCCTTTTCGTACTGTTTGGTCAAACGAGAGAAGAGATGGGTGGAGCGAGATATCTCTGGGCTGGGGTAGACCGCATGAATGTCCGCAGCCTTGCTGCCTCTGGGCTCCTCCAGAGAGCAAATGGGTGGCCTGCGGGAGCTTCGGGGATGCCCTCGCAGTGCAGATGCAGATGCAGGAGCAGCTGGAGAGATGGCCGTGCACATGGTTCAGCTGGAGCCTCGGTTCCTAGGAGACCAAGTAGCGAGCCCGGGGAGGTGGGGGGGAGAAGGGGGAGGAGTGGGCTGCCGCTTTTAGCTGCTGAAAGGGCTGCAGGGAGCTCTGGGTAAGACATTTTCTACTGCTCCTGCCGCCGCCGCTGGCGGTTCTGCAGTGCTAGCTGCTGGAGAGAGCCAGAGGAGAAAGGGAGGAAGGCTGGAGGGAGGAGGTCCGATTGCAGCCATGCTGAATCACTGTCCCTGATTCGATCCTCTTCCAACCCGGACTTCCCTCCTCTCTCTCTCTCTCTCCCCACTGGCTGCCTGGGCACCGCGGGCGGAGAGGAGCTGAGAGCGGGGCTGGGAGCCGGGCTCTGAGCTGGAGTCCCGCCGCCGGGGAGCTGTGCACCATGGAGGGGGAGAGGTACGTGTACTTGCGGGTGTGTGTGCGAGTGTGTGCGTGTGCGCGGGTGTGCACTGCAGTCTGTCTGCTTTGTATTTACACTGGGGAAGGCGGCTGCGGATGGGCTAGAATCGCACCGGCCAGCCCAAGCCCGATCCGGGGAAGCACTGCCGCAAACCCGAGTTTCCCCCCAGTCCCTCCTGCGCTCTAGATTCTGGCCCAGGCTGACGGACGGACCGACGGCGCGAACGACCTCACCCACAGCCGGCCCGGAGCGTGCGAGGGCGATGGGCTTGCTGGCAGCAGAAGCGGGCTCGGGCTGCGGCGATGACGGGTCACCTAAGCCGAGCTCATCCAAGGAGACATTTCCTTTCCCAGGCTCTGAGTTGGTTTGCGATCAGGCGTCCAGGGTCGCGTTCCAGATGTCACGGTGGGGAAGGCTTAGAACACACACCCACCCACCCACACACACACACACACACCCACACACACACACACACACACACACACACACACACAGCGTGAGTGTTTCATGTCTTTGAATTGCTAGTGAGAGCACACCCGAGGCCGGCATGTAAGGCTCGTGCCCCACCTGGGGTTGGTGCGTGCCCAGGCGCCCGGTGCCCTGTGTACACTGGCGGTGGAAGGAGAGAAAAATAATCCCTCCGACTTGGGATCGGACCGCAGTTTCGTATTTTAAAAGCTCATGATGGAGAACAGATTGTGTTTGCAAGTGACCGTATGTAACTTAGGTGTGGATGTGTCAGCGGGAAGGCCAAAACATCTCTCAAGTATGGTTTTTTTGGTGGTGGTGGTGGTGGGGGAATAGCAGCTTGGTGGCCTTTTGAAGTTTCACTTACGTAAGCTATCAAAGACATTGGGGGGTTTTGAAGAAGTCTCCCAGAAGAGCCCAAGGTGTAGCTCTTGGAAGGAATAGTGAGTTGGTGGACTGAGTGCGAAAGAATGACACTCCAGAGGGATGTTGTTATCTGGTCAATAAAAACCCAATAAAATGATAATAGGCCTGAGTCGTCTACAATCAAAGGGGAGTCTCTGGGAGAACTTCACAGGCCATGGGCTCCCCCCGCCCCAACTCCTGTAGCTCTGTGGGAATCCCAAGCTGCACAGTTTTCTCCATAGCATAGCGTTGTCACTAGGGTCTCCCAGTGGTGGTAAGCTTGTTTCATTGCTGTGTCTCTGGTATTGTGTCTGAAGAGGCCCCCATTGGACAGTCTATTTTATTGGTGTCATCGTAACAGAGAAGAATCCAGATCTTGCCCAGAATATGAAATACAAGTCAGAGATTAATTTTCATTGCATGGGAAGGCAGCGTCCATCAAAGATTGATGTCTCAAATCTTGTGTTTTCCCACTCCTTTGGCAATGGTCGCTCTATGTTGACTTCTCTCCAAAGGACCTGTTGTTAAAGGTTTTCAGGGAGCCACAGTTTTGGAGAATTATTTTCCCAAACTGGTGGGGGGTGTGTGTGGGGGTAAATGGAATTCTGCTCTTTAAACATTTTCTTTCAGTCTGGTAGGAACCCTGCTACCAGCAGCCAGAAACAGATCTTAAGAGATGGAAAGACATGGTTGAGGATGAGGCGGGGCCTCTATGTGTGGGTAAAGTTGCAGAGGTAGGCTGATTAGGACAGGCAGAGGTCAGCCTCTTGGAAAGTAGAAAGTGATGCTCAGGGACTGGAATTGTCTACTAGGTCTGGGGGCAGAAGGAATAATAATAATATTAGTATATTTGTACATCTCTTTCAGGTGTATAGGGCATTTCACATACATTATCTCATTTGAATCTCACAGCAACTTTGGGAAGTAAGTGTTGTTGTTAATCTTTCCTTTACAGATGGGGGAACGAAATCTCAGAAAGAGGAAGTGATTTCACCAGGGGATCATACAGTTAAGGGTCTGGAGTGTGATTCACCCAGGTCTTCCTAACTCCATATTATGTCCTCTAGCTCCTATAACACATTGCCTCTTTGAGAGTGTTAGGTAAGGGACTGACTTTATGTTTATCCTGTATGTACTTAAAGGAGTACTCATTATTTCCCTTGATAGAATGAAAATTCCTTAAGAGCTGGTACCGTTTCTTATATCCCAGTGACAAGTACAGTGCCTGGCACATGGTTAGGATGATAGATTTAGAACTGGAAGTAACCTTGGGGGCCCTTCATTTTAGTGGAGGAAACTGAGGCCTCAGGTTAAATGGCTTGTCCAAAATCACACAGCTAAGTAATCATCAAAGGTAAGATTTGAATCTTGGCCTTCTGATTCTAGAGTCAACACTCTTTCCACTCTACCTCTTTACTGATACTTCCTAACTGCTGGTTGATGGAGTAATCAATTAACTAATTAATCACCAAAGGTGATAAATGTTGGCATGAGTTATTGGGAAACTATGAGAAATCTAAAGAAGGGGAGCCCTTCCCACCCCCATCCTCCTTCCCCAGGAGTTCATGATCTAGTTGTTTTCCCTAGCTTTCCTCCCCTCCCTGTCCCCACCTCCCTTTAAGTTTAGGATTTCTTCAATCCTTGACTCCATTAATCATTGGTTATTTAGGAGCCTGTATATCCAAGGCCTACTGATCCCCAGACTGCCTTTTGGACATCCCCCAGTTCATAAGTACTTTCATGAGAGGCTGAGTTGGGGAGAGAAATTCAACCTGTCAGTTTCCTAGGCTTGAATAACTCTTAGCTTCCTACTTCAAGTCAAAATTCTCCCACCATATGCTTGGAGCCTTATTTCCCATTGCAACCTAGGAGTTAGGAAGATTCATCTTACTGAATTCAAGTCTGGCCTCAGACACCAGCTATGTGACCCGGGACAAGTTACTTAACCCTGTTTGCCTCAGTTTCCTTATCTGTAAAATGAGGTGGAGAAGGAAATGGGCAAACCCCTCCAGGATCTTTACCAAGAATGGGGTCACAAAGAGTTGGACATGACTGAAACTCAACAACAACAAATCTAGTATGTGCTCTCCACTCTCTCTGTTCTTATTATCCCAGAATATAACCTCATTGTTTACTATCTTTATGCCTGATTCACTTGGAATGCTCACCCTTCTCCCACCACTCAAGTAACACCCACTTTTCAAAGTCCACCTCTAGTCCCCCCTTTTCCACTGGGCTTTGCATACTGTACCAACTGATTTTGCTCCCCCTCTTTTCTGTAGTGTATTTAGAATCAGAGGCTAGGGTTAGTGGTATCCAGCCCATTCATTTTACAGAAGAGGAAACTGAGGTGAGGCAATATCTACAATACTCACAAAGCCAGGATTTATTTAAACTCAGGTCCTCCAACTCCAAATCCTGTGCACTTTCCTGAGCACCTTCCTGTCTTCATTAATTCTCATTTTCTGCATGTGAAAAAAAAAAAAGACCATTTATGAGCCTTTCTTTGGTAGTTTAAAAAAATAGTTAAATTTTTTTTAAAATTTAAAAATAAAAATTCAAAGTTTTTTAATGTAATACTCCTTAATGCCCCAAGAATAATTTGTATTTTGATGGGCTTCTTCTCCATCCTTCTACTCTCAGTTTTTCTCTGTTCATTCTCTGCTTCAGGGATTTGGAGTGAATTGACTGCCTTCTCAAGACTCAGTCATGTTAGTCAACTGTGCTATAAGAGAGGAATGTAATATCCCCCTGCTCTGAAGGTCCGATTAAATCTATCAGAGCTTACTCCTGCTCCCTATAATTCCCTCTTCTCTTTCCCACCTCCCTACATTTCTTCAGTTCAGATCTCTTAATGACAGCCCATATTTACATTTCCCTTTAATGTTTACAAAGCAATTTATTTATATTATTTCATTTGCCTCTTACCACTGTACTGTGAGATTTCCATTTTACAGATAAGGAAACTGACATTTAGAGAGATTTAGTGATTTGCCTATTGTCACATGGGCAATAAATATGAGATGGGTTTAGGACCCATCCTAGATGTTTCTGACTCCTAGGCTAGCATGGCAATCCTCTATGTCATGCTTCTACCTCTGGGTCTCACCAGCACTTGATATACTACTCCACATATTATCCTACAGTGAGATCTTAAGCTGTCAGCAAATCTTTATGATCTTTACCTAGACTACTTTATGCTCTTCCTGCCTTCTGCTGCCCCACTCTCCATGATGGACCTGTGGATATCCTGTCTGGGAGGTGTTCAACTGCACCATTCTGCATTTCCTGGGACCAAATAGACACATTTTTCACCCAGATTATTTTCCACCCTTCCTCTGTACCCACCCTCCCCATTTTCCCTCCTGTTTTTGTTTCCCACGTTTTTCTCTGAGAAGTGTAATCAATCAGCACTACCACTGCCTCTGGAAAAGTTTTGTTAATTTGACTGCCTTATCATTCACTTTCTGTGAGACTTCCCAGACCAGAACTCCATTCACTGGTCACTACTCCCCTGTGTGTGTTTCTTCCATTCCTTAATGGCCAGGAGTGATATGCTTTTGTATCTGTACCCCCAGCATTTAGGACAATGCTTGCCATATAGTAAATGCTTAATACAAGCATGCATTCACTCATTCAGGAAATCACAGAGCCATAGCTCTAGAGTTGGAAGTTGGACCTTAATAGCTATTTAACATCTTACTAGCCTTACCATATGGAAAATGAGAGTCTCCCCTTTCCCCTTGCCATTTTACAGATGCAGGAACTAAATGACAGAGAAGTTAAATAATTTGCCGAAGGTCACACAAGTAGTAAGTGAACCAAGTGAACCAAGATTTGAACTTGGGTCCTTTGACTCCTTCAAATTGCCTTTAGCCAGACCAGAATCATAAGAAAAGCATGTAATTTATCTGAGGTCTGAGCTCCTACCATGCTCAGCTTCCATTTTTTTCAATATTCTAATCCTGTGTGAAATATTCCTTATTGTTTATACTAAATAGAGTGACTTCAGAAGGTGGAGCTAAGTGAATATGTTTTCTGCTTCACAAAAGAAAATGGAAATTGACCAGCCCGAATGGAAGGGCTCTCAGATACCATGGTGACCACTTCCCTAGCTATAGAGTATGTGTGTGTATCTGGAGAGTTGTAAGTGCTTATTTAAGCATTTAGTGCAGCAGGCCTTGCTTGTTTCTAACTCATTTGCAGTTATCTACATCAGACATGTGATCAGGTGGAAAGAATGCAGGCTTATGTTCCCAATTTTCCAGGTTTCTAGGAAAGAGCAGCTTTGGAAGAAATACATGATAATGTGGGGGATATGGCCTGTCATTTTTCTTTACACCCTGCTTTGCCTATTACCTGATTCCTTTTGTCTGGAATTTGAACTGGGGCTTTAATTGTAAAATGTACCCTAGGTTAGTAGTATTTTTTCCTGTACCTCCTTCTCCTCTTTCTTTTTCAGAGTTTCGCTTGGGGACTTCTTGTATGGGGTCACTGTGCTGGGTCTAAAGTGAGTACTGAGATAACCAACACACATTACGTGACTACGATAGGAGATAGAATGCCCTAGGCAATGGTAGCTATGTAGTCTAGCATGTATCAATAGTGTATTGAAGCTGAGTCTGAGAAGTGTGTGGAAAGGATGAAAGATTGGGGAGGAAGGGAGTTAAAGTAAGCCAGGGCCTACCCTTGTAAGATTCCAGTCATAGCACATTTATGAAGTACCTGCTGTGTGAACGACACTGTGCTAAGTTTTGGGTGTACAAAGACAAAATAAAATATAATCCCTGACCTTAACAAGTTAACATTCCATTGGGAGGAGGGCATACTAATGCAGATTAAGCAGATACTAGTTTATTTGTGCAAGGAAGAAATATTGATGACGAGGGGCGTCAGGAAAGACTTCCCATAGGAAGATGGAGCCTTGAAGGAAGGAGGAGTTTGCCTTTTTTCATATTTGATCCAGGAAACTTTAAGCCTAAGGTTTGATGGCATCTCCGTGAATCTGATGATACTCATTAAAAAGGTGATGGTTTCTGAACTCTTAGTCATATCTTCACTGTCAGGTACATATTTAGCATGGAAAAACATCTAACAAACATCTAAAGAAGATCATACAATCAATCATAGAACTTCGAGTAGAAAGGAATATTTTTTTCCCTCCTTAAGCATTTTTATTTATTTTTTTTAAGTTTATTTTTAGTTTTTAACATTCACTTCCATAAGTTTTAAATTTTCTCCCCCTTCCCAAGATAGCATGCAATCTGATATAGGCTCTACATGAGTAGAAAGGAATCTTAAAGGCCATTTAAACCAACCCCCTCATTTTACAGATTAGGAAACTGAGGTCAAGATAGTCACCTGAAGAGTGACTTGTCCAAGGTCACATAGTGTCAGTAAGGGCAAAGATTTGAATCTGAGTTATAGGATAACATATAACTCTAGAGTTGGAAGGGAACTTAGGGGGTCATCTAGTCCGACCTCTCTCATTTAACAATTAAGGATCTGAGGCACAGGAAAGTTAGGTGACAAACTAAGGTCACATAGTTGGTAAATTGCAGATCTGAGATAGAATCTAGTTTTTCTGACTCAGCAGCACCCACTGTACTACTTTGGATTTGTAAGTCAAAAAGAGGTGTTTTATTTAAAAGTTTTTTTAATTTAAAAAAGCGTATTATACTCATTAATGAACATTCAAGACATTTTTAACACTTTGCCTTGGAAGTTATAGGTGGAACCATTTGTTTAAAGAAAAAAAACCAAAATATCCCTACTACCTGAAGTTGATAGGTATTTCAACCATGATAATTAAAACCAAACTTTTCATTTTGGAAACACTTGTCCAAAAAAGTTTTCAAGGGAAAAAAACAAAACCAAATAAAGAAAAAAACTTTGCTTCTGCTCAATGCCCAGCTTTTTATGGGTTAGGATTTAATAGAGTTTGGCTTGCCTAAATGCAGATTGTTAAAATGTGCCCAAATAAAAAGGTTTTTTTTTGTTTTTTGTTTTTTAAGTTTTCTAAAGCCAATTTCTTGTTTGATGACATATTACCATTGTGGATCAAATACCAGCATTTTGGTTTCCTTGTGAATTCTAGAATTAGGTTAAACTGACCTGGAGTGTGCTGTGTAGAAAAGTACTTGATCACAGGCCTTTGTCCTTCAGTTTTTTAGTATTTCATAAATCCAACGGCCTGGAAATTTGAGTGCTGCACTGCTCTGTACCAGAAGTATTGATAAATTCTCCAAGCAGCCTTTCTGTCGCTTTTCATGTGATGAAATTCTATTTGCAGCATATATATCAAGATTTCACACAAGGGAGAGAGAGACTCTCCTATTTATACCCAATGTAAGTTTGGTTTCTAACATTTTCTGTAATAATGAGAACTGTGTCTTTATACATTTTTCTTTTCACCATGTCTCAAGCTAAACTGGTGTCTTCCATAAAATCTAGTTTATGCAATAAACATTGGTTGAGGGAACTGGGGATAGTTTTACGTGGATAAAACTTGGGGGAATATGATCATTATCTTCAATTATTTGAAGGCCAGTTTTGTGGATCACTCTATACATGGAGAGTTGGAGGTATCTGAGAGACGTTCCTTGTTCATTTGGCCCATGGGGCAGATTTAGGAACAATGAAGAGATGAATGATAAGGTATGTGTTACATGTTTACTATGTTCTAGGGACTGTGCTTACTGCTGGGCAGAGAAATATAAGAAAGAAAGACTTTCCCTGCCTTCAAGGAGTTTAGAGCTAGAAAGGGATAAGTGGTATGCTCAGTGGCATAGTTTGGAACCATCCGCTAAATAACATGGAAACCTTTTTTGGAGCAAGATAATGAGAAACTCACCAGTTGAACTCGAGGTTGAAAGAAGAAATAAGTTTGGAGAGAGAGAGACAGAGATGGAAAGAGAGATTTAGACTCTAATAAGAAGGAATTTTCTAACAGTGGTTTGGGATGCCTTAGAAGATAATGGGTTACCTTTCACTGAAAGTCTGCAAGCAAAGGCTGGATATTTTGTGGAGGGAATTTTTATTTAGGTAGACTGAGTGAATGACTTCTGTCATTCCTTCTAGCTCTGAGATTCTGTGATTCTATAATAATGCCTCTCTTATGAAGTGTTATCCATTTAGAAAATTCTTCCCAAGGAATTTGAATGAAAAAGGACATCATGTAATTTGGTACTATGATTTGCAGGGATGCCTTTTCTTGAACTTGTTTACAAGGGGAAGAGTTTAGAAATGACAGTTTCTGGAGTCTTTGGATGAATTGTAATTTTTCATGATGGCTAAATGTCTGTATTCATTCTTTCCACTAACATTTATTAAATACTTACTGCTTGTACAGCTCTATGTTTGTCTGTGGGGGAGATATACAAATTGAGACAAGACAGCTCACAATAGATGGCAAAAGCCTGGAATACTCTCCTTTCTCATTTCCACTGTAGAGGGAATCCTCATATCTATAATAATCGATATATGTGTAATGAATATACTAATAGATTAGATTTTTCAGAACTGCCTCTCTTCTGAGAGAGCTCACAATGCAGATTGAACTGATCAATCAAACTTTGACAAGGCTCAGGATCACTGGTATCCTTCTGCCTGCCTATCTAAAGTGAAGCAAATCAAAGATTGTAGAACCTATTCTCCCAGGACTCCAGTCCTGTCACCCACCAAGTAATGACCCCCAAGGACTTGAGCAATATTGCTCCCATAGGACTCCAGAATTGTTTATGGGTTTGTCCT
The DNA here is from genome assembly GCF_028372415.1 of Notamacropus eugenii. NCBI lineage: Eukaryota > Metazoa > Chordata > Mammalia > Diprotodontia > Macropodidae > Notamacropus > Notamacropus eugenii. The sequence continues at coordinate 335,314,656 of NC_092872.1, forward strand.
GGGAAACCACACTGGTCCTGGGAACCATTGTAATCCGCTTTCCCTCCCTTGCTTCCCACTTGTGATTTATGTATGTAATCTCTGTCTTCACTTCTGCAAGGTGGAATTCTAATCAGGAGAATTCCCAATTTGCAAATCTGTTCCTCGTAATGAAACTAATTAATTAAATGGTATCTGATTACTGGCACTTTGTCTCTGACCTGCTGTTTCATCATTCTCAGATTAGAGACTGGCTCAGTAAAACCCTGGTAACACCACTTACTGGCTTCCCTGACTTTCTCAAGTCCAGCTAAAACCCCATCTTGTAAGGAGTCCTTTCCTGATCCATCTTAACTCTAGTGCTTTTTCTCTCTTAATTATTCGGTATTTATCCTGTTCATAGCTTGTTTGAACATATTTTTTGCTTGTTGTCTCCCTTGTTAGATTATGAACTCTTTGAGGGCAATGTTTCTCTTTTATTTCTTTGTATTGCCAGCACTTAGCACAGTGCCTGGCATGTGGCAGGCACTTATTAAAAGTTTGTTGATTGCCAATGTAGGTAACTTTCATGTGCAGTATTATATGTTATGTAATTTTATTGGCACTTTATTGAAATGCCAAAAAAGTGCTATGGGATGTTTGGGGTTAAATATTACTATTGGTTGAGGGGGAAGGGGAATATAGAAAAGACTTCTTGGGAGAGGTGGCGTTTGAACTCTTTTGAATAATAACTAACATTTATATAACGCTTTATGGTTTATAACCCTGGGAGGTAAGTAGTATAGGTAATATCATCCCTTTTTTATAGGTGAAGACACTGAAGAACCACCTGAAGGATAAGTAATATTTTAGGTGTCTGGAGTGGGTGAAGGAAGAAATCTTAGCATGGAAGTGGGGATAGTTAATAGACCTATTGATGGAGTGACAGTTTAGGAATGGCAGGAGATAAAGCCAGAAAGACAGCTTGGAGCCTGATTGTGGTGGGCCTTCAGTACCTAAACTTAGAATGTACCAGAAACTTAGAATGACTGCTGATGGATAAAATGTCAGGAAATTAATCAGGGAAGAATAAAAACTCTGAGGGCTCAGGTGAAATTAGATAATGACTAATTTGTAGTGGGTCCAATTGGCATCTTATCCAAACCATCACAGGAATCAGGAAGGCTTTTCCAGATTGGGTATGACAAGATGAAAACAGCCTTTTGGAGCATTAGTCTGTGGCAGTGTGCAAGAAACATTGAAGGAGGGAAGAGGTTAGAGGCAGGAAAAGCCAGTTAGGTAAGAAACTATTGCAATAAAGCAGGCAGAGTGAGCAGTGAAAAGAGACTGGATTGGGAAACTGGAGACGTGATCTTTGGTCCCAAGGAGCTAACAATAGATAGTAAAAGCCTGGAATGCTCTCTGCTCAACCATGAGCAGCCCATGCAACACTGGGCAAGTCATTTCCCCCTCTGGGCCTCCATTGCACCCTTTGCAAAATGAGGGAGTCCTGGGATATGTTTGAACTGTCTGCATCTATAATACCACCCTTTTGAGTTAATCATGGAAGGACAAGAAAAGAAACAAATGCTGTACTCAAGAGTATTTGGGTTTAAATCCTGGCAAGTTATTTCCCCTCTCTGGGCCTCATTTAGGTCACATTCCCGGACTTCATCATGGAGCTTATGCCTGGAATAGGGATGCAGAGTGGAAGGGAGGGACCATAAGGCCAGAGGAATCTTTTAGTAGAACTTCCTACTCTTGTCCTTGGGGGGATAACACATAGAGGAGGGTTCACCTGCACAACTGAAATCCAAAGAGTTCAGTGATGGGGAGGGAATGAGGATGACTTAGAAATCCTTAGGATGCACTAATACAGATAGAGGGACCTGGAAGTCCAAAGGGTGGAATGGCAGGGCAAATGGCAAAGCCTGGAGACCTTCCATTTGCTGGAAGGATTGTAGTTGATTGACTCCCTGATCATCCATGTAGTGTGAGCATCATCATCCAAAATTCTTCAGGGTGGTGGGCCCAGGGGCGAAAGTGCATCTGAGAGATTATCCAGTGGAACCTGTTTTACTTTACACATGAAGAAACTCAAGCCCAGAGCACTTAAATGCTGTTGCTCAGGGAGGAAGGGTAGGATTAAGGGGAGAAAATGATTCATTTGTTTTAGACATATGGTTGGATACAGTGTCAAGACACCTAGCTGAAGATGGTTAGAACATTACTGAGGATATAGGACTGGAGTTAAAGGAAGAAATTAGGGCTAGATATACAGATTTCAGATTCATTCACAGAGAGGTGATAAATGAACCCATAGGAGCAGAAGGACTCTACCAGAAAGTGTGTATAGACAAAGAAGTGAAGAGGGCCCAGGACAAGACCTTGACAGACACCCCACACTTAGTGGTTAGGAGATGGGTAATAATATTGGAATTAAGATCTAGAAACAGAGATTAAATGGATAGGGAGATAACCTGGAGAAAGCCTTTCTGTGTAAGCCAAGGGAGAAAAAGGGTGATCAGAAACATTAAAAGCTGCAGAGAGGTTAAGGAAGATGAGGAATGGGAAAGAAACCACTGAATTTAGCAGTTAGATCTTTAGTAACCTTTGAGAGAGCATTTTCAGTCAGATTGCCAGGGGTTGAAATTAATGGATGGTTAGGAAATGTATGTGTCTCTTTTATCAGTGACAGATGGAAAGGACGATAACTTAAAGGGATGACAGGCTCCTTTGAAGTTTTTTTTTTTAAGAATGAGGGTCATTTACATGTTTGTAGGAGGTAGGAAAAGAAACAACAGATAAGGAGAGATTGAAATTGAGAGGGGAAAAAAGGTGGAAGGAGGAGGGAGAGAATGTGAATGATTGAAAGGACAAACTATTGAGGGCAATGAAGAGAGGGTGCCTTTTCTTCAGAGACTGGGGCAAAAGTGGAAAGCACTGATGACGATGCAGAAAGATTTTGAAGTATGGAATGGGGGATGTGAGGTAACTCATAACCAATAGCCTTGATTTTTCTAAGTTAAGTAGAAGGTGGGGTTGTCTGCTGAGACACCGGCTTTTGTGGTGTCATTGAGAGCTTGAGAACAGAACCTTAGAATGACTGCTGTGGATACAATGACAGAAAGTTGATCAAGAAAGAATGAATTCACATTGCAAGTCCTGAACTACCAAAAAGTACTAAATGAAATCACACAAATATGCCAATTGGGCCCACCACAAATTAGTCTTTATCTAATCTCATCTGAGCCCTCACAGTTTTCATTCTTTCTTGATCAACTTAATATCAGATCTGTGGAGACTGACATCAAAGGGCCATTAACTGTTTGGGCATCCTTTTGCTGAACCTGATATTCCTTTTCCCATGCCCACCTTCTAGACCCCAAACTTATGATGTCATCATGGGAGGATTATGTCATTGTGTGTGATTTTTAAGTATTGTTTTGGATGCCTTAATTTTTTTGAGCATAGTTCTGGCATGAATTTTTTGCATCACCAGGTATGTGTGATGTCCTTTGATAGGTGTGCTCTGGTTTTCCTTTTACTATGTACCTATCCCTCAGCTCCCTCAGAAAGCACAGACATGAAAGAGCTCAAATAGACTGTTTTCCACTATCTTGGGCAAAGGGAACAGGTGATCAGGATCCTTAATGCCTATGGAAGGATGAAGGAGAGGCACTGGGCCTGTGATTAGTGAAGGAAACTCCTGGAAAGGATCCTTCTCTGTAATTTAGAGAATTAGTTGCTTACAGCACTGAGAAGTTGTCCAGGGACCCAGAGAAAGTCTCTGTCAGAAGTACCACCTAGGTGGTACTGATTTAGAGGCCAGCTTTCCACTGTGCCATGCTGCGGGTGGAACCTAGAGGGTCAGAAAGGTCAAAGAAAAATTAAATTCTGCTCAGGAATATTTTAATGTTGAGCTTATATTTGGTTTGAGCCTTGTTTTGGTTTGTTGTATTCCAATTCTTTGAAAACTGATACTATATGCCTAGTACACAGAGTGATGGGCAGTTGGGGCTCTGCCACTCACTGACCCAGGTAACCATCAAGTCATTTTCCACCTCTCTAATGTGGGGATCACAGGCCCTATCTTTTTTCCCTTCTTTCCCCATGGGTTGGTTATGAGGATCAAGTGATATCATGGATGTAAAACCACTTTGAAAAGCATAAGTCAGGATATAAATGAAAGCAATGCTTATTCTCAGTGTGAATTAACTGTAGTTGGTGAGGATGTGCTCTTGCCCCTAGCCCAGTTCTCTTTTTTGAATGAAAAAAAAAAAAGCCAAGAAGCGATGGGGAATGCCCATTTGATTGTTGCTTGTATGGGGAACTGAGGGCCTGGGTGAGAGTAAACTGTTATCTTCTGCACAAGATGTATGATTGAATGAATGAATGCTGGGTTTGGAGTTAAAAGGGCTGGATTCAAATTCCAGCTCTACCACTTGCTGCTTATGTGATTCAGGAGCTCTTAATCATGGGTCCAAGGACTCATGATTTCAGTAAGTCCTTGGATGAGAAAAAAATTGTCTTAATTTTCACTTAACTTCTCATTGAAATTTAGTATTTCCTTAAAATTGTTAATTCTAAAAAAGGAATCCATAGTTTTTTTTACCAGATTGCAAAGGGATTCACAATGCCAAAAAGGTTAAGAATTCCCAATTTAGTCCAAGCCTTCCATTTTATGGATGAGGAAACTGAGATTGAGTGCTCATAGTTGCCTAGCTAGTAAGGACCTAAGATAGCATTTTTACCTAGCCCTTGCTGACTTTGACTCCACCATTTTGTTTATTACAGCAGAGTGTGACAGAGCTAGGATTCAGATTTTGGTCCTTTGACTCCACTATAGGGCTTTCCCCTCTCTATCCCATGTTTTGGGGCCCTTTCTCCTGTAGATAGGATCATAGGAACATCAGTTTAGAGTTGCTAGGGACCTTGGACATCGTCCGGTCTGTCCTATATCTCTCCTCCATTTTAAAGGCCTAAGAGACATTCCCAAGGACCCATAGGTGGGTAGTAAGTGGCAGAGTCAGGATTTGAACCCAGGTACTCTGAGTGCAAGTTCATTTCTTTTTCTGTGATTGAGTTTGCGACCTCTCTCAATGAGCTTTAGTGTTCTGTGCTTTTTGATTTTCACTGAAAACGGTCCATGTATGACTCTTCTCCTCCTTTGTTTCCTTTCACAGCATCAAGCCAAGTTCCCAATCCCTGGTGGAAGGTGAGGATGAGGAGAAGGACCAGAGGACAATTACAGTCAACCCTGCCCACATGGGGAAGGCATTCAAGGTTATGAATGAACTGCGGAGGTACATTTCTCATTTCACATGTACTTTTGCCAAGGACACTTGTTCCTTTGGAGCTTCTTGGAACACCAGCAGGGCCTACTATTTTTATTTTCATGTTAGTTATTTAAGAGTTAAAGGTGAGGGGAGTTAGGACAGCACCCCTGGGTCTTGCAATCTCTTCCTGCCTACCCTAGGAAATCATCTTGATTTGATTTTCCCCCCCCCCCTTTCATGTTTATAGAGAACAAGGCTTGTGTAAATTGAAAACTTCCCTCCCATTATGTTTCTGAAGAGCCTTGGAATCAAACACCACGAAAAGATTCTTTATGAGTATAGCAGGTCTGTTCATAAATTTGGTTTCCAATCCAGCCAAATGCTTGAGGACTGATAATAGAATAATTGGAGCACCTACCCACAATTTCGGATTAAAGATTCTGAATGCCAATGTACCTCTTCTCTTGCTCAGAAGGAGCTTGTTCCTCAGACAGAACTTAGACTTTGGAAAGAGCCCTGCAGAAGTGGATGTAAGATTTACTTCCATCCCTGAATAAAGCACACCCTCTCCTTTGAGCAAGGGAGGGCATGATTGAGCATATATTTCCTTTTCATGGGATGGATGTGTCTGTGCTCTTTTTTGCTTATGAACAAGAGTCTGAGAGCATGTAGGCTTAGCTTTTTGTGAACAAAGGAAAGGCATCAAGTTTTTTGCTTTGCTGAAATGCATTCATGTAAGCTTTTAGTGTGTCCTACTAGTTTTCTTGCTTTTCCTTTCTTTGCAGGGTCCAGGGTTGCAAAGAGCTTTAAAAATTCCTTTAGAATAAGTTTTTTCTCTTATCCTTACTATCCAGGTTTAGTAAGGATATTTTCCTATAGCCCAGATATCCTTCTCTGGTCAGATTTTTCTGCCTGCCTTCTCTTAGATTGGGAGTGTGTTATTTTCATGACTGACCTAGCATCTTGCCTTTGAGTTTACAGTATCATAAAAAATGCTTTGTCTTTGTTCCCCAGATATCATCTGTCTTCCTCTACCCGTGGGATTTGTGTCCTCCTGATTTGACTAGATTAGCTACATATGGGTCTAATTGCTTTGTTTAGTTTTTTTCTATTTTTATGGTTTATTGAGATAAGGAAAGTAAAGATAGTTGAAATAGCAACTACCTAATTTCACTGGACAAGGATGGATTGGCTTGTTATCTCTCCCTTTGCCTTTTTCTTTAGGCAAACCCTTTGGGCTGTCTTTCTAGCTTACCTGTCTCTTCTCATAGAATATCAAGGTTGAAAGAGACCTCAGAAGCCATCCAGCCCATATCTGTCTCTTTCAAATCCCTGTCAAGTACTTGAAGACCTCTAGTGCTGGGGAACTGACCTCTTCCCAAAAGCAGCTCCTTCCATTTTTGGATGATTCTAATTATTTGGAAGTTTTCTTTAATTTGAGCCTAAATCTCTTTGCTGCTTCCACCTAACTTCCTCATCAGTAGGTCTAGAGAGAGAAAATTAGGTTTGGAGACTGTGATAGGAGCAATATCTTAACTCCTCCCTCCATACAAGTTAGACTAGTTTTTGCTTAAAAGGTATTGGTATCATTCTGGAGACTGTTGGTTCAGGAAACCAAAGGCTGTTACTATCACTTCTCCTCCCCGCCTCCCCCCTTACCTGGATACAAAAGAGCCACGAGGAGCTACAGGTGCTCTTTATGATGCTGGTAGGACCTCAAGGGAGAATGCCAATAAGGTGGTGTCACTCAGCTCATTAACAGCTGGAGGATATTGCCAGTCAAGGATATTGTTATTCAGAGGGGGACACCTGCAATGGGTGAGAATTGGGAGTAAGAGCACCCAAGGATTGACTGAAGGACCTAGGGATGTTTGGCCACAAGAAGAGATGTCATGAAGACAACAGATGCAGATGGGCCAGGATTTGAGCCTCAGTTTTATTTTGGTTGGCCTTCGAGGGTAGTCTTGGAAAAATGGGAAGAAATTAGAGGCAGGCTTAGGCTTTTTATAAGGAATACTTCCCTAAATTTTAGGTTTAATGGATGAAAGAGTTGTCTTAAAGTGGAATAGGCTGATTTAGGAGGCAGTGGTTTCCTCCTTATTGTAAGTTTTTAAGGCTAGATGACTACTTGTCATAGATGTCGTCACAGGAATTCTTGATCCAGTAGGGGTTTGAATAGATGGTCTCAGACATTCTGTAGTTCTTGGATCTTCAGTTTCCTGGAGGGTAGTTTTGTTCTTGTGTTATGTTGGATTCCTTTCACTCCCTTTTCTGCTTGTTCCCAACCCAGGTTTTGTTCATTCATTGAACCGTTATTAAGTGACTGCTCGATGTAGAGTATTATACTTTGAACCGAGGGTAATAGAAATGAGATTAAGAAATTCTCCTATCCTCAAGGAATACACAATTTAATAAGAAAAAAAAAAGAATGTATTCAAATGAAATGCAGTTCAGACTATAACTGTAAAATAGAAGGATAAAGTGCAGTGAAATCTCTGTGTCCTGTTTCTCAGTTTTGTGCAGCAACAAGTGTGTGATTAGCATTCTGTGAGCGTAGTGTTTTCTTTGGATCTTTGGGGGCCACAACACTGTAGTGCCTAGAAATCTCAACAACCAACGAGAGAGTCTCTTAAAGCTAGAGAGAGTGGGAGTGGATCAAGGTAAAGCCGTTAAAGAGGAGAAAGTATGTACTTTAGTACCCTGGAGGCGGATTCAGTTGAAACAGTGAGGTGATTTAAGCCAGAAAAAGTCCCCTACATTTTTGTGACTTTTGTGGGAAACTGGACCAAAGGATTCTTCCTTCTATGGATTAAGCTAATTAAGTGTTTTGTGCTATTCTGAGGACTATTTTAACCCATGCACACATGTGCTCTGCTATTTATGAATCACACAATTCATAAGTTTTCTATTAGGTTTACTTCCATGAGAGAATGGAGTGTTGGTATGGTAACCCGCCAGCTTCTCAACCTCTTGTCCCTTTAAAGCTCGAGTGTGGGCCACAGCTGCTCCTCTGTCTTTCAGGGACGTTAGGACTATTTCTTCCAGCAGAACTTGCTAGCTCACTCGGGACTTCCTCTCCATTTCTAGAACTTTGAGAGGTCTAGACTCCCTAGACCATCCTGATTATTCTTGGAAGGAAGGATCCCAAGGATCCCATGCATAGGTATTTGGAATTGATAGATAATTCCATAAAACTCATCTTGTCTGTTAAGTTTAAAATCAGAATTGCTAATAGTAACAAAAAGAAATTCCACATATCCTTGGCCCTGGGCTCCTATCTGAAGAAGGAGTATCGAAATGCTGGCTAGAAGACGGGGAGCAGGAGGGACCTGAAACTTTATATGCAGAATCTCTAGTGCCTGAAGATTTCAGAGTGAACTATATAGTTGTTGGGAGTTGTCTCATTTATGTGATATGCATGGTGCTATATAGACAGATGGATGTCACCTGGAGAGGTAGTGTGATACAGTAGAATGAGAGCTGAATTTGGAGACAGAGGGCTGGGTTCAACCTGGTGTGCTACCCATTACTTGAATCACTTAATCTCTCTAGGTCACCATCCTTTTGTTTGTAGATTGAGAAGTTTGGACTAGTTGACCTCTAAGGCCCTTACTATCCCGTTACTACCATAAAATTTTACTTGTCTGTCCTTCATTCAAGACAGCTCCAAGTGTTGGCAGGGCTAGGTCAGCTCTGTCCCCTCAGATCTCTCATTGTATACTATTCTTGCACCTCTTTAATGCATTTGTCATGTGAAATTTTATAATGCAGTTATCAGTGTTTGTGTCTTAACCTCCTACTGGACTGTAAGCTTGGTCTGTGAGTCTTCTTGTTTAGGGACCAAAATAGCACTTATTCACTGTAAGCTTCTTTCACCATCTTTGCCATTTTAAATTCTTATCCATCTTTTAAAGAACAACTCAAGTGCCATTTACTCCATGAAACATTCCTTGGTTCCCCTGTTGGTAAAGATTTTCTCTCTTTAAAAAAATAATTTATTTTTAATTTTCAACATTCACTTACATAAGATTTTGAGTTCCAAATTTTCTCCCTATCTCTCCCCTCTCCCTACCCCAAGATGACATGCATTCTGATTACCCCTTCCCCCAATCTGCCCTCCCTTCTATCACCCCCCCCCCCCTGTCCCCTTCCCCTCTATTTTCTTGTAGGGCAAGATAGATTTCTATGCCCCATTGCTAGTATATCATATTTCCCAGTTGCATGTAAAAACAATTTTTAACATTTATTTTTAAAACTTTTGAGTTGCACATTCTCTTCCTTCTTCCTTCCTCACCCACCCTCATTGAGAAGGCAAGCAGTTTCGATATAGGTTATATATATGTGGTCATGCAAAACACTTCCATAGTCAAGATTTTTCCTCTAATGTGCTTATTATGCAATGTTCTGCATTAATCTGTCTTTTTTTTATTTTTCATACCTAGAATGTCTTGAGGACAGGGACTATATCTTATCTAAGTTTGGCATCTCCTACCTCATTCCCAGCATAGTGCTCTGGACATAGTTGGAGGTTAATAAATATTTGTTGAATCATAAAAGTCCTAACCTGAGTTAAAGTTTCTTGGTGATAGGATCATAGATCTAGAACTGCAAGGCCAATCACCTCTTTTAGAGATGAGAAAATTGGGGCCCTTAAGAGTAAATGATTTGCCCAAAGTGACACGATATTAAATGTCAGGGTCAGTATTTAAGTTCACGTTCCCAGCTCTTTCCTCTATCCTACACTGTAACTTGTCAAAGTTGTCCTCAAATATCAGTTTGTCTCCCATTGTTCGCATTTTTCTTCTTGTCCCTTTTCCTGTATCTCTCATTTCATCCTCAAGGATAATAATTTTTTCTGGGCTTAGGTAAAGCCTTTCACTCTGACATTCTTTTTTTAAAAAAAATTTTTTTTATTTTATTTTTTTCTCAATTACATGTAAATAGAAATTTTTCATATTCATTAATTTTTTTCGAGTTCCATACTCTCCCTTCCTTCCTTCCCTTCCTCCTTGAAAAGGCTATACAGTTAACTTTTTGGGCAAATTGCTTTCTAGAATGGCTGGACCATTTCATAGCTATATTATTACCTGTATAGTGTCACATGCTTACTCACAGTCTTTCCTTTCTCACAGAAAATAACATTAGCCATTTCTTTTTTAACTACTTTGTCAGTCTGAGGGGTGTGAGGTAGAACCTCATAGTTATTTTAATTTGTGTGTCTTTAATTGTTAGTAATTGGGGCATTCTTAAAAAATGGCTGTTGATTACTTTGATTTTCCTCTGAAACCTGCTTATTTATATCCTTTGATCATTTATCATTTGGATAATGGCTCTCCTTCAAATTTGAATTAATTCTCTGTATGTCTTTAATTGTGACATTTATCAGAGAAATTTGCTACAATGACTTCCCCCTCTATATACCTATTTCTTTTAATTTTAGCTGAATTGGTTTTGTTTGTACAAAATTTTAAAATATATTATCAAAATTGCCCATTTGCCTTCAATGATCATCTCTTTCCCTTGTTTTTTAGCCCTTTTCCTATTCATTGTTCTGACAGATATTTTTTTCCTTGCTTTTCTAATAATATCCATTTGAAACTTATCTTGGTATACAGTGTGTGTTGTTGGTCTATGCCTAATTTCTGCTAGATTTCTTTACAGATTTTCTAGCAGTTTTTGTCAAATTGTTTTTGCTGCAAAAGTTATAATTTTTTGGCAAAGGGCTACTGTGCTTGTTTGCTTCTTATATTGTGTTCTTAGTCTGCTCCACTGATCAACCTCTCTATTTCTTAACTAGTACGAACTATTTTGATGATAACTGCTTTGTAGTATAGTTTGAAATATGGTACTGCTAGGTGCCCTTTCTTCCTCATTTAAACAATTACTTTCCTAAGAATTCTTGACCTTTTGTTCTTCTAGATGAATTTCATTATTTTCTCTAGCTCTATAAAGTAATCTTTTGGTAGTTTGCTTGGTATGGAACTGAATAAGTAAATTAATTTAGGTAGTATTGCTATTTTTATTATATCAGTTCTGCGTACCCATGAACAATTAATATTTCTCCTATTTATTAGGTCTCCAGTTGTGTAAAGAGTATTTTTGTGTTTTCATTTTTGTAGTCCCAGTGTGTGTTTCAGCAAGTAGATTCCTGAGTCTGTCTTATACACTCAAATCATGAGCTTTTTATTGCAAAATTCAGACAAATTGAAGAAAGTAGAGAGAACTCATAGATATTACCTAAATAACATCCCTTGTGAACATGAAATGAAGGGGATAAATATATTTAAAGGGTTAGATCTGATAGAGTGCCAGAAGAACTACGGAGAAAGTTTGCAATATGGTACAGGAGTCAGAAAGAAAAAAAATTCCAAAGAAAACAGAGCAAGAATGCAAAGTGGTCATCTCATTAGACTTTATAAATAATAATTGAGCAAAGAAGGAAAGCAAAAGGGAAAGGAGAAAAGGAAACATCTACTCAAGCAAATGCAGAATTCCAGAGAATAGCAAGGAGAGATAGGAAGGTTTTCTTAAATGAGCGATGTAATGAAATAGAGGAAAAACAATGGAATGGGAAAGAAAAGAGATCTCTTCAAGAAAATTAGAGCTATCAAGGGAAAGTTTTATGCAAAAATGGGCATGATAAAGGAGAAAAATGGTAGGGGCTTAACAGAAGCAGGAGAGATTTAAAAGAAGTGGCAGCAATACATGAAAGACCTATCTAAAAATATATTAACATAATTGATAACTGTGTGGTTACTGAACTAGTGATCCGGTTAAATGAAGTCAACCATAAGGGTAGTGGAATTGATAGAATTCCAACTGACCTATTTAAAATGATTAAAGATGTTGCTATTAAAGTCCTGCATTCAATAGGCTAGCCAATTTCGAAAACTCAACAGTGGCCTCTGGATTGGAAAAGATCAGTTTATATCCTAATCCTAAAGAAGGGCAACGTCAAGGAATGTTCAAATTACCAAATAATTGTGTGCGTTTCGCACAACAGAAAGGTTATATTTAAGATTCTGCAAGCTAGACTTCAACAGTATGTGAACCAAGAATTACTAGAAGAGCAGACTCATTTTCAAAGAGGCAGAGGAACTAGAAACCAAATTGCCAACTTCACTGGATTATGGAGAAAGCAAAAGAATTCCAGAAAAACATCTACTTCTGCTTTATTGACTACACTAACTCTTTTGACTGTATGGTTTACGACAAAATGTGGCAAGAACTGAAAGAGATGAGAGTACTAGATAATCTTATGTCTCCCAAGGAACCTGTATGTGGCCAAGAAGCAACAGGTAGAACTGAACATAGAACAACTCATTGGTTTAAGATTGGAAAAGAATATGACAAGGCTTATTTACTTAGCCTTACTATTTCACCTTATTTGTTTAACTTATATGCAGAGTACATAATATAAAACTCCAAGCTGGATGAATCAAAAGCTGGAATTAAGGTTATGGGGAGAAATATTGCTCTCAGATATGCAGATGATACCTCTTTGATGGCAGAAAGTGAAGAGGAATTCTTAATTTTGATGAGTGTAAAAAAAAAAAAAGTTGGATTGAAGCTTAACATCAAAAAAGCTGAGATCTTGGCAACTGTTCCCAGTGCTTTCTGAAAGAGGAAGAAATGAAAGCAGTGTCGGATTTTATGTTCTTGGGCTCAAAGATCACTGCAGATGGTGACGCCAGTTCTAAAATTAAAAGATGCTTGTTCCTTGGAAGGAAAGCTATGGCAAATTTGGATAGCATATTAAAAATCAGAGATGTCACCTAGCTGACAAAGGCAAGTATAATCAAAGCTATGGTTTTTCCAGTAGCAATGTGTGTCTGTGAGAGTTGAGCTATAAGGAAAAATGCAGAATCGACACTTTTTCATTGTGATGTTAGAGAAGACTTTTGAGAGTTCCTCGAACAGTCAGGCGATAAAATTAGTCAATTCTTAAAGAAATTAAATCAGGCTGTTTACTGGAAGGCCAGATATTGAATCTGAAACTTAAATAATTTGGCAACCTAATGAGAAGATGGGAGTCATTGGAAAAGACCCTAATGTTGGGAAATATTGAAGGCAAGAGAGAAAGGGCTGGTAGAGGATGAGATGGATAGACAGTGTTACAGAAACAACGAACATGGACAGACTTTAAGAGATAGCGAAGGATAGAAGGTGCTGGCATGTTATGGTCCATGGGGTCACGGAGAGTCAGACATGACTGAACAACAACAAGAAGTGTTTATTTTAAATGGAATTTCTCTTTCTATCTCTTCCTGCTGAGTTTTGTTGGTATCATGCAGAAATGCTGATAATTTAAGTGGGTTTGTTTTATATCCTGAAACTTGTCTTGTCACTCTAGTTAGAGTTTTTAGCTCTATATCAAATTCTAAATAGCAGTAATGGAATCTTTGCTTTACTCCTGGTCTCATTGGAAAGGCCTCTACTTTATTGCTTTTCCAGATAATGCTGATTCTGCTTTTTTGAGAGATACTACTTATTATATTAAGGAAAAACTCATTTATTCTTATGTTTTCTAAAGGGTTTAACAGGAATGAGTGTTATATCTTGTCAAAAGTTTTTTCTGGACTTACTGATATTTATCATATGAGTTTTTTCTCATTACTAATATAGTTGATTATGTTTAGAGTTAGCCTAATATTGAACCAGTCCTGAATTCCTGCCATAAATCCAACCTGATCATAGTGTATGATCTTTGTGATTTGTTGCTCTAATTTCTTTGCTAATATTTTAATTGCCTTTTTTTTTGCATCAATGTTCATTACTGGTATTAGTCTGTAATATTTTTCTTTCTTTTTTTTTATGACTCACCCTGATCTAGATATCAAGACTGTATTTGTATAGAAGCAGTTTGGTAGAACCTCTTCCTGTTTTTCAATAACTTTGTAATATTGGAATTAATTGTTTTTTAAATATTTGATAGAAATTGCTTATAAATTCACCTTTTCCTATTCCTCCTCTTCTCCCTGCCTCCTTGGACACTCATTTTTGACTTGTTTAATTTCCTTTTCTGAGATCTAGTTATTGAAGTCTTCTGGGTTTGTTTTTTCTTTTTAAAAAAATTATTGTTAATTTATGGAATAAAACAAGCATTTCCACAAAATAGTACAATAAAAAAGATGATTACATATGAAACTATAAATCTACTATGCACAACTTGTTCCTTTCAAAAATACAGCAAAATTATCATGTACATTTCTTCTTTTTTCTTCTCTCCCCCTCCCTGCACTAGAGATGACTATCATTAGGCACAAATAGGTGTGTGTGTGTGTGTGTGTGTATTTTTGTGTGTGTGTGTATAATATATATACATATGTTTCTATAAATAATAATTAAAAATTAATTAATTAATTTCTTTAAGTATTGACTGATTCTAATAATAAATTATATTCTGTTCTATATCCTATATTCTATCCATCAGTTCCTTCTTTGGATGCAGATAGCATCTTTCTTCATATGTCCTTTACAGCTAATTTGGGGGTATTTATAATAGTCAAAATAACTTATTCAGAATCTTTCTTAGAACAATATTGCTATTACTGTATACCATGTTCTCTTGGTTCTGCTTATTTCGCTTTTCATTATTTTGTGCAAGTCTTTCTATGTTTTTAAAAAAATCATTGAGCTCATCATTTCTTATAGCATAGTAATATTCCCACACAATCATAAACCACAATCATATTCCTCAGTTGATGGGCATCCCTGCAATTTCCAGCTCTTTACCACCACAAAGAGAACTGCTATAAACATTTTAGAACATACAGGTTCTTTCCCTTTTCCCCTAATTATCTTTGTAAATAGACCACGGTATACACAGTTTTATAACTCTTTGGTCATAGTTCCGGATTGCTCTCCAAAAATGACTGGATCAGTTCACAATTCCACCAACAATGAATTAGCATGTCCCAATTTTTTCACCTCCTCTCCAATATTTGTCACTTTCCCCTTCTGTCATTTTAGCCAATCTGGTACATATAAAATGATATCTCAAGTTTGTTTTAATTTGCATTTCTCCTATCAGTAATGATTTGGAGCATTTCTTCATGCGATTATAAATTGTTTTGATTTTTTTCATTGGAAAACTGCCTGTTCGTATCCTTTGACCCTTTATCAATTGGGGAATGACTCATATTCTTACAGATTTGACAAAGCTCTTTATATATTTTAGATATGAGAACTTTATCTGAAAAACTATCTATAAAATTTTCCCCCAAATTTTCTGCTTTCCTTCTGATCTTGGTTACATCTGTTTTATTTATTCAAAAACTTAAATTTAATGTAATTGTTCTTTTAATCTAGATATTTTATATTTTTCCGTTTTATTTAGATTATCAGTCTTATTAGCATAGTTATGTAAAATAATTTCCCAATTTCCTTGATTTCTTTTTCATTTGTTGTGAATTCATCTTTTTTTCATTTTTGATACTGGTAATTTGGTTTTTTTCTTTTTACTTTTATCATGTTATTGATTTTTAAAAGTGCTTTTATTAATTTGTTGTTTTCAGTTTTGTTAATCTATTTTCAGAACTTCTATTGATGCTTAATTGGGGGTTTAAGATTTATTGCTTTTGTAGCTTTTTTTTAATCACATACCCAACTCATTGATTTGTTCCTTCTCTCCTTTAGTAATGAAAATGTTTAGAGTTTCCTGTAGGGACTGTTTTGGCTGAATCCCCCAAATTTTAGTGTGTTGTCTCAGTGTCATTATCTTTAATGAAATTATCCATTGTTTCTATGATTTGTTTTTTGACTCACGTATTGTTTGTAGCTGTTAATCTGGCTATTTATTGAATATAACTTTTATTGGATTATAGTTCATAAACATGTTGAATATGTTTGCTTTTCTACATTTGTGAAATTTTTATGCCTTAATACGTGATCGGTTTTTGTGACAATGCTATGCTTAGCTGATAAATATGTATATTTCTTTCGGTTCACATTGAGTAATTTTCAAAGGTCTATCATCTCTGATACTTCTAAAATTCTATTTGGCTTTTTAACTTCTTGTTTATTTTTTGGTTAGATTTCTCTAGGTCTTAAGGGGGTACATTGAGATCTTCCACTACTATACTGTCTATTTCTCTCTAGATAATTTAACTTTTCCTTTAAATCTTTGGATGTTATGACATTAGTTGCATATACATTAAGCATTGATTCTTAAGCATTAGTTTTCTAAGCATTAATCCTTTTCAGCAAAATGTATTTTCCCTTTAATCTGTTTTAATCAAGTCTGTCTTTGCTGCTGTTTCTCTTGTGACCTTGATTACTAACCCCTACCTTTTTGAGTTCAGTTGAAGTGTAATAGATATTGCTTGTTTTAATTCTGTGACTCTTTATGATCTAATGTGCTTCTTATAAACAGCATTCTGCTTTCTACTCCATTTGCTCTCCTCCTTGTTTTTTTTTGGGGGGGGGCGTGGATTCATTCCATTCATAGGTTCATTAATTATATTCCTTCATCCTTTTGTCTTATACTTTTTCTTCTCTTTATTTCCTTCCCCCTCTTTATAAAGAAGTGGATTGTAAGGGTAAGAGAGTATTCAGCACGGTTAATTCCTGCTCTCCTGACCTTTTCTTTCCCTAGCCCACCGAGCAATCACAGGGTTTTATCCTTTCTTTTTTAAACCCCTGTTCAAATCCCCCTCTCCAGTTAGTATTGTTTTCCTTAGGAGAGTAACTCTCCCTTAATTTTTCTTCTTTATTGTATCCCCATTCCTTTCTTTCCCACTATTGAGTGAAATGTGCATTTTTACCTGCTTTGACAAGTTTAGATGCAAGTGAAATTGAAGTGTTTTTTACTTTCTCACCCCCTCCTTTTTTGTGTATATAGTTTTCTACTTGTGTACCCCAGTTATGTGAGATATTTTCCTCTGTCCTTTCTTTCCCCCCTTTTACCTAGTATATTCCTTTACTTCTCTCTTTCCTTTTTAATTTTAAGATTAATTAAAACATAATAAGACCATTTGCATACTCTCTATCTTATTTGACTATTGATGATAATATGGTTTTGAGAGTTTTGAAAGGACCTATGTATCATCTTGCCATATCAGTCAAGGCAGCAATCATTTATTAAACACCTACTATGTGCTTGGGCACTAGGGATACAAGGAAAGGCAGAAGACACTTTTTGCTTTCAAGGATCCCACAGTCTAATGGGGGAGACAACACATAAATAACTTGATCAAATGAGGTATAAACAGGGTAAACTGAAGATGATAAATAAAGAGAAGCATTAACATTAAGGGGAACCTGGAAATGCTTCTTCTAGAAGGTCAGATTTTAGCTAGGACTTGGAGGAAGCCAGGAAAGCCAATGGGTGGAGATGAGGAGGGAGAGAATTGCAGGCTTGAGGAACAACTAGAAAAATGCGCAGAACTGGGGGATGATGTGTCTTGTATGTGGAACTGCCGGGACATTAGTGTCACGGAATGGGAGAGTCAGGGAGTAAGACAAAAGAAGACTGGAAAGGTATGAGGGGATTAGGTTATTAAGGGCCTTGAATGTCAAACAGAGGATTTTATATTTGATTCTGGGAGTGAGAAGGACCCACTGGAGTTGATTGAATAGAGAGGTGATATGATCAGACCTCTTCCTTAGGAAAAATCACTGATAACTGAGTAGAACACATGGATTAGAGTGGGGAAGGACCCCTGGCAGGCAGATCCACTATTTCAATAGGCCATGTATGAGGTGATAAAGGTCTTCACCAGGTTGGTGGCAGTGTCAGAGAAGCGGGGTTGTATAATATGTGAGAGATGTTACATAGATAAAATCAAAAGGCCTTGGCAACAGATCAGATATGGGAGGTAAGAGAGGGTGAGTAGTCAACGATGATACCTAGGTTGTGAGCCTGGAATGTAAATTGTTCAGTCACTCATATTTATCTTTTTACAATTCTCTTGACTCCTGTGTTTGTATTTCAGGGTTTTTAGGAAGTCCTGGTCTTTTCATTAGGAATACTTAGAAGTCCTCTTTTTAAAATTAAAAGTCCCAATCCCTGCCCTCCACCCCCATTATACTTAGTTTTGTTAGGTAAATTATTCTTGGTTATAAGCCTATATCTTTCACCTTTGGGAATATCACACTCCGTATTCTTTGTTTCTTTACAGTGGTGACTGATAAAGCTTGTGATCCTAACTATTGTTCTTTGGTACTTGAATTCTTTCTTTTTGACTGCTTGTAGTATTTTTTCTTTGACTTGGAAGCTCTGGATTTTGGATATAATGTTCCCAGAAATTTTCATTTTTGGGTTACAGTCAATCACAAGCTTTCCAGGTACTATGCTAACTGCTGAGAAGACAACCCCTGTCCTCCAGGAAATTATGTTCTAATGGAGGAGATAATACATAAAAGGAAGTTAAAATGGAGTAAAGGAAGGAGAAAAAGGTACCTGGCAAGAGTGAGGGGCATGATGGAAAGTCCAGAGGGTGTTGTTGATACTTCCTTTTTGAAGTCCAGTGACTTCATAAGGGTGATAGCTTGACTACAGTGTTAATTGGATTTAAGTGAGGCAGAGTTGCACAAAGTCATCAGCCTCACTCTCTTCCAGAGTCATCACCCTGTCTGCTCTCCATAAATGGAGGTTCTGGGAGGAGGAATCAAAGGGAGGGACCCCAGGTACAGAAGGGTACTTCTGAGCTATGGATATGTGAGTTCTAGTACTGGAGTGATCTTCCAGGATGAAGATGTTTCTGGGGCAGAAGGTGACATGGATTTTTTTATTTTTACTTTGCCTTCTGGTTCTAAGACATCTGAGAAGATTTCTTTTTTTTTTTTTTTTAATTTTTTAATTTTTTTAATGTTTAACAATCACTGCCATACAATTGCGATTTTATCCCTCCCCACCCACCCCCCACTACCTCCCTCCCTCCCCACGACTGCATACAATTCTGTATAGATTCTACATATACTTTCCTATTGAGTATATTTTCACTATAGTCATGCTATGTAGTCAGACTAAGATAAATGAAAGAATCCGTATAACAAATCAGAACATGATACACAAACAGATACACATACACAAACATGATCTGCTACATTATGTGAGTGACTTCCATATTTCTCTCTCTGAGTGTGGAAGGCATTTTGCCTTGAGGTCCACCATTGGGAATTTTTTTTTTTTTCAGAAGTTCTTGTGTTATTACAAAAATCTAAGTCTACCAGAAAAAACTCTCACACACTGTGGTTGTTGCTGTGCATAAAGTTCTCCTGGTTCTGCTCCTTTCACTCAGCATCAGGTCATATAAGTCCTTCCAGGCCTCTCTGAAGTCTTCTTGTTCATCATTTCTTATGGCACAATAGTACTCCATTACATTCATATACCATAATTTATTCAGCCATTCCCCAATTGATGGACATCCCCTTGACTTCCAGTTTTTGGCAACTACATAGAGTGCTGCTATAAATATTTTTGTACATGTGGGACCCTTTCCCATTTTTATGATCTCTTGGGGATATAGACCTAGTAGCGATATTGCTGGGTCAAAGGGTATGCACATTTTTGTAGCCCTTTGGGCATAGTTCCAAATTGCTCTCCAGAATGGTTGGATGCGCTCACAGCTCCACCAACAATGAATTAGTGTTCCAACTCTCCCACATCCTCTCCAGCATTTATCATTTTCTTGTTCTGTCATGTTTGCCAATCTTATAGGTGTGATGTGGTACCTCAGAGTTGTTTTGATTTGCATCTCTCTAACCAATAGTGATTTAGAGCATTTTTTCATATGATTATAGATAGCTTTAATTTCTTCCTCTGAAAATTGCCTGTTCATATCCTTTGACCATTTATCAATTGGGGAATGACTTGTACGATTATACATTTGGGTCAGTCTGAGAAGATTTCTTTCATGAATTCTTGAACTATAATTTCTAGGCTTTTATTTTTGTCACAGCTTTTAGGTATTTTAGTGATTCGTAAATTATCTCTCCTCCGTGTGTTTTCCAGGTGACTTGTTTTTGATATGAGACACCTTTCACATCTATTTTTTCAGTCTTTAGGCTTTGTTTTAATATTTCTAGTTGTGTTACGGAGTCCTTAGCTTCTGTTTGATCCATTCTAATTTGCAAGGATTCTGTTGATTGGGTAAAAGGTTTTGTACTTTTTGGGTTAAGCTGTTAATTGTCTTTCTAATTTTTCTTCTGTAGCTCTTGTTTCTTTTCTATTTTTTTCCCCATTAGCACTTTTATTTCTTTTCCAATTCTTTCCTCTTGCACTTTTATTTCATTTATAAGATCTTTTTTAACTCTTTAAAACAAAAACCCTTGCTTTAGCTCTTGCAGGAATTCTAGTTGAACTTGTACCCAATATGTTTTTCTTTGGAGCTTTGCTTATAGATGTTTTAGTGTCATTCTTATCTTCTGGGTTTTTGTCATAAGCATATTTATCACTTAATAGCTCTTTATCTGTTTTCCCAATCTTCCATCCTTGCTACCTAAATTTGACCTCTTTATTAAAAAACCAGACTCTTTGCATTTCTGGAGGGAATGTCTGGGCTGCGCTTAGGGCTATTTTTTTGTCCTTTTGGGTACTGCTTTTTTCTTAGGATTGCATGTCATTTCGCATCTCAGGGACAACAACTCAGACTGTTCTCATAAGTCCTGTAAGTTTTCAGTGAATCCCAAATGCTGTGACCCAGGGTGAAGCCTGCATGATGACTTCCTGGTCTGAGCTTTGCAAATTCCTGACCTGGGTCTGAGCAATCCAGCTGTGGCCTTAACCCTGTTTGGAGTTGGTTGTTGGACTCAGGCAGTGTCAGCAGATTTAAAAGCCCTGCTAGTACAGAGTTACAACTGCAGGCTCCCCTTTGGTCTGGGTTTCCTGCTCTAGTTATTCTGCCCTGGGATTCATCCTGGCATGGGAACTGAGACCCTGCTCTGCTACTGGGGTCAGGGCCACTTAATCTAGTCTTCCTTAATTTTAGTGCCTTCCTGCTGAGTTTGACTATAGTCTACCCTGCATGTGCCACATTGCTGTATGCGTGTTTTCTCCCCACTAGACTGTGAGTTCCTTGAGAGCAGTGAGTGCTTTTTGCCTTATTTTGTGGCCCTGCTCTTGGTGTGGTGTCTGTACCATAGTAGGTGCTTGTTGACTTACTGCCTATTTGCTTCTTGCTTAGTGCACAACTGTACCTGTAAATTGTTCCTTGGTCTTGACTGCCACAGGAGACCCCCTTACACTTGGGGCCCAGAACTGGATAGTGAGTGACAGTTACCAAGTGGCACCTGGTCCTGCTTCCTGCACAGTGTCAGGCCTTTCTGTGAAGATCTGGGACCTCTTCTTGCCCTGGTGTCCAGCTATGGGTAGGCCCTCATTCAGTCCCCAAATGTTCCTTGGGGTGCACTCTCAGTCAGACTCTGTCCCCAGTGTTTGCAGACTTTTCTCCATTTACCTATGCCAATCAGGACTGAAAAGTGACTTGTCATTTTTTCTTGGATTTCCCAGTCAGTACTTGGTCTGGAGTGTTTTCTAGATTATCCCTGAATTGTATGGGAGAGCTGAACTGTACCCTACAGTTGCATTTTAAATGTGGTCTTTGTGTGGTGTTAAGGAACTGTGGTTGCCTGAGGAGACTTTTCAAGAATTAAAGGCTCATAACTTGTTAATATAATATCTCAAGAAACTTTAGAAGTCAGCGCCCTTACCTTGAAGGTGAGAGAGGAGCTTTGCCTTGCCTGAAGTCCCACAGTAGTGTGCTGTAGGACAAGATTCCAAGTCTCTTGTCACCTGGTCTCGTTCTCTTTCTCCTTTTTTCCTTGATACTCTAATCCTGAGTGGTGATATGAACAAGTAACCCACATCTGCCAGTTCTTTCTTGCCTTTTGTAAATAGTTTTTAAATCTTCTGGTATTTCTAATGGTCACTTTTTGGCCTTTGGGGAGTAGTTAGTATTTCTTTTCCAGTGGAGACATTCATGTACACACCTACACACACTAGTCTCCTGATTCCTAGCCCCAGGCTCTTTCCACTACTGGCAGGCTGCCTTGAAACTATCAATTAGAGCTAACAGGGGAATGGAGCAGAAAGGGAATGAAAATCTGAGCCCGGCAACACATGCATTCCCAGCAGTAATCCCATTCCACACACATTTATTAAGTGCCTATTGGGTACATGACACCAAAGAGGTCAGCTCTCTGTATGCTAGAGGGAGGGAGGCATGACATACTGGGGCTCTAAGGGGACTGAGAGGTGAATGAGTCCATTCCCTCTGTGCTTGGTCAGTACAAACTATGCCAGGTGGAAGAGAGACTTTGTTAGGTTCTGTGGGTCCCAGGAGTAGCTGTGGAAAGAGGAGTATTGTTTATGAATAATTGAGTTTTAACTTCTTTCACTCCTCTGGTATTTTTACAGTAAGCAGCTGTTATGCGATGTGATGATTGTGGCTGAAGATGTTGAGATTGAAGCCCACCGGGTGGTGCTTGCCGCCTGCAGCCCCTACTTCTGTGCAATGTTTACAGGTATGGTTCCTCCCCAGGTATTATCAGAGACAAGTAGATGTTCATCTTCTGTGCAGGTAGGTAGCCAGTCAGAGGAAGCTGTATGGCACCAGGGGGAAGACAGTCTATCTAGGGCCATATTCTGGTTCTGTCATCTACTGTTTGGGTAACCTTTGGCAAGTTTCTCTCTCTTTCTGGGCCCCAATCTGCTCATCTATAAAACAGGAGGATTGGTATTCTAGGTTTGAGCAGAATCTAGGTTCAAATCCCAGTTCCTCTACTTCCTACATATAGCAATGACTACATACTCATGACAAGGCATGACTTAGCAAGTCATTTAGATTCTACAAGTCTCAGTTTCCTCATCAGCGAAATGAGGGGGTTGGCACAGATGAACTTCAATATCCTTTCTAGCTCTAAATATGAATCCAGGAGGCAGAGAACAGGCTATCGAGTCAAAGGACCTGAGTTCAAATTTTGCCTCTAGTGATAAATAATTGTGTGATCTTGCACAAATCATTTAACTTTTGTGGGCCTCAGTTTCCTCATCTGTAAAGTCAATTCTTTATCTTATCACTTATTAATTGTGCAAAATGGGCAAGTTATTTGTACTCTGTGAACTATAGTTTCTTCATCTGTGGAATGAGGGTAATGTTATTTATTTCCCTGGGCTCTTGTGAAGAAAAACCAAGTGAGAAAATATATTAAAAAGTGCTTTGTAAATTAAGAAGTGGTAGATAAATGTAAGAATGATTAATTCCTGGATTTCAGCATGATGGGGTGAGGGAGGAGAATAGGAAGTACCATATGAACTTGGCGGAGGTCTTATTCTGTAGGATCATAAGTCCAGAAGGTCACCTCACCTGGGCTTGCAAGTAGCCACCTGTCTGCTGGCTTTATAACAGCTTTTTAAGGAAAGTAGCCTGATCATTCTTATATTACAGAGGGAGAATCTGAGCCTCAGGGACATTAAGAAATTGACTCAAGGTCAGCCCCGTACCCTCGTCATTTTATTTAACCTGTTAACGTGCTGCATGGAGAAACAACTCAGAGCCATTTAGTAAATTGCATGTTTGTACAGAAATTTCTTTTACAGAATCCCTACAAGTGGCCATCCAGCGATTACTTTAAGACCTTTACTGAAAGTTGAACCTGCCTGTCCTCGAGGCAATCCACTCACCTTTCAGATTACATAGAATCACAGAATATCAGAGCTGGAAGGAGACATAGAGCACTTCTAATCCAAGCTGTACCTGAAGAAGGATCCTATTTATTTTGAGTCCAAATCTACCTCTCTGCAATTCTGCCCATTCACCCTTGTTGTGCCCTCAAAGGCCAATCACACTAGGCCTAATCTCTCTCCTACGTGACAGAATTTTTCATACTTGAAGACAGCTATCATGTCTCCCTCAAATCTTTTCTCCAAGTTAAACATTCCTAATTCCTTCATTTAACCCTTCTAGGACAAGGTATTTAGGCTTTTCACCCTCCTCTTCACCCCTTTTGTTTGCATGGTCTCTCTCTTGCTAATATCTTTCCTAACAAAACTTAAATGTACCTAGAACTGAATGCACTATTCTAGATACTATCTAACCAAGGCAGGTTATAGTGGCCAATAACCTCCCTCCTGTGGTCGTATTAACTTTTTAGTTCTCTATTTTGTGCTGTTGATCCATATTGAGTTTGTATTCTACTAAATTCCACTTCCTTTACCATCAGGTTTTAAGGTCATTGACTTACTGCAATGTATCTGGGAATGAGGGGATTTGGGAAGGGAGTTGTTCTGCAGAATAGATGGTAAGACTTTGGGGTCTCCACCAATTAGAGCATTCAGTGCCTGAATGTTTGCTAATCAGTTAGTCAATAAAACATATATTCAGTGCTTAATAGGGGCCTTAGCACTGTGCTCACCACTGAACTTGTAAAGAAAAGACAGTCCCTGCTCCCAAGGAGCCCACAGCCTATCGAGGTAGATAACATGTAAATAACCATGTACAAATTAGCTATATTCGGGATAAATTGGAAACAATCAGCAGAAGGAAGGCCCTAGAAGTAAAGGGGACCAGGAAAGTCTTTATGTAGAAAGTGAAATTTTTAGCTGGGACTTAAAAAGAAGCCAGGGAAGCCAGTGGCAGAGATGAGGAGAGATTCCCAGGCAAGGAGGACAGCCAGTGAAAATGCCGAGGGTGGAGATGGAGTGTCTGATTTGAGAAGAAGCAGGAGGCCAGTGTCACTGGATCCCGAAATAAATGGGGGAGAAGGGGAAGGTGTAAGAAGACTGGAAATTTAATGAGGAAGCTGGTTATGAAGGGCTTTGAACACTAAATGGGATTTTATATTTGATCCTAGAAGTCGTAGGAAACCACAGAAGTTTTTGACCTGGTGTGTGTGTGTGTGTGTGTGTGTGTGTGTGTGTGTGTGTGTGTGTGTGTGTGTGTGTGTGTGTGTGTGTGTGTGTGTGTGTGTGTGTATTGGAGTGGGGGACACTTATAGCAGAGACCAACCAGGATGAATTCGAGTGGGTAGAGACTTATAGCAGAGACCAACCAGCATATTATGGCTATGGTCCAGGCCTGATGAGGGCCTGCACTAGGGTGGTGGTAGTATCACAGTAGAGAACTGGGGAGATGCATATGTGAGAGATGTTACAAAGATAAACTTGATAGACCTTCATGACAGAGTTGATGTGGGAGGTGAGAGAGTGAGGTGTTGAGGTTGATACCCAAGTTGTGAACCTGGGATCCTGGGAGGATGGTGGTACCCTTAAAATTAATAGGGAAGTTAGGAGAAGAGGCTATTAGATTTGACAATTATAAGATCTTTTATAATTTTGGAGAAGGCTCTTTCTAGGAATTGTAAGTTCCAAGTCAGACTGTGAAGAATTGAGAAGAGAGTGAAAGGAGGGGAATTGGAGACACCTGAAGATACCTTCTCAAGGAATTTAGCCATAAGAGATAAAGAACGATAATTAGCTGGCATAGGCAGATCAAATGAGTTGGGTTTTACATATCAAGGTGAGTGTTGGTGGAGAAGACAGTCTTTTTTTCTGGTTATTTCATATGTTTCTTCTCTAGTTAGAACACAAATTCCTCAACAGCATGGGTTACACTTCTCTTATTTCCCCTACAATATACGTCAAGCATTGTGAGATACTCTTGCAGGTACTCAGTAAATCCTTTTTAGTGAAATAACAGAATGTTTGTTGCACTCAATTCTAAGGAACAGGTGCAAGGTGACCTTAGAGGGTCAGATACTAGCAGCTGGGAGGAGTGGGTGGGCTTTGAGGCGAGTCTTGAAAAGAAACCAGATATTCTAAGAGGTTAAAGTGAAGAGGAGAAGGATTCTAGCAATGGGAAGTTCTTGCGAAGGGGTGTGTGTGTGTGTATGAAGTACAATAAACAAAACTAGTATAGCTGAAAGATAGGAAGGACCCCAATTAGAAAAAACTTCACATGCCAATATTTGATTCTGTTAATAGTAGGGAGTCACTGGAATTTATTCAATAGAGAAGTGGCATGATGAGGCCTGTGCTTTAAGATCACTATGTGGCTATGTTGAGGATGGATTACAGTGGGGAGAGATCTGAGGCAGGGAGGTAAATTAGAAGGTTATTAAATGGGGCCTTTCCTTCTCTAATAAAGGTCTGTACTTTTTCTGTAACTTAGAATTGCTTGATGAACTGAGTGGCTAAATGACTTGCTTAGAGTCACATGCAGAGCTTGAACCATGATATTCCTATCTTCAAGACCTGCTTGGCCATGCTGCCTCTCAAAGAGAGACTCATCATTCAGTGGTTTTTCATTTGTCTCCCCTATGCTATCTTCACATTAAATAAGAACTCTGAAATTTGTTCACAGAGCGTGAGAGTTTTTGTTGAAGTGACGGTATTATTGATATAGTTCTGAAAACCAGCATTCATTCATTCCTTCATTTACTCAGCGTCAGTTATTTAGTAAACTTGCTAATCATCCACTGACGTGTTGATCATAGTGTTTAGAGAGAAATAAACTTTAGGTAAGGTACAGACACAGCCCTTGGGTCTAGCTTATAGTTAGTTGGTGGATAAGACTTGAACACAAACAACTATAATATGTAATATTACATGGTAAAAACATTATAAAGGTAGAAGACTTCTGGTGCCAGGGTAGTGGAGTGAGGAAGGAACCCTTTGAAGGCCTCCCAAATTCCCCTCCAGACAATTAGAAAACCATCAGAATTGATCTAGGAAAAGGTCTCTTTCACTAGGATGGGAGGGGAGTGAGGTCCAAGAGCAGTAGCAGCAGCCAGCCTCATAGCAGAGGGCCTGCATCAGGGCTCTGAGCTTGGGGCAATCCACCAGTGAGGCCCTGCCCTCCTGTAAGCTGGCAGACTCTTAAGCAAGTGAGCAGTCTGGACAGAGGAGTAGGGTCTCACCCCAGCAACTCCACTCCCAGCACAAGCCACCAGTAAGGCCTCAATGCCTTTTGCTGACCAGGGGTGAAACCCTGCCCTAGGGCAGGCCAACAGTCAGATCCTGGCCCCAGAGCCTACCAGCAGAGAGAACTCATTTCCATAGCAACCCAGAAGCAGGGCCCCAGCCCTGGGGCAGACCAACAGTGGAAACCCCACACCCAGGGGAGACCAGTGGGGAGGCACTGCACCCTAGTATAAGTCAGAAGGGAAACCTACCCTCAAAGAAAGCAGGCAGTTAATCCCTGAAGCCTAGTGAAAGACAATAGTAAGACCCAGAGCCCCAGCACAAAAAGCTTGGGACAATGTAGGAACAGAGCCCAATTCTCACAAAAATACCAGGTCACAAAAGAAGGAAGAAAAAATGAGCAAAAAACCAAAATATAGCTTGACTGTAGAAAGTTACTGTGGTGATAAGGAAGATCAAAGCTTAAATTTAGAAGAGGACAATAATGTCAAAATAGCTACATGTGAGGCCTCAAAGAAAAATGTAATTTGGTTTCAGGCCACAAAAGAATTCCTAGAAGAGCTTAAAAAGGATTTTAAAAAGCAAATTAGAGAAGTAGAAGAAAAATTAGGAAAAGAAATGAGAGTAATATAAGAGAATCATGAAAAAAGAGTCAGTAACGTGAGAAAAAATATACAAAAGTTTTCCTGAGAAAAATAACTCCCTAAAAAATAGAATTGGCCAAATGGAAAATGAAGTACAAAAGCTCAAAGTAAAAAATAATTCCTCAAAAATTAGAACTGAACAAGTGGAAACTGATGACTCTATGAAACATCAAGATAAAATAAAACAAAATCAAAAGAGTAAAAAAAAAATAGAAGAAAATGTGAAATTTCTCATTGGAAAAACTACTGGCCTAGACAATAGATCCAGAAGAAATAATATAAGAATTATTGGACTACCCGAAAACCATGATAAAAAAAAAAAAGCCTGGACCACATTTTTAAAGAAATTATCAAAGAAAACTGAAGAAAACTGCCCTAATATAGTAAAACCAGAAGGCAAAATAGAAAGCAGTCAAAAAGAAACAAATAAAATATTGTGTAGCTACAATCAGAATTACACAGGATTTGGTGGCTTCCACATTAAAGAACTGGAGGACTTGAAATATGATATACTGGAAGGCAAAGGAGTTAGGATTATAACCAAGAGTCACCTACCCATCAAAGTTGAACATAATATTTCAGGGGGAAAAAAAAAGATATTCAATGAAATAGAGGACTTTCAGGTGTTTCTAATTAAAAAACAGAGCTGAATTAAAAAAAAAAACTCCTTCAAATACAAGACTTAAAGGAAAAATAAAAAGCTAAAAAAAAGAAGAAAGAAAACATAAGACATTCAATAAGCTTAAACTTTATATTTCTGTATGGCAAGAATAATATTTGTAACTCAATAACTTTATTACTCTAAGAGCAATTAGAAGGAATATGTGGAGAGAGAGGTTGTGGATAGAAGGTGGCTTTAATGGAATGATACCCCAAAAAACAAAATAAAGTGGTGAGAAAGAAAATGGCACTGGAAGAAGAAGGAAGAGAGAGATTGAATGGGGTAAACTATCCCACATAAAAGAGGCATGAAAAAGTTATTATAATGGAGGGGAAAATGGGAAGCTGGGACGGCAGGCAAAGCTTAAACCTTACTCTCATCAAAATTGGCTCAAAGAGGGAATAACATACATATGCAAATGGATATACAAATCTATCTTACCCTATAAGGAAGTAAAAAGGGATGAGGATAATAGAAGGGGGAGTAGGACTGTTAAAAGGGTGGATGTATTGGGGAGGGTAGTAAAACACTTGCAAAGATGGAAAGGGTGCGGGGTAAGAGACAGGGGGATAAATCAGCAAAAAATAGTATGGAGGGAAATACATAGTTATCATAACTATGTATTATAAATGTGAATGGGATGAACTCACCCATAAAATGGAAGCAGATAGCAGAATGGATTGAAAACCAGAATCCTACAATATGTTGTTTACAAAAAAACACATTTGAAGCAGAGAGATATACACAGGGTAAAGGTAAGGGGCTAGAGCAGAATCAGTTATACTTCGACTGAAGCAAAGAAAGCAGGGGGGGTAATCATGGTCTCAGACAAAGCAAAAGCAAAAATTGATCTAATAAATAGGTTTAGTCTTTATCAAGAGATAAAGAAGGAAACTATATCTTGCTGAAAGATACCATAGACAATGAAGCCATATCAATACTAAACATATATGCACCAAATGGTATGGAATCTAAATTTTTAAAGGAGAAATTGAGTGAGTTATAGTAGGAAATAGATAATAAAACTATACTAGTGGGGGACCTCAACTTTCCCTTCTCAGACCTACATAAATCTAACCAAAAAATAAACAGGAAAGAAGTCAAGGAAGTAAATAAAATTCTGGGAAAACTATATATATGATAGATCTCTGAGAAAATTCAATGGGAATGGAAAGGAATATACCTTTTTTCACAGCAGTACATGGCCCCAAAATTGACCATGTATTAGGATATAAAAGCCTTACAACTAAATGCAGAAAAACAAAGATAGTAAGTGCATCCTTTTCACATCATAAAGCAATAAAAATTACATTCAATTATGGACAGTGGAAAGATAAACTAAAAGTTAATTGGAAGTTAATCTAATCCTAGAAAACGAGTGGGTCAAAGAACAAATCATAGAAACAATTAATAATTTTATTAAAGAGAATGACAACAATGAGACAACATACCTAAATTTATGGGATGCAGCCAAAGCAGTACTTGGTGGAAAATTTATATCTGTAATTGCTTATATCAGTAAAATAGAGAAAAAGCAGGTCAATGGATTGGGCATGCATCTAAAAAAAACTAGAAAAAGAACAAGTTAAAAATCCCCAATTAAACACCAATTTGGAAATCCTGAAAATCAAAGGAGAGATTAGTAAAACTGAAAATAAGAAAACCATTGAACTAATAAATAAAGCTAGAAGCTGGTTTTATGAAAAAAATCAATAGATAAAGCATTGTTCAATTTAACTAAAAAAAGAAAAGAAGAAAACAAAATTACTAGTATCAAAAATGAAAGGAATGAATTTACTGCCAATGAAGAGGAAATGAAGACAATTATTACGTGCCATTTTACCAATAAATTTGACAATCTAAATTAAGTAGATGAATATCTACAAAAATATAAATTACCCAGATTAACAGAAGAAGAAATAAAATAACCTAATCTTACAAAAAGAAATTGAACAAGCCATCAGTGAACTTCCTAAGAAAAAGTCCCCTGGACTAGATGGATTCACAAGCAAATTCTACCAGACATTTAAAGAAAAATTACAATAAACCATTTGAAAAATAAACAAAGATGGAGTCCTATCAAATTCCTTTTTGGACACAGATGTGGTACTGATATCCAAACCAGGAAGAGCCAAAACAAAGAAAGAAAATTATAGACCAATTTCCCCAATGAATATTGATGCAAAAATTTTAAATAAAACACCTAGCAAAGAGATTACAACAATATATTACCAGGATCATATACTATGGCCAGGTAGGATTTATACCAGGAATGCAGGACTGATTCAGTATTAGAAAAACTTATCAGCATAATTGACCATATCAATAACAAAACCAACAGAAATCATAATATTATTTCAATAGATGCAGAAAAAGCCTTTGACAAAATTCCTATTAAAAACACTAGAGAATACAGGAATAAATGGAGCTTACCTTAAAATGATAAGTAATATTTATCTAAAACTATCAGCAAGCATTATCTGTAACGGTGATAACCTTGAAGTCTTTCTAATACAATCAGGGGTGAAGCAAAAGATGCCTATTATCATCTCTACTATTTAACATTGTGCTAGAAATATTAGCTATAACAATAAGAGAAGAAAAAGAAATTAAAGGAATTAGGATAAGCAATGAGGAAATAAAACTTGATCACTCTTTGAAGATGATATGATGGTATATTTAGAAAATCCTAGAGAATCAACTGGAAAGCTACTTGAAATTATTAACAACTTTGGCAAAGTTTCAGGATATAAAATACGCCCATATAAATCATCAGCATTTCTACATATTGCCAATAAAGTCCAACCACAAGAGATAGAGGAATTCCATTTAAAAATAACTGTAGACAATATAAAATACTTGGGGGTTTACCAGCCAAGACAAACCCAGGAACTATATGAGCACAACTAAAAAACACTTTTCATACAAATAAAGTCAAATTTATAAACAATTGGAAAAATATTAGTAGCTCATGGGTAGAGTGAGTCAATATAATAAAAATGACAATCCTACTTATATTAATCTATTCAGTGCCATACCAAACTATCAAAAATTATTTTATAGAGCTAGAAAAAATAATAACAAAAGTCTTCTGGGAGAACAAAAGTTAAAGGACCCCAAGGGAATCAATGAAAAAAAAAACCCTGTGAAATGATGGTCTAGCCATACCAGATCTCAAATTGTATGTATTATAAAGCAGTAATTATCGGAACAAACTGGCATTGGTAAGGAATAGAGTGGTGGATCAGTGGAATAGATTAGGTACAAGTTATATTATAGTAAGTGATCATTGTAATCTAGTGTAAGATAAACCCAAAGTTCCAAGCTTTTGTAACAAAAACTTTTTATTTGACAAAAACTGCTGGGAAAACTGGAAAACAGTATGGTAGAAACTAGATATAGACCAACATCTCACACTATATACCAAGATAAGGTCAAAATGGGTACATGATTTATATATAAAGGGTGATACCAGAAAGAAATTAAGAGAGCATGGAATAGTTTATCTGTCAGATTTATAGATAATGGAAGAATTTAGATCCAAAGAAGACATAGAGGGCATTATAAAATTTAAAAGATAATTTTGATTATATAAAATTAAAAAATTTTGCACAGATAAAACCAATGCATCCAAAATTATAAGGAAAGAAAAAAACTGGGGAAAAATTTTGCAACCAGAGTCTCTGATAAAGGCCTCATTTCTCAGATATATAGAGAACAGAGTCAAATTTATAGACAGATTTATGCCAGTCATTCCCCAATTGATAAATAATCAAAGGATATGAATAGGAAGTTTTTAGACAAAGAAATCAGTTATCCATAGTCACATGAATAAAAGGTCTATTGATCAGAGAAATGTAAATTAAAACAACTGTGAAGTACCACCTCACACCTATCAGAGTAGCTAATATGACAAAAAAGTTAAATGTTGAATACTGGAGGGGATGTGTGAAAATTGGGATACTAACTCACTATTGGTAGAATTGTGAACTGATTCAACCATTCTAGAGAACAATTTGGAACTATGCCCAAAGGGCTATAAAACTGTTCATACCTTTTGATCTAGCAATACCACTGCTAGGTCTATATCCCAAAGACACCCCCCCAAAAAGGGGGGAAAAGGACCTATTTTTACAAAAATATTTTTAACTGCTCTTTTTGTGGTGGCTAAGAAATCAAAAGGAACCAATTGGGGAATGGCTAAACAAGCTAAGGTATATGATTGTAATGGAATATTATTTTGCTCCAAGAAATGACAAGCAGGATGATTTCAGAAAAACCTGGGAAGACTTACCTGAACTGATACCTAATGAAGTGAACAGAGCCAGGAGGATGGTGTCCACAGAAACAGCAATATTGTTTGATGGAGAATTGTGAATGACTTAGCTATTCTCAGCAATACAGTGATCTAAGACAATTCCAAAGGATTGAATGAATGAATGATGAAGCATACTGTCCACTTCCAGAGTCCAACTGATTTTGATTGAATATGAACCGAAACATGCTATTTTTCACTTTCACTTTCATTTTTTTCCTTTATTCAAGCCTTCTTGTACAAAATGACAAATATGGAAATGTTTTACATAATTGCACATGTATAACCTATATCCAGTTGTTTACCATCTCAGGGAGGGATCTCAGGGAGTTTGAAACTCAAAATCGTAAATAAAAATGTTAAAAAATTAAAAAACAAAGGTAGAAATAAAGTGATCTGTGAGATCTAACAACAGAAGACTATTGCCGGTGAAGGGGAATGGGGGTTGAGGGAGGGAGGATTCAGGAGGTTTCATGGGAGAAGTGTGATATTTGAATTGTGTTTTAAGGCCACCAACAGGCAGGAAGCAACCATGTGCCAGGCAATGTCCTAAGTGTTTTACAAATATTATCTCATTTGGTCAACAACCTTGGGAGGTAGATGCTATTACTATTCCTATTTTACGACTGAGGAAATGGAAGCAGACAGAGATTAAGCGACTTATCCAGGGCCATAAAGTTATTAAGTGTCTGAGGCTCGATTTAAAATCAGGTCTTCCTGACTCCAGACCCAGTGGTCTTATTTGCTGTACCATCCAGCAATGTTTTAAAGGATGAGTAGAAATTTTTTACGATCAAGATGAGGAGGACTTGCACTGATCATAAAGTACAATGTGAGAAAAGATGTGTAGGTGCAAGAGTGGATGGCATCATCCAAGGGCAGAAAACAGTCCAGTTTGCTTTAGTATAGAGAATATTGGAGGAGAGACAAGATAAAGCTGGAAAGTCAGATGGTGCTGGATTGTAGAAGGTCTTAAATGCCAGGGAGAGGAGTTTGAACTTTATATTTGGGAAACAATAGGAAGCCCTTGGTGTTTTTTTGAAAGTTCTTCTAATTGTTTTATTTAAAACAGTTGCACTACACAGAAGCAGACTTTCCCATTCCAAATTAAAATAAGACACACACACACACACACACACACACACACACACACATGCACACACTCTGTGGGGGCAAACTTTCAACAAGCAGTGGACAGCTCCATTAGTGGAGACCTCCCCCAACTACTCAGCATGATTATGTATAAGGATAGTTCTACTCTGAAATGTTAATTCCTCAAAACTAATGTCACTAAAGATATAATCATCTTAATCTGGTAGACTGGGGAGTATGGAACTTCTGTCAATGCTAATGGGGTGGGAAATGGTGGGCTGATAGAGAGGGGAAGCAAATGCCTTACACTGAGAATTTGACCTACCCCCTTTAAAAATAAACAGATTAGTTTAAAGCATACTTCCCTTTCCCCCAGCCCCAGTAATAAAAAGTATGGGATCTACAATTTCAGATTTGGTTTTCACATAGAATTCCCCAGTGACCACTGTCAAAAAGTTAAGGATAATAGTTCATTCTCTTTGAGAGGCTACCCTACTCACTCCTTCCTCTTCTTCTTGCCTTCATGTTCATGTTCCTTAGGGCGGCTGCTATCTGAGGGTCTTTTAGACCCTCCATGCTGTTTGGCTTCTTCCAAAAACTTGTCCAGACCAAAGGAATCCTCCTCAAATTGAACTGGGCCTTCTTGACCCCTCTGCTTGCATTCTGAGTCAGAGAACTCCTATTGGGAACAAATCTGTTGGTCTTTGTTCAGGCCTTTAGGTCACCACCATACATGTCTTTATCCAGATTTTTACTGGGTCTGTAGATATTTTGGGCCATGTCTTTGGCAATTCTCCATGATTGATCATAAACATTATAAATTTCATCTTCTCCACCAGCAAAACCATTGTCCATGCCCTTAGTCTGGTTGAACAGTCTGGTTATACCGAACTTCATTGGAAGTCTGAGGATTGGGCACACTAAGATGTAATGACTTCACTGATACCTCGATTCTCGTTTCTCTGTAGTTTTAACCACCTATGAGGAGCTGCTCTGGAAAGATTCCTATCATGTTGTCTCTCTTTACATCTATCATGTCTTATTTCATCTTGTTCCTGAGCCTCCCTCTCCTCTTTTTGTACATGAGTCTTGATTCCAGCTCTTCTCTCTCAAGCTTTCTGGGCTACTTCTCAAAGCTTCTCTTCATGTTTTTCCTCTTGGGCCATCTTTCTCTCCACTCAAGCCTGCATTTCCACCTCCTCACAAACCTTTCTGTTGGCAATGTAGAGAGCTTCAGCTTGGCAAAGTTTTCATTTATGTGGACTCCCTGCAGTTCTCTCCCATCAGCAGCCAGATGTTTGTCTAATGGAATAGTATAGCCCTTTGCATTTTTCCAGTTTGAAATGCTAGGTGGAATTTTTCACTCTTGCTTTCATGGTCATCTTTTGGTTAGAAGAATTCATGACAGGTGTAGGAGGAAGAGGAGAAGGTCCACGAGGAATTTTCTTATTAATGTTTAATCTTGGAGGCTGCATTGGATCTTTTTGCATTTCCACCATCTGAATAACTCTTTGCTTAGCTCCAGAACTGAAAGCTACTCCTTGCTAAGATGTGAGTACCAAATATACTGAACTGGAGCTAGTTTATCTGCAGCTTGAACTGGCATAGCATCGTCAACCTTCTGAGATGCAGATTTCTCTAGAGCTACTCATGTTTTTTTTCTGTAATCTCTTTAATGGCTTCTTCATCAGGTCTTTGCAAGACTGGGTCATCTGCATTCATTTTTTGGGAACCAGTTCAATGTACTTGTTCTGAATGACCTTGTCCATTGATTGTCCCTGTCAAGCAATTGCATCATGCTTAATTTTTCCCCTCTGTATCCATCTGAATGGCCTGTGCATTGGACATTTTCTTCTTTCTTCCCATGTCCAATGGGTATTGGGCCACATGTATTTCTGGGAAGCCAAAGAAGACCATGCCATCAGAGAAATGATGACATGACTTGCACTTGACTTTGCTTTGAGTGAGGGAAGTCTGTGCAGGTCACCAGCCTCACTTCTCCTCCAGAGTCATCTGAATTCAGTGATTCATCAGGATGACTGGAGATGACCCAGGATGAGGCAATTGGGGTTAAGTGATTTGCCCAAGATCACACGGCTAGTGAGTATCAAGTGTCTGAGGTGAGATTTGAACTCAGATCCTCTTGACTCCTGCACTGGTTCTCTATCCACTGCACCATCTAGCTGCCCCAAATGCTTGATAATTGAATGTTTGAACAATTAATTAGAGAGAAGTGAAGCTTTGAAGAGCCTATTTTAGTTCTTGGTAATTTTGAAAAGGTTTGGTTGAGACTCGATGTCTGATAATGGTTGTAATATCTTCCTCTGTCTCTGTTTCTGTCTCTCCCTCCCTCCCTTCCTCTCTCCCTCTCTCTCTCTCTTTCTTTCTAAATACTTCATCTCATCTGTATTAATTCTGTAGCTGTTCCTTCAGTAAATGGATCTGCCATTTATATTCCTCCTTAATTTCCCCTCACCTTGGAGTGTCATTTCCAAATTCTACCATGTAGAGAAAAACCAGTCTTGCAGCAAAGTATAATGTCAGCCATTGGCTTCTTTGCCCTTTATTAAATGTACATCTAAGCTAGTGGAAGGCACTGAACAGAAAGAAAGTCATGCTGGAAGGCAGCAGCAAAATCTGCTGCTGGTGATCTCGTAATAGGTTCTCTTAATCTAAGGGCAGAATCAATGAGAACAATCAGTCAGGTGTGAGGCTAAGCTATTTTCATATTGAACCAAGCTCTTGAATTTTCTTCTCCCCAATTTATTTCTCTAGGCTTTGCCTGACCTTCATTCAGTAAATAGCTGCTTTAAATTAATAATTCTGGATGAAAGTTTTAAAAAAATTATCAGGGTCAGCTTCAAGTACATAGATTAGTTATTAAAAACAGCCCCACTTGACTACTTGATGAGCCAGTTCACATCAGCTTGCTAAAGGTCAGAAGGAAAGGAAAATGCAAATATTACATACTGTACATGTGGCTTTCTTCTGACTGAGTAGTTTGATTAGGATCTTTCTTTCAGACTAGAAAGGTATTGTTTTTGGTGTAAGTGCTGTTTAAAATATCCTTCTCCTCAGCACTCATTTTTTCTGTCATGAGAACAGGATTGGAACAGGGGTGATTTGGGGCACGGATCTCTTCTTTCTTGCAGACTCAAAGGGGTGTTGCGCAGGTCAGTTCTTGTCATGAATGTAAGCTTTCCTCTGAATGATGGAGGTTTGAATCTCTCTGTTAGGGTTCCTGGCTTGCAAGGATTTGACTTGGTTGGTTGATATTTTATCACAGAATTTATTTGAGTGCTGGTCTTAGAGAAGGCCTGAATTTGACTCCTTGTTCTGAAAACCCACTTTTTGAATAACCACAGGCAAAACCTTTACCTCTGAAATGAGTTTCCTCCTTTATAAAATGGGAATAATAATTCTTGTACTGACTACTTTGCGTGTGAAAAGGTGGTTTGTAAATAAATCTCAAAGTACTATGCAAATATGAACTGCAATTATTGTTAGTAATACTAAATACCCATGCCTAGATTGAAATGAAATAATATTTGGGTTATGTGTTCATCTAAACCAGGTATCAGATTGAATAGGGCTTTGGTCAGGGGAAGGGTACCCCTTATTATGGTTTTTCTCAACGCCAGCAGTCATCAGCAAGCAATTACTGAGTTCTTACTATGTTCCAGGAACTGTGCTAAGTGCTTGTGATACAAAGAAGGTAAAGACAGGGTCCCTGCCTTCTTCCTAGTGGGGCAGAAAATATGCAAATAACTATGTACATACAATGTCTATTTAGTGGAAATGGGAAGAAAGACACTACCTCCAAGTGGGGGTGAGGCAAATGGTAAAGGGCTACTTCTTGCAGAAGGTGGGATTTAAGCTGATTCTTAAAGGAACCCAGAGAAGCCAGGAGGTGGAAATGAGGAGGGAGCACATTCTTGGTGTGGAGGCCAACCAGTGCAATGGGTGAGAAACAGTGTCATTGGATTGTAGAACATGAAATTTAAGAAGATTGGAAAGGTGGGAAGATGTCGTTTTGCAAAGGGCTTTCTTTATAAAGCCAAACAGATGCTTTTTATATTTGATCCTAGAAGGAATAGGGAGCCACTGAAGTTTTTTTGAGTAGGGAGATGACATAGTAAGACTACTTTTAGGAAGATCCCTTTGAAAGCAGTATGGAGGAGGGACTTGAGGCAGGGAGACAACCCATAGGCGTGGTCCAGGTGTAAGGTGCTGAAGACTGAAAGTGTCACCTGTGTGAGGTCATACTCAAAGTCTGATTCCTTTGAGTGTACAGTAATTGGGCTTTGGGGACAGATCGAGAGGAAGGTGTTAGGAATAAGAGGGAATCCATATTTTCTTGGAACTTCATTTCATTTTAACGAACACTTATTGTGTCAACTATTACAAGACTGGGTACTGGAGATACCGAAATATCTATGATGTATTCTGATCCAGTGACACCAGCCTCTTTGATGTTCCTCGCACAAGACCCTCTGTTTCCTGACTCTTCCTCCTTATCTCTGCCTCCTGGTGTCCCTGACTTCCTTCAAGTCCCTGCTAAAACCCCATCTTCTACAGGAAGCCTCTCCTTAGTCTTCTTACTTCCAATGCCTTCTATCTATTGGTTATTTCCATTCTATCATGGATGTAGCTAGTTTGTTGCCTTCCCCATTAGACTATGAGCTCCTTGAGGAGAGGAACTTTTGGTACCTTTCTTTGTATACTAGCACAGTGCCTGGCTGGTAGGTATTAAAAATGTCTGTTGACTGGATGACTGACTGCTCTCAGGAGACTTACAATCTAATATAAGGAAAGCAGGAGTTTGAAATGAATCTGTATTTGTTGTAGGTAACCGATAAGACAGAGCATTTGGGGCACTTATAGTTGCCGTAGAAAAGGATCCATTTGAAGTAGGTTGTTCCTAAAAGATAAAATTTTTGAAGGGTGTGTTACCCCCAAAACACCAACTTCTTCCAGTCAATGGAGCATGAGTCTGATGGAGGGATTGGACTATGGATGGAAACTTACCTTTTCTTTGGGGGGCCCTGGGGGCTTGGAACAAGAGGGGCCTCAACTATTGGACACCCTACCTTGGCTGGGCAGTAGTTCTGTTTGGGGGAGATTACCCTACCTTGGCTAGGATAAATAGAGTACATCTTTGTGCAATGGTTCAGAGGAGTCAATGCTGTAGCTTTCTAGGACTGAGACTTTAAACGGTAATGCTTTCACTTTTTCACCTTCCTCTGGGCTCAGATATGATGTTGTTCACTTAATTACTTCTTCAGGTTCCAATGACTCACCCATTCTAAGTTAGGCATCCTTTTCTAGCCCTATAGCAGAATAAAAATGAAATAATAGCATTTTAATCAGGCAGTATGGCCTAGAGGCCATGCCCCATCTCACCCCACTCCCACTGATTGTATGACCCTGTGCAAATGCAACTGTTTAGTGACCTGGGCAACACCAGTCTCGTAAGTGGTAACCTGTTGTGGAAAAAGGAATTTCTTCACTGGGAGAACCCTCAAGTGAAGGACATCTAAGGTCTGGATCCCTGCCCTCTACCACCAAAAGAAAACCCCCCAAACTTCAAAATAACAAACCTTCTCACTGAAAGGATCCCGGCTCCATACCTAGTTGTCCCAGTGGAGAGAGAGCTGAACCTGAGTTCAAATCCAATCTTAGACACTAGTTGTATGACCTTGAGCAAGTCAGCTACCTTACACCTGCCCTAGTTTTCTTATCTGTAAAATGGGGACAATAATAACAACTACTTCCCAGGGTTTTTGTGAGCACAAAATGAGATAATATTTATAAAGTGCTTTGCTAAACCTTAAAGTGCTGTATATAAATACACACATATGTGCATATATGTGCTATATATGATTATACACATCTGATTATTATTATGTCGTTGTTAGTATGAATTTTCTTAGTGTAGACAACAATGTCCTGACGCCTTCATGGACAGCATTCGCTAACTGTTAAAACCATCAACATTCATCATTTGG
The DNA here is from genome assembly GCF_028372415.1 of Notamacropus eugenii. Classification (NCBI taxonomy): domain Eukaryota; kingdom Metazoa; phylum Chordata; class Mammalia; order Diprotodontia; family Macropodidae; genus Notamacropus; species Notamacropus eugenii. Next base: position 335,354,475 of record NC_092872.1, read on the forward strand.
GTGCTAACCTACTGGTCCTTGATTAAGACTTGTGGTCCATTACCCATCAAGTCAACTGTCTTACTAAGCATTTACTAAGTGTATTAGGTTGTGCACAGCACCAGAATTCAAAAGAAAGGCCAAAAACCCAGTCTATGTTCTCAAGTAGCTTACATTCTCATGGTGGAGACAACATGTAGACATCTAGGTACATACAGACTGTGTACAGAGAATATGGAAAGAATTCTGAGAGGGAAAAGAAGCCTTTAGCAGATGAGGATGGGGAAATGAGACTGAGAAAGGCTGACTGAAGGTGTGGTTTGAGCTGAGTTATGAAGGAAGACAGATACTTAAGAGGCAGAGGTGAGGGGGTAGAGCATCCCATGCATGGGGACAATCATTACCAAGACAGATAGACAAGAGATGATCATGGTGATGAAGCAGCTACATGTGGGCCAATGTAGCTATGTTGTAGAATGTGTGGAGGAGAGGAAAGTGTGAGAAGATTGGAAGGATAGAAAGGTGCCAGCTTATGGAGAGCTGTGATTGACAAATAAAGGGATTCCTATTTAACCTCAGAGATAATAGAGAAATACTGTAACTCATTATGAGGGAGGTAAGGGGGTGACATGACCAGACCAATACTTGAGGAAGATCCTCAGACTTGTACTGGGAACCCCTTCTGTGATGGGTGAAATCTGAAATAACTGAGGAAGCAAAGTTTTGAGCTTCTGAGCATATTGATTTATTAAGCAATACATGCCAGTTGCATAACAAATTGGGACTAGGCCTCCTCATCTTGGCAGTGTACCCTGAATACAGAGGGAAACAGATTTTTATGCATTAAAAGAAAACAGTTTTAAGAGGATTTAAACCAGGATACAAGATTAGGTAATCTGATTTCTAATTAGAGGAAAGATGATGGATTTTACAAATTGGGAAGGGGGAAGAATAAATTTCAGTTAATTTGGGAGGGTTCTAGTGGGTTTTGAGGACTTTTCTTTCCCAGAATTAGGAGATGCTGATTAATTGTACCCACCTGAATTTTATGAAACAATGGATGGCTTATTTTATCTAATTTTCTCATGAATGATTTACAAGAAAACAAGAAAATGCATGATAATACATGTGGTAATACAAGATAGAGTTAGTGTTGGTGAGATGGAATCTGGCTGATTCTCTCAATTCACACACCAAACCAACTCCATTTTATAACTGGCCTTCACTCTTTTTCTTAACTCTTACCCTGTAGGGCCTGTTGGAGCTGTGTAAGCCACTCCAATGGTAGAGACTTCAAGAACCAACCCACCTATCATCAGGCCTTCTGAGCAGCAACCATTAATCTAAGGCTTTAGGGTTGACAAAGTATTTTTGTCATTATCCCCATTTTATAAATAGATTGAGGGTCAGAGAGGTTAAATGACTTAGGCTTCTATCTGCTAAGTGACTGATCAAGGACTTAAAGTCTTATGATGATGAATAATGTGGTACATATATCACATCTCTAAAGAAATTTAAGGTTCATGATGGGGAGGTGTGGGTTATGACTTTACTATGTATGTCAGAGATGAGGGGGCAGCTACCTCAGTAGTGGTATGAACAGATTAAACTAGATTTAATCAAGTAGGTTGATCAAGGACAAGGGGTCCACCTATTCTGTCTCATCATACATCTATTGTATGAGATCTATTTTATGTAGCTTCTTAGAGGGATTTGGTGTTGTCTATATAGATGCCTCTCCATCAGGTATTACATAAAAATAAGTCTGCTGCTTTTTGTGTTTTAAAATGATGTCAGTAGAATTTGCATTTTGATGGAGAACTGTTTCCCGAGTCACGAAGCCCTGAGAGTAAATATGCCCTCAGACACTTAGTGGCTGTGTGACCTTGGGCAAGTCACTTATTTGCTTTAATTTCCTCAACGTTCAAGTGAAGATAATAATAACACCTGTGTCCCAGGCTTGTTGTAAAGTTCATACAAAATAGTAATTTTAAAGTGCTTAGCACAGTGCCTTACACATAGTAGGCAAATTCATGCCCTGTGACCCAGACCCTCCTCTCTCACCACCGACCACGCTGTCACAAGGACTACCTGGTTGGGTGCCGCATTTTTTATAATACTAAGCCCACTAAATCTGGAGCACTTCTCCTTTTTGTAAATTAACTAGTCCCCATGGAATCAAGGCCCATGACTTGGTCACAGTGTTCTGCTTTGACCAACTGTGCTGTTGAACAAGAGACATGAGCCAGAGAGCAGACAGGAGTTAGGGAAAAGAGAAGACTTAATAACCATCTTTGCACACACGAAGGGCTGTTGTTACACATGGGATAGGATTCTATTTTTTTTTCTCGACCTTGAACATAGAAATTAAATTGTATCAGTAAGGGTGAGCATTAGCTATAAAGGAGCATTTATAGCCATGACGATTCTTAGACTCTGGGATGGAACTGACAAGATCTCCTTTTTCATGGGTTCAGCCAACTGTGGGGAATGGTTGAGGGCCTGGACTTTAAGGGACTGGACAATGTGGCTACCTCTTTGTCAACTAGATGAGACTGTGTTATTGTTTCTGTCATTAATTTCACATTCCAGAAGCTCATTTCCCCAGAGAATGGACTTAGGGCTGTGCAAGTGACTTAAAGAAATAGAAATTCCCTAAGTAAATTTGACAGCTAAGTGTTATTACATGAATTGAGTCAATTCAGTTCTTAATATTTCCTGATTCTCTTAACTTCCTGTCTTTTTCCTCCCCCAACCATTTATAGTCTTTTAAAAAATATGTACCAAGTATGGCTAGAGCCTGTATTAGCTAGGATCTTGGAAAGATGTAGAGGCTCATGGAAGCATTATGGGTCAAAATCCTGCCTCAGACAATTGCTTTAGCTGGGAGGGTTAATTAACCTCCCTGTACCTCAGCTTCTTCGTCTGTAAAATAAAGGGGTTGAATTGATGGCTTCTAAGGTCCTGTTAGGTCTTACAACTTAGAGCTGAAAGGGACCCAGCAGATCGTCTAGTCCAGCCCTCTCCTCACCCCCCTCACTTTACAGAAGAGAAAAATGAGGCCATATCTATGAGAAGAGACTTAGCTGAGGTATCATCCAAGTAAATAACAGAGCCAGGATTCTGATACAGGTCCTTAGACTCCAGCCTTAGTGTTCTTCACATTTTTGCAGGTAGCACAAAATGTGGAGGAATAACTAAGATGTGAGATTATAAGGTAAGGATCCGAAGACATTTTGATATACCAGAATGAAGGGTTGAGTCTAATAGGAAATGTAATTGGAATAACTATAAAGTAGAAAGTAATTCCTATGAAAATAGATCTGGGGGTTTTAGTGGACTACCAGCTGGATATGAATCAATACTGGGGAAAGGAAGCGATCAAGGGAGGGTGAAAATTTGGAACAGAAAACAAATTATTAAGTTAAAAAATGAAAGAATCAATATTGTAATATTGTGATATGCATAAAGAAAAGAATGGAAATGGATGGGAAAAGTCAAAGATGACAGTCAGCTTTGGTTAAGTCAGTCTGGTCACCACATTTTAGGAAAGGCATTGATAGTACAGAGGAAGGAATCTGGGGTGGGGAGAGAACTAGGGTCAATGCTGTAAATAAATCAGATCATGAAACTAATGATATTTCAGGAAGAAGAAAAGGCTTAATGGAAGGACATGATCACATCATCAAAGTATTTGAAGACTTGTTGGGTGGAAAAGGAACTAGAGTACCCAAGTAACCCAAGAAGGCAGAAGTAGGAGAAAAGCGTGAAATTTGAAAAGCGGCCTATTTGGATCAGGAAAACTTCCTTGAGGTTAGAGCTATCCAGAAGCCAATGGGACTAAAGTGAGTGCTAGTTCTGTTGAGAAATTCAAGAAGAGTCAGAGCCTCCCCTTGTTGGGCATATTATAGTGAGAATTCTTGTATAATTAGGGATTAGCCTAGATGCCCTCCAACATCTGTTCCAACACTGTTATTCTGTAAGGACTTCTTAATAAGAAGAAATGAACTATCTTTCTAAGAATGAATAAGGCCCTGATGGACCTCCCTGTAAAAACATGGGGATTTTGGGGTTGCTGAATGAATAAACAGTCATCAGCAAATCATGCTGATCATTCATATTGGAAAGAGCCCTGCATTTGGAGGACCTGGGTTTGAATCCTAGCTCGGCTCATTATCTTTGTTATGATCTTAGGCCATAACAACAAGCGTTTATTAAGTGCTTACTATAAGCCAGGTACTAGACTAAGTGCTGGGGATACCAAGAAAGCTCCCTTCCCCTTTCCCCCTAAATGGTTCTTACTTTCAGGGAACTTATAATCTAATGAGGAAGACAACATACAAGCAATTATGTACATACAAGACACAGACAATGTTTACAAACAGAAAGTCATGTCAGAGGGAAGGCACAGACAGAGGGGGAGCAGGCAGGTGAAGCAATGGGGGTGCAGAGGATGGAGAAAGGCCTTTTCAAGAGGAGAGATTTGAGCTGAGTTCTGAAGGAAGCCAGACCTCTCTGACCATCTATAAATTGAATGACTTGGATTAGATGACCTCTAAGGTTCCTCAATTTTGTGACCCGCTACTTGTGTAGGGTATTTATTGCTAGGTTTTCTGGGGAAAATGGAGAAGATATGCAACCTTTCGAGAAAGCTAATTGGTTATAGAAAGAAGAGGCATTGTCATCGAAAATCAATGGAGTACCAGGAAGAAAGAGATCAAGTGCTACAGGAACTGAGCAGTGGCAATTGGATTTGTGGTCTTGATTGTAGTTTCAATCATTTTTTTTATTTGTATCTGACTCTTTGTGACCCCATTTGGGATTTTCTTGGCAAAGATACAGGAGAGGTTTGTCATTTCCTTCTCTAGCTCATTTTACAGATGAGGAAACTGAGGCAAACAGGGTTAAGTGACTTGCCCAGTCACACAGCTAGGCTAGTAAGTATCTAAGACCAGATTTGAATTCAGGAAGATGAGTCTTCATAACTCCAGGCCCAGTGCTCTATCCTCTGTGCCACCTAGCCAACCAGGAGATTTTTGGAGAGAGAATAATTTCATTAGGCTGGAGGAATTAGAAACCAGACTGTAAGGGGCTTAGAAGTGAATGTATGAGGAGGAAACTGAGGCAGAAGGAATGTCTGTGGTTGCTCAAGGCAGTGATGGAGAGAAGAGAGATGGGATAGCAGCTCAAGTCAGCGTTGGGTGAAACCTTTTTTTTTTTTTTTTTAAACTAGAGACTTCTTTATATGTTTGTGGGCAAAGAGGTTGGAACTTGTGTAGTGGGGGAAGGCGGAAGTTGCTGGAGAGTGTGGGAAGGAATGGGAAAGATCGATGCAATCAAGGGTAAAGGCTGGGTGATAAGGGGAGTCCTCTCTGAGATGGAAGGAGGAAAGAAGATGAATGAAATACTGAGGAGGTCTGAAGCAAGGCGGGGATGTGTGTGTTTTCTACTGTGAGTGAGGAGGTAGTTTGGTGATTATAGGCTTAAAAAGCTTCAGAAAATTTTTGTAACTGTTTTTATGGAGAATAAATATAAATATATTTATATATAGATATAAATATGATATATTTATAGATATAAAATGAATAAGAAGACTGCAGGGGGTCTATGAGATCCCAGTTGTGGTTAAGCGGTGAATTTTCTAGCAAAGAGCCAGTCCAAGAATGACAAAGTACTTTTATTAATGAAAAGTCTTTGTATCCCCAGCACCTAACATTGAACCTGACATATAGTAGATGACTCATAAATGCTTGTTGACTGATTGATTGGTTGGGATTTATCTTCTCTCCCATCTTCCCCATCACCCATTTCAACTGGAGAGTTCTCTGCTTTTAGAACTTTCTTGGTGGTCAAGATAAAGAGAGGATGTTCTCGTGAGAGTCTGGGGAGCAAGGCAAGTGGAAACTCATTTCTAGCCCATCTAGCTCAGCAGTGATTGAGGCACAGGGCAGGTGGGGTCTGGGTTGGTATATCTTCTCTGAGTCTTCCTAGTTCTGATCTAGAACTGTGTTGGTCTGCACATCGTGGATTGGTGGAGGCATCCTTACAAGCATGCACAGCTTGGAGGTGGGCGTCTGTAGCCCACACATTGGCCTGTACTTTATTTTTTTGGCTCTGATGCATGAATTCCACAGAGAGAAAACAATCACTCTGGACTCTTGTTTTCACATGCATGATTATAGAAGTGCTTCTGCATTTCCCTTCTCTCCTAGTGAAGCAGCTCTTTATTTCAGTCACAGTAGAGAAATCTCTGCCTTCCCCTTTCTCTGTGAAATAAACAGCTCTTGTTGAATGAATTTTGGCTTTGAATAACCTGCTTACTACACATGGAGTATTATAGGCAGATTTTTTGGTTCATGGTTCTTGGACCCTGAAGGAAGAAAGCCCCCACCTAGAATGTTAATACTGCAATCTTTGCCAGCCTCAGCATCAGTTAAATACAGTTAACTGTTTCTGGGCATTATACAAGAGAACTGCCCACTAGGGACTTACAACCCAAGACTGACTGTCTTGTACAGACAGTGTTGTATTGTGGAAAGAGCACTGGCCCAGGAGACTTGGGGTCCACTCCTGTCTCTACCACTGGGTGATTCATGGCAAGTCACATGCCCCTTGGAGCCTTGATTTCTTCATCTCTAAAATGGGGACCTGCCCTTCTTTCCTAACAGAGTTGTTTTTATAGTCAAATGAGAAAATGAACAGCAAAGCACTTTATAAATTAAGTGCCTCCGTCTTCAGTGGGTCCTTATTGCCTGTTCTTTAAAGCTCATAATCCTTTGCCTGACGTTTAAGGTCCTCCATAATATAGCATTGCCCTACTTTCCTTGCCTTATTTTATATTTCTTCCCATATTTCACCATATAGATCTTCTTTATTTCACAAACACTAGCCATTCTTCTGCTTCCTTGCTTTTGTTTGCCATGTTCCCTTTTTCTACAGTTTTCCCTTCCCCCCTTTCCTTGTTGAAAGCCTCCCAGCCTTTCAAATCCAACCCCAGTGCCACCTCCTTCATGGAAGCTTCCTTGGTCCCTTCCAGTCAGTAACTTTTCTCCCTCCATTCTTGATCTAATTGATCAAGTACCAGAATCAGGAAGACCAGAATCTGAATCTAGCATCTTGTGCTTACTGGCTATGGGACCTTGGACATAATCACTTAGGCCTTTTGAACCCTAGAACCCACTTCATAGGGTTATTGTGAGGATCAAATCAGATAATGTATATAAAGTGCTTGGCAAGCCTTGAAGTGCTATATATATTTTAACTGACATTATTATTAATATTATTATTTTTATTATAATACTTTGAACTTCTCTGATGAACTTTTATTGTAAATTTTGTGTATTACAGTTGAACCTAAAGGTAGGGTCCCTATCTACTTACTACCTCTGTGATTTTGGGCTAGACAGTTAATTTCCCTTGTCCTCAGTTTCCCTTTTTGTAAAAGCAAAAGGTTAGACTAGATGGTTTCTGAGATCCTTTTTAACTCTAGATCTGTGTTTAGATCTCTAGACCTAGGTCCTGGCTTCCTATGAGTATTTTCCTTAATGCCTAGTGCTGTACAGTGCTCACAGTAGGAACTTGATGTTTTGGGCTCACAGTAGGTACTTGATATGTTGGGCTCACAGTAGGTACTTGATACGTTAGATTGAGAAATGAATGAGTGAAGTTATAATTCAGTTCACAGACAGTCTTTGAGCACATATCATGTCCAGTAAACTGAATATAAAGACAAAAATAACAGAACTGCTGGCCCCCAAAAGTGTACATTTTAGTATTGTCCCTAAAAGTCTGGCAGGTCCAAAGTGAAATCAAAGGTGTTTTCTCCAAAGCATCTGCTCAAAAAAAAAAATCCATTGTAGATTTGCTTTTACAATGGAAGATAGTCCTGTGGGAAGTGAACATAAGATAAGTAAAAAGATTGTAGCAGATCAGTGAAAAGTCAAAATGTAAGAGTCAAAGGAACGGCCTGATGAGTTTTTAGGGTCATAGGTACAAGGGTTCTTAACCTTTTTTGTGGTGTCAGTCCCTTTAAGCAGTCTGGTGAAGCCTATAGGCCCTTTCTCAATGTTTTTAAAGGCACAAAATAAAGTACATAGGATTACAAAGAATGCCAATTATATTGAAATAGAGTTATCAAAATATGGTAAAAAAAAAACAAAAACCAAAAAAGTTTACAGATTCCAGGTCAGGAAGTCCTCATTTGAGGTCTGGAGGCTTTTAAGTTTAGGTAGCAGCTGATAGAGGGCAGAGAACTGTGAGAAAGAAAATGGAACAAAGACCCCCAAACTCATGTTTTTGTCTTTGAATCATAGGTGACATGAGTGAAAGTAAAGCCAAGAAGATTGAAATCAAAGATGTGGATGGGCAGACGCTGAGTAAGCTGATTGACTACATATATACAGCTGAAATTGAGGTGACAGAAGAAAATGTCCAGGTAACCGGGGCCTCAGAAATGAGCGTGGTTGTTAGGAATACAGTTGGCACTGGTTTGGAATTCCAGGGGAGGAGGAAGGACTGAATTTGGGTACCATCTAACTTCTCAAGCTTTCATGGAATGGCTGCTAGACTTGGGGGTGGGAGACATGGGTTTAGATTCTGGCTTTGACTTTTACTAGCTATGTGGCCATGAGTAAGACACATATTTGGGTTTCGGCTTTTCTCTACTGCAAAATGGGCTTACTACTTATGTCATCTATCTCAAAGAGTTGTTATAAAGACAGTGCTTTGTAAACCTTTCAGTTCTAGAGACATGGAGACATTTATAATTATTATTGAGTACTTTGTCTTTTGACTGTGAAGCCTCAAGTAATTTTTGTTGGGTAAAAGTCATAGTTAAGTGCTCTCATTTGTATAGTGCTTTACAGTTTATAAAGTTTATTCACCGCTCCTACTCTCTGTGGGATGCTCACAGTATCCCTATGAGGGTGGCAGGGCAAAGGTCAGTATACCCATCTGTAAAATCAGAGTATTGGATTAGATGATTTTTAAAGACCCTTTTTCTTTCTCTCTCTCTCTTTCTCCCATGGGGGGGAGGGTGGATGTGGAAGGGGAAAATGTTTGATAATGAAAAAAACAAAAATTTATTTAAAAAAAAGGAAAGTAAGGGTAATTGGTATGAATTCCTGGGCAGTGATCATCCCAAGCCTTTCTTCCCAGTTGTTCCTGGCTCTGGGCTTCTAATTATCTAGCTCTTTATGAATTTAGTAATCATTAGCAAAAGCAAAATTTCAATATACAGAAATAAAGATTTTATAAGCAACTGAACAGCTGTTATATATAGCTTTAAAATACGTGTCTGTGTGTGTGTGTGTGTATGGAGAGAGAGTTGGGCAGATTGAACAAGGCCATATCAAAATTGCTATATTTATTTTTGTCTCCTTTTGCATTTCTTTTCAAAGTATATTTTTATTTCATTAAATGTTTCCCAATTACTTTTCATGTTCTTTTTAAAAAAGAACCCAGCTATTTTCTAGTGTCCCCTGCTCTTTGCTACCTCTAGGGGCTTTTTTACTATTCCCTTCCCTACTTCCATTAAAATTTACTTCTGTGTAAATGTCTTCTATGTCAGACCCTGAGGACTGAGATAATATGATAAGCAGGACTGGGCAAGCTAAAATGTGATAATGGGAGACAGTTAGAGGAAGCCTCAAGGACCTCCCTCTCTCCTCCAAGTTAATATAACCGTTTTTAACAGTGCCTCTGAAGGTAATGCTTCATTCAATTTAATTCAACAGGCATTTATTATTGGCAGGACTATGCAACTATGCCATGATTGGGGATATATAAAATCAAAAGTTGTCCGCCATGAAGAGTTCAAAGAAAGAATACTGTGGACAAATGGAGCCCTAAGTACGCTAAGAGGAGGGCTGGAGGCATTGAGACCCCTCTCTAGGGCTGAACTATGCTTAGTTCAATGACCTGATAGCATCATTTGTTCCTAGTCACCTAAAATTCTATATTTTACCCAACTTCTCCATGAAGACATGATTTGTGGTTTGGCTTCAGCTGGGGTAAAAATCATGCTTTTTAAAGAAATTATTTTTCTTACAACAACCCTATGAAGTATGCAAATGTTACCCCCATTTTATAGATTCGGAAAGTTGGGTTTCAGAAGAAAGGTGATCACACAAATTGTGTGACCTTGGGCTCTGACTTATCCAAGTTTATATAGCTAGTAAATGTTAGAGAGGGCCATTTATAGGATCATCAATTTAGAATTGTCCCCTCAGAGGCTACCCAGTCTAATATTTTACAGATGAGAAAATGGGACCTACAGGCATGTTCAACATCCATAAGTAATACCAGGTCTTCTGACTCCCTTGTATCATGCTGGCTCCCCACAGGTTCGGACTCTGAGTCCTTAGCGCTCTCCTTAGTAGCGCATGCCTATAGAGGTGACTGAACAGCTCAGACCACATCTTGCAGCCAGATGTGGCAACAAGGTTGTGGTGCTCATTGCTGGCCTGGGCACTGAGCCCTGAAAGGAGTGATGGAGCATGGCCTGGCTGGAATTCCAGCAGTTGGTGCACTCCAAGGCAGAGCACTTCCTTTTGTTATTGCTAAAGGAAACAGAAACTTTGGGACGGGATATCCTCTGCTCTGTTTTCTTGTCATGGGGGTAGGGGAAGCCAGACCTGGAGAATGGTACACAAACAAGAAATGGAAGAAAGGCCAATAGAGGGGGGAGGCAGGCTGTGTATCTTACATGCAAGGGTCATTCCCCAAAACTGTAATGTTGTCCAGTAGTGAACTACATGATTTCTGTCCTGTGGCATTCTTCTACTCCTGAATGCCATATGGGTGACAGTTTAACCATTATAGCTTCTTGAGTCTGACTCTTGGTGACCCCATTTGAGGTTTTTCTTGGCAAAGATACAGGAGTGGTTTGCTTTTCCTTCTCCAGCTCATTTTACAGATGAGTACACTGACACAAACGGGGTTAAGTGACTTGCCCAGGGTCCCTCAGCTAGTAAGTGTCTGAGGCCAGATTTGAACTCATGAAAATGAGTCTTCCTGACTCTAGGCCCAGCACTTTATCCACTGTATCACCTAGGTGTCCTGTTTATGTCTTCTATCCTCTAAAGAAAAGAATTTTCTTCCTTGAAATTGCTTTCTATCGGCCTATGTATGTTTACAGGTAGAATATAAGCTCCTTCAGGGTAGGGGCTGTTCTCGCCTCCCCTCCTTTCCTCTTCTCTCCCTTCCTCTCCTCTCTCCTCTCCTCTTCCCCTCCTCCCCTCTGTTTCATCTCCTTTTCTCCTCTCCATTCCTTTCTTCCTCTCTCCTGTCCTCTCCTGTCCTGTCCTGTCCTGTCCTCTCTTCTCCTCTCCTCTTTCCCAGAACCAATAACACATAGTAATATGCTTAATAAATGTTTGTTGAACTGAATCTAATTGAAAAACAAACAACCACCTGCAAGCCTAGTGCACAGAGCTGTAACAGAATAAGGTAAGGTAAGCACAGGCTCCAGGTCGTCTCTTCCATTTGTAGTCTCGCTGCTAAGTTTAGGGGCAGTCCAGTTTTAAGGAAAGATGTATGGTAGAATAGGAAGAGTACTGCCTCCGGACTCAGTCAGGATTCAAGTCTTACCTTTCATACTCACTACCTTTATGACTTGGTATCCTCATCAGTGAAATTGAGGTCCCTCATAGCCCTAGATCTATAATGTGATGAAAAGGTGGAATCTTCTGGAAGCCCTTGTAGACCAAGCAAAATAAGTATTAGTATTTGGGGCAGCTAGGTGATGCAGGGGATAGAGTGACAGGCCTATAGCCAGGAAGACCTGAGTTCAAATCTAGCCTCAGATATTTATTAGAACTGTGACCCTGGGCAAGTCACTGTTTGTCTCAGTTTCATCATTTGTAAAATGAACTAGAGAAGAAAATGGTGAACCACTCCAGTATCTTTGCCAAGAAAACCCCAAATGGGGTCATGAAGGGTAGGACATGACTGGGCAACAACAAACAATGTTCCAGATGTGTATATCAAGACAATCCCTGCCTTCAGGGTACTTGAATTTTATAGATGAGAACAGAAAAACTGAGGGAAAATGCTGGAGGTAGCATTAGGTACTTCGTTCTCTATTTTTTCTCAGACCCGAACCTGTTAGCTTTTTCACTATATTTCCAGCCCTCAGAATGTGCAGGCCAGGTTCCATTTTGATACCAAGGTGGAGTTGATTCTGTAGATTCTTTAATTCATAACTCTGGATGTGGAATCAGACGACCTGGCTGGTTGAATCCTGTAGGCAAGCCACATAACTCCTCGGAGCCTCAGTTTCTTTATTTATAAAATGAGGGTAATAGTACTCATGCTCTATATTTTCTTGATGGGGTTGTTGTGAAGAACAGGCTTTGGAAACCATAAGGCATTATATAACATGACTTATTATTGTTACTATTATCATTTTAGCAGTCTAGTCCACACATCTTATCCTTTCACCCTCCTAATTTCCTTTCTAATTCCTCCAAGGAAGAGAAAAGTCTTTTGACTCATAATTATCATCTAAAGATCAAACAGTGGGAACAGGCAATTAGAGAAACCACAGCTCTGTTCATTTTAAGAAGCAGCCAACGGCAGTGTTTTCAGGCAGAGGCAGACTCCAGTACAACGAGGAGGCCAAATTATCATTTTTGTGTCCTTGGTGTGATTTCTAAGCAGCAGGGAAACTGAAAACTACAGGGGTCGCTCTGTCTAGAGAAATTTCAGAAAATGAGAGTGTAGCCTGAGAACCCAGAAGTTATATTCATTAATTCAACTCTCCAGACAGGTGTCATAAGAACAATTCACATTCCTATAGTAGCGTAAGTTTAACAAAGCACTCTTCCTTCTAGATACCCTGTGAATTGGGTGGTACAAATATTGTTGTACCCAATTTACAGATGAAGAAACTGAGGCTTTGAGAAGTTAAGTCACATTATCCCCAAGGAACTTTTGGAGGCAGGACTTGAATCCAGGTCTTCTCTCTCCCAATCCATGTGGTCTCACACAAGCTTGGGAACATGAGTACAAAATAGTTTCTACACTCTACTGCTAACGTGGATTTTTAGAGCATTTTTTCCATAGAATGTAAGTGTATTTAAATAGTTCAGCGTGCATATATTAAGTGCTTTCTGTGTACCAGGAAACAGCAAACCACTCTAATATCTTTGTCAAGAAAATCCCAAATGGGGTCGCGACTGAAAAACGACTAAACAAAATGTAGCAGGCATTAATCATGGGATCACTGGTCTAGAGACGATCTCAGAAGCCATATAAATCCAACCCCTTCATTTTGTAAATGAGTAAACTGAGGCTCAGGAAGGTTATGACTTGCCCAAATTCATGCATTGAATAAGAATTGAACCCAGTTCTACTGCTCATTCTAATCTACCATGCCTGCTTTGCTATGCTAGGTGCTATGGATCCAGATAGAAAAATGAGAAAAAAATAGCCATTGCAGGGAGCTGACATTCTATTAGGTGGTCTTTTGAAGGTAGGTCAGTGACAGACAAGATCACTTAGTGAAATGCTCATTTAATAGTATAAATATAATGTAATATATTATATAACAGATATAATATGATATTATATAACATATACAATGTAATGACGTATGTAATAAATATAAATATAATACTATAAAATAATAAGAACAGTGTCAGCAATAATGCATCTTTACCTCCTTTATAGAACGCTTGATTTTAAAGTGCTTTTTACACACATTTGGTACAGATGCAAGGACATACTTGAATACTGTCTACCAAGGGAACACCCACACCAGCAAAATCAGAGATCCTTGAAGTATGACCTTCCCTCTGGGACTTTGTTGGTCTGGGTGCTCCTTTCACCGATGCCAGGTTCAATTTATTCCTCTTGGTGTCGTTAAGAGTTGTTGTGGCTGAAAATTTCCTATTTCTGTGGCCAACCTAGTCAAGAGCCTTTCTGAATTTAGCTAGGCTGGCCCTTGTCCAAAAGACATCAAACGTTCATTGCCAGGCAGGTAAGATTATCCTCATTTTATAGATGAGTTAACAAAGGGGCAGAGAGATGAACCTATTTGCTGAAGACAACACATTCAGAAGAGGGTAGAGTCTGGATTGGACTCTAGGTCTTCTACCTTTTTCTTTCCATCATGCTACCTTCTGAATTACAGTAGGTCATCCCTTCACACTTCTTCCACCCCCTCCGTAGCTATTCTTGAACTTTATTATATCATAAGGTAGGTTGCTCCTGTTCCACCTTTCAGTGATTGAGGACATTGCTGTCTTAGTGAGAATAAGGGAATTTTCCCAGTTTTGTTTCTGTCACACCCCACATCAAGAAGAAACACTTTAGTGGTTACGACTCTGGGGCTTGGAACATGATTGATTCCCCATCCCCTTTGTGTGTACATGTGTGTGCCTGTTTGTGCAAAAGGGGTAGGAATAGTTAATGATATCTAAACTTAGCCAGCAGGACTGAAGACTAATCTGTTCTTGGAATCTGTGTATCCAGGCTGAGCAAGCCTACAGGTTAATTGAGTTTCCTGTTTTATGGCTGCCTGGTGGGGATGGAGCGCTGGTGGGGGATGGAGGAGGCAGAGTCAGTGACTGACTGGCTTTGTCTACTTGGAATGGATCAGTGGTTTAGGAAAAAACCCAAGGACACACTGCTAATTGATGGCTATCCTACTGGGGCACAGGGGAATAGAAGGGGGGGTCAAAGGCAGAGGGGATTGGTATATGACAGCTAAAACAATGGCTGGAACTTATAGAACCAGTATGAGGTTTTCAAAGCACTTTGCACACTGAATCTCATTTTGTCCTCTCAAAAACATTGATGTTGGCCCTGTTATCGCCATTTTACAGATGAGGAAACTGAGACTGTGAGGCTCAGAGACTGACTGAGAATTACTGAACTAGTAAATGTAAGAGGCAGGATTTGAATCCGTGTCTCCCCAAAGGCCATTATGCTCTCCTTTATTCACACTGTCTCTACAGACACAGCCACAGAATAGTGAGAGAGATGCTTTACTTGATGTTTTGGATTTCCTGAGAGCCAAAACACCTTACTTTAGGGAGCAGGTGATACATGAAAGATCAAGGAGCCTATGCTTGGCTTAATTAGGGTAAACACTGGGAAAGTAGTGCCTTGGGTCAAGAATGTCAAAGGAATTAATGAAAAAAAAGTAAAGGAAGGATGTTTAGCAGTAACAGATCTTTAGCAGTAATAAGGCAGTAATTATATAAAAAAACTATCTGGTACTGGCTAAGAAATAGAAAGGTAGATCACTGGAACAGAGTAGACATGCAGTACACAATAGCAAATGATTATAGTAACTTTGTATTTGACAAATAAAAAGATTTAAACTTTGGGGATTGGAATTTATTATTTGGTAAAAATTGTTGGGAAATCTGGTAAGCAGTCTGGCAGAAATTAGGCATAGATCAATATCTTACACCGTTTACCAAGATAAAGTCAGAATGAGTTTGTGACCTAGGCATAAGAGAGATAACATAAGAAATTTAAAAGAACATGAAACATATGACCTGTCTGACTTATGGATAGAAGAACAACTTATGAATAAGCAAAAAGTAGGAAGCATTGTGAGGTGGAAAATGGATAATTTTGATTACATTAAATTAAAAAGATTTTGTAGAAACAAAACCAGTGTAGTCAAGATTAGAAGGAAAACAGAAAATTGAGAGAAAATTTTTATAGAGTACTTCTCAGGTAAAGGTCTCATATCTCAAATGTATAAAGAACTTTGTCAAATCTCTAAGTCCACGAGTCATTCCTCAATTGACAAATGGTCAAAGGGTATGAACAGGCAGTTTTTTGACAAAGAAATCAAAACTATTTATAGTCATATAAAAATGCCCTAAATCACTATTGATTAGAGAAATAGAAATTAAAACAACTTTTGAGATATCATCTTTTACAGATTGACTAAAATGATAAAAGGAGAAAGTCACAAATTTTGAAGGGGATGTGGAAAAATTAATTCATTCTTGATGGAGCTGTGAACTGATCCAGCCATTTTGGAAAAGTCTGGAATTATGCCCCAAAAGTTATAAAACTGACCCAGCAATACCACTTAGCTCTGTTTCCCAAGATGATCAGGGAAAAAGGAAAAGAACCTATATGTTCTAAAATGTTTATAGAAGCTCTCTTTGTGGTGGCAAAGAACTGGAAATTGAGGGGATGCCCGTCAATTGGTTAAACAAGTTGTAGTATATGATTGTGATGGAATACTACTGTGCCATATAAGATATGATGAGTTGGTTGATTTTAGAAAAACATGGAAAGACTTACATGAAATAACCAAGAGTGAAATGAGCAGAACCCAGAGAATATTGTATATGGTAAGAGAAATATTATTCTAAGAACAACTTTGAACAACTAGGTCGTTATGAGTATTATGAATACTCAAATGAACTACAAAGGACCTGTAAAGGAAGATGCTCTCCACCTCCGGAGAAAAAACTGATAAATAGAAATATGTGTGTATGGTTTTACACACACACACACACACACACACACACACACACACACACACACACACAGATATATTTGTAGCCTTCTCTAGGGCAGGGTGAGGAGGGAGAAAAATAAGTGCACAGTAGAGAACAAAAGAAAACTAAAAGCACACAAAAGCATCTTTGAAAATGATGCACAATATTTGTTACATTGTTTTTTTTAAACTAGCAAAGAGTATAAAATGGAAATTCATGGTTTTATATGGAATCTTCTTTTTGTGCTGTGCTATGTATATGGGAATGTTCTCTTTTTTTTTTCTTTTTGTTATTTGATTTGAGAGTGAATAAAAATTTTTTTAAAAAGCTGCGTCTTGAACAACTGGCAGCTCCTGACAAGGGAAGGAAAAAGGGATCCTTCCCTCTTGGGTCAGAGGTCAGGGAACTTCCAGAGAGCTAGGTGCCTGGACTGCCCTGATGAGAGGCAAGTCGGGGTGATTTGGGGTAACAGCCAATGGCCAGGATTTGAATGACCTAAAAAATAAATGGTGCTGTGACCTGAGGAAATAAATCCGTCAAAGATGTGTTTTCATAATCAGAGCCCTCCTAGATGGAAAACAGTTGGCTGACCTCAGAGCTTCCAGGTGTTATTGAAACAGCCCAGAAATAAAGAGATTGTTATTGGAAGAGAATAACTGCTCTTTGGAAAGGAAGGGGACAAAAAAGCAAGAAGCTTTAAATTAAACTGCTCTCTTGGGAAAGCATCCTCCAACCATTATCCTTTTCCAAACTGAGCGTTTACTGAACAAAGTGGAGATTCTGGTTTCCATCTGCTTGATCCTGAGGGGTGAGGTTGGCCAAGGCACACTTAGGGAAGGATGGCAAGTATTTATGAAATGCTTACTTTGTGCCAGGCACTGTGCTGAGTGCTGGGGGCGGGGGTGGGAGCACAAAGAAAGCAAAGCCAAAACTGAACAACAAGGAGTTCACAGTCTAATCAGAAGATACCATGCAAAACAACTATGTACAAGCACGCTACCAATGGGCCAAATTAGAGATAAGCGACAGAATGAAGGCTTAGATCCCTCATGTTAAGAGGCATCAGGCAAGGCTTCAAGTTTCTAGTGGAACTTGAGGGAAGCCAGGAAACACAGATAAAGAGGGAGAGCACTCCAGGTCTGGGGGGCAGATGGGGAGATGGAGTGTCTTGGGTGAGGAAGACAAGGAGGCCGGTGTTGCTGGATCACAGAATAGGGTCTTGATGGGGCATAAGGTGTATGTAAGGAAGACTGGAAAGGTAGGAAGGTTATGAAGGCCTTTAAAAGCCAAGCAGGATTTTATATTTTAACCTGGAGGCAATAGGGAATCACTGGCATTGATTGAATGGGGTGGGGGGAAATATTGGATAAAGGGGATTGGGGTCAGATTTGTGCTTTAGGAAAATTATTAGCTAAGTGGAGGATGGACAGGAGGGAGGCATCAGGGAGCATGGGATGAAACATGGGAATTTGCGATCTTGGAAGTGTGAGTAGGCCATGGCCGGTCTGCTCAATCCCCACGGAACCTGAGTTTTTCCTCATATTTCTCCCTTTCCTTTGGGCTTGTTTTGCTTAAAACCTGAAACCTTGATATATTTATTGATATGTTTTTAGATCACTTTAGATCACTTTAGATCATTTTAGATCACTTTCATTTCCAAATATATCCCTTTCTTATCCAGCAAAGAATAAAAAATAAAGAGAAAAAAGGCAGTTCAGCAAATTTAATTAGAACATCAAGTGAGTATGACAGCATGTACAATGTTCTGCATCCATAGTCCCCCACCTCTTCAGAGAAGGAAAAGGAGATGCATTATATCCTTTCTATCCTGGGGCCAAATTTGGTTATTATAATTACATATTTAGTGCAGTTATTTTTGGTTGTTGTTGTCTGTGTCATTTACCTTGCAGCTATTTTATATATTAATTTCTTAGCCCTGCTTGCTTCACTTTCTTTCATTTCTTATGTCTTCCCTTCCTTCTTTGATTCTTTACCTATTCTTTATTAAAACACTAGTAATATTCCATTTCCTCATGTCATTTATTGCTTCTGTTAGCTATTCCCCAATCATTGGGCATCCACCTTATTTCCAGTTTCTCATTACCATGAAAAATGATGCTAGGAATATTTTGTTATATATACAAGATCTTTCAGTCTTTGACTTCCTTGGGGTATGTACTTAGCAGTGTGGTCTCTGTATCAAAAGAGACGGACATTGTAGTCAACATGGTCTTTTTCTGAGTTAAAAAAAAATCTATTTTCTAAGGTAGTATCTACTGTAACCTTATTAGATTCAGTTAAGTGTCAGTCTGTCCTACTCTTGAGCCAGGCCACTTGCTTTGAGAATTTTCTCATCATTTATGCAGTTTTCCCCATGCCTTGTGTGCCCTAGGTGGAAGGAGAACAGAAGAAGACAGTTTTGGGCCCAGAGTCCTGATTGGTGTGTTCCTTTGGGTCCTGGCTCAGATGAGAGCCAGGAAGAGAGCTGGGAGCTTTTTATTTTATTGCTGTCATTCTCTGTCAGGGTCTGGGAGATGCCAGGAGTCCACCTCAGGTATCTCAGTTGGCTACCTTTATTTCTTCCCTTCAGGTGCTGCTGCCAGCAGCTAGTTTATTACAACTAATGGATGTCCGGCAAAATTGCTGTGATTTTCTGCAGTCTCAGTTACATCCCACCAACTGCCTTGGCATCAGAGCATTTGCAGATGTGCACACCTGCACGGAACTCTTGCAGCAGGCCAATGCTTATGCAGGTAATGAGGAGGTAAAGGGAGGGAAGAGGGGGCTAACATTAACTTTTTGTGGTCAACCACCAAATATTTACTGAGCCACTGCTGTGATAATACCCAGAGGTATTGCAGGGTATTCAGGGGAAGTGTAGAACTTAGTCTCTTCCCCAAAGGAGCTTCTTTTTGGGGAAATCAGGCATAAATATGTGAAAATCAATTAATGATATATGAGATAGACATTTCCTCTTTTAAAATATTTTATTAATATCTTTTGTTTTTACATCACCAGAATTTTGCCCAATATCTCTTCCCTTCCCCATCCCAGATAGTCATTCTATATAGCAAATAATGTTTTTAAAGACAAAAAAAGTGGGAAAAAGTCAGAATAACTGATAAATACATTGAAAAAGTCTGAAAATGCATTCAGTATGTAATACCTATGGATTTCCCACCTCTGGTGCCCTCTCATCTCCCTTCTTTTGAGGCATGCTTGTTCATTATAATTTTGCAACATTGACTTTTGATTGTGTGTGTGTGTGTGTATGTGTGTGGTTGTTTTTTCCATTTATATTATTGTAGTCCTTGGGTATATTATTTTCTCTGCTTACATCACACTTCATCAGAAAAATTCATGTCTATCTTTTTATGCTTCTTTGTATTAGGCACATTCAACATTTCTTTATAGTAAAGTAATATTTTATTACATTCATATACCACAGTTTGTTTAGCCACTTTCTAATCATAGCCATCTACTTTGCTTCTGATTCTTGCTATCAAAAAAAAAATGCTGCCATAAATTTATTTTGATGTTTTCAGTGGTCCCCTTGGGGTATAAACTCAGTAATGGAATCTTTGAGCCAAAGGGAATGGACATTTCTATTATGTCTTTGGTAATTTCCTGATAACTACCATTTCCATGAAAGCAATGCAAATGACATTGCAAAGGTAGAACCAGAATTATCAAGTAAGTGCTGCAGGAATTCAGAAGAAGATTGCTTTGGGAGAGGCACTCTTAGGTGACTTCCTGGAGGAGCAAGATTTGAGCTGGGTTTTGACACAAAACGCCCGTGGAGGTTTTGTTCTATTTATGGCCAAGAATTTAGCACAATCACCTTCCTTTTTTCTAAAAACGTTTCTCTTGAGCCCCTTCTACCTCCTACCTGTATTCTGTGTCCTCCTAGCATACCAGATAGGTCATGCCACTTTGTTTTTCTTGAAGCAATGTAATAACCTTGGGTCTCTCCTTCCTCTTCTTATCAGTTTGTCAGTGTCCATGCCTGGGTCTTTCTGACTTTCCTTATGTGGTTGTGGTTTGTGAGACAGCTCTAGAAAAATAGATAGAAGGTGGGGCTTTGCATGAAGGACATTGTCTCAGAATAACAAGGAGGGAGATTCTTTGTTGGACACCTACCTGATTCTGCTATTTTGCTACGGAGATGTCCTAGTGGATGGAACACCAAACTGGGAGTCAGGAAGGTCTGAGTTCAAATTCTTTCTCAAACACTTATTGGCTGTGAAATCCTGGGCAAGCACTTAACCCCTGCAAACCTCAGTTCCTGTATCTGTGAAACGGGGGCAATGATAAAAGGGTCAGATGAGATAATGTACATAAAGAGATTTTCAAACAAAAGTTCTATATAAATATGGTCATTTTAAATTTTCTATCTGTTATCTATTTGTTATTTTTTATTAGTACTATTATCACTCTCCCCTCCCAAACAAAGGTTATTAAATTCTTCCTCTTCCCCCAGCTCATGAGGTGATTTTGAGAATCGCCTGTAGAAGTAGGAGGAAGCCACTCTGCTAACTTTTCCATCTTTCCTCCCCTTATTCTCCTTCTGTTTTGCATCTTATCTCTTCATTTTAGAGTTCTTTTGTAGTGTGTTGCAATGGAAAGAGCACTGAGTTTGGAGTCAGAGGATCTGAGTCCAAATCCTAGCTGTTCTACTTACTGCCTGTGAAATTTGGGCTCCAGGCTTTCCTTTTTTTAAATCTACAAATCAGTGTCTTCTAGCTCCCAAGAGTTGGTGGGGGAGAAAGTCAGTCCTAAGGTTTTGTCTTTCCCACCCTCCTCCAGCCCTGATTTTGCTGTTAGATTGATCCTGTGACTGCACCAATGGCCTCTCTGTCTATTTAGTTTGAGTGACATGTGCCCATTGGTGGTTCCTGTGTATGTGCGTATAAAGTGTGGGCACTAGGACTCATCAGAGTGGGCTGACCCTATGAATCAGTGGCTCTCCAGAGTAGGAGGTGTTTTGGGTGTCAAGGTTGAGTTGATAATTCCTTTATTTTCATTGCTGGGAATTTAGTTCAAGCTGGCCAAAAAACACCTAGCAAAAATTTAGGCATTGGTGGGACAGTCTTTTAGGAATGGTCAGAACTTAGAGTCATTCAACTGAGGTTTGAAATATTGTGTAATTATAATGATGAGCTTGGCCCTGAGAAAATGTGCTTCCATCCCTTTTCCTCAAAGGTGGAGGACTCTGGCTATGGAACATTACACATTCTGTCAGACTCAGTTTATGTCCTGGTTAGTTTTGCTAAACTTTTTTTCTATTTTGTTTTATCCTTTCTTTCCTAGGATGACTTGAAGAGTAGAAAGAGGGAGAGAGATTTAGAAATGAAAATGAAAGAAAAAAAGATACCAGTAAAATTTTAAATAAAGAATGGGGGTTTGGGAATGTTTCTGCCAGGTTCCCCTCCCCACTCCCTACCTCCAATCCATGTTCCTTCCCAAACAGCTACTCAGTTGCCTGTTTCACCCTTCCTTAATTTTCTCAGGCTTGATCAATAGAGTATGAAGACCTTGAAGCAACCTCTTTAGGGTCCAGGGCCTCTGTTGTCCCTGTACCTGTAGGATGAAATCTTTTTTCTTAGACTACATTTACCATAAGCAGTAGTGTCTTTTATGGATTTTGTTTTTAAAGAAAAGTTGTTTTGTCCATTCCTGAATGCCAAAAACTGCTGATCTTACAGCTTGCTTTGGGGAGAGAATTCTTCTTCATGAGTCCAGCAAGGGTGGCTGAACTAGGCTGTGAGAAGGCTGTTGGTCAGTCAATCCTCCCTCAGCACTGCTTGCTTTACTGTGTACCTGAAGTAAAGACATTTATCCACATTATCTGAGTCACGTGGACTGGTGCCTAGGAAAGCATTCCTAAGCAGGGACAATCATCTTGTGAACATCATTATTAGCACATGCTTCACTGAACCAGGGGCCATACCAGGGATCCTTATTTTGCTCCAAGGAAACTGAGCACAGTATTGAAATGCATTGGTTGATTTCCTGATTTTAGGTGAAACTCTTAGAATTGTGGAGTAGCATTTCAGAACTCAGAGGGACCTTGGGAGATGGTCCAATCTGACCCTCTCTCTGGAAGCCTAAGTATATACCAGGTGAACGGACTAAAGCTTCTGACTTCTTTCTCTTAGTCAAACTTATCAAGTAGATAATTCCACAGATGGGAAACCACCAAGCCAAGGGCTGGGCTAGATCCCCTCTGAGTTCCCTTTTCCTTTACTTCTCCTTTTCTTTCTCTGATGAGCTTTTCAGTTGTGACATGACTCCACCTCCTGAGGTGAAGGTAGGAATGTCATGCTTTCTTTTTCCTGCATTTGTCTTTGATTTTTTTGTTTGGGATATCATCCTCTACTTCCTTCCTCCCCTTTTAGAAGTAGGTAGTACGGTAGAAAGAGCCCTGGTTTTGGAATAAGAGAAATGAATTCAGATCCCACCTATGTGGTCTTGAGCAAATCAGCTCAACTCCCTGGTCTTCTGAGGGCCTTGGACTAGGCGGCTTCCAAAATCTCTTTCAGCCTCAAATTTAGGGTTTCTTCCCTCTTTCTCCTCCATGACCTCTGTTCTTTTTCTGGGTATCATCACTTGCTAGTGAGAGTGTTCTTTTAATTACTAGCAGCTTAAAGTTGTGGTCCTTTCTCCCTGTTTGCTTCTCCAAGTCCGGGAGGCAGCTCCTCTGACAGGCCCTGTGGTTCTGACCAGGGCAGGGAAATGGAGCCCCATGTTTCTTCTAAGTAGATTTGTAGGATTAGGCCAGGCGGCAGTTCTTCATTATCCTTGTTTCCAAGGTCCTGTTTAATCTTTAACCTCTGAGGCAAGGGACTGGGTTTATGTGGATTTTGTTGGTTTGTGATTAGGAGGTGCCCCTGTCCTGGCAGAGCCCATTCTGTGTGATGGTAATGGAGTGGCCATTAATAAAATGGCAATTAAAATTCTTGGGACATGTTGTTTACATCAGTCAATCAGGCAGAGCTGAAACCCTCCAGCCATAGGCTAGCAAACCCAGGGAGGACTTCACTAGCTTGCTTAGCCATAACTGAGCTTTTTAGAATGATCAGGCAGTTTAAAACCAGGGAATGTCATAATTAAAAGAGAGGGAATTAGAGTCTCAGCTGTCTCTTGGATTTTGCACATATTGGTAAGGGTTGGCCTGTGGCCTCTACCTTCTTCTCCATGTTACTTTTCATATTCATAAACGCCAAGATCAGATTTATCGTGACCCCTCCTCCCTCCCCCCCCACCATTACTGTTGTCTTTGTGCCTCTTACATTCACTATCTTGTGAGTTTTAACTTAAGAAAACTAGTAAGGTGTTGTACTATAGACTCTAGTTAGTTCTTGTGGCTGAGAGAAAAGCACATTTTATTGCTTCTAGTATCCAGAAGTTCATTTGTTCTAACTGGGTTACAAGAAAGCTTTCTTTCTATGGGTTCTTTCTCAAGAAAGACTCAATGGCACTGACTGCTGGGCAGCTCTGGTATAACGCTCCAGTGCCAAGGAGAGAAAACATACCTCTATTAGAAGCATGAATAGGGGGAACCAGGGGACGCAAGGTCTCTCTGTAGGGGGTGAGGGTCAGAGATTGATACTGACTTATGAGGTAGATGTCTGCTTAGTCCTATTTGCAACCAAATGTTCTGGCTCAGACCACTACCTTTTCTTGGAATGAATTAAGAGGAAATGGAACATTATAATGATGAAAGTTAGCCCTTTAGAAGAACTTTCCAGTTTTAGATTTCCAGATATTGCAATGGAATCAGATGGCACAGAATAGCCATTTCTAGAGATGTTTAACCCGAAGGGGGAAATTCCTTTCTCTACCATGTCCAGAGTGGGTTGGGCAGAGATATATAGAGATAATGACCAGTAATAAGAGGCCCCTCTGGGCAGAAAGACAAGCCAGGTCTCTGTTGTCTCCTTCTGGGACTGAGATGGTGAGGGAGCTAAGAACTATGGGCTGGCGGGAAGGGATGACTCTATGCACTGAAATATGACAGCAGACTAGAGAATGAATAGTTAGGAGTGTATGTGCCCCTGTCCTCCTACCATTGGCACATTGGATCATGGGGAGATTCCAGGATTATTTGGAATTTTCTAAAACATATTCTATGAAGTGCCTTCATTCACTTTGCTTCTATTTCTTTGTCAGACCAGAGTCTTAAGTTCAGGAATTCTGGAGGAGAGTCTTTACTTTTCCAGGAATTCTCAATCAGTAGAGAGATCTAATTTCTGTTCCTGCAAGCTTGTGGCCTTAGGGATTATAGGATCCAAGTATGGAGAGAGGATATGAAATATGAAATCCAGGTCCCTGTAGGTCAGGGAAGCTGCAGAGTATATCAGCTGTCCCCTTTCTGCACCTGTTTCCCTACTACCAACCTAGACATAAAAATGTAAAAAACATGATGTGGCTCCATCATAAAGCAGTAGAATAGCAGTCCCTCATGATACCCTAATTTTAGGCCTGTAGGATCACTGCATTACTGGACTCCATGCACTTTGGCTCTTTGGAGAAAGTCCTTTTTGGAGAATATTTTTTGTATTTATGTTAGAAACAATTCCATGGCTGGGTCTCCTTGCAATATTCTTCATTAATACTGATGGGGCAGGGAGGACTTTCTTGCCTTGGACCTAACATAACCCTGTTCGCTTCTTTTTTCTGCTTATTAAATACAATGAAACAATATGTTTAAAATGCTTTGCATACCATAAAGTACAATGTAAATGCTAGTTATTATTACTATTGTTAGTAGTATTCCGTATTATGTCTTATTCTCTTGCCAATATGTAAGATCATGTAGGCAGCTAAGGGGTGCAGTGGATAGAGCAGCAGCGCAGGAGTCAGGAGGACCTGAGCTCAAATCTCACCTCAGACACTTGACACTCACTAGCTGTGTGATCTTGGACAAGTCACTTAACCCCAGTTGCCTCATCCTGGGTCATCTCCAGTCATCCTATGAATATCTGGTCACTGGATTCAGATGGCTGTGGAGGAGAAGTGAGGCTGGTGACCTGCACAGCCCTCCCTCACTCAGAACAAAGTCAAGTGCAAGTCATGTCATCACTTCTCCGATGGCATGGTCTTCTTTGGTGATGAAGGATGAACACACACACACCTATGGGGTAAGTGAATGCCAGGGTTAAATCTTATCTATATTTTGTGTTTTCCCCATTGCCTGGCAAGGTGTTTTGCAAATATTAGGTGTTTAATTAATAAATATTTGTCAAATGAATGAATGATACCTGTATTTGTCTTTCCCTCCATCTCCCTCACCTGCTGATCTTAAGCAGTTGCTCTTGCCTGGATGGTAAGATGGCTTTCTGGTTTATGTTCAGGGTGCTCAAACAAATGCCATCTCATTCCTGACCTGCTGCCCCAGAAGGAACATATTTTGTATGGGCCTAAACTAGGGGTGGGGAACCTGCAGCCTCAAGGCCACATGTGGACCTTGAGGTCTTCAAGTGCGGCCCTTTGACCAAATCAAGAGTTCACAATCTTAAGTTTAGATTCAATCAAGGGGCCACACTTGAGGACCTTCAGGGCCACATGTGGCCTCAAGGCTGCAGGTTCTCCACCCCTGGAGACTAAAGTCTACCTTTCCCAAGAGAATGAAGCCAGAGTCTGTGGTTCTCTCTGTGGACAGGGGTGCGCTCAGTCTAGCTTCTACCTCATCTGTATACCCTAACTATAGTTTTTTATCCAGATGGATAAGAACAGACCTAATAATTGTGTTTTACTCATTGAGGCTTTGAACTTAAACAATAATTATTTATACTATAACTTTGGAATTAACTGGAACAGAGATAACCAGCACCCTCATTCACCTGGATATTCCTTTGCTTTCCACTCATCTAGTGTTAGAGGTGAGGCCTGGTGCTTTAGTGGAGAGAGCACAGGGTTTAGAGGCAGGGCCTCCATTCTCATCTCTACTTGTAATGTCATAGATTGATTCAGAGCTGGAAATGACTTTAGAGTCCATATAGTCCAATTCTCTCATTTTGTAGATGAGACACTGGGCCCAGAGAGGTGACTTGCCTACCCTCCTCTCCCCTCCAGCAGTAAGTGGCATGATCAGTGGGCTAACGTAGATCCTCCAATGCCAAAACTAGTCTTCTTTTCCATTACACAATGTTTTCTTTGGGCAAGCCAAATAATTATAATGGTGATGATAACAACAACAACTGATATTTGTACACCCCGTTAGGTTTTACAAAGTACGTTTATTTTCTCATTTGATTCTTAATATTAGCAGATAAATGTTAGTGACATTATTAACTCTGTTTTATAGATGAGGAAATTGAGGCCCAGGCAGTTGATGTAATTAGCTTTACAGCTAATAAGATGCAGAGGCAGAATTAAGCTCCAGGGTTTAGTGATTCAAAATCCATTGCTCTTTCCACAACCCCATTCACCGTCCCCTCTGGCTCCCCGGGTCTCAGGATCTTCTTCTGTAAAGAGAGGGGACTGAATAAAATGATTTCCAAGATCTCTTACCATTCTTAATCTCTGTGTCCCCTTATTTTATAGAGGAAAGGGAGGCCCCGGGAGAGCAAATGATCTTTTGAAGGAAAAGAAAGCAAAGGACCACTAAGCAATTTCAGTAGCAGGCATTATTATCTTTTAAAAATAAGTTTTATTAATATCATTCTTTTTATATAATAGTCATTTTTGATATACCACACTTTTCCATCCTGTTCCAAAATGAACTTTTCTCTTAACTGAAGAAAAACAGATAAGCAAAAAAAGCTGGATATAATTCCTGCTTCTTCTCTCCTTGCCTGTTTACTGAGAGGATGATGGCATCTAGTCCACTCCAATAAATATTTTTTAAGCACCTACTATGTGCTAGGCACTGTGCTAAGTGCTGGGGATACAATTAATAGAAAGAAAGTCTCTGCCTTCAAGGAACTTACAGTCTTAACAGAGAGACACCAGGGGATAGCTGGCATGGAGCATCTTGTTCTGGGGAGTTGAGATGAGGCAAAGTAGCACATGCAAAGCAGAGTATGTTTTATAATCTATTCTTTGGGACAATTCTTTGGTTTTTCAGTTACTCAGTTTGGCTTCCCTTAAGTGAGCTTTTAATTAACGTTGTATTCATTCTGTGTATTCTCCTTTTGATTTTACTTCTTTCCCTGCATCAGTTCGTATAAATCTCCCATGTTTCTCCGATTTCTGATGGTCATCATTTGTATTGCAGAAAAATATTACATTGTATTCACTTATTATACTCACCGTCCCAGTCATTCATTCATTCCCAAATGAGGGGCACCCGCTTTGTTTGGAGTTCTTTTCTGTCCTCAAAAAAATGCTTCAGTTCATAATAATGATGATGACAAGGTTTGTATAGTGCTTTGAAAATATTATCTCATTGGATCTGCACACAACCCTGGGAAGTATGTGCTATTATTGTCTCCATACTACCAATGAGGAAACTGAGGCAGACAAGTTAAGTGACTTCCTACGATCACACAACTAGTAAGTGTCTGAGGCTAGATTGAACTTAGACCTATTTGACTCCAAGCTGAGTGCTTTATCCACTGAACTAATTAGATGCCTCTGTGTGTGTGTATGTGTGTGTGTGTGTGTGTGTGTGTGTGTGTGTGTGTGTATCTATATATATCTATCTCACATCACACAGTCTTTTAGTCCTCAGGAAATGTGCCTAGTTGTAGTGTCAAAGGATATGAACAGTTTAGTCACTTTTAATTGCATAATTCCAAATATATCCAGAAAAATTGGACCAATTCCCAATTCCACCAATGGTATGCTTCTCATAGCCCTGTCAATATTTTATTTATGCTTACTAATAAAAAAAAGATTTTGTTTTACATTACCTTCATTTCCAAATATATTTTTCGTTCTCTCCACCCCAGTATTTATTTACAAAAAAGAGAGAGGAAAAAACATTTCAGCAAAGCCAGCTAACCATATTGAGTATGACGGTATATGTAATGTTCTATAGCCATAATTCCCCAGTTTAAAGAAGGAGGAAAGGTGTATTTTCTTCTCTTTTCTAGAGTCTACAGCCTTAACCGATCCTGTTTTTTGTCATTGCCAGTTTGCATGCTGTGAGCTGAAACCTTAGCTATTTTAATTTGCATTATTCTTAGTAATTAATGATGTAGGGCATATTTTTTGTGCTGTCATGTGTGCATCTTTTCTTGTTCGTTTATATCCTTTGACCATTTATTTCTTGAGAAATGGCTCTTGCACTTACATATTTGTGTTAATTCCCTGCATGTATAAATATATAAGTATGTATAAGATATACAGTTATTAGTGATATTTAATGAAAAGACTTTTTCCACTCAGAAATTTCACTTATTTTTCTATCTTCATTACTTTTATTTGTGGTCAGCTAGGTGGTGCAGTGGGTAGAGCACCAGTGCAGGAGTCAGGACGACCTGAATTCAAATCTCACCTCAGACACTTGACACTCACTAGTTGTGTGACCTTGGGCAACTCACTTAACCCCAATTGTCTCATTCTGGGTCATCTCCAGTCATCCTGATGAATGTCTGGTCACTGGATTCAGATGGCTCTGGAGGAGAAGTGAGGCTCACTCAAAACAAAGTCAAGTGCAAGTCATGTCATTATTTCTCTGATGACATGGTCTTCTTTGGCAATGAAGGACGAACACACACACTTTTATTTGTACATTAGTTCTTAATTTTATGTGATTGAAATGACTTTTTTTATAATCACTTCTTGCTTAAGAATTCTGCTGTAACTATTTAAAAAATTTTCTCTGTACTTAAACAATCAAAAGGGGAAAAACCTCTAGCATTTACATATATACAGGAAAAGAAGAACTATGTGAATCTGTGAATCTCTATTACATTTTGTTTTTATAAAAAGATATATAAGATAAATTTACTGCTAACTTCCAAAATTGTCTTATGTTTCCTTCTGAACTTCTTTCTGTTCTGTTCTGTGAATTTTCCTGAACTTTGTTGTGAAAATGCCTTTTCCAGGGAAAAAGACCTATTTGTACAAAACTATTTATAGCAGTTCTTTTTGTGGTGGCAAAGAATTGGAAATTAAAGGGATGGCCATCAGTTGAGGAATGGCTAAATGAACTGTGGTATATGTTTGTAATGGAATATTATTATGTTCTAAGAAATGACAAGCAGGATGATTTCAGAAAACCCTGGAAAGACTTCCATGAACTGATGCACAGTGAAGTGAACAGAACAGGGAGAACATTGTACACAGTAACAGCAATATTGTTTGATGAATCAGAACTGTAAATAACTTAGGTATTCTTAGCAATACAATGATCCAAGATAATCCCAAAGGACTAATGATGAAGCATACTCTCCACCTCTGGAGAAATCACTCATATTGATTGAGTATATACTGAAGCATGCTACTTTTCACTTTCTTTTTTTCCTTTTATTTGAGACTTCTTATACAAAATGTCTAA
Source organism: Notamacropus eugenii (assembly GCF_028372415.1). NCBI lineage: Eukaryota > Metazoa > Chordata > Mammalia > Diprotodontia > Macropodidae > Notamacropus > Notamacropus eugenii. Next base: position 335,384,379 of record NC_092872.1, read on the forward strand.
TATGGAAATATTTTACATGATTGCACTTCCGTAACTTATATCTGATTGCTTATTGTCTCAGGGAGGGAGGAAAAAAAGGAGGGGGGAAGGGATAGAATTTGGAACTCAAAATTTTAAATAAAAATGTTTGAAAAATTGGAAAAAAATTTTAAAAACTTAAAAAAATAGAAAATTCCTCTTCCTATTCTCCTTTAATTTAGATATAACCTTTTAATATCTGTGCTCATAAACATCAAACGTTTAAGATTTGAAGCTTATTGTGTAGTATAGTATAGGTTGCTCATCTAAACCTAGTTTCTGCCACACTATTTTCCAGTTTCCCCAGCGGTTCTGGTCAACTAGGGAGTCCTGCCAGTAATTTGTGTTTTTGGTTTTATCAAACAGGTAAACATTTTTAAGTGCTTCTCGTTCCTTTGTATCTAGGCATTTCCACTAATTGACTCTTCTGTTTTGTAAAGCAGTAATGAAATTTTTTTGATGATTACTGATTTATAATATAGTTTGAAGTCTGGTAATTCTGTTCTCTTCATTTTTTTTCATTATTTTTCTTGTGATTCTAGATACTTTGTTCCTCCAAATAAATTTTGTTATTGTTTGTCTCATTCTAAAAAGCATCTGTGAGCTGATTGATATAGTACAACATCTGTAGTTTAAGAAATTTTATCTTTTTAATCATATTTGTATGTCCAATCATGAACACTTACTATCTTATGGAGTTTTCCTTTATATCTGTAAAGAGCATTTTGAAGTTTTATTTATATAAATCTTACTTGTGCCTTAATAGTTTAATTCTCCATATATTTTATGAATTTTCTAATTATTTTGAATCAACTTTCCTTTATTATTATTTCTTCCTGGCTTTTGTTAATGTCACACAGAACTGCTAAAGATGTTTGTCGATTTGTTGTATATCCAGGGATTTATTTTTAATAGACCAATTTCTAGGAGATGTATTGGGGTCAGTATAGATTCCACTCAATCTCTCCTACACATTACAGATCTGTTGTGCTGTAGTTTAATGAAGTTAAAAGTGATAATTGATGCTGTAGCCCCACACGATCATCGTTCCTGATTTCTAGAAAAGACAAATCTGCTTCACCTTATTTTGTGTTGTGAATGAGGAAAGAGGGATAGGAAATAAATTTCCATCTTTGTAGGAAAGACTGTGTCTCCTAGGCTGGTACACACCAAGCCCTGTCCCTGAAGGAATTTATTCTGTACTTAGTCCATGCCAGCCAACCCTTCCGTAAGGCTGTGATCTTAGACTCAGCCTCCTGGGTCCTCTGGGATTTTGGAGAAGAGCTAGAAGATTTGAGAATATCCAACTCATTTTCCTCTCTGGTCCTCCAGGAGTCCTGTGGCTGCTTCTCCTTCCTGGGTGGGCCTCTTAAGAGGAAGCAGAATTTTCTTTTGAGATTTCAGAGGGAGGTTACATATGGGAGAAGGAGAAGTGTAAGCGAAGAAGAGAGGATGAATCTGCCATGGGTGAGAGACAAGAATGTGTAGGAGGCATGAAGAAGCTACAACATGTTATATCTTTAGGGATGATCAGTGGGTCTTGTTTCTTAATGAGTTCTGTGGAATATAAGCCTGTGATTCTAGCTCTGTTCCTTTCCAAGTCTCTGAACTGATCTGTCTTAGACTGTGAACTATGAAAATTAAAAAAAAAATGTCACTACCACCTTCCTTCTCCTACTCCTCTTTCAAATGTCATCTCCTTAGTCACGAAGCTGGTAAACACAGAATGCCAAATTCAGCTCTAGGGCCAGGGGTATGTTTTCCTGGTGTGTTCAGCTGACTCACCACATGGAGAGCAGTGTGGGTTCATCTGAAGAATGGATCTTCTTTGAGAATAAACCTGGCTTGTGGACAAATGCTAAATACTGTGAGCTGTATAGTGTGGGCAGGTGACCCACTCCCAAAAGTTACCTCTGCTTCTTGTTTTCCCCTTCTTGTTAGTACTGCCAGCTAGACATGCTATTATTTGAAAACCAAAAAACCAACTTTGTGGGCTAGGCGAGGTCATCTAGTATAGGTTCTCTCGAATGGGTTTAAACCATCGTAGGAAGAATCCCTCTGTCTTGTGATATGGAATGAAGGAAGAAATATTCTGTACCATCTCAGAGAGCACATATAGCACCAATTAGGGAAAGTTGGAGGGAGGCAAATTTTAGTTTAGTATGAATGGCAACTCTCATGATTAGCGCCATCTGAAAGAGAAATGGCCTATCTTAAGAAGTAATGAGCTCCTTGTTACTGGAATCATCTAAGCTCTGAGAAGTTGGGACTTTTTAAGATCATGTAATGAATTTGTGGCAATTCAGTTGAATAAAGCATGTAGCATAGTGTCTTTGGCAAGGTGTCTTGTACATAAAAAGTCCCCAACAATTTTTTTTCATTCTTTTGTTATTCCACTCATTCATCCCATTATTCCATTAAAATTTCAAAACACTTTTCTAGGCACTAGAAAAACAAAAACAGAATGGCCTCTGCCTTGCAGGAATTTACATTCTTTTAGGATGGAGAGGGAAATTGAATGTGGGTCTTCTGAGGCCCTTTTTATTATGCTGACAAGTTATTTTAATGTCTAAATTTTTTATTTCAATGTCTAAATGTCCATTTCCCCTCCTCTTTTCCTTCCTCCTGGTTTGTCACTTCTCTTTGTTAGTCTTTCCCTTTGTGGGGGTAGAGGAAGGTACTCAAGTTTGTACTATCCCTTTGTAGACTTGACTTGTCTTCAGGTCATGCTGAGCTGGGGACCTTAAAGTGTTATTATTGGGACATGTGTGCCTGGTGCTATTTGCACATGGTGTCATAGTTTGTGGACTAAAAGTGTAAGTAGGAAAACCTAATAGGAAGGAAATAATCGTTTATTAAGCACCTTCTTGTGCCAGGCACTGTGCTGAGTGCTTTACAAATATCATCTCCTTTGATACTCACAGCAGTCTTGTGAGGTAGGTGCTCTTATTATCCCCATTTTACAGTTGAGGAAACTGAGGAAGTCACACAGCTAGTTAGCATCAGAGGCTGAATTTGAACTCAAGGTTTTCTTGATTCCAGGCCCAGTGGGGTTATACACTGTCAGGCCACTTAACTTTCTTTATAATGAACTAGACTAGCTAACTGAGGAGAAAGGAATCATTTTTTGCACCCACAAAAAGTATGAGAAACTTCTTTAAGATTTTGATATTGTAAAGTGGATTCCCTGATCTACTTAATGAGTTTATATATCAAATGTGAGATAAGGGATCATCTGACGAATACTTCCCTATAGAGAGTTTATTGTTTTTTGTGTTCATGCTTTGTTTTCGAAGAGGACCATGACGTCAGAGAAATGATGACGTGACTTGCACTTGACTTTGTTTTGAGTGAGGGTGGGCTGTGAAGGTCACCAGTCTAACGTTTTCCTCCTGAGCCATCTGGATCCAGTGACCAGATATTGGTATGCCAGTTGTTGCCTTGATCCCAAGGAAATGGAACAGCTCCTAACTGGGTGTCAGGCACTGGGGCAGCCCCCAAGATAATTTAATTGGCTAGGATCCCAGGGGGGAATCAATACTTGCTGGATATCTCCCTTTCTATGCTCTCTAAGAGAGATGGCTGACTCTTGCCTTTTTCCTGGTCAGAGAAAAGAAGAAACCTGTGTTCCAGGTTAGGGAACCTTGTGCATATGGTAGATGGGTGAAGGGTAGGGAAGTCTCTACATGTGCACAGTCTTCTCCCAGGATGGATAATGACATTTTTTTTCCTTTTTTAAACAATAAGTTATTCAGATGGTGAAGATCTAACTGATGGGAAAGGGTTTGCTCATGTAGTTGCCCCAAAATGTTTTTGCTTTCTCTGGAGGGAAGGGTATCCATATCACATTTACACTATAAATTTAAGGGAGATTGTGTTGGACCTGTGAGAGAGCTAAGATTTACCAGAATGTTGGACTGCTGTCCTAGTAGCAATCCCAAGTTCAGCTTCTTTTGGGAAAAAACCATTGTATATACAGTATGTGTAACATTGAGTGCTTTGATGCTCCCTCCCACCCAATGCCTAATCCAAGTAGGTCATATTTTACTCCTCTTCAAAGGATTGGGGAATATCTAGGTTCTCCCCAACACTGCCCATCCCTCATAGTTACAACTGGCTCTTCCATGCAAGGATTACATGTAGTTTTCTGTTTCTGTTTATGGATTCCTGAGAGCTCTTTAAGTGTCTAATACATTTTTTGTAGAGTGAAATAAAGACTTCTCTATATCTGTGATTCATTTGTTACCTTGAGTGCTTGTACATTAGCTGGATACTCATTTTAGTTACATTTATATAAGCCTAGACATGAGTACATTTGGAGGTTTTGCCAGAATCAACTTTGGTAATAAATGATAAGCCAAAGATAAAATGAACCCTCTTGGAAAGTCACCAGAATCGAACCTGGCCCTTGTGAACCCAGTTTTGGTGGGACCACGATCCAGTGGTGACAACATTAAAAGAGTGATTGAATATCTGATTAAAAAATAATTAAAAACAAAATATGTACTGGGAATGCCAAGAGGGCCTGTGGCAGAAGTTTCACCTTTGGCTTTTATTCAAGAAGTACTTGTAAAACTGGAATGTTACCTTCCAGAAATGACCATTTTCATTTTTCAGCTTTTGCCCCTCAAAAGATTGCATAATGTTTTTTCATGTTCCTGCTGCACCCTCGTTTTTTATATTGAAGGAATATATACAACTTGGAGGCTTTGCAATATGCCTCCTATATCCTTAGAATTATCACCACCATCATTGTACCTCATATTTGAATAGGACTTTTCATTTTGTGATATGCTTTCAAATCAAGAATCAAAAAATCTCAGAGTTGGAAAGAACTTTATAGGTCATCTAATCCTACTCCTACCTGACTAAGAATCCGCTTTATACCTCACAACCCCCAGCTTTGTCTTGAAGATTTCTAGTGAGGGGAAACATAATACTTATATCGAGGTCTAGGGCAAGCTTTGAATGATTTTGACCCAAGCCTTCTTTCAGCCAAAGACAAGGTTTATTAGAACACCAGTTGGGGCTGATGAGATTTTAAGAATACTTGCTATTGGCCAGATTTTAAGAATCTCCGCATTGGCCACCTTCTTATGGAATCTGAGCACTTTAATGGAGGCAAGGATTATCTTTTACATGGAAGACTATGCAAACAGAGAAATGGTCTAGATGGAATTAAGAAGTGGCAGTCTAGCATGGGACCAAGTGCAGACTCAATGAGGGCCAAAATGAAAGGGCAGTTAATTAACTGGGGCCAATTGCCCCAGGTCAACACCAGGGGCCTGGGCCAAGTGGGAAAGTCCAGGGCTTTTTGGGGATCCAGATCCCAAAGATATGGTCTTTTCCTTTTAGGATTTCAGATCCCATCTCCATCACTTCCAGGGCAGCCCATTCCATATTTGTGTAGCTCTAAGTGTTAAGTTTTCCCTCATATAAAAGCTAATTTTATCTACTTGTAACATCTATGCATTGCTTCTGCCTTCTGGAACCAAGCAGAAGTCTAATTCATGCTCTGTAGGGCAGCTTTTGAAATATTTGAGCTTCCTGATCTTTGGCGATTCCATTCCTTTGTTTAATCTCTAAGCATCCCTTTAATTGATCCTCATGTACCTTAACTCCAGGCTCTTTACTTTCCTAGTTGTATTTCTCTTTACATTTTCTGGTTTATCAATGCCCTCCCTTTTGACTAGGAGTACAGTAGGAAAACTGCTTTCTAATCCTAAGCACTATGCCACTATCTTTTTTTATTTGCCTCTCTTTGTGCAGCCTAAGATCACATTCAATTTTTCGGCTAATGCTATCACATTGTTAACTCATTAAGCTTCAGTCCACTGAACTGCTGAGTATTTGTTGATAACTGTGAAGGAGGTAATAATGTAAGGATTATTATCTCCATTTTATGGGTGAGGAAACTGATGTCCAGAGAGGTTTAGAGCTAAAAGTGACCCTCATTTTACAGATGATAAGACTGAGACCTTAAAAGAAGAAACAACTTTCTCAAAGTCATGCTCACTAGGAGAGCCTTGTTCATGGCCATCCAGCTACTCAGTGTTGGAATTAGAGCCCAGGTTTTGTGATTTTTAATTTAGAATTAATGTCACTACTCACACTGCTTCCTTAAGTGGGAGGCACAGCCTTTGTCTATCTCAGTTTATTTGGTTATTTACACAGGGCTGCTTGAATTTTCTCTACTGTGGCAATAGCTCCTAACTTCCATATCTCTTGTTCTTTAAAATGTAAAAATACTTTTCTCAATGCAACTTTGTGAGGTAGGTCGTTTGATTATTAATTATTATCATCCCCATTCTGTTTTGGAGGAAACTGAGGCACAGCCACAAATTGTGGCTTTCCTGTTGTCATATAGCTAGTAAGTCTGTTTGATTATCTCAGGCTCCTTAGGAGAGCTTATATTAAATTTTTCTCCCCTTTCACAGTAGGTATACTTCTTAAACACAGCTCCTGCTGGTTGCCCTGGAATTCTCCCTTCTAGGAGAGGTACAGCCTTCTTGGAGGTGAGGATGCCAGGAGACCATTTATTGGAGCCACCCCATTCACTTCCACATTCAAAAATGATGTTCAGTGAGCAGTCACAGTGAATATGTTTCACTTTGTCCCAACCTTCCCTGTTATTTCTGATTAAAGAGAGACAGCCCCATTTCTACCTCTGACCTCCTCCTGTATGTAACCTCCCATGATCATCTGGCAGCAAAGGAGTCCTGGCCTAGTTTTGCCTCAGAGAGTTATGGAGATAGATGTCTACAGTTCTACCAGTTTACACTCTGAATTCAATTCGGTAGGAAGGTCTCAGTGACATTTTTCTGAAACTCTATTATTAATCACACTGAACATAGGAAAAATGAAAGCTGGGTACTTTCTGTCCTATTTTCTTCTGTGCTACTAAATACAAAGGCTTATAGAAAAGGATGCCTACATTGTTAAATTAAAAGCTCCAATTCCTTTCAGTTTTAGTTCTTTACCCTTTAGTCTCCTTAATAGCTCAGTTGGTAAATTTCATTGATTGCTTATTCTCCTAATACCTCACATTTACAGAACTCTAAAATTTATAAGACACTTCCTCTTAACAATCCTGGGCAGAAGGTAGGTTGAGCATTGTGACCCCCATTTTAAAGATGAGGAAACCAGAGACCAGAGAGGGGAAGAGATTTTTTTAGGAAAAAATCAGAACCAGGATCTGAACCAAAGTTATTTTTCACTATACTTCCATGCTGTTTGATTGGTGTAAGGGCTGGAGTTTATGATAACTTTATTTTCTGACCTTTGTTTTTTGAACAGAGCAGCATTTCCCAGAGGTGATGCTGGGGGAAGAATTTCTGAGCCTTAGTCTGGACCAGGTGTGTAGCTTAATATCCAGTGACAAGCTTACAGTTTCTTCAGAAGAAAAGGTAAAACAGTAACCCCAGGCAGGGGTTTGGGATGGGGAGAATGAACTTAATGTTTTTTAAGTTTAAATTTTTAATGGTGTCTTTTTTTTTCAACATTCCCTTCTTTTCTCAGTATGCCAGACCTTTCCATCCCCCCAATCAAGAACTAACTCTTACATTATAGAGAATAAAAAAGAGGAAATTAAAACTGTTTAAGAAAATTAACTCAGCAATCAGGTTCCACATTGTATTTAATGTTTCTCAACTATAGTTTGCCATCTCTAAAGAAAGGAGGAGTTACATTCTGTCTTTTTGAGGACTAGTATTGGTCATTATAATTATATATGCATAATCTAGCAATACATGTCATTGTTTTATATATTGTTATATGTATTATATATAATATTTGCATATTATATATGTTCAATATGGTATATATATGTGTGTGTGTATATATATGTATATATATATACATATACATATATATATAGTGAGAGAGAGAGAGAGAGAGAGAGAGAGAGAGAGAGAGTTGAGTTGTTTTCAGTCTTGTCCAACTCTTTGTAACCTCATTTGGAATTTCTTGGAAGAGATACTAGAGTGGTTCACCATTTTGTTCTCCAGTTCCTTTTACAGATGAGGAAACTGAGGCAAACACAGTTAAGTGACTTGCTCAGGGTCACACAGCTAGTAAGGTTTGAGGCCAAACTTGAACTCAGGAAGATGAGTCTTCCTGATTCCCAACCCAGGGCTCTATCTACTGTATTGCCTAGTAACACTATATATGTATATGTATGTGTATGTGTATGTGTATGTATATATATATATATATGTGCTATACACATATGTATATATAACAATAATAATAATAATTAACCATCTATTATTTATTAATATTTACCAATATGTATTATATGTATATAGTGTATATAGCAAAGAAAGAATTCAGTCTTTATTTTATTATTCTTTCCCTTTATGGTTAAATAATCATTGTGTACCTTGTTTTCCAGGTTCTGCTTGTTTTACTTTGCTTCAGTTCATGCTTCTGTAATCATTGTACTCCTTGTTTCTTAACGGTACAATAATATTCTATTCCATTCATTACCACAATTTGTTTAACTCTTCTGTAATTACTGGGCATCTACTTTGTTCCAGGATTAACCTCTATGTTAACAGGGGCTTGTTTTCTTTTCTGATTCTAGTTATTATTTTGTGATCTTGAAAAATAAAGGATGCCATATCCAAAGTATAGACAAGTTTTATAGAGTACTAGTGCTGTGTGGGACTTTAGAAAACTCTCTGTTCATCCTCTGTATCATCACAGTCTGGGCTGTGGGAACAGGAAGACTGCAGTTGGTACCAGCAGTCTTAATGAGGACAAAAGCCTCTCTCTTACTCTGAGGCTTCCAGGATGGAGTAAATAGTCAATAATTAATATGCCCTTATTAACTGTCTACTACTTGCCAGGCACTATACTAAGCACTGGGGATACTAAAATAAAGAAGGAATTTGCAATCTAATGGAGGACAACAAAAGTGGAGGAGGGGGAGAAGACAAAAGAGTCCTAAGTGAGTGCAAGCCAGGTGGGAAATGAGATGTTTGAGGAGATGTCACTCCTGTTCTCCTTAAATGGAGAGGTTTATGGCTCTACCTTCTAATCAAAAGGGCAGACAGCTACTGATAAGGTGTGTGTTAACAAGACTGATTGGATCTTGTAGGATGCTGAGCTTTCCCAATAATGAGTTAGTTATAAAATGACTTTGTGATTTAGATAAAAACATAGAGTTTTTACTCTGGGCTGGTATGCCTAAATAGTCTATTACACAGTGACTATTAAAATGATTATGTTGAAAGGAGGGAGAACAAGGAAGCCCAGGGAAATCTTGTTATAATGGAGATGTGTGACTCTGGGGAGTCTAGTTCTCTTCCGGGTCTATGTTTGTATTTTTATGTTACGTGTTTTTCTGGGAAAGTTTTATGCATTAGACTGTATTGTAAACTACCTGAAATCTTGGACACTGAAAACACCAAAGATCTGGTTGGAGACAAATTCTGTCAGGAGGTCAGGTACAGTTGCATCCTTAATAATACCTTAGATGTCTTTCCCCCCAATCTCTTGAGCATGCCTTTGCCAGAGTTCAGGTCTAGGTGGTTGAAAATTGCAAAGAGGTTAATTTAAGCTTGATATAGGAAGCTACCTAATAATTGGAGCTAACCAAAAGTGAAATGGCTTGCCACTGAAGGTCTTCAAGCAAATGCTGGAGCAACACCTCTTGGGTCCATTATTGAGGGAATTCTGATTTGGTTATAGTTTGGACTAGATGGCCTCTGAGAATCTCTGATTCTGTGACCCTGATACTGTGCTAAAGAGGATGTAAAGCAGGAGTCAGAGGGAGGAGTGACCATATATACCTGAAGCTCAGGTGAGGTTTTGTCTAGTTCTTCACTAAAGCACTTACCTAGTCAGACAGGTGACTGCAAAATGCCTCTCCTGTCCATAGTACATACAGGCCATTTGGTTTCAACTAAATGGTCACAAAAGGGAACCCTGAGGATGAAGGTCAGGAGAAGTAATAAGTGGAATGGTTTGTGTTAAAGCCTTGATGAGGCTTTTGATCATAGAGGTTACATATCAATCTGTAGCTCAGTCTGCAGTGTAGTGGGAATCCTAAGGTGATCGATCTAAGCAGTGAGGTAAGGCAGGTAACAAACACTTGCTTATATTCCAGGCACTATGCTAAGTGCTGAGAATACAAGTCCTTAGTAAGAACAGAAATGTGAATATTTCCCTCCAACACCATGGTAACTACCACCTTGGTCTTTGGGGAGAATGGGCTCAGAATTAATGAGTTTCTACAGATCATCGGTCCCACCAAGTTCTCATCCAGAGGTGGCATTGCTGATGGGTGAGCCCTTGTCTCAATTTACTGCTAGGGTGGGTCCCAAAGGTGGACGGTTGATCCTTGGGCTTGAAAGCTTGCCCGGCTATAAAACCTGGTGTAAACTTAACTCCCAAACCTCCTGGATCTTGGGTGGCTCATTCTTCCTGATCTTTTGAAACTCACAGATTAATCTCTTTCATCTACAGTGATAGAACACTGATTTAAAGCTCCAAGACCTGTTTTTATAGGGTCGCTTGTTGACCCTGGTGGGAGAGGACTCCAGACCTCTCTTTTTGCTTATAGCATTGTCTCTCATCAGATGCCATATGGCAGGAGGAAGTCAGCTGATGAGAAATCAGACCCAGAAAACCATCTTCAAATGGTCTCAGCAAAGCAACGCTTACAGAGTGTGTTGACTACCATTCAGAGTGGCAGATTTGGAACTGTCACAGCCAAGCTGCTTCCTTCTCTATGAAATTTATGGAAACACAACATACCTGGATGTGGTAGGGCCCTCAGAGGTCCTATACAGACAAGAATCCCTTCCCCATCATCCCTGACGATTGGTTATCTGGCCTTTCCCACTAGACCTGTAGTGAAGGGGAATCTACTACCTCTCCAGGTTTACTTCTGGATAGCTCCAGTTGTTAGGAAGTTTTTCTTACCTCAAGTTGAGTTATGGCTTTTGGCATCTTCCACATATCACATCTGTTTTTACTCTCTTCCAACATGGCATCCCTTCAAGTACTTGAAGACTCTTCTCAGCCTTTTCTGAAACTTTTCTGCTTCAATGTCCCCATTTCCTTCCACTCATGTGCCTAAAACATGATCTCATGGAACTTTGATATTCTCATTGCCTTCCTTTAGATGCTTTCTAGCTTATCAGGGCCCTGAAAATGTATCACCTAGCATGTGACCTAGGGCTACAGATGTGCACCGGAGCACACCAGCCTAGTAGAAAAGAGCAGTGGTTTTAGAGTTAGGGGAGCCAGGTTCAAATTCTGCCTTGGACATGACTGCTTATCATCCCCTTGTCCTATCATTGATCTTATCCTGCCAAAGCCCTAATCTTAGATTATTTAGGTTTTTTCTGTCATTCATTACCTTTCCTCCTACTCATATACAGCTAAATAAAGATAGATTCCAAATGGAGAGAGTGAGGCTGGTGACTTTGCACAACCCTGCCACACTTAAATCCAATTTACTTGCAAGTCAGAACATCACCCTTCTGATGTCACTGGTCTTCAAGTACAAAGGATGAACACAACAGTAACAACATTGATCTTTTCTCACCAAAACCCTAATGTTAGATTATTTCCATCATTCATTGCCTTTCCTCCTGCTCACATGCAGCTAAATGAAGGTAGAATCAAAAAATTAATGATGCTGACAGGGTCCACTGCAAATTTATATTACATAATTTCACCTGGACTCTCACTGAGGCAAGGCAGTCATTTTATCCTTCCCTATTCAATTCACTCTCATTCACCACAGTGACTTTTCCAGACCTTTTTATCTCTCCTCAGACTCCCATGGTTCCCTCCTTATACCCCCTCAGCTGAGCACCTTACCTCATATTCCTGGAAAGAATGGTGCCATTTGCTGAGGTCTACCTCCTCTCAGCCTCACTTATCTAGATGATCTCCTCTTTCACCTGTTTCACATGAAGAGCGCCCTTCTCTTTGCCAAGTAAACTTCTCTACATGCACAAGTAATCCCATTCCATCCCATCTTCTCCAGCAGATTATCTCCTCTATCATTCCCACTCTCACTAATCCTCAGTCTCTTAGTCTACTGTTTGTCTCTTGCTCTACTCCCTACAAAAACACCCATATTTCCCTGCCCTCCATCTATGCTTGGAAAAACCAAAACTCTCACTTGATTTATCTATTTCCCAAAAGCTCACATCTTATTTCTCCTCCCTTTTGTGCCTAGATTTCTTGAGAAGTCTGTCTACAATTTGTGTCTCCTTTCCTCTTGTTCCCTTCTAAACTCTCTGCCATCTTACTCCCAGCCTCATTAAGCAACTAATATTGCTCTCCCCAGAGTTACCAATTATCTCTTAATTGCTAAATCAGACAGCCTTTTCTTAGTCTTCCTCCTTCTTGACCTGTGCATCCTCTGACACAGTCAGTTAGTCATCTTCTTCTCTTTGATGCCCTCTTTTCTCTAGGTTTCTGTGGCATTGTTCTCCCTCATTCTCCTATCTCCCTGACTGTTCCTTCCTTCTCAGTCTTTTCACCAGATGCCAGAGCAAAGGAGCAGAGAACAAGGGTGTATATTTTAAAATATAGGACAGAGAAGAATAGGAAACTTATGACAAGTGACCTCTTGGGGTTTGGCCTGCCTCGAGCCATTCTTGATGAAGCCATGATCCCTCTGTGATCACTTCTTCCTTTGCTAGACTTTGACTATTCCATTAATAATAAGTTGCAAGGAATAGTTCATTTGAACTTGGTAGCTTGAATTCATCAAGGGTAGCTATGTTTTCTTTTAGGATAGCCCTGCTAATTTTTTTATTTTAATTCAGTGTTGGTCATTTTATTCTACTTGTTGGAGAAAACAGAAGCAGAATGAGAGCTGAAATAGACCTATTTTCTCTCTGGTCCCCATTATTATCATCCCATCCACTAGGAATTGTGACTCTGTCCCTTAATTGAATCCTCCTCTTTACCTTTTAACAGCTAAAAATCAACCTGATCTTTTGGTTGTCCTTATCTGCCATCACCAGCCTTACTGCATTCTGAACATTAGCCTTACTAACACTTCTTAAAAAATGCTAATAATAATGTTAGCTAATATTCATCAGGCACTTACTATGTGGTAGACACCATGCTAAGTACTTTAAAATTATCTCATGTGACCCTCTCAGCAACCCTAGAAAGTAGGTACTGTTATTTTCTCCATTTGACAGTTGAGGAAACTGAGGCCAACAGAAGTTAAGGGTCATACAACTGGTAAGTGTCTGAGGCCAGATGTGAGCTCAGGTCTTCATGACTCTAGCATTGGTGCTCTATTCTCTGTGCTCCCTAGCTGTTTCACATTTTTATATTCACCCTCTATTGCCTATCCATGTTTCCATCTTGTGTGAGTTATCTGATGAGTTCTCTGGACATCCATGTCTACCTCTTCAGATTGCTCGCCATTTTCTTCTTTATTAGAATTGTTGTTCTGTATGTCTTGAGACATACAGACTGACTACGGAATTTCGTTTTTGTTATTCAGTCATTTCAGTCATGTCTGACTCTTTATGACTTCATTTGGGGTTTTCTTAGCAAAAATACTGGATACTTGGCAAAGATGCCTTCTCCAGCTCATTTTACAAAGGAGGAAATTGAGGCAAATAGGATTAAGTGACTTGCCCAGGGTCACACAGTTAGGAAGTGTATGAGGTTGAATTTGAACACATGAAGATAAAGCCCAACCCTCTATCTATCCACTGCGTCACCTAGCTGCCCTAGAATTATTGGCCACAGTATTCTCTCCATCTGATGTGAACCTTTTGAAATCTCTCTTAAACTTTATAGTACATGTCAGACTGTGCACGGCTTTTCTTTCCTCTTCTATCAGAAATTATGAAATGAGGTGGTCGCTTCACCAGAAAATACTCATCATTTCTTCACCTTAGGTTATTTGTAGTCACTTTCATTACTGTCTAGACTAACATCAGTGTGAATTAACTGTTTTAGAATCAGCCTTTCAACACTTTATTATTGAGTGCTAGGCACTGCAGTAGGCACTCAGGACACCAAGACATAAATGAAATAATCCCTGCTTTAAGGGCATTTATATTCTCCATGGACAACACATGTGCATAAAAGTTTCAGTGAGATGTCCTCTTTCTTTTCTTTATTCCTTTGTGTCATAGTCTTCTAGCCTCCTGATAAAGATCAGACTGATGGTTTTCTCTCTTGGTTTTTGAATTGAAGTCCTTCCATTAAAAAAAAAAAGGATAAACACTTGATTCTCAATGACAGCTTGGAGAGTGGAGAGTTGTGTTCCTTAAGCCACTTTACTTTCTCTTTAAGAGGGGAAGAGATTAGCCTATCCTTAGAGCAGAGAAAATAGTTATTTGGCTATATAAACATTACACATCTGTACAGGCCATTGCAAAATTCTCCTTGCTATCCGTTCTTACTAAGTGATATCCTCAGTTCTTTGTCCTTTTTTGCTAATAACTGGATAAATGTTGAGGCAAATGGCTTATAGAATGTCTCTCCACTCTAGGTACAGTTACACCCAATTACCTTTCCCTTGTTTTACTAATTTCTTACTTTGTTTTACTGTCTTGTTGGACCACCTTGCCTTGGACCTAATGTGCTTATTTATAGGCCTGGGCTGACCAAATGATGAGTCCCTAGTTTCCTGCTTGCATTGATTTTTCTGTCTGAACACTAGTGACTGTACACAACTGGGACCATGCAGAGGCACTAGAACAGAAATAGCTTCTCTTTGGCCAGCTATGCACTTTTCTCTTTGTACTGACAGCACCTGTTGGTGCTACTATAAGGTCTGGTTACAATTTCATTCTACCACATATTCTGTCTTTTAATCATGACCCAGGACAACTGCCGAGAAAACCCCTCTGGAGAGACTCAAGGGTATATATTTGAAAATGCTCTTCCCCTATATCATCTCTGTAGTGAATCTATCAACTTCTAGCGACTTTTTGTCCACCTTTCTTCCCTCTAGTCTCCAAGCTTGAGGTCCTACACAGCTCTTTTTTTCCATTGTTAAAATGTGTTTTAATAAGAGATAGATGTAAACAAATGCACAGTCCCAAATAAGATCTATCTTCCATTGGCAACCCAGTTAAAGATAACACTACAGCAAAAGAATAACTGCCACTGATCTTATGTGCACTTCTAATATACCTTTAGAAGGCAGAAAAACTTTGTGCTTTTAACTTTAACAAGGCAGTATTAACTTGTCTACTGAACTTAAACTGAGTTTGTTTTAACGCATTCTTGACTTATTTAGTGGTAGTCATTGTATAGATTCTCCTTTTGGATCTGTTTCACTCTATTTTCCCCATCTGAAAAACTGAGACCATTTCCAAGAACTCCTTCTTTCCCCTTATTCTCATCTCACATTAGTCGGATGTCTTCCTCCACCATCTTTTCCTTTACCCCAGTCTTATATGAAGAGATAACTGTTTTAGTAGTAGCAAACCCTTCTAATATGCACAAATGATCCCATTCCATTCCATCTTCCCCACTAGATTATCTCCTCTATCATTTCCCACTCTCTTCAGTCTTCAGTCTCTCCTTGTTTCTCTACTACCTGCAATCATGTCCGAATCTCCCCCATCCTCAGGGCTTTTACTTATTCTTTGTCTCACTAGCGATCATCCTATATCTCTTCTCCTTATCATCATAAAACTCTTTGAGAAGGCCTTTTACAATTTGTGCCTTCATTCCCTTTTTTCTCACTCTCTTCTGAACTCTCGGGTCTGACTACTGGCCTCATCATTCAACTGAAACTGCCTTCTCCAGTTAGCAACACTCTCTTAATTGCCAAATCCAATGGCCTTTTATCAATCTTTATCCTTAATCTTTCTGCAGTTTCTGATACTGTCAATCACCCTTTTTTCCTTGATATGCTCTTCTCTTGAGGTTTTTGAGACACTACTTTCTCTTTGTTCTTCTTCCTACCTGTCTGACTTCAGTCACCTTTGCTGGATCTTTTTCCAGGTGACATCTACCAACCCTAGGTCCCCTAAGGCTCTGTTGTGGGCCATCTTCTCTCCCTCTTCTGTAGATCTTGATGATCTATCTCATGGATTCAATTATCATGTCTACGCAGATGGTTCTCAGATCTATTTATCTAGCCCTAACTACTCACCTGACCTCTAGCCTTGCATTTCCACCTATCTGTTAGACATCCTTAACCAGATGATACATAAATATCTTAAACTCAACATGTCTAAAACTGAGCTCATTATTTTTTTTTCTCCTAAGCTTTTTCTCTTGCTAATTTTCCTATTACTCTCATGGGCAGCCTTAATGTTAGTGCCTTCACTCTGTGATTATCTTCCAATTTGTCCTGTGTGTACCTAGTTTTTGGCATATTATTTTCTCCACTAGAATGTGAGCTCCTTGAAAAAAACAGGAACTCTCTGTGCCTTTCTTTATATCTCCATCACATAGCACAGTGCCTGGCACATAGTAAAGGTCTGATAAATGCTTGTTTACTCGCTTCGACTCCTTCAGCAGTGAATTTGCCTACTTCCCCACCCCTTCCCCTCATAGATCTGTCAACACTAAATTTTTCCATCTTCCCTATGCCAGTTTGACACATTTAAAGTAAAGCCTTGAAGTTATTTTAGTTTCTATTTCTTAGATTTTTAGTGATTTTGAATAGTTTCAAAATGGCTTTGGATAGTTTGAGCTTTTTTTTTTTTTTTTGAAGGCTTCTTAGTCATATCCTTTGTTCACTTTGTAATTGGGGAATGCCTCCTAATCTTGTAGCTTTGTGTTAATTCTCTGTAAATTTTAGATGTCAGGCATGTATCAGAGATTATACAAAGATTTTTCCCTGTCCATATCTTTATTTTTTCTTTTGGCTGTATTACTTTTATTAGCTCTAAAGCTATTTAATTATTGCTTAATGACTGCTGACTTTTGTGGAATGATTTACAGTTTGCAAAGCAGTTTACATACGTGATCTTATTTGAGTCTTGGTAGTTTGGAGGGAACATGGAACCCTGGGAAGAGCGTTGGATTTGGATTCGGAGGAGTTGCAATTGAGTCCTAGCTATCTGTTATTACTTGTGTGACCTTGGGCAAGGCACAAAGCATTGGGTCATATGGATCATAGTTCTCTTGTCTGTGAAATTAGGTGGTTCAAGTCAGTGGCTTCTAAAGTCACTTTCAGCTGTATGTCTTGGATTCCCCTTTTATAGCTGAGACTATTGAAGCTCACAGAGGTTAAGTGTCTTACCCATGCTTACACAACTAGTAAGCACTTAGGGAAGGATGTGAACCTAGTTCTTCCTGATTTCATATTTACTACACCATACAGGCTTCCTCTCCATATCATGACTAATTAAGAATTCATCTATTATTTAATGCTGTGAAAGATGCAGTTATCCATTCTGAATGAATGCCAACCACTATAGTTTTGGGGATGCACATCCAAAAAGGCAAAGATGGTCCCTGACCTAAGAAATTTACATTCTAAAGGGGGAGAGCACACATAAAGATGAGTTGTGGCCACTTTGATCTAGAAAGTTACACGGATGATGAGTGAGCTCTTTGGGGAGTAGATTGACACAGACCATGCAGGAACAATGGTAGAATTTCTTTGAACAGATACTAGAACTGGAGGTGGGGAGAGAATACCTAGGTATAAGTTAGGTGGCACAGTGGATAGAGCCTAGAGTCAGGAAGACCTAAGTTAAAATCTAGTTTCAGATACTTACTAGTTGTGTGTCCCTGAGCAAGTCACTTAACTTCTGTTTGACTAAGTTTCCTCATCTGTAAAATGAGGCCATTTAATAGGACCAAATGAGAAAATAATTGCAAAATATTTAGCATAGTGTTTGGCACAGAATAAGCATTATGTAAATATTAGCCATTACTACTGCCACCACCACCACCACCACCACTACTACTACTTACTATATATGAATGTTGTGTTCCCCCCACCCCCTACCCCTCTGACCCTAGAAATAGCACATGAGCTTCTTGAGAGCAGGGACAGTGTAATTTTTGTCTTTTTTTCTCTTAATACTTAGCACTGTGCCTGATGCATCATAATAGGTCAATAATTTTTGTTGATTGATTGACATCTGAAATGTCATTCTTTCTTCTTTCCTACTTTTTTCATTATTTCTCTTTATATTATTGGCCTCTTGTTCTATATGTTAGCATGATATGGTATATAGTGTATTGAGTTTTGAGTCAGAAGGGAAAGATATTTTAACTTGTGTAAAATGAGTGGGTTGGACCAGATGACTTCTAAGGTTCTAAATCTTTGATCCTCTAAAATCTGGTGTATGGCACTGTCTATGTGATATCCTCTGTGTGATTAAGTAAACCATGTAGTCTCCCTATGCTTCAGGCATTTCCTTAGAGTTTAAATATAAAGTCACAGATATGAAATCTGTTAAGTCTGTACAGTCTGCAGATGTGATGGAATGAGTTCCCCAGGCTGATAAAATCACCGATCTATTGTATATTGCATGTGAGTCTTCTAGGAACATCTTAAATAGAGTTTTTATTTTTGTTTATCCTTCCAGCACCGATAATTTTTGTGGGCAAGAAGGATGGGAGACAGGGTGACTATGCATTATTTTATTGGTCACTGCAATTATGAGAGAGTTTTTGCCATAGATCTCTGAATTATTGTGAAAACATTTGAAATGGGTGTATAACTCGATGAGAAATCTAAAAAGAAAAACCTTTTTTTTTTTAATCTCTGTGCCTTTGAACAAGATCGCCTTTGTGCCTGGGATGAATTCCTTTCTCATCCCCGCCTCTCAGAATCCCTAGCTTCTTTCAAATTTCAGCTGAAATGCTAAACGCCACCTCCTACATGAGACCTTTCCTTGAACTCCCAGCTGGTATTGCCTTACTCTGAATTTCCTTGTATTTATTTTCTTATAAGAGCATGTGTACATGTACGGATAGAATGTAAGCATCTTGAGGTCAGGGACATTTTCCTTTTTTCCTTTATTTTTTCAGTGTTTAGCACAGCGCCAGGCATATAGTAGATATTTTAAAAAGTACTTTTGATCCAATTGATTGATAGATTTTGAGGCAAGGGCAAAATTGGATTTGTAACTTGGTACCCAATTTGAGCACCCAGTGATGATATCCATGCTCTGCCTTGTCTTTGCTACCACTGTTCATTACTGATACTCTTTGGGATTTCCTCAACCTTAACCAATCTAATTTTATGACATCCGAATCTTTTCATCCAGCATGTTCGTCTGTTCTTTCAGCACCTCAGAGACCTCTGTGCAAAGCTAGAGAAGTGTGAGTAACATGAGGAAATGAAATATCTTGAGTTTCCATTAGGCATCTTGAAAGGTGATTGCCACTGATGATTACATATTGTCCATAAAAGTTTAAGCTTCTCAGTATTAGCAGGGAACCTCCTATATAGTCTCCTTTATCCCAGTGCTTCTGCAAGAGGGTAGTGATTTGCATTAGATAGACCCCAGTGGTTCACTTAGCCTTTGACCAGTGAGGGGTTAGACACAACTTAATGTGAATTAGTCTTTTGTGTTGGACTCAGTCTTTCAATTAAGAAGCAATTATTAAGCTACTGTTATGTGCCAGTTTATGTTCTATGTGTACAATATGTTGACATATAAATATGTAAAGAATTAATATACTAGCAATTGGGGGAATCCCTCTCCTCATTGATTTTTTCCCTGATCTCCCTGAGCTGAAAGTAATTTATCCCCCTTATTTCTCCTAGCACTTTCTCTGGAAGTCTTTCTCCTTTGCACTTAACTCACTCATTTGCATCTAAGGTTTGTCTACTGATAGGAGTTGGTGCTTTGGGCTGAGATCTGAAGGGAAATGAGAGAGGCTAATAGGCAGAGATGAGGAGAGAGAAGACAGCTTAAGCAGAGGTGTGGGGATGGGAGAGAGGAAGGATGATAACAGGAAGGTCAGTTTGACCAGACCATCAAATGTATGAAGGGGAGTGATGGATATAATACCAGAAAAGTAGGTCGAAGCCAAGTTAGGAAGGTCTTTAAATGCCAAGCAGAAGTTTGCATTTGACCCTACAGAGTGCATAGGACAACAAGGGAGTTGTAGCATTTTGTGTGTGTATGTAAGGCACAGTAAAGGGAAGAGACCCTGGTAACTTTTAGCCCAGGTAGTTTTCGCCATTTCTTGTCCACAAAGCTCTATGTTCCTTTTCTGAGCTGGATCTCTCAAGATGTTCTTTTGCCTTCAGAATGAATTAGCCAGAGAATAAGAAGGCCTGAGTCTTGGGGTCAAGGGCACAGATGAGCTAGAAAGGAGCTTTAACTCCCAGAGTGGAGCTTCAGTCTTTCTTCAAAGGGCAGCTGCTCCTCGAAGCTCTCCAGGCCCTGTTTCTCAGAAACACTCAGGGGCTGCTGAGACAGTTAGAAAAGAAATAGTCTTGAACTTGGATACAAGCCTAGGCCAACTCAGAATATGGGAATGATTTAAATTTCTGCCAGAGAGTAAAAACAGATGTAGGGAAGTCAGAGGGCTGAGCAGGAGAACTGCTTAGTCCTTTGCCCCTCTTCTTTGATTTGTTCTTAATTTTTAAAAAAAGACCGTGGAGCAAGTAGAAGTTTCAGAATCAATAGTGATAAAATTATATTTCTGCAGTAGATTCAACCAAGATCCAAAAATCCAAGGTGTTTTCTAGGTATCCTTTCAGCAATAGAATGTATTCTTGAGATCAGAGCTAAGCCTGAAACAGAAAGCTCATTTGTGTGTCTGCCTCTGAGACTCAAGAGTTCTTGCCATGGCCCAAGAAAACCATTGAGATCCAGGGACTAGGCGATGAACTCTTTGGAATTCTCACAATTAATGCAAAACTTGAAAGAAAAGACAAATGAATCACTCACAGTCAGGACTCCTGAATTTTAGTCCGGACTGTGCTGCTGATTTCTCTGGGACTATGGGAAAGTTATTTGGGTCTTAGTTTCCCCAATTGGGAAGTAAGTCCCTACTTCATTGGGATGGATGCTGTACCCTCCTCATGGACCCAACAATGTATTTCTAAAATTCTACAGAGATGGGTCTGTGTAAACATTTTAATTGGAAAGGGCTTAGATCCTTGGACTTATGGTCAGAAAAAATGAAATTTTTTTCAAATGCAAATTGTGACCTATTTATATTATAGCAGATCTTTATTAAATGTCTGTGCTTGTTTCTGGGGCATATATAAAGTTTAGGTAAGACCTGGTCTTAAAGTTGGGTGATACATGAACCGATAACTAAAATGTCTACTAATCCTCAGATAGTGAATTAAAAAGTACAGATAGAGTGCTTTGTAAGGTCTGGGTGCCCAGGCTGTTACTGACCAGGCTTCATGGAGGAAGTGGCATTTTTGAATTTAGTTTTAAAGAATAAGTAGGACTATAGGAGGCACAAAGAGGGAGGGAGGTCATTCAGTCTATCAATTAGCAAGCACATATTAAGTCTCTATCATGTGCCAGACACTAGGATACAACTACGTAGAACAAAATAGTCCATATCCTTAAACTGCCTCCATTCTACTGAGGGAGACAACAAGTACATATGTATTTATATGCAGAATAAATATAATGAGAATAAACACAAGGTAGTCAGGGGGGTGTGGCAATTGGGGGTATCATGAAGAGCTTGATGCAAGGGCTTGAGCTACATCTTGAAGAGAGAAAAGGAACCTTTGAGGTAGAGATAAGAAAGATGTATATTCCAATCATGGAAGATGTCCATTACCAAGGTGTGTGTGTGTGTGTGTGTGTGTGTGTGTATGTGTGTGTGTGTGTGTGTGTGTGTGTGTTTTGTATTTGAGGAAAAGAGAGGACAGTTTGGTCGGATCATAGAGTATGGGAGGCAAAGTAATGTAGAATGAGGCCAGAAAGGTAGGGTGAGGCAAGATATGAAGATTTCTAAAAGCTAACATTTTTGGTCTAAGGTGTAGCTCAGGGAGGCAAGAAAATAAAATATGGCACAGTGGAGAGAGCACTGCCTCAGGAGTCTGTGAATCTGAGTTCAAATTTCAACTCTTAATACCTTTGTAACCTTTATATCCTTGCAGTGGATAGAGCACTGGGCCTGGAAAGTCTTAGCTCATATGTGACTTCAGACGCTTAATAGCTGTGTGACCCTGGGCAAGTCAAACACCTATTTTCCTCAGTTCCTCATGTGTAAAATGGAGACATACTGGAGAAGGAAATGACAAACCACTCCATTATCTTCACCATGAAAACTCTAATGGACCTTGTCCATAGGATCACGCAGAGCTGAACATGCCCAAATAAATCAACAACAATCACCTTGAACAAATTATTCCCTGAATCTCAGATTTCTCATCTGTAAAATGAGGAGTTGGGCAGAAGGCCTCTGAGGTTCCCTTGCCCCTGTCCTGTTCCTGTGTCAGTCATTCCTTTTTAAAATTAATATTATATTTTCCTCCCAATTACATATTAAAGCAATTTTTTAACATTTTCTTAAGTTTTGAGGTCCAAATTCTATCCCTTTATCCTTCCCTCCCTGAGATGGTAACCAGTCAGATACAGGTTACATGTGCAGTCATGCAAAGCATATAGATGTGTTTACCATCACATAAAATATTTCCATTCAGTCATTCATTTTGCCTAGTAACGAAGGTCCTGGGCTGTCCTGTTTTTCTTTATACTTTGCCTTCAGTCACCAATTAGAAGTCATGGAACTCAAGGTGGTAGATGTTGGCTGCTGCTCTCCCAGACGGGATTCTTCCCCTTGCTTTCCTGGTATCATCATTGACCTTGCCCCCAACAGTGTCATCACTGACCCACCTCCCCCAGTGTCATCACTGGCCAGCCCTATTGTCACCAACCTCGGTGTGGTTGCCAGCCTGCCATGGAGTGTGGCCACATGACCTGAGCTGTAGCAGTGTAGTGCCTGCCCCAGCTGTGGTCTGGGCAAGGGCATGAGCTGGCCCGTTGTGGAGGAAATGTCTGACTTCTGAGCTTGTTGCTTTTATTATAGCTGAGACCCAGGCCCTCTGGCTCACTTCTCTGCTTTTTTTCTGAGGTAAGCAGTTTGAGCTGCCGAGTTCACAGCCTGCAAGCATTGTTTGGCTTGGGACCCCGCCTTGTTGTTGTGCTTTTACAACTCTCTTTGCGCACAAATTGGCAGGAACTCCTGGTAGGGAAGCTTTGGGTTCCTCTTTGGAATGATGATTAGGCTGCCCTCTCCCGGTTCCTTCCAGCTGTGCTGGACCATTTGGCTGGTTAACTGCTGCCTGGCATTGTGTGACTGAGTTTGGAGGCATTGAAGTGCCCTATTATATCAAAACTGCCGATTGGCTTGGATGCATTTTGATTAGCTTATTTCATATGCCTATGCTTTTTTTCTTTTCACACTTACCTTCGACTGGCAGCAGGCAAGTGGCATGTCATGCCCACTAACTGTGGGTGTTCCCTAAGACTCTGTTCTGAACCCTCTTGCATGGTGATCTCATCAGCTCCCAATAGGTTCAATTATAAGCCCTGTGCCAATGATCTGCATATACAGGCCTAGCTGTTCTCTTGAGCATCACCAACAGCTGTTTGGACATCTCAAACAGATTTCCTGTAGGGATCTTAAATTTAACATGTCCAAAACAGAACTTATTTTCTTACCTCCCAAAATCTGCTTCACTTGTAACCCACTCAGCTGAGACCCTTGCCTCATCTATTACTGAAAAAATTAAGGCCCTTCATGGAGAGATGGCTCTACACCCAGATGCCTTTTGCTTCTATTTCCTCCTTCACTCCTGACTCTTATAATGAGGTGGTCCATCTCCTTGCCAAAGCAAACTCCTCCCATCCCATGTTCACAAGATTACGCTATCATGTCCACTCTCTCACTTATCTTTTAATCTTTCCTTGTCTGCTTCTCTGCCTCATCCTCAGAATCAAAACAAAACCTTCACTTCATCCATCCATCCTTCCTAGCTATCATCCTATATCTCTCCTCCACTTTGTGGCTAAACTCCTTGAGAAGGTTGTTGATAGCTGGTGATAACTCACTCTATTCTTAATTCTATATAGTCTGGCTTCTGACCTCACCATTCAACTGAAATGGCTCTCTTCAAAATTATTAACATCTTCTTGTCCTCCACTATAATGACCTTTGCTCATTTTCATCCTTTTTGATCTCTCTGAAGTTTTTTGACTTTATGGATCACTCCCTTCTTGATATTATCCTCTCTGTAGGTGTTTCCAGGACATTACTCTCACCTGGTTCTCCATTGGCCCATCTAACCACTCCTCTGCCTGCTTTGCTGTATCTTCATCCAAGCCATGGCTGCTAAGGGTGGATGTCCCATAGTGCTCTATCCTGGACCCTCGTCTCTTAGTGATCTTATCAACCCCCCCTAGATTTAATGGTCATCTTCACGCTGATGATTCTCATTTACTTTTCCATCCCTAACTTCTCCGCCGATCTCCAGTTTTTATCTCCAACTGCCTATTAGACATCTTGAACTGGATGTCCAGTAGACATCTTAAACTTAATATGTCCAAAACTAAACTCATTATTTTTATCCCTACAGCCTCCTCCCTTCTTAACTTCCCTATTACTACCTAAGGCAGCATAATTCTCCCAGTCCCATAGGCTTGAAACCTAGATCTCATCCATGACTCCTCACTATCTCATCCCCTGTATCCAAGTTGTTGCTAAGGCTTTGCAGCTTCATCTTTTCATCATCTTGAACATACCTCCTTCTCTCCTCTGACGTGGCCACTTCTGATTCGAGCCTTCACCGCCTCATGCCCAGTTATTGCAATAGCCTGCTGGTGGGTGAGGCAGCTCAAGTGTTTTCCAATGTAGTCAAATTCTCCACTCAGCTGTCGAATTGATCTTCTTAAAGTGCAAGTCTGATCATGCTGCCTCTCCACCACTTCCAAAACAAAAAACTCCAGCGGCTCCTTATTACCTCCCATATCAAATAGAAAAGCCTCCGTCTGGGGTTCAGTGCCCTTCATGACCTCACCCCTGCCCCTTCCTTTCCTGTCTCCTTGCACGCTCCTGCCCCCATGTACTCTGGGATCCAGTGAAATTGGCTTCCTTGCTTTTCCTAGCCAGATGCTGTTCTGCACATTCTGGGCATTTTCACTGACTGTCTCATGCCTGGAATGCTCTCCCTCCTCATCTCTCCCTCCTGCCTTCTCTGGTTTACTTCAAGTCCCAGCTAAAATCTCACCTTCTAGCAGATACCTTTCCCAACTCCTTAAGTCTGAATTCCCTCTGTTTATTATTTCCAATTTATCCTGTTTTTAGCTTATTTCTACACAGCTGTTTACAAGTTATTTCCCCCATTAGACCAGGAATTTCTCGAGAGCAGGGACTGTGTTTAGCCTTTCTTTTTATCCTCAGTGCCTGGCACATAGTAAGTGCTTAATAAATGTGTATTGACTGACTAACTGGTAGACAGATGTTACTGTTTTTTTAGAAAGACCAAGGCTACAATTTGAAGACTTCTAAGTGCAAGGGCTTTTATCATGTTCAGGAAACCAGATTTGCATTTTAGACTGTACAGAAAGTTGAGATAGGTTAAAACTAATACAGATATATTTGCTTCTTTGATCCCAGAATTGATCCAAGGACTCTGGCAAGGTTATCCTTCTTTCAGAGAGAGCCTCAGTATTTAAAAAGGATAGATTCAGGTCCCTGATGGGGCTTTGCTTAGAGCCAGTCTGTGGTCATTTAGGATAGGAGGGCGCCAGGTTTAGTCTGCTGCTACCTCTCCTTACACCCCCTCCCTCTTTCAGCCCTTCCTCTTACATCCCAGTTGAAGAAAAGGTGAATAAAACAGGTTTCTTCTAGTCATTGGGCAAGTGTTTTACAAAAAGGCTCCCTTCCTCTTTCCTAAGGTGCGGGCAGTTTTAGATTAGGGAAATCCTGGAGTCATTAGCCTAGCAAACCTAAAACACACATGCTTCAAGTGAATATACTGTTTGTAACCAGCTTGCTTGTAACACTTAGTGGCAGAAGTAACAGTTATTCTGATATGTAACTTTGGTTTTCCACTAGTAATTGAGTTAAATTCTCTTACTTTTCTTTGTGTGTCTTCTGGGTATCCCTTTGTACCTCATCCCTTTCTTTGCCACTGCCTTTTCTGTTTTAACCTTGCCCCTGCTGATTTTCTTTAAAAAGCTTTGTTTCTTTTTTTCCCCTATTACATTGATATGTCATCATTTTACTCAGCCATTCCCAAATGGTTGGCCATGCAGCATCGTCATATAGTCCTTTAAGTTTTGTAAAGCACTTTACAAAATATCTTGCTTTGTCTTCACAACCCTAGGATGTAGATGCTTTTATTATGACAATTTTACAGATGAGGAAACTGAGGTAAAGGTTAATTGGCTTACCCAAGGTCATACACTATGCCATCTAGCTAGTCATGTAAGTTTTTTCTAATTTTTAAAAAATTTTAATACAGCAACTGTATTTTTTTTGATAACTATACCCTTATATCTTTTTTTTTTTTTTTTGGCTATCAAAAATCTTATTGGTGCCTTTATTTTTTATTGTCTCAATTTCTAAATCTATTAGTGGCACAATAGATAGAATGCTGGGTCTGGAGTCAGAAAGACCTGAATTTAAATTCATCCTCAGACACTTGCTAACTGTGTCACTCTGCCTCAGTTTCCTCAACTATAAAATGGGGATAATATCACCTTCTCCTCCACCCCGAATCACTCTGAAGATCAAACGAGACAATATTTATAAAGTCCTTAGCGCAGTGACTGGCACATGGTAGACATTTAATAAATTCACGTTCCTACTCCCTCCCTTTACCTAGCAAGTTATCTCTTGTAACAAAGAATACAAAAAGAAAGAAGAAACACCATGGCAGCACAGCTAATCAGGATGGAAAATGTTTGAGAGTATATGCAATGTTTCACATTCAAAGTCCCCCACCTTTGCAAAGGAAGGGCATTTTCTCTTCTCTTCTGGTGCCAGGCTTGGTCATTATAATTCTAAATTGTTCAGTCTAATCTGTACCTCCCCCCCCCTTTACATTGCCTTAGTCGTTGTGTATATTATTTTCCTTGTTCCACTTACTTCGTTCTACATCAATTCAAATAAGGACTTGTCTCACAATTGTACTGGTAAAGAGCAGGTTCCCTCAGGTTGAGTCAAAGAGTGGGGAGTGGGAAAAGGGTGATCAGATTACTCTGGGTGATGCTTTCTTGGCCATAGTCACAGCCTTCCTCCCAAGTGTGAGCTATGCACTTTCAAATTCTATTTCTTCTAACTCCGTTTCTGATAATCTATTCATAACACCCAAATATTTGGCTGCTGAACATGGGCCAGTAAGAACAGGGTAGTTCTTTGTTTAAAAGCTGAAGCCCACACATGCCTTTTGAGCAGGTGCAAATGATTATTTTTTTACTTGTCCCACTAAAACTATTTTCTTTTGATGGGAAACCGCTGGAGTGGGTTGGACTGTGAGCCCCATGAGACCTCTCTGCTTCACCAAAAGAGCTCTTTTGCCAATGTGTTGTTGGCTCAGTTCCCTTGATTGTCATGTTCAAGCTTAAAGTTGAAATGAAAAAATGTGTGGCCTTCTGGATTTGCAGGAAATATCACTGTGTGTATGCATGTATGCATGTATGGGTGTGTCCATGTATATACACATATATGCATGTACACACATGTACCTGCTTTACAGTTGAATAAGTCATCTGTGAGACTAAACAAACCAGTTGGACTAGTTAAGAAAAAAATAAATAAAATGCAGATAAGGTCAAATATCAACCTCATTCAGCTTCATTGATATTAGCTTTCTGAACAAAAACAAGCAAGATTACAGAGAAGGAGTTGAACTTGTTTTCAATCGTCAGTAAATTCTCCCTACTCAAGAACTGGCATTGACTCCCCATTGCTTGATCATTTCAAATTGAAAGCCTTCTATCATCTGGCCTGTTTTACATAGCCAATCTCATTTTCTATTACTGCTCTATAGGTGCCCTCTACTCTAGCCACCCCAATTTCCTCTCTGTCCCACTTCCCCCCACACCGTGCTCCTCCTGAACTATATACCTTTACTTATGCTGTTCCATAAGCCAGAGATGATACACATCTCTGTGCATCAAATCTGACTCTTCCTTTAAGACCTCACTCAAGACTAAGCACCTCTGTGAAATCTTCCCTGTCCTTTTTACCCCACAGGGTTGCTTCCTCCTCTGACATCCTATAATATTTATTCATGCCTGTGTGACTCAGTTATCACTTAATGTACTGTACTGTTCTCTAAATGTTGTTTGTATATGCCTTGTGTAGGCAGGAACCATTTCTTACATTTCCATCCTTATATTTAATAGCACAGGAGACACTTAGACTAGCTGAAATCTAGCACCAATAGATCCCAGATATGGTCTTGAGGACCTTTTTGAACACTGAATGATATCTTTTGATAGATTGGATAGACTCAAATCCAGTTTGGTCTTAGAGCACCTTGAAATATATATGGGTACACATATATATATATGTATGTGTGTGTGTCCACATGTTTTGGACTGTGATGTTCCATCTTTAGAATTCCTGCTCAGAAAACAAAATTACCAAGCCACTTAATACCTGTCTAGTTCTGAATCTTCTATTTTTCTGCACTTCAGTTTATATAGAAATAAATAGGGCAGACAAATGAAAATTTAAAACCAGGGGGATATTTTTAACCATTTGCTTAATGTAATGACATTACGTTTCATTTTTACAGCAGATTTGTGTTGATGGGATTACTGTCTCACATGTTTCGCCGTGTGTGCATTGGGTTTTAAGGGACTTCATCAAATTTGGATCACATTTAACATTTTGCATTTCTTGTCTTTAAACAAGTGGAAATTATCCCAAATTTGGAAAACTATGTGATTGGAATAAGAGGTTATGGCTAAAATCTTAAGGCTTTGTAATGTTAAGATATGTTAACATATCTTAACATTAGCTAATAAATTTCACAAAGAATGTGTAGAAATGTGCAACATTGTTACCAAAGCACTCTTTCTTTTTGGGAGGATGATGGTGGTAGTATATCCTTTTTAGAAAGATCAGTTTTATTTTTTTTAATTACCAATACATCAATAATGAACAACAGTTGTTAGTACCTCAAAAATATAGGGAAGTTGAATTTGTGAATATATTCTGTGTTCATTTTTTAGAAGGTTTATCATTAGCCACACTTGCCAAGGCGACTTGTTTTCATGTTGGCTGATTTGAGCCATCAGTTGTAGCATTAAAAAAATAAACTGAAGAGGCAGCTGGAATGTGTTTGCCTCTTTGCAACAGTTGATTGTATTGTCTTCCTCTATAGGTTTTTGAAGCTGTGATCTCCTGGATAAATTATGAGAAAGGAACCCGCTTGGAACACATGGCTAAGCTGATGGAACATGTCCGTCTCCCCCTCTTACCAAGGGACTATCTGGTCCAGGTCAGTAAGCCATGAAAGGCAAACTCTTCACCTGTTGTCAGAATTTGCTGTATCAGGAATAAAAACTGTTTTAGTTGAGTTTTAATCTCAGCTCTGCCTAATATTGTTATGTGTCACCTTGGACAAGTCTTTTAACTTTTCCTGACCTTATTTTCCTCATTGGAAAAATGAGGGGTTTGGATCAAATATTCTTCAGGGTCCATTCCAGCTTTCAGTGCTATGATCCTAAGAGCCATAGGCATATCTTTCTCATTAAGTTAAGCCTTGAAACAGAAAGATGAATTAGCTGAGATGAAAGCACTTCCTCTGCCTGTTAAATGAGCAGACCAGTTGTCATTCTGCACATTCTGCAAATCGAGAGTCCTTCAATTCCAGATTTGATGGAAAAATAATAATTAGGAATGGAAAGAGGTTCATAAAAATGATTTAATGTCAGAGGTAGAAGTGATCTGAGAGTTTAGTCCAACCCTTTCATTTTATAGATTAGGACAGAGAGCCCCAGACATAAGAGAATTGATTTGTTCAAGGTTACATAGCCACTTCATAGTGAGCTAGGACCAGAACCCACATCTCTTGGCTCCTAAGTCTAATATTTTTTCCACTGCATCATTCATTTTCACTGTAGTATACTGAGTTTCTGAGGGTGAATTTAAATATTTAGAATCAAGGAAAGCTTTATAGGAAGTAAAGCAAAATTTTGGGAAGGATGGTGCCCTCCTCTTTACGTTGGGGAGTTTGGAATGTTGCCAGTAAAAAGTGCCAGTGGCCATCATGTGTCACCATAGCTAATAAAAAGTTTAAAATAGAGATTAGAAATAGTACCAAGTGAGAATCTATTCTCTGCTCTGATTTTGAAGGGAAGCCCCATTGTCATATATTAGACAGGATTGGTAATTGGTAAATCCAAATCAAGTATTAAGTCAAATGAGAATCAATTTGTGCTTTGTTGAGAGTTAGAGAATGTCTAGGAGCTCTAAGAGAGATCCCAGAATGATTTCCCATTCCTGTTGTTTCAGTCAGGAATGCCACATAAGCAGTGATTAGTAGTGTAGAAGTTTCCCATAATCCTTCTGTGCTCCCCATTTCTTCCTTCTTAAGGTAGGGGCCAGCAACTTCCAAGGGACTCTATTTCACTTTGACCACTTTGGCTGCTGCTGACATATGATGACAAAGAAGCTGGGCATGATTCATCTTTGGGGCTTCTTTCCTTGTAGAAAATTTCCTGAAAAGTTCTGTTTCCTTTGAGTGACGAATTTTCCCCTTCCCATTGGTAGACAAGACCTGTTATTGGGTCAGTTAAGAAAGAAGGAAATAAAGATGAAAGTACTTTGAAAAGTTGGAGAAGGAAAAACTGGAAAGTAATTGGTCTGAAATTAGGTTTATAACAACTTCTTACACTATGTATTACAGTAAGCTCAAAATTGATATTCAATTGAATATATAGGAAGTCATAATATTAACTAAAAGAGAATAAGGCCATGTACTGGGAGAAAATTCTTAATCAGACAGGAGATGAAGGCAATCATAAAATATAAAATAGGTAGTTTTGATTATATGAGCTGAGATATTTATAGTAGCCTTTTTTGTGGTGGCAAAGAATTGGATATTGAGGGAATGCCTATTAATTAGGGAATGGCCAAACAAGTTGTGATATATGAATGTTATGGAATATTATTGTGTTATAAGAAATGATGAGCAGGCAGAGTTCAGAAAAACCTGAAAAGACTTACATGAACTGATGCTGAGTGAAATGAGTAGAACCAGGAGACCATTGTACATAGTAACAACAATATTGTGTGATGATCAATTATGATTGACTTAGCTCTTCTCAGCAATGGAATGATCCAAGACAATTCCAAAAGTTTCATGATGGAAAATACTATCCACATCCCGAAAAAGAATTATAGAGTTGAATGCAGATTGAAACCTAATATTTTCACTTTGCTTTTGTTTTTGGTGACTCTTCCCTTTTGTTTGATTTTTTCTTTCACAACATGACCGGTGTGGAAATATGTTTATGTAATTGTACATTTACATGTATAACCTATATCTGAATGCTCCCTGTCTTGGAGAGGGATGGTGACACGGAGGAAGGGAGAAAAAATTTGAAACTCAAAATCATATAAAAAGAACGAATGTTGAAAAATATTTTACATGTAATTGGAAAAAATAGAATACTCTTTACAAGAAAAGAAATTAATTTAGCATAGATAAAAATATCCATATTCTTTGTGTTTATGTCTCTGGCAGAGATCCTACTGCTTGACATCTATACTTAGTAGGTCAAAAAAAGAAAGAAGGAGTGATTACACACCAAAATATTCATAGCAGTACTTTTTTTGTGGTCACAGAATTGGAAACAAAAGATACCCATCAGCTGGGGAATAGCTGAACAAATCATGGTGCAAATAATAGAATACTATTTTGCTGTAAGAAATGGCAAATATGAAGAATTCAGAGAAACACTTCATATGAATTGTTTCAGAATGAAGTAAAGTAGAACAAGAAAAACAATATATACAGTGATTCCCGCAATTGAAAATGGAAAGGAAAACAACCACAACAAAAAGAAACTGTTGAGCATTGTGTAATCATAATGACTAAGTCTGGCCCCACTAAACAGATGAGAAAATACTTCTCCCTCCCTCGTTGGCAGAGGTGGGAGGCCTATTGGTTGTGTATATGCTGTCAGATTCTGTTGGTTAATTTAATTTTTTTGAAGTCCTTCCTTCCCCTCCCCTCTTTCTATTTTTTTCCTTTGGCTTGTTTATGGAGATCATAGAAGGAATATATTCAGAAATTAAAGTGATATAAAAGCAAAAGCTATCAATGAAAATAAGGTGAAAGAAAGAAAGAGAAAGAAAGAAAAAAAAAACTTGAGAGGAAGGTACAGCAAGGGTGGGATATAACCTTTTTTTCTTCAAAAGAAATCAATTCTGTTTTAATTTACAGTTTCCTGAGATGATAGGTTCATATCATCAACCCCTAATCCTATCGTGCACAGTTTCCTTTTCTTCTTCTCTGTCTCTGCTTGTATCTTACTTTGATGGCCTTTGCTCTTCATGTAGGAAAGGGTACTTAAGAGAGAAAAATAATTCCTCATGATAAACTCTAAAGCCATCTTGACTTTTCTGATCCAAATTCAGTTTTTCCAAGTGACTCAGTGTCGAATTTCTGTTGGGTGCATGATATCTTGACATGGCTGGCACTGCCTCAGCTCTTAGGAGTTGAGAGGCTGAGGCTGCAGGATGCCTGTACCTGATATATATGGTGTCTGTGTCTGGGTTATTGTGACATTTGCCTTGGTCGGTCTGTGCCTGTAAGAATGCATTCTCCACTCTCCACTCCTCTTAGGTACATTTACTATAGCACAGATAGGCTGCCACTAACAGCTTCATTTAGCTTGCTCCAAGCAGAGACTTGTTTTTGTCTGAGTTGAGGACTTT
This sequence comes from Notamacropus eugenii, assembly GCF_028372415.1. Classification (NCBI taxonomy): domain Eukaryota; kingdom Metazoa; phylum Chordata; class Mammalia; order Diprotodontia; family Macropodidae; genus Notamacropus; species Notamacropus eugenii. The sequence continues at coordinate 335,417,214 of NC_092872.1, forward strand.
TCAACTTCCTGGCCAGCAGCACCTTCATTTTGAAGTGTTTGTATCTGGCTTATTAGGATGAGCTTTCGCCAGCTCTTCTTCAGAGAAAATTCACTTTGGCTTTTCTTGTTATTTCCATGTACATCTGTCTATCCATTTACCTTTCTATCCATTTATCTATCTATCCGTCTGTGCAGGGTATATGAGGTGTTCAGGGAGGAGTAGCGCCTCTGGTGTGAGGGCTTGCTGAACCCTTTTCAGACACTTTTGGTGTCCAGCTACTGCCCAACTCTCACCTGTGGCTCCAAGAAGCTGTGGCATGCATGCATAGTAGCCACACCCTAGGAAAACCGTCTCAAGCCAACGGTCTCTTGGTGGCTTTTCCCTTTTGTTCTGTTTCTTCTATTTACCCAGGTTGAGGGTAAACAACAGGCCTCGAGTTAGGGGGATGCCTACCCCAAGCATGTGAAGAATTCCCTTGGCAGTATGGGCAGATGAGAATAATTTGTTCCAATGGCCATGAAGGAGGCTAAAGCAGGCGCTTGAGAAACAAAGGACGGACAATAATAACCATCTGTCCACCTGTCCATCTCTCCATCTCTCTCTCAACTCTTTTCCTACCCTTTTATACCCATTATATTTCGATTCATACCATTTATACCCTTTCAACTTCCAAGAGGACTTGTGGAAACTTACGTACAGAAATGTTAGGGATGAAACAGACAACTCTCCAAAGGAAGCAAGCAGTAATTACTAGGTACCTGAAATTAACAAGTTACTAGAGCTGGCCACTCAGTTTTACCATGTCTAGCAGTGAAGGCAAAAGGGGCATCGAGTCATGTTCTGTGGTTGTCAGTTTCTAATGAAAGGGAGCAGAAACCTTTATCCACAGAGATAATGTATTTTTTTCAAGTGTCATGTTGATGGCTTTTGCTTTGTTATCACAGAAATCTCCTGCCATTTTCCTCCCCCTAAGCACTCTCTTTCATCTCTAGTAACAACAACAAAAAATGTTTAAGCAAAAGCAGTATATAGGTGGTGCATATAGGTGGTGCTTCATATGCTTAGTCTCTTCCCTCTCCTGCTAGAAGAGCTGTATGATTTATCATCTGTTCTCTGGGACCCAGACTGGTCTTTGGGTTTAATCTACATAATCTTCAAGCATTGCTGTAATCAATGTATTTATTATTCTCGTGACTCAGCTTGCATCACTTTATATCTATTCACACAAATTAGAGAAAATATGCTTCCGGAAATTAAATTCAAGATGAAATTTATTGTCTGGGTTCTTTTACAAAGGACGTTGGGTAGCAGAGTGAATAGTTTCTTCAAATGCTGTTTTTCATAAGACCCAGAAATGCTTTTCAAATAAAAGGAACTTCTGGTATGGATCCTTTGAAAATTTCTCATGAAATTATACCTCAGGGAAAAAATGTCATTGAGGGGCTTGAGATAATATTTATTAAATGATTACTTTGTATTTGTCCCTGTGTTACATGCTGGGAATGGATGCAAAGACTAAAGTGGAAACAGTCCCTGCCCAGATTGTTGTGTGTTATTGTTGTGTTCGTCTTTTGTTGCCGAAGAAGACCATGCCATCAGAGAAAGGGTGACATAAATTGCACTTGACTTTGTTTTGAGTGAGGGAGGGCTGTGCAGGTCACCAGCCTCACTTCTTCTCCAGAGCCATCTGAATCCAGTGACCAGATATTCCTCAGGATGACTGGAGATGACCCAGGATGCCCAGTAAGATCTTATCGTTTAACTAGGAGAGAAATTACACGTATATATATATGTAGATAGAGACAATACAGGTCAGGTATGAATGGATGTTATGTCTAATACAAGTATAGAACTGCCCCAACCTAACTTGTGTATTGCTACCTCTAGACAGTTGAAGAAGAAGCTTTGATAAAGAACAACAACACATGTAAAGACTTCCTTATTGAAGCTATGAAGTACCACTTGCTGCCTTTGGATCAAAGGCTATTGATAAAAAACCCAAGGACTAAGCCACGGACTCCAGTCAGCCTGCCCAAGGTAAGAGGCTGCTTATTTCCCTTGAGAACTACGCTTGTTCTGCCCCATCATCCCCAGGTCAGAAGAATGTCATTTCACACTCCCAACCTCCACATGGTCAGCTACCTATGATGTCCATGCTTATGGGCTGACTGTAAAGTTGAATGGATGATCCTAAAGAGTTAGGAGGCTGCAAGTTTGAGATAAGAAAAGCAAAAGCTGGAAAGTTGTCTGTGAATACCTAGCAAATTGATGTGAATAATAATAATAGCTCCAATAAATAGCTGACATTTATATAATTCTTCAAAACTTCTAAGGTGCTTTTAATATCTTACCTCATTTGAGCCCCACAGCTGCTCTGTATAGTAGGCACTGTGGTATGCTTATTCCCACTATACAGGTAAGGAAATTGAGGCCCAGAGAAGTAGTCCCATAGCAGGGAAGTGTTAAGAGGTGGGATTTGAAGCTTCTTTCTGACTCCAAGTCCCGAAGTTTATTCACTATACCACAATGTCATAGCTTCAGTGGATAATCATCGAATTACATATTTTGAGCTAGGTGGGCCCTTAGAGGTAATGTAGTGTAATCCCCCCATTTTACAGAGGAAGAAACTGAGGCCTAGAGAGGTAAAGTCACTTGCTCAAGATCCCATAGGTAATAAATGGATCTTCTACCTCCAAATCCAGTACTCTTTTCCACTGTGTCATGCTATCTTAGATCCTGTTATAAGCGATATATTTTGTTTTATAATGTTTAATATATTTATAATTTATATATATAATTTATAAATATATAATATATTTAATATAAAGTTTTTTATAAATCATATTACTATGTACACGAGAGCTTTTATGATTAACATGATTATTATTTCAATCAAGACTGGAATGGAAATAGTGATACAAATGCTGCTTTTTGTAGTCTACAGATCAGCCCACATTCCTCCCTCTGACTACCATCTTCTAGGCATTTTATTTCTCCTTACCATCTCCACCTGGAAAATAAAAGATGAGGCAATTCATACAAGGTCTCTTACTCTTGTCTGCAGACCAAGGCAAAGGTTGGGTGTCTAAAAGGAGACATGTGGATTGTAGGGATCTCTCCCAAAGCCATGAACCAGGATTAATTAAAAGTGGATGGTATCACGATGATAAGATAAATTCAAATTCCTCCTTGCTACTGGTGATCAAAACTATTTGTAGGGAACATTTTGTGTCCATGCCTCACTTTTTTTATTGATATTTTGTTTTTATACTACTTTTATTTCTAAGTACACCTCTCCCAAATGCCTGCCCTGCAAATCATCTCTTGTAAAAAGAATTAAAAAAAGAAACATCCCGGGTGAACTATCCCCATACTCTCTCTTAACTTTAGTCTCTTCTTATCTCCTGGCTCCTTCCTTGCTATTTACAAACACACCCATGCCTCCCCCATCCTTAAGAAACCCTCACTCTGTCCTATCCTCCCGATTAGCTATTGAGAAAGCCATCTGCAATTTGTTTCTCCGCTTCCTTTTCTCTCCTTCTCTTCTTAACTCCCTGAAATCCGGCTTCCTCCCTCATCATTCACCTGACAATGCTCTCTCCAAAGTTACCAATAATTTCTTAATTACCTAACTGTAATGATGGTTTCTCAGTCTCCTTCTTATCTCTTGTCAGCATATGAAATTTGATCACCTTTTCTTAATCTGTCCTCAGTAGCTTTTCCTGACTTTGCTTCTTTCTGCTTTTCTTAGTCTGTCTGACTAAGTGTTCTTCTGGGCCCTGTCCTGAACCCTGTTCTATTGTCACTCTCAATTATCTTGTCATGGTGATTGTTCAGTCATTTTTCAGTCATATCTGCCTCTTTGGGACCCCATTTGGGTTTTTGGAGTTTTTTTTGGAAAGATACTGGAGTGGTTTGCCATTTCCTTCTTTCAGCTCATTTTACAGATGATGAAGCTGAGCAGAGTTGACTGACTTGCTCAGGGTCACACAGCTAGTAAGTGTCTGAAGCCAGATTTGAACTCAAGAAGAGGAGTCTTCTTGACTCCAGGCCCAGTGCTCTATCCACTGAGTCACCTACCTGCCACGATATTATCTTACTTGGTGATCTTATCATTTCCCATGGGATCATTATCATCTTGATGGAACTTCAGTCTTGCATAACCAAATGCTTTTTGTATATCTCACATTGGATGTCCCATAGGCATCTCAAACTCAACAGGTCCAAAACAGAGCGCATTATGTTTCCCTATTCTTTCTTCTATTTCCTATTATAACTGAGGGTACCATCATCCTCCCAGTCACCCTGGCTCACAACCTCAGTGTATGTCATTCTTACCTCACTTAAATACCTTTTTCTATCATCACAACATCTGTTGTACATGTATTCTCCTCTCCGCTCACACAGCTACCACCTTAGTTAAGACCCTTATCACCTCTTACCCAGAATATTGCAATAGCCTTCTGACCAGTCTCCCTGCCTCAAGTCTGTCCCATTTGATTCCATTTCGTTCTGCACTCAGCCGCCCTGGTGATTTTTCTAAACACCCCGCTGTGTCATCCTCTTGCAGTGACTGCTTGTTACTCTCTTGGCATGGAAAGCCTCCCGCCATGCATGCAACTGCAGTTCTTCAAACATGACCTTTCTGTCTCCTGTCTACCTTTTCATTGGCTGTTCCCTATGCCTAGAATGCTTTATCCTATCATCTCAGACTTTTGCTTTCTTTAACTTCCTTCAAAGCTCAAATCCCAGCTATTCCAGAAGGCCTTTCTGGGTCCCATCAAATGCTAATGTCCTTCCTCTTTACATTGCCTTCAATTTCCTCTGCATGTATCTTATATGTACCTTGTCCTTTACAGGTTGTTTTTTACATTGGTAGCCCTTTGAAGCAAGGAGGGTGTTTTTGCTTTGCTTTGTATCATTAGCACTTAGTAGAGTGCTTGGTATATACCAAGCTCTTGCTTATAAAATAATTCTTCATATTATAAGGAAAAAAAATCAATTGAGCCAAGCTCAACATCTCATTTGAATCTGATAATATATATAGTGCTCCACATTCATAATCTACAAGTTCTCCAGGAAGGTGAGGGAAATATACTTTCTCATCTTTCATCTCCTTACCCTTACTTATTTTTTTGTTTTTTCCCCTCTTAATAGTATTTAATTTTTTCCCATTTAAAAAAATAATTTTTTATACATAAATAAAAATAGTTTTCAACATTCATTTTGGTAAGATTTTGAGTTCCAAATTTTTCTCCCTCCCTCTCCTCCTTTCCCTTTCCCAAGACAGCAAGAAACCTGTTAGGTTATACTCTTACAGTCAGGTTAAACGTATTTTCACATTCGTCATGTTGTGAAAGAAGAATCAGAACAAAAGAGATAAACCAAGAGAAAGAAAAAAACAACAGAAAAATGAAAATAGTATGCTTTGATCTACATTCAGACGCCACAGTTCTTTCTCTGGATGCCTGCTTACCCTTACTTTTGAAAACCTGTGATTACACATCTTTGAGAGTCAGCATGGTGCAGTGGAAAGAATGACTGGAGTCTGGAGACCTCAGTTCTCAGCACTTCCTTGCTATGATGTGAACCAGGGGCAAAACAATGATTCTCTTTGAGTCTTGGTTTCCTTGTCTGTGAGATGGGGTAATTATATTGACACTACCAACTTTGTAACTCTGTTGTGGGGGAAAACATTTTGAAAACCTTAAATATAATAATACAAATTACACATAACCCAAATGGGAATACCATTATTTATCTGCTACTATTTGTTACTGAATTAGTCTCTACTAATGTGAGAAAGTTGAGCCTTCTGATCTCTGGCTACATCTATGGCTCAGGCCTAGGCTGACATTGTCCAGTTTGGCTGAGCTATCGTTGTCCTAACTTCATTCTGCCCCTCGTGTGTGGAAGGTACATGGTCTTTGTTTCCCTGGAAATTCAGACTTATCTGCACTATGAAAGACAAACATGAAGTTTGAAGAATAATGAGGATCTGTCTTCTTTCTTCCCTCTGAAAATATTCCTCTTCCTTGCATGTGCTTGGTTAAAGGCATGCAGGACTCAGAAAGTAGATTTTATTAATTATGGAGCTGGTCTTGGATGTGTGGGAAAACTCATTCATCATGTCCTCCCTTGACCAGTCTCTGTATCCAGTTTCTGTCGAAAGAAACATCTTTTAAAATCAGAGCCCAGTTTGTGTTCCTGCTTTGACTGAACACCTTGGGAATCCCTTATGGGTACCAAGATTACAGTTGAGAAAGATCTTATTGACTAATTTCTGCTAAGGTAAGTCTTTCTGTCTTTTCCTTAGGAAGCAGATTTTTCTTCCTTTTCTTTCCTTTTTTTAAAAAAATTCTTAGCTATCTTGTAACCTGTAAGGAGCTGTGGCTGTGTCCATGAAGGTTTTGAAATATAATGATGTCCTCGCAATTCTGCTTCATTGCACTCCTGTCTTTGACCTTAAAATGAATTGATTTGGGGCCTCTTCACCTGTTTCTCAAAAATGGTCTTGTTTCCCATTGCTTGGACAAAAAGTTAGTATTAATACTAATGGAGTGCTTTGGCCCAACAGTTCAAGTACTTTGCATCAGTAAAGTAAAAAAGAACCAACCTTGCATTCCTGGTATAAGTTCAGCCTGATTATATGACATTTGTTGTCATATTGCTGTACTTTCTTTTAATATTATGTTGCTTAAAAGTTTGGGATTGAGACTCCTTAAGAATATTGTCTATTTGTTTTCTGTTTCATATCTCTTTGACTTAGGTACCAGGATCCTATTTGCATCATAGGGAATTTGATAGCATCCTTTCTTTTCTTTACCTTTTCTTCTCCCCCTGCCTTTTCTTCCTGCCTTTCCCCGTCTACTTTCCAATAAAGTAAGATAGATTTCTTTGCCCAGCTGAGTGTAAATGTTATTCCCTCTTTGAGTTACTTCTCATGAGAGCAAGATTCACATGCCTTCCACCCCCAGCCCCAGCCCTGCCTACTTCCCCTGTCTTCTCTGCATTGTAAAAGCTCTTTCTCACCTCTTCTATGTGAGATAATATCTACCTCTCTCTTTCCAAGCCTTCTCCCAGTACATTCTTCTTTCTCACTCCTTTATTTTATTTTTTTTTTAGATAATCCTCTCATCATTTTCTACTCACACTGATGCCCCCATCCATATAATGCTCTTTCTAACTGCCCTAATAATGAGAAAAATTTTAGTTACAAGTATCATTTTCCCATGTAGGAATGTAAACAGTTTAACCTTATTGAATGAATCCCTTATGATTTGACTTTCCTGTTCACCTTTTTCTGCTTCTCTTGAGTCTTGTATTTGAAAGTCAGATTTTCTTTGCAGTTTTGGTCTTTTCATCAGGAATGCTAAAAAGTTCTATTTCATTGAATTTCCATTTTTCCCCTGGAGAATTATATTCAGTTTTGTTACATAGCAGATTCTGGGTTGCAATTCTGGCTCTTTTGCCTTCTGGCATATCATATTCCAAGCCCTCTGATCCCTTAATGTAGAAACTGCTAAAACTTGGGCTCTTCTGACTGTGGCTTCGTGATATTTGAATTGTTTCTTTTTGATTGCTTGCAGTACTTTCTTCTTGATCTGGGAGATCTGGAATTTGGCTATAATATTCCTGGGAATTTTCATTTGGGATCTCCTTCAGGAGGTGATTCCTTTCAGTTACTTTATCCTCTGGTTTTAGAATATCAGGGCAGTTTTCCTTGATAATTTCCTGAAAGATGATGTCTAGATTTCTAGAGCTCAAATATATCTTTTTTTGATTATGGTTTTCAGGTAATCCAATAATTCTTAAAATATCTCACCTGGATCTATTTTCTAAGTCAGTTGTTTTTCTAATGAGATATTTCACATTTTTTTCTATTTTTTCTTTCTTTTGATTTTGTTGGATTGTTTCTTGATGTCTCATAAAGTCATTAGCTTCCACTTACCCGATTCTAATTTTTAAGGAATTATTTTCTTTAGCCTATTTCTTGACTTTTAGCTCTATGCTAAAGTACCTCTTTTTTTTTTTCACTTGGCCAATTCTGCTTTTTAAGGAGTTCTTCTCTTCCGTGAATTTTTGTATATCTTTTTCCATTTGGCTAATTCTGCATTTCAAGGTCTTGGATTCAAGGTTCACTGGATTTTTGTGCCTGTTTTGTTTCTTAAGGTATTATTTTCTTAAGCTCTTCTTTTTTTTTTTGGCCTTCTTTATCAAGCTGTTGACTTTTTATTTTCATGATTTTCTTGCATCATTCTCATTTCTCTTCCCAGTGTTTCCTTTACCTCCCTTACTTGATTTTTACATCCTTATTGAGTTCTTCCATGGTCTGAGACCCATTTGTATTTTAATTTGAGGCTTTGGATGTAGCAGTTTTGGCTGTTTGACTTTCTTCTAAGTTTGCATTTTAATCTTCTCTATGGTAACTTTCTATGGTTAGGATATTTTTCTACTGTTTGCTCATTTCCCAGCCTATTTCTTGACTTTTAACTCTTTGCTAAAGTGAGGCTCTGCTTCCATGGAGGGAGGGGGAAGGCAGCATAGGCACTGTCCCAAGCTTCAGGTTTTTTTGTGCATCTGCTTTCAGAGATAATTCTGGAGACCTGTAAGTTTTTGCTTCTTCTAAGTTGATCCGATCTAGGGAGAGGTGTATTTGCTTCTTTCCTGGCCTGTGCTCTGGTATGTGAGCAACCACAAGTACGGTTTTCTGCTCTGGGACTGAGATGCTGGACTGAGACCCAGATCTAAGTATGGATGCAACAGAGTCCTGTCCATAGTGCCAGCAAAGGGATCCCTGTAATCTCCTTCTGACTAGTTATTTGATCCATTTACTGTCTGTGGGCTGAGAGGTCTGGAAACCTCCACCACTGTCATTGATTCAATCACCTCTATCCCACACTCTGGTTTTCTGGGGTACAGCCTGTGCTGGACTGAACTCCACTCTCATTCTGGTGCAACAGACCTTTCCTGCTGATCTTCTAAGTTTCTTTGGGCTGGAAAATTGTTTTACCCTTTCCTTTTGTGGATTCTGCTGCTCCAGAATTTGTTTTGAAGCATTATTTAAAGTTTTTTGGAGGGATTTGGGGGAGAGCTCAGGTAAGTCCCTGCCTTTTCTCTGCCGTCTTGGCTTTGCCTAGTGACATAGTTTTTAATATTTAAGTTTTTCTCTATTTCTTGTACATTTTCCTTTTTTCTTTTTTTGATACTAACAATTTATTTTTCCTCATTCTTTTAATCAAATTAGTGGCTTATGTTATTGATTTTGTTTTCTCAAAAAAAACCAGCTCCTAGTTTTATTTGATTGAATATATTTTGGTTTTCAGTTTTGTTAAAGTTACCCTTGACTTTCAGAATTTCTGCTTTTATGTTTTAATGGGGGAGAAACATGAGAAGACCTATATTAATTGATGCAAAACAAAGTCAGATCAAATTTTCTCTTTAAGAACTACATTGGATGCATCCCCCAAGTTTTTATTTGTTGTCCTATTGTTGTCAGTATTTGAGGAAATTATATTTATTGCTTCTGTGATTTATCCCTTGACCCACCAGTTCTTTAGAATTAAGTTATTTAGTCTCCATTAATTAGTTTTTCTTTTTTTAAATAAGTTTTTATTGATGTCTGCAGTTTTTTGTGTCATTGTAGGTATTCCAAATATCTTTCCTCCTCGTCTCTCTCACTGAGAACCATCCCATATAACAAAATGATATTTCTTGGAAAAGAAAAAAATCAGTTCCACTAATCGATACATTGAAAAAACCCCAAAACATGTGCACTGTCTGACACCTGTGGGCCTCCCAGTCCATGAAGGAAAGAGTTGAGGGTCTTCTCTCTTATGTTTTCATTTGAGTTCTGTTTGGTCTTCCTATTGTTATGTTAACTTTTGATCTCATGGTATATAGTTGTTTTTTTCTTTACATTATTATGGTTATTATGTATATTTTTTCTTGGGTCTGCTTACTTCATTCTGTATCAATTAATATAGATCTTTTCCATGCTTCTCTGCATTCATCATATACACGATTTTTTACAGCACAGTAATATTCCATTATACCACATTGTGGTGTGTGTATATATATATATATATATAAAATATACCACAATTTGTTCAGCCATTCCCCAAATACTGATCATCTACTTTGCTTCCAATTCTTTGTCACAAAAGTGCTGCTGTGAATATTTTGGTGCTTATGGAGACTTTATTTTTATCGATTGCTTCCGTGAAGGATAAGCCCAGAAACTTCATTAATTCTTAATCTTTTCTTCAGTTACCCTTTAATAAATATAATTTTTGCTTCTTTGTGGTTAGTAAAGGATATGATGAATATTTCTGCAATTGTTTGTGAGGATTTTATGCCTAATTCATGGTCTTTTTTTGTAAATGTGTAAATATATGTGTATATAAATATATATTTGTATGTATGTATAATGTGGAAATATATGTGTGTATATATAGATCTATATATCTATCTATATGTCTAAGTATATACCTTCCCAAATCCATTCCTATTATTAAACTAATCACCAGAGAGCTGTCATATCTAACTTTTCTCAAGTCCTATTCAGGTCTTTAACTTCTTTCTTGTTTATTTGTTAGATTTGTTCAGATGTGAAAGATCCATGTTGAGGTTTTCTGCTATTATAAGTTTATTGTCTATTTTTCCATGTAATGTGCTAAATTTTTCTTTAAAGTATCTGATTTATAGACGTTAAGTATTGATATTGTCTGTAGTGCCTTTATCTGCAATGCAATGACCTCATTTTTGATGAAGTCTGCTTTTGCTGTTTCCTTGTCTTCCCTCTTCTTTTTTTGAGTTCAGGTGAAGCGTTACAGATTTTACTCTAGCCCCTCATTTTAACCTTCTGGGAATCTTTCTGTTTCAGGTGTTTCTTGTAAACATCATATTGTTGGATTGTACTCTCTAATTCATTCTTCTGCCTTCTCTTTTATGGATGACTTCCTGTTCACAGTTATGATCATTAATTGTGACTTTCTTTCCATCCTCTTCTCTCATATTTTTTCTTTTCTTTGTTCCCTGACCCGCTCTGCGTAGAAGAAAATGGGAGAGGGAGGAAGTAAGGGGGAGGAGAGAGAGAGACAGAGAGAGAGAGAGAGACAGAGAGACAGAGAGACAGAGAGACAGACAGAGAGAGAGAGAGAGAGAGACAGAGAGACAGAGAGACAGACAGAGAGGAGAGAGAGAGAGAGAGAGAGAGAGAGAGAGAGAGAGAGAGAGAGAGGGAGAGGGAGAGAGAGGGAGAGAGAGAGAGAGAAATGTGCTCATCAGGTGGAATCTGCTTCTGCCCCCAGGCCCATGTTCTCTTCTCAGGAAAAGGACATTCTACCTTTTCCTTCTTTCTGTTTAAAACCTCTTCATGAGTCACCTTCTGAGTCTAAAGTTTGTTTATTTATGAATAATCCTTCCCTGAGTCCATTCTCTTTATTTCCCCATCTCCCAGTTCCCTCCAGCTTTCCTTTTGAATTGAATATATTTCTATACCAAACTCTGTGTGCGTGTGTTCTTTAAACTTCTTACTCTAGTTCAGAGGAAAGTCAGGTTCACATGGTATCTGCTCCACTCACCTCTTCTTCCTTGTATGTATATTCTTTTACTTGTATATCGTGATTATGTGAGGTAGGAAAGGAAGTTACCGTCTTCTCCCCTTTCTTTTAGAGTGCATTCTTTCGCCACTTCCCTCCTTTTTTTTTTTTTAAAGATTATCATCAAAACATCATAAATACTTGTAGGCTCCCTATCTTACTGAACTCTTTTAAGACTCTTGAATATATTAGGATTCTTATAGGACACATTTTTCTACTTCACAAGAATTTAAATACTTTAGCTTTGTATTGTCCCTTCCAATTGCCCATTTATCTTAAAAAATTTTTTTTTGCTTTTAAAAAATTCTTTGCTTATATTTCAAAGTTTCTGTTCAGCTCTTGTCTTTTCATCAGGAATTTTAGAAATCCTTTAACCAAAGGTCCATTTTTTTTTCCTTGTAGGATTATGCTCACTTGAACTTTGATGGGTAAGTTATTTTTAGTTATAAGCGTATGCCTTTAAAAAAATAGTTACCCAATAATAAGTATTAATTTTTTCTTCTTTCCATCTCCACATCCCCCAAAGACAAAAAAGAAAACTCATAACTATTGGCTCTGTCCAAAAGTGTATGTCTCATTTTGCTTCTTAAATCTGTTTCTTCTCTGTCAGGAGGTAAGTATCATGGTTCATCCTCAGTCCCCTGGCATCATAGTTTGACATTTCATTGACCAGAGTTCTCAAGTCTTTCAAAAAAACTTTTTCTTTATAATTTTTTTCTTCTAGTTCTGCTCAGTTCTCTTTGCATTAGTTCTAATGAGTTTTTCCAGATTTCTATGAAACTGTCCATTTGATCATTTCTTAATGGTACAATAATATTCTATTACTTTTGTATATCATAATTTTTGCTACTACAAAATTGAGCTGCTTTATATATTTTTGTATGTAGGGGTCCTTTTCTTCTTTCTTTGCTGTCTTTGGATTGTAAACCTACTAACAGTGGTATTTCTAGATCATAGAATATTCACACTTTAGTGACTTTTTGGTATAGTTCCAGCATTGCTAACAATGCATTAGTGTGCCTATTTTTCTGTAGCCTCTCCAACAGAAGCCCATATGTTTTGATTTTTTGGAAATTTCATACTCCAGGCTTTCTTCTCCTTGCAAGTGGTAGCTGGCAAATTTAATCCTGATTGTGGCTCCTTGGTACTTGAAATTTTTTTTTATGACTGTAGAAGCTTTGAATTTTGGCTCTGTTGGTCCTAGGAGTTTTCATTTTGAAGTTTCTTCCAAGCTACAACTAGTGAGTTCTTTTCTATTTTTATGTTGTACTCTGATTCTAATAGATCCAGAAACTTTTCTTTCACAATTTCTTGAAATACATTATCCAGGCTCAGTTTTTGGTTATGCCTTTCTCTCTCTTTGTTTCTCAGGTCAATTGTTTTTTAAATAAAATGCCTTACGTTTCCTTCCTTCCTCCCTCCCTCCCTTCCTTTCGTTCTTCTTTCCCTTCTTTTTTTTTCTTCTTTTGACTTTGATCCTGTTATCTCACGGAATCATTAATTTCTGTTTGTTCCAGTCTTAACTTTCAAGAAATCTCTTTGAATAAGATTTTGTACCTCTTTACTAAAATGTTAATTTGTCTTCAAGTATTTTCTCCAGAACTCTTATTTCATTTCAAATTCTTTCCTCTAGTACTCTCATTCCATTTATATATGTTTTAAAACTCTTTATTTCTCCTGGGTATTATATTTTAGAAGTCTCAAATATGTGATCTACAACATGCTCTGGGCTGACCGAGATTAAAATTTAAATGGGAAACATTTAGCAAAATAAATTAAAATACAGTAGAGCATAGATAATGTTAACAAGTGGTTTTCTAAGTCAACATTTTAGTTTGATGTCACAGTTCTATTTGAGACTGTGAAACCAAGCCATGCTTTTCTTTGAGACTTTGCTTTCAGATATTTTAGAGTTATTTTTTCTTTGAATTTTGTGTCATGGGCATCTCTGGACCTCTTATTAGATCTTTATCATGGAAGTCTTTTTTGTTTACTCATTCTTCTAGTTTTACTTTACAAATTGAGAAGGGGCAGCTAGGTGGTGCAGTGGATAGAGCACCAGTGCTGGAGTCTGGAGGAGCTAAGTTCAAATCTCACCACAGACACTTGACACTCATTAGCTGTGTGACCTTGGGCAAGTCACTTAACCCCAATTGCTGCATCCTGGGTCATCTCCAGTCATCCTGAGGAATTTCTGGTCACTGGATTCAGATGTTCTGGAGGAGAAGTGAGGCTGGTGACCTGCACAGCCCTCCCTTACTCAAAACAAAGTCAAGTGCAAGTCATGTCATCATTTCTCTGATGGCATGGTCTTCTTCAGCTGCAAAGAATGAACACACACACGCAAACTGAGAGTTTGTGTTAGGGCCAGATTTTGTGCACTTATGGAGAGAATGTTGGGGCCTATTTAGTTTTGATTTGTTTTCTCTGGCATCTGTGCTCTTGATGTTGAATGCTATGTTCTTCAAGAATTTCATAGGTAGCTCCAGTCAGGGTCCTACAATCTTTCAGTTCACCTTAAGCATCCATTCTAAGGTGATCTGATTCGATTGCCATAGACAAGGTGTGATCTGATTGCCATCCTTCTGGTCTGAAATTTGCAATTTCTTAACTCCAGTTTGGGTCTGATTGACACAACTAAAGACTTGCTCCCATATTTGGAGCTTCAGTAAATGGGTACTGGCCTCAATCTCTAGCTTTGAGGCTTGGCAGGTTCAGAGTAATAGAGCTTCAGGTTCACCCTTGGTCTGAGCTCCTTGTCCTCATTACTCTGTGGCAGACTTCAATTTAGATCTGTTGATTTAATCTGCAATCCTCATCTGGGATCAGTGCCACACAGCTGCCCACTTCTGTTCTTGGTCCTTGACCAGCATACAGTTTCAGCCCAGGTATGAGCTGAATCTGTTCTTTCACATAATATGCAGCCACGGGTTTGATTAGAGATGCTCCCTGGCCCTGTTCTTAGATCTCTGGCCCAACTCTGGAGTCAGAGCAACACAGCTGCTGGCTGGCTCCTGTTCCTGTGGCTGTTCCTTGAGTTTTCTTGTCATTACTGATTTTGACACTCCTCCTAGATATTTATTGGAGGAGATGTAGGGAAGAGCCAAACTGGACTACTGCTTCATACTCCACCCTATTTACCGTTCTCCACTTTACTTTGCCCCAGTTCATAAAAATATTTCCACATTTCTTTAGGTTCTTAGAATTGTTTGCTATAGCATAGTAATATTCCCTTATATTAATGTACCATGGCTTGTTTAGTCATCCCCCAGTCAAAGGGCATTCACTTTGTTTCCAGTTCTAATATTTGGCAAAAAGTGCTTATATAAATATTTTGGTGTTTAGAGAATCTTTCTTTTTGTCAGTAACCTCCTTGGGGTATATGTCTAGCAGTGGAATCTTTGGATCAAAGAGTATAGACATTTTAGACACCTTATTTGAATGATTCCAAATTGTTTTCCAGAATGGGTTCCAGCCCCAACAACAGTGCATTATTTGTGTGCGTATCTTTCCACAGTTCTTCCCATGTTCATTATTGCCATCTTTTGTTGTCTTTGCCAATTTGTTGGGTATGAGATGAAACTTGAGAGCTATCTCTCATATACACTTCATTCTCTCCTCTGATACTGCCACCACTCTAGTTCAGGTTCCTACCACCTCATACCTTCTCTATTATAATAGCTTTCTGGTGCATCTACCTGCCTTAAGCCTCTCCCTCCTTCAGTCCTTTATTTATCCATCAATGAGATTTTCCTGAAGTGCAGGTTTGATCATGTCACCCCTCTACTTAAATTCTAGTGATTTCCTATTGCCTCCAGGAGCAAATGCAAAATGCTCCATTTGGCATTTAAAACTCTTTATAACCTAGCTCCTTCCCATCTCTTCAATCTTTTTATACCTTATTCCACACCCCTACATGTACTCTTCTTTCTAGTAACACTGACCTCTTGACTATTCCATGAGCAAGATATTCCACCTCTCAGCTCCAGACGTTTTCACTGATTTCCCCCCATGCCTAGGTCACTTTCTTTCCTCCACTCTGGCTCCTGACTTCCCTTACTTCCTTTAAGTCCCAGTTAAAATTTCATCTTTTACAGAAAGGCTTCCCCAATCCCTCTTAATTCCAGTGCCCTCCCTCTGTTAGTTATCTCCACTTTATTTTGTGTATAGCTTGCTTTGTATGTATTTGTCTGCATGTTGTCTCTCCTATGAGATTGTAAACTCCTTGAGGACAAGAACCGTCTTTTGCCTCTTTGTAGCCCCAGTGCTTACCTCAGTGCCTGGCACATTAATAAATGCTTATTGAGTGATTATTTTGACTTGTACTTCCCTGCTGATTTAACGCTTATCATATGGCTATTAATAGTTTATAATTCTTTTTTTGAGAATAATTTTATTTTTTATCTTGATATTTTGCACATTCAGCAGTTGATGAATACCTTTTAGAAGCTGATTTCATTTGTTGATGGTCTGTAATGCCTCATTTGCTTGATTATATTTATTAATTGTCTAAGTATGTAGTATAGAAGAAAGAGTACTGAACCTTGGAGTCAGAGAGCCTGAGGTTAAATATCATTTCTGCAATTAATTACTTGTGTGATTTTGGGCAAGTATTTTACCTTTCTTAACCTTAATTTCTTCCTCTGTGAAAGGAGTGGGTTGAATTTTATGATCTCTAAACTCTCTTCTAGATCTGTATCCATTATCTTGACCCTGTGTGGCATTGTCAGATTCTAGCCAGAGAAAGCTTCATGGAAATGGCCCATGGTTTAAGATTTATATGCTGAATCAGATGCTTTGATTAGGGATTTGTGTATGACCAAACAAAGCAGTAGAAGAGTAAGTGATTAATGTCATATACATATTGGGGTAGGTACACTTTGGGCAGAAGTCAGTTATAAATGCATAATTGGGATACAGCAGTCAGAGCAACCAGCAGGACTTTGATGCCAGGGAAACCTTAATGTGCATCATTGCAATCCAGATGAGATTAACTAATGAGAGCTGGGCTTTCAGAAATAGTATGGATGATGAGGGGAAAAAGATGGTGAATATTAGGTGAAAGGGGCAGGATTCAGATCATTTTCAGCAATGTCCCCTCTGCTGTCTACAAAGCCTCATGCTGGAGGAATGCAACTCTCTAGTTTCCAGGGAGGATGACAAGGGCACCCCACGCTCCCAACAAAACTGTGTATGTACAGATCAAACTGACACATTCAAGATGGAACAGCTAACAACATAATTTCAGAACCCACACATATACCAACCATAACATCACCCTAGGATGGGTTGCCATGGACAACCAGAGAACATTTCTCAGGCAGAGGGAATACTCCTACATCACCCCACACTGCAGATGGCAACAGGGAAAATGATGTTCTGGGAAAATGAAAATGGAGCCTTTGAAAATTTACTGAAACCAGAGGTTAATTTAGCATATCTTTTCATCATTTCATCCTTCAAATGACATTAAAGACATTAAATGACAGTTTTGGATTCGAAGTACTTGAGAGTCTCTGGTCCTTCTTTGTAGAAGGGTTTTCAGGTGAAGGCTGTAGGCAGGGTGAGATGACTTCTCCTTGAGTTGGACATAACACCAGGAGGTCAAGCCATCAGGCAGAAGGTTTGAGGGCATAAGTCCTTGATGGTTTTTGACTTCTTATTGGGAAAAGGTCCCATATGTCCCTCTATCCCTGCATCTCTGTGTGGTTGTTGACCACAGGCTACATTGCTACTTTGGGAAGGGGCAGGAATTTTACCAACAAAATTACTTACACATACACACACATATACAGAGAGAAGAGAGAACTCTTTAAGGTTTACATAGGGCATTTTCCACATAATCTTGTAAGGTTGGTAGCGTATTATCACCTCCATTTTGCAGGTGAAGAAATTGAGGTTCAGAGGGGTATGATGAGTTGTCTACAGTCATACTGCTAGTCTGTGGAGTTCCTGATATATGACAGTTTTCCTGATTACAAGTCTAGTATTTTTTTTCCATTACACTGAAATGCCTTCAGTCACAGTGAAGAATAATAGTCCTATCCAAGGAAGTAGATTAAATCAATGGATAGATAACCAGACCTGGAATCAGGAAAACATGAGTTCAGATCAGCCTTAGACACTTACTAGCTGTGTGACCTTGGGAAAGTCACTTAACCTCTGTTTGCCTCAGTTTATAAGATGGGGATAATAATAGCACCTACCTCCCAGGGTTGTTGTGAGGATCAAATGAGATAATTGTAAAGTTCTTAACATACTGCCTGACATATAGTAAGCACTATATAATTTTTTTAGCTATTACTATGATTATTTCTATTATTATTCTATTAATAATAATAATATTCTATTATTATTAACCTGTTTCCCTCTCTGGTGACAATTCTGAAGGGATGGATGTCTGCTGGGCCATGATTTTGGCCTCAGTACACGTATAAGCCATTTAGGTTGGCTCTGTTCCATGGACATATACAGTATATACACATATACTGTACATACATATTACTGTGTCCCTTTATTCTGATTAGCCATTTCCCAAAATGACCTTGGTTACAAGAGAGAGTATGGCCAGTAGAAGGCCATTACCACCCTTGGGAAAATAATTCATTATGCCTACCTTATTGATGGTATAGTCAGCATTATATTATATGTATAGAGGATGAGGTTACATCCTGATATTTTAATCCAACAACATAAAGGCTGTTGAATAGCCCACAAAACATTAAACATAAAGGAATAATAGTAGGAGAGTGAATTGTCCCAAGAACATTTCTATTTTAATTCTATCAAAAAGGATGAGAACAGGATAATAATAGCACTAACAGAATTAATAATAATTGACATTTCTGTGTTGCTTTGAGATTTATAAAATACTTCATTTTTATCTCATTTGATCCTCATAATAGCTAGGATAGCATATTTTTTTAATGCTTAGAGCTTGCTCTGAAATTACTTTCTCTATGGAGTCTGATTGTCTTTCCTAAAAAACTCGCTAATTTCTATTAGTACACATTTGCCTTCTTAGAGCAAAAAATATTTTCCATGGGCTAGGAACAGTAACTATCTCACCACCTATCCTCATATTAATCACTAGACATCTAGAAGCACACTAGCATCCACCCTAACCTGTCAATCTTATCCCCATCCTCCTTATCTCTTCCCTACTTGTGACCTACTCTAATCCTGCCCACCACTTGTGCTGTGCCTTCTGAAATTTCTCTTTCATAAAGAACCAACTTGCCTTCCTTCTGGACCTCTTTTCTCTCATACTTTTTCCATGTACTTGCTCTCATTGAGACCTGGCTTACCTGACCCTGCATCCTTCCTGTCCTTTCCCATACTTTCAGTTCCACCCTTGGCACACTGGTCCTGGTTGGGGAATTGAATACTCCTTGCCTCCCTACTCCTACTTGCCACCATCGCTCAGCAACCTCTGCTCCTTTTAAGTTCCACTCTATTCAGATGGCTCTGGAAGAGAAGTGAGGCTGGTGACCTGCACAGCCCTCCCTCACTCTAAACAAAGTCAAGTGCAAGTCATGTCGTCATTTTTCTGATGGCATGGTCTTCTTCACCAATGAAGAATGAACACACACTGTCTTCAGATCACGGTGACTGTTGTGTTCTGGCCTGTGGGTCATTCCCATTCCTTTCTGAAGGAGTTAAGTAACTGGCTCACTAGTTTCCTTTCCATGAGTGTTCCAAATCAAAAACTCTTTTGTTTATCTTTTCATAACTTCTTATCATTCTATCACTTCCTCTGCCTTACCTTATCAATACTTTCAATCCTTCTACCATTCAGTATCTTTTTCCAGATCATTATCCTGGCTTTTGCTTCCCTATAATTAACCAGTTTCATTCCATGCTATTATCTACTCTAAAATCCCTCACCTGTTTGTCCTATGGACATTCTTGTCATCCCAAACCTCAGTCCTGTACCACTCTGACAATCCTTTTCCACTCCAACTCACCAGTCACTTTGTTGGGTGAAAGGTGAAACCTGAGTTGTTTTCATTTATATTTGTCTTCATATTGATTTAGAATTTTTTTTCATGTTTTGTGAGGTTATTAATAGTTTGAAATGTTCTTTTGATTACTGTTTATATCTTGTACCAGTTTTTGATTAAGAAATAGTTTTGGTCTTATATATTTCGGTTGTCTATATATCATGAATACCTTTATCTAAGAAATTGGTTGTAAAGGGGTTTTCCCAAAATGTGTTAATCTTATTTATGCAATAGCTTATTTTAAATTTTATGTAATCAAAATTATCTATTGTATCTTTTGTAATTGCCTCTATCTCTTATCTAGCTAAGAATTCATCCCCCTATCCACACCTGTGATGTGGTCTATTTCTCTTCTAATTTTTCATAGTATGATTTTTAATATTCATTTCATGTATCCATTTTGAGTGTATTGTGGTACATGGTGTAAGTTCTTGGAGTAAGATGAATTTCTGCCAGAATGCTTTCTAGTTTTCCCAGCAATTTTTAGTGAGTGGAGACCTTGTTTATAGAGGCATCGTTATCATTACATCCAGTGCTTGACCCCTCAGTTCTTTTCAATGCCATCATCTCTGTATTTAATACACTATCCTATTTTTTTCATCTTTACTTCTTAGTAAACCAATTTAATTCTACACTGTTTTCTTGTCAGTCTTTTGCTCCTTATCCTGTTTCTGATCATGGTCTCCTAATACTTGGGAGCAATTACTCCTACCATCCACTGTCTTCACTTCTACTCAAGTACTACTGCACAGAGCTGGAGAAAATTCACTAAACTGCCCTGACTGGGTGCACAAAGATATTATGCTTTCAATACGATAACTTTTAAAAAACTTTGGGTTTAGATCTAAAACCCAAAACAAGTATTATTATGCAATGGGGATACAGTTGAAACTTTCACAATAAATATAGGAGTAAATCAAGAATGATTACTTTCTGTGCTATCTTTTTTATTTAAAAAAGTCATATTTTAAAATGTCTGTATTTTGGAAGTTGTTTTTCTTAAAGCATAAAGGAATGTTGGACTTCGCCAAAAGCCTTTCCTGCATCTTTCGAGATATGCATGTAGTTTGGGATATTTTTGTTTTTGAAATGATTAATTTTGTTGATTTCTTTTAAATATTAAACTATCCGTACATCTCCTGTAAAGATCCAACTTGGTCATGATAAATTATTTCTTTGATAAATTGCTCTTGTCTTTTTACTAGAATTTTATTTAAAATTTTTGAATCAATATCCACTATAGTTCTTTTTCTTTATTCTTCCCTGACATTATATTTGTCTCAAAAAAGAGTGTTGTAGATTACTTCCTTTATTAATTTTTTAAGGTAATTTGTGTAGCGTAGGTATTACTTGTTCTTTAAAATTTTGGTGGAACTTCCCGGAGCCAAGATGATAAAGTAAGCAAGAAATTACCTGAACTCTCCCAAATTCACCTTGGATTATTTCAGATGATAGCGTGGTGTACTATTAGTTTGAATATATTTTTAAAGAAAGTCCTTGATTTATTTTTGTGTTCTCAGTTTTGTTGGCATACGACTATGCCTAGTTGGTTTGGACAATTATTTTTATTTCTTTTGATTTTTTTTGTTTTTGGTGTGACTTTGCCTTGTTTTACTTTCTGTTTTGTTGATCTGATCCTTATGCCCTTTTCTTTTTTAATCAGATTGTTCAAAGGTTTACCAATTTTGTTAGGTCTTTCAAAGAACCTGGTTTTATTTTTCAGGTCTAAAATCTTTTTTGGTTTTCAATTTATCTATTTTTTTCTTATTTTCAAGATTTACTATTTTGCGCTTTTAGGGTTTGGTAGGTTTGATTTTTAAAATATATATTCAGTTCATTAATCCTTTTTTTCTATAATTAGTTAATGTATATTTTTAGAGATATACTTTTTACTCTGAGGACTACATACCAGAAATTTTGGTATGTTGTTTCATCATTGTCTTTCATGTAACTATTAGTTTTTCTTTTTTGATTTTTTTCTTTAACCTACTCATTATTAAGGGTTCTGTTATTAACTCTCTATTTAGGTCTGCATCTTTTGTTTGTGCTCTTTTAACTGATTACTGTTTTTATTGACTTGTGATCTGTAAAGGGTGTGTTTAATATTTTTTCCCTTTTTTATTTTTGCAGTTATTCTATGACCTAATATATGATCAGTTTTCATAAAAGTGTCATGATAAATGGCTCTCAGAAGTATGGTTCTAATGAGAAAAAATGGTTTTGAGAAATGTGTATGTATATTCTTTTGTGGTACCATTCAGAAGATTCCAAGGTCATTTTTAATTTTTCAGCTGTTTGTTCAGTTTTATAGTTTTTCTTTACTATTTTTGTATATTTACAATACTATTTCTGTATATTTACTATAATTTTTCCTACCTTTATCATGTTACTATCTATTTTTACAATTCAGTTAATTTTTCCTTTTTGAATTTAAATGTTATACTGTTTGGAATATATAAATTAAAAATTTATATTGGATCATTGTCTATGGTTCCTTTAAACAATAGTTCTCAAATTTTTTGGTCACAAGACTCCTTTTCATTCTTAAAAATTATTGAGGACCTACTAAAGAACTTTTGTTTATGTGGATTATGTCTATCAGTGTTCAATTAAGCTAATTATTTCTCCTATGAAGTTAGCAATTCTGACTTTTATTTTTTCCTAACTTCTAGTAACACTTGCATTTCACTTTTAAATCATTTTGGAACATCATGTTATGGTTCATCAGATGTTGGTTCATTTTCTTTTGTCTTGTAATATTTCTTTGGAGATGTTTGTATTCTTTTAAAATTTTTTGTACTCATCCTATGTTTTAATTTTAGCATCTTCTCTATTCATATTTGGTTGTGTTCTGAGTTTTTAATTGAATTAAATTCATGAAATTTTTGTTGGTTTTTAATCTTCATAGTATTCCTCTGTTACCCACTTTCGAACTCATCCTTTGATGGTGAATATATCCTTGAACTGGACATCTGTCTCAACCTCCTCCCCCTTAGAATACTTACTTTTTACCAACCTTGGTCTCTGTCCTAAGTAGCTGGTCCCATTTGAATTTCAGTCTCCTTTCTTTCATGCTCCCATGCCCCAGTTCTATCAGTTTTTTAGAGTTGATTCAGCATCTCCAACCTTTTGCAGGCTTGGGGGAGGACAGCTTGTATGTTCTAGGTAGAATCTCTGCAGCCTCATATTACAGTTTCTTGACCTAGGGGCTCCCTCAGGCAGAAGGAGACCTGATTTCTTACTCTCATCCCCTCTATCCTTCTTATGTGTCTGGGCAGAGACTCATGACTGTTGCTTATTGCAATGCGGTGGAGGAAATGTCTTGTCAGGATACACTGGAAGCAAGAGAGAAGTACTTGAGTGGATTTTAAACCAAAATTCCATGGGTTAGTTTGTATGTGCCCTGCCTGAGCATGGCAACTTTTGGGGGAAGGGTTCTGAGTGAGTCCTTTAAGGATTAGTTACCTTGTTGGATCTTGCTTCTAGATCTGTGGATTCAACTATAATTACTTCTGACACAAAATTTCTCTTTGGGGAATTTTTTTTTTAGAGTAAATATGAGATGGAGAAAATGTCTAGTCTTCAGTCTTTTTGGTTATGTGACCTCAATGATTTCTTAATTACCAAATCTGATGGGCTTTTTTTTTCTTCTCATCCTTCTTGACCTCTTTATTGCAGTTAAAGCTGTTGGCTGCTTCCTGTATCCTCTCTCCTCTGTCTCCTCTCAACTACTATCTCTCAGCATCCTCTGCTGTCTCATCCTCCTGATCATATCTCCTTATTGTGGGATTTTGTCAGGCCTCTGTCCTGGGAGCTCATCTCTCTCTATTCTCTCTTGGTCACCTCATCAGCACCCATGAATTTAGTTATCAACTCTACACCAGTGCCTCACAGATTTATGCAAATCGCCCTTCTGAGCTCTGTATCATGAATGCCTATTAAACACATTGAACTGGATGTTCTAGAGACGCCCCAAAGTCAACATATCCAAAATAAAATCCATTATCTTTTTCTCAAAACCACCCATATTTCAAACTCTCCTGTTTCCATTGAAGGTAATGACCATTCTTCCAATCTCCCAAGTTTGTAACCTCATTGTTTTCTTTGACTCCTCATTCTTCTCCAGTTAGAGGTCCTTGAGAGTAGGGATTTTTTCATTCTTTGCATTTGAACCACCCAAGTGGCTGGCTATAGTAATTAGAAGGTACTTAGTGAATATCTGTTGATTCATTGATTTATCTACCACTCTGTAATTCTCTACTAACCATCATATCCTCGAATCTACCAGTGTTAATGTTAATAATAGTAATAATAGCTAAGGTTTGCAAAGCATATTATAAATCTCCTATTTTTTTTCAAGATAACCCTGAGGTAGGTATTTTTATTACTCTCATTTTACATATGAGAAAACTGAGACAGAGGTTAAATGACTTATCCAGGGTCACATAATTGAAACCGAATTTGAACTCATGTCTTCCTGAAAGGATTCTAAGTCCCATGCTCTATCCAGGGCACCATCTAGCTGGTCAAGAGGATGAGCCTAAGGTTTTACAAGTGCTATAGTTCCTTTGGAATTATCAAAAAAGTTTTGAATTAAGTGCTGTTTGCTTTCGGCATTAAGTTTATATTTTTGAACGTTGGTAATTCATGTGCGATAAACAGGCAGCTAAGATATATGAATGACAAGGAGGCAGCATAGCACAGTGGATGGTGCTGGACACAGAGTCAGTAAAATCTAGGTTTAATTTCTGCCTCTGAGGTTTATCGTCTGTGAGACCTTTCCTCATCTGTACAGAAGGGTCAATACTGGCACCTACCTTACAGAGGTGTTGTATACATCACTGAGAAGACATATGTAAATTGCTTTGAAAATCTTAAAGCACTATTTTAAAAATGTAGTTATGATCATTAAATCAAATAGATGGTAAAAGAATGGTATCTGAACTTACAGCTATGATGGATGGATAGTGGTCTTACAGGAAGAAGGTCCCCCTGCAGCTGTCAGTTCTGCTAATTTCTGCCTTTGTGACTTTGAGTGCATCATTTCTTATCTCCATGATTCAGTTTCCTCACCAGAAGTCTGAAGAATATGCCATGTTCTATGAGTGCTGTGTTCCAATGTGAAATGTGAGTGGGGAAGGAGTGAGAAGGCATATAGTTAGAATAAACATACACCTCTTTCTTCCCTGTATGCTGCAAATGGAGTACTTAGTAGCTGAATTATTTCACCTTCCTAAGCTTTAGTTTCTCCATCTGTAAACTGGGATTAATGATACCTCTACTGCTTGCTTCATAGAGTAGTTAGGAAGAAAGTGACGTGAAAATATATAAGGGAGAAAGAAATAAGTACTGAAATAGCTCCTACTATATTCCAGGCACTGTGTTAAGTGCTTTACAAATATGTCATTATATACATGCATACACATATACATACTTATGTATATATGAAATTATTTTTTTATTATATTATTTTCAGTTTAGTGGGGGGTGCGGATGAGTAGAATAATGCCAATTTAAAATGGCTAATTTTAAAAAATTTGAAAATCAGCCTTAGGAATAATCATCATTAGTTAAAGTAGAGCTATCCAACTCAGACTCTATTTTCCAGCCTTATTAACTCCTGGATCTACTGCTCCCTTTTTTTAAGCCAGACTTTTTTTTTTTTTTAAATTAGCCACCTACTAGTTCACAACTAGTCTGAGTATGGAGGAGTCTCTGCCGTGAAGACAAATGCCCTTACTTCCCTCATTCAGAATATTTAGCATAGTAAAAAAAAAAAATGTTTGAATGGAATGTAGGGAAAGGAAAGAGGCAGTGGTTGGCTTTTTCCAACTCTGGTGATGTGATCTTGGGTAAACCGTTTCCAGTCTCTGAACCTCAGTTTTCCCAACTGTAAATGGTGGGGTCAGACTATATACTGGAAGACTGTTTTAATGCTTCCTTTTTCTCTTTTCAGGTTATGATTGTGGTGGGTGGCCAAGCCCCCAAAGCTATCCGGAGTGTTGAATGTTATGATTTTGAGGAGGACAGATGGGATCAGATTGCAGAACTTCCTTCAAGGAGATGCAGAGCAGGTCAGACAAGTGATTTTTAGGAGCTGTAGCATGACATAACCATTGCTTTATACTTTTTTTCCTAAAATATTTCCTTAGCCTCATTTCCCTTGTTTCTCAGAGAAATGATCTCCCCTGACAGTTGTGGGTAACATGAAGGACTGACTAGTGTGGAGGGGAGAACATTGGACTCAGAGCAGAGTTGTTGGGTTTGAATCTTGTCTCTTCTACTCAATATGCTGTGATGTTGAGCAAATTCTTGAGTTTTTCTTAGGAAATGAGGCCTTTGGAGCGAACAGTTTCTAAGATGTCTTCTAGCACTAAATCTGTCATCTTATGATCCTATGATCTGGTTTTGAATTTGAGTTCTGTCACTTACTAAATGTGTGACTTTTGGCAAAACACTTAGTCATTCTGTGCTTCAGTTTTCTCATATATAAAATAAGAAGATTGGATTAAATCCGATCCAAAGTAATTTAACAAGCATTTATTAAGAACATACAGTGTCAGTTGGTGAGTAAGTTAACAAGCATCTTAAGTACTTACTATGTGCCAGGTTCTGGGGATACAAAGACAAAAATTAAAAAAATCCCTAAAGCCTTGAACAGATCCCATTTAACTCTACATCTATGATCTTATGTGCTCTGGAACTTTAAGTTTATTTTCAATATTTTTTCCCACATTTCAAACATTGTGTTCTGGGTAGATTAGAACCCTCTCACGACTGTGAAGTTATTGTAGCTGAAAAATTCTTAACCCCAGAACCATTCCATTAATGAATACCTCTCCATTTAGCTCAGGCTTGGACAATATAGAGTCCATCACAGGCCCATATTTGAATCTTTTCCAAATTGATAGGAAGTAACTAAACACCACTCTCTTAGCCTTCAGGAACTGAAAATCTCTTCCATTCCATTCAGAGAACATTTATTCAGTGCTCCTATGTGATATTTGCTGTTTGTGGTGCTGAGGATATAAGGACAAGAGCCTAACAGTCTCTGTCCACTGTGGTGGACAGTCAATAATAATTGCGGAATTGCAATCCTAACCATATGATTTATTAGCAAAATAGGCATAATAAATAGCTCAGGAAATCCCCAGTCAGAATAAAGACCCTGAATAGAGTGAGATAGATTTTTATGTATTATAAGTAATTAATCAAATAAGACCAGTTAAGCAAAAGAAAACAATGAACAGGATACAAAATTAGGTAATCTGACTTCTAAATTTAGGAAAAATTAGGGGCTTTCCAAAATGGGAGGGGGAGAGGGATCTTGAGAGTTAGAAACTGGCAGAATGAGCAGGTACAATTCCTTGAAATAGGAGAAAGAGATATCCCATTCCCTCCAAGTGTCTGTATTCAATCCAAAGAACATGGAAACAGTAACTCATTGACCAGTATGGAGCCAGTGTTCAGATAAGATACATTACTTGAGATATATAATTTTGAGAAAACTCCTTGCATCATTCTTCAGATGTGACTGAGTTTCTGGTCAGCATAACCCTAGGTACTTACTTAAGCATCTCTAAACACAAGGTAGATGTGGTCCAGCTTTCCAGACATGTAGAACTAGGTTCAAATTAAAGTTTTCTCACAATTCCCATAACTGAATAAAGTTTTCTCACAAGACAGAATTTAGACTAGACCTATAATTGAATGGAAAATTGAGTCAGATCCAGAATTGAGTCAAAAGATGGAGTCATTGTGGTTCACTCAATTCCCACACTTTAAGGGGTTTATATTTCATGCCATGTTGACATTTGATGTTGTTCAGTTGTTACAGCTGTGTCTGAATCTTCGTGATCCCATTTGGGTTTTTCCATCTGGGGCAAAGAGACTGGAATGGCTTGCCATTTCCTTCTCCAGCTCTGACTTACCCAGGGTCATACAGCTAGAAAGTGTGTGAGGCTGGATTCGAACTCAAGTCTTCCTGACTCCAGGTCCAGCTCTCTATCTACTGTACCACCTAACTGCCCATGATAAGATTATAAAGGACAATAATAAAATAATTTTTAAAAGTTAATTTTATTTTTTTTAATCACAAGCATTTATTTTCTCTTTCTCTCACTTCCCCCCTGCCTTCACCATTGTTGGGGAGAGGGAGTGGAAAAAGTAGAATCTGTGTAATAAATATGCGTTGTCAAGAAAATCAAATTCCCAGACTGGTCATGTCTAAAAATGCATTTCCCATTGTATAGCCTGAGTCCATCACCTCTCTTGTCAGTAGCTTGGTTCAACATGATCCTCTGGAATCATTGATGATCATTATATCAATCAAAGTTAGGAAGTCTTAAAAATAAGAATATATTGTATTAGCCTTCACAAACATTGTCCTTTGATGTCTCATTATGACGTAGAGGTCAATCCTGGATTCTCAAAGGCTTAAATGCCATCAGAGTGCAAGCTTTGCAAGGACCTACCAAAACCAACACAGGTTCTAAAGAAATGCTTAATTACAGATTACGTGTCTTCCCCTTGACATCAGTTTAAGTATTTTGGTCTTAACAATCACAGATCCTTGAAGGTATTAGCTTGAGTAAAATTTGATATCCATTTCAGTGTTCACCTTCATAAAACAAAACTAAAAAAGTAACTTTTTTTATTAAATTTATTTATTTTTAGTTTTCAGCATCCACTTTTATAAGATTTTGAGCTCTAAATTTTTCCCCTTCTCTCCCCTCTCCGTCCCCAACACAGCATGCAATCTGATATAGATTATACATATATAATCATATTAAATATATTTCCATATTAGTCATGTTGTGAAAGAACAATCAGAACAAAAGGGCAAAACCACGAGGAAGAAAAACAAAGCATAAAAAGAGAAAACAGTATGCTCGATCTGCATTCAGATTCCATGGTTCTTTCTCTGAATGCGAACAGCATTTTCCATCATGAGTCTTTCGGAGTTGTCTTAGATCATTGCATTGCTGAGAAGAGCTAAGTCTCTCTAAGCTGATCATCACACAATGTTGCTGTTACTATGTACAATGTTCTTCTGGTTCTGCTCACTTCACTCAGCATCAGTTCATGTAAGTCTTTCCAGGTTTTTCTGAAGCCTGCCTGCTCATCACTTCTTATAGCACAATAGTATTCCATTACATTCATATACCATAACTTTGTACAGCCACTCCCCAATGAATGGGCATACCCTCAATTTCCAATTCTTTGCCACCACAAAACGAGCTGCCATAAATAATTTTGTACATTTCCCATTTGTATGATCTCTTCAGGATATAGCTCTAGAAATGATATTGCCAGGATGCACATTTTTATAACCCTTTGGGTATAGTTCCAAATTGCTCTCCAGAATAGTTAGATCAGTTCACAACTCCACTAACAATGCATTAGTGTTCTACTTTTTCCACATCTTCTCCAACATTTATCATTTTCCTGTTTTGTCATGTTAACCAATCTGATAGATGTGATGTGGTACCTCAGAGTTGTTTTGTTTTGCATCTCTCTGATCAATAGTGATTTAGAGCATTTTTATATGACTGCAGAGAGTTTAAAAAGGTAACGCTTAAAGAAAAACCCCACCACCATATAAGTAATAGATGCGATTTGAGATTATCTGATGTTTTGGACTGTCCTTGCTGGTGTCATATTTCTCCTTTCCCTTTCAATCAGTCAAATAACCAACAGGTATTTATTGAGCTCTTATCATTTACCAGGCACTGTGTCAAGTGCTAGGGATACAAAGAGATGAAAAAATAGTCCCTATCCTCAGGAAGTTCATAGTCGAACAAGGGAGATAACAGGCAAACAACTATGTAATACAAGGTATATACATGATAAATTATGAGTAATCTCAGAGGGAAAGCCTTAGAGTTAAGGAGGACTTGAAAAGCCTTCTTGCAGAAAATGAGATTTTGATGGGGACTTGAAGGAAGCCAAGGAAGTTCGGAGGTCAAGTTAAAGGAGGAGAGTGTAAAAAAACCCAGGGTTGGGAGATGGAGTGTCTTGTTCCAGGAATAGCATGGAGGACAGTATTATTGGAATGTAGAATATATGGAGGTATTTAGGTATAAGAAGACTGGAAAGATAGGTTGTGAAGAGTTTGAAAAGTAAAACAGAAGATTTTATTTGATTCTAGGGATGATAGGGAGTCTTTGGATTTTATTGAAAAGGGGAGTGATAGGGCCATATCTGTGTTTTAGGATGATCAGTTTGATGGCTGAGTGGATGATGGACTGGAGTGGGAATAGATTTGAGATGGAGAAATCAACCAGCTGACCATTGAAATAGTTCAAGTTTGAGATGATAAGGGTCTGTACCAGGGTGACTCCAGGAGGGAAAGGGATGTAAATGAGAGATATTATGAAGGTAGAAATTATATAGCACTTGACCACTGATTGACTATGGGGGATAAGAGTGAAGAGTTGAGGATGATATCTGGACTTCAAGTCTAGGTGACTGCGAGGATGGTGGTGACCACCACAGTAACAGAGAAGGTAGGAAGAGGGGGAAGGGAAGAGTTTTCACCCTTTTTTCTCATGCTTGTATGCCTTACCTGGATTATTCTTATACATGGAAAGACCTCCTCTTTGCCTGCTGAAATCTTATTCATCCTGTAAAGCCCAACTCAAATATCACTTCTTCCACTGAAGCTTTTCCTGTTTTTCTGGAAAAATCAGACCTTCCATAATAATGCACTTATTATGTAATAGTGTGTATTATGGCTACATGTATTATTATCTTATTCTCATACTACACTATAAGCTCCTTGAGGGTGATCATGATGTCTTATCTGAGCTTTCTATCCCTCCAGAACCAAGCACTACTTGCAATTTGGTTTTTTTGGGGCCCAACCTCTGATTTCATCATTGTAGGGAGCTCCCAATATGGTGACACAGATGCATGTGGGCAGCCCATCTGTAACTTCTTAGTCTCAGAATTGCTTCAGGCACTGATTCAATGATTTGTCCATGGTCACATAGCTAGGATATGAACCTGAACCTAGCTCTTCCTAACACCAAGGCGAACTCTTCTGTTTTTGGCCACTATGCCAGTTGCCTCTCTTTGCTTTATTAATGTTGTTTGTACTGTATGATCAAGAGCTGACTAGTTCTCTTTGCTGTTACATGAACTAACTTGAACCCTTTGATTTTCCTGCTCCTCAGGGGTGGTGTTCATGGCTGGAAGTGTTTACGCTGTGGGGGGATTTAATGGCTCTCTCCGTGTCCGGACTGTTGATGTGTATGATGGTGTGAAGGACCAGTGGACGTCCATTGCCAGCATGCAGGAGCGCCGGAGCACGCTAGGCGCAGCTGTGCTCAATGACCTCCTCTATGCAGTGGGGGGGTTTGATGGGAGCACAGGTGGGCTCTTAGAACTGTTCTCTTCCTGTTTTAGTGTAGGAGACATCTATGAGTTTGCTTAAGCATAGTGATTACATTCACATCCTCTTCCCTTGGCAAAGTTCTTGTCAGCTGCCTGTTAGCATAACCACTTCTCCATCCATACACTTACTCTTTCTCTGCCCTCTTCTCTCTGTGTCTTTTCAACTTCTTGTCTCTGTCTTACATACATGCTTACATACACATAATTTCTTTTGTCATCACAGACATGATTTTGTCCTCATAGACCCATAAATTCTCTCTTGCTCAATCAATCAATCAAACTTGCATTTTATTAAGTGATTACTGCATGTTAGATACTATGTTAAAAAAGATACAAAGAAAAGAAATAACCACAAAACCTCTGTCTTTGAGGAGTAAGTGAGAGTAAGAAGACTACAAAGTTAGGACAGGGCTGAGTTATGAATCAGTTAATCAATAAGTATTTATTAATTACTTATTATCTGCCAGATATGCTACATGCTAGAGATAGGAATAGGAGCCATTGAATCTTACTGGGAACGTGGTGACATGGTCAGACCTATGCGTTAGGAAAATCATTTGGGCAGCTGTGTGGTGGATAGATTGGAAGGCAAGGAGACTTGAAGCATGGAGACCCATTAAGATGCTATTGCAATTGTCCTGGTGCAAGGTGATGGGGGACTGAACTAGAGTGGTGGCTATATGAGTAGTGAGAAAAGGATAAATATGAAAGATGATTTGGAGGTACAAATGGCAAGGTTTGGCAATTGATTGGGTGTGTGGAATGAATGAGATTGAGGAGTCAAGGATGACACCACAATTGCAAGTGTAAGTGCTCACAAAAGTCATAGGGACCTTAGGAAGACTGTTTGGGGTGGTGATGGAGATGTATAATAAAGAATTCTGCTTTGGACATGTTGAGTTTAGAATGCCTATGGATTTCCCAATTCTAGAAGTGCAGAATCCACCTGGCAGTGCAAATTTGGGGTTCAGGATAGAGGCTAGGCTTATAAATATAGATCTTGGAATCATCTGCATAAAGATGACAATTGAACCCACAGGATTTGATGAGATTACGAAGCAAGATAGTAAAGAGGAAGAAGAGAAAATGGGCCAGCATAGAACCTTGGAGAACATCCATAGCTAGTGGACACAAATTAGATATAAAGAACAAGGAAATGAGACTAAAATGGAGAAGTTGTACAGAGCAGAGTATAAGCAGGGGAGAAGAGTGTCAGTCCAATGAGGAGAGAGTGTCTAGGAGATAGTCAATAGTGTCAGATGCTGCAGAGAATTCAGGAAAATATCAGTATGGAGAAAAGGCCATTAGATTTGCCAATTAAGAAGTCATTGGTAACTTTGGAGAGAGCAGTTTTGGGTTAAATGATGGGATCAGAAACCATATTGCAGAAATTTAGAAATGACAGAGGAGAAGGAGTTGAGTATAGATGGCTTTCTTAAGGAGTTTAGTCAAGAAGAGAAGGAGAGATATAGGATGATAGTTAATGGAAGCAGTAGGAGTTTTTTAAGTATGGGAGGAGGCATGAACACGTTTGGAAGCAGTTTGGAAGGAACCAGTAGGTAGATAGAGAGATTGATGATGACAGAATAATGGTGATAGTGCAGACAATCTGCTGGAGAAGATGATGGGATTAAAGACACATGTAGATAGATTGGCCTTGTCAAAGAGAAGGAGCACTTCATTATTACAGACTGGGGGAAAGGAAAAGAGAATAGGGAATGATGTCAAGGGATTCTAAGATGATGAAAAAGGGAGAAGGAGCTTAAGGTGGGGGTAGAGAGTACAGTAGGATTTAGGAGAGAAGATAAGGTTTGGAATAGCTAATAGTGAGAGAGATAGAAAAGTCAGTTAATTAGGGAGATATAGGATTGCCTCGCTGCGATGAGGGCCCATTTGAGTTGAGTTTGTAATGAATCTAGTCTTCATGATTTTGTGACTTCTTTCAGCTGCACTCAGGACCATGTGGAGAGAAAGGGGTTGATGGTAGTAGTAATTCATGGCTAGGATTTGGCAAGTCAGGAGTATCTCTAAAACAAAGCAGGCAAGAGAATTGAGACTAAAAGATACTCTAAAGTTGAACTGGTTCACCAAGAGGTTGAGATTAGGAATGGAAGAGACTGTAGTGAGTGCAGAAGTCCTAGCCTGGGAAAGCGTGGAGGGATTAGAAGTCATGATGAGGGCAAAGAAAAGGTAGGCATAATCTCTCATACATACCTCCTCTCTCTCATACACACATCACATATACTCACACAGAAATTATGCCATATGTAGGCCCATATTCTCTCATTCACAAAGATTTTTTTTACCTGTACAAATAAAACTACATACACCATCTTTCTCAGACACACAGTGTGTCACACACATACATATACATACACACTATTTTTGTTATGTTCATACACATAGAGATACACGGCTTATGAAGGCTGATGAAGTCAATGACTTTGAGGTGACAGAGAAGTCTTTCCTATCTCTTTTTTCCAGGTCTTGCATCCGTTGAAGCCTACAGCTACAAAACCAATGAGTGGTTCTTCGTGGCACCTATGAACACAAGGAGGAGCAGTGTGGGAGTGGGTGTTGTGGAAGGTAAGTGACGATGGTAGAGGTGGGGGGGAGGGGTGATTGAATCCCTTTGCTTTTGACCATGTGAGTACCTCAAGTTAATCCATGAGCTAGTGATTTGGTTTTGGGGTAGTCTCTTTATTCCACCTTTATCTAAGCTGCTGGTTCTGAAGTTTGTATTAATACCTCGCTTACATAGGCTGAATAAATTTAAGATTTGATTTGAGAGATAAGGCAAGGCACGTAGAATAAGTTCAACATAATATGGTTCCCTGGTGAAAGGAAGAGGATGAATGTAAACTGGAGTTTTAGTTCATTGGTCAGGTATTTTCATTTGGTTAACTTTGTTCATATTTTTTAAAAAATAAACAATAGTAGAGGCTGAATAGAGTAGTGGATAAAGAGCCAGTCTTCAACTCAGGAAGACTCTGGGTTCAAGGGTGCACTTGAAATTTACAGACTGGGTGACCTTAACCTCTTGGGGCCTCAGACAAGTTCCAGCAATGCAGAACAGCTTCTCATCTGTCCTGGCAGAGGGAGTTTCCTCACTTGGATTTCTTTACACCTGTCTTATCACAGGTCCAGATTTCTCATTCACACACAAGTAATACCTTGAATATTAATTATATTAATAGTATATGTTATAATTAATT
The DNA here is from genome assembly GCF_028372415.1 of Notamacropus eugenii. Lineage (NCBI taxonomy): Eukaryota > Metazoa > Chordata > Mammalia > Diprotodontia > Macropodidae > Notamacropus > Notamacropus eugenii. Next base: position 335,451,414 of record NC_092872.1, read on the forward strand.
TTTGCATTATTATTATTAACATTTTGACTCATTTATACCCTCAGTCCATTTACACTTTTGTGGTCTTGTTCAAGTCACTTCTCCAGGATTCACTTTCTTCATATGTCAAATTATCAGGTTGGACTAGATGATTCTTTATTTTTTTTTTCAGATCTAAACCTATGGTCATCCCATTCACTGCTAGGGTCCTCCTGGTAGGAATGTTTATGGTTAAAGCTGACTCCAGAAGGGCCATGTGACTTGCTTCATATGGTAAATATGAAGTCATATGGTAAATTGGTCTGAATCAATACTTTGACTGTTATCCCAGAGTGCTATGCCCTAGGATCTCTATTTCTTTAAGCAATAAACTTTCTCTCTTAAATGACTATAATCATACATAAAAAGATATGCTATCTATTACTATAAATAACATACACTGTATTTATATCATTGCTGTTTTCAAAGCATGAAAGAGACACAGTGTGTCTTTTGTTAAACTCATGGGGGACAGGAAGAAGTCATTCCATATGGAGAGAATATGCCCGAGGAAAGTCAGAAAAACATGGAGAAGTGTTTGGGGAACAATGACTAGTTTGGCTGGATTTTAGAGTAGTGGGACTTTGGCTGCTTGAATTGTATTAAGGATTGCCTTGGATGTCGCATTGAAAAGTTTGTACTTTATTCTGTAGTCATAGAGGAGGTATCCCCTGGAGGGGGATGGTGTTGGGAGCAATATGACTTATAAATTAGGCTTCCCTTTCCTCATCTGGAAATAAAGTGTTTGCTCTAAATAGCTTCTTAGGACTCTTCCTGTACTGTGGTCTTATGAAATAAGACCAACACAGTGGTCGTATGTGGCAGTATGAGGCTCACTCTTCACCTGGATTCTATCTCCTCTCTGTGAGAGGAGGGAGATATATTTAATTATCAGTCCTCTCAGTCAAATCAAGATTGTCTATTGCATTGATCTTAGTTCTAATATATTTTTTATTAATTAATTTAGTTTTAGTTTTCAACATTCACTTCCACAAGATTTTGAGTTCCAAATTTTCTCCCCATGTCTCCCCTCCACCCACCCTAAGACATTGTGCATTCTGATTACCCCTTCCACCAGTCTGCCCTCCCTTCTGTCACACACCCTCCCTTCTCTTATCCCCATACCCTCTATTTCTTGTAGAGCATTTTCCTGTATAGATTTCTGTACTCCATTGCCTGTATGTCTTATTTCCAAGTTGCACATAAAAGCAATTTTTAACATTTGTTTTAAAACTTTGAGTTCCAACTTCTTTCCCCTCCTCCCTCCCCACCCACTCTCATTTGGAAGGCAAGCAATTTGATACAGAGTATACATGTGTAGTCATACAAAGGACTTCCATAACAGTCATGTTGTGAAAGACTAACTATATTTCCCTTCATCCTGTTCTGTCCCCCATTTATTCTATTCTCTCTTTTGACCCTGTCCTTCCTCAAAAGTATTTACTTCTAATTGGGGGCAGCTAGGTGGTGCAGTGGATAGAGCAGCAGTGCAGGAGTCAGGAGGACCTGAGTTCAAATCTCACCTCAGACACTTGACACTCACTAGCTGTGTGACCTTGGGCAAGTCACTTAACCCCAATTGCCTCATCCTAGGTCATCTCTAGTCATCCTGATGAATATCTGGTCACTGGATTCAGATGGCTGTGGAGGAGAAGTGAGGCTGGTGACCTGCACAGCCCTCCCTTACTCAAAAGAAAATCAAGTGCAAGTCATGTCATTATTTCTCTGATGGCATGGTCTTCTTTGGCAACCAAGGATGAACACACACTTCTAATTACCCCCCTCCTCCCATGTGCCCTCCCTTTATCATCCTCCCACCCCCAACTTCTAATATATTTTAGTGTTCTTTTTATTTATATTAATGTGGTCATTATAAGTATTATTTCATTGCAACCTATGTTTCTGTGTACCAGTTTATACTCTTTTTCTTAGGTAACTCTCAATTCCTCACATTGATTCTCACAGCATAGTCACCTTAGGTTCATATACCACAGTTTATTTAGCCTTTCCCCAATTGATGGACACACTGTTTCTAATTTTTGATACCACAAAAAAATTCTATCATAAACATTTTGGTGTATATGGAACTTTTTTATGTCTTTGACCTCCTTGGAATTAGTTGTGTGCTCAGTAGCAGGATCACTGAGTCAAAGGTAACAAACAATTTAGTCATTTTTCTGGCATAGATGCATCTCAGCAACTTGCTACATAGATGACCTTGGACAAATCACTTAAGGAAACTAAGGAAGTTAGACAATATGGCCCTTGAAGTTTCTTCTGTCTCCAGATCTAATATCCTATAAGCTTCATGTTTTCCAGAAGGGTTGAAACAATTCACACCACCATTAATAGTGTATTAATGTGCCTGTTTTCTCACAACTCCTCCAACATTTATAGTTTCTGTCTCTATCATCTGTGCCAATTTGTTGGATAGAAGGTAATAAAACTTCAGAGTTCCTTTAAATTTGCATTTCTCTTGTTAGGGATTTAGGGAATTTTTAGAAATTTATAATCCTGACAAAAATAAAACTGGCATAACTGGCAATGAAACTGGTCAGTGCCAAGAATATGTTTCTGCTAATGAGGTCAGTCATTAGACTTAGACTCGCTCTCTTGGTGGAGCAAGCAGAATGTGGTATTCCTGGTCCTCTCTTCTGCTCAATGCAAGTGTTCTTTCGGTAACCAGCTTCTATTTACCACCCTCCTCCTACTCTGTTGTTACTTAGCCAAGAATATCCAACAATAGACCAGGGGTTAAAAATAGCAAAGTATGGTTAAGCAGACACAAGTAGAGCTTTGCAGTCACAGCATGGAGATGTTTTCAGCTGATGTCAGGATGGAGTTTATGAAGTTCAAAGAGATGCTAGTGATTTAAAACACTGCATTTGAGGGAGAGCTCTGTGGGTACTTCCTGCATGTGGAAGAAAACAGTATCTTTCAACCTGGCATATTTTATTTTATTTTATTTTTTAAAATTAATTTATTTGTTTTCAGTTCAACCTGGCATATTTTAAATGAGAAGACTGACTGGGCATGTTTTCTCTTTCTCTTCCCATGGGTCATAGATTTAGAGATGGAAGGGAGCGTAGAGGTCATCTGGTCCAGCCCCATCACTCTGCAGATGAAGTGACTTACCCAAAGTCACCCAAAGATGCTAAGGAGCAGAGCTGGGGTTTTAAGCACAAGCCCTGTAGCTCTTCCTCTGCTGTTCATTATCACTGAATCACTGTTGATTTGAAGCTTACTTGGATTTGAGCCACCCACAGATAGTAGTGTATCCATTTCCCTCATGCCCAGAATGTTTCAGAACATCAAAGACATGGAGGGATTGATTTTTTTTTTCAACCTCAACAACTCACATATACCATCTGCTAAGGCACAGAGGAGTCAAGAGCCTTACTAGCAGAAGGGGTATCAATAGCAAGGAAATAATCCATTTTTGAGGAAGTGTATAGAGTACACAGACCAGCTAAGTGGTGCAGTGGATAGGGTCCTTGGCCTGGAGTCAGGAAGACCTGAGAAACTTACTAGCTTATGAACCTGGGCAAGTCACTTAACCTCGGTCTGCCTCAGTTTTCCTCAGCTGTAAAATGGGGATCATTACAGCACCTACCTTCTAGGTTTGTGGCAAGGGTCAAATAAAATAACATTTGTGAAGCACTTTGCACAATACCTGGCACGTGGTGATGCTATATAAATACTTATTCTCTTCTACTAGAGCATAGATGGGGGGGGGGGGGGGGTCAAGGCACATAAAGTTATTTACTTCAGAGAATAAAGTTGATAGATTTGTTGGATCTGCCATCTGGGAATTCCCATGGTTCCAGCAATAGATTAGAAATGTGAGGCAATTTGAATGTTTTAGGTGCTAATAATTTGAGATCTGGGTCAGTCAATGCATTTGCCCCTGCTCAGCTTTCAGCTTTGTTCATTCGGGTGAAAGTATTTGTTGGACCATGAACATTGATTTAACTGAGCCAATAAGAGCCAAGATAGTGGGCTTGTCTCCCAGAAATGAGAATGTCCTCCAATCCCCAGTATCTGGCATGCTAAGGGGGAGTGTTAAGCCACGCCTCCCCTCAAGTAAATCACAGCCTATTAAAATTGACGAAAGAGAAACACTTGGAACTGATAGAGATCCTGAACTACAACAGGGTAAAAGTGTTATGAGAGGGAAAGGGATTACATCGACAGGTTGGAAAAAAATTGTTGCATCAAACCCTATGGGCTTCCTGGAGGAAGAGAATCTTAAGCTATGGTTTAAAGAAGGATAGCATGGTGGGATAGAAATTAAGACTTGGTTGTCAGTGGAATACATTTATTTGGTAGAGGTTTCAGAAGGAAAGTCTTTTCTGCCACGACTTCAGTCTTTAATGACTTCTGGTAGATTGTAAGTTCCCTGAGAAATTTTGCTTTTTCATTCTGTTATTGTATCCTTAGTGCAAGTACAATGCCTTATACTCTGAAGATGCTTAGTAATGCTTGTTGAATTGCATTTATTTCTGTGGTAGCATTGTCATCCATGTTTTATTTGTCCCTTAGGAAAGCTGTATGCTGTTGGAGGTTATGATGGGGCTTCCCGCCAGTGCCTCAGTACGGTGGAACAATACAACCCAGCAACCAATGAGTGGACATATGTGGCAGACATGAGCACGCGCCGCAGTGGTGCAGGTATCTGTTGAGTGAGACCTTTCGGTGCCAAAGTCTTTGAGAATTAGAAATTTCTACTGAAGGCAACCAGAACATTCAGCCAACTTTTCCCCTTCCAAGGTGATGACAGCATTGCCATCAAGACACCAAGACCTTGCAAGCTTGCCCGCCCTAGTGGATCCATTAAGCAGCATGTGGAGAAAAGGAGACAGGTGTTGAGAGTCCATCCGGGGTTAAGGTTCAGCAAGTCATGAGTGTCAGTGGAACAAGGGGATGAAGGAATTGAGAGTGAAAGATAGCACAGAGTTGAACTCATTCACCAAGAATTTAACAGTCAGATTAAATTTTCATAGCACTATTAAAAATAACAACCTTATACTTGAACAACACTTGACAGTGTTGAAAGCATGTTCATATCCCTTACTGCATTTTATCCTCCCAACAGCCCTACAGTGTTTATCCTCCCAACAGCCCAACAGTGAGATAGATGCAGTGGGTCTACTCTCCCTGTTTTGTCACTCTGACTTCCCTTCTCCACAATAAGGCACTGAAGACTCTCCCAGTGATGGGATGTACACTTTTCATTTGAGGATGAGACCTAAGTTCAGAGAGTCTGACTGCAAGATAGCTGGCAACTAGATGAATTTTTTTTTGGCCACAGCAACTCCTGAAACTTTTTACAGTACAGCATGGCAGAGTGGCAATCTGTGCCAGTGGGTGAACTATTTACATGAATAAAACTACAGATCTTTTGTATTAAATATACTTTATAGAAGAAGACACTGAACACTGGCACATATTTAACCTGATTAAAGGTCAAGTTGAAGGTCAGGCTGTTGAGAGATAAGTGTGTATGCCCACCTCCCGTGGTGAATGATCTTCATTGGAGCTGCCCCTCCATTGCTTTTCATGGGAAGTACAGGAGTAATGTTTGTCTTTCAAGGATTCTCCAGGGAGTGTGGTACACTAGCCACACTGTACTATTTTTCTATCCTTCTTTGAGGATGATAGAAATATGCTTGAGCTGGCAGCTTCCATTGGCTGCTGGCCCCAGGGTCAGTCTGAGGGAAAGGAGTGGGAGAAGATATCCTCTGCCCTCCTGCTCACAGGGGAGAAATCAGCCTCTTTGTTACTGAAACTCTTGGTGATGTACAAGGCTGTCCTGGTTAGCAGACTGGGCACAGTATCTTCCTCCCAGGAGTCTGATCATGAGCAAACTCTGGCTTTTGTGAAACATGGTCACATAGACAGTCTGTGTTTCAAGCTACTGAAATGTTACCGTGTTCTATTTGTGAGGATGTAGACTTTATAGTATATGTGTGGGATCTAGCACATTGCAGTCTCTGTCCAAATCAGATTTAGCATCTTCAAAAAGTAATTTAAAACAAAACCCCAAAGTGGTGAAACTCATAGAGGCAGAAGGTTTGGTTCAGTGGCTTTAGGGTCATTCTTAGAGTAAAGAAGACCTGAGTTCAAAGCCTGCACACAGCTCTTTGAGACTTGTTACTTGCAGACTAGTTAGTAATCTGCCTTGATAGATCAAACTCCCCATATCAATGAAATCACAAACTTGGACCAAAAAAGGGAGGAGGGGAGTGCACAGTATGAATCTAATAGAAGTTATTAAAAAACCTTGTACGCTGAATGTTATTTCTAGAGAGTTAGCATTCCTCTTGAGATTTGAAAGTGGGCCCTGTCATCCATTAAAAGGAAAGGCCTTTGAAATAATCCATTGAGAAAACCCCAAACAACTTATTTTGTTACCTGAATAACTTCTGTTGTAACTCTGAGGTGTTGGAGAAAGACTTAAGAATTTGGCTGTGTAGTAACAACTTCTCAGAGTAGAGAGGGCCCTTTGATACGGAGAGGAGTCTGTGTCTGATACAGGCGGTACTTTGGAAGAAAGCCTGGCCTCTGTGGGAAGTAACCCAATGCCTGACTGGACAGCCCTCTGTATTCTGAGCCTGGTTCTCTCTCTACCTTAGTTTGTATCTTAGTAAATAAGGCACTTGGGGGAGTTCTGTTGGATGCTTCTAGACTCCAAAGGGGCAAATCCTTGAGTAAATCTTTTCATCAAGTTTTCCAGGGAAAGTATTCATGCAAGTGACTCCGTGAAAGCTAATTATTAATATTTATGCCTCCAATTCCAAATGGTATTGTAGGAAAATGCTTTATAAACCTTAAAATGTTATAGAAATTGTCAGCTGTGTGAACTAGTGTATAAGCTCATTTGGGGTTTTCCGCATAGGAGTTCAGGTTTGACTCTTGTTGGAGGACATGACTTCAAATCCTGGCTCTGCCATTTTCTTGGGTAATTTTGTGTAGTTCACTTAACCTCTTGGAACCTCAGTTTCCCCATGAAACAGCAAGGACCCCAGCATACCCACCAGGGCCTGCTCTATAGGTTCTTAGCTCTGCTTTTCTTAAAGGAAAGCAACTTTTGAGGGGTCAACAATCACTTTAATCAAGCACATACCTTGTTCACTTAGTTCAAGGGAAAAAGTCAGCGCCCTGAACTTTGGAGAAAATACAAGTAGAAATTACAAACAGGAAGACCAATAGACAGGGCTTCCAACTCTCTGACTATAGGCAATACATACATTATTACCAGAGAGAGAAGCACCAACACCTGGATTTTCAAAGCCAGGAGGCACCTTAGCGGCTGCCCAGAGTCTCATCTGGCATACTAACCTTCTTCCAAAAAGTAAGCCCCTCACCTTAGAGTATATATGCATTTTTCAGAGCTGATGGGTACGACCCTCCTGACCCAGTGCTTCATTAACAAAAGGTATCTGAGGCCTATTAATGGGCGGGGAAGATCTTTAAATCTCACCACCACCACCATTAACCTTACATTGACATTACACCCCATTTCACTGCTTAGCTGAACTCTTGTAATAAGTTTCCCTTCTTGAAATCTCTCCCACATTCTATCCTCCATATCACTACCAAAATTATTTTCCTAAAACAGTCCTTTGTCACGCTGCTACCAAACTCCAGTGGCTCTCTATTGCTTCAAGGATAAAATAGAAGCTTCAGTTTGGCCTTGAAAGCCCTCTACCCCCTGACCCTAAACTACCTTTCCATCCTTGTTATAATCAATCCCTTCCCGTATTCCGTATTCCCCAGGCTTTCTCACTGTTCCTCACATATGACACTCTATCTTGTATCTCTGCATCTTTATACTGTCTGACCCCCATATCTAGAATGCACCTCACCTCTGCCAATGAGAATCACTTCTTTTCTTTAAAATCTTTCTTAGGTACCATCCTTCACATGTAGCCTTTCTTAATTTTCCCAGCTTTTAGTACCCTACCTAATCCCCTCCTGCCATTTACTTTGAATTAACTTTGTATACATTTTGCATTTCATGCTTGTGTATTTGTTGTCTCTTCCAATAATAGCTAGAGTTTATAGAGCCCTTTAAGGCCTGCAAAGCACTTTACATTTGAGCCTCATGACAACCCTGTGAGATAAGTGCCATTATTATCCTCTTTTTGCGTTGTAGGGAACTGAGGCATTGACTTACCAAAGATCACATTGAAAGTAAAGATTTGAATTTAGGTCTTCCTGACTCCCACACAGTGCTCTGTCCACTTGAGCCATCTAACTCTCTTCTAAATGAGGCTGAATTCAATGTAGTAGAATCCTTTCCACAGAAATGCACAGCTTTCCCATGGTGTTATCAGGGCACTAGCCTCAGATTTCAATTAATTATCATTACGTAGAGCCTAGTAATACCAAAAACTGAAGGAAGACCGAGTCATAGATACAAATTGTTTTCCTATGGCTGGGAATGCTCTATTAGTTCAGGAAATAGAGAGACCCCAGCACTTAGCATGCTAGCTGTAGGAAATCCCTATGAAGTCCCAGGATGCTAAATAATTTAAGATTCAGGAGATCACAAGTTGGATGAAGGACTCTGAGCTTTAATGACAGAACAAAACCGTAGTAGTGATATTAGTGGTAAATTCCCTGCATCGTGGCCTCAGAAGGCAGTGGACTTTGGACCCTTTTGTGCTAATTCCAGTAGGATTTTCCTCTTAAGAGGAAGACTGTTCAATCACCCTGGGAAGGAATTGCCTAGTAAAACCCAGTTCAGTAACCACGATGGAAGCCACTAGTATTTTTTTGTATTAGCTCCCCCTCTAGTGACCATCCAGGGTATCTGCAGTTTGGACTGTAGTCAAACCATATGTGGTCATAGAATTATAAGGACTTTAGGAGTCATAGGTCACAGGATAAGTTCAGCCTTCCATTTTACAGAGGTTCACAGAGTGATTTGTAGCTAATTAGCGGTAAAGACACATTCTAGTTGAATTTATGCCATTTGAGGGCAGGGATTGTTTTATCTTTGAATTAAACTGATCCAGGTTTCCTGCTGTATTTTCTACTCACGAGGTTCAAGGTTTTGATGTGTATTACTGTTTATTTTCTGTGTGTTATATTGTTTTTCTCTGCTAAAGCCCCAGTCTAGTTTGTCATTGTGCCATGAAAGGAATGCTAGGTTATTGAAGGCTACGTCAGTGGCTTTATTCTCTGGAAGCTCCTACCAAGCTGGAAGGGCTTTGAGGACAGGCCCCACCATGTTCCCTCTATCTGTTATCAAAGACTAGCCTAGCTCATATCAGAGAGGTTCATCAGCAGGTTTTTGATGGAGCCACAGCAGCTCCCAGAAGCTATGTGCCAAACTTTAGAAGGGTTACTGTCTGCTGTCAATGGTGTCAGCCCATACCAAGAAAATCATGGCTCCTTGAAGTTGAAGAAATTGCATCGAATTTATCTTTTTCGTACCTTCCTAAGTGTACATAGTGATATTCTGGCACATATCAGTAGTTGGGCATAGTTCAGTTTCAGTCCAATACTTTGAATGATTATTCCTGGTTACTTCTGCCTAGGGCAAATGGAGATCAATAAATGACATATTTTTTGTTTCAGAAGCAGAAAAAACTGGCCAGGCCTTGGACCAATTGACCACGTACTCTCTTTCAGGGGTTGGAGTGCTCAGTGGGCAGCTGTATGCCACAGGTGGGCATGACGGCCCTTTGGTGAGGAAAAGTGTAGAGGTTTATGATCCTGGGACAAATACCTGGAAACAAGTTGCAGATATGAACATGTGTCGGCGAAATGCAGGTAATAGCTATTCTCTTTCCAATTCTGCCTGTAGTTTAGTGGGTTTATTGAAATGTTTCCTGGGAGGGAGAAAGGCTTTTATTGACTCTAGAAGTGACCTTTGGGATTCTCTCATCTATTCCTCTTATTTTATAGAGGAGGAAGATGACTTGCATAACATTACATAGGTAGTTAGGATATAAATTCAGGTATTCCACCTTCTAATAAGACCATGTTCTGGTGCCAAGATTATCCTTGTAAGAACAATTACTTAAGAAGTAGTCAGAATTTGAACACAGTTTCTTTGACTTCAAATCCAGTACTGAACACCGAAGTCTGAAGTTGAGACTGTGTTTAAGATAATTGCCTGCTTCACAAATAGCTTCACAAAGTCAGGAAGGAGTTCAGGGCAGGGAGAAGCTTCTTTAAACCCTAGCTCTAGGATTCCTTGGGAATCTTCAACCCCATTCCCGGGTGACTAAAGTGAGCACTTCACTTCCACCAACTATATCTGTGATTTCTGTTGTGCACTGTGTAGCACCAGATTTAGGAAATAAGTATCCTCTAAGCTTCCAGGACCTATGTAATATCCTTTGCCTAAAAGACTATTTTGACAGTATGGGCCACCTTGAGAGGGCTACCTCAGGTAGGCTGGACAGAGCTTCTTGTAGTTGCTTCATAATCCTTTCCTTAAAAAAAAATTTTTTCTCAATTACATGTAAAGAAGAAGTTTTAACATTCTCTTTTTAAAAAATTTTTGAGTTCCAAATTCTCTCCCCTCTCTCCATCTCCTCCCTACTCCTTGAGAAGGCAAGCAATTCAATATAGATATAGATGTGCAGTCATGCAAAACATTTCCATTTTAGCCTTGTTGCAAAAGAACTCACAGACCAAAAAAAACCCAAGAATAATTTAAAAAGTAAAAAAAGTATGCTTCAATTTGCATTCAGACTCCGTTAGTTCTTTCTCTGGAGGTAGATGGCACCTCTGTGATTTTTTTTTTTAACTTGATGAGAGGCAGGAGAAGGTGGAAACGCTTTCTTTCAGGGGTGTAAGACGACAGCAGTGTCTCTCATTCCCTTCTCTCCACTCACACAGTCACTGACCTAGCCCAGGCCTTTATCTCGTGTCCCCTGAACTGTTGTAATAGCCTCCTAATTGGTTTCTGCTCTTCCATTCGCTCTCCTCTCCAATTCATTTTCCACACAATTTCCAAAATAATCTTCCTAAGGCACAGGCCTGACCGTGTTTAAAACCCTTCAGTGGTTCTCCATTGCTTCTGGGATTCAATGCAAATTTTTTGGTCTGGCACAGACTCTACAGATTGGCTCCAAGCTACTTTTCCAAGTTCCTGTCACATTACTTCCCTTTGCATACTCCATGTTTTAGGCAAATTGCTGATTTCCTCTCTTGCTGTATTCCAGGGGTGGAAAATCTGCAGCTTTGAGGCTACATGAGGACCTGGAATGTCACACATGACCTCGAGGCCACAGGTTCCACAACTGCCTAATCAATGTCAGAGGCTGGAATTGACCCTAGGTCTTCTCAGTTCCAAGTCCAGTAGACTGTCTACTTCATAAACTTCCCTTCATAAACTCTCAGTCCACCAATGCTCTCATCCTGTGTGATTCATCCACAACTTCCTCTAAATCCTTTTTTTCACATCTTCCACCTTACTTTGCAAGATTCACTTGTTGTTCTGGAGGTTTACCTCTGGTTATTTTTACATTTCATGGATGCCAGCTTAATGAGAGACATTTGTTTAGAGGGATTCAGGAAGACCTAGATTGAAGACCTGCCTCTGACATCTAAGCGTTGTGTGGTCATGAGCAGGTTACTCAATCTCTCTATGACCCAGACGGGTCTCCAAGACTATAAGTGATGGATGAGTGGCAAATTGTTGTTGTTGGACAAAGCTTCTAGACCAAGACAGAATCTCAAAGAAATAAATTGTAGCATTCAAGTTGTCCATTTATTATCTCTGATCCTTGTATTTCTCATTCTGGGTGACCCCCTTTTCTAGTCCTGTATATCCTTGATTATGTCATCTGTTCTATTTCTTACACTCACATTTAAAGATCTTCTGTGGCACATTCATCCAAGGAGGTAGCTTTGTTCAACAGTCCGCTGAGTGTCACTGTCCATCAAGACATTACTAAGGATGAAGTGTTTGCTCACCCTGAATACTCAGGGGTGTCATGTGATATGTCTTCTACAAAGTTCAGATAGAAGAGAAATGGCCTGTGAATGATGATGGATCGTGTTTGGGGATGACACTGTGCAAATGCATATAGTCCCAAATCATTATAATGTAATAATATAACAATGTAACGAATATAATATAAATCCCTTTCATTAGAATTAGACATATCTTCCAACTCTGGGTCACCTTAAAATTACCTGTGTTTGTCTTTTGTGCTGTTTTCAAAGCCAGTGAATGGGACAGAACAGCACAAAAGTCTTGGATATGCCACTGGGGACTGCCACTTCATTTAATTCATCAGTTCTCCTCTGGTATTGTTCCCACTAACCAGTGAATTAACACTCTTTTGATACACTTGCCCAACTAGCTACTCAAGTCCAATTACCTCTATTATTTTAACTCTGGATTTCTTCATAAGGGTATCATGGGAGATTTTGTAGATGCCATATTGAACTCCTAATGCCCTGTATTGTGACTTTCCCCTTGTCTACCAGTCCCATTACTCTATAAAAAATAAAATTAGATTAGTTTTGCATGACTGCTAGCTCATGAACTCCTTGAGTACAATGTCTTATTTTACCTTTTTATCTTCATTTACTAACATAGTGTTTTTTAAAAAAAGTTTTATTGATGTCTTCTGTTTTTTTATACCACCATAGTTTTTCCCAGGATCCATCCCCCCTTCCCTCTCAGAGAGCCATCCCATATAACAAATAGTATTTTTTTTTTTTTAAGAAAAAAGGGGGAGGGGAAAAATCAATACAACCAATCAATACACTGAAAAAGTCTGAAAACATATGCAGTGTTCAATACTTCTAGACCTCCCCCCTTCATGAAGAGATGGGTTGGGGGTACCCTCTCATGTCTCTTCAACTAACATAGCATTTTCTATATAGTAAAGCACTCAATACAGTTTTGTAGAATTTGTTTATTCTTAGTGACCCCATGTTGGCTTCTTGTGATCACTGTTTTTTTTTCCCTAAGTGCTTACAAACCCTGTCATAATCCTGTTCTAAAATTTTGCCTGTGATCAGTGTTAAGCTTACTAGTATACACATTCTAGAGTCACATTTTTAATAAATTAATACCAGATTTACTCGTCTTCAGGTTTTTGGTAACTTTTTAATTTCCATGATGTCATGTAAGTAGTGGTTTGTGATCATAGTTTGATGTTTGTCATCTTTAGACATAATTTGTCTGGGACTTGAACTTAAAGATTTCAACTAATAGAGAAGAATTTGGTGCTCTCTTCCTGTCTTGTAAATACATTGCTTATTTGTGTAATAACGAACATTTCTAGCCTACTGCTAATGTTACTAGCTGGCATTCTAACAACTCATAGGCAAGAAATTGAGGAAACCTATCAAGAGGTTAGCATTTAAATCCAAATTGATATTCTACCAAGCCAATGTATTCCTCAGCCTACTGTCTGGTTATAAAAGTAGAACCTGCTCTAGCTATTGCCTGAAGTTTTTTTTTTTTTTATCTCCTGTCTCAATGACAGCGTATGTATTCTTCTTACAGATAATAAAGAAAGAAATTTAGAATGCCCATAGCCTAACCTTGTATAAATAAACCTCTAGCACAGTCTTTTAGTCTTTTTCAAGGATTGATAGAGTATTAATTATCTTTTAAAATTGTTTGGGACTTTTCTAGAAGGCAAAATCTCTCTGTGGCCTCAATCATGTACCCACAGTGGGGCTCATTAATGGCTTCCTAGAAATCACCATTAAAAAAAAAAATATCTCTGTGACTACAGAAATCTCTCTTCCTTTTCTACTTCTCCATCACTGGTTATGTAAGAAACAACGTCATGTAACAGATAAAGCACTGGACTTGGAGTTAGGGAGATCAACATCCCATCTCTAACACGTACTAGCTCTGTTCCTTCTCTGAGCCTCACTTTCTTCGTCTGTAAACTGGTGACAGTAATAACACTTGCCTCAAAGAGCTGTTGTAAAGATCAAATGAGCTTCTGAACGCAAAACTCTTTACAAATTTTAAAACAGTGTGTATATAGGCATGTGTGTGGTTATTAGCTCCTGCTGTAATGCCTCCCGGGGGCTTGTGTTTGACTCGCAGGCGTATGTGCAGTGAATGGGCTCTTGTATGTGGTGGGAGGTGATGACGGTTCCTGCAATTTGGCATCTGTGGAGTACTACAACCCTGTCAGCGACAAGTGGACACTGCTGCCAACCAACATGAGCACGGGGAGGAGTTATGCAGGTCAGCTGAGCTTCTCTTACTCCTGTAGTGGCTTCTTAAGCATAGGGAATGGAACTCTGTTAGCACTACCGGGTCAGCAGGTATTTATTGCACGCTTGTTCTGATTCTGGCTGTATGCTGAGCACTTTGGGAGATCTTTGTAAACAAAGAGGAAATAGTTTATACTTGCATAGCATTTATAATTTCCAAGACACATTTAAATTTTAAAATTATCTTTTCATTTCCATATAATTTCTCAATCCTATCTCAAAGAGCCTTGCCTTTTAGTTAAGAATAAAAACGACAGAAGAGGTAGCTTATAGTTTTTAGGGAGGAGAGTGTTCAGAGTCCACTCATCCAAAGATGTTTTCCACTAGGGGCACAGTGGATAGAACACTGGCTCTGGAGACTGGAGGACTTGAGTTCAAATCTGGACTCAGGCTAGCTTTGTGACCTTGGGCAAGTCGCTTAATCCTGATTGTCTTTAACAACAACAACAACAACAACAACAACGAAAGATTGTTTTCACTGATTGGCATTTGGTGTGGCTTAGGTTATGGGATAAAGAACCATCCTCAGAGGTGGAAAGGCTTGGGTTCAAGTTCCACTTCTGACATATACTGATTATATGACCTTGAATGCCACAACCATTCAGTGCCTCTTAGAATTCTGTAAGATTGTAAGTTATAGTCACTCAGTGACTATCTGTATCATTAAGGGAAGTTCCTCACCCTAAGTTTCCTATACTATCACAGGTTGTGAAAAATAAATGTCGCTGGCCTATGCTTGGCTTATGATCACTGGAGTAGATGACAGCTCATGGAGTCTGTGTGAGTTATATATATGTATTTTTCACTCCCACAATAGGTGTTGCTGTGATACATAAGCCATTATGACAAAAATTCACCCTGCCAACAGGTGGAGGACAGGAGGGAATGCTGCTTGGGTTTCAGAACACTGTGGATAAGAACTGACTTGTTCCAGCTTGTCATGATGTTGTATTCCACGGGACAAGAAGTCATGACGAGGGCCTGGCCTCTGCTCCGGCTTGGCTCTGAGTGGTGACACAGTGTGAGAACACCCTCTCCCCTCTGCCCCACCTCCCCCCTCAGACCCATCCTCTGCCTCATCTTGTGTGCATTTTTTTCCACTTTGTGCAATGAACTGTCCCCTGCCCCACAAGTGACCTCCAAAGAGGGGCCTACTGTGTTTTTCATATTTCCACAATGGCACCGGAGAAACTGTAATTCTTCTATGTAAAACACCATGCTTTAACAAGGTAGGTGGGTAGAAAGTCTACTGGATTTCTTTACTACTGATGTTTCAAATATGCTCAAACTCAAGGGATGGAAAATGCCTGCTCTGGCCTCTCTCCATCAGTTCAGTTGGAAGTGACCCCATGACTCCAAAGAGATTGTCATCTAGAGGCAGAATCAGGGGATCAGTTGTCTCCTGAGGAAAACTGAGAAAATGGGAGGCCCCATCAGAATGAACTGAGGACCGGGCAGGATTCCAGTGACTGTGTATATGTACATACTTGCCTACTGTAAATTTATTCTGTAGAAGAACTATGGCGTTTTTGGAGCTGGATTGTGCCCTTTCTTTGCTCAGTCAGTATGATTGTGTTCACAAGTCACACCTCAGCAGAGCACCGAAGACACCCTAGGAGGGGGGGTCTTCCCTGCCTAAGAAACCCCTAAAGCAATGCTGCCTCAATGTCTTGGCTTTTTGTTACTTATTTTAAATAGGGGAAAAAGAAAACACACACACACACACACACACACACATGCACACACACACACACACACACTGACCATACGAATTGGCCTTTTGCCATCTTGGGGGTTTCTTGATGCTCATGAAGACATTCTAGAAAATGGTGTGACCTCAGCTACAGAGCCCTCTGGGTGCCAGCTTGGTGCCATAAGGAGCCTGCTGTTGGGTCCTGATGCCCTTTACGATCTCCAAGCTGCGGGATGTGACTCCAGCTGGGACCAAATCCAGATCTAGATTTACAGTGCCTCTGTACACATATACTATAGCTGTAGCCCAAGACCCCAGGGAACCTCGGTCCTCGGTCATGGAAGCTTCCCTAACCCGTGCCCAGTGACCTTCCGCAGAGGCTCTCCAGAGCCTCAGCTTGTCTGCACCAAAACTCCCAGGGGACAGACTCTGACACTGGGTCCCCTGGCAGCCTTTGGAAATTACTAGAGGTTCTAGGTTTTGGGGGTTGTACATGTATCTCTTCCACCAGGAAAAGCAGCTTTTTAAAATGACTCTCTGGAAGGAACATGGAAAGAAATCAAGGTGATAGGCACCCAGTCTTTGTCCATCATGGCTTCAGAAATAAAAGGGGGTGCACATCTCCCCTGGGATCAGAGTAAAGTGAACACCTTTGGGCTAATTTTGACACTGGCCAAGTTGGTCTTAACTCTTGCTTTCCCTTTCCACATTTCTGTGCCTCCTTCCTTCATTCAGACTTTTGTTGCTGCCTGAACTTTCTTGTAAATAAAGGAGTCAGAGATATTAGGGTCTTCATGTGTGACCCTACCTGAGGCACTGGCACTTTAAGAAAGGGTAATGCTTAACCCCAAAGGAATAAATCACTACCGGTTGAGTTTAGATATCAGTTGGGGAGGTGCTTTTGTGTGGTGTTCAGAATCCCTCATATCACACCAAAAGAGGCAGCTGTCTATTTTACCTACACATAAAGCCAACCTGATGCCAGCATTTGGCTTCGTTTCCTGCAGAATCTTTGGAGCCAAGTGACACTTTAGGGCATGATCAATATAGGCCCAAGAGACTTGGTATAGCCATGGTTATTTCAAAAAACCCCAGATACTGCTGAAAGTACTGTCTATAGGTCTTTAAAAATCCTGGGACCACACTGGTCAATCAATCAATATTAAGCACTTACTATGTATACCAATAGCCTCAGAGGAACTCATGTATTGCTCCCTGCCCTTCACCAGTATCAGACCTCTTGATGCTGGGCAGATGTTTCTTGGGAGCAAAATAGCACCTCCCTGGGGCATGTATATTTTGCCCACAATTCCTGCCAACTGTACTGCAAAGCCTCAAATATCTGGCCATACTGTTTGAGAGACAAATGGCCATATAACATGAGGGATCAAAATGTGTTTCTGATTGGGTGCTCTAGTGGGTAAGACTGGTGCTCTTGACATCTCAACCTAGGCTGTTGGGATATGAATTGAAGGAAGGAGTTGTTTGTAATAGGTGCTCCCCTCCATCCTTTTGCCCCAGATGGGTAAATGGGATATCCATATCATGAGAAATGGGAGATGGCATTAGGACTTCATTACATTATAGATTCCAGATCTGGTTAAAGACAAAAGGTGAATTCCATTTCCAGGTCGTCTACCCATAAATAGGCCCACTTGCTAATGTAAACCATTGCTGTTCTCTGCTTTTTGGATTTTGCTTTTGATTCTGCTTCCTACAATTCCCTTGTACCAGGGAGCACTGCCCCTGTTTATCTGTGGGGTCAGTGGAATGATGTGTATTTCATCTCCATATGTCTTTCTGTGGGGTCTAGAACACTGGTACATCATCACCCGGAGGCTGCTCTGCTTGTAACTGCAGCCAGGATAGAATCAGCCCAATAAGAAATCTGTGGATCAGGTACGAAAATTTTATTTCAGCCTTGATACACCAGCAGAGTAGGCATCTCAGGCAGTTAACATAGGCCTGTGAAGGCTAAAACCCTTCTAGGATGAGGTGGCACTGCCAGAGAGTATATTACTGCAAGCCCGTTGGCAGCAAAGAAATGGAATTGAAATCCAGAGTACAAAGAAAACCACCCGATCCTGAGCAGACAACTTAGACCTGGCTCACATGCTGATTGGGAATTGGACATTGTGCTCTGAATTCCAAAGGTCTTTCTCATTAGTGACCAATGGTATCTCTCCTTTATCTAAAAAGTTGGCAGTGTTAAGCCAGGCAACATGACCTCCTTTTCTGCTATGCAATGTGAACATCTAACAAATCCGTGATAGACCAGTTGCAATATCCCCCCTTCCCACATTGCTTTTTGAGGCGTCTTTCTTCAATATTTGTTGTGTAATGTTTGTACATTTCTGAGCCAGATCCTTTTCAAAGATTGCCTTTTTATAGAATTGAAGCTATAGCTTTGGGGGCTAAAATTTTAATGTAGATATTTTTATAAGATAATTTTGAAGACTTTTTGAATCACTTTTTATTGGCTTTGTGGTTGAAAGTTGATGTTTCTTCTGTGAGTCATGTCTCAACCCTGCTTATCCCTATAGTTGATATCCCTGTGTTTTCAATGCAGAAAATAACACCACATTCAATTCTGGTAGACAGCCCTTCTCCCTATCCTTGTTCTTTTGTGCTTTTTTTCTTAGGGAACATTAAAGAGATACTTCTTAATTGGAAAAAAAAATAATGAGCTATATGTAGATTCTTATATTTCTGAGGAAGCTTTGGATACGAACAGTAAACTTTATAATTCAATTTTCATTTCATCATTTATGTTGCTTGTTTACTGTTATGCAGCTAGTCTGCTTTCTGTGGGCCCTGAAATACCATTCTTGTCTATTTTCCATTTGGCTCCACTGTCCTGCTACACATCCCAGCAGTGCTTGTGTGATCAAGCTTGGGAAAGGAGTCCTGCCTTCTAAAGTCAAATTCTTGTGACCTTTGTTATTTCTAGCAGACTTTCCTAATTTTCTTCTTGCATTCAGAAGCTAAAAGTAGAGGACTCTGCTATCAGAAAGTGTCCATTTTGGAAGAATCTGATTATTGGACATTTTCTTTGCCCCCAAGAAAGATGGATTGATCTTGTTCCATCCTGAGTTAAAGTAGTTTTGTACTTTGCAGATACACATATCAAACCTTACAAGCCTTGCTTCCTGGGCTGTCTGTTTAATGACATTTGTAAAGTACTGTATCCCTAAGTCTTCTGTGAGGAACATTTGTCGTTTCAATAGGGCAGTGTCTTCTTGGTTTCAGCGTTGCTTTCTTCCTTTCTGATACCCCGCCCCCCCACCTCCCATATAGGTGACATAAGTCAGATCAGAGAATTGACTCTAGTTTCTATTTGTACCTTGTAAATTAGATTTGGGAGGTAGACTGAACCTGTTTTCAGTTAGCTGGAGTTCTTAGGGCTTGCTAATGACTGAAGAAGGAAGATTTGACCTCATTGCCCCGTGAAGTCATGAGGTTGGAATATTTTTCCTGTGTTTGCACTATTAAGAGATTTAATCTGTAATATTCTCCTGTGTTGTTATGTCTACTGAATCAAGTGGGTATGCTGTCTCCAGGACCAGCTTTCCTTTGGAAATGGAAGAGGATTCCCCTCCAGCAGACAGCAGCAGGCCAGTCACACCATTTAATCTTACCCCCAGGTCTACTGCTGGGGACCCCAAAAGCGTTCTCTCAAAGCCTGGATCTGGGGACTTGAGATGGCAGTTTTGTCAGTCAGAAATGCATTGGAAACGGCCTGACTTCTTGCCGTTGTTAATGAGATTGTAATTTTTTTCTCCTTTTCAGTGGCAATAAGGAACCACCATTAAATTTATTGTTTAGTTTGTATAGTCTTCATATGTATATTATGTGTAAAATACTTTCTTTTAAAAATGAATTAAGATGGTAAAGTGTGTTTGTGTGTATGTGAGTGAGTGTATGCGCATGTGTGCACGAGGCTGCTCAGCCCCTGTGATTTCCCGCAGGAGGCTTTGGTAAAATCTGATTAATCATACAGAGTACAGCATACTGAGGGGGCAAGGTCCTTAATCTGTTTTACTCATGGATGTGATGGACCAAATGTCTGGAAAGAGAAAATCTGGCAGAAGTATGCTCAATTTCAGTGACAACTGAAGATATAGTTTCCAAAATTTATGATTTTAACAGGAATCATGTTCTAGTTCCCAACATTTCATGTTTCTTTATAAAATAAAGAATAAAAGCTGTGCAATTAAAACAATTCTCAAGTATTTCTTTTGGACAGACTGGCACCATGCATGACTCTTCCCCTATCCCAGTAATGAAAACTGCAGGCTCATTACCTCTTCTCCTTTCCTCCTTGTCTTTCCATCATTTATTCTCTGTCATGGCTTTGAAGCCAGAAGCACCAAGTTGTAACCCTTTTGTCCCCTGAGGGTCTCTGATATATATATAAAAGACCGGAAAAGGTGGAAAGCAGTTTCTAGAGGAGGACACCAAAGGGACCTTAGGGAAATAAAAGAGCCAAGTTTTAGAACAGGACAAAATATGTTTTCAGGTCACAGCATCATTCATTCAGCAAACATTTACTGAGTGGTTACCATTAGCTAGGTCTTGTAGTAGCTGCTATGGGAGACATAAAAATAAGTCACCATCCTTGTTCTCAAAGAGCTTAGTAGGAGAAACAACCCATGTGCCCATATAACTACAATACAAGACCATCAGTGAGCAAAAAAATGCTCAAGGTTCAGAGGAGGGAGAATGTTAGAGAAACCTTCATGGAGAAGGTGTCTGTGAATTGAATTTGAAGAGTAGTCAGGATGTCAGTGGAATACAGGGAAAATAATGTTCTACAAATAGATTCACCATAAGACTCATTTAAATAGAAAATATCTTGGGGCATTTAAAATATGACTTGATTGGTAAAAATTTGGTCTATCAGAGGGTTTTAAGAACAGAACTCTTATGTAGAGGGATCTCTGCCTTTTCTTAAAGCTGGTCCCTGTGAAGTTTCCAGAGGCATAGAACTCTGGACTCCACGGACCCTTCTCAACGAGTGCTTTCAGGGTCCCAGGCTTGGTGTATGTGTTTGTGTATCAGTCAGTAAATACTGATTGACAGAGGATTCTGGGAGGATGGCAGAGTAGATCAAAAAATGTCAAGCTGTCAAGATTTTCTTCCACAAAAGAGATAAAAATAGTGCCTCTGGGCAATCACAGAGCAGTGAAAACAAAGAAGAGTAGGGGCAGAACTGGGGTCCTCTTGGGACAATTGGAGAAGACCTGAAGCAAAACCCGACTAGTTTCCCTCCCTGTGAAAAGTAAAAACCTCCAGGCTAGGTCCCCTTTTACGATGAGCCACAAACCCTGGGATTAGCTGGATTGGGAGGCTGCCTCGGCCCTAGCCACCAGAACTTTTACCCCTGGGACTGTGAAGGAAGTTGGGCTTCCGACCTGGGGAAGACCTAGAGAACCTCTGTAGACAAGGAGTGCCAGATCCAGCTGTGCTGCAGAGAGGGGGTGAAAATGAACCAACACACACCTGGTGAAATGCAGAAGCTTTGGGGTAGAAAGCCCCTGCTGTGGCACTCACAGGAGGCTCGAGGTCTTGGTTTCAGTTCAAGGTCAGATGGGAGAAATGAAAAGGATCAGAGGCCCTCATGCTGCAGGACTAGAGGTGATTGTAAAAACTAAATTTTTACCAAAAAAAAAAAAATGCACAGGCAAAGGAGAAAAAATACAACTATAGAGAGCTACTACCGGAATAGAGAAGACTGGGGGTTTGTCTTCAGAGGAGAATACTGAAACAAAGAAACCCTCTTCTGCCTCAAAGAGTTATATCAAATGATCACCTGCCCAAAAAGAATTCATTGCAGAACTTAAAAAAGATTTTAAAAATCAAATGAGAGAGATTCAGGAAAAATTAAAAAGAAAAATAAGAATAATACAAGAAAAGCAAGAAGATTATGAAAAAAAGTCAACCAATTAGAAAAGGAGATCCAGAATCTAAAGAAAGAAAATGACTCCATGAAAATCAGAATTGGGCAAGGGGAAGCCAGCAAAGTTATTAAGAGATGAAGAAATGATGAAACAAAATATAAAGTATGAAAAAATAGAAGAGAATGTGAAACATCTCATAAGAAAAACGACGGATCTGGAAAACAGCTCAAGAAGGGAAAACATAAGAATAATTGAATTAGACTACCTGAAAGCTATGATAAAAAAAAGAATCTTGAAACAATAGTACAAGAAATAATTAAAGAAAATTGTCCTGAAGCACTAGAACAAGAGGGGAAAGTAGAAATAGAAAAAAAAATCCATCAATCACCACCTGAAAGAGATCCTACAAGGAAAACCTACAGGAATATCAGTTAAATTCCACAACCCCCCAAACAAGGACAAAATATTATGAACAACAAGGAAAAAAACCGTTTACATATGAAGGTACCACACAACATCTAGTGTTGGCAACACTAAAAGATCACAGGACTTGGAACATTATATATCACAGAGCAAAAGAACTGGGCCTCCAGCTGAAAATATCATGCCTAACAAAGCTAAGTATAATTTTGAATGGGAAAAAAATGAACATTTGATCAACTGTCAGACTTTCAGGACTCTGTTAAAAAACAAACAAAACTTGAACTCAATAGAAGATGACATATAAGAGCCAAGAGAAATATAAGGTACACTCAATAAGGATAGAATGTGTTTACCTTTTATGTACGGAAAATGTAAAACCTGTGTCTAAGATTATTACTAATAATTAGGTAGTTTATAAGAAAAATTGGGGTAGAGTTGAATAAGATATGATTTTAAAAAGTAAAACCGTTCAAGAACAGCTGAAAGTGTAATTATCTTATACAAATGAGGTGCAAGAAGAAAAACCAATACAGAGGAATTAGATGAAGGAGAGGGGCTGTTAGTTCTGGAAACCTATTTTCTTTGGGAATGGCTTAAGAGGGGAAAATACATATATATCTAGAAGCATATAAAAATCTTCTAATTTAAGAGAATAGGCAGGGGGGAAAGGATGAAGGAAGGATCTTCAGAGGGGAAGGTGAGAGGTGTAGAAAGGTATTTAGATTTAGCAGAATGTGTGGATAAGCTTTAGAGGAGAGGGGGATGGAAAAGGTCAAAGAGGTGTACAAAAGGGTGTTTAGATTTAGGGGAAAGGGAGGGTAAGGAAGGGACTGCTGGACTGGGGGTAGGTTAAGTAATAGGAGGGCAAGGTAGCAGGTAGAAGTCAAGTAGAGGAGTTAAGAGAAATAGGAAAAAAGACATGCACAAACAAAAAAACAAGATTAGGAGTAGAATCTCTTTGGGAAAGTATATGTTTATATATGCATATATATATATATATATATATATATATATACACTCAATTGTAGCCTTGGATTTGTGGGTAGTGGGGATGCAATAGGGAAAGAACAAAGTAAAAAAGTGTAAAACAAAACAAAAGAAAACCTCAAAGGAAGCAAAAAAAGGACAGCTTTCAATTTAGCGCACAGTATGTGTGTGTGTCTATGTATATGTATGTGTGTATATATGCATATATATATACACACATACATATATACATACACATGCATGCACATATATGTATACATATATAAAATAGTGAATAGATAGACTTTCTTGAAATGTTATTGCTATATATTTTGAATTGTCTCCTATGTTCTGCTGTGCACATGACGTTTTTTTCCTTTTCTTATTTTATATTTGTTTATAATGTACTATGTATTTAAGTTTTAGTATTTGTCTAAAATAAAAATTAAAAAAAAACATTTTGAAGCACTTTTTATGTGCCAGGCACTGTATTCCATGCTAGGGATAAAACAAAAGCAAAAAATATATTGTCCCTACTTTCAAGGAGCTCACAGTCTAAGGAAGGTGACAACATACAAACACCTGTATATAAAGAAGCTGTATTCAAGTACACTGGAAAAAATTAATGGAGAGAAAGCACCAGAATTAAGAAGGATTGGGAAAGTCTCTTTATAGAAGTTGGGCTTTGTCTAGGATTTGAAGGAAGCCAGAGAAGCGAGGATGCAGAGGAGAAGAGGAAAAGTGTTACATGAATGAGAGAGAGCCAGTTAAAATGTCTGGAACTGGGAGATGGGGTGTCTTTACTTGAGGACCATCAAGGAGGCCAGTATCTTTAGACTGAAGATTGGGCCAGGTTATAAAAGGCTTTGAGCATCAAACAAGATTTTTATTTGATTCTAGGGATAAAAGGGATTTTTCTGAATAAGGGAGGGACATGATTGGAGCTGCCCTTTAGGAAATCACCTCAGAAGCTAAGTGGAAGATGGACTGGGGTGGGACAGACTTGTGGCAGGAAGACCAAGTAGCAGGCTATTGCTTTCACCCAGGTGTGTGGACCTGTGGGAAGGTTGTGGCAGTTATATAGGAGAAAAGAGGAGGCATATGCAAGAGATATTGCAAAGGCAAAATATATAGGCCTTAGAAAGCGATTGCCAGATTGTGAGAGAGAGGAGTCAAGGATCAAACCTAAGCTTTGAGTCTGTGAACTGGAAGAATGGTTGTGCTTTTGACAGAAATAGGGAAGTTAGGAGTAGGGCAGGATTTGGGGATAAAGAGAACAAATAAATGTGTTGGGAAGGGAGTATTTATCTACCTTGATTCTAGGATATATCATCTGTGGACTACAGAGGTGTCAAACAAATAAAAATGGGGGCCACCAAATTGTATATAAGGATTCCTGCTGGTCACATCTTGACTTAGAAATTTACATATTAATATTATCAATATTTTATTGTATTTTATTTATTTTGTTAAGTATTTCCCAATTACATTTTAATCTGATTTAAGTTACACTTGGGAATGTGGTGGGTTACATGTGACCTACAGACCATGTCACCTGGTGTATAGGACTCTCTCCTATGAGTCAAGGTTTCCTTTGGTCCTTGACTGATGAACCAGGGAACAAAATAATGAGAATCCATCCAAAATCTTGATGATCCTCTCCTTGTGTCAGGTAACTGGCCTCCCTGATGATCCTCCAGTAAGACATTCCCAATCGTGGGCATTTTAACAGGCTGCTTTTCCTCTTTATCTCTGCCTCCCGGCTTCTCTGGCTTCCTTCAAATATGTATGACAGAGGGGAGTTGTGTCTCGTGTCTCCTTGTGATTCTGGACTCAGAAATCCCAAGGAAAGGAGAAGAGAATACTGTCTTTCTCTCATTGCTAGTCAAAGAATCATAGACATTTTGAGCTTGAAAAGATGGTAAAAATCATCTAGACCAACTCTGGAACATCCTGTGTAGTATGCTAGGGAGATTGCTGGACTCAGAGGATTCAGGTTAAAATTCAACTTATGCAAACAATTATTCGACAAAAATTTATTAAGCATTTTTCATGTGCTAGACATGAGATACCAAATAAAAATACAAAGCAAAAAAATTAAACAGCCTCTGCCCCCCCCCCCCAAGGAGGGCATTCTATTGGGCAAAACAACATATGCACAGAAAAATACATGCAAAAAATATATAAACTAAATACAAAGCAATTTGTATTCATTTTGGTTGGCATTTTGCCAATGTAGACCTTTCTCAAAATTGCTTTGTATTTAGATTATATATTTCTTGCATATAAGTGCCTTATGCACAACTGGTTTTGAGAAGATGTGCCAGCTGCAACCTTTCTAAATCTCATTCTCATCTAAAATGACATAATCCTAATAAAAATAAAAGCTATAATAATCCCTGTCCCACTTACCTGTTGTGAGGAGAAATTGAGGCTATGGATATGAATGTGCTTGGGAAAGTGTGCTTATAAGGGTAATAGTTTATTACTATACATTTTCCATACCACTAAACAATGACATTTTAAATAGATTTGCTGTGATATGTTTTATTTAGGAAGAAAAATGAGGCTTCTTAAATACATTGTGTAGTGGTTTCAGAATCAAGTGAGTTATGTATATTGAGCTTGTTATACCACCCTGGAGTTATTCAGTTCTGGGCACATATGAGACCACATGAAGCAGTGGGAATCACAACTGCTGAATTGGGGAATGACCAGCCAAGATGGTAAGAGGAAACAGAATAGCCCAGCTTTCTTCCACACCTATTCTCTGATGACCAAGGAAGCGTATCAGGTACAATCTTGATCAGAAAATCCAAGGAATAAAACCATAGTTTTTCTAGCCCAGGTCAATAGAGAGAAACAGAGAGATCTATAAACACTGGGAATAGGGTCTAGCCAGGAGAGTGTCAAACATTCTGACCTAGGGACTGAACAAGCTGGAGATATACATTAGGGCAAAAAGAGGCCCAGGATGCAGCATGGAGGGGCTAACTCTGTGCAGGGAGCAGGGAGCCCATTGACAGTTCTGTCACTCATATCCCACAGATGGGTCACAGATCTCATGGGGGAAAACACCTTTGCCTAGGGGAATTAAGTCAGGGAAAGTAGCAGTCAAGAGTTTGAGGCTATCTCAGTCAGTCAATGAACATTTATTATGGGCTTACCATGTGGCAGACATTGCTAAATACAACCAAAAGAAAGAAGTTGTCTTTGAGGGGCTTACATTCTAATGGAGGAAGACAACATAAAAAAAGAGATGATGGGGAGGTGGGGTTAAAGTTCCTGAAGAGGGCTTGGGAAAGAGAGTTCTGTGGAGACCAGTCTGTAGAGGAATGAAGACATGATTGGCCTGAGCATCCTTCTTAAAATGTAGCTTCTGGGAGGAACCAACTAATTAGAGAGACAGAGAGACCTCAGAGCAGAGGGTACTTCCAATGTGAGAAGTAGTGCAGGAGTACAGTGAGCTCTAGGATAAAGAGGTTTCTATTACATGATAAAGTCCTGTGGAGATGATGCAACATGCAATCTGGAAAGGAATGAAGACATGGTTGGCCTGTGCCCTCTTGTGAGCTGTGCAAGGAGTAGGAACATAGTAAAGAGCTGTGTGGCTCTGGGGATGGACCAAAGTCTCAGATTCAGACTCGTTCCAGTCTGAAAGCCTACAGCAGAATGACTAGGTTAGGGAGCCCAGACCATGGGGAAGCCTGCAGTTTTATCACTATGAACCTTCAGATCCTTCCTCCTACTAGACATTGATTGGATCCAGCAGTAATATACAAAATCTCCCACCAGGAGAAAGCCCACAGTTGTGTTGCTTAGACCCAAACCTGGCTCAGGAGCTTGCAAAGCTCAGACCAAAAGGACAACAATCAGATTTCAGCCTGGATCAGACCACTTGGCTTCAGACCACTGAAGGCCTGTAGTTTCCCAGCTTAAGTTAGGTGCCTCTCAGGTCTTTGAAATGCACATCACTCAATAATCAGAGAAAGGGCAACAAGATCTAAGATAACACAAAACAGTACTCAAAAGACCCAGACCTTCTTTCCAGAAGTAGGTAGACTAGAGCCTGGCCTCGATGCAAAGTCTTAATTTGAGAGGCAAGCTTAGAAAAATGAATAAACAACAGCAGCGAAAATCCACCATAATAAAGAGCTGTTATGATAACTGGAAAGCCCAAGACATAAATCCAGAAGAAAGGGTCTCTGAAACATTTTTAATCAAAGCCACGTAGCTTGGCCACAAAGACACAACTTTGGCACAAATACAACTTTAGCTAGATGTGATGCAAAAGTTTTTTTAAAAAATTTATATTATTTTATAAATGAAACAAAAATGCTAGAAGAAAGTAATGGAAAAAGAAATGAGTGTTATGAAGGAAAGACATGGGGAAAAAATATAGCTTAGCACAAGAGGTACAAAACCTTATCCAAGCAACAAAATAGAAGTTAATGATAACGTAAGATGACAAGAAACATTGAAACAGAGGTTAAAAAAAGATTAAGAAAACAGAAGAAAATGTAAGATATCATACAAAACAACTGACTTGCAAAAAGATCAAGGAGAGATAATTTAAATACTGGAGTATTTGAAAGTGATTATTAAAAACAAACCAAAATAAAACACTAGGCATTGTATTTCAAGAAATCATGAAAGAAAATTGCTCAGGTTGCTTAGAACCAGTTGGCAAAATGGAAATAGAAAGAATTTACTGGGGACCTCCAAAAAGAACCCCCCAGAATGAAAACTTCCAGAACATCATAGCCAAAATCCAGAACTGTCAGGTCAAAGAAAAAAATACTGCAGGAAGCTAGAAGGAACGTATTTGATACCTGAAAAGTATAATAAATATCATGCAAGATTTAGCAACCACCAAGTAGTTCTGAAGTGGCGGAGAATTTGGATGTGATATTCCAAAACGTAAACATTTACATACAAGAACAACTTACCCATCCAAAAAGAGTATAGTCTTTCAGGGGAAATACAAACCTTTAAGTGAAATAGAGGACTTCTAAACATTCCTGATCAAAAGACCAAAGCAGCACAGAAACTTTGAAATGCAAACACAGGAGTCATAAAGGACTAAACAAGAACTAAACTCTTTTACAAAACAAGAGATGATACCATTATCTGCTCAGAATCCAATTATCATCAGTGGCCACAGAGAGAAGTTAAAGGAGACAATGATTAAGAACAATTTTTTTTTAATGTATTATAATTGTAGAAGAAAGGAAAGTGCAAAATGCAGCTCACCTCCTTCCAGAGAGATGTTGAAGCTAAAATTCAGAAAGAGACATACATTTTTGGACATGGTCCATTTCAGATTATTTTACTGGACTGACTATGCATGTTTGTAATGAAGTTTTAGTTTTTCAGAAAAATTGCTCAATTGAGGAGGACAGTAGAATGGGCAAATTATCAATGCTTGCAAAGTAAATCTATTTATTAAAGGAAGAAAAAGCTGGGATTGGTCTCAGGGCAAGAGAAGGTGAAGAGGCAGATTGCATCAAACCTAAAACCACCAGTGCTGAGCACACTCCTGTGTTTGCATTTCAAACTTTCTATGCCGTTTTTGTCTTTTCATTAAGCATATTTGCAATAAAATGAATATACTACAAAACAGACAAAAAAGAGAGAAGGAAAATTATCTCACATAGGCAGAGTTTGCACTTGGAAAACTATTTGAAGAGCAAGAAGAAGTGTGTGTGTGTGTATGTGTGTGTGTGTGTGTGAAATAAGTAACTCTTGAACTTCACTTTCATCTTAACTGATCAAAGGAGGAAAGAATACACATATATACAGGAGGGTACAGAAATGCAGTTCCTTCAACAGGAAAACAGGAGGAAAAATGGAAAGTGAAAAAATGGGGAATAAGACAGAGAGAGAGAGAGAGAGAGAGAGAGAGAGAAAGAGAGAGGGAGGGATCGAGGGAGGGAGCATAGATCCAAGGAAAGATTAAGTTGTAAACAAAACAAAGTCTAACTACAGAAGGTGGATGATGAAGAAGGATTTACAAGGAGAGAAAAAAAGGATAAGACTGCATCAGTTGCAATGATTCAATGGACAGAAAACAAAGAGAGAAAAAGGTTTATTTAAAAGAATAGTCTGGAGGGAAATACACAATTCAAGATCATGACTATGGATGTGACTAGAATAGACACACACACAAAACAGAGAGTAGAAGAATGGATTAAAAAGCAGAATCAAATAATATGATTTCAGGAAACACATTTGAAACAAAAAGATGCATGGAATTAAAAGGAAAGAGCTGGACCAAAATCTGTTTTGCTCCAGCTGAAATTTTTAAAAGGGTAGCAAAATTAGACAAGGCAACAGCAAAAATGCACTTGATTAAAAGAGATAAACAAGAAGTAGAGAAATAGTATTAAAACTAAACATATACATATATGAATGTACAGATGCATACATATACATGCATTAAATGTCAGCATCTAAACATTTAAAGGAAAAGTTAAATGAATTAACAGGGAGAAATAGATCATACAATTATAATAGTGGGAGACCTCAGTGTTCTCCTTTGAGTCTAAACATGTCTCACCAAAAAATGAACAATAAAGGCTATAAGAATATTTAATTACATGAATCTTAATTACATTGAGAATGTAATTTTTTGAAAAACTACATAGATTTCTGGTAATTAGTGGATAGAAATAGACAGGATTTATATTTCTCAGATGTGAACGGCACCTTTACAAAATTTGGCCCTGTGTTAGGGCATATAAACCTCACAAACAAATGCAAAAAAACCCCAGAACTAGTAAACATCTTTTATGGACCACAATGCAATAAAATTTGTATTTAACAAAAAGCCACTGAGGAAAAATGACTGGAAATTAATTGGAGAATAATTAACTTAATCTTAAAAATGAGTGTGTCAAAAAACATCATAAAAACAATAATTTCATTAAAGACATGACAACAATGAGTCAACAAACCAACAATAATTGGAAAGTAGATAAAACAGTTGTTAGGGAAAAACTTGTATCTCTAATCAACAAAAGAAAGGACAGATCAATGCATTAAACATACAAATTAAAAAAAATAAACACCAAAGTAGAAATCCTGCAAATCAAAGAAGAGATTGCCAAAACTGAAAGCCAAAAAAAAACATTGAATTATTATTTTTAAATAGCATACTTTTCCCAATGGCATGTCAAGACAATTTTTAGCACTCATTTTTACAAAATTTTGAGTTCCAAATTTTCCCTCCTTCCCTCCACTCCCCTCTTCCAAAAATAGTAGGCAATTTTATATAGAAAACCACTGAATTAATAAACAAAATTAGAAGCTGTTTTTTTTTTTAAATAGGTGATTCATTAGCTAATTTGAGTTTTGAAAGGAAGAAGAAATTACCATTATCAAAAATGGAAAAGGTAAATTCCCAATGATTGAAGAAATAAAGAACATTATTAGAAAACCTTTTGCTCACTTATGTGCCATTAAAACTGACAACCTGAATGAAACAGATAGATATTTACAAAAATATAAAATGTTTAGATTAACAGAACAAAAAATGGAGGGCCTAAACCAGGGATGGGAAACCTGGGGCTTCAAGGCCACCTGTGGTTCTCTAGGTCTTCAAATGAGGCTTTTTGTCTGAATCCAAACTTCACAGAACAAATCCCCTTAATTAAAGGATTTGTTCTGTAAAACTTGGACTAAATCAGAAGGCCACATGTGGCCTTGAAGCCACAGGTTCTCCACCCCTGTCATAAACAATCCCAAACTCAGAAAAAGAAACTGAACAAACTGTAAATGAGTTCTCAAAGAAGAACAAAATTCTGCTACTAGATGAATTTACAATTAAATTGTATTAAAAACTCAAAGAATAATTAATTCTGACATTACATAAATTGTTTGAAAAAATAGTTTAAGCAGGACTCCTACTAAGTTTTTTGCATAATCCAAATATGGTCTAGCTATCTAAACCAGGAAAAGTCAAAATTGGAAATAAAAAAAGAACCATAGGTCACTATCCCTAATAAACATTTTGATGCAAAAAAATTACATAAAATGTTAGTAAGGAGACTATAGAAACAAGTCACAAAGATTATACACTATGACTAAGTTGGATTTACACTAGGAATATTTGATTCAATATTAGGAAAACTATCAATATAGTAGACTGTATTAAAAACAAGGATTAAAAAAATCATGATTATATCAATGGATGTAAATAGTTTTTGACAAGGTATGACACCCATTCATTTTAAAAACATTGGAAGACGAGACTGAATGGATCTTTCCTCAGCATAGGTAATGTATGTCTAAAACCAAAAGTCAGAATTATCTATAATGGGGATAAATTAGAGGCCTGTCCAATAAAATCAAAGATAAAACAAGGATAGGCATTATCACAATTACTGTTTGACACAGTGCTAAAAATACTAACTATAGCAGTAAGACAAGAAAAAGAAATTGAAGCAACAAGCATAGGCAAAGAGAATGCAAAGTGATCACTTTTTGCAGATATGGTAGCATACTTAAGGATCCTTAGATTCAACTAAAAAATTAATTGAAATCAAACTTTGGCAGAGTTGCTGAATATAAAATAAGCCCACATAAGTCGTCAATATTTCTTTACATGAACAAAACCCAGTATTAACAGGTAGAAAGAGAAATTACATTTAAAATAAGTACAGAATACATAAGATACTTGGGAATCCACCTGCCAAGACCCACACAAAGACCACATGAATACAAATAGTCAAAAATAAAATAAATACAGACCCAAATATAAACAATAAGACAAACACAGATAGAACAAATATGGACATGTATTTATTTACAAAAATAAAGAGAGCTAAAATTTTGAAAAAAAAATTGCTCATGGATAGGATGAATCAATATAAGAATAGCAGTTGTCTCTAAATTTATTTAATTAGCACTATCCCAATCAAACTTCCTAAAGTTTACTCTGTACAGCTAGAAAAAATTTTTCTGTAAGAACAAAAAGTCTAGCATATCAAGGGAAATTTTAAAAAGTGGGAAGGAAAGGGGGTATCTCTAAGTGGAAATCATCAAACAAATTTAGTATTGATTAGGTAATAGAGAGGTTGATCAGTGGAACAGATGATGGAGAAATATGTAGAAAAAGATGAACACAGCAACCTAGTGTTCTTTTCACTACTCCATACTGCAGGGTAAAAAGGCAAAAAATGGAGGAGGGACATGAAGAAAAGGAAAGGGTATGTGTATGTGTGTGTGAGAGAGAGACAGACAGACAGACAGAGAGGGAGATGGAGGAGGGGGAGAGAGGTGGGGAGAGAGAGGGGGAAAGAAAGAGAGAGAATGTCTGTGCCCTCACATAAATCAGGGAGAGAACAGTTAAGTCAGCTATGTATTGTTCACCTCACTAACTGAAAGAATCGAACTAACCAATTAGTAATTAGGTACCATGAGGGCGAGGGAGCCTGGGGCCTGCTGTGTGAGGGTGATCAGATCAAACTGTTCTCTTTTTATACTGTTTCTCCCACCTCTCCGGAATAAGACTCAGCATATAGCAAAGGTTCAATCAATGCTATTAATGGATAGCTTCATGTGGCTATTTTGCGACTGATGTAGGGACCCTGATGCTCATTAAGTGAGTGTCAGCTTCACACCCAAACCCTCACACATCCTTTTTCTGGTATGTAACTGTGATTAGTGCCATGGCTGATTTTGTGGAGTTGACTGAAATGCTGAGAATCCAGAACGCAACCTGATACTTTTGTCCAACACAAGGGGTGAATCTCTGGGCTATGTTTTCTTGGAGATAGCGCTAGAGGCCCCCACTTTCTCAAGAGATGAGGGACCAGATATTGTAGCATAGTGGGAAGAACACAGACTGAAGAGTCAGGAGATGTGGTCCTAGTTCTCTGTAATCATGAGTTGGTCATTGTGTTAATCAGAGTTCCTAAATCTTTCAAAGTTGTTTGTCTTTACAATGTTATTGTTTTTATATTAATTGTCCTCCAGGTTCTCTTTACTTGACTTTGAATCAGTTAATATGTCTTTGTATGTTTCTGAAACTGTCCATTGCTTTGAGCACAACAGTATTCCATCACACTCATGTATAATACCTTGTATGGATATTCCCCCAAATGATGAGTACCCCCTCAGTTTCCAATTTTATAATATCACAAAAAGAGCTACTACAAATCATTTTGTATGTATAGATCTTTTCCCCCTTTTTTGCTCTTTAGGCTTCACTTTCCTCATCTGTGAAGTGAGGCTATAGTGGGAGACCTGTGCCTTTGTGGTACAAAGAGAATGCTGCATTTGGAGGCAAAGATCTACCCATATGAAACCCACCTAGGGGGCACATTGAGATATATATAACTACATCTATCTCCATATTGGACAGGGCTAATATGGGAATTTGTTTTGCTTGACTATACATATTTGTTGAAGGAGTTTGTTTCATTTTTCAATTGAGGTGGTGGATGGGAGGGAGAGAAGGTGCAATTTTGTTAAGTGAAAGAATTTTAATAAAGGAAAAAAGAAAAGTCACTAGGGTACCCTAGATCACTTTGCGATTTGAGACTTTCTTACTCATTTAAAAGTATTCTAGAAGCTAGAGCTGGAAGTCTGAGGGATCATCTAATCCAGGCCTTTCATTTTACAAAGGAAGACACCAGAGACCAATGAGGGGAATAGATATGTATAATGCCAATGCAATACCAACAGCAGTTGCTATGGATATGCATGAGTATTTCCAGGATAAATTTGCAAAATGTAATCTCTCTTCCTCAAAAATGACACCAAAATACTTATTCAGATACCAGAAAGCCAATTCCACCATGGTAATACCAAAGTTTGTACATATTATCAATAAAGGGAGCATGGCTATCCCAATTTTTTCCTCCCTTGGGCCTCTCCACAAATAAGCTCCCTGTCTCACTCCCTCTCTCACTCCGGCTAGCTGCTCTGCTCTGTCTCAGCTCTGCCTTCTCTCTCAGTTCCAGCTAACTCTCTCTCTGCTCCACTCTTCCTGCTCCATGTGACTCAAGCTGTGGGCTGGACCAGAGCTCAATGCAGGTCACATAGATTTATTAAGGGGCAGGGAAGATCTTCAAATTTCCTTAGCACTGCAACATGTACAGTAGGAAGTACGAGATCTGGGATTTGAATGAAGGTCCTGACTTCAAGTCAAGTACTCTGACATCTTGTCTTTCTCAGGTTAGCTTCCTAGAGTTTCAGGGCGCCTCTCAGTGATTACATGATTGGGGTTGTGGAAGGGACTTACTTTGACCACTTCCAATGTTAACCAGCCTTCTAAGCAGCTTTTTCTAATTGCTCTGGTCTCCTCTGGTTTCATCAAGAAAATGGAATGTTTTTTGGCCCCAGAAATCTTCAGTTGGATGGACAGTGGGTCCCACCCCATGAGACACTTTAAATGTCCCTTTACTCAGTTGCATGGTTTGTGCTTTATCATTATAGGTAGCAATCATTTGCATTTCTATAACATTTAAGTTTAAGTTTTAAAAGTGCTTTCCTTGCCTCAATCTTGTGAAATATTATCACCTCTATTTTATAGATGAGTAAACAGACACTCAGAGAAATAAAAACTACTTGTTCAAACCTAAGGAACAAGTTAATGAGTCAGAGCTAAGATTCGAACCTCCATCTTGTGACTCTCAGGTATAAGGCTGTAAGGCAATGTCCCACATTTTCTATTTTCTCCCTAAGAAAATCAAGTTCTGAGGAACCTTCCAGAGAGAGGAAGGCCTGGTCATCTGATGTCTTTTTGTATCCATTCCTCTTCCTACTTCTGTCACTTCTTGGAGCAACAAGTCTTTACTGGCTCTGAGCATTTTATCACATTTCTCTTAAATTTTGCTCCCTCTAGTTTCAGAGTTCTTTTCTCATCCTGAAATTTTGAAAGTGGGTAAACAAGTCCATGTTCACTTAGGCCCTTTGGCTTGTGATGTTCTGGTTAGCTGTGGTCTAAAGGACAGAGTAATGGATTTGGACTCTGGCAATCTGACTTCAAATCTCAGCTCTGCTACCTCCTAGCTACCAGACATTAGGCAAATCCCTTCACCCTTCTAAACCTCAGTTTCCCCATATGTAAACCAGGAAGAGCAATACCTGAACTACCTACCTTCTGAGTTGTCAGACTCCAAAGAGACAAGGGACATAAAATGCTTTTGTACCTAATAAATGTGAGGAAAAGGAT
Source organism: Notamacropus eugenii (assembly GCF_028372415.1). Taxonomy (NCBI): domain Eukaryota; kingdom Metazoa; phylum Chordata; class Mammalia; order Diprotodontia; family Macropodidae; genus Notamacropus; species Notamacropus eugenii. Next base: position 335,486,815 of record NC_092872.1, read on the forward strand.
AGGACTAGATCTATAATTCTACTGATAAAGGAAACCATATAGTGACGAAACTCCCCTATCAATGTAGGTTGGCACCTTCCCTGCTATTTATATTTTATATTTATTAAATTTATAAATCTTAGAAAGTCACCCACAGTACCCACAGGTTATGTGACTTGTCCAGGGTTGCATAGCTAAGCATGTATCAGATGCAGACCTGGAATTTGGGTCTGAGGCCAACTCTCAAGGCATTTTTCCATCCTGTAGATTTCAACTAGGTCCCCTCAGTTCCTACTATTCTGGCTGAATAGTCCAGATCTTGTTAGTTTGTCATAGTGTATGACCCAATTATCTGTCTGATAATTTTAATTGCCTATGATACTCATTCATCTGGCATCAAGGTATCAGACTGTATGTTGAGAATTAGTCTAGCTCCCTCATTTTATAGATAAATGTGATAAATAAAGTGTTCAAGACAGTTTCTGGGTAATTAATCATTTTATTAATCAAGCTAGTAGATAATTAATAAAAGGCAATGGCACTCTCTAATGCCAAAGACTCTTCATAGGACCCACTAAAGGCTTATATGCCCTCAGAAGAGTAGGTATTCCAGAGGGTAGCAATTAACTCTGATTGGTTAACAATTAATGAGAAGAAAGAATATTATAATGAAAAGCTGGGAATGTGACTCTGATTATGTCATTTATTTCCAGACAACCCCAGCCCTGGACAGTTAAGATTAAGGATCTACCATCAAAGCCTGAGTAGAAGAACACAATGGATGATCTAGGTGGGGTAAAGTTTTGGGCAAAGACAGAGATCTCCTTCAAAATGAAGAAAAAAAAACCCCAAACAAACCTGGATTTTCCCAATAACTGGCTATTTAATAATCATGTCTCTCATAAGGGAACTCAGTTCCAGATGAGATATTTAATAAACGCTTGATAACTGAATAATTGGCATCTATATTGTGGGTGAACTGAGATCTTCACCCTCTGGTCCCAGCATGAATGAGTAAGTCAGAAAGAAAGAGATTGCCTCCGTCTCACCAGTTTTAAAGACACTGCCTGTCCAAGTTACATAGCCAAGCAAAGGAGGCCGCCCTCACCCAGTAGAGACATGTAGTGCTTCCACGTTAGTCAGTCTGGGTATGCCCAGACAAGCTTGGTTATGCATCTCCCTCTCTGAAATTTACCCTCCCAGTAAATGGGCAGAGGTACTTTTTTTTTTTTTTTTAACACAGTCTTCATCCCAAATTCAGGTCAATTTTCTGCCATTTCTGGGAGGCACATGCACTTATTTCCCCAGTGTCATACAGACTATATTGCATAATCACATACATATACAGATGAAAATAATAATTTTCCCCAAATACAGATTCAACAAAATAAGAAACATGTCACAAAGTTTAGCAAATATTTCTCCTTACATAGTCTTAGTCTAATAGGGCTTTTCCCAACCCATAAGAAAATAATGAAGAAAGACTCAAGAGAGCTGGCTTCCATCTGGAAAAGAAACCTGGTCCACACTGAACCTTCTGAACTAGGTGGAGCTCTCCCCAGGGACCTGCAGTCAATTTGGCATTACTCCATTCTCGAATGAGAAAGTTGTCCTAGAGGGAAACTCAATGATCCCTTCAGTACTTAAGACCATCTAATGGGCATCTGCATGAAAAGTCATGCCTGGACAGGTGTGGTCCCATGTGTGACCTTAGGCGTGTCTTTTAACCTGCACCCCACCCCAGCCTCAGTTTTCTCATCTTTGGAATGAAGGCTCTCCAGGTCCAAATCTATGATCTGGTCATGCCATTTTTCTATTAAAAATATTTCAGTGACTCCTCATCTACAAAATAAAGTTCAAAATCTAGTTTGACCTTTAAGGCTCTGCACAGCCTGATACCACCAGGTCTTTTTTAGCCAAGTTCCATTATAATACATGCTTCCAAAACGTGGATTTGTTCTAATGCAATTAATATATTAAGCAATATTTTGAGCATAACATGAATTCGAGTTTGCTCTTTTGATTTCTTCCTCAAGAAACAACAGGACTTCAGACAACTTCTTGGAAGGCCCTTCTTCTTTCTCTTCACCCTATGGTATTTATAGCTTCCTTTTAAAATCCAACTCTAATGCCACCTTCTCCATGAAGCCCTAATCCCCATCAGTATAGGTTTTCCCTCTGGCATCTCAAGGCAAATTTTGTTTTGCACCTCTTCAATTAGTCAATTAATAGATTTTATTAAGTACCTACTGTGCACTGGGCTAGGTGACAAGAATACAAGGATGAAAATGAAACTGTCCCTGGCCTCAGGGAGCTTATATTTTATGGTGTATAGCAATATACACAATGAACAGGCATTTACTAAGTGCCTCCTTATGCGCCTGGCACTATGTTAGTTATTGGTAATACAAATACAAAAAAGTGAAACAATTTACACATACAAATATGTACAATATAAATAATACCTACATGGTAGTTTTAGGGGAAAAGTACTAGTAGCTAAGGGGATCAGGTGTATGTGTGTTTGTCCTTTGTTGCCGAAGAAGACCAGCCATCAGAGAAATGATGACATGACTTGCACTTGACATTGTTTTGAGTGAGGGAGGGCTGTGCAGGTCACCAGCCTCACTTCTCCTCCAGAGCCATCTGAATCCAGTGACCAGATAGATATTCATCAGGATGACTGGAGATGACCCAGGATGAGGCAATTGGGGTTAAGTGACTTGCCCAAGGTCACACAGCTAGTGAGTGTCAAGTATCTGAGGTGAGATTTGAACTCAGGTCCTCCTGACTCTTGCGTTGCTGCCCCACCTAGCTGTCCCTAAGGGGATCAGGAACAGCTTTATGAGAGAAGTAGTATTTGATCTCGAAGGAAGCTAGGGATTCTAAGTAGTGGGGGTGAGAAAGAACTGTATTCCAGGCCCAGGGAAACAGCCTGTACAAAGGCACAGAGACTGAGAGTGATGAAGAGGATGGAGGCCAGTTTGATTCTACTATAATAATATTGTAAAGGTACTGTTAAATGCTAATAAACCCAGCATGTATTTGTCTCATAGATATCATGATATTTTTAGGGTGCTTTAAAATTTGGGAAGCTTTTTACATAAGTTAATTGATTTGATTCTCGCTGTAACCACATAAGGTAGGTACTGTAGAGGTGTTTAATATATCTGTTTTACATGTAAGGAAACTGATACTCACAAGAGGCTGGGACTTGCCCGATGGTCGACATAGCTTAAGTATGGGATTTAGGACTGGCACCCAGGTCTTCCTGAGTCCATCACATTGTTCACAGTGTTATGCTTCTCCACTATTTATTATTTATGATTTCGTCTTAACCTCTAATTAGACTATAATCCTTAATATCTGATGCAGGATTCTGCACATAGTAGATCTCTAGTGAATATTTGTAGAAATGAATTGAATTCAGTTCCTTGCAAAGATCAAGAAGGCAAGTCCAAAACCTGTAGCTATTAAAATAAAAATCCATGCTTTAAAACAATAAGGATGTTTCTGTTGTCCTAGGTAAATAACTTTAGTACTACTGAAACTAAAATGAGACTTAAGCACATTAATAGTACATGCAGTAAACAAAGCACTATACAAATCATGGAGAATACTACAGTGATAACATGCCTGACTACATGTAGGATATAATACATGTACACTTCAAAAGTGTATGCCATATCAAAAGTTTACAGCAATTGGTAGAGTCTCCTTGGGCTTGGCCTTCATTTTGGATGCTTTATGGCTTAGAGCATTCAGACAGAAGATGGAACATGCCAACCCTTCTTGTTGAAAGAAAAGGCACTGGGAAGACAGCAACATGAATGGACATAATTTTGAGGAACTTCCCCTTGGGTGAGATACAGGATTCTTTTTCTTGGTTAAACTGAGTTACCTTGTTCCCAATGGTCAAGATCCTTCACACTGGTATATATTCTATTGTATACTTTCTCTGATTTCTTTTTTTGCTGTTGACTTGGATAAAAAGGTTTCTTGGCTACCTATTGTTGAAAGGAAAACTCTTTGTTTGGGCTTTCTCCCTGATTAATGAGGCAAAACTCAGGACAGAGAGAATTAGAAGGATTTTATTATTAGTCAAGGTAGTAAGTAACATAGGCTTATCACTGAAAATCAGGAATGACTTCAAGGTGGGGACCCTTGTATCTCAGTTCATCTCCAAGGTAGCAAGAATGTGACAGTTGCAGGTTGGGGTATGTGACAAAAGAGCAGATGATTCAGAAAGCTACAAACTTGGTGTCTCCTTCCCCACCAGAGTCTCCCCCAATGCTGGTTGATAAGCAGGGCTGGAAACAATGGGTAACTGGGTAAATGGGCAACATAATTTTCAATACTATGTGTATTCACTGATAATCTGGTGGGAAGGGAGTCAAGCCTTGGATATGAAGCTTGGGTCCTGCTTCCACCCCTTCCTCTCAATTAGTGAAATAACAAGCAGAAGTTAGTTTGAACCTGAAAACCACATCCCCCGGACTGCCCCTTCTCTGAGAAGAGCCAAGTGGCCATGCTTCTGACTTGTGACTCCTTCCCCTCCTGGCAGGAATTAAAGTCTTCCTTGGAGAAGAGTAGGGGGACAAAACACTAGAGATGTCTAGTCTCCCTTGCTTTGAGTCACACAACAGTAATACCTCCATGCTATAATATGGGGGACAGCTCTCCTATCTTTTCAGGCTTCTTACACCTCACTCCCCTACGTGTCTCTTTGTTGTTCTTTATACATGATGGACATTTTTAATGGCTCTCTGCCATGGCTCAAATGCTCTCCCTCCTTATCTCTGCCTCCTGGCTTTCTTGGTTTCCTTCACATCTTAGCCAAAGTTCCAACTTCTACAAGAAGCCCTCCCCCATCTTCCTTTCCCCTGAGATGATCTCCAGTTTACCTTGTCTATATCTCATTTGTACGTAGTTGCTTACCTATTATTCCTCACATTAGCCTGTGAGTTTCTTGAGAGAAGGGACTATCTTTTGCCTTTCTTTTTATTCCTAATTCTTAACCGTGCCTGGCACTGCTGTAAACGAATGTTGACTTGAGTCCTCTTGCCCTTTGGATTTCTATTTATCCTTTAAAACAGAAGTATCAAACAGTCAGCCCACATACTACCCATCCCCCTCAAAGTGCAGCCCAAATCAGATTAAAATGTAATTGGGAAATATTTAACAAAATAAATGAAAATACAATAAAACCTAGAAAACGTTACATTTTAAAACTAAGTCAGTATGTGGCCAGCAGGGATCTTTAGGTATGAATTAGTGACATCCATTTCTATTTGAGCTTGACACTCCTGCTTTAAAACTTAATTTAAATGCTCTCTTCTCAGGGAGCCTTTCCTCATTCTGGGCCCTCCCTCCACCATACACACAGTCTCCCCCCTCAGATTGATAGAGCACTTTGTTCTGTAACTCTCTAAATTTGTCATGTAATGTTATTATCTGAATTTATGTCTTTTCTTTTTACTAGATTGTGAGTTCCATAAAGACAGTTCAGTTCAGTCGTTTTTCAGTCATTTCCAATTCTGTGTGACCCTATTTGGGGTTTTCTTGGCTAAGGGAGTGGAGTGGTTTACTATTTCCTTCTCCACCTCAATGATGAAACTGAGGTAAACAGGATTAAGTGACTTACCCAGGCTCACACAGTAGTAAGATAAATCTGAGGCCAGATTTGCATTCACAAAGATGAGTCTTTCTGACTCCAGGCCTGGCACTCTATCCACTGTCACCTAGTTAGGATAAATATTGTCCCTAGAGCAGTGCTCCACACACATTAGGATCTTAATATAGATTTTGTGTGTATGGTGAGTAGGAGGAAGGATAATTGGGGCACAGGGTGGGGGTTTTAAATGCACAGTCTGAATAGGAAACTAGTGCTTTGCCCCTTCACTTGTTCATTCTGGGCTTTCCTGCTCCCAAGGGTTTCCTGCTCTCTGGAGCATCCTGATGAAGGTTACCTAACGCTTTATCGCTAACATTCTGAATAATGATTGGCCCTGGGCCTCACAGATGGCAGGACTGGGGCTTGAACCTACAGTTCCTATTTTGGAGCCTTTCCCCTTTCATTATCCTGTAGTGATGGCTAATACCTCTGACTGGAATCGTGCCTTCTAGGTGCAATGAATCCTAGCCTTAATTTCTGGCAACCGCCTTTACTTGAATTAAAAAGAAGAAAGGTTGGGGTTGTCAGGCAGGTAACAGTGTTTAATTGAGCATGTGCCATTGCCAGGAGTCAGGAGAAGGGGTCCTAGTCCAATTCTCCATTTTGAAAAGGGACACAATATCTTGTCTCTCTCCAATTTCTAGGGCATTTAATATTTTATGTGAAAAAAATCTTTTTGACCTCTCAATAGAGAATGGGGCTATGGAAACCCAAAGAATTATTGCTGTTTCCTTCATTTTCTGGTTCAAATGGGACCAGAAAAATTTCCTGGAGGCTGGACAATGCAGTAGTTCTTAAACACTTTGGGCACTAGAGGGTGCTCAGAGCCTCCTGTTTAGAGATGAGGGCTGTAGGGATGTCAACTGTCAATTATCCTGCCAGGATTGGAAGAGACCTAGCCCAGGGCAAAATGAAGGTATTTCAGAAGTAATAATTAATTGGGACTTCTGCTCTTCTTGAAACCTTCCCAACCCATTTAAAAACAAACAAACAGCACTTTGGGAGTGGCCATTAGGAATAACAGGGATATGGCTACATAGGATTGGAAGAGGCAGGAGCTCAGCATAGCAGAGACCAGTGACATTTTATATTATGCCTCTATCAATGATAATATAACACATGCTCCAGGGGGTGGATCTCCCTCCCCATATTTGATCTATCCCTGGGGTGAGGGGGTGTGGTGAGCTGGCTCTGAGCTCAGGGGGATTGCATTGCTTACTGGGGCAACCCGACCTCAAAAGAAAGGGATCACACTCCTTCTCTTTGCATCCATTGTCTATTTATACGCATGCCCCCCAAACCTTGGGAGGAAATCGCTTAAAGCTTTGGACTTTGGCTCCTCATACTCAAGGTCTCCCCACAAAGGAAGTAGAAAGGTACTCAATGTACAATGTGAACGTGGCATAGCTAATAATAACTGGCATTTATATAATGTCTACTACATGTCTGGCATTGTGCTAAGCATGTTACAAATGTCTCAGTTGATTCACACTGAGAGGAAGGTACTATTATTATTTCCATTTCATAAATGAGGGAAGTTGGGCAGAGAGACACCAAGTGACTTGCCCAAGGTCACACACACAGATACCTAATAAGTGTCTGAGGCTGGATTTGAATTCAGGCCTTCCTGACTCCACGACTGATATAGGCGGCTCTTTGTTTCTTCCACTGCAGAATAAATGTGTAAAAAACAAAAGACTCATAAACATATACTGACAAAGAATTAAAACATAATTCAATAATCTCTGGCTCTTGTTATACTCCCCTGGGAGGTTGGTACTTAACATAAAAACACAGGGCGCTTAGTGTTTGAATAGGCATTTCACCTTTACCTTGGCTCTGCATTGTCTGAACAACTGCTTCATCATCTGTGTCTTTTAGCAAGCCAGGCAAGGGCTCCAGCTGCTGGTCATCTCCTCTGAAAGATAACGTGGTAGTTTCAGGGAGTATCTCCTGAAAAGCAGCTGGCACCTGCTAAAGGACCTGGCAGCTCCTGAACTCGCCAATCTGTGTGGTTGCCTCTCAGATTAGAAGAAAATCCATCTCAGTAAGGTGGGTACAAATAGTGCCCTGTAAGGGTCAGCAAGGATCACTTTCCCAGGCTCTCTGAGGGGGTTTGAGGCCCATTCTATAGCCTGTCCTGTAACTTGAGGGTATCCTAATGCCCTTTCCCCCTTATCTTGAAATACCACGCAATTTGTACCAAAAGAATTGATTTTGTCCCTCTTATCCTGAGTTCCCTATCCTGTCATTCATCTTCCCCATCCTGTGTCTTGACAACTTTTCCTTATCTTGAAAGCAGCTACTTTCCTCACCTTATTTGTACTTATTCTGTCCCTAAAATCTCCAACCCCCTTTGGAAACCCTAAAAATTACATCATCATCCTACAGGTTATGTAGCTTTCTGTGTATTTAAGTCTGGTTCTTGTCTTATATCAGTGCCTTTGTTGAGCTTTCTGCTAAATCTCAGGCTCACTGCTTTTGCATCATTGGCTAAAAAAGAAGGTCAAAGTGAATGCATTCACATATGAACCAAGTCTCTCACCTCTTTCCTCAACTTCAAGATCATTTTATAGTGACCTGTGCTCAGGTAAATGAACCAAAAGAAGCAGGCAGGCCTTTCGATCCAGACTCAGCCTTACCTTAGTGAGCACATGTTCTAGATGCTGTATGGAAGCAGTGAACATTGCTTCCAAGGGAAGAAGAAAATCTTCTCCCTTCCCTCACAAGAAGTCCCAGTTCTCAGCTGCAGATTCAGGAGGCAGTTAGAGGGCAGTCACTCCTTTTAAGGTCTTCTAAGTGAGATGGTCTTCCTTACTCAGGAGCTACTATTATTATTACAGTACAGCATGAGGTTATGAGGTAAAGGGAAGGAAATAGGGACCAAGGAACTGATTCATTCAAGAAAAAGGCTCTTAGCAGTGTCACTGGAAGTGGCCAGGGGAAGGTCAGCTTGGTACCAAAAAGCAACTGATGGTGTAGTGGATAGAATGCTGGGTCTGGAGTCAGAAAGATCTGAGTTAAAATTTGATCTTAGATACTTACAAGCTGTGTGTCCCTGGCCAAGTCACTCAACTGCCATTTGCCTCAGTTTCCTCATCTGTAAAGTAAGAAAAATAATAGTAGCACTTATCTCCCACGGTAAGGCCTTGGTAAGATAAATTAATCTCCATAAGTCTGTCATCTGTAAAATGAAGGAATTTGACTAGGTGATCTCTAAATTCCATTTATGGTAATAATCTAGAGTCTCAATTTTCCAGAAATCTTTAATAGTTGTCATGGTTACGTTTACCACTCTCTAATGCACTTGTCATTTAGTATTGGTGGAGCGGTCTTTAGTTGTCCTGATCTATATCTTGCCACTGGACCCAGATGGCTCCAGAGGAGAAACTGAGGCTGGTGACCTTGCATAGCCCTTCCAATTCATTTGCAAGTGATAGCATCATCTTCCTGATGTTATGGCTCTCTTTGAGAATGAAGGACAGACAACAAGAGCATATAATATTGCATCGTTACTTGTGTAGGAAAGTTCCATGAGACCAAGGACCATATCTTAGCTTGATTTTATATATTTCTTAGCTCCTAGAATAGTTTTCTGCACTCAGTAACTACTTAATAAACATTTGTGGATCAATCTATGAAAAATAAAAATAGTATTTATTAAGGCTTACTGTGTTCTGTGCTAAGTACCCAGAATACAAACAGAAAGAAATACAGTCCTTGTTTTACAATTCTTCAACTCTATGTCCTCAGTTTCCCCCTAGTTACCTTTAAAATTCTACCAGATCTAAACAATAGCTCTTATGAAACCTGCTCAGTGGGCATTTCTGTAAATCCTCTAGTTTTCTTCATTCAGATCTTATATACTATTTATTTTGTTTCAAGGTTCTAAACTATATTAGGGTTGTGTGAAAAATGATTTTTCTTAGTAATCAGTATCTTAGAGACTCAGAATTCCCCTACACCCCCCCCCCCCCACCCCCGCCCCAGCCCAGCCCTCAGTCCCCTTCTGATAATGAGATTGCATTGAGTTTTATCCTGGTCAAACCCCAACCTAAGCCTGAATTGATTTAATTAAAGGTGTTCAAACTCCAGCATGTTCTGCTCAAGCTTGGGTGGAGACAAATTTTTCTGCCTAGAAAGCCCAAGACTGGGAGTGGTCTGGTATGGTGGGGGGAGGGGGGGGGAGATAGGAGGGTTGTCTCATAGAGTAGGAATTTCCTCTTTCTAGAGGCAAAATGATGGTGGAGTGCTATCAGTCACTGTTGAAAAGGTATATAGACTGGGCACCCCAACCCCCAACTGAGACGGTTCTGGTTGGCAGCTGTTATTCTTGTTGTCTTACTATACACTTCTATGTGTTTCTTGGTCTTTCTCTGAGCTTCTGTGAGTTTCTTAAAATTCTAAGACCATTTTAAAAAGGAGGCAGTGATGACAGGAGGATGCGGGAAGATCCAAATCTTCGATGTAGGGAGATTCTGTGGAGTTCCATCCATCCATGGCCATTGGTGACTCTCAGTAATTTATAGTCTTAAGACAGTTCCCTAGTGCACTGAGAAGCTGTGTGTATGTCATAGGCAGATTTGAATTTAGGTCTTCTTGAGTCCTAGAATGGCTCTTTATCCACTATGTATCTATATTACCTCCTTTTATCTGATATAGTCATCCAATATAACACATATTCATTAAGCTCTATGGAGTATGGAATACTGAAGATATCACAAAAAATGGCTAGTATTTGCTCCTAAAGAGTTTGTAGTCTATAAGTGAGACTGTGATAAGAGGCAGGAGTGATATAGTAAGTATAATGCTGAATCTGAAGTTGTTAAGATCAGCCTTGGTTTACTTCTCTTTTTTTTTTTTTTTAATTTGGTTGGAGTTAAGTGACTTGCCCAGGGTCACACAACTAATATGTGTCAGTCTGAGGTCAGATTGAGTTCAGGCCCTCCTGACTCCAACACCAGTGCTCTATCCACAGCAGCACCTCACTTCCCCCTCAGTTTATTCCTCTATAAAAATGGGAATAATTATAGATAGCACCCACTGCCCAGAATTGTTTTGAGAATGCAGATCATAAAGAACTTTGATTATTAATATCCAAACCAAAAGGGAGTTTGAGAGTCAGATCTCTGCACCTGAGGACCCTGAGTTCTCCTTTATAGTCCCCAGATTCCTCTAGCTTGATCTACTCATGAGACAAAAACTAGGGGGTCTGCTCTGACTGGTTTTTCCTGAGGAAGGCACTCAGGAGCCTTCCATACCGATGTTTAGATCATAAGTTCCTTGAGGGCAGGCAGTTTCATTTCTGTCTTTGTATCCCCTGTGTCTATCACAATTCTTGACACATATGAGATATTCCATAAACGCAGACCTAGGCAAATTCCTCTTTCCTCCCACTCATTGGGACTGACATTGTCTGGATGCACCCCCAGGCCTCCTGCCTCTTGGCTCTCTGTGGAAATGTTGTGTCGGCCTTTCCTTTCCTCTCCATTTTTCAAGGGTAATTGACAGAGCTTTGGTTAATTTGTTAGCTCATTGCTAGTCAGTCCATCAGCATCCTGTACATTAGTAGCACATCTGCATACGCTCACATTTACCGAGCTCTGCCATCCCTGATCAAATACATTTTTTTTTTTGCTAGCCTTTCATGCCTTCCTAATTGTTGAAAGCTCTGCTCTTTGTTTTGTTTCTGCAAGACATATTTTTACAAATCACTTTAGTTTTAGATAATCAGCCTTCAACCAACAGATTAGATGTGTCTAGTAATCCTGGCCATAATCTGCTCATTATAAAGGGTTTTCTATCCTTTGGGCTCTCCAGAGAATTGTTTTTGACCCTATGTGCTCCTTTTAGCCCATTAATTCAATTCAATACAATTACCTGTCCTCCTTTCTGGGCATCTGCAAACCTCAAGGTACTGCCTAGATATTTTCTTATAAAGTATATGAAATGGAATGTAAATTAGTTAGGCTAACACTGCCCACCCCTTCCAAACCCCAAACCTCAACTCAAGAAAAGTCCCCCACTCTCACACTGGCAATTACCAGAGAATATATATATGTATATACATATATCTAGAGATATATTAGATGTCTTTCTCTCTGGTTCTTGTTTTCTCGGAATTATAGTTCTGTCTCATATTTTCTTTCCTGGAATCACAAATTATCAGAGCCAAGAGAGTTGAGAAACTAATTCAATCTCTTCATTTTACTGGTGAGGAAATTAAGGTTCAGAAAATGGGAGTGACTTGTTTAAGGTCACACAACTTGTTAATGGTAGAAGTGGGATGAAAGTTTAGTTGCTTCCCAGAGCAGACCTCTCCCCTGCTTCTCTCCACCTGGTCAGTACTTTTAGTCCTTGATGGGGCTGGTCTCCATATTTTCTAGCCCTGTGATCAGCAGAGGCAGTATGGTCTTGTGCAGTGGAATTAAAGTCAAATAATAACTGGGCTACTAAACCATCCATTCATAAGGATCCCTGTTGGGCCTGCATATTGAATTAGAAAACCACACATTAACATCATCTATGTTCTACTGTATTTTTATTTTTTTTGTTAAACATTTCCCAGTTACATTTTAATCTTGTTCTTTTCCAGCGGTGTGTTTAATACCTCTAGAAGTAAAGAGGTTCTTGGACACATTCTTTCTGTGACACTTCTTATCTGTGTGTCCAAAGGTAGGTCCTTTTCCTCACCTGAAAAATGAGTATAATAGTACTTGTTATACTTACCTCATAATGTTGTTGTGAAGATGAAATGATACTGAGAATGGTAACTAACATTGATATACAGCTCGTTAAGGTAAGAAATAATGTATAGACAGCTAAGAAGTTTTTTTATTTGGCTGCTAGCAGACGAACTGTGACTGGATTATCTAAAAGAATGAAATCTCGATGTGGGCAAAGACCATTTTGGTTTTGCCTGCGAATACCCAGTGCCTAATGACATAATAAATATATTTGTTAAATTGAATTGACTTTTTCCTAAGATTTCCATTTAGACCTGAATTTTCTTCCATTCCTATTGAATTGATTGTTCATTCCTGAGCATGTGGATTCTCCATGTTCCTTCTCCTATGTTTCTACTCCCTCCCAACCCCCACCTTCCTCTCTCCCTCTGTCCTCAAGCTTAAATCCACTTAGACATTTAAGGTAGTTATGGAAATGGCCAATCAATAAATATTTATGAAGCACCTCTGAGTCAGGCACTGAGCTAATCTGAGATACAAAGAAAGACCACAGGCAGTCTCCTCAAGGAATTCACAAACTAATGGAGGAGGACTAGTCATGAAAAAGAAGATGGAAAGGGGTCAGGGGGAGGGTACTCAGTGCAGAGGTATGGTGAAATCCAAAGAAAATGAAGAGTGTCTGAGAGGAGTGAGTCCCTTTTCACCTTCCATTCTCTATTTTCACCAAACCAAGAGCCAAACAAAAGGAATTGTGTAATAGAAGGAACAAGGGCTCTGGAGTCAAAAGACCTGAGTTCTTGGTTCAGTTTAGCGTGTTAACTCACAGTGTGTTATCCAGGCAAGCCTCCCAGAAAGGAACTCATAGGATTTTGAGGGGAAGTTCCATTAGGGATCATCTGGTTCAGCTTCTAATTTTACAAGGAAGGAAACTGAAGCTCAGAGAAGTAGTCTGGATCAAACAGGTTATATGAAAGAGACCTGAGATATGTAAGCAGGTCCTCTGACTCCAAATCCAGTGTTTGTTTAACCTTTTTTGAGACTGTTTCCTTATCTATAGAATGGGTGAAAAGAATGCTTATATCATGCATTGTAGTTCTTCACAAGGAGCTTTGTAAACTATAAAGTGCAATTGAAATGTTGCTGTTTTATTAGCTGCTGAAAATGTACCGGCCATACCCACATTCCTAAATGTCTCTTATCAACAACCCCTGTCCCTCTTCTCTTTTGTGGACTACAACTGCTTCCCAGGCTCACCCTGTACTTGAATGCAGATTCTCTGACCAGTAAGAAGTAACATTCATAAATACTTGTGAGCTTGACCTGGTATAGCAGAAAGGGATGGATTTGTAAGCAGAGGACTTTAATTCAACCCTAATCCCTGATTTAACCTGTGTTACCATGCACAGGAGGACCTCTGAGCTCCCTTCAAATTCCAAATCTATGATTCTATGATCTTTTGATCTGTGACCTCTTTGGGCCTAAATTTCTTCAAACGATGAGGTTTGGACCAGATGACTTCCAAGATCCTTTCCAGCTCTTATTCAAATGATCTTGTGAGAGGGAACAGGTCTGGTGGATTCAATGCTTGACCCTTAACAACTACCCACTATGAAGTATTTCCATCTGGAGAAGTAGATGAAAGGATCTTTAGAGTCCTGAGTTACTGGGATGCTCTGGCTGGTTCTGGGGTGGGACTGTGTTTTATTAGCATTCAGGGATCATCTCCTCTGCCTAAACTCCTGCTTCTAGCTGTTGCCACTTTATTTTCACAGAAATGCCTTCATGGAGAGGCAGGAGTGAGGCAGAGTGCTCCCAAGGTCTCAGTGTAATTTGGTTTTATTACAAGGGTTTTCATTTTGATGGCAACATTATTCTTTTCATGGAAGAAATTATCTTCAAATTATTTAATCTTATTCTTTTATCTCTGGGGATGTTTTCCTTGGTAGATGGCTGTGCCTTTACAGATTGCTGCAAAATAGTGAGCCTGTCTGTCGGTTTTAATCATTGTTACAAACTCCAAAATGATTCTCCCCTTCCCCCCAAAAAGACTTCATTCTTGTAAAGAAATCTGGTTTTAAAAATAATACTGAACTATCCAGGCTTTCCTGAGTTCAAGTGCCCCTACTATTCCAAGGGTTTCAAAGGGAAATATTAGTGGTTGGGCAGCAAAGCAGGGCATTGTCATGGGTTACGCTCTTGCCTATGAAGGTTATGAAGAAGACAGCAGGGATTTGACAAGAGCATCTTCCTCTGGGTAACGATATCTTTTTTGCAGGTAGATTCTGGTCCAGCTTTTCCCTGCCTCCCCCCACTAGCGGTCGTGTGTGCCTTTCTGAATACTGAGCTTATGGGAGGTGGTTCTTTTGTCCCCTTCTCGTGCATTCGCCTCTTTCCCTTAACACACATACACATCAAACTGGATGAATGTTCAGCTACAAATGTGTAGCCACCCTGTGGGGTAAGGGTCACTAGTGGTTCTTTGGGGGAGAGGTTCAGTTGTATAAAAACGAAATAGACCCACAGGAATCTTAGGTGCCTTCAAGACTGGATAATTCCCCTTAGGGGACAAATGAGAAAAGAGTAATCTTCCAAACAGGCCTTTGCAAAGGCATGGACAGAAATCACCATAGACTGAAGCATTAGGGTCTATGAGGAGGGAATAAAGAATCTTGGGTGATTTAACTTAGGGGAGCAGACTTTAGTCTTTTGGATTACAAATAGGAGTGGGGGTGGAGGAATGAAATTGAGTAATAGACACAATTAAATGTAGAATTTCACTATTTATAGAGCATTGTGCTTGGTATTTGTAGAGACCCAAAGCTTAGAAAAAATATAGTTCCTGTTCTTATTTCTAGTAGGGGGATAAGATATAGACACAGTTAATTATAATAGGGAGGCAGCTAGATGACTTAGCAGAATTTGGGGTCAGGAAAAATTGAGTTGGAAGCCTGGCACATATTTATTTGTTGTGCCACCTTGGTTTTAACCATTTAAACTTTTTGTGCCTTAGTTTCTTCATATGTCAAATGGAAATAATAGTAACACCTACCTGACAAGGTTATGCAAACTTGATAAAAATTAGTTATGACATACAATACAACATGAGAGATGCAACCAAAGTACATGTGAACTTTGAGGGTAAAGGTTATTACTGACCAACAAAAAATTCCAGGAAGAGGTGGCATTGGAGTTGGACTCTAAAGAATGGATGGGAATTTAACAGAGAAGAAAAAAAGCATGTTGGAGGTATAAGGAATAACTTGACCTGAATAAAGGCTGAAAAGTTTATAATACTGTGGAACAATGCTGGGATAGAGAGTAGTCTACTTTGTCTAGAGAATGACTCCTATGGAGGGGAACAACATGAGAAAGAACTGGAAAAGAAAAATGGTGCCATATTGTGATGGGTGTTGATGGGTGATGGGTGTTTTGGCAGAGGATCTTGAAAATAGATGTTTACCTCAGAATGACAGGAAAGGTACTCACTGCATGGCAATGTGTTCTCAGGACAGAAACAAGGAAGAACTTGAGGTTGGTTGTGCTTGGAAAATTTAAACTAATTTCTATTGTTGATTTTACCAAAAATAAAACAAAACAGTAAAAAGTACTGGGAGAATAATCATAAACTACATATTAAGCACAATTGCATTATAAGAGATTTAAAAATTATCTACCAGTGGAATGTCCAGGTCATCAATTCTTACCTAATGACACAGAAAAAAGAGTTAACTGTATTGTAGGCACTTTCTAGTTTTGTGGGGCGCATGGTCAGAGAGCACATATAAAAATTAATGAAGGCAAACACAGACCTCCTAAGCCTCTCTTGGAGCCAAGGAAGCAAGTGAATCTTTAGCATTGGTTTTAAAAATAAAAAGCACCAACTAAAATTGATTGGTCTAAAGAACTGGGGATGGAGATGGAGGGAGGAGGGTGTCTTTGGAATACATTCCTAACCTTTGAGGAGAGAAACTAGCACACATTTCCCCTAGGCCAGGCAGTATAGTGAAGTGGACTAGACTGGATTTGGAGTCAGGTGACCCTTGTTCAAAGCCCAGTTCTTCCACTTTTGGCCTTGGTGACCTTGGGCAAATCCTTAAGTTTCTCTGGATCTCAGTTTCCTCTTTTGTAAAATGAGGGGAGTAGATATCAGATGGCTTTTAAGGTTCCTTCCTTAAGATGATCTGATATCCAGTGATACTTCTAGTTCAGGGTTAAAGCCCAGGCTGCCTAGACCATGGAGCTGGCCCAGGGTAATAGTGTTCTTGGTTTTCTATTATCAGATTCTACAGTGTTTTAAACATTAAACAGTAAGTAAGGGAGATGCCAGTGAAATAGTTTCTTCCTTAAGAATTGTTGTTCATCCTTCGTTCTTGAAGAGGACTAATGAGATCAGAAGGGTGGTATCTTGACTTGCAAGTGAATTGAATTGAAGTGAGGCAGAACTGTGCCAAGTCATCAGCCTCATTCCTCCAGAGCCATTGGAGTTTAGTGGCAAGACATAGGTCAGGATGACTCGTGATGGCCCCAGATACAGTGGGAGACCTTGGCCTTTTTAAGCTAAGGTCTTTCCCAGGTCTCATTTTGTCTGAGGCAATACCCATTCAATAATTAAAGACTAAGGTAAGAATTGAAATAAAAGGTGGCTTACTTTGCCTTCACAAAAGAATCACTCAGGATGGTCATCAGTCATCCTGATGAATATCAGGCCACTGGACCCAGACGGCTCTGGAGGAGAAGTGAGGCTGGTGACCTGCACAGCCCTCCCTCACTCAAAACAAAGTCAAGTGCAAGTCATGTCATCATTTCTCTGATGGCATGGTCTTCTTCAGCAGCGAAGGATGAACACAACAACAACTCAGGATAGGGAAGACCCTCAGAGTTTCTGGTCAAAATAGAATCAATTGCTTCCCTTAAGAAACTTACAGTCTAACTGAGGAGAGAACACACACACACACACACACACACACACCAGGCAGCTGGAAAACACTTGGAGGCCCAAGTCTGTAGATGGTTATTCATCTTAGTCCCTCACACAGTAATAACACAATAGCACCTAGAGCTGGGGCTTCCTGCTGCACCAGCAGCAAGCTCCTGAATAAGGCGTTTCCAAATTGTCATTAAATTCTTTTTAGGGTGGAGGGGTCCCAACCTGTTGTTTTAATTGGTGCAAATAATTCTCATTGAGAGAACTTCCTCTGTAAGTCAGATCAGTGCTGATCTTAGCTGCCCTGGGACACAGAGAGTGAAGTGATTTTCTCCTGGGTTACACCACCAGTTGGTTTTAGAGTTAGAACTTGAATCCAGGTCACACTGGCTTGTTTTCAATATGAACAACATTAAACCTTGTGTGCAAACACACATCTTTTTGGGGCTTGGGGAGGTGGGGGACAGTAGAAGGCTGGTTGTCCAGGTGTGGAGATGTGAGTACTCTCTATAAAAGACAAGTGCTTTGGAGATTCAGGCTGAGATGAGGCAATTCCTTGGATAAGAATCCCCATAGTTTGCTTTTCGTTCCAGTATAAACTTCCCAGTCTGAATCTCCCTGCTTCTGTAACTGACTTTGTGGAAACTCGGAGACTAACTAAGCCTGGCCTTTACTCTCCACCTGCTTAGCCCCCGATTCATAACCTTGCCTTTCCTTGTTAGCTGCCTAACCATCAGCACAGTTTGGCCCTTGGCAGGCAAGAGTGGCCAGAGTGCACTGGAAATTGGGTTTAGTTGGTTAGCTCTTAAATGTTTTGGGCTTCATTGCTTGTGGATGAGAATCTCTAAAAGTGTCTTTCATTATATTCTTTGACCTCAGCAAATCAAGTCTTGCTAACAAAACCAAATTATTCTTTGTTGAGTGAGGCTCTTAGAAGGCTTCCATAGATGTTACTGTACTGGGCAGTAGATATAAAAGGTATAGGAGTTTGGGCTGGGTGTGTATACTCATACCAGGCCATATTACAGATATTTTTGTTTTCACTAAATCTTTGATATTGGCTAGTTTTGTAACAACCCTGTAGGGGCTAGGTAGTGTAAGTGTTTTAATCCTCATTTTATAGGTGAAGACATTCCTGGCTCTAGAGCCCTTAAATATAAATTTATATCTGGAACTATGTCTGCATCACCTCTGTCACTCTCCATCTCTATCACTCTGTCTTTATTTTTGTTTATTTTATAATACTTATTATTTTTATATGTAATTATATTATGTTAATTTATATTTATATAATATTTAATTACATTTAAGTTTATTTTACAAACTTAGAAATCTCTCCTCAAGAGAAAAGACAGAGGGAAAATTTTTTAAGTGATGTTTCTGGTTATTTGGACCAGTCTGGATTGCTGGAGGTTTTATTGTGGTGATGTTACACATTTCCTTGGGAAATGGCATTTTAGCTTAGTTCCTCAACAGATGTTTCTGCACAGGACTTTTCAAGGACCTGAGGGAATTAAGGGGCTTGAACATAATAAACGTTCAGGATTCACTGCTGGGAGTGGGGCGTGTGGGGGTAGCAGTTACTTTTTGCATGGGCCATGACCTTGAATAACACTTCTCTGTGCTAAATCAGCTCATCTATTTGGGGCTCTAACCTATCTTCCCAGCCTTAGTAGCAAGTACTGTGCTCTAACACACTAAGCTGCTAAAGTACCTATGTTTTTCTGGGCCTGTAACTAACCTGACACCCCAAGCTCTGTGCTGAGCCGACTCATGGTGGGAGAAATCAATTCATATTGTTTTGAGAAAGTTAATGGTAGGACATCCTTCCTACCTCTTGAAAGTATATTAATTCTAAGAAGTTGATTCCTACTTTGAGACAAGGGTTTTCTTTTCCTGTAAAAAAAAGTTTGCTATAAATGTAACAACTTCCATGAAATAATCAAAGAAAATAAGAAATAAAATCATACACAAATCTGTGACAGGATGGTCTGGGCTGACCATCCATCTTGTGGAGTAAGCAGCCCTGCTTGTTCTAGAATGCTGTATCTGTCACATATACTGTAAAGTGTGTCTGGTGACCTTGCATAGTCCTCCTTCACTCAAAATAAAAGTCAAGTGCAAGTTGTATGATCACTTCTCTGATATCATGGTTTTCTTTGAAAATGAAGGGTGAACACAACCTGTGAGTATCACACAACGTCACACAACACTCCAGCTGCCTGAGTGGAAGGGAGCCAGCTGGCTGAGTAACCCAGTTCATCCTCTCCCATTTCTCTCTCCCCTATGTTTGGCATTTACTGACTAGATGTCCTTCCCTTCCTTCCTTCCTTCCTTCCTTCCTTCCTTCCTTCCTTCCTTCCTTCCTTCCTTCCTTCCTTCCTTCCTTCCTTCCTTCCTTCTTTCTCATTCCCAAAACCTTAAACCCAGTGCACTCTGAAGCCCATAGTTTGGACAACAGTTGGTCCCTGCCCAAGCTCTACTTAATGACTGGCTTAGAGTGATTATCAATAGTAACCTTTTCTCTTTCCTTCCTAGTTTGATTTAGTCATATTTTTGCTCACTAAAAGGACCACTCCTTGACTACTTTTTAAAGAGGTCTGTTCACTCAATGGGTGTTATCTCCCTCAAAGTGAGTGGGCCAAAAGGCCTAGCCTAAAAAGGCCGAGGTCTCCATTGAAACCTGGGCCATGGCCAGTCATCCTGATGAATATCTGGTCATTGGATCCAGATAGTTCAAGAGGAAAAGTGAGGCTGGTAACCTTGCAGAGCCCTCCCTCACTCAAAACAGAGTCAAGTACAAGTCATGTCATAATTTCTCTGATGTCCTGGTCTTCTTTGAAAATGAAGGATGAACACACAACAACAACCTTTCCACGTCATGACTTTCCCTGTCATAATTTTTATATATTATAGGTCAGCATAGGAAATTAAATGAATTTTTGAAGAGTTTTGTGGAAGTTGCAGATAACACAGAAAGGCCAGCAGATGACACAGAAAAAATTTAGAAACTCAGAAATGCATAAGATATACACATAGTATTATATAATATCAAAATATTTTATCTTTTAATACCATAATAATTCAGACTTCTTCTTTGGTACTAAGGGAGGGTGAAAAATTTTTATGTGGATTTTCCAGATTGTAGGGGGCACAGTGCTGTGCAAGGGATAACCATATTATGATATAACAGTTATATCATGTGATGACCTAAGATGGTAAATATATTGTCACAAAATGTCACATAAGAAAATTTTTTGTAACAACATGTTATAAGTAAGCTAGCTATGACTTTAAACGAGGGTTGCCTACTTAGGGTAGAAAAAAAAGTGAGGTAAACTATCATTGGCTCACTGAATGACCAATATAATGCCAAAGCAAGACTGGTGCCATGTACGGTGACTATACCCAATGAAGGGCATCATTCACGTTCTGGGACCTACTGTTGTCTCTAGAACCCTGCGAACCATAGAAAATGTTTTTTGGGCTGTCAAAGATGTCAGGTAGACTTCCTCTGTGAAGGAGGAGCTAGAGGCTCCAGAGCAAAGCCATAAACTTAAAACTATTTACATAGTTCACTAAATAGCAATTACTGTAATAATAGCTCATATTGATATAGAGCTATTTATAAAGTATTTTTCTCACAACAACTCTATGAAATAGGTAACCTAAGGATTTTTAATCCTTATTTTTACAGATGAGGAAACAAAGGCTCCTGATTCTGTCTGGAGCTCTTAAATAAATATACACATTTATATATATATATGTAAAGTTTAACAAAATAATAACATTTTTTGATCTATGCCTCTGAATTCTTTGCTCTCCGTATCCTTAATTAGATTTTGTTGTTGCTTTTAAAAAATATGTATGAGAGAAAATATATAGTGTATAGAGGGATGACCTTGGAGTCAGGTAGATCTGGATTCAAATTCTGCCCCTGATTCACATGCAAATGAGCAAATCACTTAATTTCTCAATGTCTGACATAACTCTTTAAGATAGTAGGTTGGAGACCAGATTGATGATTGAGAAAATTTCAATCCTGGTGGTTCCCTATACTTACAGAAATCATAATTATTGAGTTTCCTTTCCATTGTATAATTCCATTCTACAAACATTCTCAAAATTGAAGTGCCTACAATATGCAAAGCTCCATTATAGTTGCATTTATTGTGTATATTGGTTGTTGCTTTTCTCCGCATCTTTTTATATAATGTTTTTCCATATTTTTCCTTTTTTTTCCCTTTTATTCTTAGCTTAGCTTTTAACTGGTTCTTCCATGATGGTGTTGGCTGGTGGCCACAGGCTTTATTAATAGGCAGAGATATCCAAATGTGAGCCTCAATGGTTGGAGAATAATCCTTAAAGTTCTGTAAAGGCTATGTGAGCCAACAGACCTCTTTAGTTATCATCACTCAGCCCAGAGGTGTATACAGATCTGCTTACAGGCTAAATCAAATCCTCTTCTACTTGCCAAGCAGGATGCTACTTTATAATGCAACTCTTCAAAAGAACATTGTTGAAGAGTGAGCTAGAGGAAGAATATTGTAGTTGTTTGTCCTTTGTTTTCTAAAAGGACCCATGATGTCACGGAAATATCTTGATTTGTGTGTGAATTTAAATGAGGCAGAGTTGTATAAAGCCCTCAGACTCTCTCTTCCAGAATCACAGAAGTCCAGCAGTAAAAGTCAGGAAGCAGTGGGTGGCCTTAATGTCTTCAAAGTCTGACCAAATTCTAAGTGCTCCACAGCACTTGTTTCGGCCACCTCCATGGCTTTTAGAACAGATTGCTCTCCTCCACCCATTCTGTGGGGACATGCTTGGGGTGATACCCCCTCAGTCCCCAACTCTTTGACCAAGTTTTGGCCCATTAGTGGCCTTCAATCTGATTTAGCCCATCTGCTGAGAGTGACTACTGCATATGCTACAGCTTCTTGTAGCCCAGGTGAAAGTTGAGTGCCAGGTAGACACAAAAGATCCAGGAGCAGCCCTGAAAAGGGCTGGCAAGTCCTCACACCAGAGGTGCTAGTCTGTGAACACACATATACTCCTACAGGAAGAGGATATGGATCTGGCTGATAGACCATGCACTGGATTTGCAGCCAGAGGGTTCAAGACCCAGTTCTTCCACTTTCTGACAG
The DNA here is from genome assembly GCF_028372415.1 of Notamacropus eugenii. Taxonomy (NCBI): domain Eukaryota; kingdom Metazoa; phylum Chordata; class Mammalia; order Diprotodontia; family Macropodidae; genus Notamacropus; species Notamacropus eugenii. The sequence continues at coordinate 335,509,219 of NC_092872.1, forward strand.
CATCCCCTGGACAAGTCATTCTTCATTCCTTTGGATTAAACTTCCTGTCCTATGAATAGAACTGAGGTATATGGATGATTTTGAGCAAGTTGTTTAACCTCCTTGGGTATCCCTTTCTCCATTTGTAAAATGATGAATTTGGGCTCAATGGTTCTATGACTTCTTAGTCTCCTGCAATCAGCTTCAGAACAAAGACCCTTAAAAGTGAAATTACTGGTGACGATTGTCAGTGTGATTTCTGTTCTGGTTCTTTTAAAATTCTTTCCACTTCTTGCCCCCGATCCTCACACCCCTGTTTTCTCACCCACCAAGACCTGGGAATATGGGACAGGAATAATTGGGGCAAATGTTTCAATAGATGATCAATACTTGCTTAAATGAATTAAATTAAGTAATCAACCCATTAATCAATAAATCTTTTTAAAGCATCGAAACAAAACTTAAAAAAAAAAGAACATGACTAGGAGTGAGGAAGCTTTGGATTCTAACCCTGCCACTAGCTTGCCATGTAACCTTGAGTAAATTGCTTACCCTCTCTGAGTCTTAGTTTCCATAAAATGAGATTAGACTAGATCATTTCTAAAGTTTTTTCTAGCTCTGAAATTCTTTGATCTAAGAGAGGCTGTTTTTTTTCCTTTTTTCTTCTCTCCCTCCCTTTCTTTCTTCCCTCCCTGTCTTCCTTCTTTCTCTCTTCCTTCCTTCCTTTTTTTCTTTCTTCTTTTCTTCTTTCTCTCTTCCTTCCTTCTTTCCTTTCTTTCTTTTTTTCTTTCTTTATCTCTTTCTCTCTTTCTTTCTTTCTTTTTTTCTCTCATAAAATGCCAATTCTGATGAAATCTATTTGGATTATCTGCATTTCTGTGTTCATTTTCCTGTTAAACACTTCCCATGGCCACAAAAGTATATCTGGGCATGTGGCATTGTTTTTGTTTATCTGTTGTTTGCTTTTCTCTTTTTCTTTTGCATTAGCACAGATGATAGAGAGCTAACCTTTTAAGATGTGAAAAACCATCTTTCCACTGGTTTATCTATTTAATTCCCCTGATGAGCACCTTCAGCCTCCATCTATAAGATGACTGGCAGCTGATTGAGAACCTTAATTTAGCAGTGTCATTTCTTTTGATCCCCAAAAGGACTTGCATTCTGTCAGACATGACCAAAGCTTGTGTGAGGTTGTGTAGGTTGCTACCTTTGAAGAGCTGGCGTACTTTGTTCTGGTCATAAACATATGTGTAACTACTGAGAACATTTTGGGTTGAAAAGGACCCTCTTCTGTAGATCACCCTCAATCCATTTTCACATTGGGCCATTTTAGTGGCCCAATGACAGTATTCTATGGGCTGTGGGGAAACTGAGCTTTACTCTTGACTTTCCACTCCCACCATTCTCTACCATCCTCTCAAGCAATTTGAGGAGGGAAAGGAATGAGAACATATTGAACCCACCAATTCAGGTAAGGTCTCCTTCTGAGGCTAGGATAAATCCCATTCCTAATCCCTCCCCTCCAACCCTTTCTCACTCTCACTTTAATTAGCCAAAGAACCTAGAGACCTTAAGAGCCAAAGTCATTTAGGGTTGTGGGCCTGGCATGTTTGGTAGATGTTTAACAACCAACCCTCTAGGGAAAAAAAGAAGTACACACAGAGCAATTTTAAGTTGAATTTGCATTATTAATATATTCTCCATCACTTTCTTAAGTGCAATCAATGAAATAGTAAATCAAGCTTTGACTTGTAGCATTTACAAAGTTATGAGATGTAAAAGGAGAAAAAACTCTGGAGATAGGAAATCCAAAGGCAGTGGCTGGTAGTACAAGCTTCTTTCAGAAAAGGGAAGGGGAACTGATAGTCAGCTGTTTTATCTAAAAATGGGACACTATGGATTGATTTCCTAGAGGATGAACATTAGAAATTGTATCTAGGTGCAAGAGAGGAGAGCTGACCCTGGAAGTATAGAGTCCTCCACTGGATTTCAGGACTAGTCTGCCAGACTGATCTGAGTGTAAGGCTCTCATGCCTTTGCTCTCCCAGGTCCTGCCCCTTCAATGGGCAGAAATAAGACGCTTTTTTTCTTTTTGGTCTTACTTTACAGTTTTTAGAGTTTGATAAGGGCAAATATGTCTATTGATTCTCTGTGGAAAAACTGGTTTGAGATATGGTAAAAGATGACTTTTAGAAATGACTGGGTATATATTTCTGTTGGTATCAGGATTTTATTTTATTGGAAATCCTTTACATATGATTTTGCTGGATATAGATACTTCTAAATCCTTAGTGGCTTTAAATACTTCATGATATCTTGAGTTTCTTTCTTTTGTGGTATACATTAACGAACAGATTTCTTCCTTTGATGCTTAGACAGAGGAGGACAAGTTTGGGCTTCCTGGCTCCAGAAAGGTCGGGCTCTTTCCTAATTTCTCCCCTCCAGCCATTTCTCACTCTCATTTTAATTAACCAAAGAACCCAGAGTCTTCAAGAGTCAAAGTCACATACTTTTATAGGATTGAGCATGTTTGGTAAATGTTTAACAACCAGCTCTGTAGAAAAGAAAAAGTATGCACAGAACACTTTTAAGTTTAATTTGCATTATTAATATATTCTCCATCTCTTCCTTAAGTGTAGAAAATCAGTGAAATAGTAAATCAAGCTTTGACTTGTTGGTATTTGTAAACCTTAAGGCACCATATAATGTTATCCCTTCTGAAACTTCCCATAGCTCTCCCTTTTCCACCCTCTCAGCTCAGAACTCTGTTTAATATTTCATTGAAAAGATTGAGTTCATTCACTGAGAACTTCTTCACATCACTCAGATGACTCCTACATCTATCTCCTCCTTCACTCCTATTTGATAATAAGAGGTGGCCTTTCTCCTTGTCAAGCATACCTCTCTAAATGCATAAGTGACCTCATTCCATCCCATCTTCTCTATCATCCCCACTCTCATTTTTCTTCCTTGTCTACTGTCTACTTCCCTGTTGTCCACAAAAAGGTCACTTCTCTCCAATCCTCAAAAAACCCTGAATTGATTCATTCATCCCTGTGATCCCATATCTTTCCTCCCATTTTTAGCTAACCTCCTTGAGAAGGCCATCTGCAATATGTGCCTCCATTTTCTTTTATTTCACTTTCTTCTTATCTTTCTATAGACTGCCTTCTGAGATCATCATTCAACTGAACTCCCTTACAAGTTATCCATATTCCCTTCTAAGTCATCAATGATCTCTTAATTGCCAAATCAAATGGCCTTTTCTTCAATCCTTAGATGTCTTGACCTCTCCTCAGTCTTTGACATTGCTGACCACTCTCTTCTCCTTGATACTCCCTTCTCTATAGGTTTTTGAGACAATACTCTATGCTGCTTCTCTTGTATTTGCCTGAATTTTCATTCTCCTTTGCTGGATCTTTGACCAGGTCATGCCAGTTAATTGTGGGTATCATGCCTTCACAAGTCTCTCCTAAGCCTCCTCTTTTTCTTTGTTATTTTTCTTGGTGATCTCATCAGTTCCCATGGATTCAATGATCACTTCTATGCTGATAATTCTCATATCTTTTTATTCATCCTTTCTTCTAATTTCCACACTCCTATCTCCAAAGGTCTATTAAATATCTCAAACTGGACATCCCATAGAAATTTTAAACTCATGATGTCTAGAACTGTGCTCACTATCTTTCCCACAAACTTTTCTTCCCTAACTTCCCCACTACTGTTGAGGACATCATCATCCTCCTGGTCACCCAGGCTCACAAACTAGGTTTATCATCAACTCTTCACTCTCTCACCACCCTACCCCCCACATCTAAACTACTGATGCCTGATCATCTCTACCTTTATAAGTTTTCTTGAATACACCCTGCTTTTCTCCTTTGACACTGTAATCACCTTTGTCTAACCCCAATGACCTCATGTCTAGACTACTGCAATAGCTTCCTTCTTGGTCTCCCTGCCTCATGAGTCTCCTTACTTCAGTCCATCTTCTGCTCAGCTGTTGAACCGATCTTCCTAACACAGATTTAAGCATATGAGCCCTGCCTTCACCCCATTCCTTCCAATGACTCCTTGTCATCTCTAGTGTCAAATATAAAATCTGCTTGGCATTCAAAGCCCTACATAACCGGACACTTTCCTATCTTTTATCTTCTCACATTTTGCTCTCCCCCACATATTTTTCTATTTAGATCTAACCTCCTTGTTCCTTGAAGAAGATACCGCACCTCCTGATTCTTGGACATCTTCATTGGTTCCTCTCCATGTCTAGAACACTCTCCCTCCTCAGCTCTGCCTCCTGACTTTCCTGGCTTCCTTCAGCTAAAATCTCACCTTCTGCTAACAGTCTTTCATAGTCCTTCTTAATCTTAATGTCTTTCCTCTGAGACTATTCCCTCCCCCAATTTATCCTGCATTTATCTTATTTGTATTTAGTCGTTATCATGTTGTCTCCTTTATTAGACTGAGCTTCCTGAGAGCAGGGACTGCCTTTTTCCTCCTCTGTGTTCCTAGTGTGTAGCACAGTTCCTGGCACATAATAAGCGCTTGATAAATTCTTGTTGATTGATTATTTTGTGTGTATTATATGTGTATGTATTAGATTGTAAGCTCCTTGAGGACAGGGACTATTTCATTTTTATCTTTGTATCCCCCAGTACCTAGTCCACTGATTGACCCATAGCAAATGTGTAATAAATGCTTATTGATTGATTGATTGGTTATTTATTGACCCCACCACAGGACTCAGTAAGCCCCAACCTTTGGATCAGTACCAAGATGCCTAGCATTGCATTGTGAATATTAGTATTATATATTGAGATATGATGTAGCTTTCAGGGCTGTGAATTTGGGGATGGAAAGGTGACATTTGACTGAACCTGAAACAGAGATCCTGATATAGTATCTGTCATTTGTTGGTCTGATTGATACTGTCCTGTCTCTTTCCCATTGTCTGTCTCTAGCTAACCTCTTCCTCCATTTCCTGACCATCAACACCATCAACATATTTTAGGTATCTCTGCACCATTGGCATAATTTGCTCCTGGTCACCAGAAAAATGGTATCATAGTTCAATACTGACATATCACTGCCAAGCTCTTGTAGGCATGAACTTTTTTCCAACTCTCAATGTACTTTGATACTTTCATTCTCATGCATGTGGGTACAGGTATACACACATGGTGTACCTGTCCTTTGTTTATATGTAGTTGTTTGCATGTTTTCTCCCCCATTAAACGGTGAACTCCTGGAGAGTTGACTTTTGCCCTGTTTTTGTGTCTGCAGCCCTTAGAACAGTTCCTGGCACATAACAGGCACTTAATAAAGGCTTATTGACTGACTGACTTCCACTGATGCAGATTGCAATCTACCCACATATTCTCTTATCCATGTCCTTCCATTAATCATCCCCAGAGAGTTGATATAACTCCCATTAATTAACATTAAATCTAAATTGAATCAAATATGGCAAGCATTAGGTAACTTGTTCCTGTGGATTACTAAGCCTTTCATGGTCTCCAGAAAACTCAAGTGCTCTCTGGGCTGACATTTCAGATTATTTTGGAATCATAGAACACTTAAAAAGCAGTGTGGAGTAGTGGACAGACATCTGATCAAGGTGTAACTGCTTTCATGTCCTGCCTCTCACATATAAAGGCTATATGATGTCACATTTAACCTCTTAGTGATCTAAGCAACTCTTTCAGTCTAAAGTTGTAGAGAAAGTATTGACCTGTATTGGTAGAGAGATTTTCCTCATTGGAGAGAAGTAGCCTAAGTCAGATCCTATCCCCATCTTTATAGAAGGTTATAGTAGGAAGATACTTAGATACCAACCATTGAGTAAAACTCCTTCAATTTATAACTGGGGAAACTGAGGCCCAGAAGGGGGCTCATATTTGCCAAGCCTAGAGGCCTGTATTGGGCTACCCGAGTCTTTCTTACCTGTCCCAGGTCTTCGGTTGGCCAAACCGGATAAACGTATGAGAGAAAGGACGTTCCAGAGTCAAACAGGGGTTGAGCTTTATTTCAGGGTCCGGGTTACAAATGCAGGGAGGTCTTCCTTAGGAGGAAGAGGGGGAGATTTCCTAAGGAGGCTAAGCTTAAGGGATTGGAAGTAGAAGTACAAGCGGGGAGAGAGGGGGAGGGGAGAGAGGAAAGAAAAGAAGCGGAGCCCTACTTTTCTCTTTGGCTCCACACGTGCTAAGAGAGAGCTTTCTGGTTTCCTCAATCCTACTTAATCTTCAGCCACACAGTTTGCATCTCAATACCATGCTGTTAGGTAACTAGGTGTGCTCCAATCTGGGACGACCTCGAGGGCAGGGAGACTCCACCCATCACGTATCTCCCGGGGAGAGGCGGAAATACCCGAGCTAGCCGAGCTAGCTCAGTCTGACCTTCTCGAACCCCCACTGTTCATGGAGGGCCTCGTAAGACTCTAAGATTTAGAAGTCCCACTTTTACCCGCCCGAGACCGTCCACACGGAATTGAGCTTCCACTCCCAACACATATTACTCAGCTAGTAAATGGCAACTCTTAGACTAGAACTCATTAGTTTCCAATTTTACATTCCTAAGCTTCTGTTTCTCAAATATAACACTGAGTATAATGTTAAGTCCTAGGGTATGAGAAGTGGGGTCACCTTTGTCTTTCCTCTCTCAAAGTGCAGTGCTTTGCACAGAGTAACTAACACTGTTGATTCTTAATAAATGTTGAATGAATAGGAATGAGCATAGAAATAGAATACCATGATGATGCATAATAAATCTGCCATTATTGATTTAATATCCCAGAAGGAAGGAGTTGGGTTGGGGAGAGGAGGACACACCAAACCTGTGATTTCAATAATATGGGGAATTTCTGGTCAGGAAATACCCTCCACTAATACAGATTGACATCTGCTCTGCAACTTACAGCTTAAGGCCCCAGAAATAAGAATTGGATCCAAGTAGACTCGTTCTGAAGGGTTATTGAGGTGGGGAGGAGTTGTCATTACTTCTGTAATTTAATATATTTGTTTTTATCACTAGAGAAGTTCTATTACGATTGCATTTGAGTTATGGCTGGGAGGGATTTATTAGATAAATAATTAACATTTAGAGAATGTTGTAAGGTTTGCAAAGTACAAATTTACCTGGTGAGGTAGGTGCTATTATTATCCCCATTGTGCATATGGGAAAACAGAGGCTATGAGAACTCTACTAAGTGACTTGCCCAGGTTTATACAACTATTAAGTGTCTGAACCAGCATTTAAACTCCAGATTTCCTGACCCCCAGTACAACATTCTAGCTGCCACTTAGATCAGAGGAGGGGGAATGCTTTCACAAGGCTCAGAACCTTTGACCCCAGAGCACAAAGGGTGTTCTGGGGGGGAGTGGGGGCTTTCTGAGCCTCTCAGAAAGTCTGTAGACTTGAGAGTGACACATCTTCTGTGCAGGCTGTACCCTGGGAAGGCAAGATACAGTGGAGTAAATCTGTGGTGCTTTGGAGAAGCTTATTTGTTTATGGCAGGTAACTGGGGCAGAGTGCATCAGTATCCTGCAAATACTGACAAATAGACTTTAGGTATGTATAGAAGGAAGGATGGTGGTTTCTCACAACTGTTCCCAAGGTCCAGCTGCCAAGGAGAGTTTATTCCCTTTTCTTCAGAGAACCTCCCACTCAGCATATGTGTCTGCCTGGAAGCCAGTCTATATTTCCTTGAGAAGTAATGGACTTGCAGGTCTGGGCTGTGCATTGAGAATAAGCAGGACATTTTATCTTTGAGGAAAAAAATAATAGAATTGGATTTGGCTTCACTTACTTCAAGTTGTCCCTCCTACTCAGGCTGCTGCTGCAAGATTGTTGAGTAGTTTCAATGCAATGTGATTTTATGTTTTAGATCTAAAAAGAGGGCAGAGTGAGGAAGAGGAGGGGAAAATAGATGTTGGAGGCAGGGGGTTAGAGGATCAGATTGTTATCAGGATTAGGTTCTAAGGTGATGCATTCCCCTCCTACTTTGCTCCCTTGGTGGGTGAATAGTCTCATCCTGTGTCCAGGGCATTTGCACAGGCTGAATGTTCTCCATGCCTGGGGTACATTTCTTCTTTCCTTGGATTGCATTTTCTTCTTATCTCTCAGTATCCCAACTTCCTTCAAAGTTTGGCTCAAATATCACCTACTGATGGGGTGCTTGGGTGCCTGTGCTTGGACTCCAATTCCAAGACCATATTTCTTGCTTGCCTCAAAACACTATCCCTGGAAGTTTCTCCCCAGCCCAAGGACACTATGCCCAGCAATTACTCATGAGTGGGCCCTGGTATAGTAACAAATTAGAATCTATAGGAATTACTTTTTGAACTGACTCATAAAGATATTCAGTATCCACTGGACCACCCATGCCAACTCCCTTCCTCATCATGTGCATCCTGGACTCCTCATTATGTGTATCCTCACCTTTAAAAATATGTATACTCCCTAGATCTATCTTGTCAAACAAGATATTGATTGGTGGCAGACTGGGCAATCCTCTAACTGCTGGTTAGCTTAGTGAAGTAGCAGCCTTAAAAACCATACCTCTCTGTGGCCTTTCCTTGGTCTTTTCCTGGTGAACTCTGAGTATCACCTGCCTTTGCAGTAGATTCAAAAAGTGCATGTTCCTTTAAGAACTGATCACTCCTTAACCACTCCTAATCCTACCCTGAATCACCTAATTAGCATACCTGGAACATTTTACTATAGTTTTCCCTATATAAACTTTAACTGTACTCCTCTAAGATTGCAGAACTTTAAGACCTTGTGCCCATTGAATAGCATAAAAATAAACCTTTGCCAACTTGGCTTAAAGATTGCTTGAGTTAGTGAATTCTTTCCAGACAATCCTGTTTTGTAGTTTGGTCCTGAGGGATCCCAGAATGCCTCAAAACAGCATCACTACCATGCAAGGCCTTTCCTGATTCTCCCTAGCTGTGGGTGCTTTCTCTCTCTTCCTTCCCTTTTTGGAATGTGGCTCCTTCCTGGTTCTTCCTTTACCTGTCTGATACTTCTTGGTTCTTCTTGAGAGATTATTACCCATCTCTGTCCCTCTAACCATAGATGTTCCCCAAGATTCTATTCTGGGCTGTCTTTTTTCTGCTTCATTTCTATGGGTGATTTCATTAACTTCTGTGGATTCAAATGATCAGTGTGATATAAAGTCAGGTATAGTGGATTGTGGGTCAAGAAGACCTGGTTTTGAATCCTGCCTATGACACTAGCCATGTAACTTGTGATAAGTCATTAATTTTTTTGATCCTATAATTTTGTCATCTGTAAGATGGAGATAATTTTAGGATCATAGATTTAGACCTGGAAGAGATTTTATAGGTCATATCATCCAACCCATTTGATAGATGAAGCAACTGAGGTCCAGAAAAATTGACTTGCCCAAGGTCACACAGAAAATAAATGGCAGAACATCACAAATATATCCAAAGCATTTTGCAGATTCTGAAGTTCCATACAAATGTTAGCTATTATTGTCATGACTCCCAAATCTCTTTCTATATCCCTAATCTCTCTCTAGAGCTCCAGTCCTGCATGATCAGTTGTCTACTGGCCATCTCTATTTGAATGATATCTCAGACTCAACACAGCTAAAATGGAACACACATACACCACTAAACCTCCCTTTGCCTAAACTTTCCTACTTGTGTGGAGGGTGTGAATATCTTTCCAGTTACCTGGGGCTACAACCACAGGGTCAGACTTGACTCTTCCATCTGCCTCCCTTTTCCTCAACAGCTAGAGAGAAATGAAGATTCAGAGGAAAGGATCGGCAAGAATTGCGTGCTTGGTGTCAATTAGACCACATGATTTAATATTTCCTAGAAAAACCCTATCTTTCCATCTCTCTCTCATTCAAAAACATTGAGCACCTAGAATGTGCTTGGCTATCTTCTCAGTTCTAATCTTCACAACATTTCGCTCCTCTTTCCCCTTCCTTGCACTCACAGGGACACCACTCTATTTCAGCCCCTCATCATCACAATAACCTTCTGGTTGTTTTCCCTGCTTCCAGTCTTTCCCTTCTTCAATCTATCCCATATAGCTGCCAAAATGATCTTCCTAAAGCACAGGTGTAACCATTTTATTCCCCAGTTTAAGAACTTTCAATGACTCCTTATTACATTTAAAGCCCTTAATAGTTTGGCTCCACTCTACCTTTCCAGACTAATGCACTCTATGCTCCAGACAAATGGCTTATTTACTGTTCTTCACATTTGTCATGACATCTCTTACCTTTCCACCTTCGCTTATAGCTCCCCATGCTTTGAACACTTTGCCGCCTTGTCTTGTAGAATCCTTGACTTCCTTCAAGGCTCAAATCATTTTAACTCCTATGTAATAAAGTCTTTCCTAATTCCACTAGTTAGTGCTTACTCCTTCCTCTAATTATATAATATAAATATTTAATAATTATAAAATAATTAGTTTTCTGTACAAACGTTATATCTCTGCATCTCCAGTGTCTAGTATAGGTCTTCTGTGTGTTATAGTAAAAAAAAAATAGCATGAGTAACTCAATTTTGCCCTTTATTCACCATTTGTGAAGTTTTGTCTCTACTTCATATAAGTTACCTAATTTTGGAGAAGTCACAAGATTACTCCCTTTCCCAACTATCACCCAACTTAAGGGATCTCATAAAATTACCCCTCTCTTTTTCAACCTCAATGTCTCCCAATCCCCTTTACCAATAAGAAATCAGGGATTTTGATCTCTATATTCTCTTTTTCCTTTTTTTTTTTTTACTCTCTCCAAATTGTATATTAATTATGTAGAAACCAAAGGTCAGAGTCCTTTACTACTGGGAGCCTTGAACCTAATTTGTTTCTGCAATACTTATATTGCTAAATAAATTGTTGTCTGGATGTATCTACTTGCAATCTTTGGTGGTGCAGTGGATAGAGCACCAGTGCAGGAGTCAGGAGGACCTGAGTTCAAATCTCACCTTGACACTCACTAGCTGTATGACCTTGGGCAAGTCACTTAACCCCAATTGCCTCATCCTGGGTCATCTCCAGCCATCCTGATGAATATCTGGTCACTGGACCCAGATGGCTCAGGAGGAGAAAGTGAGGCTGGTAACCAGCACAGCCTCCCTCACTCAAAACAAAGTCAAGTGCAAGTCATGTCATCATTTCTCTGATGGCATGGTCTTCTTTGGCAATGAAGGATGAGCACACACATTCTATTGTAACACATGTAGTCAGCACTTAAAAAATCTTTGTTGATTGAATTTAATCTTCCCTACTTAGACCGTAAGTTTCTTGAAGGCAGAAACTTTGTGGCTTATTCATCCCTACCTTTCATTGTCACCCCATATACCCCTCACCCAGTGTCCAGCAGAGAACCAAGCAAGTACAGACTAGATATTTAATCAATGTTTATTTTAATTAATAAAAGCACAACAAATGGTCTATATGTAGGTCTCCTAATTGGCATCAAGCATAAGATTTTTGTCATCACTTTTCCCTGAATTTTTATTTCTCTCTGATTGCTTTTCCTACATGTCTGTAGGCTAAGCATATGTGTATGTATGTGTGTGTGTGTGTGTGTGAGTGTGTGTGTGTATACCTTTTGTTTTTATATCACATTCATCTCTGACTGATTTCTATGCTTTTATCCCTCTTGAACTGGTTGGAAATATTTTCAGAGTTATCAAGAGAAGATGTTATATTTCAATCCAGACTCATAATAGCTAAGGGTGAATTCTATTTCACAGGTTACAAGTCTTTGCTTTATTTGGAGAGAGAAAAGGGGCTATTTTACCTGATGCTTATGATGAGTTCCTTTGAAAATAGTGATTGTAATTGTAGCTTTCTGGCATGCATTTCATCACATCTTTAATATTTCTCCTCTAACTGTTTTCATCCTGTTATCTTCCAGGCATCTCTGATAAACCCATCTCCTGGTTCTTATTAACTTGGTCATCAATTCTCAAACATTTCCTGTGTCCTTAGTAATAAGGTTAGAAGACTTTTAAAAACCATGACTGAATGATTAAAAGGAAAAAAAAGGTCATAATATTGAAATGCAGTACTTTAAACTGGAGGCAGTTGCCATAGGAGCCTTTATCTGGGGTAAGGCATTGGTAATACAAACTGATTGGCAGGATTGTATTAAAGGTGGGGCTGAAGGTGCATATTTTCTGGCCTTTTAGAAGTCAGTGATCCATTCAGGATACTGAGGTGTAGCCATTCAGTAGTGGGGGTTTATATAAGGTGTCCCAAAAGTCTTGGTGCAATTTTAAGTTTAAAATTTATATTTTAGTGGTGGATCTTTGTGTATATTTAGTCAGAGCCCAATAGGATTTTTAAAGTGGTTCTGAATCATGGACACATAAACCAGGCCACTAAGTCAACCAGTTAGTCAAGTATTTATTAAACACCGATTTTATGTCAGACACAGTGTTAAATCTTATTGATCCAAAGAAGGGTAAAAACAGTCCCTGCTTTGAAGGAGCCTACAGTGTAATGAGGAAGACAACATGAAAACAACTATGTACAAACTATATATATATATGTGTGTGTGTGTGTGTGTGTGTGTGTGTGTGTGTGTGTGTGTATGACAAATTGGAGACAATTTCAGAGAAGACACTGAGAGTAAGGAGGAATGGTAATGGTGTCTTGTAGAAGGTAGAATTTTACTTAAGATTTGAAGGAAGCCAGGGAAAACAGAAGCTAGGGAAAATGAGGTAGAGATTTCAAGTCATGGGGGACAGCCAGTGAAAATGGTTGGAGGTGGTAGAAGAAGGAGTATCTTGTTAGAGGAACAGCAAAGAGATCAATAACTGGATTGTGGAAAACACGTTGCAAGAGGAGGGCAAAGTGTTAGAAGAACAGAGAGATGGAGGGGGCCAGAATATATTTGACTTTAAAAGCCAAACAGAGGGGTTTATACTTGCTTCTGGAGGTGCTAGGAATCCACTGGAGTTGATTGAAGAGAGTGGTGAAATGGTCATATCTGTACTTTAGGAAGATGAATTCGATAGCTGAGTGGAGGAGGGACTGGAGACTTGAGGCAGGGAGACCAACCAGCAGGCTACTGCAATTGTATAGGCATGATGTTATGAGCACTTGTAATAGATAGTTGCAGTGTCAGAGGAGAGGATGGAAATGAGCAAACTTGGCAACAAATTGGATATAGGGAATGAGAGTGAGAGGTTGAGAATGAACCATTGGTTGAGAATGTAGGGGACTGGGAGAGTGGTGCTACCCACAGTAGAAATAGAGAAGTTTGAGATGTGGGAGTTTGTAGGGAAAGAAAAGGAGCTTAGTACTGGATATATTGAGTTTAAGATCTCTATGGGACATCGGGTTTGAGATGTATAATAGGTGGTTGGAGATTCAAGTCTGGATGTTAAGAGACAGATTAGGGCTGGATTGGAAGATATGAGAATCATCAGCATAGAGATGATAATGGAATCTAAGAGAAAAATCTGAGATCACCAAGAAAAATAACATAGCTCAAAAGAGGGGATGATTATGGGGGAAGGATAATGAGTTTAGACTATTATTTGTACTACTGATGTTTGTACATTAATTGTAGTTGTAATCATGATGATATGGATTGGGCCCATGATTTCAAAGGTACAGGAGACTCTGAGGTGAGGAAACTTCCTCTATCAACGGAGGCTGGCACTTTTGTTGTAACTTAGAGTCTTTGAGAGTTGTCTACCTCACTAAGAGGTTGTGTCTAGGTCATACAGCCAGTACGCATCCCAAGCATTTGTACTCACATCGTCTTGGCATTGAGGGCATATCTCTGTCTACTACGCTATGCTGCTAACATTATGATGCTCTTTTTGAAGATGCTTATCATGAATGCTACAGTATAAGAAGACTCTGGCAATGAAATTTCTTGTTGCCTTTAATAATTAAACCAACTCTCCCAACTTCTTTCTTTCTCTCTCCAAGGATAACTTGTGAGTCATCCTTCCATTTGGCAGCATTTTCTTCCTGTCTTCTGGTTTGATTTATAATGGATGTCAAAATGGATATGGTTTTTCTTCTAGCAGTATATTATTTGACACATTTCACAGTCAAATTAGTGTTAATCAACGGTTCCAAACTCTGATTCTTAGTGGAGTTAGTTCAATTCATGGACAGACACAACCTATTAGAATTGGAAGGGACTTCAAAGGACATCCGGTCTGACCTCATCATTTAGGAGGCAAGGAGACAGAGAAGTTAAATGACTTGTCCAAGGACATGAAGCAACGGAGCCAAGACTTAAACCTCCCTTTAAAAGCTCCTAGGTTTTAACTAGGTTTGTATGCTGCAAAAAAGTAGCTTCATGCCAAAGTTTTCCAATGTGAGGCTAATCTACCCTGAGTATGGTATGGGGGCCTAGGGAGAGGGAGTGGTAGAAAAAGAAAGGAGAGAGGGGGTTTAGGGGAATTGCTGTATATTTTATGCTTGCATGAATAGCACATCAAATGATATGCAAATCATATGTAAATTGGCAGAAGCTATTTTGCCGCCCTCAGCCTTGACAGCTTGTGTAATGGCAGCAGATAGGAGTGTGATATCAGCACCAAGGGCATAAACTGAAAACAGAGAGAGTGAGACTCACGAAACAGCTAAAACTGCCCCCAATTTAGCTGCAATTGGGCCCTAATAGGCAAGAGAAAGCAAACACTCCTCTGCTGTTTAGAATGATAGTAGAGCTGGCCAGGGGAAGTTGTGAAATAGGTGCAACTTATCTCTGGCACCCCAGTTCTTGCCACCCACAAATCAGAGCTACTGTCCCCTAGCTTCACCTTTTTATGTTACCTGTCTTCTTCTACTTTCCATGGATCCCTTGACTTCTTTGAAAATTTCCTCACCCCTTTTCTCACCTCTTCACCAGGCTCTTCTTGGTTTTCAAGGTGATAAGTAGCCCCATTATTTGACCCCACTCTCCCTGTGATGAAGTGGAAAGAACACAGGATTTGAAGTCAGAAGACCAAATTTTTTCTAGTCCAAGTTTTGCTATGTGACCTTGGGCAAATGGCTACGTGATCTCCTGTCCAGCTCTGATATTCTATGACTTTGACAGTACTGCACACGTCAGAAAGTCCCTACTCTGTAAGCCTTGAGTGGTGCACTCAAAATTTCAGCCACTAGGAGTAAAAGAAGAAAGGAACAACAGACATGTGATGGTGGAAAGAACCCCTTATTGTAGTCATGAGGCTTGGGTTTTGAGCTTAAATGTGTGACCTTTGGGCAAAGGGTCATTTCCTCTTTGTGGGCCACAATTTCCCCATTTATTAAATGAATGAGTTGGATTAGTGATCTTGAGATGTGAGTTCAAATCCTTCCTTTGATGATTAGAATCTGTCTTGGTCAAGTCTTATGAAATGAGAGAGTTGGACTAGAAGAAGGAGTGGGGAACCTGCAGCCTTGAGGCCACATGTGGGTCTCTAGGTCCTCAAGTGTGGCCCTTTGATTGAACCCAGATTTCACAGAACAAATTGCCACATGTGGCCTAGAAGCCAGAAGTTCCCCACCCCTGACTAGAATATGGTCCTGAGTTCTCTTCCAGCCCCTGACGTGGAATCCTAGAAGAGCCCTTCCATCTTAAACGGTGGGAATTGATGAATTCGGTTTGAAAAGAATGAACCTGGCATTAGTTGAGCAGCGAACTATATGAGCAGGACTGTTGAGGAAGAGGATTTGTTGGACTTTCAGTATATCTGGAAAATGGTGACACTGAGAGAAACTGCCAGAACTTGAAAAGGTTTTCCAGGACAATGGTTCATTTATCCTCATTTGCTCCACAGTGGCAAAATGCAGGGCTAGTAATGACCCTGTTCTTTCAGTCGCCACACCCAGCCACCTGCTTCAGACACATGATCCTGCAGTAAGAAACACTATACCTCCCATTTCTCTGTTTTCCCTTCACTAGAAATGAGTTAATCTAGCCAGTGTAGGGAGCTGAGCCAGCCTGGCTTGCTGCTTCAACTCAATTAGTCCTGATAAAGAGCACAATGTTAGTAGAACTCGATGAGTTCAGCCATTAGGCCTGCCAAGGATGGTGAGGCAGGCTCCACAAAAGAGGTATCAGTTCTTGGGATGAATCAATCCTCGCACTGGAACTGCACTTATCACCACAGTTTTGGGAATGCAAGCTCCAGTAAGCGCTATTTGAAGGAGTCAGGTTTTTATCTGACAGAGACTTGGGGGAAAGCTAAAGTTTCCCTGGGAAAGAGGTGGAGTATGTGTGTGCACCAGAGATAACAGGTCCCTATAGGGAATGAGCAGAGGCTGGAGATGGAGATTGAATGTGTGTCCCTCTGTAGTAGCTCTGAAAAAGCAATTCAGATTTCAATTGGTTTCAGGTATTTCAAAGCTCCCATTTTGATCATTGTTTGTGGCTCAGATAACAGGCAGATTTTTCAATTTGGGACTGGCATTTCTTTTAGTGTTCAAAGGAGGATAATGGAGCTGGGACCCTAGGAAACCATTCCAAGGATTAAGAAAACAACCTCAAGTCACCTTTAAGAAACTACCCAGGACTCGTGTTCTTCATTCTAGTGGGTGTCAGACTTTTATGGATTCCTTCTTTCTTAGCAAACCTTAAAATTCCGAGGTTGGATTGGACCAGGGGTTCTTAAATTTTTGTTTAACAGACACCATTGATAGTCTGATGAAGCTGATGGATACTTTCTCCGAATGATGTTTATTTTTATAAATTCATAATTGAGGAAATGCTCAATTCTAGGTAGAGGCTAGTGAAAAATAAAGAGGTACTTTTTCCCTTACATATGAGTTCAGAGTCCCCCTGAAGTCTATCCCCAGATAGATGAAGTCTGTGAATACCACCTTACCATCTCCTGGACTAGGTAATCACTAAGGTCCATCCCTCACCCACCCCCCTTCAGTTGTACATCTTTTGATGTTAGGATCCTAGTTAGTTCTAATATCCGCTTTCAAGATTCCTGTTTCCTCCTTTGTACTTACAGTGTTCAGAGAGGAGGTGTGAACTGCTACTGATTGCTGAACTTTCTTCCAACTTCTTGGGGCTTCCCCAGCTTTGAGGGAGAGAAGTTAAAATGCAAAAAAAAGTCTTGACTATAGAAGGCTTCTTACCATTGGAAATCAGACCACTTAGAATTGATGTGAATTAGCTCATGGTGAGAAGGTGAATCCTTCTCACTGTAGGAAATCCCAGTGCAGGGGATCTGGTTTGGCTGTACTTTGGAAGGCTCAAGTCTCTACTTCTCTTTCAAAGGATTATAGAGTTACAGCAAAAAGGGACCTTAGAGGTCATCTAGTTTAACCTCGGTTATTTAGCAGATCAGGAAACTGAGGTCCAGAAATTGAAGTGACTTGCCTCTGTGGCATAGCTGATTATCCTACCCTTGACTCTCTAAATTTGTGAGGAGGTAGAAAAGAGAAAGTGATGATGGAAGAAGTCAGGCCCTAGAAGAGAGGCTCAACTGTGATAGGATTGTTGGGGTGGTGGCTTGGGGCTAGCTGAGGGAGGCAGATGTATGGCAGGAGCCTGACAGGACAGAGCAAAAGCCATTGTTATCCTCAACTTCCTGTAGAAGCCTCAGATCATTCAGAACTTTAATCTTCCTGACTGAAACTACTCTCTCCAAAGTTACCAATCATCACTTGATTGACAAATCCAAAGACCTTTTCTCAGTCCTCATTCTCTTTGAATTCTCTACACCCTTTGACGTTGTTGAGTTTGAATGATGAGACAGAAAGTCAGAATGAAGAGTTAAAAAGAGATCAAGAGAAAAGGGAAAAATATCAATTACAGATGGCATTCCCATGGAGTTCAGCCACAAAAGGGAGGAAAGATATGAAACAATAGCTAATGGGAATGGGCAGATCACGTGAAGGTTTCTTGAGGATAGGTGAGTTATGAGCATGATTGTAGGCAGTAGGAAAGCAACTAATATACAAGGAGATTTGAAGTTAAATGAATGTTGATAGAGAGGGCAATCTGTTGAATAGTAAAAGAAATTAATAAGTTAAACAATACTTCAAAACTAGAGAAAAAGGTAACAAATGGGGAGGTGAGGGAGTGAGGGTAAAAGGTAAAGAAACTTTGGGGACAGTTTCATCTTAAAATATATTAAGTAAGAGAGAGTAAAAGTTTGGGCATATATTTGTATAAGTACATACACATATATTTGTACACACACATATATGTTAGTTGTCTATGTGTCTTATCTGAAAATTTGTATAGAAAGTTTCCTTTTTCCCATTCCACTACTTCTTGTTTTAACTGCATTAATTTTCTATGTATGAAAGCTTTTCATTACATCAAATCTATCTACTTTATCTTTTGTAATTTATCTTTTACAATTCCTTCATTTTCTTGTTTATTTGTTAAGGATACATTTATTATGCAGAGCTGGGGAAGGTATATGATTTGCCTCTTTTCTATTTTTCTGGAATTATTTTTAATATTTTATAATAATTTAATAAGACCTATTATAATAAGATAATATAATGATTAATATTATATTTTTAATATTAGGGTTATGCATCCTTTTTGAATTTATTGTGTAATATGGTATAAAATGTTAGTTTGAGCCTGACTTTAGTCAGCCTGGATTCCAGTTTCCCAGGAATATTTTTTTAAAAAATATAGCTATTCTAGTTTATCAAAGACTTATGGAGTGCTATTATTTTTAATTCTCCCTTGTCCGGTATGTTCCATTGATTTTCTTTTCTATTTTTTAACCAACACCAAATAGTCTTGATGATGACTGACTTATAATAGTCTGAGATCTGTATTATTCCCTCTTTATTCCTACATTTTTTCATTATTCCCTTTGATAGTCTAGATTCTTTCCCAAATGAATTGTTTTTTTTTTTATCAAATTTGATAAAATATTCTCTTGATGATTTTATTAGCAAGCCATTAAAATAGTCATTTTGATTATATTGACATGTTCCTCCCATGAGCATTGGATATTCTTTCAATTATTTAAATTGTTTTTTATTTCTTTAAGGAACATTTTATCATTGAATTTGTATAAATACTTTGCATATTTTGGTAGATTGCTTCCCAACCATTTAGGCGTTTTGTAGTTATTTTGAATTGAATTTTCCTTTTATTATTGGCTCTTGGATTTCATTGATATAGAAATGATGTTGATTTTTATCATTTATTTTATATCCTGCAAATTTGCTAAAACAATTGTCCCAGTGATCTTTGCTTGATTCTCTAGGATTTTCTAAGTAAACCATCTTTTCACTGGAAAATAAAAATAATTTTATTTCCTCTTTGTTTATTTTTATACCTTTATTTCTTTCTCTTACTGCTACTGCTAATATTTCTAGAACTATACCAAATTAATAGTGAGGAGAGCAGAAATATGTAGCCTACTCCTGAATTTACTGGGAAAGCTTCTAGTGCATGCCTATTTTATATGATTCCGGCTTTTGGTTTTAGATAGAGACTTTTTAGTGATATTTTTAAAATGGTGCCTTATATACATGTACTTGTACTTTATAGAGCTTGTTAAAGCATAAATGAATGTTGCATACTTCATTAAAAGTTTTTCTGCATTTATTGAAGTAATCATGTACCTTTGTATATTTTGTTTTTAATATAATTATGTTGATTGTTATTTAATTGTTCAGCCATGGTTCCAGCCCTGATGTAGATCCAACTTGGTTATAATGATTTCTTGAATGAATTGCTAGTCTGGTAAATATTTATATAACATTTTGGAATTGATTTTCTTTAATCCTATTAGTTCTCTTTTTTTGTTCGATCCTTCCCTGGTTTGGGCATTAGACTATTAACATTGGAAGGAATCTTAGAGACTCTTTCATAATAATATACAGCACTTTGAGGTTTGCAGAGTGATATAGTACTTAGTTAAGAATCATCTCATTTTATAGATGAGATAATGGAGGCCCAGTAAATGGAATCATATATGAGAGCCAAATAGCTAATTGGAGGTGAAGCTGGGATTTGATTCCATTTACCTTGACTCCAGGGCTACTGCCTGCTCTCTTACACAGGGCCATTTGAGGTGGTTAGGTAACTCAGTGTTTTTTGTCTTCAGTTCCTCTTTTAATGCTGCTTCCTGGTTTTCAGCATCTCTCTCCAGGACTCTACACAGGACTATAGATAATAAGCAATGACTCCTTTTCTCCAACACTCCAGCAACACTTCTTTGTCCTTCATCTTATTCTTTTTTGAACATTTTCCTCTACTTTCCACGGGCACAGCTGATCTGATAAATTAATGTATGCAGAATTAAGGAATTCATAAAGAAAAAAGTATTTAAATGCTTACCATGTGAAAAGCCCAATGATAAACACTGAGGATGTTGTGGTCTAGGAGTATTGGGAACCTCAAAATTCAAGGGCAAAAGACATGGATCTGCCTTGAAAGAATTTGACTCGTCTTCTTTCAGTCAGAGACAAGGTTTATTAAAACACTGGTTGGGGTGTGTGAGATTCCTAGTGAATCTTCACTATTGGTCAGATTTTAAGAATCCGAGCAATTTAATGTGTATGGGGAACGGGGGGAGGGGCGCAAGATGAACCTTTTATACAGAGAGACTGTGGGAAGATCTGTGATCTAGGAGTGGCCAAATATTCTAGGATGGGGCCAGGTGCATCCAATTAGGGCCACAATGAAAGGGCAGTTAAAAGGATTATCCTGGAATGGTCCATGTACTCAGTCACATGCCAGAGACTTGGTTCAGAGACTTTGGGATCCTTTTAGGAATCCACCTTGAATCTCATCAAGGATACACACACAAACATATGGGGGTGGTGGTGGGGAAGACGGACAGAGAGAGAGACACAGAGAAAGTAGGATAATCCTTGCTTTCAGGAGCTCACATTCTAATAGAGAGAAATAAAAAAATAGGTTTTAGATACAGATCAGATGGAAGGGCCCTTTGGTCCTTAAGATGCAGTAGCAAAGCAATTAATAATATATTTTCTTTAATGTTATTTCCATTAATAAAACTTCAGTTTCTGATGTTTTTGAGAGCCATTTGAGAGTGCCATAGACTTTGGTGACAAGAATGAACGTTTTTTTCCAACTCTTTGGTTGCTTTGGCTGCTGAAGAGGCCAGCCCATAGAACCTATAAAGTAGTTGTTCTCCTGGATAATGGCTATAGGGGTCAGGTAGACAGCAGGGTCAGTGATCTGGGAAGTATTGCTTTTCCCAGGCTCTTTGGGCTCATGGGATGGTATATCAAAGTAGATCCATTTAAGAGGGAAATTCTTGAAGCAATGTCTTAACAAAAGATTGAATCCTGTGTCTTCCACTGAGTAACAGTGTGACCAAGAGTAAGTTACAACCTCTTTGAGTTGTGGTTTTTTTCATTTATATAATGAGGCTATTAGATCAAATGACCTTTGAGGTGCCTTCTGTCTCTTAACCTATGATAGTGGGAATTTCAGGTTTCTAAGATATAGACTTCTTGGTCAGTGGAATAATGTCAAGTTGAGTCTTTAGCATGGTACAGTGGCAAGAGTGTTGAATTTAGAGTTGAAGGATGTCAGTTCAAATACTGGATCTGCTACTTGCCACCAAATTTCTCTAGGCCTCATGTTCTCCTTCTTTGGTAAAATGATGGGCATGGACTACCTGAGCTTTAAGGTTCCTTCCAGCTGTAAATCTATGATACTATGAGTCAGACAGGAGGAAAAATAGGGCTTGGAGTCCTCCAATAGAGGAGCAGAGGACCAGGATGGGGAAATTGTATACTGGCGTAAATAAAGAAAATAAAGCATACCACAGTATGATGAAGACAAATTGAAGGATGAGAGTAGGAAGGGGGAGAGATGATTGTCGAGAACTCTGGGACAGGGGCAGGGCAACCAGTATATGTAAGTATCACAAGCTAATTAGGAGAACATTCTGCTGCTTTAGTGTCAAAATAGCTGAGGGGGAAATAACCTTAACAACAGGTTGCTGATGAAAGGAAATCAAACAGAAATGAGCATTTTAAAAGAAAATAATCATTCTTGAGGGAAGATGAAGTTCAGACACTTTTCTTTTAAAAAAAATTAAATATTTTATTGTTTCTAATTACATGTAAAACAATTTTTAACATTCATTTTTAAAATTTTTGAGTGTCAAATTGTCTTTTCCTCCTTTCCTTGACCTCCCCCTTTATTGAAAAGGCAAGCTATTTGATATACATGTGCAGTCATGCAAAATGTATTTTCATATTAGCCACGTTGTGAAAGAAAACACAGAGTCCTTCCCTCCCCCAAATACACAACCTAAGAAAAATGGAATTTAAAAAAGATGTGCTTTGATCTGCATTCAGGCTCCATCAATCTCTTCTCTGGAGGTGGATAGCCTTTTTTTCATGAGTCCTTTGGAATTGTCTAAGATCACTCTATTTCTCAGAATAACTTAGTCATTCAGAGTTGATCATATAATATTGTTGTTAGTGTGCACAATGTTCTCCTTCTTCTGTTCACTTCACTTTGCATCATTCATGTCAGGTTCTCCAGGTTTCTCTGAAAGTATTCTACTCATTATTTCTTATAGCAAAATAGTATTCCATCACAATCGTATACCACAATTACATCTTAATTTTCACACCAAAATAGTCTACAAAGTTCAAATCTAATTCTCTTTCCTTTAGTCAACAAACATTCTTATTGTCGTGTTGTAACTTCTGTTACACTGCGTCTTATATTGTTAAATTGTCAATTCAGTTTTCACATTACCTGCTAGCACTTGACCATCAACAACAAACACTTATTAAGCACCAACTTTGTGTTTCTAGGTGCTGGAGAAAACATAAAGTTGAGATAACATAGAATCCCTGCTCTCAGCCTTATAAAGTAGAAGGATATAAGACACAAACACAAATATTTAATGTTTACATATTACCTTGGACATTAATCTGTTTCTTCTACAGTGCCACAGCCATTCTTGAAGAAATCCTACTCCATGAGGACAAAGAAAAAGGAGAGAAAGAGCAAAAGCACAAAGTGAGCCGAAATTCCTGAGAAACATACTCCAAAACCCTACAAATATACCCCTTAACGGTTTTTCATATCCATATTAATCACATTCTCAGTGAAACTGGAGAAAGAGAAGGGCCATTCTCATTGATACCAAATTAAATGAGTCTGATTAGAAGCGCATTTGTCATTGGTACCTGGAGAGTTGTCTGCATCAGCCCTCATCAGCCCTCAAAAATTAGATTAACTCCTAACCATTCACTGACTCATCTCCAGTCAGCTCTATACTTCCTGGCCCCCGCAATAATGGCCCAATCACTCATAAACACTACACCAAATCTACCAGGTCTGGAACCCAAGGGATCTCATCTCAGACCCACTCTCCAAGGATCGATGGCTTTTGACAATGTGTCTAAAAGCAATTGCTTTCTATTGACTTGTTCTAGTTTCTATCTTCCCAAAAGATAGCACTGAAAAAAAAAGCATCTGGCCTGTTAGGTTAAGTTGCCCTTTCTTCCCTTTAGAAATAGTGACAGAAGTATTGTGATTTGAACACCAGTGTTTATGAATTTCCCATCATAACCCACCATTTGTCTCCTTGCTCATGGAGAGATAGAATTTTCTGGATGTTCATCTGTGAAAAGTCATTAAAAAGTCTCCTGTTCTATATTCTGGTGTGTACTGAGCCCTAGGCAACTACCTGTCTTGACAATGAGAGCTGAGTTTTAATCCCAGTGACCCACTAACTCATTCATTGACTGTAAGCCAATCAATCAATCAGCAAACTTTTATTAACTGATTACTATCTACCAGTCGCTGACCTAGACCTAGATACAAAACCTATAAAATGAACCAACTCCTGCACCCAAGAAGCTTATGTTCAATTAGGGAAGGTGTAGATAACATAACAGGAGATGTATAAGAATATGCAGAAAGTATACAAAATAAGTATAAAGTTGTTGTGGAGGAAAGATGCCAGTAGTTAGGATCAGGAATGATTTAGAAAGTAATACCTGAACTTCATCTTGAAGGAATTCCTTTAGAAAGGGATGCCTGTAAAAAGCAAGTTTCTCTAGTAAAGGCATCATTTCTCAAATGTATAGAATGTAAGGATACAAGTCATCCCCTAATTGATACATTGATCCTTAAAGAGTGGATCTGGGATGAGATCCCTTGGGTTCCAGACCTAGTGGATTTTGGAAAGTCTGTATGAGCTATTGGTAATGAATTGGGGTAAGTTGATTATGAAATCTAAAAAGAAATAATTTGGAAGAACTGCTAAAGGGTGATTATTGTGATCCAGGAAGTACAGTGCTGACTGGAGATGAATCAGTGAATGGTTAGGAGTTAATCTAATTTTTGAGGGCTGATGAGGGCTGATGCAGACAACTCTCCAGGTAGCAATGACAAATGCACTTCTAATCAGACTCATTAAATTTGGTGTCAATGAGAATGGCCCTTTTCTTTCTCCAGTTTCACTGAGAATGTGATTGATATGGTTATGAAGAAAGTTAAGGGAAAGAGAATTAGATTTGAACTTTGTAGACTATTTTGGTGTGAAAATTAAGATGTGTTTGTAGGGTTTTAGAGTACATTTCTCAGAAATTTAGACTTTGTGATTTTCCTCCTCTCCTTTCCTTTGTCCTGGTGGGGTAGGATTCCTTCAAGAATGGATCTTGTGCTATAGAAGAAACAGAAAAATAAATGTCCAAGGTAATAATGTATACCTTAAATACCTGTGTTTGTGTCTTATATCCTTACTACATTATAAGGTTAATGAGATTATAATGAGGGATTCTGTGCTATCTAAACTTTATGTCTTCTCTAGCACATAGAAACTAGATCTGCCCAAAGTTGGTGCTTAACAAATATTTGTTGTTATATTCAAGTGCTAGCAGATAATGTGAAAATTGAATGGACAACTTAACAATATAAGACAAAGTGTAACATGAGTCACAACTCATGACGAGTCACATTCATGACAATGAATACTGCAACTATTAAGCAAAAATGGAGGCAATGTAGTATATTGAAAAGAATATTGGACTTGTAACATAAATACTTTGGTTCCAGTGCTGGCTCTTTGGCCAGAAGGGTCACTTCAACCTCATGAGCTTCAACTTCTTCATCCATAGAATGGACATTTCTACCTCCTGCCTTTCATGGCTGCTGTGAGGATCAGTGAGATAATCTATGTAGAATGCTATATAAATGTTAGTTCTAATAATTAATAACTGTCATTAGCATCCCATTCTGATAAAACCTTTAGGACCAGTACATAGCGTACAGTACATAAAAATCCCACCTTTTTTTAAAGTTTTTAAACCCTTGAATCAGAGAGTTGGTTAAATTGACCCAGAACCCAAAGCCCAGCGAGAGCTGAGTGGGGAATCTGGCTGCTTTGGAAGTTGAGGACAGAGCCCATACTAGATTGAGATGTTTCCTGGGGAATGGAATTAAGCCTAATGATTTTCAATAGAAGGGACTGCTAATTGGGGAGGCAATTTTACTTAATTAGGACACCTGCAGGTAATTATAGGTTCAGTATGGTTGGCCTTCCAGGCACCTACAGTTCTGGGAAGAAAAGACATGTTTGCAGTATGAGCTTAGTGGGAGGAGTCTGACTACTTGCTCTCAAAACTCTTTCCTGACTGAGTTCATCAGAGTACCTACTTCTAGTCTTTGTCCAATGATGCTGAGACTAAAATCTCTACTTAAATTCTTGGAAACTCCATGAAGATGGAGATTTTCTTCCTTAGTGCTATGCTGAGATACTTTGGGGAAGATGATAAGACAGGGAACTAACAAATACTCTTCCACTACAGTACCTCATCCAGCCCAAAGTATCTGAACAAGAGAAAACGCAAATCATCATGGACATATGGATTATTGGAATCCAGCTGAGTAAAGATGAAGGAATAAAGAGAAGCAATTTTCAGGAGTTGGAATGAGACACATCCATACATGCAGTGAAAGGCTCCCAATAGATGGAAGGCAGGTGACCTGGGTTAGAGTCTTAACAGAATCACTAAAGAAGTTTTGGGGTGGGTCATTTAGTCTCTCATATCTGTTTTTCCATAATTAAAATGGAGGTCAGTGGAACATTTTAAGAGATTTGAGAGAAAATTCCTAATTTCCAAACTGACTATATCCAAAATGTGTTAAGGTATACATATCATTTGAGATTGTCTATGTTCCAGGTGCTGAATATGGAGGTGCCAAATGTAGGGGGTGGTAGGAGAGATGAGCTTAGAAGACTTGGGTTCAAGTCTTGGTTAGGCCACTTATTAGCTTTGGACAATTTACCTCTCTGGACCCGTTTTCTCATCTGTCAAATGGAGACCCATTCAGAGTTGTGAGTCTGGGTTCTAACTTTGGCTCCATTCCTTACTATATGACTTTACTGATGGGGTACAGGCCCAAGCTGAGACCTTCACCCCTCACCTCAAAAGAATTTAAGTCCCATTTATCCATAGGACCTAGAAAAACTCCACCTTGAACTCTCCTTGAATCTTCCCACTAGATTTGTCTTTTCATGCCCAAATCTCTTACTCTTAACTGAGCCTAGTCCTCCATTGTGTTACCTCTAGATTATCTTTGGCTATTTCCCATCCTTGATCCCATCAAAATCCCATTCTCTTGGTTCCTGATGTCTAACCTCTGAACACCCCAGTCCCATATCAAGATCCTCCCTAGACTCCTCCTTAAGACCCTCCCAAGCCATTCCTCTAATTACCCCAGACTACTTAGCCAACCCTAGAACCCTTTTTCTGTACATAAGATCCATCTTGCCTCCATGAAAAGGCTCAGATTCAATCTAGCTCAGATTCAGTCTGGCCTGTTGGCATTAGACACACAAATGCTCAGATCTGAGTCTGGCCAATAAGGCAGATCTTAAATAAATTTTTTCTTTGGCTGAAAGAAGGCTTGAGTTGAATTCATTCAGGCAAGACCCAGTGTGTTGGTATTTTGGGGTCCTGAGCACCCCTAAACCTCAACATTACCTTTCTGAACTTCAGTTTTCCCATCTGTAAAATGGGGATAATTATGATGGGGGGCAGACTCTAAGAACCTCCTTGAACTCTCTTTGTGGCATCGAAAGCAGGTTTCCTCACTGCCCAAGTATCAGGGCTTCCTTCAAGGGGGTGCCCTGGAGGGGTACTCCCTGGGTCTTTTCCTGGCCATGGCAAGAGCCAAGAATTGAGCATGTTCTCTGTCTCTAGCCCTTTCCTTTCATTTTCTTTCCTGTGCTACAACTACATGTCTATTGTTAAAGACTCCAAAGGTAATCTCCGGTAATTGGGCCTGAGGTGTTTGGGGTCCCATTGCAAATTTCTGCAGTTTCTTCCTAATATCTGGAGTAGACTGATTAATAAAATATATGCTAAGAATTGCTGCCCCTTCTAGAGTCGGAATCCAAATTTGCATACTTTTTAATAGCTTCTCTTAAAAAAGGGCAGGGTTTTTTCCTTTTCTTGCTGAGTAATTTCCCTAATTTTTCAAAATTTACTTGCCTTCAAACAGGCAAACTGTCATATAGTCTCATTTTCCCTTATCCTCACTCTTCTGATAATCCCATCCTGGGTCACTAGTGGGAACAGCAACTGTTCCAGGGGGATATTTTGTGTGGTCATTGCTAGCCAAATGATCCCAACTTTTGGGCTTGTTCCCAGATTCTCCTCTTCTCCTCCATGGTACCACAGATGGAGAAGAGGACATGCAAATCACCCCAATAAAGCTCAAATTGTAAGGATATGTCCCTAAAACCCTCAGTAAATTTAGTGGAGTCTTCTGAATCTCCCCAGTTTCTCTTTAACCTGGATGAGGTTGGAGATAGAGAATGGGACATGCACTCTCATTGTCCCACTAGGGGAGGCAGGTACTTCCCTCAGGGAAAAAACCCTGAAAGGGTTTGGGAAAAGAGATAGGAAGTCCCTCTTCTTGTGAGGGAGGGGCTGGAAAATGCTGCCTGGATTAGACTGCAAGGTCATGGCATCTGGCTGGGAAAGGAAAAAGTCAGCTGGCACCTGAGGAGGGGAAGGGATCAGAGGGGGACATACCCCAGAGAGTACTGTGGGGGTGGGGCCTGGGGCATTGTCTCAGGGGGAGGGGACACAGGAGGCACCTCAGCAAGACCGGTGTCTGGGGCAGGGAGAGTAAAAGGGACAGAAGCCCTGGGGGCCATAAAAAAGGGAGTCATCAAAAATGTCTGATCAACTCCTATTGCCCCTTTGAGGGTGGTTTTCACTAAGAGCATCTTACAATCTTGCCTGAGAACAGTGTTCTAAGACAGTTCAAAAATGCCATTACCGTAGGATACTTATATCCACTTTCCTTCTCTGCGGCAATTCTAACGACAAGAAAGTATTCATTTTTAAAGTCCCCAAAATGAGCCATGCTTCGTGGCCCTCTAGGCAACACTAAGGTGAAACAGCATTGCAAAAGAACACCAACTTTTTCAAGTTCTTTAGAGAAACTAAAATTTTCCCAATTTTGTAAAAAACAACTCAAAGGTGAACTTTTGGGAATTGCAAAGAGTGATCAAATAGGTGTGGGAGTTGAAAGTCCCTTCCTCCGTAAAGGAAGATCTGGGAGTAAGCCTGAAAAAACAAAACAGAACAAACCAAGGCAAAACAAAAAAAAAAACCCAAAAAAAAACCCACAAAAAAGATACCTGAAGCTTTCCCAATTTCCTAGCACCAAGAGAATTGAAAGAATCTTGCCTATACTTCAGAATAGGGCATCTGTCCCTGTCCTCCATGCTTCAGAAAGTGTGCCCAGGTCCCTGGCCTCCAACATAACCACTGGACTGAGAACTTGTACCAGACAGACTCCTAGCTGTTTGACCTACTAGAACCTGAGAGGTCAAGCCCAAAAAACACCTCCAACATGCTTGGGGAGAAGGGGATGAGAAGGTGGGGAGGCTTACATACCTTACAGTCTTGGCCGGAGAAGAACTTGAGATTAGCAGTGTTTTCCAGTCAGGGAACCATATGTTAAGGTCAGGGAACCATAATATTGAGGTTTAGGGTGCTCAGAACCCCAAGATATTGATTCACCAGATCCTGCCAAATGAATTCAATTCAAGCCTTCTTTAAGCAAAACAAAGTTTATTAAAGGTTCGCCATATTCTGTTGACTCTTAAGGCACTCAAGCATTTGTGATGCTTGTATTGACAAGTGGGCCAGATAGAATCTCAGCTAGATAGAATCAGAGCTGAATTGAATCTAAGAACCTTCATGGGGGTGAGATGGCACTTGTATAGAGAAAGACTGTGGGAAAGACCTGGGGGTGATCTAGTAGTCTGGGAAGAGGGTCTAAGGAGGATCCTGATGAGACTGGGGTAGCTAGTGATGTAGCAAGGGTGGGAAACAGCTGGAGGTAATTGGGAGGCATCAAACATTGGAGAGCTTGGATGGGAAGTAATCAAGGATGGGCCAGGCTAAATTAAGGGTAACAGATTTGGGTATGAAAAGCCAGATTAAGTGGGAAGATTCAAGGAGAATTCAAGGAGGTTCCCAGAGTTGGAACCCCATCAATAATGCCTCCACTCTACCTCACAGGGATTGGTATAAGAATCAAATGAGATGATATATGTACAATACTGTGTAAACCTAATGGTTTATACCAGAGGTGGTTAACCTGCAGCCTCAAGGCCACATGTATCCCTCTAGGTCCTCAAATGTAACCCTTTGACTGAATCCAAACTTCACAGAACGAATCCCCTTAGGATTCAGTGAAAGCGCCGCACTTGAGGACCTAGATGGCCATGTTCAGCCTCAAGGTCGCAAGTTTCCCTCCTCTGGTTTATACACATACATACACACACACATACATACACATGCATGAGCACACACACACACACAAACACACACACACACACACACACACACACACACTGTCTGAATTTATTTCACCAGTTTTAAGTAGTGTGATCTCTAAAGTGGAGGCCATGATGTGATCCTCAGGGGCCTTGGCACAGCCCAGTCAGAAAGCAGGTTCACATCCTTGCCTAGTGACTGCCAGTGGTGGGGCTTGGGTCCAACCCAATCAGGCCTACCCTGCACCCATCACAGACCAACATCCTTCCACTCCTTTGTAACCAAAAGGGATTACGTAGACCGTCAGTACTTTTACTTTAGGTTTGAATCTTAAGATACAATGACGCACTAAAACAAGCTAAACAGGCAATTAAGTTTTGTTACTACAAATAGTGCAAGTTAGCGACTGTATACAAATAAACAGTAGATAATAGTAAAGACAGAATAGAAAAAGAAAAAATGTACCCAACCAAGTCTGAGTTTTAATCCTTTGGCACAACTGGGGAGACTGAAATGGGGGAGTAGTTGGCAAAGGTCCTGGCTGGGAAGGCAAAAGCATGTATCCCTGCTTCTGCAGCAAAAGACCTCCAAAGATCCTTCTCTCACTCAATCCCTTTATACATGTATTTTCAGGGAAAAAAGGACCATTAGAACAAAGAAGAAACTCTGGTCAAAAGCTCCAGTTGTTGACTGATGTATGTGCAAAGAATCGGTCAGGTCTTTGAACACAGACTCCTCCTCGATTAAGGAGTTTTTTGGCTATTAAGATAAGGGTCTCTTTGCCCTGGCTGCATGCTTCATTACTTCTACTGCTTCCCCGGCACTCCCTGTTAAGCATATCAAGTTTGTTACATTCCTTATGTTAGGTCATGTGGCGGTCATGCAAGGGGCTGGAATCTTCTTCAGTCTCCCCACATGCATCCTCTATTTCACCTCCTTTCTCTGCTGTGTGGACTCATAACTTTCCCACTGTTTGGGGGGAACGGTGAGGGCAGTTGTAACTTACCCCAGGAGGAGCCCCTGAAACTTTTGGGGGTTGCAGCATCAGCTATGTATTAGAAAAACCCTTTGCCCTTCTCCCCATGCCTAACTAGCTCCAGCCCTCTGAATACCTCAGCAGCGGTTTCTAATCCCATGGGCTCTGTACTCAGGCCAGTCACTGGTGAGTGACCCCTTGAGTCCCAAGGGATAAAGCAGGCATAGATAGGTTGTGATCTACATGTCAGACCACATTACATTATCTTTTCCCCAATCTCCTTCTGAACTTGCCAGTTTCTGCCCAGGATACCACTGTCCTAATTGCCCAGCTTCCCAACCTTTATGCCATTCTTTACTCTTTCACCCACTCCACATACCCAGGAAATTGCCAAATCTTGACATTTCTCTCTGCAGAACATCAGTTCTGAACACTGTCCTTAGTCCACTCACATAGCCACCACCCTTGTCCGGGTCACTTCTCACCTAGACTATGACTAACACCTGCAAATTTTTCTCTCTGACTCAGATTTCTCTGCTCTAGTCCATTCTCCTCAGGGCTGCCAAAATGATTGTCCTTAAGTTCAAGTTTGAGCGTGTCTCCCCCCTTTTTCCACATTAGCTCCAACAGCCCCCTCCTACTCCTAGGAACAAATAAAAACTCTCTTGTTTGGCATTTTAAGAACTTCATAGCCTATTTCTGACCTCCTTTTCTAGCCTTGTTATACATTATTCTCCTTCCATTCTACGTTCTGGTCAAATTGGCCTCACCATTCCTCATAATTGTACAAAAACATGACTAAAATAGGGAACATGAATAGAAATTAAAGGATAATAATATACACTAAGCACATCCTGTTTAAAAAAAAGAAAAATGGATTTGTATGAAAGCTTCTATTGAGCTGAAATCTAAGACTATTCACTTTTACTTTTTTTCTTTTGCATTGTATATGGTGAATAACTTACACACAGGGAAACATGCCATTTATCTCATGGTAGGTGGTTCAGTGGACAGAGTTTTGGACCTAGAGTCAGGAAGACCCGAGTTCAAATTGTACCTCAGTGACCAGCTAGGAGACCCTGGGCAAGTCACTTAACCTCTGTCTACCTCAGCTTTCTCACTTTGATACTTGACTTAACATTTCTGTTATCATAAACCCTTGGGGTGAGGTACCATGTCCTTTTGTGTTCCAGATGCCTCCTACTGCAATTTAAGGCACATACTAGGTACTTAGTAGACTTAGAATGAGCTATAACCAGTCCCTGAACTCAGATTCTTGGTTACGTCTGACCCTGCTCAGTTCCTTCATTGTCTGTTACCTCTAGACCACTCCAGGATATTTCCCACCCTTAATCCCTTCTAGATCCCTTCTATTACCTCCTGGTTACCCCAGGCTATTGACCACTCCTGGATCACATCTAGATCTTCGACCATCTTTCTGTATAAAATGTTCATCTTTCCCCCCATTAAATTGCCCATAGTCTTAAAATCTGGCCCGCTTATATTGGTGTTACAATAAAGCTTGTCTGATGGAAAGGCTTCAATTCTCGAATTCATTTCAGGCAGAACTGTGCCTTTTGTCCTTGAATTTCAGGGTTACCAGTACCGCTAGACTGCACCACAACCAGCTTTCAGGTTTCTTGACTCAGAGTTCAGGATTGCTCTTTCCACACACTGGAATGTTCCTCCAGAGGCTTGAATTGACCTCATCCACCCTCTTTGCTACCCTATTTCTTTGGTTTTGATGCTAAGGCCTGGGGAAAGAAGAGTTCATTTGGCTAGATTAGGGTCAGTAATTTGGGTATAGTCCTACAGAGAAGTTATTTTAGATAGGGGCCATTTGATGAAATGCCTAGAGCTAGTTGTAGGGGGTTATTAATCTCAATTACATCTGATTACAAAGTGTTTGGTTCTGGCCTATAGCTTGTCAGTTAAAACCTGGTCTATTCCTCAGACTTAGCTGCAGGCCTGTATACTGGCTTGGTGATGTGATTCTCCTAGGGAAACTGGGAGCTTCTTGGATATAACAAAGAGAGGAGGGGGG
This sequence comes from Notamacropus eugenii, assembly GCF_028372415.1. Lineage (NCBI taxonomy): Eukaryota > Metazoa > Chordata > Mammalia > Diprotodontia > Macropodidae > Notamacropus > Notamacropus eugenii. Next base: position 335,541,969 of record NC_092872.1, read on the forward strand.
CCAATCAGATCCACAAGATTGGAAACTCCATTAGAATAAAAGCTCCCTTCAGGGTGGAGGACCTTGTCTCTTCAGATGCTGGAGCTGAATGAATGTTTGGTGAATTAAAGATAGTGGGGAATCCAAAGAGGCAGTGTCTCAGGAAAACCTGCCACTGCGTGAGTAAGGCAGGGCAGGGAAAACAGAAAATACTGATTACTCCAATTGTCTGATTTGCCAGCCATTAGAAAACAACAACAAACCTTTCCAATTCCTTTTGTAACTTGCAAATGAGAACATGATAGGAGGGAATTTGGTGCTGAGTTTTGGGTTAGGTCCCAAACTGCAGCCAGCGGTAATAGCAACATCTGGATCTCTGCCAGGGGGCCTGGGAGGATTTGAAGACAATGAGGGACTCTCACAGAGCTGGCTGTAGCGCTCTGAAATATGTTGGTGGGTGTTAACAGGTCTTAGTTAAACAGAGACCCCGAGGATTCCTATTCTTTATGAAAATCACTTCTAAGTCTCCCTTGTATTGAACGGAATGATGTAATTAACTTGTGGCTATTGCTTACACAGGGCCAATAATTTTTTTAAAATAGCAGTTCACATTTTTACAATGCCTTGAGGTTTGCAAAGGGTTTTCCTCATAATGCTGTGAGGCAGGTAGTGCAAATTTTGTCTTTACTTAATGGATAAGGAAACTGAAGCTCTGAGAAGTGTTCTCACTGTCTTCTAATCACAAAGCTACTTAAATGACAAGGCTGTAACTCAAACCCAGTTTTGACTCTGAAAGAAATGTTTATAAGTTACTGTGAAAGAAAAAAAAATGACTTCATTCTTCTTTTTAGGCCCAAGTTTAGCAGAAACAATTTTATTTAATTTAACCTTAATCGAATATCCATGCATTCTAGCTTGGAGACAGATCTATCCAAATTGGCATGCCCTCTCATATGGCTTTCTCCCCCAAGAAGATTTTAGGTAACTTTCATAGGAATTTTGAATAAGGAAAAAAACACAGTTTGGAGTTAATATTACAAAATAGTTGATTAGTTATCCCATTCTCTCTTGTACCATTCTCCTTACTCTTAGAGTAAACAAAGGGACCTCATTATAATAAATAGTGATATCCTTTCTCTATGGAGAAAAACCAGGTTGTGGCACCAATTATTTCCAGGTACCACCTGAGGCCATGATGTAAACAAGAAAATAGTTATTCTTGTATAAAAACTTAAAAAAAATATTGGGTACAACTCTTAATCCATTTTCCTAAGAAAAGCTTTCTTTGGTTCTCTACCTATTATCCTCCTTGCCGAAGGACTTTTCACTGAAGTTTGTAAAAGATTTTAGAGGAAAATAAATATACTTTCTTATCACAGTGCATAAGTCTAGGCTAAAAGTAGAGGTAGGTGTAGCAACCACTACCTGAAGTGAGAAAAAGAAAGCAGTGGATTTAGCATCAAGAGTCCTGGGTTCGGCTCTGGTTCTATCACTGTGTTGTTGGGTAAACCTATGTAAAACACTTTGCCTCTCTGAGAATCAGTTTCCTTATAAAATAGGGATAACAACATGAGAACTACCTTCTTCATGGTGCTGTTGTGATGGAAATACTTTCTCATGCATCTAGTGCTATAGAAATGTGCTCTCTCCCTTTTGCCATCATCAGTACCCAACACCATGCTGCGCACACAGCATGATGTGACTGTGTGTATACTTGTGTGTATGTGTGTGTGTGTGTATGTATGTCTGTTTAGTATGTGACGCGACTGTGTGTATACTTATATGTGTGCATATGTATGTTTAGCGTGGGTGGTTTAATGGTGGGTGATTGTTGCTGTGGATGCCTTTTGAATGGGAGAAAAGAAAACTATTTCTCATATGGTGTTTTTTAAATTAAATTAAATTTTTTTTTCAGTTTAACAAAAATCTATTTTTTTCTCCCTCCTACCTCACTCCTCCCCCTTTGGAAAAAAAAAAGTTGGCAAACAAAGCCCTTGTATTAAATATGCAGAGTCAAATAAAATATATTCTCTCATTGGCCATGTTCCAGATACACACATCTCACTCTGTTTCCTGAGTCCACCAAGGTGAACCAGGAATGAGTAGCCTCTTTCATCATGAATTCTCTGGAATTATTGGTCACTGTACTGACTAGAGTTCCTAAATCTTTCAAAGTTGTTTCTCTTTATAATGTTATATAATGTTGTTATTGCATGAATTATTCTTTCATAATAAATAATAATTTATTATATATAATTATGCAATATATAATAATAATAAATTAACTTTTGCTCAGTTGGTATCAGTTCATACAAGTCTTCCCAGGTTTTTCTGAAGCTTTCCCTTTTACCATACCTTACATCACAACAATATTTCATTACATTTGACAATTCAGTATCCAAAATGATTTGACCCATATTCTTAGTAAGAGTGATGATAACAGCAATCATACTTCGATATTTCAAGATAGTTCACCTCAAGCACCACCTTCAACATAAAGCCTTTACTGACACACCTTTACTGTTATTATCTTTCCCACTCCCTAATGGTTGTTGTCCAGTTGTTTCAGTTTCCGTGACCCCATTTGGAGTTTTCTTGGCAAAAGTACTAGAGTGGTTTGCCATTTCCTTTTCCAGCTAATTTAACAAATGAATTGAGGGAAACAGAGTCAAATAACTTGCCCAGGATAACATACCTAGTAACTGTCCGAGGCCAGATTTGAACTCAGGAAGATCTTTCTAATTTTAAGTCTAGCACTCCATCCACTGAGATACCTTGCTGCCCTACCCTCTAATTACTGCGTCTTTATTTTGTATATATTTACATGTCTACATATTGTCTCCTCTGATAGGATGTAAGTCACTTGAGGGCCAGAGACTATTTCATTTTTGTCTTTGTCTTCTGAGTGATAACATAGAGCTTGGCCCTTAATCAGCACTTAATAAATGTTTGTTGATGGATTGATTGACCATGTTAATGGATATTTCATCAATTGGAGAACTCCTTCCAAAGATGGAGATTGTAGCTCATCCATACCTTTTCATTCTGTTTGATTCTTGTCTATAGCCCCCTAGAAACCTACAATGGATTGTTTCAACTCTTGGAATAATAACCACAGGTTAATTTTATATAATACTGTCTTTGAACAATCATGTAAGACAGGGGAATGATTCTCACACATATCCAAGATGCAAGGCAGTCACTGGCCTATATTAATAATATTAATATTTCAGGTGTTCTTATTCCAGGTTCTGTGCTTTTTTGTCTGTACTGTGTAGTGTCTCTAAAACCCAAACCAAAAGCCATTTTGGGGAGCTATGTTATTTACTTTAAACTAAAAACAACAACAATCAAACCCTTATCTTTATAGTCAAATGTCAGGGTTCGTTATTCAGCATGATATAACCAACTTCGTTTTTCAGCATAGTGGGGGGAGTAAAGACAATGTTCAGGTAAATGAGCTTATTAATATAGTAAACATCAGCAATTTTGCAAGAAGTATACTACAAGAACACTCATAATTTAAACTATTTTTGATGAGGGATTTAGGGTTCTTGTAGTACCTGAGTCCTCCAGATGAATATTAATTGTCAGTGTGCTGAAAAGCAGGAAAAAGCAGGAAAAGGGAGTTTTCCTTACAGAAGGCCAGAAAAATTAGCATTTAAGATAATTATTTTTAACCATAAAACACCTTTACCAGGCAGACACAAATCCTAGCTATGTACACTCCACTTTAAGCAAACCCATTTTGTGAAATGATCTTCCCTTGACAATAATCATTTGCAGTCATGATTGATAAGAACTCATCATATCTAGCTTGATTCAGGCCCACCACTTGTTTTCCAGGGATTCTCATGCCCTACTGCCATTGGTTTTCCCCCACCTTCCTTTACTACCTCTAGCTCTAGGAACACTAATCAAATCAACACTGCCATTTCTGAGAGGAAGCTCTAATCCATTGGCCTCTGACACTACTCACCATCCCCTGTAACTTTTCAGGTCAAAACACCCCTCCCTGTAATCATTCCCTGAGATGTGTTGCTATCTCCTATTAGAATATATGCTTCTTCAAATGCAGTAAATATCTTCCTTTTTGTATTTCAGTTCCTAGAGCTTACCAAAGTCTCTAGGGCATAGTAAAGGCTTAATAAATGCTGCTTTGTTCATCCACTCATTTATTCATTTACTCACTCATTAATTAATAATAGCAACAATTTACAACTATGTAACCTTTTATGATTTTCACATATAAACAATAACAGCAATGGTAAAAATGCCCCCCACATTTAGAGCACTTCAAGTCTTGCAAGATGAATTTCTTCTAGCTATTCTGCAAACCAGGTCATGAAAGTATAATTATCCATTAAGAGCAGAAAAAGAAATTGAAGAAATTAGAATAGGCAAAGAAGAAACTAAGTTATCACTCTTTGCAGATGATATGATGATATACTTAGAGAATCCCAGAGAATCAAGTAAAAAACTACTTGAAATAATAAACAACTTTGGCAAAGTTGCAGGTTACAAAATAAACCCACATAAATCATCTGCATTTCTATATATTAATAACAAAGCCCAACAGAAAGAGAGAGAAAGAGAAATTCCATTTAAAGCTACAGTAGGCACTATAAAATATCTGGGAATCTACCTGCCAAAACCAACCAAATTTAGAGACTAAATGAAAACAATTACAAAACACTTTTTGCACAAATAAAGTCAGATCTAAGTAAGTGGAAAAACATCAATTGCTCATGGGTAGATTGAGCCAATGTAATAAAAATGACAGTTTTACCTAAATTGATTTACTTATTTGGTGCCATACCAATCAAACTACCAGATAACTATTTTCTAGAGCCAGAAAAAATAATATCAAAATTCATCTGGAAGAACAAAATGTTCAGAATATCAAAGGAACTAATGAAAAGAAATGCTAGGGAAGGTAGCCTAGCTCTACCAGATCTCAAATTGTATTATAAAGCAGCAGTCATCAAAACCACTTGGTATTGGCTAAGAAGCAGAGGGTTAAACCAGTAGAATAGGTTAGGTACTCAAGACACAGTAGTTAATGAATATAGTAATCTACTGTTTGATAAACCCAAGGACCCCAGCTTCTGGGATAAGAACTCACTGTTTGACAAAAATTCCTGGGAAGACTAGATAACAGTGTGGTGGAAACTGGGTATAGACCAACATCTGACACCATACACAAGAATAAAGTCCAAATGGATACATGTTCTAGGTATAAAGATTGATACTATAAACAAATTGTGTGTTCATCCTTCATTGTCAAAGAAGACCATGCCATCAGAGAAATGATGACATGTCTTGCACTTGACTTTGTTTTTGAGTGAGGGAGGGCTGTGCAGGTCACCAGCCTCACTTTTCTTCCAGAGCCATCTGAATCCAGTGACCAGATATTCATCAGGATGATTGGAGATGACCCAGGATGAAGCAATTGGGGTTAAGTGACTTGCCGAAGGTCACACAGCTAGTGAGTGTCAAGTGTCTGAGGTGAGATTTGAACTCAGGTCCTCCTGACTCCTGTGCTGGTGCTTATCCACTGCACCACCTAGCTGTCCCCCATAAACAAATTAGGGGATCAAGGAATAGTGTATTTGTCAGATTTATGGAGAATGGAGAAATTTTTGACCAAACAAGAGATAGAGAACATTATGAAGTGCAAAATGGATAACTTTGATTACATTAAATTGAAGTTTTTTGCACAAACCCAATGCAACCAAGATTAGGAGGGAAGCAGAAAAGTGGGAAAGAATTTTTGCAACTAGCGTCTGTGACAAAGGCCTCATTTCTAAAATATATGGAGAACTGAGTCAAATGTACAAAAATACAAGTCATTCCCCAATTGATAAATGGTCAAAGGATATGAACAGGTAGTTTTCAGGGAAGAAATTAAAGCTATCTATAGTCATATGAAAAAATGCTCTAAATCACTATTAATTAGAGAGATGCAAATCAAAACAACTCTGAGGTACCACCTCACACCTATCAGGTTGGCTAACATGACAAAACAGGAAGATGACAAATGTTGGAGAAGATGTGGGACAGCTGGAACACTAATTCATTGTTGGTGGAGTTGTGAGCTGATCCAACCATTCTGAAGAGCAATTTGGAACTATGCCCAAACGGCTACAAAAATGTGTATACCCCTTGACTCAGCAATAATGCTTCTAGGACTATATCACAAAGAGATCACAAAAATGGCAAAGGGTCCTGATTGTATAAAAATATTTATAGCAGCTCTCTTTGTAGTGGCCAAAATCTGGAAATCAAAGGGATGCCTATCAATTGGGGAATGGCTGAACAAGTTGTGGTATATGAATGTAATGGAAAACTATTGTATTATAACAAATGATGAACAGAAAGACTTCAGAGAGGCCTGGAAAAAATTATATGAACTGATGCTGAGTGAAAGGAGCAGAACCAGGACAACTTTGTACACAGCAACAACCACAATGTGCAAGGAATTTTTCCAATAGACTTAGTTCTTCATAGCAACGAAAGGACCTAAAAAATTCCCAATTGAGTTTTGAGGCAAAATGCCTTCCACATCCAGAGAAAGAACTATGGAACTAGATCGCAGAATGAAGCAGACCATTTTCTTTTGTATTATGTTTTGTTTTGTTTTATGGTTTCTCCCATTCATTTTAATTCTTCTATTCAACATGACTAAAGTGAAAATGTATTTAATAGGAATACGTATGTAGAAACTACACAAGATGGCACACCGTCTTCGGGAGGGAGTGGGAAGGGAGGGCACAAAATCTAAGATATATAGAAATAATTGTAGAACACTGAAAAACAAATAAAATAATTTTTAAAAACTGATACTCAGAAAGGGAAAGTGACTTCCAATTCAGTTTCAACAAGCATTCATTAAATACCTTCTATGTGCAAAGCACCAGGGATACAAGAAGAATATGAAAAATACTTCCTTATCTTAATCAGTTTGCATTCTATTGGGGGTTGGGGTGGGGAGAATGAATATATCAGTACATAAACTGTAACTACTGGGAAATTCAGAAATTTTATTCATTGTTGTACAACAAATATTCATTAAATACCTACTATGTGCAGAATACTGTTCTGAGTACTGAAGGAAGGTAAATGTTTTTGTAGTTGAGAAGAAAGATAAGATACAAATATAGATATTTATAATATGCAATGTCACACACACTAAGTATTAGAAAGTTACAAAACAAAATATCTGGTGAACAAAATACTGGGTGAGGTCTTAGGGAGAGGGGTCATTATCAGGAGAAGCAATTAGGAAGGGAAGGCTTCTTGGAGGAGGTGACTTTTGAGTTGGGCTTATAAAGATAGGAAAAGAATTCAAATAGCAAAAATGGAAAGATCATTCTAGACACCCACTGGGAACAATGTGAGCAAATGCATGGAGTGGGAGAGTACGGGGTATGGTTTGAGGGGCAGAGAATAGTCAGTTTGGCTAGGGCATACAAAGCATAGAGGGATATAATATAAGGCATAGCTGGATAGGAAGAGAAGCGCCAAATTGGAGGGGGGCAAATAGAAAAGTCTGAATTTTTTTTATCAGGCAATAGGAAGCCAATGACGCTTGCTGAGCAGCAGAGTGATGTGGTCATTCCAAGGAAAGAAACAATACCTTGTATATATGAAATATATTCAGAGTATATGAAAGGTAATTGCAGATGGAAGGTATGAACCTTTGGGATGACTGCAAAAGGCCTCCTTTAAAATAGGGATATGAGAGAGGAGGGAGGAGGAAAAGTCAAAGATAATATTGAAATTATTGATATAGGATATTGAGTGACTGGTGGTATCATAGATAGAACTTTGAGTGTTCAGTCATTCAGTTGTGTCTGACTCTTTGTGACCCCATGGACCATCACATGCCAGGCCTTTCTATCCTCCATCATCTCTCAAAGTCTGTCCAAGTTCATGATCATTGTTTCTATGACACTATTTATAGATCTCATCCTCTGCCGTTCACTTTTCTTTTTGCTGTCAATCTTTCCCAACATCAGCATCTTTCCCAATGAATCTTGTCTTCTCATTATGTGACCAAAGTATTTAAGCTTCAGCTTTAGTATTTGACCTTCTAGAGAAAAGCCTGAATTAATTTCTTTAATTTGATTTGACCTCCTTTCTGTCCAAGGGACTCTCAGAAGTCTTACAAGCATTAATTCTGCAGTGTTCAGCTTTCCTCATAGCCCACCTCTCACAGCCATGTATTGCTACTGGAAAAACCATAGCTTTGACTGTATATGGACCTTTTTCAGCAAGGTTATGTCTCTGCTTATTGGTATGCTGTCCAGATTTGCCATAGCTTTCCTTCCAAGGAGTAAGCATCTTGTAATTTCATGGCTCCAGTCATTGTCTGCAGTGATCTTTAAGCCCAAGAATATAAAATCTGACCCTGCTTCTATTTCTTCTCCCTCTATTTGCCAGGAAGTAATGAGAACAATTGCCAAGATTTTAGCTTTTCTGATGTTAAGCTTCAAACCAGCTTTTACACTCTTTTCTTTCACCCTCTTCAAGAGACTTCTTAATTCTTCTTCACTTTCTACCATCAGAGTGGTATCATCTGCATATCTGAGATGTTGATATTTTCTTCACAATTTTAGTAATTATTAGTTTTTATTATTAATTTTTGGTTCATCCAGTCAAGCATTTTGCATGATGTACTCTGCATATAAGTTAAATAAATAAAGTGACAACATACAGTCTTGTTGTACTCTTTTTCCAGTCTTATACCAATCTACATTCAGTTCTAACAGTTGCTTTTTGGCTCACATCCTCAGGAGACAAGTGAAATAATCTGACACTCCCATCTCTTTGAGGACTGCCACATTTTGCTGTAATCCTACAGTCAAAAGCTTTAGTGTAGTCAATGTAGCAGAAGTAGATGTTTTCTGAACTTTCCTTACTTTCTTCATAATTCAGTAAATGTTGGCAATTTGGTCTCTAGTTTTTCTGCCTCTTCAAAAACAAGCCTGCTCTTCTGGTAATCCTTGGTTCACTTATTACTGAAGCCTAGCTTGCAGAATCTTAAGTATAACCTTGTTGCCATGTGAAATGAATGCAATTGTTCAGTTTTAAAATTACTGATTAAAATTACTTTCCTTGACATTGCCCTTCTTTAGGATTAGAATGTAAAGTGATCTTTTCCAATCCAGTGGCCATTGTTGTATTTTCCAAATTTGCTGGCACGTGGAATGCAGCATCAACTTTTAGAGTTTTAAATAACTCAGCTAGAATTCTATTGCCTTCTTTAGTCTTATTATCATCAATGCTTCCTAAAGTCTACTTGACTTTGTTCTCCAAGATATCTAGCTTTAGATCAGTAATCACACCATAATGGTTATTGGTGATGTTAAGATCTTTCTTGTACAATTCTTTTGTGTATTCTTGCTACCACTTCTTAATCTCTCCTGCTTCTGTTAAATTTATACTATTTTTATCTTTCTATCATACCCATTTTTACATGAAATTTTCCCTTGATATCTCTAATTCTCTGGAAGATATTTCTTCTTTTCCATTCTATTGTTTTCTTTCATTTCTTTGCATTGCTCATTTAAGAAAACCTACTTGTCTCCCGTTGCCATTCTCTAGAATTTTGCATTCAGTTGGGAAGATCTTTCCTTTCTTCCTTCCCTTTTGCTTTCCTTCTTTCCTCAGCTGTTTGTAAAGCCTCATCAGACAGTCATTTGACTTTCTTGCTTTTCCTTTTCTTTAGAATGCTTTTTTTTGTTGCCTCCTGTACAATATTGCAAAATTTCTGTCCATAGCTCTTCAAACAAAATTTACCAGATCTAATCCCTTAAATCTATTCATCACCTCCACTTCACATTCATAAAGAATGTTATTTAGGTCATACCAAATGCTTTGACAGTATTCCCTACCTTCTTCAATTTAAGTCTGAATTTTTCGATTATAAACTGATGATCTGGTCCATAATCAGCTCCAGGTATTGTTTGAACTGACTGTATAGAGCTTCTCTATCTTTGGCTGTAAAGTATATAATCAATCTGATTTCTATATTGACCATCTGTTGATGTCCATGTATAGAGTCACCTTTTGGGTTGTTAAAAAAGTGTTATCTTGACAAAACTCAATTAGTCTCTGCCCTGCTCCATTTTGTACTCCAAGGCCAATCTTGCCTGTTATTCGAACTAACTTTTGATTTCCTACTTTAGCATTCCAATCCCCTATGATGAACGTTTTTGGGGGTTTTTTGTGTGTTATTTCTTCATAGAACTGACCAACTTTGGCCTCTTTGGAATCAGTGGTTGGAGCATAGTCTTGTATTACTGTGGTGTTGAATGGTTTGCCTTGAATACGAACAGAAACCATTCAGTCATTTTTGAGATTATACGCTATTACTGTTTTTCTCACCCTTTTATTGACTATGAGGGCTACTCCATTTCTTCTAAGGAATTCTTGCCCACAGTAGTATATGTCGTGATCATATGAATTAAATTGACCTATTCTCATCCATTTTAAGTTCACTGACACCCAAGATGTTGATGTTTAATCTTTCCAGTCACTGGAAACTACATCCAGCTTACCTTGGTTCATAGATCTTACATTCCAGGTTCCTATGTAGTATTGATCTTTATAGACTTTCCTTTTGTCACCAGATTCATCCACAGCTGAGTTTCCTTTTGGCTTCATCTCAGTCACTTCATTAATACTGGAATAACTTGTAAGTTGTCCTCTGCTCCTCCCCAGTAGCATATTGGACACCTTCTAACCTGAGGGGCTCATCTTCCAATGTCAACTCTTTTATCATGTTAGTACTGTCCATGGGATTTTGTTGGCAAAGATACTGGAGTGGTTTACCATTTCCTTCTCTAGTAGATGGATAGAACTAGTAAAGTTCTAGTAAAAGGAGAAACAGATTAAGAAGAAAAAATAACAAACTTGATTTTAGACATATTGAGTTTGAGGTGGTGCCAATGAGATACCTGGTTGTGATGCCTTGTAGAAAGTTGGAGATTCACATCAAGAGATCAGAAGGATGGTCAGGGCTAGGATTATTGATGTAGAAATCATAGAGATTGTAGTGACCAGTGAGTGAAAGAGAAAACTTATGGAGAAAAAAAAGGAGAATGCTAATTAAAGCTAGGACTGAAACTCAAGACTTCTGACTTCCAGCTCAGTGCTATATAGTGGAATGGTCATTGTACTGGAAGTTAGAAGACATTGATCCTAGTCCTGACTTGGGTAAATCTCAGATGATTGTAAACTGCAGATTATAGGATTGTTAGCTAGTATCTCTCCTAGCAAAGGGAAGAGGGCTCTGTGGATTCTACACTTGTAAAATGAGGCAGATGGTGACTATAATCCACTTCAGTTCTGTCTTTCTCAGGTTTTATTATTCTACCTGCTTCTGTCACCCTCTTTTATGGCAACTGCTCTGTAAATGCCTGCTGACTTGATGATTGATTGACCAGCTTTCTCTGGCTCCCGATATCATGTTCAATACCAGCTTCTCTGACCAGCCTCCCAAAGTTTTGCCTCTCAGGTAATTTAAATGCTCCAAGACATGCACCACATCTCTTGTATACCACAAACCCTCTCTAACCTGAAGGTCTAGTATAGCAGGAAAGCGTGGGACAAAAGGTGGAACTCTATGCTAATTATTGAGGCATTCTATAATGGATTAGCTTCAGAAGGAATTGGAGCCTGGGGCTATGTACAAACATATGATATTTTAGTGATTTCTGCTTGGCCATTCTTTTCTAGTAGGACACAAGCCCCTCAAGGGCAGGGATAATATTAGTTTTCATCTCTGTATTCCCAGCACCCATCATAATACAGTAAACTTAGTAGACCTTAACACAGGTTTATAATTAGAGTTGGGAGCCAGGGGCTGTGGGTTATAGTCTCAGAATCATAGACTATTAGAGCTAAAGGGACTCTAGAAATCATCTAATCCAACTTTGTAGATGAGGAAAGAACTTTGTTGTTCTCAGTTAACAAAAGGAAAAACCTAGATATAAGGAGAAAATTATATGTGGTTCTCTTTCACCAAATGGGGTGGAACATGAAATAATAAATATGAGAATTGTATTTTAAACAAATGGTTTGGTGGGAAATGGTACTAGGTCTCAGAGAGAGGATCTGGGTTCAAGAGCCCCTTATTTCCTGTGTGACTGTAGGCAAATCATTCTGTGGGTCTTAGTTTTCTCTACTGTAAAATGAGGGAGGTAAGATCACATGAGCTCCAAGTTGGCTCCCAACTCTCAATCACAGAAACTGTAAAATGATGGCCTAGAGAGAGAAAATGGTGATACAGGGAGATGGTAATGAAGAAAAAAAGGTAATACAACAGGAGAAAATGCTTGCAAGTGGCAGAGCTAGTAAATGGCAGAGCCATGATGGGAATCCAGGTCTGCCTGATTTCAAGTTCAGTGTTCTTTGCTTGTACCACACTTTCCGCCTGAGACTCATCAGCCCTGTTACCTGAGCAGGTTATACAATCTCTTGGAACTTTAGTTTCCTCATCTTGGGTGAGAGGGACACTGTGGAGAGGGATGGGCCCCCAGAGGGCAGAGGGCATGTGCATCAAAAACAAACTGACTTTCCCAGGTGGTGGGGCATTCTTCAAAAATGCAGAAAATGCTTTCCAGGGTTCTTTCTCAATTCCCCAAACAGAAAGTGCTTCCTAGAAGACTTAACAATATTTCAACTCACTGTGAACTCATTGATGTAGGCATTTCCCTCATTAGAGCAGATTGCAATCTCTTCAGGCCTTCTTCTCTCATTGGATTCATGTTCCTGGTTTTCCATAAAGGATTATATAGAAATTCCCTTTTCCCTTGAGCATAGTAAATCTTTCTTCCTTAGGCCTTCACCATCATCGGTGTGGAAAAAATCACTTCCAACTGTGAGGTCTCTGGGAGTGCAAAAAACTGGTCCTTGGCTGCCAATTGCCAATGAACCACCCTCTGTTGGTTGTCATTAACCATGAAGGAAAGAAAGAAATAAGCTTTTTAAATGCCTACAATGTGCCTGGCACCATGCTTTACAAATATTATCTCATTTGATCCTGAAAACAATGCTGAGGGATAGGTGCTATTACTATTCACATTTTACACTTGAGGAAGCTGAGGCAGACAGAGATTTAGTGACTTGCCCTGGGTCACACAATTGGTAAGTGCCTGAGGCTGTATTTGAACTCAGGTCTTCTTGACTCAAAGACTAGGGTTTTTATCCATTGCATCACCTAGCTGTGACCTCAAGTCCATGCCATGGACGCTGGCAGTCACGTTAAGGCTGATGTTCCTTCACCTTGATTTGATTGGCTTGTTACACTGGTAATCTAAACACCTAATTGGGGATAATTATGACTCTTAATTATCATGAGATCATTACATACTCAACAACTGCAGCTGGCTTAAGTTGTATTTTTCATTAAAGCAATACTTTTTAAGAGCTTGTTAAAAAAATCTACTGAATAATCACTTAATTAGAAAGTAAATAAGAGCGAATTATGATCATGTTTGCAGAAACAAGATGCTTGCTTAGATTCAGTGCATTATTAACTTAAAAGTCAAAACATCTCAGGGTTGAAAGTACCTTAAAGATCACCTAGTCCAAAGTACACCTAGAGTTATAACTAAATCTTTTTTCACCCAGAGCAAAAGCAGTCAAGTTGTGATGGAGTGCATGGTGTCACAGGTATGGTTGTGGCAGGAGCCAGTATGTCCTTCACTCCCACAAGTCTTGGGAGGAGAATTTCACAGTATTGGAATCCTCTGGTTGATGCTTGCACTATCCAGAACCATGAGAAAGGCAGTTGTCAAGGCGAGTAGATATGCTTCCTGAAAGATATCAGCGCCTTAGTACAAAGCCAAGTTTGCCCCATGTTAATCACATTTCTGCTCTTAATTGATGAGATCCCCTCTTATTACATCGCTGAAGAGTGGTCATCCTACTTCTACTTGACGTGGAGGACAATGTTTCTCCTTACATCATGCCATGTTTGCCTCTTTCACCCCTTGCTCCCAATTCTGCCCTCTGAGGTCAAAGAGAGCCAAATTTAGTCCCTGTTTTATGTGGCCATCCTCCAAATACTTGAATATGAGTTACCTCCTTGGTACCTGATTGGCACCAATTAATGAAGGGACAACTAGCCTCAACCTCTCTCTTCTTGAGGCAAGAGAATTTTCCCTCTTATGCTTCCAGGGGCCCTGAGGTTGGAATTGTGGGAACCAGAGTAGCAGCTCTTTTCCCACTCTCTTTTCCCCACTCACCTCACCGAGTCCTGGGGGTGGAATAACTAACAGCTGAGGGTCCATGAAATGAACTTAGGAAAGGGGTTGGTACTAGGAGAATACATGCAACAGCCCTTATTATTCCTCAGAAGATACTTTTGGTAACTTTGGTGTGGTTGGGGAATGTGGTATAGTGGAAAGATGCTGAACTAGATGCTCAGAGATCAAAGTTTTATTTCTGGCTTTGTCATTGATTAGCTGTGTGACCTTGACCAAGGCATGCCAATTCATTTTTCTTATCTATGAAATGAGAGGGTTGGACTAGATGGCTTCTGTGTTCCCTTTAAGCTCTCAATCTATATTCTTATGACTATAATTAGATGATATTTTATGTCTTTTGTTCTAGGTTCTAGGTCTATAGGTCTTAAATATTAGTAGAATAATAAACTTCTTTTTCATTAAAAAGACAAATTTTTTTCACCATATCACAGTTTTTATTCTTAAATTAATAACCTTGAGGAATGCCCCCCTCCCCAAGTCTTTGGGCCTAGAGGATTAATTCTGGTCTGGTCCTTTGGGGCATATATAGCTTGGGTTCAGGGGGCTGTGACTCACTTTGAGACCTTTGGACAATTCACCCCAAAACCTGATCCTGACTTTCAGATCATTGATATCCTCTTCCCATCATCACAGACTATTCCTAAAACTTTGTACCCTACCCATCTTTTAATATTTGTCAGTAACTTAAGAAGCAAAACCAAGAATATTCAGAGTATCTCTTACGTTTTTGGAAAAGGACTCTCTGCCATCCTAAATATATAAGAAGCAGAAAAGGTGTAGTTAAAAATTGAAGGAAAAAATTCTCTTGAGGTGATATCTAACAGGAAGTTCATCCTTAAAGGAAATATTAAGTACCTAGGAATGTGCTAGGGATACAAATACAACCATGAGATAGCCTTTGTCCTGGAGGAACTTATGCTCCACTAGGAAAATGCAACATGTTCACAGAGAATTCAATGTGTATAAAATTGTTTACACATGAGAAATCTATGGTGATGAAGGATAGATCAAACCTTCCATTGACTCCCCCTGCTCTCACATTCTCCGCTGAGAATCTTGCCTTATACTTTACAGAAAAAAATAGAGATAATTCTTTGTGAGTTTCTTTTTCTCTCATTTCCTAGCTCTCAGAAATCGTCTGCCACCATCTTGTCCTTCACTCCTGTCTCACATGAAGTGGCCTTGCTCCTTACTCTCTGCCTATTTGAGTAATCCCATTTCATCCTATATCCTTCCTTTGTTATCCCCACACAACCATTTAATTTCAATCTTTCCCAAACATGACCATCTCTTTTCCATCCTGAAAAAACCTTCACTTGATCCATCTTTCCCTGTTGACTACCATCCTATATCTTTTCTGCCCTTTGTAGCTAAGCTCTTTGAAGAGGCCATTTATAATAGGCGCCTCCACTTTCTCCCTTCCCACTCTCTTAAATTTTTTTTCTATTTTATTTTTCCCAGGTAATATAGAAACAATTTTCAACATTCATTTAAAAATTATTTTGAGTTCCAAATTCTCTCCCTCTTCCCCCCACCTTATTGAGAAGGCATATAATTTGATTTAAATTATACATGTGCAGTCATACAAAACACATTTCCATATTAGTTATGTTGTGAAAGAAAACATGAACCAAAATAAAACCCTAGAAAAATACAGAAGGGTTAAAAAAAAAGTATGCCTTGATCTTCATTTAGACTTCATCAGTTCTTTCTCCGGAGGTGGATAGCATATTTCATCATAAATCCTTTGGAATTGTCTTGGATCATTGTATTACTAAGAATAATTAAGTCATTCACAATTGATCATCATACAATGTTGCTGTTACTATGTACAATGGGTTTTTGGCTCTGTTCACTTCACTTTGCATCATTTCATGCAAGTCTTAGTATTCCATCTCAATCATATATTGTAACTTGTTCAGCCATTCCCCAATTGATTAGCATGTCCTCAATTTTCAGTTCTTTGCCACCACAAAAATAATCACTATAAACATTTTTGTATATATAGAGCCTTTTCCTTTTTGTTTTTTATCTCTTTGGTATACAGACTTAGCACTGGTTTTGCTGGATCAAAGAATATAAACAGTTTTATAATCCTTGAGGCATATTTCCAAAATGTTCTCCAGAATAGGTGAATCAGAATACAACTCCACCAACAGTGCATTAATGTCTCAATTTTCCCCATATCCCTCCAACATTTGTCATTTTTCTTTTCTATCATATTAGCCAACCTGATAGGTGTGAGATGGTACCTCAGTGCTTTTAAAATTTGCATATTTCTCTAATCAATAGTGATTTAGAACAATTTTTTATATGACTAGATAGCTTTGATCACTTCATCTGAAAACTGCCAGTTCATATCTTTTGACTATTTATCAATTGGGGAATGATTTATATTCTTATAAATTTGATTTTCAGTTCTCATATATTTGAGAAATGAGAACTTATCAGAAATACCTGCAGCAAATTTTGTTTGATTACAAACTAGGTATTTTCCACCATCCTATTCCTCTCCCTCACCCCTTATCCCACTCTCTGTTTATTCTTTACCCTGTCCATTTGCAAAAGTGTTTTGCTCCTGACTCTGCCTCCCCCAATTTGACCTTCCTTCTATCACATACCCCCTTTTTCTTATCCATTTCCCCTCCTACTTTCCTGTAGGAATAGAGATAGATTTCTTTACCCAACTGACTGTATGTGTTATTGCTTCTTTGAGCCAATTCCAATGAAAGTAAGGTTCAAGTGCTTCTCCCCCCAATTCTCCCATCTCCATGTCTACTGTAAAAGCTCTTTTGCTCCTCTTTTATGTGAGATAATTTAACCCATTCTACCCCATTCTTCACTTTTTCCCAATGCATTCCTCTTTCTCACCTCTTAATTTAATTTAATTTTTTTAGATATTATCCCATCATATTCATGTCACATTCATGCCCTCTGTCTATGGATACTGCTTTTAACTGCCCTAATAATGATAAAGTTCTTAGGAGTTACAAGTATTATCTTCCCATGTAGGAATGTAAACAGTTTAGCATTATGATTTCTCCCTTGTGATCCCTTAAATCCCTTATGATTTTTCTTTCCTGTTTACCTTTTTGTGTTTCTTTTGAATCTTGTATTTGAAAGTCATATTTTCTATTCAGCTCTGGTCTTTTCATCAGGAATTCTTAAATGTCCTCTATTTCACTGAATAGTCATTTTTCCCCCCGAAGGGCTATATTCAGTTTTGCTGGATGGGTCATTCTTGGTTGTAATCCTAGCCCCTTCTCCCTTCAGAATATCATATTCCAAGCCCTTCAATTTTTTTTTTTAATGTAGAAGCTACTAAATCTTGTGCTATATTTACTGTGGTTCCATGATATTTGAATTATTTCTTTCTTGCTGCTGGCAATATTTTCTCCTTGACCTGGGAGCTCGGAATTTGGTTATAACATTCTAGGAAGTTTTTATTTTGGGATCCCTTTATGGAGGTGACCTGTGCACTCTTTCAATTTCTATTTTACCCTTCAGTTCTGGAATATCAAGACAAGTTTTCCTTGATGATTTCTTGAAAGATGTTATCTAGGTTCTTTTTTTTTTGATGATGGCTTTCAGGTAATCCAATAAATCTTAAATTATTTCTCCTTCATCTATTTTCTGGGTCATTTGCTTTTCTAATGAGATATTTCACATTTCTTCAATTTTTTCATTCTTTTGATTTTTTTTTGTTGTCTCATGGAGTCATTAACTTCGACTTGCCTAAATCTAACTTTTAAGGAATGGTTGTCTTCAGAGGATTTTTGTGTTTCCTTTTCCATTTGGCCAATTCTGCTTTTTGTCTTCATTAAAAAAAAAAGTTTTAGACTGAAATACACAATAGAGAAAAGAAAAAAAATTAAACTTAAATATTGAAACATAAATATAAAATAAGAAAAAAGGCATGTCATGCACACAGTAGAATGTAAAAAAAAGATTCAAAATATATAGCAATACATTTCTATTTCACAAAAGCCTATATAATAAATACTGCATGTTGTGTTGAAAGCTGTCCATATTTTCTTTACTTCCTTGTAAGTATTCTTCTGTTCTCTGCTGTACATATTTTACTTTGTTCCTTTTCCCCTTTCTTCTCCCTCCCCTCACCCCCAGGCTACAATTAAGCACAGATATATTTATATATAGTTAGAGATGTATACATACACATATACATGCATACACATACATACAAACATACACATGTATGTATATACACATAGACTTTCCCTAGTAAATTTTACTCCAGATTTTGTTTTTATGTTTGTGTGTATCTCTTATTGTCTATCCCTCCTGACTCCTCTACTTCTACCTGCTACCTTGCCCTCCTAACCTACCTCCCTGCAAAGGATTCTTCCCTTATCCTCTTATTGCCATAAATCTAAACACTCTTCTACACTCTCCTTTAACCTATTCCCTCACCCTTCCCTGTAGATATCTTTCTCTTCTACCTCCCTCTTCCCTTAGCATTTTATTTCTTTCTGCATTTAGAAGACCTTTATACATACATACATATACATATATATCTACTTTTCTAATTGGTTGACTTTCTTTTCATAATCTTCTTGTTTTTCTTGGATTGTTCTTTTTTATTTTTAGTTTTTTCTTAGTGATGAGGAATGAAGTATAATTGTCCCTCCAAAAGAGGGAGTGTAAGCCAGAGACTAGACTGTTACAAACCAGAATTTCTATAGAATGCCCAACCATAGAGATGAAGATGAGAGTAGGAAGCTGGGAGTCAGAGTTGAGATTTTAAGTTCAAAAGTTTGATAAAGATCAGGAAGCATGCTACCAGAAATGTCAAAAGATCTGTTGTCTAAAGAGGCCATCTCCTCTAAGCCTTTACTCTTTCATGCCTGGGATCTATATACCTGCCCCTACTCCTGATGATGTGTCAGTATACTCACTAACTGGCATAGCATAGTATCCACTCTGGTGAACCTGTGGGCTTGAGCTCTCTACTTCTGTGACTATGCTACAGAAGTGGTTCTAAGGCTGATAACAGGAACTTTTCACTACATTCACGATGAGAATTCAGTGCAATCTCTTGCTACACCTCTGCCACAACACCACCCACCTTCCATCATCCATTTATTTATTGATTGGACAAGTTTTTATTAAGGGTCAGGAAGACCTGGTCAAGTCCCATCTCTGATGCCCTTTTGGTTGTGTGTGCCTGGCTAAACTGTTGAACCTCTCTATTTCCTGTGGAGACTCTCTAGGACTATAACTTTTAGGGCAGGTGTTGATCTGCATTTGTAGAGTAAGTCTCTGCATCAGTGAAACAAGCCTGGTTCAAAAATCAATGTGCAAGGAACAATGGCTGTGCTAGGCACTGGGGCTACTGAGATGAGAGAAATGATTCACTGAGGACCCCTACTCAAACTCTAATCAATATTAGTTCATTGTGATTTTATAGAGGATAATGATTGTTAGTAACTATTTTGATATATTCATCTAGTGATACATATCGTCAATCACCTAATAACATGTATATGAATAAGCAACATATTAATCCATACTTTGTATAAATCCCATAGGAATATAGATATTAATAGAAGGGCCCCATAGTAGGCCTCAAACTTTAATGTATTGTTCGTTACTTCTTTACCAGCTACAAAGCTCACTTGCAAAACACATAGGAATGCTGACAAAGATATCTCCATCATGTTTTACTCAATTTCTATGACCAAATCAAGCATAGGTGGTAGCATAGCATGGAAAGTTCTCTCCCTCCCCCCATATGTTCTTGCAGTATGTATACGGTTTGTACCATCTCTTCCTGTTAATCGAAGGAGAAGCCCATCCATCTTGTGACCACCTAGTAAGTGGAACTACTCCTTGCTTCACCCAGCTCAGGACCCTGCTGACATTTCATTTTTGTTTACTTCAGCTTATGCTTCAGATGTTAACCAATGAGATCATGTATTTTACCACACCCCTTTTGCATATTTGGGTATCACACTCTATAAATACAAGGTCCTGGAAAAAGAGGGCATCTCAGATCATGAGGAAGATCTGAGGTCCTCTTCATTAAAGGGGACCACGAACCTTTTAATAAAGTGCTATTGGCTCAGAGATCTGTCTCAGTCTCTTATTGTAGGTTGGACAATTTTGATCCCCACCGAAATTAGACAAAATAAAACAACTCCTGCCTTCAAGGAGTTTATATTCATCTTCATACCAAAGCAGATGTTCTTTATAATTAGAAAATAGCTTGGTAAGTTTCTAAATTCGTGTCAGCCTAGTGGATAAAACCTGGAACATTTAATTCTTCTCTGATGTTAAATATCAGTAAGTATCGATAATTGGTTCAGTTTGTTTAGTTTTCTAACTGCTAATGTCAGAGGTGCATTCCCCCAGCCTCCCATTAATGAGCACCTTTAGTCTGGGTCAGTCCTAGCCCACTAGCCATGGATGAGCATGATTATTCTGAGTAATGCTGGAAAGCCAGTGTTTCTGCAAATGATGCTAAATCATGTGAAAAGAAAAGTGTGAAGGTGAATGATCTCCAGGAGAATGTTAATTCTGACCCAAGTACAAATCCCCAGTACGGAAACTGAGTCTGTCCATATGATGAAACACTCCTTGAGTCAGATTCTGTTTCTTTCTATTTTCTTGGATGGTGCTGGCAGGATTGGCCTGGTCTTGGATATGCCCTAGACTTGGCCCCACCCACTGTAATAATTCCTGGGTTTGGATTCTGCTTTTTAGGGATTTGACCTAAGTAAAATTTATCTGTGGCTCCTTCTCTGTTGCTACCTCCTTGCACAGATCTGAATGCAGAGTTGGCCTTATCCCTTGCTGTGAGCCTAACAGACTCCAAATGGATGTTGATTATGCTGGTAGCTTTTGAGACCAGAGGTACCTGGGTTTCTAGGTACTGCTGTATTTTTTTTCTTATTGTGGCTCAAGTATGACTTTCCTTGAGGGTGAGCGATTTGGTCTTTGGTGCTGTGAGGTGTGGTGTTGGTCAGGCCCTGTGGTGCTGTGAGTGGGGCTGCCTGGGAGTTGTACTGGCCCTGTCTCTGCTGTGACCTGAGTACAGCTGCCTGGGCACTACGTAGGAGCCAATGGAGTTCTTTCTCTTGTGTTGGGCATTGATCTGACCTTGTCTTGTCTTCTGGGTCTGTGAAGCTTTTGTGCTTTGCCTTCTCTCTACCTCGGCTCAGATTTCCTGCAGGATTTAGGCAGTCTTTTTGTGCAGTTTTGGACAGGATGGAGGAGCTAGTAGCTGTTTTTCTTTATAATTGTTCCTTCTGGTATATTTTTGAGTTTTATTGCTTGTTTTTTTTATGGGCGATCTAGGAGTCTCTAGGTTTTAGCATGTTGATATCTTTACACAATTTCCTCATACTCTCTTCTTACCCCTTTAAGTAGCTGGATTCTGACCTTACCATTCAACAGAAACTTCTCTCTACAACTACCAATGAACTCTTCAGTGTCATGTTTTATGACCTTTGCTCAGTCCTTAATCTTCTTGACCTATTATATCTGTCAGTTGATAAGCTCCTTCTCTTGGACACCCTCTCCAGGGTTTTTGTTTTGCTATGGTTCCCTTTCTACCCAACTGACCACTCCCTCTCAGTCTCCTTAGATATACTATTATCCATATGGTGGAGGTGCACCACAAATCTCTGTCCTGGCCCCTTCATTCTCTTTCTTTTGGTTATCTCTTCTGTTTTTATTGGTTTAATCATTATCTTTATGCATGACTCACAGATCTACATTTCCAGTCCCAGAGTTGTTTTTTGGATATTTCAAATGGATAGTCTGAGAACATCTTAAATGCCATATGTAGAAGATGGGACTCATTTTCTCCTTCCTATCCCAAAGCTGTCCCTCCACCAAAGCTCCCTGTTTGTCTTGAAGGTACTACCATTTTCCTAGTCTCCCAGATTTGTAACCTCAATATTATCCTTGATTCCCTCTCTACTTCACCCTAAATAGCCAGTCCATGGCCGATTTTTCTGTTTCTGTATTCATAGTGTCTCTTGCATCCAACTCTCTTGCATCCAACATTCTTCCACCCAGTTTCTCTACTCTCTGTTACCACCTTAGTGCAGGAATTCATTACCTCTTTCCTAGCCCTAGTCCTCTTCAGTCTGCTCTTCACATAACTGCTAAAGTGATTTTCCTTCAGCACAAACCTGACCATTTCACTCCCCTATTTGATAAACTAAAATGGCTCCTTACTGATTATAGGATCAACTTCTTTGCTTGCATTTAGACCCCTTCCCAACCAGGCCCTAACCTCTCTCCAGCCTTGTCATACTTTTCTTTCTTCTTGAGCTCTGTGTCCTGAAAGATTATCTTTCTCTTTACTTCTCACACATGACATTCCATCTCCCTCCCTGTGCCTTTACCCTGGTTATCACCCATATCTAGAATTTGCTCTTTCCTCACCTATGCCTCATAGAATCTTGCAGCTCTCTGAAGATACAGCTTAAGTTTCACATCTACATGATGATTCCTTTCCAGATGTCCTCAACTGTTAACTATTCTCTGCCTTGTTGAGGAGAGCTGCTTGTTGATTGACACTGCATCATAGGTTTCATAGTTTAGAGCTAGAAAGGGTTCCATGGTCCTCTTATTCAAGTGGCTCATTTTTCAGAAGGGGAAGCAGAGACCTAGAGAAGTTAACTGACATGCACAAACAGAGCTAGGATTTGAATGAAGTTACTTTCACATTATTTCTAAAACTCTGAGGAAAATTTAGTTAAGCCACACTTTGAGGGACTAGTGTGCCATGTGGGTTGGGAGAGTGAGTCTAGAATCTCACCCATAAGTGCCTTTCTGGTTTGTACATCTGTGCTGGGGTATAAGTAAAAAGTGACTTATCCAGAGCTGGGTATAATGTTCTTCTCATTGTGCATTCAGCGCTTCTCAATGCACTACATAGCCTCTTCAATCAATTTCTATTTGGCCATCATTTCTGGAGGGAGGACCAAATTAAACTTTTATACTCTAAGCAACTTCAAAAATATTCTGGCTACTTCATCCAGGTTTTCCTTCCCCTCTCCCAAATGCCCTAGCAAAATGAGGTTCTAGATGTTATGGCCTCTGAATAGAACAGTATTTCTTAATAAAAGGTTCCCAACTGAGTCCTTGGCTTTGAAGTTATACTTGCTTGAAATGTAATAACATATTCTGCTGATGCAGTATACAGTTGTTGCTTGGCTGTGCCCCTAGCTCTATTTCTTTTGCAATGGGGGCAGAACTGGAATCCAAACCAACAGAAAATAAATCCAGAGTTCACCAAAGAAGGCAGGGGCTTTTTATAGCTTTAAACGGATTTTGAATAAGTCACAGAACTGATAAAAAAAAACAAAACACCTCTTGAGGCAATGACTTTGCTGGACACCATGTTTTGAAAAGGACTAAAATCTTTTTGAATGATAGCATTTCAAATACTTCCCCGCCCCCCCCCCCCCCATTTTCCCATCCTCTTTTTCTTTTGCATAAAAAAAGACATAAATGTGAATTAAAATCGCTAGGAAAGTTAAGGCACACATGTTAAAATGTTTGGTTGTTGTTTAAAAAGATTTTGAGTTTTTTTCTTTATTTTCTTAATGAGGATGGAAAGTTCGCTGAATTTGGGAGTTGGCAAAAATCTGATTTTTAATTTTGGCTCTTGGAAGTTTCCTTGTCTATAGAGATAAGAATTAGCTAAGTAATTTCATTAGTGTAGAGAACATGAGGGTGAAAAAACACCTTCTGCCAATGTAGGTTTGCATTTTTCTACAACCTCTCATCTTAGAGAGTTGTCAAAAGCACTGAGAGGTTTTGTGACTTGTCCAAGGTCATGTTGCCAGTATGTGTTAAAAGTGAGACTTGAACTGGCTTCCTGCGCACTACCACACTCTCTTCCTCATCTATAAAATGGGAATGATTCTGTCTCTGTTTCCTGCCTCCCAGGGTTGTCATATCAATAGAGGTAAGGTATGCCAGTCTTAAAGAACTAGAAAACATTAGTTATAATTTTTATTTCTTCTTCATGACAGAAACTGTTTTTTCACTTCTATTTATAACCAGTGATCTGCCAATACTTGGAAGATAATGAGGATTTAATAAATACTATCTATTTATTTGTCTATCTCATCTATCTTCCCATCTCTCTATCATCTATCACTACTGTCCCCTTTTACCACAGTTCTCCCCTCCCAAAACAAAAACTCTCTCTTATAACAAGTAAATATAAACAGGTAAAATAAATTCACACATTGGTCAACCTATGAGAGGAGAGTATATCTAGGAGAAGAAAGTGGTGAATAGTGTAAAATGAAATGGGACTGTCATAAAGCATAAAGACTGAGAAAAAGCACTTTGATGAAAAGCGTTTAGAGATAGAAAATTTCCTCTAAGGACTACTTTTGCTGCATCCCAAAAGCTTGTTATATTTTCTCATTGTTATTTTCTTTGATGAAATTTTCTATTATTTTTATTAATTGTTCCTTGACTCACATATTCTTTATTTTAATATTTCGGCTTTTCTGCATTTGCTCAAGAGATTCCAATTGCTGAGACCTGGTGGTATCCTTTGCCATGAGTTTCGATGGCTCTTCCTTACCCCAGCTCAAGTGACATCTCAAATTAGGACCAATGCTTTCCCTTGCACAAATTAAAATTTGTTTAAGTCCAACTGCTTTTAGTACCACTGTCAGAGTGCCTCTTTTTTGAAAGTCTTTGTCTCCAAATGCCTGAAATGTTCTGGAGCAACTATACTCTCTGCTTTGTACTTCTGTTAATACAGGTTCCCTAGCCTCACCTATGTGTTAACACAATTTGTATACTTATTGAAGGCATGGGAGCAGTAGAAAGAAGAAAACTGAGCTCAAGGTCAGGAGGTTAGAGAAGTTTCCTTACAGGATATAGAGTAGTATCACTTCATATGTGGTTTATATATTCCTGAAAGCCTGAGTGTAAGCCAAATTTTTCTAAATTAACATGTTGTAAAACATCTGGGAGAACTCACTGAATGCGCTTTGCCATATATGTATTTGGAACGGTAAGAATCCTTTTGTAAAACACTTCCAGGGCAACATTTTACCTTTCCCTTGGGACCAATGAAGGTTCCCAGTTCTTTAATAAGTGTGCCCCATCCACCTTTTCAGGTTCTGACCAGAGCAGCTTGTGTGCAGCTCTGAGTGCAAATTTAGATTTCAGGGAGCTTTTAGCATAGAGCACAATGCAACAGTTGTTGATATGCCAATGTGTGCAGGCCCAATCAATTTGCCATCTGTGGCTCCTCAGAAGTCCTCCTGTTTCCTCTGCAGGTCTTTCTGCCTTACCCTTGCCAAACCACTGTTGCTTGACCAGATGCTTTCCCATTAAGCAATACCCACAGTTTTTCTTGTAACAAAACAAGCTAAAATCTTTGTCTCTGGCATCTTTTTGTTGCTGTGTTTTACTCCTTTCCTCCTCATTTTCCCTCTCCCCCATGACACTGAGATTACTAGACTCCCTTCAGTGCTTATTGGTATAGAACCTATCTTGTAATTAGGTGGGGAGGAGCAAAGAGAGGAAAGCATATAAGAGGGGGTGGTGGTGATGAATTAACTTTTCAGAGGCTCTAGAGAGGGAAATGTTCTTATTGTTGCCAAGGGCAATATACTCCAAGTCATTCAGCTTTGTAATCACCGTTTATCCTCATTTTCACTCACTCCATATATCTAATCTATTGCCAAGTCTTATGATTTCTCTCCACACAAAATTTCTCTTTTACATCTCCTTTTCACTACTCACATAGCTGCCACTCTTGTGGCAAACCCTCATCACCTCATGTCCAGACTATTGAATTAATCTTCTAGTTGGTTGGTCTTGATGCCTCAAGTCTCTCCCTACTGTAACTCATTATCTACTCTGTTGCCAAGTGACTGCTCCTGATTCCCTCCAGGATTAAAAATAAAGCCATCTGACGTTTAAAACAAACTTTACAAACTTTTATACTCATACTCTTCAAGTCTTCCCATACTTCTTCATGTGTAAAAAGTGGTAGCTAGCCTAGTTGACCTCAGTGATAATCCAATGATGTGTACTTTGGATGTTTCATTTTGAGACATTTCTTAACACTTTTTTCATAGATGACAACTCAGTATGATAAGGCAGAGGACTTACATACTACCTAGGTATGTTGCCTTTGCCAAGTTCTTTATCTCTATAAGCCTCAGTTTCTGCATCTGCAAAGTGAAGATAGTATTTGTACTACTTAGAGAAGTGTGAATGACTATTTTTACTACTATTATAGATGTTCAACAGCCATCTTTCAGAGATTCTATACTTTTACTTAAAACTGCTATTTTTTATTGCTTGACAGGATTCAAGAAAACTCATCATGTTGCACATGAATCTTGACAAAAGAAATTTGTTTTCACATTTAAGCAACAAGCATATATTAGGCACCTAGGGACAAAATGTTCCCAAGATGGGTTAAAGGACCTGGAGATGTTTAGCCTAAAAGAGAAGCCTTGATGGGAGTGGAGGGGGAGGGGGAATAGTAGTTATCTTCAAATACATAGACTGTCATATAGAAGAATAATTAGACATATTTTGTCTAGTGCAGAATGAGCAACAATGACTGGAAATTGAAGAAAGACAGATTTTTAGCTTGATGTAAGGAAAAGCTTCCTAACAAATTAGAGCTGCTTCGACATGTAATGGATTCACTTGGGAGGTGGTGAAAAAACAGTGATGGGTGATGTGGTAGAGGATTGGGGTAGACTACTGTAGATGGACTCTAATGTATCTAATTCTCCAATTCTATGATTCTGTCCTTCAAGGAGACCCATGAAGTTGCCTTCTCTCTGAGAATCAGGCTCTATTGGTGTGTAATCAGGTTCTACTGGAGGTGTGCAATTCTGGTTTCTAAGAAAGCATGGACTAAAATAAGAAGATTGCCTTCTTTGTCACGGGCTTCATCAATCTCCATAGATTAAATGTTAAATGTCATATCACATGATCTAGCTTGCCCCTGCCAGCATTTATATTCCATCCTAAACATCTTTTTATTATTTACCTTGCCACTGTACATGTATACTCCTACTCTTTGCTTTCCCCATGTCCTCCCCCTTCTAGTTATGGAACCCTTATTAAATAAATTCTGCCATTTATTTCTACCTAAAAGGGCATGCTGGTCAACTCCTTATTGAGTAATGGGGAGTTGATTGGCACGATAGGGAGCAAATAATTGCCATTCCTGTACATTCTTACATCAAAATACCTCTCCAGGGTCACTGCTCTCCAATATATATATTGTCTTCCACTATCGGAATATAAGATAACTTGATGGCAGGAGCACTGTCTGTCTTGTATTTGTATTTTTAGGGCTTAGCCACAGGTCTTGATATATAGTATATATTATACTTTATAATTATTATGTATTATAAAATTGTATTATTGTTTAATAATATTCATTCATTCATCCATTCCTTCATTTTCTTTACCAATCTTTAAATATTGTAAAGTAAACCAGAAGAATATGTCATCCTTTGTCAGTCATTAAAAGTATTTGATTTCTTTTTCCTAACAAAGCTAGGTCCATAGCAACCCAAACAGAGTCATGATTTCTTAGTTACTCTGGAAATGAAGAGGCCAGTCTCTTACCACACGAGGAATTGCAAAGAATGATTATTGAAAATTTGGAGAATGTGCTTTGTTCAGGAGCGCACCTGTGAGTGCTGGGAGCCCGGTGTTGATGGTCTGATATGACCAAGATAATGGCAAGGAGGAGTTTTTCATTTACTATGTAGGAGAAACAAAAAGCAGAGGTACCATAGAGGAAGTGACCTTTTGCAGTAAGCAGAGATGTGCCAATATTGAAACACAATTATCTCTAGTGCCCGAGGGTACCAGCTTCCTGTTGATAACATGTGGTGCTAATTACCTGGAAGAATTCAGGGCAGATGTTTGTGACTGGAATTAATTTGCATCAGAAGAGATGAGTCTAGCCCCAGGAACCAACTGAAAAGTAACAGAATCAAGGGAGAGAACCCAAGGAAAGAACTCATCACCAAAATGAAGAAATATTGGGCATTTTCTTTTCTCTTTCTGTATGATTGCTATGAAGATTGTAGAACATTTTCCGTACCTCATTTGTTCATGAGTCACAAGTTTTTCTTCCTGTACTATTGTAACTTTTTCAGTGAAATGGGATTTTAATTGGTCCACCAGTATATCTTGCTTTCTGTTTATAGCTTCATAGGCCTGCAGGAAAGTAGTAGGGATGCTGGTCAATCAAAATCTTCTGCACTCCAAAGGTCAGAGTGCTACAGCCTCTTCAATGTATTTTCCCAGCATGAATGGCATTAATATTGTATTTCTCTAGCATTTCTTACTGTAATAGCAAAGCTAGCAACAAGTAGACAGAAAATAACACTGATGCAATCAATCTTCAATTATAATTATTTTAATTAGAACCAATAATGGCACCAGGTTCTTTAGCCTTTATGTGCTCCTTTCTTCTTTGGGATTAATTGAATTTGAGATGTGGCTGTGTAGGAGGGGGCTTTTAATAGGAAGCTCTACTTTTTTCTGTGCTACCTGACCAATATGGGCATGGGTTATACACTAACAAGGAATGATTGGGTGTGTGGGTTCAGAGGGGCTAGGCTATGTGGGGATGTTTGCCAATCAATTTGCTGCCTGGAGATTGTTGAATGGATGTGGGGTACATCTAGGGTGTAATCCTAGATAACTATTCCTTGCAAACTATAATTAGAGAATCATTTATCTACTTAAGAATGATTCATCTAGCTTATACCAAGCATCCCTTTAGAAAGAGCCACTATGTAAGGAAGCATGCATGTTTAAATGAACCTTCTTATGTCATTTTCAGACTCACCTGAGCTGCCAGCCAATTTCTCTCCCTTTTCAGGTGTTGGCCTTGTCCTTGTACCCCCCAGCTCCTAGCACTGTCCTCTATGTTAGTAGTTGCTTAATGAATGTTTGTTGAATGCAGGAATGGATGGATACCCCCAAATTTGTGTGTGTGTGTGTGTGTGTGTGTATCAGAGATTTTTTTTCCTTCTAGTTGAACCTGTCTCAATAACAGCTCCTGAGATAGTGATGGTACTTTCTTTTTGGCTACATGGATATCAACCAGTCTTCCCTCCACTGGTGCAGATAATGACTCATCTAACATGATTTTTGTCCATGTCTTTCCACAATCCTTCTTAAAAGATCTTTGGATCCCTATTACCTAGCCCAGTGCCGGACCTACCTACGTGAAGGTTTTACTCTCATTATTTGAGTATATTTAAGGTACCAGTACAGTTCTTTTTTATTGGTTATGTCTCATTCTTACAAGAGGACTTCCTTTCCTCTTTAGGCCTGCCCTTAATGAAATCTTTTAGGCCACTTTTACAAGTGAGTGCTGATTCCACCAGGGGTGAGGAACCTGTGACCTCAAGACCACATGTGGACTAGACCCTCCAAGATTCCTCTGTTCAACTTAACTATATTCTTCCTGATTACATAGATTTCAACTATGCGCCTTCTCAGCCCTTGACTTCCCATACTTTATTATTTGCATTAGGTCTAGAAGGGAACTTCTATGTAATCCTCTCATTACAGAAAGGGAAACTGAGGCCCAAGTGGAGAAGGGAAATTATTTGCTTGAGGTCACAAAGGTGGCCAAGCTGGGGATCCAGTTCAGAACCTCTGATAATCAAATCCAATATTCATTCCTTGTTGCTTCTGTAGAAGTGGCCTATTGCTGGAACTTTAAAGTGGGCATCACAGAAAGATTAGATCAAGCAGATTCTGCTGAAAAAATAGACCCCTTTATTTGTTGTTTTGTAGTGAAAGGGATGTGGAGACACCCAAATCTGGGAGTACACAGGAGTTAGGAAGGACAACAAAGGAAATCCAGTGGAAGCTCAAATATCCAAAACCAGGGTAGCAGCATTAGTCCCTTTCCCCCACACAACCAAGGAGGCAATGGGCACCTGAAATGCCAGGGAAGCACCCAAACCCAAACTTAGGGTAGCAGTTGGCACCTGGTAAGATCAAGGAAGATACTTTTCTTGACACTAACCAGTATGTAGCAAGAGGTCCTGGTTTGATGGAAGAATAAATGGCTGAGTTTTGAGAAGTTACTTGTCCTCTTCCTCCCTGCGCTTCAGTTTTCTTATTTGTAAAATGAGGTGGTTTAGATGACCTGTTATGGCTCTTTTGGCTCTAGATCCACGGTCCTATTGCACCAAGGTGAAGGCCCCTCCAGTGACGGTCCTGTAAGAGTAGCTTCCGGTCTTATTGCACCAACCTGCCTCTCACTACTTCTGCCTCTTACGACTCTCACCACAATCATACCTTTAAGGTTAAATAGTTATCTCTTAGGTCTCCCTTCACTCAACATATTAGAAAAATTCAGAGAATTGGTCGTTTACAGGAAACGTGTATCCCCTCCCCACCCCATGTCTTACACTTTCAGAAACTCATGATTGCTTTCCTACTTCTGACACGTAGACAAAGAGGTGACAGCCAGCAAGGTTCAGCAGCATATGGGACTTTCCAGAATGGAAGATTCCAGAGAAGAGATGGGGTGCCAGACAAGAAAAGAGAGCTTGACTTGGTTCAAAGATAATTTGTCAGAGAAAGATCAGTCTTCTTATGTTTTTTTTTCTTCTTCTACAGCATACTTTCATGTATGGGCTCATGTAGCTGCAGCTATGTGCTTGGCCATTTTTTGAATCAGAAAGCAGGCTTCCTTCACTCCTGTTTGACAGCAGTTTCCAATCTCACTTGCAAATGCAACATTGATCCCACAGCAAATATTTGTGGCTCAGCAATGGGTTGCTCAAAAGGAGAATGAGAATTATTTTAAATTTTTGAAACTCCTTAATCCATAAGCTCATATAAATATTGTTTTGAACTGAGAGTTTTATGTACTTCAGCTTCATTGCTCCATCTGATTGGTAGTTAATGTCTTTTGCTGTCACATACCATAACTCTAAAAAATGCAGGCTTTTGAAATTCTTTTTTTTTTTTTTTGGTGTTAAACTAGGTAGGAAGTATTGCCTTCCTTGGTACATTAAAAAAGCCCTTTATCAAAATGTTAAGCCTGGTTAATTTGCATAAAGTATTCCTTCACAATGTACTCTCTATTACTTTTGAAACACAAATTACCTTTGCTACTGTGTTGGGGTTTGAATTGGCACGCATGCTATTAGTGTTTTTGATTCCAGGGATGAACAAGTCTCCAAGTCAAAGCTCACAGAAATAAATTGGAGTCTTACCTTGTGAAGGTCCCTCGGGTGATTTGAGCTAATCTGGAGCAAAGAAGAAAAAGTAGAAATATGGGATCAGGAAGCTAAGGGTGCTGAGAACTAGGAGCCTGTATAGGGAGGTGAGGATAGCAGAAAACTGTGTTTGAATCCTGAAAGCTGGGTTGTGACTTTGTGCTTGGGAGAAGGTGGGAAAGGAGAGAACAAAAAAAACTTGGCCTACATCTATTCTATGCATTCTCATCGAATCAAGCTTCCATAATCATAGTTTTCATCCTGTCAAAAATATTCTATGGACTTTCCACTGCCACAAGATCAAGTCCAAACTCTTTAACATGGGAAATTACATTGAAGCCCGATCATGAAGGCCTTAAAGCCAGGCTAGAATTGGTAAATCATCCTGTAACTCAGAGAATCGTTGAAGGTTTTTGAACAAGGGGCAAAGGAAGTAGATGACTATGGTTTTTATTTTGTAAAAGGTAATAGGTACTAGGCTCTGCCTGTAAGAACCTACTTCTATCCTTAGAGTTTCTGAAATCACAGAATTTCAGTCAGAAGGGACCTCAAAGGTCTCTCTCTAGTTCAACCTGATGAACTTGAACAAGAATCCTCTCTATCACATCCCCGGCACATGGTCAGACAAACTTTGCTTAAAGTTCTCCAATGAGGGGGGATCTACTAACTCCCAAGACAGACCAGTCAACTTTTGGATAGTCCCAATCATTAGGAAGCTATTTCTCACATTCAACCTAAACCTATGTCCTCTTACTTCTGCCCTGTGGTACCAAATAGAATCATAGCTGACGTTTAGCTCAGTCATTTAAACTTGGCAAAACACTGAAACTAGATCTTCATTCTTGCCTCATATCAACACTGTGTGCTAGGTTTGGGGTTTTTTACTGAACCTATGAGTTCAGTAAATGAAAGTCCCTCTAGTAATGCAGATTGTAATTTCTCTGCAACCTAGAGTCAGAATTGCAGAATTTGCTATGGTGCCATGTGGTTAAATGACCTATCTAGATGTGTGTATATACATATTCACACATATATACATGCAATGTTTATATGTATATATGTGTATGTATGTGTATATGTGTGTATATATATATCATATACATATGTATGTATATATACTCACATATGCACACATATTTATATACAGTCACACCCATGCCTATTCGCACCCCCACATATACACACATATTACTGTTATTATTACTCCATTATATAGAAAAAGAAACTGAGGCCCAGAGAGAGGAAATTGTTGCATAACTGGTAAGGGTAAGATTTGAACTTAAATTTTTGAGCACTGTATTCACCACACGACTACACTCCTTTTCTGGGATGAAGTATATGCATACTTCCTTTTCTTCATGACAACCTTTCATATACTTGAAAGAGATCATGTCTCTGTTAGATAAATATCCCTAGTTCCTTTCACCAAACTTTTTATATGATAGTGTTGAATCTCCTCACTATCCTGTCTTCTGGATACTCTCTAATTTGCCATTGTCTTTTTGCAAAGGTGGTACTGAAAACTGACCAAAAGAGACCTGCAGTGGTATTGAGATCCAGTGTACATTGCGATTACCCATGCCCTGGACACTATGCCTCTCTTAATGTAGAGCAACACCAACTTAGCTGTTTTTGTTTGGAGCCATGTAATGGGCTTTGGATAGAATAATGACATAGAAAGCCTCTTTGCATGTATTTACATCTTTACTGGAAAACAACACTGACTAGAAAGAAGAACAGACAATTGCATCATATTTATTCAGACATGTCTCTACCTTCCATTTTCCTTAGGTAAGAAGAACCTGAATTGATGAAACTCTGGAGTCTCTGGATAGTTTTTCCTCTGTGACTGCCATTCTTGAGACCTGTCTCATATATTTTTAGTGGCCACCCAACTAGAACTGGTTGACCAGGTGGAGAATGGAAGAAATGAGAAGAGGCAAGAATATGGTGAAAAGACTAAGTTGAGGAGCTCTGGAGAAGGAAGAGGAAAGGAAAAAAAAAGTTATTGGCCATACCAACAAGGCAATCTTTTTCCTGATTTGGTTTGTGAACATTTATGTTTTCTTTCATCTCTCCTTCATTATAGTAGTGCCTTCCCATACCAGGAAGACTTGGGCCGAAGGTATAATGAAATTTCTGAGACCATGAGTGTCTGAACTATTTTCCTGTAAACAAATTATTCAGAAACACTTATTAACGGAATGTATTAGTTGCTGTCCAAGGTTTGGGTGATACAAAGTTAAAAATAAACAATGACTGTTCTCAAGGAATCTACGAGTGTAGGAGGAGGAAATAACAGATTTCTAAAAGAGTAAAGGGTTGGGTTGAAATCACACCAACTTCATTTTATCCTGTTAACTAGGTGAGGACTTAACATACCTTAGACTAGGTATGAAAAGTCTTTGATGAAGTGATTGATTCAAATATGAGATCTATTCCAGTTGGTTATATGATTTCTTATGTCATCTGAATCCAGTTACCTGAAATGGGAAGTTTTTCTAGATTGCATCATGTACCTTTCTAGCATGCCACTGAGGAGAAATCACTTGAGGATGGTGGTGTATGGAAGGGCAAACTGCTAACTTCAGCCAGGTGTTCCACTGCCCTACTTTTGACCAGAGGAAGGTCTTCCAGCTTCAAAATGTCTGGAGTATGTTGAACTTTCCATCTTCTCACTGGTGATCTAAATGACTTCTTAGGATTAGCAAGAAGTGGTGACAGACAAGATTTGTGATTCTACCAGAAGCCCAGCAAAGACATGATGTCATGCTTATAGTGACCTTCTTGAATACCCCACACAGGCAAGAAAAGGACTTCCTACAACCAGGAGCTGTGAATTATCCCTTTACCACATATGTTTGCTCTCTAAACTTGAGCCCACTTCCCCTGGATTCTGGTTGTACCTGTGTGTCACATACTTTTGGAAAGATGTTTTATGTATCACTTTAGTAAATACCCCTTTCTAAGAATGATGATTAAATTAAATTAAATTAAATGATTCTTAGCTAATAATGATGAGTAAAAGCTCAGTGACAGGGGATTAAGCCAATGACATTAGGGAATCAATCCTGACCCCTTAGGAGTATCTTAAGAACCCTGAAGGGTAGATGTGGCCAAATTGTGGGGAACTGACTCATGAGTAGGAATTAGGATAAGGATCCCCAGAGCTTATCAGGGCAACCTATAAAGACTGTGCATATAAAATGTATACAAAATAAGTGCAAGACACCAACAGCAGGGTTAAGAATTGATCAAGAAAGGTTTCATTTTGAAGGTGGGTTATTTTGGTAAGTGGTGTTTTAGGCATGTGAGAGTAGAGAGATAAATTTAAGAGAAGACAACTAAACTGTTTCTTTTCTGCTGCTTCTATGGCAACCTTGACCTTGGGGAGGGGATTGTATATGCTGGTTACACTCTGTGCCTATTACTGTCTGATATTATCACACATTTCCTAATTAAATTGTTCATCTTTACTGACACCTTTGATATGTCTAGATCTGAAAGGAAAAAGTGGAAGGTGGAGGCTGAGCCAAAAGTTAACTAGAACTTGAGATAACAGGAAGGCAGAACTTTAAAAACTATAGATTTAAGATGTTATCATATAGACACTGCCTTCTTTCCCTCCTTTCCCTCCTTCCTTCCCCCCTTCCTTCCTTCCTTCTTCCCTCTTTTCCTCCCTTACTCATTTATTCAGCATCTACTATGAGCAAAGAACTGTGTTAGATACCTTGGCAGCTATGAATAAGATAGATGAATAAGAGGTAGAAAGGTCATCTGTTTTCTCTGGGTCTCATTTTCCTCTTCTGTAAAATGAAGGTATTGGACTAATTTGTCTTTAGGTTACCTTCTAGCTCAAAGTCTCATGATACTATGATCAAATGGTCTCTGCCCTCAAGGAGCTTAACAGTTTCATAGATGGATAAGACAAATCCATGCATAACTTTAATGCAAACTAGAATATAATACAAGAGAGCCATGAGAGAAGCACAAAACGAATGTTATGAGAAAACAGAAGAGGGAGAGAGTCTATATTACTGTAGGGGATCAAGAGAGTCTTCACAGAGATGAAGACTTTGAACTAGGGTTTAAAAAATGGCTGGTAATTGGAAGGGCATTAATGAGGGGCAGAGCACTCCAGGGTGAGGTAGGTAGGGGATATCTTAGGGAAAGTCAAAGAGGGACAGAAAGCAAAAGGGAAGGGCATTATTTATTCAATTAAATTACTAAAATTATCCTCCTGAGTTAGAAAATTGATAACAAAGTTCATTTGGAAGAACAAAAGTCAGAAACTTCAAAGAAACCAGGGGAAAAAAATGTAAAAGAAGCAAAATTAAGAAGTATCAGGTCTTAAACTCTATTATAAGGTGAGAGCATTGTTGAAGTGTAAAATGATTATTTTGTTTATTTTACATTGAAATTCACTTGTATAAATAAAATCTATGTAGTCAAGAAAGGAAAGAATGCAGAAAATTGGCAAAAACTTTCATAGACAATCTCTCAGACAGGATGTGATTGGGTTAGAATATTGGTGTGGTATAGGAAATGATGAGCTGGTTGATCTAAAAAAACATGAAAAGACTTAGACTTATGAAGGAAGATGTTATCTTCAGAGAAATAGAAAAAAAGTGGAAATAATCATAGTACAGTCTTACACATATATATGAGTGTAGATGTGTATATATGTGTGTATGTTTATAGAGATCTATGTATATATATTTGCACTTAATTTTAGTCTTCTTTAGGGTGAGGAGGGCAGAGCAGAGAACAAAAGAAAACCTACAAAGCAAGGAAAAGCTGGGCAGCTTTGAAAAAATGGTAGTATTTATTATATAGGTTTTCCTGAAATGGAAATTTACTGTTTTATATTAATCCTCCAGTATGTTCTACTGAATACTTGTCAATGGGTTTTTTTTTGTTTTATGTTAAAATTTAAAATAAATTTAAAAATTTACCAAAAAAGGAAGAGCATTTTTGTTAAGTTGAAATATTGCTGATCATAGGAAGTTCCACATAGTCACTGTTCATTTTCTACTTGAAACCCCAAGGGTTAATATTAGGTGGAATGTATGGGTATGCTGAAGTAAAAGGTGTGACTTGTGCATATGTGAATGGGGGTATATTTAGAGCTGGGTAATTAGAGACAAGTTGAAATCTGTGCATCCTGAAACAGACAAACATGAAACTCATGAATACTAAATTATCTTTGGGTATCTGGCAGGAAACAGACGTACACACACTCTCTGGGAAGAAATAAAAGTCACTGTCATTCTCTGTTCTATAACAAGTACTGAGCATCATCACTTATGGTCACAACTAGAAAAGAACAAAAATATTTTTGGCTCTTCCTTTTCTATATGATGTTCAAAGTCAGATTCTTTGTAGTACTGTGACACCAAAAATAATCCAGGTTTGATACTGAGGAAATAGAAGCTGAAATTTCTTGGATGCTGAAATTTCTCATGGGACCTGAAACTGATTGTATGCTTAATGGTGAAAGTAAAAGAAGGGGATTATGTGAACTTCATTCATTCAACAATCACTTATTAAGTGTGCACCATGTGCAAGGCACTAGATTGGTGGGTTGGTTGGTTGTTGTCCTTCATTTTAAAGAGGACCAAAATGACATCACTATGTTAGAGTCAAGTTACAAAGCTTCTTACTGTGGCTGCTCAGATCAATAGGAGCTTGGAATGCATTATCACAGGTGGGGCACAAACAGTCTGTGTGAACATTTGGGGTGGATTCTCTAAATCTGCCCATCTTGCATTTCTATTGAGCTACTTCAATTTTGCTTTGCTGATAGAGCACACACATAACCTTCTCTGATAAGGGCATGCCACACTGAGCAGTTCTGTGCCAGTATCTCCTATGTCACACAATCTATTTCAAAGTTCCTAAGAGAGACCTCGAGAGTGTTTTTGTGTCACTTCTTCTGACCATCATGTGAGGATTTGCTCTATGTGAGTTCTCCATAAAATAGTCTTTTAGGCAAGCGTACACTTGGCATTTGAACAACGTGGCCAACCCATCATAGCTGCACTCTCTGAAGCAGAGTTTGAATGCTTGGCAGTTTAGTTCGAAAAAGGGCCTTAGAGTCCAGTAGGTACCTTAATCCTGCCAGGTGATCTTTACAATATTCCTAAGACAGTTCAAATGGACGTGATTAAGTTTACTGGCATGGCTCTGTTATACTGTCCAGGTTTCATAGACACATAACAATGAGGTAAGCATAACAGCTCTGTAGACCTTCAGTTTGGTAGTCAGTCTAATACCTCTTATCTCCCACACTTTCCTTCATAGCCTCCCAGGTGCTGAGCTAGCTCTGGCAAGGCATGAGTCAACCTCATTATCAATGAGTACATCTCTGGAAAGTATACCCAGTGTCGGTCCTACAAAGACTGAAATGAAATGGTCCCTGCCCTCAAAGAGTTTATATTCCACTGGGGCAAATTTAGTTTTCATGAACAGAATGTGGTGTCATGGAGAATGCTAGAGTGGGAGTCTATGTAAGATCCCTCCATTTTATGGAAGTGCCTGGCCAACTATGTGTTATTCCTGTCTGGTTGCACTGAGGGCTTCCTCTACCTAGTCCTGGACACTACCACCTTTGTTTCCCTCAGTATTTTGTTTCCTGCCCCTTTGAAAAGTTTTCCTTAAATTTAAGGTAAGTTCCTTGAGGATGGGGACTACCTTTCTATTTGTATTCTCAGTGATTGGCACATAATAAATGTTGGCACACTTAATAAGTGCTTGTTGACTGAGTCAGAAGACCTGAGCTTGAGTCCTGATTCTTTCATTTGCTGCCTGTATCTGAGCTTCATTTTGTGTATCTATAAAATGAAAGGTTTAGACTAGATGATTTATATGGTCCTTTTATCATTATCTTTAAATCTTTGACCCTCAGACTTATAGAGGCCTGGCTATCCCATCAAATGGGGGGCAATGGAAAGAATCCTGACTCTGAGATCAGAGAACCTGGGTTCAGATCTCAGCTCTGAAGCTTATTACCTCTGTGACCTTGGGTAGATCACTTAATTTATCTGGGCCTTATTTCTTCATCTGTAAAATGAGAGGATTGCACTAGATGTCTTCTGAATCCCTTCTGACTGAGATTTGTAATCCTATGATAAGTGGGGAAGGAAATTCTACTCTTCTTCTATGACCTCTTAATGGCAGGGAGAAAGAAACACACCCCACTGACCCATCCCTCCCATTCTGCATTTAATGTCAGGAATACTCATTTTCAGTTTTTTCATGTAAATACAATTGTCTTGTTCCCCAAAGAATTGAGCCTGGGCAGACAATTCTTCAGAGCCCCAGTATAATGGAGTTTCATTCATTGGAGGGTTTTATGATTACAAGATTCCCTGTCTCTACTACTTCTTTCCGCACAGTTACAACCTGCCCTGTGTTAGCAGCTCTTCTTGCTCTTATTCTTTCAGGTGCACATGCCTTGTTTCTCCATCTAAATTATTTCCACTTTTTGATTAATTATTACATTATAATTATTATGTTATTATAATATATTATTATTATTATATCCTGTTTCAATAATTGGCTCATTTTTGGCATAGAGGCAACAACATGGTCCTTAAGGTCCACTTGATACCCTTCTCTTTGGCTTGAGGGAATTTATTTTAGATGAAAAGTTGTGAGTTCATTCATAATTCCTCTGAGCCCCAAGTTGTGAAAACTCCTAATGCCTCGTCAGAGATTGGGCCTGGCCTTACATTTATACCCATTTCTAGTTAATTCTTGGACTCTTTGTGGGGAAGGCAAAAGTCAGGTTACTAGAAAGATTTAGCAGATTATATTATAGTGTCTGTGGATAGACAGGCATTAGGAAGAGGAAATTGATCAAATGGCAGAATTTTTGTTGGAATTTCCTCTCAGCATAGGTCCTACTCTAACATTCCTATATAACCGATGAATCTTGATATCTTCCACAGACATGAGCTCTGTAATGACCGTACTAGCCAATTCAATATGCTAGAACTTCCCTTTTCCACAAGGGAAGCAGGTAGTGGAGTAGGACAACTAGCCAATCAGGAGGACTTCTGAAGCTCAGGGCTACTTGATATACCAGTGATCCTTTGTGAGTTGTTATTTGTCTGGAAGAGTATCAATGACATCAAGGAGGTGATGTCACAACTTGCAAGTCAATTGGATTTAAGTGAGGCAGGGCTGTGCAAAGTCACCAGCCTCACTCTCTCCTCCAAAGTCATCCAGGTCCAGGTGTAGTTATAGATCAGAACAATTGGAGATGTCCCCCAATGCTGTGGGAGACCTTGGCTTTTTTAAGCTAAGGTCTTTCCCAGGTCTCAGTGTGTCTGAGGCAACATCCATTCAGTGATTAAAGCTAGGCAAGAAATGAGGCAAAAAATGACCTCTTTTATTCTACTCAAAAAATAAAGCAGCACTTTGTACATAGGTAGTTAATAAATAATAAATGGAATAAGGAAGGTGAGCCTTAGACTCTGTTCTAGAAGGGTTTGTTACTGAAGTATTTAACAATCTCTTTTTATAAGGCCGACTTATTTCTAAGATGGTATAAATGCATGAATGCCAAAGTTGGAGTTTATGTCGAGGCTCTGTCACATGTTAAAAAAAATCACATCAAGATCCATTTTGAAAGGCAGACAGGTAAAATGCAAAGAGAACTGGCTTAGATGCCAGAGACCTGGATTTGAATTCTGACTCTAATCTTATCTCTGTTCTATATTTTGCTCTATATTTTCCTAGGATTGTGTTGTTGTTCAGTCTCATTTCAGTTGTATCTGACTCTATGGTGTGGTGGCATCTGAACACTTGTTATCCCAACAGGAATCAAATGTCCCTGCTCTATGGGAAGGAAAGGCAGCTTTTTTGTGACGGTGCAGGTGATGTCTGTGATTTGGAAGAGACGAAACTGATTTTGTCAAAGAGCTTTTGAATAATCAGCCTTATTCTCATCAGGTAAAATGAAGCTCTTGAACTTTCACCCTGTTTGAACACTAGGGGACACCTGGGGTCTTCTCCCTGCCATCTATATCTCTGTGCCCTATAACTTCTCTATACTAGCTCACACTTCTATCAACATTTTAAGGCTTAGAGAGCAATTTCCTTGCAACACTCCTGTTAATCTAGGTGGTATTGTTTCTGTTTTACAGAAGAGGAAAATGAGACTCAGAGATATTAAGCAATCTGACCACTGTCACATAGCTGAACCTAGATATTTCGGTTCCAAGTCCTGTATATTTCAAGACAATTTAATAAATATTTATTTTGAAATTTCTTTTTAATTTATGAAATAAAAAAGCATTTTCATAGAATAGTATAATAAGAATGATGATTACACATGAAACTACATATCTATTTTGTACAATTTTTTATTCCTTTTAAATATATAATAAAATTATCATCTAAACTTCTGTTTTTTCTTTTTTTCTGCCCTCTCCCTCACCTTAGAGATGGTTACTACTAGATGCAATATGTGTACATATATGTATGTATATACATCTATATGTGTGTATGTATATAGATATATACATATATACACATATACACATACATACATATATATGTAAAATTATTCTATACATACTATGATTTATGAGTTCTTTCTCTGGATTCAGACAGCCTGTTTCTTCATATGTCCTTATAATTAATTTGGGTACTTATAATAGTCAAAATGACTTATTTACTCAATGTGGTTCTTAAAAGAATATTGTTGTTACTGTATACATATATACAGAAACATATACATGTATAAGAAGCATATACTGTATGCTTCTTAAGTATTTATTATATGAGAGCACTCTTCTGGATTCCAGGGCCACAAAAATTGAAAAAAAATTATCAGAGAGTTTCAAATCTAATAATACATGACACTATCTCTACTTTGATCTTTCTGGGTTTCTAGTAATACAGAACCACCATATTTGAAACCTGAGCCTCACCATAACTATGTAAATTAGTTTAAAACTAAACTCTATTTGCTAGAGTGGGTTTTAGTAGAAATCTGCAGGGGCGAGAGTTAGGTTAGCTAAGGGATTATGTCGTACTGTGGGTGCCACAACTCTGAGATTGGAAAGAAAGGGCCAGCGAATTTGGTCCAGAGAACTCAGATGGATAAACTGCTAAAATAATGTTCTGAAGAGAAGCTATCAGTCTCCTCTGGCACCACTTCCAATTCAGGGATTCTCTGGCTAAGCCTTTGGAACATTTGGTTTTAGAAGTTTAGGCAGCAAAGGCTAAATGTAGGACTGAGCTGATTTCTTTTAACCTGGCTACCTTCCCAGCATGGATGATTCTGAATTTTGCATGTTATTGATTTAGGTTTGATATAAATGAACAAACAAATAATTAAACATTTCTCATTTGAGTACTAGATATTGTGTCAAACACTGTGTATACAAAAAAAGAAAAGAAAAAGCCAGTTCCTGTTCTCAAAGAACTCAGAGTCATATGGATGACAACAAGCAGACATACATATATGTACAAACAAGGATAAATGGGAAATAATTAAAAGAGGGAAAGCACTAGAATTAAGATGAATTGGGAAAGGCTTCCTCTAGAAGATGAAATTTTAATTGGGACTTGAAGGAAGTCAGGGAGGTGAAGATGAAGAGGGAGATGATTTCAGGCATGGAGAGCAGCCAGAGAAAATGTCCAGAGTCAAAAGATGGAGTATCTTGTTCATGGAATAGCCAAGAGGACAGTATCACAAGAGTACATACCAAGGAATAAAGTGTAAGAAGACTAAAATGGTAGGGCAGGATCCTGGCGATGAAGGACTTTGAAGGTCAAATAAAAGATTTTGTATTTGATTCTGGAGGCAATGGGGAGCCACTAGAGTTTATTAAGAGACAATGATGGGGTGATCAGACCTGTACTTCAGGAAAATCACTTTGGTGATTGGATAGAGAATGGATTGGAACAAGGAGAGACATGAGACAGGCAGACCAACCAGTAAGATATTGAAATAATCTAGATATGTGGTGATGAGGGCTTACATTAGAGTGAGGACAGTGTCAGAAGAGAGAAGGAAAGGCTTTTAAAGAAGGTCTCATCAAAAGTGGAAGGCACTTCCTTGTAGGGCAGTCAGTTCCCATCACTAAAGGTCTCTGGGTAAAAAGCTGGGTCACTATTTGTTGAGAAAGTTGTAGAGGAGACTGTTGATCAGGTTCTAGTCAAACAAGGGAGTTTCTGAGTTACATTCCACCTCTGAGATTTGGTTTGGGAAAAAGACATGTCTTTGGTAAGAATTATGGGTATAGAAACCAAGGACAGGGGCATCAATTCACTTGTAACCAGTGGTTCAAGAAATTTATTACTATTATATATGAGAAGCAGCCTACAGGACAGTTGTGAGTCCTGGGCTGGGATGAGGAAGCCTAGGTTCCAGTGTGGACCTTACAATGTCCTGATTGTGGGAGTGTCACTTCTGTTTGAGTCCCCAAATTCCCTTCTATAAAATCAGAAGTGTGGGCTAAACAATCTCCAGGACCTCTTGCAGTTGTAAAAATTCTATGGTTCTATAACAGAAAACTTCCAGAAAATTCTTTTATGAAGTGAAGATTCTTCTCTTACATAATTATTTTTGTAAATTCGGTTGTTCATGTGTTGCATTTTCTAGAAGTGGAATACACTTGTCCTTCAACTAATACTTCTTTTCAAGTTTGTAGAAATTTAATAGTGCTTTATTTTTTAAATTACATATAAAGACAATTTTCAACATCCATTTTTTGAAAGATTTTGAATTCCAAATTTTTCTCCTCCCTCCCTCCTCAAGACAGCAAGCCATCTAACATAAGTTATACATGTGCAGTTATGTCAAACATATTTCCATGTTAATTTTGTTGTGAA
The DNA here is from genome assembly GCF_028372415.1 of Notamacropus eugenii. Taxonomy (NCBI): domain Eukaryota; kingdom Metazoa; phylum Chordata; class Mammalia; order Diprotodontia; family Macropodidae; genus Notamacropus; species Notamacropus eugenii. Next base: position 335,585,323 of record NC_092872.1, read on the forward strand.
AGAAGAAACAGAACAAAAGGAAACAAACATGAAAAAAACAGAGAAAGTGAAAATAGTATACTTCAATCTGCATTCACACTCCATGAGTTCTTTCTCTGATCTGGATAGCATTTTCCATCATGAGTCTTTTGGAATTATTTTGGATTGTCATACTGCTGAAAAGAGTTGTCAATCATAGTTGATCATCATGCAATGGTATTGTTACTGTGTACAATGTTTTCCCAGTTCTGCTCATTTCACATCGCATCAGTTTGTGTTGTCTTTCCAGGCTTTTCTGAAATCAGTATGTTCATCATTTTTTATAGCACAGTATTATTCTATCAAAATCATATGCCAGAACTTATCCAGCCATTCCCAAATTGATGGATATCCCCTCAATTTCTAATTCTTTGACATCACAAAAAGAACTTCTATAAATATTTTTGTACTTGTAGATCCATTTCCCTTTTGTATGATCTCTTTGGGATGTAGACTTAATGGTATTATTGGATCAAAGGGTATGCACAGTTAGATTGCCCCTTGAGCATAGTTCCAAATTGCTCTCCAGAATGGTTGGATCGGTTCACAACTTCACCAATAATGCATTAGCTTCCCAATTCTTTTCCAACATTTATCATTTTCCTTTTCTGTCATATTATCCCATCTGATATAAACTGGTACATCTAAGAAATGGCATATAGGAAGATATTGTAGTATCATGCAAAAGAATTTGGAAAAACAAGACAAAACTACTCAAAAAGCATTTGGAATCTTAGGATTTGAGTTCTGATACCAGCTGTGTGACCTTGAAAAAAATCACTTAGCTTCTCTGGGCCTCAGTCTCCCTATCTATAAAATGAGGTGACATTATTTTTGTTTGTTTTTTATTTTTGAAGAGGACCAATGACATCACAGAGTGATGTCTTGATTTATGTGTGAATTGGATTTAAGTGAGGCAGAGTTGCACAAAGTCATCAGCTTCATTCTCTTCCAGAGTCATGGAGGTCCAATGACAAGACAAAGGTCAGCACTACTGGCAATGGCCTGGGATGCAGTGGGTGACCTTGGTGTCTGATGTCTGACCAAGATCTAAGTGCTCTACAATGCCTGCTTCAGCTGCCTTCATGGCAGTTAGAACAAATTGTTCTCATCTACCGATTCTGCTGGGAGAAGTCTTCACATTCTTGGAGTAGACATCCCCATACAATATACATATGATAACAATAATCCAGTGTATGTATATACTGCTTGACAGTTTACCTTAAAGCATATTACTTTAGTGAGAGAGGATAAAATCTCCTCTTTTATTTATATGCTTTATTAAAATAATGCCTAAGCTTCCTTGTAACTAAATTCCAGAGTGCTTCCTATTTTAAAAGGCAGTATTTTCCAGGACCAGGGTAATCTTGGTTTTAAATGCCAGTTTGCCACAGAGAAGATCCCTTAACAGTTTCATTCAGTATAATGTTGGTAAGCTCTGTGCTTCCATATATAGGTCTTTTATTTCTCTGCCCACTGTGGTTTAAGACCTCTTTATAAGGCTGACTCACTCATGAGGTAAGTAACTTGAATGCTCATGAAGACCCCAAAGCAAAGGGTCATTGAACAGCATTCTCGCAGAACCCGATTGCTAGGTTGGCAGTATTGTGTCAGATTTAGAGCAGAAAGTGACTTCAGAGGCCATTTCTCTACCTGGTTCATTTTACAGATTAGAAAACTGAGCGACAGCAAGTGACTTGTCCATGTTCACACGAAGCTAAGATTTGAACCCATGTACTATGAAAGCAGAACCTGTTATTTTTCCTACTGTTCCACATTGGTGGAGGAGTTAACGGACCTAGTATTTGAGTCCTTGGCTTGGGCTCTTGTTATTTTCCTCCTTTTTTCATCACTTCTCTAAGCCTCAGTTCCTTTCTCTGTAAAATGGATATTTTCACTCTCTTCCTTTTCAGGTTATTGTGAGAAACTAATGAATTAACATATGTGAAGTGCTTTCAAACCACAGCCCACTCCACTGTCTAAATTATTACTACTTCCGAAGGAAACTCAATGAAAAACGTCTGCTGGGAGAATACGCTGTGACAGATGCCTTCTGGGATTGTTTTAGGTCACAGCTTTCCCATTATCCTGCTGGTCCTGGCTTCACATCCACATCTAATGAGAAACATCAAGCCTGTCATTATCTTCCAAAGTTCACAAAAGAGAAAACACAAAGACCATGTTTACAAAATTGTAATGCAGTTGCTTGAACATGAACCTGAGTTTTCTGAGGTCTGTCTCAGGCTTCTGAATTGCCCGAGTTATTTTAAGATTGAATTCTGCCATCATGGAGCTGCCAGTGCTTACCAGGCCTTGGTGTTTTTCTTTACATAATTCAGTTTAGGCCTCCTCCTCCCTTCTCTTTCTAAGAGTTGGGTGTGACCAGATTACACAATGTTTTCTGAAGCTCCAGGCTTCAGTGGGAAATTGGGAGTGCTGGGCTTTTTTTCTGCCTTTCAGCCTAGGGTTGATTTAAAAATCTCTAGCAGCAAATGGAAATGGCCTATAAGGTCCTAGTAGTTTTGAAGACGGAATTCTTAAGATGCACATAACTTGTGAGTACATCGTTATTTGTATGTTGTCTTGAGCTACTGGAGAGCAGGGAATGTCCTTCACCTTTTTTGCTTTGTAGTTCTAGTGATTAGCATGGTGCCTGAAACAAATAAATGCGAACTGAGGGACATTATTCAATCAAGTGGTCTCAAACTCACATTGTGAGTGTATCTATATTAGCGCATATATTAGTATACATCAGTGTGTATCTGTATTTACATTTTTCAATTAGCAAGCGTTTATTTTGACTTCTCTTGAAAAAAATAAAATATTTCTAAGAAATATGTATTACAAAGCAAAACAAATTCCCACATTGGCTCCATCCAAAAATGTGTCTTCTACGTCTTGAGACAACCCCCCTCTAGTTTTAGATCTCTAATCTATCGTATATTTGCCCATTTCTCTAAATCTTAGTTTCTTTTCACAGAAAAGACCCAACTTACTAAAAGGGAGTGGAATGAACACTGGTTTCAGTGTCAAAAGACATGACTTTGAATATCAAGTTTGATATTTATTATCTCTGTTAGGAGCAAATATTAATATTTGTAATGAAAATATAAAAAAAAAAGTACTAGAGAAATGTAAGCTGTCATCTTATGGGGGCAGGTGGGTGGCACAGAGCTCCCAGCTTGGAGTCAGGAGTTCAAATCTGGCCCCAGACACATGATACCTGTGTGATCCTGAGCAAGTCACAGAGCCCTGTTTGCCTCAGTTTCCTCTTCTGTAAAATGAGCTGAAGAAGAAAATGACAAACTACTTAAGTATCATTGCAAGAAAACCCCAAATGGGGTCACAAAGTGTTGGTCACAACTGAAATGACTGAGCAACAAAGAACCAGAGGGCTCTATAGTATAATAGAAAGAACATTGGATTTGCAGTCAGACGTCTTAGGTTCAAATTGCCATTCACTTTGGATGAGTGGGTGACTTTGAACAAATCACTTGACCTCTCTCTGCCACAGTTCCTTCATCTGTAAAAATAAGGAGTTGGACTAATATATTTCTCAGGCCTTTTTGTACTGAAAATCCTGGGATTCTGTGGGTACATAATTTGACTTGGAGAGTTGACAAATAGTTACTATTGGTATTGGTGGGCTTTGAAATCCTTAACCTAGTTCATCCTCTGACGCTTGGGAAAGGTTTTATTCAACCCCTTTCTGATGGAAGGGAAAGGGCTCTCTTGAGAACCAATTTCTTTTTTCCATAAAGTCCTTTTTTACATGTCACCCAAATTCGTCTAGCTGCTGTCAAAGCTGTTGTCAGACCACTCTGGTTCTACTCTTGTGAAGTTCTGCCTCTCCCAAAGGAGGCTCTGATACCTCTGGCCACTTGTTCCCTTGGATCCTAAGGAGATACAGAGGTTGGATGTGTAAGGTTACTCCTTAATACTGTGTCAACCTTTCATAGGCTGCCTTTCTCCCTATCTATCCTGTGCACTTATCCTGGTACCTTATCAGGATTTTCATCTGAGTGGCCTTGATATAGGACACTGAACCTATTTCAGTTTTGTTTTGTTTTGTTCTTATGCACAACGGTAAATACAAAATTTATGTTCATATCTTAAAAAAAAAGGCTAAACATATTGAAATCTTCAATTGTGTTATTTAATCTTGGGATATTAACTTCCATCTATGATGTGATTTCCCTTGAGAAAAAAGAGCTGGAAGGAAATGTTTTACAGCATGAAATGTGTGTTTGATGATCCATGCTTCATTAAATTGGAACAGAACCCGTCATTTATTCTTCTAATGGGGACTTCAACAGTACACTCAGAGTGACAGTGCTCCTTGTTCCAGCTCTTTACTGAGAAACTCAAATCTTGTGGGAGATGGGCCAGGTGGTTGGCCCCTTCTTACCAACCTCAACATCCAAAGACTCAGTGAATTTCCTGATGCATGGCTTATCTCCAGCATCAGAAGCAGCACCTTCCTCCGACTAGGGCTGCTGCTCCTTGGAAACTATTGTCTAGGGTGACAGATCCTATTCATTTGTGACAGCCTGTCTCTGCAAGTTGCTTTGGGTCATTTTTGTTCAGGTGGGTCTTTTGACTCCTGTGGGAGAATCAAATTGTTTTCTCCTAGAAGGTTCTAATTAACTGAGAGAATGTAGGTTTTTTGAGGATAAGGACTATTTCGGTTTTGTCTTTGTATTTCCCCAATATCTTGCATATAGTAGGTGGTTAATAACTGCTTGCTGAACAAATGAATAAAGTGAGTTCCTGAAGAAAAGAGATAATTTCATTTTTTTTCTGTCCCCAAAAACTAACATATTATTTAACAGATATTTGTTGAATGAATCAAATGAGTGATCACCAGTTATAGGTAACCTTGGTTCAGTGGAAAGAGCATAGTCAGAGGGCATAGATTTTCTCACGCAGCCTCTTCACTCTCTGGTCCTCTGTTTTCTCTTCTGTACAAGGAGGGGGTTGACTAGATGATCTTTAAGGACCCTTCTAATTTTAGTTCTGATTTTATGACTTGACGTATGGCTAGTTATTCTGTATGAAATGTTTGGTGTGCATTATCTCATTTGATTCCAACAATTGTGTGGGATAGAGAATATAACTGTAACTCTATCTATTTTACCAGTGGGGAAACTGAGGCTCAAGGAGGTTAAAAGTGATTGGATGAAGGGCATACAACTAGCAAGGGACAGAGCCAGGACTCAAACTCAGGTCTTCTGACTCCAAGACCCTGTGCTCCTTGCACTAACCATGGAATGTTAGAAGGGTCCCTAGAGACCACTAGTTCAGGGATTCTGAACCTGAAATCCACCAACCTGTGGATATATTTCAGGGAGCCTCTGATTTTGTTTTTTAAAATATATATTTTGATAACTATGTCAATGTAATTGGCTTCCTTTGTAATCCTCTGTATTAAAAAACATGCATAAAATTTTAATTGTATTTATTTTGTGCATTCTGAGAAGGCTTCAGTAGACTGCCAAAGGGGTCCATGCCACACACACACACAAAAAGATGAAAAATCCTAATTCAAGCAGTTGGAGGGAAACAAGGCTAGGGGAGGGTAAATGACTTGCTCAAAATCCCACAGCAAGTTATGGGAGAAGCAATACCACAGCCTCAATCTCCTGGCTTCCGCTACGGGGCTTTTTCTATTAAGCCCTCCTCTTAAATTTCCTCTCTTCTCTATTTTTGGTGAGAACAGTCATCATCAAGTTCTTCTCTCATTTCTCATGATAGATCATTAAGAAGGAACAGAGAGGCAGCGGCTTTGGGAAATACTTCTGCCCATAGAAGTTTGCTTTTTCATGGTGCTCACTGTGAGGAGATGATGTGACAATATGTAAAAAGCAAGTGACTGTAATACCCAGAAAGGTGTAGTGGAGTAGCCTAGAAAGAAAACTTGGAAGAGAAAACCCTCTCTGCTCATTAAGACCTCCCACCCCCCAGCCACCCTAGGACTGTCCCCAAAGGAGAAGTGTGTGTCCCCTGGTTGGCATTTGGATTTAGAATTCTTTCCCCCCCTCTGCTGGGAGATTGCATTAGGAAATTTGTATGCTGTTCCTCTGCCAGTGAATTTATAGCTGTTCTTGGTCTCCCCCTCCCTCTCCCTCTAACTCTCCGCCTGGTTCAGAAGGACATATTTTTCCTTTAATGTAGCTGCGGTCTGTTGCTTTTCCCTGTAGGATTGCTAGATGAGGCACTGTTTAATCTCAGGGACTCTCTCTCTGTCTCTGTCTCTCTCTCTCTGTCTCTCTCTCTCTGTCTCTCTCTTTCTCTCTCTCTCCCTCTCTCTCTCCCCCTTTCACTCTCTCTTTCCCCCGTCCCCACCCCCAACTCTGCCCTTTTCAGACACTGTCTTGACAGGAGCTACTGTGTCTGTGTCAAATTATAAACATCGATCTGTTTTCTTCTTCATTTATATACAAATATTAGAGGGCATTTGAGATGCTTAATGATAATAAAAAGTAGAGAATACAGTGAGGAAACTTCATTCATTATTCTCTTGTGTGTGTGTGTGTGTGTGTGTGTGTGCGTGAGATCCATTAACACAATGAAATTGTAGGGGGAAAAAATAACCTGGAGGTAATAGACTTGTAATCTCTTTAATTGTTTTAACTAGATTTTCCCCAAATTACACAGGCAAACTATGCCTCAAACAGTATTGTTAAGGAGAGAATAGTATAGAAAGGAATGGAATATAAATATATGTATTTCAATAGCTCAGTGATGTCATGGAAGTAAAAATTCACTCCATCAGGGCAGATAATAGCCCATTTATGTCTTCACATCCTGGGACATTCTGGTCCACAATTTTTCAAGCATTCTCTACAAACGATCTAGCCACTATGTGGGAGACTCTTTTATTTTTAACATTAGGTGAGCACTCAAATTGTTATTTCTTTCTTTTGCTATGTGACTAGCCCAAATGTTTTGATTTCCTTTTTAAAACATTTCTGTCATTTCCTAATGGTTCTTCCCAAAATCACCTCCAGAAAGAACACTACTGTGTAATGAAAGAATACAATTAAGCAAATAAACTCAAATGCATGACTACATATACCTCATTCTACCTTGAGTTTACCACCTCTCTGGCTAGAAACAGGTGGTATTCTTCACCATTAGTCCTCTGAAATCATGATTAGCCATTGCACTGATCAGATTCCGCGAGTCTTTGGGTCATTTTTCTTTACATTGTTCCTATCTCCTTTTCTCATCATCCCTTATGGGATTTCTTGCACTTAGGTCATCATAGCATACTGCAGTCTACTTGTGCCTACCATGAAATATATATATATATACATATATATATAATATATGTATATGTGTGTATACATATATATTTCTTCACAAACAAAGATAAGCCTTCAAAGAAATGCCATATTCTGTTACAATTTATTGTGATTTCTCTCTTTTACAGGCCCCTTTCTGAGAAACCTTTATCAGATCACAACATAAACAGTGTGTGAATTGTATTTTTCTTCCCCAGGTCTTGCATCACATCTTGTCAGGGTTCTTTGATTTCCAGGTTGCCTCTAGATGTCCTTTTTTTCGCAATGGGATCATGGCCAGTTTTCAAATCAAAGTTTCTCTTAGTGACCCAGGGCATCAGATTCTAGAATAACTTTAGATTTTTTTTTTTTACTCTTAGTTCTTCTCTCTAACCTAGGGCTATCTATACACTGGCTGAAAATAAGTTCAAGATTTATGAAAAAATGGGTCAGTTCACAGTGGAAACTAGACTTCTAGGGCGTGAATTTTGCCAGCTTGCACCATGTCTCTTCCTTTTCTAATCTATCCTTCCGTATGTGAAGGGTGAAATCTGAAATAACTGAGGAAATAAAGGTTTGAGCTTCTGAGCATATTGATTTATTAAGGAATATGTGCCAACTGCATAACTGGACCCTGAAATACATGTGAGAAAACTCCTTGCATTAATCTTTAGATCTGATCAGGTTTTTAACCAATATATTCTAGTTTCTTAGTCAAGGGTCTCTAAGCAACAGGTAGAGGTGGTGCAGCTTCCCAGACACACGAGGTTAGGTTCAAACAATGCAATACAATTTTCTCATGATTTCCATAATTGAATAAAGTTTTCTTATAAGACAGAAATTGGACTAGACTCATAACTGAATAGAAAGAGAACTGAGCTCAATCCAGAATTGGGTCACAAGATGGAGTCAGTCTGGTTCACTGTTTAAGTAATCTTTCTAATGCAGTCCTGTGATCAGGTTACTCCTCTACTCAAAAATAGTGGCTCCTTGTTGCCTACTAAACAAATATTAAGCCTGACCCAGGGATTCCAGGACCTCCTCTATCTGCTTTCAACACATTATAATGTAAGCCCCTTGTGGGCAGGGAGTTTTTGGGCTTTTTTTTGTATTCCCAGAGTCAACATTGTAGACATGAAGGACTTTGGGACCTGGACCCCAGACAACATAACCCAGATGCTGAACTTTCCCACACATCTTCCCCTAGATACTTAACAGTCCTTTCAACTATCTTTCACTGTGGCCTAACCCAGCCCAAACCTGAATTCTCTGTTACCTCTGGATTGGTCCAGAGGCTATTCACCACTCCTTAATCCCATCCAAATCTTCCCCATCAGCCTTGTCCAGATCAAATGCATGGATTCGCTAGGAATCTTGTGTACCCTAACCAGTGTTTTAATAAACTACCTGGACTGAAAGAACGGTTGAGTGGTTGAATTCTTTTAAGGTAGACCCATACCCTAAAGGTTCCCAAGATCCCTAGACTGCAACAGACACACAAAAAAATACTTTGTTGAATGAATTAACTTGCCTTTTCAGTTTCATCTCATACAACTCTCCTCTGCATATTCTATATTCTGATTAGGTGATTCTCTTTATTCTCCTGTCTTCTCCCATCCCTATGTCTTCACTCAAACTGCATTCTCTCTCCCTCACACTTGGAAATGACATCTTCCATCTCATGCCTTCCTTCAGGGTAAAATTAAAAAATTCTTACTCCATGAAGCCTTTTTTGTCTCTACTATCCCCAGTGAAAATGATCTCTCTCTTTCTCCCTTGTCTAGTTATTCTTTGCTAGGATTCCTCCTTTGCCCATCTTCTCAGAGTTTACCTTGTTTCACAGTAATTTGTTTACATTACATTCAATTTAACAAACATTTATGAAGGTCCTGCTATGTGCTAGAGCTTGGGATACAAAGATACAAGGGGAAAAGTCTCTGCTAACAAAGAGCTAGCATTCCAATGGTGGGAGACAATATGTTCACAAATAAGTGTTACACAAAGAAATCTCGAGAGGGAGAGTGACCTAGTGACTAGGGAGATCAGAAAGGCTTGGTGTGAGAAGTGGTGCCTGAAATGATTCTTGAAGGAAGGTAGAATTTGTAAAGACATAGATGGAGAGGGATGGTTGGTGGCCTTTTCAAATGAACAGAAGTGAGAAATCATTTGTCAAGTTTGAGAAACAGTTACTAACCTAGTTTGACTGAAGTATGGTTTGTGAAGGGCAGTAGCACAAAATAAGACTAGGAAAAGTAGGTTGGAGTCAGATGGTAGAGGGCCTTAAATGTTACATTGAGGAGTTTGTATTTTATCCTCTAAGAGGTGATGGGGACCTACTGAAGGTTTTGAGCAGTGAAGTAATAATATGATTGGGTTTTTGTTTTAGCAAAGTTCTTTTGGCAACTGTATGGAACATGGATTGAAGAAGGAAGAAATTGGAAACAGGGAGGCAAATGAGGAGATGATTGCTATAGTCCAGAAAAGAAATAATGAAGACCTGAATACGAGGTAGGTATGGGAGTGGAAATAAGGGTTCAAATTTGACAAATATGGAGACAGAACCAATGAGACTTGACAGTTATTTAAATGTGGGGAGTGAAGAAGTGCAAGGAATCAAAGATGATTTTGAGGATATAAATCTAGGGTGACTGGGAGGATGGTGCCTCAGTAGAAATAAGAAAATTTGGATGGATGAATTTTTAAAAAATTTTTGATAGGGATGAGGGGGCAGTTATTCAGTTGTTTTAGGATCAAGTTTGGGGTGCCTATAAGATATCCAGGACAGGATGTCCAGCAAGGAGTTGATGATTTGTGATTAGAATTCAGGGAAATTGGAGCTGGATATATAGATTTGGAAACCATCTGAGTAGAGACAATAATTGAACCCATGGGAACTGACAAGATCACAAAGAGAGAACCTATAGAACAAAGAGAAGACTGCCTAGGTCTGAGGCCTAGGAGACATTAATCCCCAAGGGATGGAAACAGGTTGATTTATTCTCTTAAATGAAAAAGTATCAGGTGGATAGGAGGACTCAACAGAATTTCAGTTTGGAGACTATCTAGGCCAATCTATATCTGAATAAGAGTCTGTATCCAGGAAATGATCATTCAGTATTTGCTTGTTGAATTTCAGGAAAGGGGAACACACTTTTTCCTGAGGTAGCTGATTTTATTTTTGGATAACTGCAATTGTTAGAAATTTTTTCCTTACAATTTTTCTCTTTGTAACTTCTATCTTTTCTTGTCCTTTGGGACCAAGAAATACAAGGTAGAACCCTTTTCTCTGTGATGACCCTTCAAATACTTGAAAACAGCTACCATAATCTTCTCTTCTTCAGGCTACATATACCCAGGATCTTCATGTTGGCATGATTTTCATTCCTTTAACCATCCTAATCACCTTAGCTTATCGGTGACTTTCCCAGTGATTCCCAGAATAGAACAGATATGATTTAACCAGAGGAAAATTTAGGAAAACTATCATCTCCCTAGCCTGTAGATTTCATTAGGATTTTTGTCTTATATTGGTCTTGCAGTCCACTAAACCCTCCAGATCTTTCTCAAAGTATTATCTAGGGATGCTAATCAATCATGAAGATGACTTTTTTTGGAACTCAGATATAAGACTTTATATTAATTCCTGCTAAATTTTCTTTTATTATATTTGGCTCCAAATCTGTCAAGCCAATTGACTTTCTTTTGAATTCTTATTCTGTCATCCATTATGTTAGCTATCTCTCCCAGCTTTGGGTTATCTGCAGATTTGATAAGCTTGCCAGTTATGCCTTTAACTAAGTCATTAGCAAAAATATTAAATAATAGGGTTAAATACAGTCCCCTTGGGCACTCTACTAGATTGTTGTTCTGTCATTTTAGTCATATCCACCTCTTTCTCTTGACTCCAATTTGGGTTTTATTGGCAAAGATACTAGATAACAGTTCATTTTATACTGGAGGAAACTGAGGCAAATGGGGTTAAGTGAGTTACCCAGGATGACCCAGCTATTAAGCTTTGAACTCAGATTTTTCTGACTCTATCCACTACACCACCTAGCTTGCTTATTCTACAACTCTTGACATTGCTGCATGACTGACTATTCTTTCTGTCAGTTCCAAATCCACCTAACTGTATCCTTGTCTAATCTTTATTATTCTATTGTTTTCATAACAACAGCTTGAGAGATTTTGCTAAGTGTTTTGTTGAAACCTAGATAAACAATGACAGTCCTCTGACCTAGCAGTTTAACAATCCCGTCAGAAAGAGAAATGAATTGAGGCATGGCCTGTTCTTGCCAGGAACCCTGCTTCCTTTTTTAAATGTTCACAAACCACTCTTCCTGATGAAGCCATACTGGCTACTGGTGCTTACCGCTTCCTTTTCTAAATGTTTGCTATCCAACATTTTAATAATATTTGCTTTGACTTTGCCAGTCGTGTTGTTTTCATTTTCTACTTCCTTTCCTTTTGAAAAATTTGAGATTTTTACTTTTTGTATGTCTTGTGGGATTAGAGACAATCCATAATCTTTCAAAGATTGCTGACATCTGATAGCTCTTTTAATACCCTAGGATGTCTTTCATCTGGATCTGATTATTTGAACTCATTATCTCCTGACTTTTCTTGGGTTTCAATTTCCTATTAGCCATTTTTGCATTCTTTGGCAGAGAAAATAAATCTAACATACAAACAGTTTTATTTTCTCTCTTGTCAGTAATAGAAATCACAGACATTTTCATATCACATTAGGGTTGTTGCAGATATCTTAAACTATTGTTTATACTCATCACTACTTCAAAGTTGTTGTAGTTATTCTGTCTGCTGTTAGATCATACACACAATCTTCCTGTTTTATGGATACTTGTTCACATAACTTGCCGATTAGAGGGCAATTCTGTGCTGCATAGTCGTTCAACCACCACTTGGCACATGTTCTCTCACATGTGAGATACTAATATGTCACATATTTGTTTATTAGTATTTTGAGAATCCTATTTTAATGTAACTGACTTCCTTTGTAATTCTGTGGATTTTATTTGAGGCATTTAAAAACATTATTTGAGGGAGAGACTTAGGAATTCATATTGTGGTGTGGGATAAAAAGACCCTTACTCAAAATCTTAAATAAATGAAGAGGCTTCTCAATAAGAACAGAAAGAAAAGGATTTATTACAATTCTCGAGAAAGGGACGTCCTTCCACCAGGTCGGGGAACCTGGTGGAGGGAGGCAACTTACAGAAATTGAAGCACAATTTTTATACCCTAACGCAGAGAATCCTACCTCCTTCAGGTTTCCAAGGACAGAGGCCTTATGGATGAGAAATTTTATTTAGAAAGTTCAATATTCCCTATATTTTTATTATGAAAAGTCTTCACAATCTCCTCATCTCACTCAGTGGTAAGACAATCCTGAGCCTACCCTATTATCATACCCCAGAGCATGATTGTCTCCGCTGAGGGAACAGGGGCAAGCTAGCTTTTGCCACCAATGCACTTGGTGTTCCTTGTTCAAACAACCTGATGAGTCACTAGAGCATTTGCTTCTAAGGGCATGGTCTAATGAAGCCAATTTCAACACTCTTTGAAGCCAAACTTGTCTTGGGGAGCTCTCTAAGGACTTCCTTCCACACAGTTAGCTAAAATCAATTAACAGTTTTGGAAGGACATATACTTTGTCCCTTTTTAGGAGGCTGAGATGGGTAGTTAATCAATCATACTTGACCCTTTAAAGATGAATTTCTATTGCAGCTGGCTCCCTGATGTGGGTTTATATGCTTTTGGTTCGGAAGTGGGTCTATTGCCAAGCTGGACACGGGGGCTGTGATGTTCTGTTGCCACCAGTGGAAGACCGCATGATCTCAGAGGCAGAGGCAGTTACTTCTGCTGGCCTGTGCTCCTTATGCCAGTCAGAAAACCCTCCGTTTGAACAAGTATGGTTTGATCCCATATCATTCCTCATCTTTTTTCAATTAGAAAACTGATTCTATTGCACCCTTCCGCCATTTTAGGGCAAGAAGTTTGCCAGCTGGTGGCACAGTGGATAGATTTTTTGGGGCCTCTAGTCAGGAAGACCTGAATTCAAATCCAATATCAGATACTTACTAGTTGTATGACTCAGGGCAAGTCATTTAACTTTTATTTGCTTTAGTTTCTTCAACTGTGAAATGGGGATAATAGCATTTACCTCCCAGGTTTGTTATGAGTCTCAAAGGAAATAAATTTTGTTAAAAAAAAAAAAGTGCTTAGCACAGTGTCTGGCACATAATAGGTGATACACAAATGCTTATTCACCCCCACCACCACCCCTGTAGTTGATACCTTTTCAGACTATGACATTTGGTGCCAGTCAATTCTACCATAACAGCAACCAACAAAAATCTCACAGAACATATGCTCCTTCCTTATCCCCCTCCACTTATGATCAGGAGACCAACTTTACCCCAAAGGAGGTCCAAATTGGGCCCACTGCCATAATATGTACTGAGTTTTCTACTTTCCATATAATCTTTTTTTTCTTCTTTTTAAAAATTTTTCTAAAACTTAAATGCTCAGAAAGAAAAGGAAAAAAAACATACTATGAACTTAAATGCAAAATAAGGAAAAAATGTCATGTGCACAACAGAATGCAAAAGAGGATTCAAAATATATAGCAATAAATTTCCATTTCAAGAAAGCCTATGCAATAAATACTACATGTTGAGTTGAGAGCTATCCATCTTTTCTTTGCTTCCCTGTAAGTTTTCTTTTGTTCTCTGCTGTGTACTTTTCACTTTGTTCTTTGTTTCCCCTCCCTCCTCACCTTCCTAGAAGGCTACAATTAAGTCATGGATATATTTATATAAAGATATATACATACACATATACATACATATGCATATATACATGTATACACACACACACATACATATGAACATATTCTTTTCCTAACAAATTCTACTCCTGATCTTTGTTTTATGTTTGTGTGTATCTTATTTCCTACCCCTCCTTACTCCTTTACTTCACTTCTACTGGCTACTTTGCCCTCCTGTTACTTAAATCCTCTCTGCCCTTGCCCTTCCATTCCCATTAATCTAAACATCCTTCTATACCCTTCCTTTAACCTATTCCCTTACCCTCCCCTCTAGAGATTCCCTCCCTTATCCTCTTCCCTCTCCCTGTCTCCTTAGCATTTTACTTCTTTTTGAATTTAAGAGATTTTTATATCCTAGATATATATGTATTGTTCCCTCTTGAACCTATTTCTGATGAAAGTAGGTTTCTGGAACTACCAGCTTTCCTCCCCCATCTAATTCTTCTGTGTTGATTCTCTTACCATATAATCCTCAGGCAGCTAGTGCTATTGAATGGAGTCTTGAAACAAATGGTTTGACTCTGTGTCCCTGACTACGAGGGTTGGGTGTCTTACCTCCCAAAAGGCTGCATTGCTAATTTGAATAGGAAGATCTTCCCCATTCATTAATAGGTCCATGTTACCTGCTTAAATCACCTGGAAGCTTAAGTCACATGTAGTGGGAGATGCTTGCTAAACAGGTAGAACAGGAAAGGTGGAGCAGAACTGGGAGGAAGTTGGTGAGAGCAGTTGTGGTGGAGGAGAGAGGATTAAGTCCAGCAGGCACAACTAGGCTCATAAGTGTTTGCTTGTGGGAAGGCACCAGGAAGGGGGTGGTATTAGGAGTGGGGGAAGTCTTGGGAATGCCTTTGTCCTCAGCAGTGCCAATGTGCGTTGACTTCTTGGCTGCTATGACGGATTTGGCTTTCTGGTGTTGGGATTTGGCTTTCTAGTGTCTGAATAAATGTTTTTCTTCTGCCATCTACATGGAGAGTCTTTTATACTTTGTGATACAGAACTACATCAGCATATTCATAGCCATCCTCAGTGCTGAGAATATTGCCTGGAGATACAAGGGCATGTTCTAAATTTAACACAAGTCTTCCCAGAAAGGAAGAAGGCTCTCTATCCAGTAGTTTCTTGGTTCCAGCCTCCATGAAGATCTACCTGATATTGGAAATGTTATGGTTGATCTCTCAAGTCCTTCTTTGTTCCACTCCATGCTAGGAGTCATCTGAGTCTCAAGGTCCCTATTCCCTCAGGGGGTTCCATATACCTTGGGGAAGTAGGTCAGGTCCTCCTCAGTTGGCAGGTCTCTTCCCCCAGGATGATTCAGACAACTCCTTCCCTTCGAGGGCTTAGAAGACCATGGGGTGGAATTGTTGGAAGGTGCCCTGCTTTTTAATGATATGAGAAAGATGAAACTATCTCTGCATAATGTTGATAATTATCAGTTTACATAGAAGAAAGGAGATCCCTTAGCCCATTCTGTGGCAATTCTGAGTCCTTGCATCAAGGCAAGGGATAGTCACTACTCAGCCCCTACAGAAGCAGGGGACAGTATTTTAACAGAGGTCTTTAAAGGGACAAATATTTGGTATTATGATGGAACCCCCAGGAAGAAGGCAGTTTTGGTAGGTAGGTCTGGGAATACTGGGTGGATGGTGGTATGAGGAGAACTTCAGTATGAAATTAGATCCTGATATAGGTTGCATGCTAGAGACTTATGGCTAAAGTGACTAATAAAACACTGTTATTATAGATGACCCTAATGGAAGATGAATTATTAACTATGCTAGAAGTGTTCCTGATGCTCCTGGTGCTGCTCCAGCTCATTGTCACCACCTTTCATTAAGAGACCCACTGTGACCTGCAAAGATTTGTCAAAATTCACAGTATAAACCAGACTATTGAAACCTGAGACTTGTCTTCCAAAGTAAGGAGGAAGAGCCTAGGACCTCTAATTTTTATTTTCCACATTTCTTTTCCTCTCTCATTATGGTGATGTCTTGAGAAGGAGGTGTAATTTTTAAAATTTTGTTCTTTTTCCCTTTAATACTTTTTAAGAGGACTATGATAACTGCTCTCCCTCTGTCCACATAGGGAATCATACCCTTACCTGCAGGTGCTCTGCCCAAAGGGATATAAATTGTGATAGCTGAAACCTAGCAAGATATCTTGGGGTTTATGGGCTAGATTTCTTTTTTGTGGACCATACCTTAAACCCAGATCACTCTGGTTCTCATTGAATGGGCAACAATAGGTATCAGTCCAAGCCTGACTTGGTCGTTGTTTGGATTCTGATGGCTCAGAGTGTGCATAAGTAGCAATTTATTCTGTTTTGGCCAGAAACCTTGAGGGTCTTTCCCTCCCAAATAGATTTTATTTTTTTGACTAGGTAAATGAGATCATTCATTGCCTCATTTTTGTCTAGCCTTAATTACTGTATGGCTCTTGCCTCGGAAAAACTGAAACCTGGGAAAAACAGCTTAAAAAGGTCAAGGCCCCCCACTACATTCAGGGCCGTCTCCAGTCATCTTGATCTATATCTTGCCACTGGAACCAGATGACTCCAGAGGAGTAAGGCTGGTGACTCGGCAGAGCCCTCCCTAACTTAAATCCAATTCACTTGCAAGTCTTACATCTTCTTCCTGATGTCATGGTCTTTTTTGAGAATGAAGGACAAACAAGATGATAACTGTCTAGGAAATGTCCTAAAAAAAATTTAAATGGTAGAAGACCTTCTAGAAAATCCTTAGGACCTTGCCACTATAGGGTGGTGTGCAATAGGACTAATATCTAGCCCATGGCTCCCTTTTCCTCCTCTCCAATATAGGTTAGGCTCATAACTGCCCCCTTACTTCTCAGGAATTAGTTTTCCCTAAAATACTATATAACTGTTCCTGGGAACTCTTTGGTACCAGACTCCTTTAATAGCTTCTTAGTCACCTTAAGATCTTTCCAGACTTAGTGGGTGACCTGAGACCACATAATTTACCATATTCTACCCTGATGACTAAATGAGAGTCCACAAAGAGATGAGAAAAGTCACATATACCAAAGATGAAATTAAGGGCTATTTTATCCTTGCGAATTTTCTTTCCTTGCTATAGTGAAGTAAACCCCTTATGTTAACTTTTCAATGAGCCATGAATATCTGATTTCATCTTAACACTGAACCTGAACTAACAGGGATATCAGTCCCACCCCTAATAGGCATATCCTTTCTCTGAACACTTTCTAATCTGGTCACCTACAGTGCATGTCAGACTGTGAAATTCTCCATTATTGGAAATTATAAGACTGAGTGGTAACTTTCCCCTCAGAGTTCCCCAGTTACTTTTTGTGGGTAAGAGTAAAGTTTCCCCATGGCTTCTTTTGAAGAATGAAATTATTATTAATGCATTTTAGGAAGTTATTAGCTGCTCTGATTTGAGGAGAGACAGAAAGACAGAAACAGAAAGACACCGAGACACAGAGAGAGAAAATGAGAAAACACACACACACACACACACACACACACACACACACCACACAGAATTCCAACAGATGTCCAGATAATTAAAGTTCCCCATTTTTCCTCTATCATTCTTCCATTCCAACCTTCTGATCTGTTCCCCCAATTTTGCCATCTATTTCCTCTTTTTATAAATGTAGTCTGTAGTGTGGTCTTAATAGTAGATTCCCTGTCCTTTTTAGGTTTTAGTGACATGGCTTTCCTTGTTCTTTTACCTATCTCTTTTGTTTTCCAGTCTCTGTTGCTGGATCATTGTATTATACCTCTTAACTTTGTTTGCCTTAAAACTCTGTCCTAGGGCCTCTCTTACACTCTATCTACACTCTTTTTTTTCTTGGTTACCTTATTAGCTCCCAAAGGCTTAATTGTCATGTCTATGCAGATGACTATATAACATAATACTAACTTCTGTTCTGATCTTCAACCTTTTATCACTAATTGCCTATTAGACATTTCAACTTGTTTGTACCAGAGACATCTCAGATTTAACATGCATTTTAAAAAAAGTCATTATCTCCTCTCCAGCCTCTCAATCCACCCTTCCTCCAAATATCTTGTTTCTGTAGAATACCACTATCTAATCTTTTTTTTATGTAGAAAAGCAATTTATTTCATCATAAGCATTTACAGTTAGTCATGGACAGTAACAGGCTGTTGGTTGGACAAGTTACCCCAAAGGACATTATATAAAATGAGTGGTCAAGGACTAATTCCATTCATGTGGGGTTTGTTGAAAGAAAATATTTTTAAAGAAAGAAAAAAGGAGGAAAAGAAGCCATTCAGAATTAATTTTTTAATTTTATTTTTAGTTTATAGAATAAAATAAGTATTTCCACAACATGGTACAATAAAAAAAAAGATGATTGCACATGAAATTGCAAATGTACTATGTACAGTTAACTATTCCTTTAAAAATACAACAAAATAATCACTTAAATGTCTTTTTTCTTCCCTTCCTCCTTCCCCTATCCTAGAGACCCCCACACACACTCACTCACACACACACACACACACATACACACACACACACACATAATCATTCATTATCAGTTTTTTCTCTGGATGCAAATAATATCTTTCTTCATAGGCCCTTTATAGTTAATTTAAAAGAATTAATTTTAAAAAGCATATGTCAGTTACCAATTGCTGTTTTCAGATTACTAGGCAGTCTCCCAGTGGTACATCTGTCAGGTAAAAACATACAACTTTTTTATAACCTGTTGATTCCAAGTTAAAAAAAAAACCACAGAAAGGAAAGAAATAATATGAAAACATAGTTAAAAATTTACTGGAGAGCAAAACTATATGACAAAGTGAACAAAGATATTTCAGAGATATAGGTACAACATGTCACATGATCATATGTTCCCCACCAGATAAGGAGTGGAAGGAGAGAGTGAATAGTCCCTAGGGAAGAAAAATAATAAGAAATTTTAAATTTTTAATAAGAAATTTTGAATTTACAGAAGAAACCAGCAGGAGTAGGCCAATCTACAACAGCGATGGTCTGTACCCTAGAAGGTTAGCCATGCCAGTTTTAGTCTTTGAGTCTCTATAAAGGGGGGAAACATTTCACACATCTTATAATGCTAATACTTCAGTGGCTCAGACTCCTCACTGGATATAAATCCCACCCCATCCTAATTTTACTTAAATTAGCTTGAAAAACTTGCAGTTACAGCACAGGAAGAAAAATAAAACAATCACGGTCCATTTCCTGTGGCTAAATCAAATTTTAGAGCTGTATTTTCTCATAAAAAGTCCTTGGAAAAAAATTAAATATGAGTCTGTGGCTCTGCTGAGTTAAGCCCCTCACAAAAGTCAGAAATCATTCACTCTCTGGGTTAACAGGTGCTATAGAAAAATGTCTGGACAAAAACCCCTTAAAACCAATGTTAAATCAATTTCAGGTTGGGAAGAAAGGGAAGTCTAAAAATCATCACCAATGTAGACATGTCTAGGACCCCTGTCCCTCTGGATTCACATTTCCTTCAGGGTCTTCATTATTGTATATGTTCTCAGATATGATAATGTTTTTCAAGGTTTTTAGTAATATTTTCATTAGTCTACACAGAAGAAGAATTATCTGGACTGAGCATTAATAGCTTTGGCTAAGATCACAAATTCTGTCATTGGAAGAGCTATTTGCCAGAATTCATGATATTGTTTTCTGATACAGAAAAATAACCCAAGGTTCATTGGCATTCCAGGAGAAATCAGATAGCTTGGCAATGTGACTGCCATGGATATAAAGAACAATTCTGGTGGCCATCTTCTGTATCTTCAGGGGACTGCTCCTCTCCAATTTAATCAAGTCCCAGACATTTAGCCTGTGGTTAATGCCACTGGAAACCAAGATAATTTCATTGTGAGGAGACCATTGAACCGGGAATACTTCATCCTTATGTGATTCAAAGGAATGTAAATTCAGTTTTAGAATTCTAAAATCCCACAATGCAATTGTTGTATCAGCTGATCCCACATGGCAAGAATGAACTCACTATAAGGATTGAAAGAGAGATAATTTACTTCAGGAGTGTGGGCATCCACTGAGTGGCTTGGTTTAGAAGTATTGTTTGACCATGTTTCCCAGATCTTAAGCTTCTGATCCTCAGCAACTGATCCAAAGAGAGATTTATAGAGAAGGTGCCAAGAAACCTCTTTGACTACTGCTGTGTGTCCTGTGAATATGGTCTTTGCATTCGCTACTTTTCCATCCTTTGGAACTGCACTGATGTCCCACAAGCAAATGATACGCACTTAGTGGATGCACTAAGCAAATGCCCACTGAGATTTGGGTTCCATAATAGCCCACAGCCCTCCTTGTGATGTCCACAGAGACATAAGTCTGGGTTACACTCCCCAAAAGGGTCTAGTTTTGAAGGGAGCTTGGTGTAGTTGAAAACAAGTATGCCACTCAAAAAAGTCCTTGCTGTGATGATGCAAGGATTCTGGAACAAGGTTCTGTTCACTTCTCCTTCATGGTTAATTTTGATTTCAATTTCAGTTTTCCCACTAACTGAGCCAAGCCTACAAATTCTTTCTCAATGCCATAGAAAGAGGCATCAAACTGAGCATCATTACTGGGGAGCTGCTCACTGGCTATCACAAGATGGTTGTGTTCATCTGATGTGTGTGTGCCCAGGACAAGTGGATGAAGACTGAAATCTTTCCCTTCAGGTATGATTATGTCTGGAAGCCACTGTGCAATCAGACTGGGCTACTCTGAAGCATGGGTCATCACTAAATCATAGAAAAAAGGAGTATTTTTTTCCATATTTTATACTCCTCATTGATCACTCTTTCTTCTACAGCAGCATGAAAAGCTGCTTCTTTGTTGTCCATGGTAAGCAGAGAAGCTGATAGGTGGACCGACAGATGGAATGACGAGTGGAGGGCCTGAGGGCTCCTGGGATTGTGGCCCACTACCTAGTCTTCTAGGTACCTAAACTTGACATTATCTTCTACTTCTCATTCTCCCTCATCTCATACATAGATCAGTTGCCAAATCTTGTTGTTTTTACCTCTGCAATAGCTCTTAGATCTGACCTTTTAATTCTGTTTGCACAATCACCACCTTAGTTCAAACCCTCATCATTTTAATCTAGACAATTGTAACAGCCTCTGAATTGGTCTTCCTACTTCAACCCTCTCCCTCAACTTAATTCATCCTCCACAAAGCTATCAAAATAATTTTCCCTATGTGCAGAGCTTATCACATCACTCCCTACTCAATAAACTCAAGTGGTTCCCTGTTGCCTTTAGGATAAAAGGTAAACTCCTCTGTTTGGTTTTTAAAATCCTTTACAAGTTGACTTTCCAACTTTTTTCTTTCCAGCCTCATTATATGTTACTTCCATCCTTTTGCATTCCATAGTCCCACTAAACTAGCTTTCTCTCTGTTCCTCATACACAGCACTCTGTCTCTTGATTCTGTGATTTTGTACTGGCTCACACCTATGCCAAAAATGTACTCCCTTCTCTTCTCTGCCCTATAAAATCACATCTTTCAAAATGAAGTTCAAAAACCACCATTCACAATCATATCTGTCACAGGGTCCCTTCGCTTCCTGGGATCCTGTCTCCCTAAATATATTGTATTTAAGCACCTTTTATTTGCTTTGCATTTTTCCATATATATTTAGTCTGTATATATGTATTTATATGTATATATGTTGATATAATATAAGCTCATTGAGAACGGGGACTGTTTAATTTTTATCTTTGTATTACCAGTGCCTAGGACTGGCATATAGGAAGTGTTTAATAAATGCTTATTGAATGCTTGACAGCATCACTTCTTTACTGTCACTTTTGGTTTTTACCTAAATGCCCACCACTGAGAAAGACAACATGGTATAATGGTTAGAGAGCTTGCATCAAAACCAGGAAGACAAGAGGTCAGGTGTAAGGGGCCCAGAGGGTCCCAGGGGGTGCAAGTCAGAGGCAAAGCCTGTTCCCGTGGGAACGGTGCTGATGCGCACCCTGGCAGAAGCTCTGTGTGACCCTGGAACCTGATGTTCCTGCAGATACCAATGTCCTGTACAGTAACGTTACAAGTGAGCCTGGGAACCCAGGAACTAGCTGCAGGAACAAGATAAGCTTTCTTCCTTACTGCGGGTGTAAGGATGTGGAACAGTCATGAGATGGTGAAGTAATGGGATGAGCTCAGCATGTATGTGATTGGTGGATCAGCCTTTATAAACCCTAACCCTCAGCTGAATAGAGAGAGTTGTTGCCTGGATCATCTTGTCTCCAGTCTCCTTCCTTCGGGGCCCACAGAGTGGAAGCCTGTGGGTCGGGGGGATCCAGGGGTTCGGGCTCTGACCCCGAACAATTGGCGCCCGAACAGAGACCGGAAGGGAAACCGAGGTCCCCCTGCAAGGCGTGGGCTCGGAATCGCACGAGAGTGATGCCACCTGCATGCTCCAGTCAGTGCCCCGGTGGTTCTGTGGAGCTTGGGAGAGACGTGCACTCGGCTGACTGGGACAAGAAGAAGAAAGTTACAGACTGTGAGTAACCCTGCTTATAGATAAAACAGGTAGAGAGCTTAGTCCAGAGAGATTATATCCAAAGCTACAGAAAAAACGAACAGGAACTTATACAGATGGCAGAATGGCTATGACAGGATTGCCCAGAACTGCAGGAGTGGAAGAGATGATGCAAAGGTGTGAAGATGTAGGTTCGGTAACATTCGCAGCTCATGTGAAGGAACAGGTAAAGAGACAGTATAGAACTGAAGCTGCCAGCATGAGACAAGGACAGAAATGTTATAGCTGTGGAAAAACAGGTCATTTTAAACAAGACTGTAGGAGCAGGCCAGGAGTGAGGCCTAAAACACCATGCCCAAAGCGTAGAAGAAAGGGTCATTGGCCCTCAGAATGCCGAGGAGCCCTGCCACAACAATACTCTGGCCCAGGACCTGAAGGAGGGACAAACCTGACAGCATGGAGAGCCAAGCCCAACAAGGAGACTCAACGCCTCAGACAATGGTACCGAGTGGCCACAGTGAAAGAAAGAAAGCCACATACCTAGGTTGTACATAGTGTCTGTATCTGTGTTCTGTCTTTCTGTATTTTGTGTGCCTGTGTTTGTGTGTTAATACCGCCGATGCCCTTGTGCTGGTTGGAATGCAGTTATCTCTTTTCCTCCCCCTCTGTTTCTCTCTCTCTGATGGCTGCAGCATCAGGGAAGAGAATGGGAGAGAGAAAGAGAGGAACTCCTCTTGTTTAGTTTCTGTGACTGCTAAAGTCAGTTCAGGTCAGGTCAGAAACACGTACCAAGAAACAATGTATGTACAGTTTTAGTAGGGGCTGCTATCTAAGCCCACTAGAATAACTTGGGTAGTACCTTGAAAAGTTGTTGGTAAAATTCTCTCTCTCTTTCTACCTTTTAACCCTGGCCAGGTTGTGAAGGTGGGGAGACAGACCAGAAATTGGGGAACTTTTTCCCCTCATCTTATGGAGGCAACCCAACTAGTGTTTTAATCATCTCATGTCTCACCAAAAAGAGAATAAGTTTCTTTGCTGTAATTGTTTTAAGTGTATGATGTCACTTCTCATTGGATAGTTCAGACAGGGCAGATTCACAAAGTTTTGGGGACTGGGGTAAGTACAGGGACCGAAGGCCCCCCGTAGCTGGGAAGAAGGACCAAACGCCCGTAAGCGAGTAAGGTGAGCCCCGCTGGGAGCGGGAAGAAGTCGCTGTTCATCAGCGCAGAGATCCCCGCTGACCGCGGGAAGAAGTCGCTGCCAGGCAGCGCAGAGATCCCCGCTAACCGCGGGAAGAAGTCGCTGGACAGCCAGCGCGAGTCCCTCACTGCGTGCAGTGGGGAGACGGGGGAGCCCCGCTGGGAGCGGGAAGAAGACGCTGTTAGACAGCGCAGTGAGCCCGCGCGCGCAGCGGGAAGAAGTCGCCGTCAGCCGGCGCAGAGATCCCCACGCGCGTAGTGGGAAGAAGTCGCTGATTAACAGCGCAGAGAGAGCCTCGCAGGAAGCGGGAAGAAGTCGCTGGGTAGCAGCGCCTCGCAGTTAAACGGGAACCATGGGTCAGGGGTATAGTGTCCCACTGATCAAGCCTGAGGAGAAGGCAGTGCTTGCTAGTCACTTATGAGTGTATATTGGAAATGTAAATAATGGTACCTACAGTTCACTGTTTGGGTTACTATTGTGTTCCTAAACTGTAATAACACTGTCTTGTATTGTACATTAAGTGATCGTGGTATTCCAGAAATTGTGTTACAAAAGGCTAGAGATGTTGGGAAGCTCGTGTAAAGCAAGTTATGTTATTGTAAACTTTACCTGTCCTGTACCCTTGTCTTATAGTGTTATGTGATTGCCCTTCAGAGTAACCAGGTATTTTCCCCCTACGTTTTGCAGTGCTAGACTGGTTCTGCCCATTCAGAACAGTCCTCCTATATGTTTGGGGTTTGGCAAGCATGGGATCCATACCAATTCCTTTTAGTTTGTAAAACTGCCAAGGCCTCTTTCATGTGGACAAGGTCATCAGTCCCAAGAAAGATATTTGTTTAGCTTATATAATTCATAAACAATGAATGTGACTTGCTCAATAGTTGTAATAGATAGAAAAGATTTTTAATAATTGACTTTTACATCAGGACAAGTTTTAAATTTGAGTAGGAAGGATTGTAAATGAAATCCCATATGTATGTGAGCCCTGTTAATCTTCATTGCTTATTGCAACTCCATGAGTATAGAAAGAACTGTGTCTGGTTCTGAGCTGTGAGCAGTGAAACTTGCTGTTTAAGGTAAAGGCATTTGGGGCTATAGCTAGTTTCATTTTACGTTTGAGTTTGAATTTGGGTATCGTTGCTTGCATTAAATCAGTATCTGAGAGAATTGCCACAAGTTACTCAGAAGGACTGTGATCCTGCACTGTTAACAGGTGAAGTTTGTATCTGGATAGGAAACACCGAGGGGACAATTCTAGACTCACTCTAGGATGGGATCCTCCTGGTCAGTTTTTCCCTTGTGTCCTGGAAAAAGGAATGTTTCTCACCTGACTATTCCTGAGTCTGGCTATGGAATAGATACTGCATGGTTTGGAGTATTGCACTGTTACCCAATTCAAACAGAGTCAAGGATGTTTTATCCTGTCTTATTTGGTATGCCACATGTCCCTGCTTTTCCTTCTATAGCAAATTTCTCTGAATATAGCAAGTGACCAGCAACATATGTGAGCCCTTTTGTACTGGGAACACCAATATTAGTTTTATCGGAACACTGATATTATTTACCTGAACTTGGTATGATCAAACATTTCTGTACATTCCTTTCACCCTAAGATGTCCTCATTGTGTAGAAGCATTTTAAAAGAAGTACCATTTTTCTGTACTCAGTCTTATACTGTTACCAACACGAAATTCCCCTGCGCCTTTTCCCTGGGCATTCTGTGATGATTACGGCTTTGGTTCATTTGAGGAATGTTACTTTCGCTTTCCCTATCATTGTAAACGGTTTTGTCTTCAAGTGACACTGTTGTAAAGGCACCGGACAGATTTCTGGAAGATGTGCTGCAGCAGAAAAGATCTTGCTATTTTGACACGCAAAGGTTGAAATCCATGTGTGCATGTATTCTCCACTTCATTTCTACGAGTTTTCTTCCAGCATGGACATAAACAAGCCTGTGCAACATTGCTGGACGTCTCTTCAGTTGTGCAGTTCGAGTTAGGGGTCTCTTTTGTGTATGGCCCTACAGCTCTGGTAGTGACGCTATGCCTTGTGTGCTACCTGTCTGTGGTAGGAAGGTTGTGGAAGGTAAAGCAGTCTGGATGGTGGGTTCAACAGCTTTGGATGCATAACAGGTTTGATTGACACTAGGGAAAGCAGACGGGAAGGTGGGGTGTGTGGGGTCATCAAGGTCCTTCATATCCCCCGATCGTTGCTCCAGGTACTTTTGTGCCAGTTTCAGGGGGTTTAAGCATGTAGGGACAGTGTGGGGACGTATGTTCAGAAGACAGCAGAATGATGTAACTACCATTTTTAACCCCTTCTGGTCGATTTTGGCCTTTGCTTGCTTCACCTCCTTGCCAGCTTTGTCTCCTCCAGGTTTCGTGTCTTCCACTTTGGAGATACCGGTTCTGGCTCTATGTGACTTACTGTCTGCGGCTCGTTACCCTCTGGACTGCTGTGGCCTCTCCACTATCGGGACCTTGTGTGCCTGGGACGGCTCTCCGTCCCCTCTCATCAGGATGCCAGCTGCAGACGCTGAGACCTTCGTCCCTTACGCCGTAGATCTGGGTTCTTCTCTTCATCAAAAAACAAAAAGGGGGAGTGACGTGGGCCCTCAGTTTGGCCGTAGTGGGCCCTCAGTTTGGCCAGATGTACTTGGGCCCTAAGACTGAATTCGCATTGTATACAGTTGAACGTATGTCCTCGGACCCTAATACTGAAATCACTTTTCCCAAATACCATCTCAGGCAGTTTCTCCCTCAAGGACACAGTCTGCCCCAGCAGCAGCCGTTATCTCCCTCAAGGACACAGTCTGCCCCAGCAGCAGCCGTTATCTCCCTTCCTCCTTCCTCCTGTAGTAGTCAGCTGAACCTATAGGATTCATGTGCCAGTTACGTATTACTGTTCACTGACCAGTCATGTGTATCCTAGACTCAGTTGTATTTACATTGTCACTCAGATGTCAGATGTATGTATATTGTTACTCAATTGGAACAGGATCCTCACTTATTAGGCCACCACTCCTTCAAGACCAGACACACCACCATGAGGTATTAAGGATGATATGTATTGTACTTTATCTCGATGTATCAATTCTCAATCAGACCCCTTTGCTATGATTATACAGCAACCCACATATGCTATGTTCCCTGCTAAGGTAAATCATACTTGGTATCAAACTCAAGAGTATACATTCTCTGTAGAAAGGGAGGGTGCAACATCTGGCTGTTAGATGTGACAAAAACTATGTATTAGCTGTGTTGTGATTGCTTGTTTCTTTACATCTGCTATGGCCTTAGGCCTGCTGATCAGCTATATGTACTATATGTAGGAGGGTTAGCAAGAATGTGGGCAGAGGTGCAGAGCAGTATAATAGTAGTGATTGTGATGGGACAGATACCAGACTTCACCTGTATAGAACTACGGACTTGGATCAAAACTGTGGCTCCCCTGGAATTGCTTGTATGGTACCTCAGAGCTGCAAAAACAAAAAGGGGGAGTTGTAAGGGGCCCAGAGGGTCCCAGGGGGTGCAAGTCAGAGGCAAAGCCTGTTCCCGTGGGAACGGTGCTGATGCGCACCCTGGCAGAAGCTCTGTGTGACCCTGGAACCTGATGTTCCTGCAGATACCAATGTCCTGTACAGTAACGTTACAAGTGAGCCTGGGAACCCAGGAACTAGCTGCAGGAACAAGATAAGCTTTCTTCCTTACTGCGGGTGTAAGGATGTGGAACAGTCATGAGATGGTGAAGTAATGGGATGAGCTCAGCATGTATGTGATTGGTGGATCAGCCTTTATAAACCCTAACCCTCAGCTGAATAGAGAGAGTTGTTGCCTGGATCATCTTGTCTCCAGTCTCCTTCCTTCGGGGCCCACAGAGTGGAAGCCTGTGGGTCGGGGGGATCCAGGGGTTCGGGCTCTGACCCCGAACAGTCAGGTTCTACCTTGAATATACCTTCTTTTATCCTTTGACGTTATAAGTAACCTTGTTCAGCCCCAGTAACTTCACATCTGGACTGTGAAAATAGTCTTTTGGTTGTTCTCACTGCCTTACATCTTGCCCCACTCTAGTTCATCCACAAAATTACTTTCCTAAATCTAAAATCTGACTGTGTAATACTATTCTATCTCAGTAGCTTCCTATTACCTCCAGATTAAATATAAAATCCTCTCTTTAGATTTTGAGACCTTTCATGGTCGATCCCCATCTTCCCTTTCCAGTTTTCTCTTACTTAAGATCCAGTAATACTGGTTTACTTATTGTTCCTCAAACATGACACTTTCTGGACTCTGCATTTTCACTGGATGTCCTTCTTGCCTCTAATCTCATTTCCCACCAGTTTGTTTTTGTTCAGTCATTTCAATTGTGCTTGACTCTTCGTGACCCCATTTGGAGTTTTCTTGTCAAAGATACTGCAGTGGTTTGCCATTTCCTTCTCTAGTTCATTTTACAGATGAGGAAACTGAGGCAAAAGGGTTAAGAAAACTTGCCCAGAGTCACACAGATAGTAAGTGTCTGAGGCTGAATTTGAACTCAGGTCCTTGTGACTCCAGGCCTAGTACTTTATACCATCTAGCTACCCTTATTCTCATTAGTGTTTCCTGGCTTTCCCAGTTTCCTGTGTCACCTAAAATCTAATAAAAATTCTATAAGAAGCCTTTTCTGATCCTTTTGAATACTAATGTCTTCACTCTGAGATTATCTCTATTTTTTATCCTGTATCTATTTTGTATATACTTTTTTTACTTGTTGTCTCCCCTTTATAATGTGAGCTCTTTGATGCTAGGGGACTAGCATCCTTTTGTCTTTTCTTTTATCCACAGTGCTAAGCACTGAACCTGATACATATTAAACTTCTAATGCATGCTCATTGGTTGACCAAATCACAGAGACACGAGGAACAGAATGATTAAATTAACAATGGGAAATTAAAAGTTGTTTAGGGCCCTAAACTTCATAGTATTGTGGTAATGTTCTTCCCTTTGCATTTTGCATAGGTCTGAGGATACCATACAATTCCTTCAGCAGGTATCATAAATAAGGCAAGAGAGCCTGAAAGTAAAAGTCCTTAAGATAAAGCCATGGGCAGCATTTAGTGATATAGAAATAACAGAACTTCAAACTTAGTCAACAAGAAAAATTAGTTAAAATGGGAAGCTACTAGATAGTAGGATTGAGTTGATGCCTTCCTTTCTCCCATGTAACTCCCCCACCCCAACATGGTAGTCTTAATAGGATCAGCTTCAGTCACTCCAATGTTGTGGGGTCTCTTGCTCCCCCTTCTGTGTAGTGGTGTCTCATGAGACCTCTTCAAGTGAGGCCTCATTTCTTGCCACTTGCCCTGAATTCAAGTGCGGTGATTGCCTCAGGTTGTCCTTTAGTTATGTTATACTCAGAATTCCCACTAAAGGAGGAGAAAATGGAAAACTGAGTAATGAGATAATTAAGACAGATGCTTTGTCTCTGTCTGAAGACTTTCTAAATAAAATTCTTACTTTCTTATTCCTAAAATGGATCTTTCTATCTTTATAGAGCAATGTGGGGGTAGTGGATGAAGAGTGGCTGGTGGAGTCAAGATCTATTTTTGTCTTACTTCTGACACATACTGATTGTATAACTCTGCATAAGACACTTGAACTCCCAGGGCTTTTGGGCAAGCTCTCTAAGACTATAAATTCCAGAGCTGGCAAAGCTCTGCCATGGTACGAGCTGATGAAGGGAGTTTTTTCAATGGGACCTTCCTATACCAATCAAAATATTGGTCTTAAACAAACAAAAAATCCTTATGATAGTCATGAAGTTTAATTACAACAAACAATCAGTAATTCCCAAATGCATATTCCTTTTTCCTAGCTCATAGAATTTACAGTCAGAAAGGACTTAAAAGATTGCTATTTATCATTTGGGGGTGGAGCCAAGATGGTGGAGAGAAGCCAAGAAGTTGCCTGAGCTCTCCCCAGTTTTCCTTGGAAACAATGTGAAATCAAGTCTCTAAAAGAATTCTGGAGTGACAGAATCCACAAAAAGATGGTGTGAAATAATTTTTAGAGCCCAAGATAACTTAGAAGGACTTCAGAAAAGGTCTGCCTCATTTGGGTAAAAGGGGAGTACAGCCCAGGGCATATGGTGTCTGGGCAAGAAAGAGGGAGGCTCTTACAGCACTGATCAACAATAAAGGCCATGCAGTTTTGACTCAATGGCATAGCAGGGCAGCTGTGAGACCTCCAGCCTCAGTGCAGCCAGCAAACCACTAGCCCTGAAACTCAGGGCCTAACAGGTATAACTAGGATAGGCCACCCTAATTCAATGGGCAAGCCACCAACCCCAGAGACCCTGGTAGAAAACCAGTGACCAGGGTTCCTGGCCCCAAGTGCAAGAAGCTTGGGGCAGTGCCCCTTATATCCCAGGATCAGAGCTCAGCTTTAAAAAATGAGCAAACCCCCTCCATGCTCCCCTGCCAAGTCCTGACCATAGAAAGCTACCATGGTGACAGCGAAGATCCAAACACAAACTCAGAAGACAACAACAATGTCAAAATGCCTACCTGTGAAACCTCAAAAGGGAATACGATTTGGTCTCAAGCCCAAAAAGTCCTCTTGGAAGAGGTCAAAAAGGACTTTAAAAATTAAGTAAGAGAGGTAGAAGAAAAATTGGGGAAAGAAATGAGAGTTATACAAGAGAATTATGAAAAAAGAGTCAACAGCCTGGAAAAGGAAGCACAAATATGATTGAAGAAAGCAACTCAAAAAATAGAATTAATCAAATGGGAAAAAAAAACTCAGTGAAGAAAACAGCCAATTTAAAAGTAGAATTGGTCAAATGGAAAAGGTGGTACAAAAACTAACTGAAGAAAATAATACCTTAAAAATTAGAATTGGGCAAGGGGATGCTAATGAGTATGAGACATCAAGAATCAGTCAAACAAAATCAAAAGAATGGAAAAATAGAAGAAAATGTAACATACTTCTTTGGAAACACAACTAACCTGGAAAATAGATCCAGGAGAGGTAATTTAAGAATTATTGGACCTAAAAGTCATGATAAAAAAAGGAGCCTAGGTATTACCTTTTAAGAAATTATCAAGAAAAACTGCCCTGATGTCCTAGAACCAGAGGGTAAAATAGTTATGGAAAAAATTCACTGATCACCTCCTAAAAGAGATCCCAACATGAAAACTCCAAGGAATATTGTAGTCAAATTCCAAAAAGTAACAGGTCAAGGAGAAAAAACTGCAAGCAGCCAAAAATAAATAATTCAAATATCAAGGACCCACATCGGACTTAGAAGCTTCTACTTTAACAGATTGAAGGATTTGGAATATTATATTCCAGAAGGCAAAAGAACTTAGATTACAACCAAGAACCAACTATCCAGTCAAACTAAGCATAATCTTTCAGGAGAAAAGGTGGAAGTTCAATGAAATGGGGAACTTTCAAACTTCCCTGATGAAAAGACCATAACTGAACAGAAATTTGGAAGACTTAAGAGAAGCATAAAAAGGCAAGCAAAAGAAAAAAAAACCATGGTATTCAATAAGTTTAAATTGTTTACATCCCACATGGGAAGATGATACTTGCAACTCTTAAGAACTGTATCTCTGTTATGGCAGTTATAAGAAGTATACTTAAACAGTGGGTGTGGGTATAAGTTGACTTTGATATGATGATAAATTAATTTAAGGGTGAAAAAAATGATTGTAATGGGAGAAGAGGAAAGGAGGAGGCAGAATGGGGTAAATGATACCATATTAAAGACCTATTACAATAGAGAGAAAAAAGGGAGGAGGTGAGCATTATTTGAACCTTACTCTCTTTGGATTTGGCTCAAAGAGGGAATAACATACACATTCATTTAGGTAGAGAAATCCATTCTATCCTATAGGGAAGTAGGAGGGGAAAAAGGAAAGAAAAGGGGATTCTGATTGAAGGGAGGGCAGATTGGAGGAGGTGGTGGTCAGAAGCAAAACACTGGTTAGGAGGGACAAGGTAAAAGGACAGAGAAAAGTATAAAAAGGGAGAAAATAGGATGGAGGGAAATACACAATAATCATAACTATGAATGTGAGTGGCATGAACTCTCCCATAAAATGGAAGCAGATAGTAGAGTGAATTAAAAACTGGAATCCTACAATATATTGCTTACAAGAAAAGCATTTGAAAAAGAGAGACACACACTGAGTAAAGATAAAAGTCTAGAGCTTAATATATTATGCTTCAGATGAAGTTTAAAAAAAGCAAGAGTAGCAACCCTGATCTCAGACAAAGCAAAAGCAAAAATAGATCTAATTAAAAGAGATAAGGAAGGAAACTACATCTTGCTAAAAGGTACCAAGACAGTGAAGTGATATCAGTACTAACCCTATATACATCAAGTGGTATAACATCAAAATTCTTAGAGGATGAGTTAAGTGATTTACAGGAAGAAAGAGATATCAAAACTATATTTGTGAGGTTCCTCCTCCTTTCCCTCTCAGAACTAGATAAAACCAACCATAAAATAAACAAGAAAAAATTTAAGGACTTGAACAGAACTTTAGAAAGTTAGTTATGATAGATCTCTGCAGAAAACTGAATGGGGACAGAAAGGAATATATCTTTTTCTTAGGAGTGCATGGTACCTACACAAAAACTGACCATGTATTAGGATATAAAAACCTCACAAAGAAGAGCAGAGAGGCAGATATATTAAATGCATCCTTTTCAAATCATGATGCAATTAAAATTATATGCAATAAAGTTCCATGGAAAGATAAATTAAAATCAATGAAAACTAAATAATTGAATCCTAAAGAATGAGTGGGTCAAACATCAAATGATAGCAACCATCAATAATTTCAATGACAAAACATATCAAAATTTAGGAATAAAGTGAAAACAGTACTTAGGGGAAATGTTATATTTTTAAATGCTTGCATGAATAAAATAGAGAAAAAAGGAGATCAATGAATTGGGCATTCAATTAAAGAAGCTAGATAAAGAAAACATTAAAAATCCCTAGTTAAATACCAAATCATAAATTCTGAAAATCAAAGGAGAGATTAATAAAACTGAAAATAAGAAAACTATTGAACGAATAAATAAAACTAAGAGTCAGTTTTATGAAAATCTCCCCACAAAATAGATAAATCTTTGGTTAATTTGATTTAAAAAATAAGAAAACCAAATTATCAGTATCAGAATTGTAAAGGGTGAATTCACACCAATAAAGAGGAAATTAAAGCAATAATTATGAGCTATTTTGTCAAACTATATGACAACAAATCTGACAACCTTAGCGAAATGAGGGAGTATTATAAAAAATGTAAATTGCCCAGACAGGAAACAAAATATTTAAACAACACCCTTTTAGAAAAAGAAATTGAACAATTCATCGATGAAACCCCCCAGAAAAACTCTCCAGGACCAGAAGATTTATTTTTTTTCTTTTTTTAAAATTGATTTTAATTTTTTAAAAAATTATTTATTTATTTTAAGTTTTCAACATTCATTTCCACAAAATTTTGAGTTCCAAATTTTCTCCCCATCTCTCCCCTCACCCCCCAAAATGCCATGCATTCTGTTTGCCCCTTCCACCAATGTGCCCTCCCTTCTAACACCCCTCCCTTCCCTTATCCCCATCTTCTCTCTTATCCTGTAGGGCAAGATAAATTTCTATACCCCATTACCTGTACTTCTTATTTCCCAGTTGTATGCAAAAACAGTTCTCAACATTTGTTCCCAAACCTTTGAGTTCCAACTTCTCTTCCTTCCTCCCTCCCCATCCATCCCCATTGAGAAGTCAAGCAACTAAATATAGGCTATATATGTGTAGTTTTGCAAATGACTTTCACAACATTCTTGTTGTGTAAGACTAACTATATTTCCTTCCATCCTACAATGCCTCCTATTTCTTCTATTCTCTCTTTTGACCTTGTCCCTCCCCAAGACTGTTTTTTTCTAATTGCTCCTTCCTCCCATTTGCCCTCCTACCCTGCTTATCCCCTTCTCCCCTACTTTCCTGTAGTGTAAGATAGATTTTCATACCAAATTGAGTGTGCATGTTATTCCTTCCTTGAGATAAATGTGATGAGAATAAACTTCACTTTTTGCCTCTCATCTTCCCCCTTTTCCCCTCCCTTGGAAAAGCTTTTTCTTGCCTCTTCTATGAGAGGAATTTGCCCCATCTCATTTCTCCCTTTCTACTCCCAATATATTCCTCTCTCATCCTTTAATTTTATTTGTTTAGATATGTCTTCTTCCTATTCAACTCACCCTGTGCTCTCTCTCTCTCTCTCTCTCTCTCTCTCTCTCTCTCTCTCTCTCTCTCTCTCTCTCTCTCTCTCTATATATATATATATATATATATATATATATATATATATATATATATGTGTGTGTGTGTGTGTGTGTGTGTGTGTGTGTCTGTCTGTGTATGTGTGTATAATCCCTCCAACTACCCAGATACTGAGAAAAGTTTCAAGAGTTACAAATATTATTTTTCCATGTAGGAATGTAAACAGTTCAACTTTAATAAGTCCTTTGTGATTTCTCCTTCCTGTTTACTTTTTCATGCTTCTCTTGATTCTTGTATTTGAAAGTCAAATTTTCTTTTTAGCTCTGGTCTTTTCATCAAGAATGCTTGAAAGTCCTCTATTTCATTGAATGACCGTTTTTTTCCCCCTGAAGTATGATACTCAGTTTTGTTGGGTAGGTGATTCTTGGTTTTAATCCTAATTCCTTTGACTTCTGGAATATCATATTGCAAGCCCTTTGATCCCTTAATGTAGAAGGTGCTAGATTTTGTGTTATTCTGATTGTATTTCCACAATACTCAAATTGTTTCTTTCTGGCTGCTTGCAATATTTTCTCCTTGACCTAAGAACTCTGGGATCTGGCTACAATATTCCTAGGAGTTTTTCTTTTTGTATCTCTTTCAGGAGGTGATTGTTGGATTCTTTCAATATTTATTTTACCCTCTGGTTCTAGAATATCAGGGCAGCTTTCCTTGATAATTTCATGAAAGATGATATCTGGGCTCTTTTTATCATCATGGCTTTCAAGTAGCCCGAAAATTTTTAAACTGTCTCTCCTGGATCTATTTTTCGGGTTAGTTGTTTTTTCCAATGAGATATTTCACATTATCTTCTATTTTTTCATTCTTTTGGTTTTGTTTTGTAATTTTTTGGTTTCTCATAAAGTCATTAGCTTCCATCTGTTCCGTTCTAATTTTTAAAGAACTGTTTTCCTCAGTGAGCTTTTGAGCCTCCTTTTCCATTTGGCTAATTCTGCTTTATAAAGCATTTTTCTCCTCATTGGCTTTTTGGACCTCTTTTGCCATTTGGGTTAGTCTGTATTTAAAGGTATTATTTTCTTCACTGTTTTTTGGGTCTCCTTTAGTAAGCTGTTGACTCGCTATTCTTGATTTTCTTGCATCACTCTCATTTCTCTTCCCAGTTTTTCTTCCACCTCTCTTACTTGATTTTCAAAATCTCTTTTGAGCTCTTCCATAGCCTGTGGCTACTGAAAATTTATTTTGGAGGTTTTGGATGAAGAAGCCTTGACTTTGATGTCTTCCTCTCATGGTATTCTTTGTTTTTCTTCATCCAAAAGGATGGAGGAAAATACTTGTTCACCAAGAAAGTAACCTTCTATAGTCTTATTTTTCCCCCCCTTTTGAACATTTTTCTAGCCAGTTTCTTGACTTTTGAGTCCTTTGTCAAGAAGAGGGTATACTATAGGAAGCTTTAAGTTCTCAGTTCCTCCAAGATGGCACGATCAAGGGAGAGGAGTTATTTTTCTCCTGGACTGTGCTCAGATCTGGCAGCAACCAAAAGTTTTTCTGCCCAGGATCTGTGAGTAGGGTTCTCTCTCCACAACCGCCTCCAACCCTGGCACACCAGCACTCCTCATCACCCCAGGGAGGTAATTCAGGGCTGAGATTCAGATCAGCCATTTGATTCCCCTAGGGTCTTGAGGCTGAGAGCTCCAAAAATGAATGCTTCAGCCTCCTGGGGCCTGGGCTAGGGCAGGACTCTGCTTCCTTCTCACCCAGGTGAAAGTTCTTTTTCACTGATCTTTGAGGCTGTCTGTGGTGTTTATGGGTTGAGGAGTCTGGAAACTGCAGCTGCTAACCAGGATTCTGCACTCTGAAGCCTGCTCCAGTCCTGCCCCTGCCATGCTGTGAGGCCAAGGCTGGGCTGGGCTCTGCTCTGAGTCAGGTGTGATAGACTTTCCTGTTGGCCTTCCAGGCTGCCTTGGGCTGGAAATCTCTTTCACTCTGTCATTTTGTGGCTTCTGTTGCTCTAGAATTTGTTTAGACCTATTTTTACAGGTGTTTTGTGGGCTTTGCGGGGAGAGCTATAGCAAATCTGTCCCTTTACTTTGCCACCTTGGCTCCACCCTGACCCCCCCAGTCAACTTTATAAGAATAAACTTCATTCCCCAATTGATAAATGGTCACAGACAGTTTTCAGATGAAGAAATAAAGCTACATATAGTTATATGAAAAAGTACTCCATATCACTGTTGATTAGAGAAATGCAAAATAAAACAAGTGAGACTCCACCTCACATCTGTCAGAAAAGGAAAATAATAATAAGTGTTGGAGACATGGGAAAATTGGGACATTAATGCATTGTTGGTCTAGTTGTGAACTGATCCAATCATTGTGGAGAGCAATTTTGAAACTATGCCCAAAGGGAATACCCTTTGATCCAATAGCACCACTATGAGGTCTATATCCCAAAGAGATTATGAAAAAAGGAAAAAGAGTTACATGTACAAAAATATTTTATATATCTTTTTGTGGTGGTAAAGAATTAGAAATTGGAGGAATGCTCATCAATTGGGGAATGACTGAACTAGTTGTGTTATATAAATGCAATGGAATACTATTGTAATATAAGAAATCATGAGCAGTTGGATTTCAGAAAAACCTGGAAAGATTTACATGAACTGATACGGAATGAACAGAATCAGGAGAACATTGTATGCAGTAACAGCAACATTGTATGAGTATCAACTATGATTGACTTAACTCTACCTAGCAATATAATGATAAGATAATTCCAAATGATTCATGATGGAAAAATACTATCCACATCCAGAGAAAGAACTATGGGGGCCGAATGCAGATTGAGACAACCTATTTTCACTTTTGTCTTGTTTTGTTTTAGTCCACATGACTAATGTGGAAATATGTTTATATGATTACACATGTATAACCTATATCAGATTTCTTTCTGTCTTGGGGAAGGGGTGGTGAGAGAAGGGGGAGGATAAAAAACCTGAAGCTCAAAATGTATGAAAAATGGATCTTTTAAAGTATCTTTACAAGTAATTGAACAAAGTGAAAAACGAGAGAGAGAGAGAGAGAGAGAGAGAGAGAGAGAGAGAGAGAGAGAGAGAGAGAGAGAGAGAGATTGTTGTTGTTTAGTCATGTCTAACTCTCCATTTGGGCTTTTCTTGCCAATGATACTGGAGTGATTTACCATTTTCTTCTCCAGCTCATTTTACAGATGAGGAAACTAAGGGAAACAGTGTTAAATGACTAGCTTAGGGTCCCACAGCTAATAAATGTCTGAGATCAGATTTGAGCTCATGAAGATGAGTCTTCCTGATTCCAAACCTGGCACTTTATCCCCTGAGCCTCCAAGCTGTCACAATTCAGAGTTTAGGAAGTCCACTATCCTCATTTTGCAGACAGAGGGATACAGAGTTTAAATGGCTTGTCCAAAGTTATGCAATGAATGCAACAAACTAGAATTATTATGATGGAATGCTCTTTCCATCATACTCACTGTGTGAGATCAGGCCCATAAAGAGCTCATTATTTTACTCAGAGTCTGGGTGTATTTCCAAGGTTTAATTCTGCCATTATGATCCCATCTAATCTAATCTAACCCAAAAAGTATTTATTATGCATCAGGAATTGGGCTATATGCTGAGGATAACAAAAAGTGAGAACAGGCCCTGTCCTCAAGGAACTTAATTCCTACTGGGGAGATACAACATGTAAACTGATAATTCTATGTATCTATATTAACATATATATGTATCTATATCAATATCAATATATAGTTTTTATATATACACACATATATATGTATGTGTGTGTGTATGCAGCTAGGTAGTGTAGTGGCTAGAGCATGAGGCCTGAAGTTAGGGAGATTCACTTTTGTGAGTTCAAATTTGGCCTCAGATACTTACTAGCTGTGTGACTCTGGGCAAGTCACTTAACTTGGTTTGTCTCAGTTTCCTTATCTGTAAAATGAGTTGGAGAAGGAAATGGCAAACCACTCTCATATCTTTGCCAAGAAAACCTCATATAGAGTCATGAAGGATCAGATATGATTGAATAACAATAACAAATGTATGCATACACGCATGCATATATACATATAATATATGTATTATACACAAACAGACAGACAACAGTAACAGCTTAAAAGATGATCCAAAAATATTAGCGCAGTTTAAAGACATTAAAGCTTAGTGTATATATTATACTAAGAATATCTGCTAATTTATATTGTATAATATTTATAATATATACTAATTATATGCTATATAATAATTATATATGTGTATATATACACATATGTATATAACATACACATATAGAAATGTATCTATGTATCATATATGCACATACACACTAATTTGAAGAGTAATTACATACCAACAACTATGAAGATTAAGGAAAACTTTCCATGAGAGAGGCACATGAGCTGGGGTTTAAAGTAAACCAGAAATTCTAGGAGGTAGATGTAAGGATGGAGTGCATTCCAAGCATAGTGTACCTCCTGTGCAAAGACCTGTATGAGATAGGTGGAGTGTCATGTTGTGGTAACAGCAAGTAGGCCCATTTTGACAGAATGTATGGTGTGTTAAGAAGGGTAATGTGCAGATAGGTTTAGAAAGATAGTTACAGCCAAATTATGAAGAATTTTAAATGCTAAGCTGAAGGTTTTATATTTTAATGTAGAAATAATGGGGAGCCGTTGAAGTTGTTCATACTGTTTTTTTAGATTTTTTAAGATTATTTTGTCAACATTGTGGAGGATAGATTAGTGAGGGGGAAGACAGGGAACAAGAAAGCCAGTTAGGAGGTTGTTGCAATAGCCAGAGTGAGAAGTAATGAAGGCCTGAACTGTCATGGTGGCTCTGTGAATGGAGAATTGTGAAGATGCCATTGACAAGACTCTACAACTAACTGGAAACTTGAATTTTACTTTAAGAAGTACAGATGTTTAAAAACTAATACCTTGATTTTTCTAGCTGAATTATTGACCTTGGGGTGGCAGTGTGTAGTGCCAATGCAATATTCACAGTATGTACAGGAGCCATGAATATGCAGGTGCAATTCTTAATCACAACATACAACAGACTCTCCACATGGAAGACAGAACCAAAACATTTATTCAGACACCAGAAAGTCAAATCCATCACAGCAACAAAAATCTATATACAATAATAATGCAGAGGACAACATCAGCCCCAAGACTTCCCTTTGCTAGACTTCCCACAAACCAACTTCCTTAAACAAATAACAAACAAGCTCTCTCATTCATACTAGCCAGCTGCCTGTTTGCCTGCATCCTTCAGTTCTGACTGCTCTGACCAATTTCCTCTCAGCTCTACTCTAACTCCACCTCTTCCAGTTCCATCTGATCATCAAGTTCCTCCCACTACGGGCTCCATGTGACTCAGACTTCTATGTGACCCAGGCAGGTCACATGGGCCTATTAATGAATGGGAAAGATCTTCCTATTTAAATTGCCATTACACAGAGGCAGGAAGTGTTTATTAGTTTTTTCTTTTCTTTTTAAAAAAAATTTATTTTAAACTTAATAAAAGCTTAAATACACAAAAAAGAAACATGATAAATTTAAATACAAAATAAGAAAAGAAAAAAAGCATTGTCATATGCATTGCAGAATGTAAGACAGGATTCAAAGTAGATAGCAATAAATTTTCATTTCAAGAAAGCCTATATAATAAATACTACGCATTATGTTCAGAGCTGTCTTTTCTTTGCTTCCTTGTAAGTTTTCTTTTGTTCTCTGCTGTGCATTCTTTCTTTTTTCCCCCACCCTCCATCCCCCTGAAGACGACAATTAAGTGTAGATATATTTATATGTACATACACACACACACATTTTGGTTGGTTGTTGTCCGTCTTCGAAGAGGACCAAAATGACATCACTATGACAAAGTGAAATTTCAGTGTGTCTGACTGTGACTGATCAGACCAATAAGAGCTCAGAATGCTCTACCATAGGTTGGGCACAGATCGTCTGTGTGAATATTTGGGGTGGATATCTCAAAATTGTGCCTCTTGCATTTACTTTGTGCTGTCTCAATTCTGCTTTGTTCAAAGAGCATAGCACATTTTCTGATGTGGGCATGCCATGCTGAGTGGTCCTGTGCCAGTGTCTCCCATGTTGCACAGTTAAACCCAAAGTTCTTGAGAGAGACTTTGAGAGTGTCGTTGTATCATTTTGTCTGGCTACCATGTGATCACCTGCGCCATGCAAGTTCTCCATAAAATAGTCTTTTTGGCAAGTGTACATTTTGCATTTGAACAACGTGACTAGCCCATCGGAGTTGCACTCTCTGAAGCATTGTTTGTGTACTTGGCAGTTCAGGTTGAGCAAGGACTTCAATGTCTGGTACCTTATCCTGCCAGGTAATCCTCAGAATCTTCCTAAGACAGTTCAAATGGAAGTGACTCAGTTTCCTGGCATGGCACTGGTAGACTGTCCATGTTTCACAAGCATGTAACAATGAAGTCAACACAGCATTTCTGCAGATCTTCAGTTTGGTAGTCAGTCTAATACCTCTTCTCTCCCAAATCTTTCTTCAGAACCTCCCAAACACTTAGCTAGCTCTGGCAATGAGTGCTTCAATCTCATTGTTGATGTGTATGTGCCTGGAAAGTACACTACCAAGGTAAATGAACTTATCCATTCATTCAAGAAGCATTCAAAACTTCTCCATTTATTGTAACTGATGGTTTCATGTATGGATGGTGTGGTGGTGGCTGATGGAGCACCTGTGTTTTCTTGGTGTTAATTATTAGGTCAAAATTAGCACAGGCAGCAGAGAACTGATCCATACTTTGTTGTCTCTCAGCTTCAGAGGCTGCACTGAGTGCACAATCATCTGTAAACAGAAAATCATGCACCAATACTCCCTCCACTTTGGTCTTGGCTTGTAGCCTTTTCAAATTGAAGAACTTACCATCAGTACGGTAGTTGACCTTGATGCCATGTTCATCCTCATTGAAAGTATTTGTCAACATGGCTGAAAACACTATGCTAAAAAGCATGGGAGCAAGCACATGGCTGTGTTTCACTCCACTGGTGACTGGGAAGGCACAAGAGCTTTGTCCATTATCCAGAACCTGGGCAAAAGATGCCATCATGAAATTGACATACAATATTGATGAACTTCTCCGGGCAACCAGATTTTGACATAATTTTCCATAAGTCCTCACGACTAACAGTGTCAAAGGCCTTGGTCAGATCTACAAACGTTGTGTACAGATTTCTGCTCTGCTCCTGGCATTTCTCCTGGAGTTGTCGGGCAGCAAACACCATATCAACTGTTCTCAACCCTTTATGAAGCTACACTGTCTCTCAGGTATATGCCCATCTTCCAGGTGAAGGATCAGCCTGGTAAGGAGGACTCTAGCAAGAATTTTGCCAGCAATGACTGAGAGAGAGACCCCCCCTGTGATTGTCGCAGGACAATCTATTCCCTTTACCCTTATAGAAATCGACAAAGGAGGCATCCTTGAACTCCTGGGGGAAAATCTCCTCTTGCCATATAACCTGGAAAATTTCAGTCAGCTTTGGAAGATATATATATATATATATATACACACACACACACACATATATACATATACATACCCATATACAAATATATATATACACACACACACATACATACATATATACTTACATACATTCACTTATAGACACATATAGTTAGGTGTCTATAATCATACTCATATATAGACATATACATTTATATACATCTATGTAAGATTGTACTATTCTTATTTGTCCTCTGTTTCTCTGAGTTTTGATACCCTCTTCCTTCATAAGTCTGCACCTTTCCATATTTTTCTAAGCCCAACAACCCATCATTTCCTATACCACAGCAATATACCAACCTTATACTGTCTAGTTATTTTAGACAGTCCAAAACAACATTGATGAGTATGGCTGACACCCAGTGTAGTTTCCCTATTATTCTCTTTTGATTTAATTTGTCTTAGTTTTAATTTGTCTGAGATTATGACTACCACCCCTGGCCTTTTTTTCCCTAACGATAGATCTTTATTTTATGTATTGTGTGTATCTCTTATTTCCTATCCCTCCTGACTCCTCTACTTTACTTCTACCTGCTACCTTCCCTTCCTATTACCTTAACCCCTCCTCCAAGGATCCCTCCCTTGTCCTCCCATTCCCATTATCTAAATACCCTTTTGTACTCCATGGCTCTATTTTTGACCCTTCCCTCTGAAAATACCTCCTTCATCCTCTCCCTCTTATCTCCTTAGTCTTTTATTTCTTTATGAATTTAGCAGACTGTTATACACACACACACACACACACACACACACACACACACACATAAGCATTGTTCAGTTTTAGTTTTTTCTCAGGGCGGAACAATGGCTTCTCCATGCTACAGGAGATGTCCTCTTCTCCTCTTCTGTCCATTCAGATGTCTCCTCTGCCTAACAAGGGATTACTGGCAGTTTTTTTTTTTATTATTGTTTTCTGGTGAAGTTAAGTTAGGAGTTGGATTCATGATGAATTCGATTTTGGGAAAATCTACCTTTCTCTGTCTCCTGGCATCCTAATTAGAAAGCCAGCCTGCAGCCAAGAACATGTGTTTTTAGCTGAATCTCTATTGGTTTATTAATGTTCAGTTTTGCCAAGAATACAGTTCTGATGTATTTTGTTTAATATATTTAAATCCAAATTTCTTTTCCCTTTCTCCACCTTAAAGTTCGTGTAATGCAAAAATATGAAAAAGACTGGGAAATGGGTAAATTAGCTTAAAGGTTCTTGTGGGGGGAGGGGGAAATCTGTTTTTCTCACTTATAGCAGTTGTTTTAAAAGATACAAATGTGTGTGTGTGTGTGTTTTATTCATCCTTTTAAACAAAAATATGACCCAGGGAGAACTGTGAAGTTCCCTGCCTGTGGGAACAAAGATAGTCCTATAGTTTCAGGGATAGGAAGGCAGAGAAATAATTATATAATGTTGAAAAACAAGTAATGGTCATAAATTGAGAGTTAGAAGGTATCTTAGAGGTCATCTAGTCCAAATGCTGCATTTCAGAACTGATGAAACAAATATTTTAAGTGACTTGTCCCAGATCACATAAGTGTCAGAATCAAGGTTGGAACCAAGGCTCTCCGCCACTAAAACTAGTGCTCATGTCAAATCACTACGATGCCTCTTCATGACAGCAGCGAAACTCGGACTTGTTGAATAGAAGAGCCCAAACTGGAAGTAATCTTACCATCTACTTGCTTAACCATCTCATTTTAAATTAGGAAAACAAATTCCAGAGGAATGACTTGGCCAAGGTCACATAAGTCATAAATGGTAGATTCAGATTTGAACCTAGGTTCTTTGACCTCAAATCCAGTGCCCTTTCTACCTACTGCACTATGTGACTTCTATTAATGCTCTACTCAGGTGGCTGCTGATCTAGGTGTGGAGGTGACTTGATTTTTGAGACCTATGATAGTGGAATACGAGCTCTGGAAAGTTGCCTTGCCAAACTGGAGAGGCTTTAAGAGGGAGCCCATCAGCCCAGGCAAATGCAGACAGAATCACCATCAGATCCCTAAGTGATGAAGTATTTTTGGCCTTAACAAATTATGAAGTTCATCTCCTAAAATGTGAAAGAGAACCCATACTGATGAAATCTCAAATCTTTAGAAGTTCTGATATGTCATAATGACAGAAACAACAAAAGCTTGCACTTAACAGTTTATAAAACATTTTTTTCACAATGACCTTGAAAGGTGTTATAGATATGATCCATTTTAAAGATAGAGAAATTGTGATTCAGAGGAGCTAAATGATTTTCCCAAAGTTGAACTTGACCTGGAACCCAGGTCTTCTGACCCCAAGCTCAGGAATCCTTTTGTTTCACCATATTCTTATAGACTAAGAATACGGTTAGTTAGATTTTTGAAGAGAACTTTCCCTGGAGTCTGGCAATGAGAAAGCAAAGGTCTGAATTCTAGTCTAACGAGAGACGGTTTTACTTTACAGGAGGAGTAAGGAAAACGGGGAAGCAGAGTTTTCTCCTTTCACATGGATCTAGTGCCTGGGTAAAACTTCCCTGAATAGCTCTTACATTTAGGGTTTCATCATTCTGTTTCCTAGCTCCAAACTCATAGGTTGTTGTCTCAACACTCCAAGGATTTGTTTAACTCTCCTTCCCATCCTCTTTCTCCCCACATTATTATGTGACCAAGGCAACAAAACTAAATTTCCCAGGTCTTATTATCTTCTTCTCCAGACAGACATTAGCATAAG
The DNA here is from genome assembly GCF_028372415.1 of Notamacropus eugenii. NCBI lineage: Eukaryota > Metazoa > Chordata > Mammalia > Diprotodontia > Macropodidae > Notamacropus > Notamacropus eugenii. The sequence goes on from NC_092872.1 coordinate 335,629,721, forward strand.
TAGTACCTATATGTATTCTCTCTCTCTCTCTTTCACACACACACACACACACACACACACACACACATGCACACACAGAATCACAGAATATTAAAGGCATAAAAAGGTCTTTGAAGTCATATAGTCCAACCCCTTATTTTACAGAAGGGGAAACTGAGGCCCAGAGAAGCAAAAATTGTGCCTAAGATTGTACAATTAGTAAGTGGCAGAACTGAGACTGTACCCAAGTTTCCTAAGTCCAAGTCAGAGGTCTTTCTAGAGTACTAGTTTGTATAAGTACAGTGACACTAGTTTACCACAACCCATTTCGTCCCTAATCCTGTGGCCATGCAATTATTCTCAGGTTCACACTGCCTTAAGTTCTTGCAGCAGACCTATTGATAGAGGGGCAGGTTGATCATGTCACAGGATCATTCAATTCAGTCTGGTTCAACAAGCATTTATTAAATGCTTCCTATATACCAGGCACTGTCTTGGGTACCAGAGACAGACACAATGACAAAAACTGTCCTTAAGACAGGTGGCATTCTGCCAGGGGACTAGACCATGCACACAGATAAGAGTATCTAAGGCATGCACTTATAAAATACGTCCAAGGTGATTTCAGGCATGTGGGGCAATAGCTATTAGATAAAACACATTAGGACTCGTGTAGAAGGCAGCATTTGAGCTGAGCCTGGGTTGTACTTTTGTTGAAAAGCATGAGTAGCATATCATATCTGCTAAAACAGCTTGTTTGTGTGTGAAAAACACATTTACCACCCCACCAACTAACTCTATGCTAATTTACCCATTTTCTACTGTCTTTCTGACAAATTTACATCACATAAACTTGAAGGTGGAGGAGGGGAAAAACAATTTGGATTTAAATATATTAACTAAGGGTAATAAGAAGACAGAGCATTTTAGATATGAGGAACAGGCTGTGCCAAGACACCAACGTGGGAGATGAACTGCAGTAGGATTTAGGACTGAAAGGACCCTAGAAGAACTTTTTAGCTCAGTTTCCTCCTTGTACAGGTAAGAAAAGAGCTCCAAAGCTGTTCTCTACTCCCACCCTTGATCTCCACACTCTGAATGAGGGCATTTTATACTCCCCGTTCCCTGGTCTTACCTTCCAGTTAGTTCACAGTTAATTTTTGGTGAATTTCATCACACATGTGAAACTAGGACAAAGTACAGCTCCATTGTCTTGGGTTTGGACAGGATTGTAAGTTATGTTAATCTTTTTAGCTGCCACTTCAGGAATAACACAATCAGTTTACTGCATTGTCTCTAAACGCGAAGTACAAACATCCATATGCAAATTTTAAAAACAAGGTCATACAATGTAGCCCAGGCGGACAGCCTCCACATGCCAGCCCTTCATCACCTCAGCCTCTTTGGAAACCTTGTCAAGGGAGCACAAAGCAAGGACTATGCTAAACTGTTAAGATGTATTTTAATTCCATTTTAAATGAAATTTTTACACATTTAAAATTGTTGTTGAGGTTACATATAATAATAATTAACTATGGAAAGTGAAAGACTTACTAAATTAATGTTAATGTGTTCCTGATGAATGAACTTGTAATTTAGAATGAATAAATGACTATTTGACTGGCTTTTAGGGGCACGGGGTGAAGTCAGAAGAATCAGAAGCAAACCAGGAGGGGAATAAAGTAGAGGCGGCCCAGAAGGTAAAGATGGTCTAGGATGGGGGGATTTATTAATATCGTAATAAAAGGATTTGTTCTGTAAAACTTGGACCCAGTCAAGTCATTGCACCCAAGAAGCTAGAAGACCACATGTGACCTGGAGGTCTGTTCTAGGAAAAGAAGGCTCCAGGCTCTGAAGAAAATTCCTAGAGAAGGTGGCTGAGTCATGGTACCAAAGTCCACAGAGTTAGAAGCAGAACCAGAAGGAGAATGAAGCGTGGCTATCCTGGGTCTGTCCCCAAAATGTAGGCCCTGGAAGGGAGTCACCAATGGGAAAAGGGAGCCACTGGAGGGATGAGAAGGCCCCAGGCTCTGAATCATGGAATAACAGTCCTCTGAAAAATTAAAGTTGTGAGTCACCCAAATGTCAATGAGGACGTGCATGGTGGGTATGGGTAGACTGCAATGCCTTACCAGTCAAGAAAATGGAAGAGAAATAGCATAAAGAGTATCATTAGAGAAATGTACTACCAGAAAGAGAGTGGGTTGGTCACGAAGCCAGACTGAGGGAAAACCAATGACTAGCTCCTAGGCTTTTTTGGTATCCATAGAATATCATAGGATAGGCCCAGGCTGCTTAAATGACTTCCCACAGTTCCAAATTTCTATTGAAGGAGGAGGCTGAGGCTAGCTACCCTCTTCTGTATGTGATTGGACTTGATCAAGCTCCTGCAGTAGGTTCTTTTTCTCTTCCCTGTCCCCACCCTTTCTCCCTGACCTTTCAGCCTCCTGTAGTGCATGGCCTCTCTTTATTAGACTGAAGGCAGGAGCTCTGAATTGCTTTTGTATCTGTAATATCCACAAGATCCATAATTAATTACCCCAAATTGAGTGCAGTGCCTGGCACATAGTAGTCACTTAATACATATTTATTGACTGATGATTACACAGATAAAAATAACAGTGCTCGGATTCTAACCAAAGATCTCTAACTTTAAAAACAGTGTTCTTTCCATTGTACTGTGCAGGGCTTGAGCATATTGACACCTGATGGGGGATTTATGGGAGAACATAGGACGAGAAGCCATGAATAAAAGGCGTTTTGTGTCATTTGAGGGAGTATTTATACTCCTTGCAGAGCTTCCATTTCGAGGAAGGAACCCAGGTCAGTCATGTCATCGTTGCTTTAAGGGCCTTATTCTGATTTTCTGAATTTTCTCTACCATTCCCCAGAAGGGCTATACTTCCATCCTTTTTCTTTCAGCTCACTTTTATGTTACCTTCCCCCATTAAAATGTAAGTTCCTTGAGGGAAGAGATTATTTTTCTCTTTGCTTGCATTTGTATCTACAGTCCTTACCACGATACCTGGTATATAGTAAGTATTTAATAAATGCATATTATCTTGTCATGGCATTCAGCATCATCAGGTGAATGTTGTTATAATGGTGGGCCTTTTTCCATGTAAAAATGACTTTTTCATATTAAAGACCATAATTCATACTAATATATTTCATAACCATTCTTGACTGGCATTCTTTCAGGAAATCCTTAAGGTTCTAAGGCTTCAGGCTACTAAGTAAAGTGACTAGTTTATACAAATCATCTGTTGCTCAGAAAAAGTGACGCTGTGATTTCCATCAAAAGTAATCTAGGAAAATAACTGGCGGCATTTGAACCGGCTTGGGTATGGTCTTCCATGTTTCTACCCTTCTCACTCAACATGCTAACCAAGGAGGGAATGATACACATCTCACTCCAAGGGATACTACCAAGCCAATGATGCATTATATGCTGGCATTTAACAGACTGACAGCCTCCATTCCTAAAATTAATTCCCTGTTCCTCTGGAGTTAAGCTTTCTGATGAGGCCTCTCACAAAAATATGAGGTCTTTACATAGAGAATGGTCTAATTAAATAAGAATAAAGGCAGAAAACTTCTGCGTTTAAATGAGATACATTTATTCCAAGCATGAGGTTGAATCTTTAATAATTTGAAATGTAACAGTCTTTTTCCTCCTGGGATAAAGAGGATATCTTGCTCTTTCCTGTATTTTCATCCCATTTCCCTCCTTATCTTTATGTATGATGGTGAAAGAGAAGAGAAATGTGTTTAGTTTTGTTTTCTTCTCTGAGACCTGGGCCAGGGGACTGAGATGTTTGTGCCACCAAGGGAGGGAAGAGAAAATGAACTGCCCTTTTACTTCACCCAGCTTCATGAGCATTCTCCCCTGCAAATTGATACTCTACCAAGACAGAGATCATTTGCTTTGCCCTCACTTTCCCTTGGGGACTCCAGGGGCACGAGTTTGTGACCATTCATGAGCAGAGGCAGAGAGACCTTGGGCTGTATAGCTGAGTGTCGAAGGTGATGACTAACGCACCTTTCAAAAATCTGTTCACCTCACTTTTTTGGCTGAATTAAATTGAATGTGCCAAGAGAAGATGGTGTAATAAAAGGCAGTTTTATACTGTGATGTGCCAGTTTATCCAAACTTTTGAAGACATGACATTTTAAAAGTTAAAAAGGGTTTACCATCACATATGGAGACAAATGTATTATCGCTAAAGCCTCCTTTTTCTCTACTGGTTGATACGGACAGAAAAATAATCTTTTAAAATAGACATATATACACTTTCTTTACACACCCATACACACACACACACACATGCAAACACACTGATTGCAAACAGGTAACAGTGCCTGGCATTGTGTGGAGTATTATTTTAGCACATACTGTTTGCAAGGGTATAGGGTATCTTGTTCCCTAGTCTTGGCACATCTCAATGTGGGGATTTCATGGTAGAGAAAGGATGACTGAGCATCATCTGACTGATGACTGAGTCATCCACTCCCTCCCCACTTGTGTGGCTGGCCACAGCTTTCAGCTTTTGGCAAGATGAATTTGCAGGGACTTTTCCCTGAGGTTGGGAGGGTAGAAAGCAATAAAAAAAAGTGGACAGATATGAGAGGGAAGGGTCTCACTCCTCTACTTCCAATGTGAATGTGTCCTCCCCAACTACACAACATCTTGGGCCTTTCTTTTGCCTCCCTCTCCCCTCAATATGAACATAGGCTAGAAAAAGATTTCCCTTAAAAGCAAACAGTATTCTAACTTTTTACATTTGTAAACCTCACTTCAGTTTCTGGGAATGTTGACACAGACCCTTAACACGAAGGAAGTGCCTGTGACGTTGACACACACTGTCTTTCTCTGTCTCTGTCTCTCTCTGTGTCTCCTCTGCTCCCCCAACTCCTACCCCTATGTGTCTGTCTCTCACCAAATTCCTCTTTCAAAGCAAACTTGTAAGTCCTAGACTTATAAAGATTCATGGGATACTCAAAGAACCCTGACTTGTTCAGGGTCACCCAGCCAGTATGTATGAGAAACGGGAGATGGGACTTGAATCCAGGTCTTCCTGACTCTGAAGCTAGTTCATTATGCACTGTCTTTCTCATTCATATTCTTCTAGTTTTTCTCTCTTTTTTTCCTTTTCTTCTTATCATTTATTTTTTCTCTCCCTTACACTCCATTTCCCATTCTGTCTTGTCTCTCAGTCTCTGTCTCTCCATCTGTCTCCTGTCTGTCTCTCTCTTTCTCTCCGTCTCCTTTTCCTCTGCCCTCTGCTCCATACTAAAACATGACCATGAGTTTTGTGGAGTAGGGGTGGTTAGGGTCAAGGGGGAAACTAGTGTAGCTGCTTTTTTCTAGTCACCTCAAGTTCTCTAAGCCCAGGCATGGAAGTGATAGCCTATCGGTTCTCTTGGTGGTAAGCATACAGCATGTACTTAGCTCAATTGACCACAAAGCACTGTTTAAGCCCTGTTGTGAAGGACATTTTGAGAAGCTCTAGGGATACAAAGACACAAGCTGTCTCTGTCTTCGAAAGGCTTGTATTCTACTAAAGGAAGTAGCATGTACACTTACAAATAAATACAAATGTAGCATCCCCTCCTGACACTATTTGTGCTTAAGATTTGGGCCCCAGGGAGACAGCTACCTCAGGTTCCATGTACACTGTGAGTCTACACTCCCTAGAATTGTACCTTACAAGTTCTTACCAGTACAATAACTTGATATTTGGAAAAAGAGAAACAAAACCCAATAACATTAAAAGAAAATATATTGATCTCAAAGACAGGGCGCATGGAGAGACAATCTAAGGTGTACAGGTTTCCCAGAAGAACACAAGTAAGGAAAAACCTGGTGACCATAATAGAAGAAATAATACAGATCAACTGCACAGAAATTCTGAACACAAATATTGAAAAATCAATTGAAAGAATTTCATTGGTCACCTCCAGAAAAAAACCTAAGGCTAAAAACTATAGGACACACAGTGGTTAAATTTAACAATTTGATTCAGAAATAAGTTTTGCAGATGACTAGGAGAAAGACCTTCAAATACAAAGGAAAGAAAATTTGAATAACTTAAGACTATTCTGCACCCATCAGAAAACTCAGGAGGGAATGGAATAATGTCTTCTGAAGAGCAGTAGAGCTTAGGATGCAGCCTAGAGTGACCTACCCTGCAAATTTAAGCTTAACCATAAATGAAAAAAGATGGATGTTCAATAATAAAGAGACATTTGAAACATTTTTAGAAAGAAAATCAGACCCGAAGAGATTATTTGCTTCTTGATAATAGAGAAGCAGGAAGGGTGAACAAGTGCAGCCAAGGACAGCAGAGTGACTAAGAATTGATTTCATTCTAAATGAATACAAGAAGTGGTGAAAGTGGGTGGAAGCCATCTGGAGATAATAGTGGAGAGGCAGGCCTGGGGCATTATGGACAGAACCTTGTGACATCCTGCCTCCAATGTTTTTTTGTAGGACTGTACTGGGAGGGTGCATGAAAAGTGTGAGGGAAGAAAAGAGAGAGAGGAGAGTGTGTGATGTTCCAGTCAAATTGACGGCTTAGTAAGGAGTGGAAGGTGAATCCTATAAGTCTCTCAGGAGAGGAGAACCTACAGGAGAGGAGGAGGGGGCAGCAATTGAAAAGGGAAAAATAAGAGCATGGCCTTGTTTTGGTGGTAAGAGGGGTTCCATTGATAAATGCTCCTATGGATGAAGAGAGAAGTTCTGAGAAGGGAGATGGGAATGTTGTACTAGCTGTTGTCTGGGGGATTTAATGCTTGAAAAGATCACTCATCCTTTCTCAGGAGAGGGGAATTGTAACTCTTACAGGTAACTGGTATCTGGAGGAATGAGAGAACATAGATACAAGGAGGAGATTTTAAGGCTAATGGGGACAAGAAGGTAACCAGGGAGAGGGTATAGATAAGAGGTGGACAATATAATCAAGGGCATGGCAGTGATAGGGGTTTAGTCATTGGGGAAGTATACTCCCAGTCACTTGTAGGAATGGAGTTCTTGGAGTGAGGCATAAAGAAAAGAGGTATCTATGGCACAAGCTCCATAGAGTGGAGAGCCTGGAATTGACACTTTGGAGGTTTTAATTCCATGAGGAATACAGAGGATAAAGCAGGACTAGATAATTATAGGAGTCATGAAATGGAGAATAAGGGTCTAGAATAGACAAAGAGCATGGATAATGAAGAGAGTGAAAAATACTATCTGGAAAGGAGTGCAAAAATGAAATTTTTAAAAAAATCTAATAAAAAGGACTTGTTGAAGGGGAGGGGAAGAAAGGGTTAGGAGAGGAAAAAGGGGAAAGAAGTAAATAACCAAATAAAAACAGGAAAGAAAAAGGAATAAGCAAAACTTTAAGGAAAAAGGGTAAGAAATGGGAAGGAGATAATGGAGTTAGGAAAAGAGCCCATGGGAATAGGACCACATTAAAAAGGATTAAGCTACAGAAGAGGGAGAAATCATAGCTTGAAAAAAATAATATTAAAGGTAAATGGAGAAAAATATAAACCTAACTCACAACTTCAAATGTGAGTGAACTAAAATAACCAATAAAATAAAAAAGATTGGCTAAGAAAACAAAACACTACAATCTATATAGAAAAATCAATTAAATAGACTAGACAAGGGAGAATCATAGACAGTGGGATTCAATAACTCAGTATTTGATAAAGTAGAAAACATAAATTACCTTGGAAAACTCCTTATTTGGTAAAAAAAAAAACAACTGCTGGGAAAAGTAGAAAATGGTCTGGCAGAAATAAGGCTTAGACTTACATTTTATACCCTATTCCACAATACATTTTCAATAAATACATGACCTTAATATTAAAGATCATAAAAAAAATTAGAGAAGTAGATCATATGTACCTTTCACAGCAATAGAAAGGAGTTATATTCTTAACTGAAGAAAAAACAGAGATGATTACAAAAGTTAAAGTTGATTACATGAAACCAAAATGATTCTGCACAGACAAAATTAATGAGCATAGGACAAGAAGGGAAGTGGTTGAATGGGGAAAAAATCTTTGTATCAAATTTTTCTGATAAGGATTTCATATCCAAGATATAAGTAAAATAAATAAATGAATATGTGTGTATGTGTGTATAAAGACTAGTAACCATTTATCAATAGATAAGTAGTCAAATGATATGAACAAACAGTTCCCAAAAGAAGAATTGTGAAGTATTCATGACCACATGAAAGAATGCTCTGAATCAATAATAATAGAAATAAAAATCAAAGCAACCATGAAGTTTCACCTCACATCCTGTGAATTGGCAAAGATGACAAAAAATGGCATTCATTATTATTGGAGGAATTGTGGAATGATAGGCACATTAATACATTGATGGTGGAATTGTGCAATAGCACAACCCATTTTGGAAAGTAGTTTGAAGTAATGCAAATAAATTGACAAATGTAACAAAATTACAACCATCAAGCATGACTAGAATGAAGTGATAGGGGAGGACACATTTCCCTGTCTTTCCTTCTCTCCTTTCCCCTCTCATAAAATGAAAAAGAATGATAGATTGGCTAAGAAAACAAAACTCTACAATCTATATATAGAAAGATTAATGAAACAGACTAGACAAGGAAAAATCATAGAGAGTGGGACTCAATAACCCAGTGTCTGATAAAGTAAAAATTACCTAGAAAAACTCTTTGTGGGTTGGGGGGGACTTCTTAAGTGTTACACATTGTATATACTTTCAGACTTTTTTGATATATCCTGTGTTGCACTGATTCAGTTGTTTGTTTTTTTCCAGTACCATATGAGGCAGCGTTTTTAGCTGAGAGACTGAGGAAAAGACATGCTATGGGAGACTTAAGGAGGATTGAAAAGGTATAGAAATGTTACTGTGATGAATGGGATACTGAATCAATTAGGATATGTAAAAGTATTTCCTTGCGGGAGGCAGAGCCAAGATGATGGAGTACAAGGATGCACCTGCTGTAGTTCTCCCCCCATAGCCCATAAAATATTGTAAAAATGACTCTAAACAAATTCTAGAGCATCAGAAGCCACAAAATGACAGAAGGAAAGAGATTTCTAGTCCAAGACAGCTTGGAATGCTGACGGAAAGGTCTATCACATCGGGCTCAGAGTGGAGCATGGTCCAACCTTGGCCATGCGGACAGGACTTGAGCAGGTTTCAGGGTGCAAAATCATGGGCAGCAGCTGTGATTCCCAGATTTCTCAACGCACAAATGCCAAAACCAGCTTCAAAGGTTAGTGAGAAAACTCTTTCAACTGGGTGAGAATGAACGTGGTCTGACCCAGGTCCCAAGACAGCAGCAATTGTGGTAGCAGCTTCCATTTTAGGAGCCCTCAGCCTAAAGACCCTGGGAGAATTAAGCAGCTGATCTGGATCTCAGCCCTGAGTGGAGGCCCTGGGGTGAGGGAGAGTGCTGGTGTGGTAGAGCTGGGAGAGGCTCTAGAGAGGGAATTCTACTTGCAGATGCTGGGCAGAAAAGCTTGTGGTTGCTCCCAGACCAGAGCACAGGCCAGGAGAGGAGTAAACTCCTCTTCTTTGACTGTGCCACCTTGGAGGAACTGAGAACTTACAGGCCCCCAGAGTATACCCTCCATTTGACAAAGAACTCAAAAGTCAAGTTACAGGTTGAGAAAATGCCCCAAAAAGGGGAAAAAAAATAAGACTTAGTGAACAGGTATTTTCTTTCATCCTTTCCGATGAGGAAGAACAAAGCATACTATCAGAGGAAGACATAAAATTCAAGGCTTTTGCATCCAAATCCTCCAAAAAAAAAATATGCAATGGTCTCAGGCTATGAAAAAGCTTAAAAAGGATTTTGAAAATCAAGTAAGAGAGGTGGAAGAAAAAGTGGGAAGAGAAATGAGAGTAATGCAAGAAAATCATGAAAAGAGAGTCAGCAACTTGCTAAAGAAGACCCCAAAAATGCTGAGGAAAATAACAACTTTAAAAATAGACTAACCCAAATGGCAAAAGAGGTCCAAAAAACCAATGAGGACAAGACTTTTAAAAAGCAGATCTAGCCAAATGGAAAAGGAGGTTCAAAAGCTCACTGAAGAAATAGTTCTTTAAATATTAGAATGGAGCAGATGGAAGCTAATGACTTTATGAAAAACCAAGAAATTACAAAACAAAACCAAAGAAATGAAAAAAATAGAAAGCAATGTGAAATATCTCATTGGAAAAACAACTGATCTGGAAAATAGATCCAGGAGAGACAATTTAAAAATTATGGGACTACCTGAAAGTCATGATGATAAAAGAGCCTAGACATAGTCTTTCATGAAATTATCAAGGAAAACTGCCCTGATATTCTAGAACCAGAGGGTAAAATAAATATTGAAAGAATCCAACAATCACCTCCTGAAAGAGATACAAAAAGAAAAACTCTTAGGAATATTGTAGCCAGATTCCAGAGTTCCCAGGTCATGGAGAAAATATTTCAAGCAGCCAGAAAGAAACAATTTGAGTACTGTGGAAATACAATCAGGATAACACAAGATCTAGCACCTTCTACATTAAGGGATCAAAGGGCATGGAATATGATATTCTAGAACTCAAAGAAGCTAGGATTAAAACCAAGAATCACCTACCCAGCACAACTGAGTATGATAATTCAGGGGAAATAATGGTAATTCAATGAAATAGAGGACTTTCAACCATTCTTGATGAAAAGGCCAGAGCTGAATAGAAAATTTGACTTTCAAACACAAGAATAAAGAGAAATATGAAAAGGTAAAGAGGAAAGAGAAATCAGAAGGGACTTCTAAAGTTCAGCTCCTAAAATTGAACTGTTTACATTCCTACATGGAAAGATAATATTTGTAACTCTTGAAACTTTTCTCAATATTTGGGTAGTTGAAAGGATTTTATACACACACACACACACACACACACATATGTATATATATATATATATATATATATATATATATATATATATATATATATATATATATATATATATATATATATATATATAGGCAGAGGGCACAGAATGAGTTGAATATGAAAGGATGATATCTAAAAAAAAAAATATTTCCTTCTTGTACTGAAGGCCCAGTTGATATTATCGTAGCATGAGTTTTAATTGATCCAGTGAATTTGGTTACAAGTTTTTCTCCAGCTTCATTTCAGCAATGCATGAATAGGGGTTCAAGACAATGGATGGTGGGGACAATTCAAGGTAGAGACTGACTAGGAATAATGGGCAATAGGATAAAGAGGCCAGGGAGTTGAGCAAACAGGAGAGTAAAGGGTACAGCTAGTTTATCAAGGGATTGAGATAGGGAACAGAAAAAAATGTAGCCAATTCCAGGGTGATAGCCTGGGGAGGAGATGTGGAGTGAAAGGATTTGAAGTCAAGATGAGGAGGAAGAACAGGTTTAGCAGTTGTAAGGCAAGGACAAATGTAGATGGAAAACTTGCTGATGATGTAAAAATCTGGGAGTCGAGGTGTAGTGAGAGTGGGTCTTGCAAAATGTATATTAACTGAGAAATTAGGGAATTTGAGGGAATATCAGTATATATATATATATGCATATTGACATATATGAAGGCAAATATTGGGGTGGAAAAACTGGAAGCCAGGCACTGAAATCAGTGAGGAAAGGAGTGTTCTGGGAGTTGGTAGATAGCAGCTACTAGAATCTTGATTGAGTGACAAATTATATGGATTGCATAAACTCTTCAGAGGGTCTGTTTTGCTTTATAAAAGGTCACCAAGGGTTTGTCTGATTCATCAGGCAAATAATGTTTAGCCACACTCTGACTATATCAAAGTTGACTCTGAGTTGACGTTTTACTTTGGGATTCATTGACTGGAAGTGTTTGTTTGGTCAGATGAGCATTCTGGAAGCCTCTGAAAGAGCCCCCCAGCTTTGAAAACCCAGATGTAGATGTGTTCTTCTCTGGTAACTATGGTTGGACAGTTGGACTTCAAGCAGAGGAAGCCATGTCTGTTCGTCGTCAATTTCTCTGTATTTTCTTTGAAGTTCAGGGTGCTGACTCCCCTGAACTAGGTGAATGATACATTTGCTTGATTAGAGTGATTGTTAACTCCTTGAAAGTTGCTTTCCTTTTATGAATGCAGATCGAAGAATCTGTGATAGCAGGTCCTTTGTATGTTAGAGTGCTTACTGTTACAATGCCTAAGCAATATCTCTCTAGTGGACCCCTGTTTGCATCCACACCTAATCCAGACAGATCATCCAGTAACTTGGAGTTTCTTTAATTTCTTCTGCCCTGGTTGAAGAACTGATATTTGCCAGAAATTCACACATGCCTGTGATTTTGCCTAGGAAAAAAATATCTTGGCCTTACCCCAATTACTTGTTGACCACCTTCTACTACTCCCATGATTAGTAACCCTGAGAGCTGTATGAGTTTGAGTGAACATCCCTTATCAAGGTTGATGAAACTTTGGGATACATAAGTCTTGGAAAATAAAAAAAAAAGTTTGTTATTTCATTTTAATTTTTCCCCCTTTGGATCTCATATTTATTTATTTTGTGGAATTATTTGCTTTATTGCAGAATTTGACACTAATAGTTGCCCACATTGTCAAGATAAACAGAAATCACACTAAAATGTATGTGTGTCATTACTTACTTTCTCAAAGCCAAATGCTCTTTGACACCCAGGGAGAATGTTGGTGCGGTTTTTGGTTTGCATATCTATGTTATCAAAGACAAAACTGGTTTGCCATTTCTATCACAGCATGTCAACATGTTCCATGTGTGATTTTACAAGTCCAAGATCTAGCCTTCATTTAAGGTAGGGAATCTTAATAATTTTTTTAGTCATGTAACCCTTTGGCAACTAGATGGCACAGAGAATAGTGTGCTGTGCCTAGAGTCAGGGATTCCTGAGTTCAGATATGACCCTAGATGATCACTACATATATGATCTTAGGCAAGTCACTTAACTTCTGTTTGAATCAGTTTCCTCATCTGTAAAATGATGATAATAATAGTACCTACCTCCTAGGGTTGCTGTGAGGATCACATAAGACAATAATTGTAAAATAGTCCCTAGATTTAAGGCAAATTAAATTTCTTGTCATTGTTTAGTTGTTTTTAGTCATGTCCAACTCTTTGTGATCCCTTTTGGGAGTTTTACTGGCAAAGATCCTGGAGTGGTTTGCCATTTCCTTCTCCATCTCATTTTACAGATGAAGAAACTGAGCAAACAGGGTTAAGTGACTTGCCCCGGGTCACACAGGTAGTAAGAAGCTGAGAGGAGATATGAACTCAGGTCTTCCTGACTCCAGGCTCAGCATTCCACCCACTGGGCCACCTAAATGCTGCATTATTTAAATACTTCAGTCTTCATTAGGTGGGGTAACCAGTTTTATATTAAACTTTTTCCAAAAGACTTTAAAGCACTTCAAGAAATCAACAAATTCATCTTCAAAAACTACCATTTTGTAAATGGAGAAACTAAGATTTAATTGAGAAGAGGGATTTGCCAGATTATTTAACCAACAAATTACAGTTTCATAGAACTTGAGACCAAAAGGTAACTTAGTAAGCATCTAGTTCAGTCCCTTCATTTTGCAGTTGTAGAAATAGCTAAGGCAGGATTTGAATCCAAATCTTTTTATTCTAAATCCAGCGCTCTTTTTAATACACCACACTAGTCCTTAACCAGGCTAAGCTCTGTGGACTTCATTCTTGGCTCCTAGGCCAGATGGCTAGCCATAGGATAATATATTCATGGCTAGCCCAGTTATGCTGTATTATTTTAAAATCTACAAGTCATGAAAGTTAGGCTCTATAGGGGGACCCTACTTAAGTGGGAAATGTTGGCTGCAAGAACAAGACCCTATGATTTATTTAGTAGCAATAGGACCTTTTAAGTCCTTAATTAAAAAAAAAATCATGATAATGACTCAAATTTATTGACAGTTTCTGAATTCCAGAAAGTTATGATGCCACAGTAGATAGAGAGCTAGCTTTGCAGTCAGGAAGACCTAGGTTCAAATCTGATACATACCAACTGTGTAAACGTGACACTGTGTAAACTTGTGCCTCTAATACATACCAACTGCGTAAATTTGACACTATATAAACTTGTGCCTTTGGTACATACAAACTGTCAATTTCCCAAGCATCTCTATATAATTTACAGATGAGTTGTTGATTTGCATTGGTAGAGGAGATTTACACACTAGGAATTCCCTATGCTGACAAAATCTCAGATTCAGACTATAACTCCCCCTACCTCAGCACAATAACAAAAACCGTGCATTTATATGGCACCTTAAGGTTTACGAAGCACTTTCTTCTTAACAATTCTGTGATGTGGGTAGTATAAATATTATTTATTTTCCTTTTATAGATGAAAAACTTAGCAAAGCTGAGACTCAAAATTGAGTGGGGATATTTGACATTGAGTCTGATACCAGGAAGATTTATATTCCTGAGTTCAAATCTGATCTCAGACACTTATTAGTTGTGAGACCCGGGGCAAGTCACTTAACCCTGTTTGCCTCAGTTTCCTGATCTGTAAGATGAATTGGAGGAGGAAATAGAAAATCATTCCAGTATCTTTGCCAAAAAAACCCCAAATTCTCAAGTGGGATCACAAAGAGTCAGACACAACTGAAACAACTGAATTACAACAATTTGACATTGGGAGTCTAGTGTTGCTACTTTGCAACATTTTTTAAAAAAGGAATTCAGTTTTTATAGTTTCCTGATGAAATGGCATCTAAAGATCATAGTCCTTTAAGGACAAAATACATTTTTCTACCTATGAAAAATGGATTTTTTTTGTAGGAACCAATGACTTAAATAATTTTCTTCCATTATTCTCATTTCTTTACCCATTTTTTCCTCTGTCAGTCTTATTTGATTTTGAAAAATAATTTTTTAGCTCTTCCAGGAATTCTTGTTGGGTTTATTTCTGATTCCCATATTTCTTTGAGGTTTTGCTTATAGCTGTTTTGACATCATTGTGTTTTTATGTGTTTGTGTTTTGATCTTGCTTGCCACCAACTTCTGTGGTTGATCCCTTGCTCTTTTGGGATCGAAAGCAATACTGTTCCTCAAGAACCCTGATCCCTCATGACCAAAAGTGCCCCTCTGCACTCTTGAACTGTGACCCAGAAGTGGATGTAGGCAATGGAGCTCCTAAACACTATCTGATCTTGTGCCCAATATTAGCAGAGTGGTTCCCTGAAATCTCTTTCTGGCTGGCTGCCTGATCCCCTTACCATCTCTGGCTTGAGAGCTTCTGAAACTAGTGTTGTTACTTTCACCATCACCAAGTTCCACCACTGATATTGCATCCATATGGACTTTTGGTCCACCTCCATTCTTGTGTCACAGATCTCTCCTTCTGATCTCCTAAGATGTCTTGGGTAGGAAGAATGTCTCCCTCTGGTCTTTTGTTGACTTTGCTGCTACAAAATTTGGCTTGAGGTGTTATTTTAAAATTGTTTGGAGGGGAAAGTTGGGAGAACTCAGCTGTGATACTGCCTTGATTCTGCCATCTTGGCTCTGCCTCTGAAAATCCAGGAACAGATCACTTTCAATAATTTTCTTTTAATGGACAGAAAGGTAAACAATAGACCAAGGAAAAATTGCATATCATTCAGCAGGTTAGGGTCTACTATGTATCAATGAATTTAAGATCATTGGATCATAAATGTTGAGCTAGAAGGGCCCTTAGAAGCCATCTGGTCTATACTCCTTGTTTTACAGATGAGGAAATTGAGTCTTAGGGAGGTAAAGTGTCTTTCCAAGGTCACCAAGTGGCAGAGCTGGGATTTAACTCCATTCCTTTGACTGCATGTTCGTGTCTCTTTCCACTACACCACAATGCCTCATTCAATTTTTGTTCTCCACCCTTGGTTGATATTGTTTCATCAGACATCTTTCTGATTTATTCATTTAATCATCATATTCTAAAGAGTTCACCCCCAGTTGTCCTCAGAAAGGCAAATAGAATAGGGATTTTTTAAAAGAAGAAGACAGGGAGACAAAAAGGGGCTAGTGGGCAAAGTTCCAGCAAGAGAAAGAAAATCTAAAAAGAGAATGGACTTGGTGAATTTCTTTCTGAAGGTCAATGGACAGTTGAAGGTCAAAGACTAAGGAGCTAATAGGAGAGAGCAGGAAAGAATTACTTTTGTCATTCTGAGATAATGTAAAACTAGTAGTTTCTGTTCTTGGCTATAGGAAGACAAGCCATTCTTTCCTTGCCACTCAATTTCTGTAACCTCTCTATCCCTTGAAAGAAGAATATGATGGAATGCATTGCCTCAAAGAATCAGGGGTTTGCCACATTTTTCCCCAGTGCAATTCATTTCACTTCAATTCAATTTAATTCAATTCAACTCACTTCATTTTAACTTCGCTCAGTTCAGTTCAATTCATTTCATTTTGTTTCAGTTCATTTCAGTCCATCTCAACAGTTCTTTATTAGGAATCTCCTATGAGCCTGGTCCTATTCCAGGTACTGGGATTACAAAAGCAATAAAACCCCAAAACATCCACAAAGCTGTAATTGGTATGTGGCAAATTTGATCTTAGGGCCTTTACATTTCTTCCCTGTTTGTTACTTGATATTCTCTAGAGTCCCAGGGTACAACAGCACTAGGGGACAGACATGGTTTCATTTTCAATAGGGTTGTTCTTTGTATCATCATACTTCATACCCACATCCAATAATGATAATGACAATAGATAGCATTTACATAGCACTTTACCATTATTCTCTCATTTGATCCTCACAACAACTCTGGGAGACAGGTGCTATTAATACCTCCATTTTACAGTGAGAAAATTGAAAAAAGCTGAGGTTAAGTGACTTGTCCAAGGTAACAAAGCTAGTAAATACCTGAGTATGGGTTTGAACTTATGTCATCTGTGCTACCATCCTCTCCCTACAGCTAAATTTGCCCAGGTGCATTTGTGAAGGATTCATCACCCTAAAGGAACTTAAGGAAAAGTCCCCCAGGTCTCCGCCCTCAAGTAAAAGAAGGGGCTACAACATACACACAGATTAATATAATCAGAGGATTCAGACAATACCACCAACAATCTGATTCTAAACAGATTAAAATGTAATTGGGAAATGTTTAATAAAATAAATAACTACAACACAGCATGCATGATGTTGTTTTGTGGTTTTCTAGGTCAATATGCAGCCACCAGGGATGTGATTCTTTTTGAACTTGACACTACTGATGTAGATTATGGTAAAGGCAAAGACTATGTAAATAAAGTACTCTAGAGGACTAGGGGTTTCATGGGGAGGTGGTACGTGATTGGGCTTTGAAGAGAGATATGACTACGGAATACATTCAAGGTATGGAAGCAGCCTTAAATGTTCCTAGATTTGAGCCCTGGTAGCTTGTACACCCTAGGATTGGCATTTCCATTGGCTGTTCCTCTTCTCCCTTACCTTAAGGAAAAGGGCCAGGGATAATTCTCATACCATGATGTGCCTGCACATCAGTCCCAAACTTGAGCATTCCTAAATTCGTGGAGGCAAGAGGGTACAGGATGGGATCAGTAAATAGTCAAATTTGGATGAAATACAGAGGAGAACAGTGAAATAAAGCTGGAAAGGTAGTTTGAAGCCAAAATATAGAAGACCTTAAATGCTAAGCTGAGAAGATTATATTTTACCATATAGGTGATAGGGAGCTATTTTTTCATATGAAAGTGAGATTTTTATTAGGCCAATTTTGTACATTAGGAAGATTATTTTCATAATGGTGTAACAGATGGATTCGTGAGTGGGAGTGGCTGGATTTGGGGAGATCATTTCAGAGGCTAGTAAAATAGTCTGTATGAGAAATGATTAGGGCCTGACCTGGGGATAGAGGTGGCAAAACTAAGCTGCAGATGATTCCAGAGATGCAGAGCTAAGGTTGTTGTGTTAACCCATGGGACAAGTCCTTTAAAAAAAAAGAGCTGCATTATAGCAAACAGAGACAGAAAAGGATGGAATAGTTGGGAAAGAAGTAGCCAGGACCAAATCCAAGAAAAAAAATAGACCAAACTCAGTTTCTTACCTCTAATTTACATCCGATAGGCTTGCCACTGTGTGCACAGCACATGCTGTAGATTCTGGGGACAAAACCATTTTTATAAAAAGCATCTTAGTTTCAGAGAAACTTGGCAGAAGCAGGACAGTTCATTTATAACTTGGCAATATGCCCATTCCGTCTCCCTCTTCCACCTCTATTGTGTTTGCCAAGGGGCTTCAGGCCCCCGTTCCCTGTCTCTGGTACTAAAGTGAGCCACATTGTCCATATCCAGATGTGCTTGGCAGCTGCAAGATTCAAATATTAGGATCCAAAACGAATTTCCTGATGTATTTTTGGACAGATCACCTCATCTGTTACTGCTTGACTAGAGCATCTGTGAAACAGCCTGTGAAGGTTGTTAAGGGGTAGTGGGGGGTGGAGAGGGCAGGTAAAGAAGGTTGAAGGGGGGGTATGGCTCTTGGCTGCTTGGTGTCTGACTCCTTTGTCTATCCTTTGTGTGTCTGGAAAACTCAGGAAATTCACGATAGGATTTGAGTTCAAATATAATCTCTTCATTCCTCCTGTTTGCCTGTACCATGGGGGAAGGAAGCTATATAACATAGTGGAAACTGTGAATAAGAAGCTTTGTCCATAACATTTCTGCTATGCAGGCTTCTTAAAAAATATGTTACATCTTGCTGTATAGGTGAAAGGAATAACAGCTCCTATTGGAAATGTACATGATGATTAAAATGTTTTAAAGGTAACAGATTGGCAGAGAGAGAAAGTGTTTATTAAGTTCTTGCTATGTCCCAGGCACTGTGATAAATTCTGAGGATACAAATATAAGCAATCGAGATAATCCCTGCCCTCAAGAAACTTACACCCCACCTCAAAGTGTAGAAATGACCTAAAAGTGCCGCAGAAGTCTGGTTAATTTTGAAGATGAGGTAGGGTCACCTATTAGAGCCAAAGATCTCAGAAAATGGAGTTCAAGATTCTGATTGGTAGTGGATGGATAGATGATGGATAGATAATAGATAAAGCAGACCCAGCCGAGATAAATAAATGCTTTTTTTACGTTAGATAATAGAATAAATAAGTGGAGGCAGCCTGGTGTATTGGAAAGAACCCTAGATTTAAACTCATATTTTACATGTATAACTAGAAAGGACTTGAAAGGCCACCAAGTCTAACCTCCTTGTTTTGCAGATAAGTAAACTGGGACCCACAGAAGCCAAGTGACTTGTACATGGTTAAACAACTAGTGTCTGAGAAGTAGTTGAACTCAGGTCTTCCTGAATTGAGGTTTAGAGTTTATGTTCTACAGCAGCAGTGTCCAGCTAAAGTACAGATGGGTCCCTGCAGCCTCATAGTGACTTAGAAAACCACAAACTAATATTATTTATGTTGTATTATATTTTTATTTAATTTATTAAACATTTCCTAATTACACTTTAATCTGCTTCAGTCTGAATTTGGAAATTTTGGGGGCTACTTGCAACCTTTGGCTTCTAATTTGACTATCTTCACTATGCCATGTTACTGTTTATCACCTAGGATTCAAGAGGACCTAGCTTAGGCAAATCACCCAACCTCTCTGTTTCTTAGTTTCCTCTGCTATAAAATTAGGGAATTTCACTAGATTTCTCAGGTGCTTTCCAGCTCTAGATTTTCTGTTTTAGATGTCCCAGAGATGCTTCATCGATGCCCCGGAAAGCATTTACATCTCAGCTCAGCAACCTATTGACTAGTGTGAACTAGAAACTGGAATTCTAAATTTCAGCCCTGACTTGTTACTAAGAGCTATGATCATGAGGTGAGTCATTTCTGGGCTTCAGTTTCTTCATCTGTGAAATGAGGTTAGACTAGGTGATTCCTTAAGTTTTTTCTATTTCTGTGATTCCAGAGAGCCCAAGATTAGGTACCAAGTAGCCAAAGTTTTGGTCCTGATTGTGCTATGACTTACTCCATTACCATGTATAGGGCATTTTATTTCTGTGAGCCTCAGTCAGTTCCCTGCTTTGCAAAATGATGGCATTCGCTCATTGATTCATGAGATCACAGACAT
Source organism: Notamacropus eugenii (assembly GCF_028372415.1). NCBI lineage: Eukaryota > Metazoa > Chordata > Mammalia > Diprotodontia > Macropodidae > Notamacropus > Notamacropus eugenii. The sequence continues at coordinate 335,649,782 of NC_092872.1, forward strand.
TTGAGCTAGAAAGGGCACTAAAGACTGTGTCATACAGTCTTCTAGTTTCACAGATAGAGTCTGATGTCCTAAGAGGTAAGGGCCTTGTTCAAAGGCATAGAGGAATCAATTGTGACAAAGGAGATTTGAACCAGGGGCCCCTGGCTCTAAGGCCAGTGCTCTTGCAACAACATGTTTTGTGGGATTTTTTTTTTTAAATGACTGAACATCAGTAAAAGGCAGAAACAAAAGGAAAAAGGGCAGCACTGTACTCCCTGGACAGTGAACCAAACACGTTGTTTCAATTTGCTGAACAATGCTTTATTCTTTCATTATAATGAAGCTATAAAGGGTCACAGCACACTGTGGGGAGGTCAAATTTTGTAATTAAGGATATGCAGATTTGACAACTTTTAGCAACATCAAGAGATGACTGGCCTCACACATATAAACAGATTTAATTTGCTTTTGCAATCCTATCTTGGAAAAAGGTAACACTGGGTGGAACAGAGATACATTTGCTGCAATTAGCAGTTTGAATGTTTGAAGAAATCATATGGGAGATATGGTATAGTGGAAAGAGTACTGAGTTGGGTATCAGGGGAAATATTTCAGGTTTGTCTTTGCCTTGGGTTCCAATAATTCTATATGGAGCATACTCATGCTTGGTTTATTATCATAGGCTTTACTGAAGAATATACAGAGACAGAAAGAATTTAGCAGTCTATAGATGGGGCAGCTGCATGATTCAGTGGACAGAGTGCTGGCCTGGAGTCAGGAAGATCTGAGTTAAAATTTGGTCTCTGACACTTACTAGCTGTGTGACTCTGGGCAAACTACTTAACCTATGTTTGCCTTACTGCACTGGAGAAAGAAATGGAGAAACGATTTGATATCTTTGCCAAGAAATCCCCACGGATCACACCGTCCATAGGGTCATAAAGAATTGGACATGACTTAACAAAAAAACAAGATAGCTTTAAATAGTTATAACTGTTTTGCATGGTCTCTGTGCCCACATCAATCTCCAATCCCTGGAATGTGATGGATGGCTCTGAAATTTTCTTTACAAGAATTAGGACTTCTATTTATGACTTCAATGGAGGGTGGGTAGTGGTGATTTGAGTTTAACCTGGTCTAGGTGGTGTTTATTCCAAAGGTTACTCTTTATTTCAAAAAATATTTTCTCCACCTGGGGAGTCAGGTTGTGGGCATATTCCACCAGAGGAAGGATAAGAGAAGTAATATGGCTCCCAGCTTGGACCTACTTCTGAAACACACTGTTACATGGCTTTGAACAGTTTACTTTTATTAATTTATCCATCTGTACAAAGAGGAAGTTAGATTAAGTGATCTCTAAGGATCTTCCAGATCTGATAGTCTGCGGTCCATTAAAAAGTAAAGTTATAGATAAATTAGATACAAATTTACACATTGGTGGTAAATTAGTGACATGGTTAAATGAAGAGATATTAAAAAATTAAATTGCACAAATGGATACAATAGGGAGTAGATCACTTAAATAGGTCAGTTTCAGAGGAAGAAATACAGAACATTGTTAATTAATAGTCCCTCGCACCAATCACCTAGACTAAATGAGTTAATGGGTATTTTTTCAAATTTACAAAGTATAAGTAATCCACACATTTTTATACAGATTATTTCTAAATATAGAAGTAGATGACATGATGCCGAATTTGTTTTATGAAGCAAATAGTCTGGATTTCAAAACCAGAGGGAGATAGCATTGAAAAAGAAATTTGTAAACTAATCTCACTAATGAATATAGATGCAAAAAGTTAAATAAAATGTTAGCCAAAAAGAAAGAGAAATGTACCAAACAAATTTCCCCCACTACAACCAAGTAGAATTTAACTCTTGGTTTCAATGATGATTCAATTTTTAAAAAGATCAAACACACAATGAATCATAGTATTCACTCTTTCTCCACTCATCTATCCATCATGCTGTTATACAAATTTACCTTATGAATATCTATATCTATATATTTCACTCTGTTCAAACATCTTCCATGTCTGCCTATTATATAATTAGTACAAAGTTCATACTATGCATGGGTGTCACTCCATAACCATAGCCTACTCTACCCTGCCTGTCCAGACTACCCCAGTCATATACTCTGTTTTCTTTCCTTTCATGTGCCCAGAATGACTTTTTAAACACTACTTGCCTGACCATCCCTTGAAGACCTACCCTGCCTACTATGAAGACTTCTCTAGCTCATCAGTGGGTACTAATCTTTCTTTCTGAGGTTCCCCTTGCACTTAAATAATTGTGCATTATAGTTGTGTATGCTGGTACTTTATCTCTCATTTGACTGTAAGCTTCATGAAGACAAAGACTGTGTTTTATCTGTGTTGAGAGATAAAGATAAATGAGACAAATTCATCGTAATTTAGAAAAAATTGGGACATAGATATCGAATAGAGTTAGCAAAATGTAGTTCTCATACCCAGTGTAAAATCATAGAAGATATAAACAGTCTGCAACCATTCTAGTTCAGGAGTTGTAAAATATATATATATATATATACATACATACATACATATACATATGTATGTGTGTGTGTGTGTGTGTCTATACATATAAAACATGATAATGTGATTTCACAGCAGTTCATCTAATTGAAAGCTGGCATCATCTATTAGGAAGGAGAAGCAGTTATTGGAAACTGAGAATTATCTATGCTAAAGTAGTGAGTTGAGAAGTGAGTCCTTTCTGGGCTTCAGTTTCTTCATCAGTGAAATGAGTTTAGACTAGGTAATTTCTTAAGTTTTTTATGCTTCTGTGATTTTATTTTATTTTATTTTTATGATTTTGTTTAAAAAATTCATATGAAAGGATATCTATATCTAATTTATTTTTGTACATCTGTATCATGAGGAAATACCTCACTTTTAAAAATTAAACATAAAGAACTCTATGTCTAAAACACTCAAGTCTTATATGAATATAATCTTTGGCCTTCTTATGAATACATCTTATTAAGCCCACTTTCTGAGAAAGAGAGAGAGAGAGAGAGACAGACAGAGAGAGAGAGAGAGAGAGAGAGAGAGACAGAGACAGAGACAGAGACAGACAGACAGACAGACAGAGACAGAGACAGAGGAAGGAAGGAAGAAAGAAGGAAGGAAAGAAAAAGAAAGACTGAAGGAAAGAAAGAAACTGATAGGCATCATGGGATAGTGTAAACACCTGAATTTGGAAGCAGGGGACCCAAGTTTGTATCCTGACTCTATTATTTACCATAGGAAGCTGAGAGTACAAATTCACCTCCTTAGGTCTCAGTCTTGCAATCTTTTTTTTAAAAATGTGTTTATTTATTTATAGTTTCAATATTACTTTCCACAAGATTTTGAGTTCCATATTTTCTCCCCATGTCTCCCCTCCCCCCACCCCAAGACACCATGCATTCTGACTACCTCTTCCCCCAGTCTGCCCTCTCTTCTATCACACCCCTTCTTCCCTTATCCCCATCTTCCCTCTTTTCTTGTATGGCAAGATAAATTTCTATACCCTATTACCTGTATTTCTCATTTCCCAGTTGCATGCAAAATCAATTCTCAACATTCGTTCCAAAATCTTTGAGCTCCAACTTCTCTCTCTTACTCCCTCCCCCCACATCCCCACTGTGAAGGCATGCAATTAAGTATAGGCTATACATGTGTAGTTATGCAAAAAACTTCCATAATAGTCATGTTGTGAAAGACTAACTATATTTTCCTCCATCCTATCCTGTCCCCCATTTATTCTATTCTCTCTTTTGTCCTTGTCCCTCCCCAAAAGTGTTTACTTCTAATTTCCCCCTCATCCTATTTGCCCTACTTTCTATCATCCCTCCCATAGTCCACTTATTTCCTTCTTCCCTGCTTTCCTGAAGTGTGAGATAGATTTTCATACCAAATTGAGTGTGCATGTTATTCCCTCCTTAAACCAAAAGTGATGAGAGTAAGCTTCACTTTTTCCCCTCTCACTTCATCCCTTTTCTCCTTCATTGAAAAAGATTTTTCTTGCCTCTTTTATGAGAGATAATTGGCCCCATTTCATTTCTCCCTTTCTCTTCCCAATATATTCCTCTCTCACCCCTTTATTTTATCATTTTTAGATATCATCTCTTCCTATTCAACTCACCTTGTGCCCTCTGTATATACATACATACATATATATATATATATGTATATAATCCCTCCAACTACCCCAATACTGAGACAAGTCTCAAGAGTTGAAAATATTATCTTTCCATGTAGGAATGTAAGTAGTTCAACTTTAGTAAGTCCCTTATGATTTCTCTTTCCTGTTTACCTTTTCATACTTTTCTTGATTCTTGTGTTTGAAAGTCACATTTTCTATTCAGCTCTGGTGTTTTCATCAAGAACACTTGAAAGTCCTCTATTTCAAAGCTACACATATATAGCCTATATTGAATTGCTTACCTTCTCAGGGGGGATGGATGGGGAAGGAGGAAGGGTGAGAAGTTGGAACTCAAAGTTTTAGGAAGGAATATTGAGAATTGTTTTTACATACAATGGGGAAATAAGAAATACAAGTAATAGGGTATAGAAATCTATCTTGTCCTACAAGAAAAGAGAGAAGATGGGGATAAAGAAGGGAGGGGTGTGATAGAAGGGAGGGCATATAGAGGGAAGGGATAATGAGAATGTAAGATGTTATGGGGTAGGGGGAGGGGAGAGATGGGGAGAAAATTTGGAACTCAAAATTTTGTGGAAATGAATGTTGAAAACTATAAATAAACAAATAAATTTAATAAAAAAAGAGAAAAAAAAGAAAGTCCTCTATTTCATTGAATGATCATTTTTTTCCCTTGAAGTATTATACTAAATTTTACTGGGTAAGTGATTCTTGGTTTTAATCCTAGTTTCTTTAACTTCTGGAATATCATATTCAAAGCCTTTTGATCCCTTAATGTAGAAACTGCTAGATCTTGTGTTATCCTGGTTGTATTTCCTCAATATTCAAATTATTTCTTTCTGGCTGCTTGCAATATTTTCTCTTTGACCTGGGAACTCTGGAATCTGGCTACAATATTCCTAGGAGTTTCTCTTTTTGTATCTCTTTCAAGAGGTGATTGTTGGATTCTTTCAATATTTATTTTACCCTCTGGTTCTAGAATATCAGGGCAGTTTTCCTTGATAATTTCATGAAAGACCATGTCTAGGCTCTTTTTTCATCATGACTTTCAGGTAGCCCCATAATTTTTAAATTGTCTCTCCTGGATCTATTTTCCAGATCAGTTGTTTTTCCAATGAGATATTTCACATTATCTTCCATTTTTTCATTCTTTTGGTTTTGTTTTGTAATTTCTTGGTTTGTCATAAAGTCATTAGCTTCCATCTGCTCCATTCTAATTTTTAAAGAACTATTTTCTTCAGTGAGCTTTTGAACCTCCTTTTCCATTTGGCTAGATCTGCTTTTTAAAAGTCTTGTCCTTATTGGTTTTTTGGACCTCTTTTGCCATTTGGGTTAGTCTATTTTTAAAGTTGTTATTTTCCTCAACATTTTTGGGGTGTCCTTTAACAAGTTGCTGACTCTCTTTTCATGATTTCCTTGCATCACTCTCATTTCTCTACCCAATTTTTCTTTCACCTCTCTTACTTGATTTTCAAAATCTCTTTTGAGCTCTTTCATGGCCTGAAACCACTGCAAATTTATTTCAGAGGTTTTGGATGAAGAAGCCTTGACTGTGATGTCTTCTTCTCATGGTATTCTTTGTTCTTCCTTATCCGAAAGGTTGGAGGAAAATACGGGTTCACCAAGAAAGTAACCTTCTATAATCTTATTTTTTTCCCCCTTTTTTGGACATTTTTCCAGCCAGTTACTTGACTTTTGAGTCCTTTGTCAAGCACAAGGTATACTCTAGGAACCTGTAAGTTCTCAATTTCTCCAAAGTGCACAATCACAGGAGAGGAATTTACTTCTCTCCTGGCCTGTGCTCTGGTCTAGAAGCAACCACAAGCTTTTCTGCCCAGGGTCTGTGAGTAGGGTTCCCTCTTTGCAATAGCCTCCAGCTCTACCACACCAGCACTCCTCCTCACCCCAGGGCGGCCACTCAGGGCTGAAATTCAGATCAGCTGCTTGATTCCCCCAGGAACCTTGGGCTGAGGCCTTCAAAAATGGACACTGCACCCTCCTGGGGCGGGGCTAGGGTAGGACCCTGCTCCCTTTTCCCCCTTTCTCACTGACCTTTGAAGCTATCTCATGAGTTATAAATATCTTTCTGTACAGCAATATAAATGGTTCAACTTTAGTAAGTCTCTTATTGTTTCTCTTTTATGTTTTCATGCTTCTCTTCATTCTAATATTTGAAAGTCAAATTTTCTATGTAACTCTGGTCTTTTCAACAAGAATGCTTGGAAGTCCTGTAAGTCATTGAAATTCTATTTTTCCCCTGAAGTATTATACTCAGTTTTGCTGGGTATATGATTCTTGGTTTTAATTCTACCTCCTTTGACCTCTGGAATATCATATTCCAAACTCTTCGATCTCTTGGTGTAGAACTTGCTAGATTTTGTGTTGTCCTGATTTTATTTCCACAATACTCAAGTTGTTTCTACCTGCTTGTAATTTCTCCTTGATCTTGGAACTCTGGAATTTGGCTACAATATTCCTAGGAGTTTTCCTTTTGGAATCTCAGGAGGTGTTCTATGGATTCTTTCCATTTCTATTTTACCATCTGGTTCTAGAATATCAGGGCAATTTTTCTTGATAATTTCTTGAAAAATAATGTTTAGGCTCTTTTTTGATCACAGTTTTCAGGTAGTTCAATAATTTTTAAATTATCTCTCCTGGATCCATTTTCTAGGTCAGTTGTTTTTCCAGTTAGACACTTCACATTGTCTTCTATTTTTTCATTCATTTGGTTTTGTTTTATAATTTCTTGATTTCTCATAAAATCATTAACTTCCATTTGCTCCATTCTAAATTTTAAGGAATTATTTTCTTCAGTGAGCTTTTGTATTTCTTTTTCCATTTGGCTCCTTCTGCTTTTTAAGGCATTCATCTCCTCATTGACTTTTTGGACCTCTTTTGCCAATTAGGTTAGTCTGTTTTTCCAGGTTTTATTTTCTTCATCATTTTGGGGGTCCATGTTTTTTCATGGAACTAGAAAATACTATAAATAGGCAAGGGGATATAGAAATCTATCTTGCCCTACAGGAAAATAGAAGGGAAGTGGGTAAGGGGTGTGTGTGATAGAAGGGAAGGTAGATTGGAGGAAAGGGTAACCAGAATACATGCTATCCTGGGATGGGGAGAGGGGGAAGATGGGGAGAAAACATGAAATTCAAAATTTTGTGAAAGTGAATGTTGAAAACTGAATAAATTTAATTAGAAAAAAAGATTTGGACACAGAAAAGACCTTAAAGATCACAAAATCCAAATTTCTGATATTCCAGAAGAGGAAACTGAAATTTGGATAAGTGAACTTGGTCAAAGTCATACAAGTTAGCAAGTAGCAGAGGCATAATTTGAATCTGTGCATTCTTAATCCAGGTCCTATGTTTTTTTTTCTCTCTTATTTTTTTTTAATATATTTATTTAAGTTTTCAACATTCATTTCCACAAAATTTTGAGTTTCAAGTTTTCTCCCCATTTCTCCCCTCCTCCCACCCCATAACACCAAGAATTCTAATTACCCCTATCACCAATCTGCTCTCCCTTCTAACATCCTTCCCTTCCCTTATCCACATCTTCTCTTTTGTCCTATAGGACAAGATAAATTTCTATACTCCATTACCTATATTTCTTATTTCCTAGTTGTATGCAAGAACAATACTCAACAGTTGTTCCTAAAACTTTGAGTTCCAACTTCTCTTCCTCCCTCCCTTCCCACCCATCCCCATTGGGAAGGCAAGCAATTCAATATAGGCTATATCTGTGTAGTTTTGCAAATAACTTCCATAATAGTCTTGTTGTGTAAGACTAACTATATTTCCCTCCATCCTATCCTGCCCTCCATTTCTTCTATTTTCTCTTTTGAGAGAAAAATTGTCCCTCCCAAAAAGTGCTGATTTCTAATTGCTCCCTCCTCTCATTGCCCTCCCTTCCCTCATCCCCCTCCACCCTGCTTATCCCCTTCTCCCCCACTTTCCTACATTGTAAGATAGGTTTTCATACCAAAATGACTGTGCATTTTATTCTTTCCTTGAGTCGAATGTAATGAGAGTAAGCTTCATGTTTTTTCTCTCACCTCCCCCCTTTTTCCCTCCACTGAAGAGTCTTTTACTTGCCTCTTTCATGAGAGATAATTTGCCCCATTCCATTTCTCCCTTTCTCCTCCTAATACATTCCTCTCTCACCTCTTAATTTCATTTTTTAAGATATAATTTCATCCTATTCAACTCACCCTGTGCTGTGTATGTGTGTGTGTGTGTGTGTGTGTGTGTGTGTGATCCCACCAACTACCCAGATACTGAAAAAAGTTTCAAGAGTTACAAATATTATCTCTCCATGTAGGAATGTAAGCAGTTCAACTTTAGTAAATCCCTTATGAATTCACTTTCCTGTTTACCTTTTCATGCTTCAAGAATGCTTGAAAGACCTCTATTTCATTGAAAGATCATTTTTTCCCCTTAAGTATTATACTCAGTTTTTCTGGGTAGGGGATTCTTGGTTTTAGTCCTAGTTCCTTTGACTTCTGGAATATCATATTCCATGCCCTTTGATCCCTTAATGTAGAAGCTGCTAAATCTTGTGTTATCCTGATTGTTTTTCCACAATACTCAAATTGTTTCTCTCTAACTACTTGCAATATTTTCTCCTTGACCTGGGAACTCTGGAACTTGGCTACAATGTTCCTAGGAGTTTCTTTTTTTGGGTCTCTTTCAGGAGGTGATTGGTGGATTCTTTCAATATTTATTTTGCCCCCTGGTTCTAGAATGTCAGGGCAGTTTTCCTTGATAATTTCATGAAAGATGATGTCTAGGCTGTTTTTCTGACCATGGCTTTCAGGTGGTCCCATAATTTTTAAATTGTCTCTCCTGGATCTATTTTCCAGATCAGTTGTTTTTCCAATGAAATATTTCACATTATCTTCCATTTTTTCATTCTTTTGGTTTTGTTTTGTGATTTCTTGGTTTCTCATAAAGTCATTAACCTCCATCTGTTCCCTTCTAATTTTTAAAGAACTATTTTCTTCAGTGAGCTTTTGGACCTCCTTTTTCATTTGGCTAATTCTGCTTTTTAAAGCATTCTTGTCCTCATTGGCTTTTTGGACCTCTTTTGCCAATTGAGTTAGCCTATTTTTAAAGGTATTATTTTTTTTAGGACTCCTTTAGAAAGCTGTTGACCTGCTTTTCATGATTTTCTTGCATCTCTCTCATTTCTCTTCCTAATTTTTTCTCCACCCCTCTTACTTGATTTTCAAAATCCTTTTTGAGCTCTTCCATGGCCTGAGACCATTGAATGTTTATTTTGGATGTTTGGGACACAGAAGCCTTGGCTTTTATGTTTTTCCCTAATGGTAAGCATTGTTCTTTGTTGTCCAAAAGGATGGGAGAAGATACCTGTTCACCAAGAAAGTAATCATCTATAGTCTTATTTTTTCCCCCCTTTCTTAGACATTTTCCCAACCAGTTACTTGACTTTTGGGTCCTTTGTCAAGAATAGAGTATACTCTGAGGATCTATAAGATCTCAGTTCCTCCAAAGTGGTACAATCAAGCTTGTGCACTGTTCTGGGAGCAATCAGAAATTTTTGCACCCAGAATCTGAGTAATAGAGTTTCATCTTCACAACCACCTCACCTCCAGTTCCTCCAAGCCTGCACTGGGGGCTGAGATTCAGATAAGCTATAGGGGCAGGGCCACCATTCAGTGTGAGATAAAAATCAGCTGCTCAAATCCCTCAGGAGTATCAGGTGGGGGCAGGGCCTCTACACAGGGCTGAGGTAAGAATCAGCTGCTCAGTGCCCCCAGGGGTTTTAAGATCCAACAATGTATATGGGGTGCTGCAGGGGCCGCTGTAGAAGCTGCAGATACCTGCCTGATGCGGCCTCCAGTCAGAGCTATGGGAAGGCCCCTCTCCCTTCTCAGCCAGCTGAAAAAACCCTCTCACTGACCTTTGGTGCCTGTGGGTTGAAGGATCTGCCAACCACTGTTACTGTGACTGGGGATTCCGTGACTGGGGATTCTGCCCCCAGACCTGCTCATGTCCTCCCCAAGCCTGCCAGGTGACCAAAACTGGACTGGGCTCCGCTCCCCATCAGGTGGGACAGACTCTTCCCATTGGCCCTTCAGGTCACACTGGGCTAGAAATCTCTTCCACTCTGTTGTTCTGTGCTTCTGCTGTTCTAGAATTTGTTGAGAGTCTTTCTTTACAGGTATTTTATGGGCTGTGGAGGAAGAGCTAGCAGTATGTGCATCTTTCTACTCTGCCATCTTGACTCCACACACCCCCACCCCTGTCCTATGTTTTTGCTCTTGCTAAATCACTGAGCTAGGCTTGGAACTTCAAATCTCATGTTCTTTCTACTAACCCTGCATTGTCCTGGAGGCCCTTAGTGAAGAAATACTCCTTTACAATGGTATGTTTCTCTGAAATTTATAAATTACTTTTCTCAACTTAACATATAGTCTCCAGGGGACAGGGTGGTACAGATATTATGATCATTATTTGATATATATATATTGAGACTCAGAGGGGTAAACTACTTGTCCATTAGAACATAGTAACTATACAACAAGAACAGGTCTCCTGACTCTGGGTCCAGGAAGTCATTACACCTATATACATACTCCTTCTTTACAGACGTAAAAACACAGTTGTAGGATAAATCTAAATTTGGTTTAGTTCAGCAGATTCAAAGTTTTTTTCCTTTTGTAAAGGAAAACTTTTGCATCTCTGATACCCCTCTCTCAAAACATTTTTTTTAAAGAAAAATTTTATTGTTCCGCTAACCCCAACTCTTCTTGAACCCATCTGGAGTTTTCTTGGCAAAGATACTGGAATGGTTCCTTTAGTTCTCCATCTCATTTTACAGATGAGGAAAATGAGGCAAACAAGCTAAAGTGATTTATCCAGGGTCACATAAATAGTAAGTGTCTGAGGCCAGGTTTGAAGTCATGAAGAGAGGTTTTCCTGATTGCAGGCCCAGCACTTGATCCACTGTACCACCTAGCTTCTCTGTAGCTAGATGGTGCAATAGATAGAGTGCCAGTCCAGGGAACCTGAATTCAAATCTGGCCTCAACCACAAATTCCATTTAAAACTACTTTGATAATTGATGTTTTAAAATAAAAAGGATACAAAACAGAACTCCTCTTCTGTAGTCACTGAATCATGAACTGAAGGAAGCCATCTATAGACAGTTTGAGCTTAGAAAAAGATCTCTAACAATCTTCCCTACCCCAGGCTAATCTTTTATAGTTCAAACTACCAAGTGTGTGAAGCACCAGACAGAGAGGTAAGGAGTGGAATATAGAGCCAGCTGTGATGATAACAGCTGCATCATCTCTAAATACCACCAAGGTCCTACTATATCTCACTCTTTGATGACAAGGACCCCATTCAATGTTCCCATGCCCTTCTGCTAGAATATTCCCCTCCTGAGTTGCCACATTGGGGAGATAATATCAAGTTTTAGATCTTTCAGAGAACTTTACCGAGGAATTACCATCTTTTTCCATGGGAGTGGATAAAGACTCCACCTTCATGCAGGGACTTAAAATCACCATCACATAAGACAAAGACTCCGCTTTCCTCCAAGAACAGTTCTGACAATTGTATCAATTTAAAAAATATTAACCTTTTCCCATACTTTAACCTCTAAAAAGTAAAGCTCCCTCCAAGTAATCCATCCTTTTTGGGAAGGAGCTGTCCAAACAATCCTGGAAAAGGAAGTTGCCAAAGAAAGGACTATAGAGCCAGAATACCATAATGATGGGAAATTAGCTTTGCCCCTCCCCTTCTGTGCACTGCTGTCATCACAGAGGCAAGCATATCCAAGGGACTTTTGCCAAGCTCTGCTTGACCTCTTAGTCTTAAGGGGGTGGAGAAGAGAAAACAACTCACACTGGGATAAAGCTTTGGACCTCTGTCCTCTTGTGTGGCCATTTTTACTTCTGTGAAAGTAAACCAGGCAAATAGTCCTAGGGATGGAGAGAGTCTCCACTATACTTACAATTTATCAAGGACCAAACACTTGCTATGTTCCCTTCTTTTCTTGCTTGCCTCCAGCATCTTTACTATCTCCTGTATCTCTAATATAGCTCTCTTAAAGCAGGCTGTCTTTTTTTTTTTTTTTTGTATGACCCACCCTCAGTCAGTGGAATGACCTAAGGCAACTCTGTTTAGGTCAAATGCCTAGAGGCTATTCCAAGTCTTCAGTTCTTCTTTCTTTCTGTGACTTAAGAGATCCTGGAAACTTGTTGGGGATGGAAGCTCAATTCCAGGTGGACAGTCTCAGGCGGGTAAAGGTGGGAACTTCTAAATCTTAGAGTTCTCACGAGACCCCCCAGGAAACGACTGGGAATCGAGGTGAACCAAGCTATCTCGTGTATTTCCGCCTCTTCCCATGAGAAACGTGATGGGAGAGAGCTCTCCCCGCCCTCGAGATTGTCCCGGATCTGGGCACACTATTGTTATCTAACAGCACGGTATTCAGATGCAAACTATGCTGCTGGAGGGTTTAAGTAGGATCAGGAAAGCCTGAAAGTTCTCTTGGGCGGAGGGGCGCGGAGTGGTGAGGACAACAAGGTTCCGCTTTTCCTCTCTCTTCTCTCCCCTCCCCCTCTCTCCCCAATTATACTTCTACTTCCAATCTCTTATTGTAAGATCTTTGCCTCCTTGGGAGATTCTTCGCTCCCTCCTAAGGAAGAATGCCCCTGCACTTGTAACTAGACCCTGAAATAAAGCTCAACCCTTGTTCGACTCTGGAACGTCCTTTCTCTCATACGAGCATCCGGTTTGGCCAACCAAAGACCTTGGGATAGAGGTAAGAAGACTCGGTAGCCCTCAGGCCTCTAGGCCTGGCAGAAACTGAAGGGGAAAAATCTAAAGTTGCTTTTGCCAAAGGTCATATGAACATCATGGCATTATAGTTTTCCTTATTTTCATCTGTGTGTGTGTGGGGGGGGGGTGCTGTCCTTTTTGAAAGTTAATATCACCCTAATCAATGCCCCACAATGCCTCTGGTCTTTGTGAATCTGGGAGGGAGAGAGGAACAAGGCTAGCCTTTAGGATAGCCACAGGAAATGCACGGTGATGGAGCTATTTTATGCACGTGTCACGCATATTTATGATATTATATATAATATTTAAATACACATATTGCCAACCAACAGAATTTGACTCAAGAGAAATGAATTATTAGGTTGTTCCTGTGTTTATTTTCTCTCAAGCTGGCTGGCATGTATGTGGAGCTACAGGCAAGGCTGAGCTCCCTTTGGGGTTGAAGTACACAGTTTATATATCCTTGAAGAATAGGTGTTCCCAAGGGATACCAATAAACTCTTGATTGGTTGACACATTAGGAGGTGTCAGATGAGACCCTACATTAAAATGAGGGTCCTGGGTTATGTGATTTAGGTCACCTAAATCTTGGCCAAAGAGTCATCAATTTCCATATCACCTGTCTTGACCATAGGGAAAATCAACATTTTCTAGATCTGTCTGAGCTAACACATTGAACAGGAATACACCCATTAGCCCAAACTTAAGAGTTTCTTCTCTCTGATTAGATCTTGGCCTGGGTAAATCCCACGGAAGATTTCCCACACTGGTTAGTTTCTGGATAATTGTCCTTTTGGTGGAAATTCATGATTTAGCAAACACTGCAAGAATTGCAAGTATGTCTGGCTTGATGGGCACTCAGTCTGCCCCCTAATAAAATGATTCTGTTTCACAGATCAGTTCAGCTTCCTCTGAATAGTGAGGAAGCTCAAACAGATCAAGGTGGTTAGTAAGGTCATCAATCATTCCATTTTCATGATTCATAATTTTCACAAGATATAGTAACCAACATATTTTTGTATGTTACCAGATGAACTGGTGCAACCAGTCATTATCACACAGAAAAATGGACTTGTCATTTGGCTTCTCTTCCTTGTGGTTGAGACAGGTTTGCTCAAATATTCCTATGGATCTGTGATCTTACAGATGTGGATATTTCCTTCACTGATGCATATTGCAATCTATCCATAATTTTTGCCAATGTGTGACTTTTGTCCACATTCTCCTATAGATTTGCTATAAAGGGCTCACCTAGCAGGTTGGGGCAGGGTTTCCTTGCTTTCTCTTGATATCAAAAGGATATCAATGGAGCATATGGGCTCTCCATTAATTATCTTTTGCTCTCATCACATAACTATTCCATCTTCATTTATACATGTTTTTGATGACATAGTTCATTCTACTTTTTCATAATTTGTTGTTTGTAAAGTGTTGTGGTCCTCACAAGCATCATATGCCTTTCCATTGCCCTCTAGGAGGGGATTCATTTTCAACCAGGACATCTTAGTGGCTAGAGAATTGACTCCTTGTCAATGAAGACCTGAGTTCAAGTTTGACTTCTGATATATAACGGATACTTAACCTTTCAGTGCCCTAGATAACTAGCTATGAATATAAGCTGCAGAGAAGGTATTGCTCTGAATTGACAGAGGAAGTTCTTCACCAAGAACTCCCTATACCAATGGAATCATAGGTCCAATATCCTCAAATTTCATATATATATATATGTATATATATGTGTGTGTATGCATGTATATGTATACATGCATATACATGTGTGTATATGTCTGTGTATGTGTGTGAATTGTAGTGGATGAAGAATGTCTACAGTCCAAACTATGATATGTAGTTAGAGGAACAATCTATACAATTTATGCATGCACATATAAAATGTATGAGTTAGAAGTTCTGTAAATTGCCTATCCAACTGTATATCATAGTTCAAGTGATGAGTATTTTACATCCACTTAGTTTTTCCTGTGTGGATAGTTAGGTCAAACTACTTTGAGTAGCTGTAGATCTCTTTTTAGAGGCTGTGCTCCATTTTAGGCTCAAAGCAATCAGAACAATATCCTCAAAAATAACTCATTTGCCAGTATGAAATGCATTCTGAACCAATTTTCTTTTCTCTATCAGCTCCCATATCAGCAAACAAGACTCACCATAGCAGGTCATAAAACCCAATCACTTGATTTCAAGAAAGACTATACAGAAGCACCAGCTTTGTTCCCAGGATGACTTGGATGAGAGGTAGAGAAATGGGTTTCATTCTTATTTTTGCCTTTTTTGCCGTGTGGCCTTCAAAAAGTGACTTAACCTCTCTGTGCTTTCTTTCTTCAACTGTAAAATGGTGATCATAGTAACTACTTTGTATTTCCCAGGAGTCATGTTATAGGGATTCATTAGACTGGAAAATAAAACATGTGGGGCTTTATGGTAATAAGAACTATGTTGAAATGAAGAATTATTATAGCTTTATAGTAACCAAAGAAATGTGGGAATATAGCCTCAAGGCACACTAATGATTTTAGCTCCTATGTGCTCCAGATAGGCTTATAAATCTGGCATCCTCCTTTTCCTTTTCCCTCTCACCCTTCTTCCACTCATCTGCCCCCAGGTGCTTGCTGGCTTGATGACATATGCCCAACATCCACCTTCCTACATCCTTTTCCTGAGAGGCAGGGTCTGGAGAAGGAGAGAAATGGAACTGGGGGCTAAGGAGAGGGGAGGAGAGCACAATAGCTTGGATCTGAGTCTTGGTTAAATGCAGCAAAAAATACCCATTCTACTTTGGAAACCCTGCCAGGGTAGGATTTGTAGAAAGAAATATCTTTTTGTTGTTGTTGTAACCTAGTCCACAAAGGAGAACTTGGAAAAAGTTTGAACTTGGCCACTGAAATTGGGGACAAATATGGCCAGCCAAGGAACACTCTGGTAAGAAGAAGTTAGGTGACAGTAGACAGAAGGACAGGCAGAGTTGTCATTGAATACCCAAATCTATGAAATCAATATGTCTATATATGTATATGTATATGATCAATATAATAGTGATTGGTTATACATTGCCTGTCCATTCTGTGTAACTCTTGTCTATGCTCTTTCATAAATTCACCAGAGGGACTCTTCTCAGAGTGCTGGAGACTTTCCTCACTTTCTCTGGCTACCAGGAATATGCCAGGAGGTGAATAAGGAGCTGTGCAAAGGTTTTCTCTTTATTCCTCTGCACCATGGTTTGGGTGTGAACCTGTCTAAGAAACAGGGGCCAGGACTAGATGATCAAATGAAATAAATACTGCACAAAGCTTAAAGCATGATTTAAATGGTAGTGATAGCACTGTTGGTGGTGATCTTGAAGCCAGGAAGATTTGGGTTCAAGTCCCCCATCTGACACACACGGGCAGTGAAACCTAGAACAAATTATTTAACCTTCAGTATTCTAGGTGACTCTCTAAGACTATAAGTTATAGAGAAGGTGCTCATTTGCATTCATAAAGGGAATGCTCTCTCCTTTCATTCCCCTTCAGTTCCATAGTATGTCAATGAAATAACAGGTCCAGTCCCTAACCTTATTATTACTTCAACTTTCTTCTTATTTTTAGATTCTTACAAGAGTTGAGGGTCCCTAGGCCAGGAAAAGTAAGTAGAGGATTAGAGTCTCCTAATTCTAAGCCTGATGTGCCTTCTCTTCCTCTCTCCTTTCCCTGTGCCTTACTTCAAGTTCTACTCCAAGCTCCTGGATAACCATAGCCCTAAGGCCTGAGAACAGAAACCCCCAGACCTCATTTGCCACAGGAGAACCTATGAGCCTGATTTTGGCTCAATTTGGGAGATAAAGTGTTAACCTAACCCTAACCAGGCCACTGCTTTGCTCTGTGATCCTGGGTAAGTCTTCCTTCTACTGGTTCCTTTCCATGTTGTCTCCATCTTTTGCCTTTCTTGTAAACCCAGTTCTTAGCTCAGCTCCTGGCAAACACTTAATAAATACTTCTTGATTCATTGTAACACTGGGATTGTCCGTCTCTAAGGATTTTTCAAGCTCTGATATTTAGGATTCTGTGATGGGTTCCCACAGAGGTATGCTTAAAGACCTGCATCTATCCCCTGACCCACATGTGCATTTGTACACATTTAATGTGCAGGACATGTGAGCAAAACTCATGGAAACAATTAAAAAATATATATCTTAGAGGGACTGGGCATCCTTAAGTGGGGGTTGGGATTATAAGCAGGTTCAAACAGTTGGATATATACCTAACCCCAAAATGGAAATGCACAAATTTCCCTCATAAGAAAATGCAGCCAATTCTAAAAATTCCCTTTGGTGATCAGGCAAAACCAACATTTCACTGCAGGCTGGCTTTCCCAGCTTCGGTGTCCTTCTCCCAGAGTCTGCTCAAGAAAGTAAGTCAATTTTAGCATGAGCTAAGGAAGACATAATTGGGAAGGAGAGTTATGAACACTTGGCCCAGGTGTGTGTGTGTGTGTGTGTGTGTGTGTGTGTATGGCATTGGCATGCCAGCTGTGTATGTATGTGTATAATTATGCGATATATATCAGATGCAAATAAATATAGATTCATATAGCACATATATAATATATGTACAAGTACAGAGATATGCATTATACATACACACACATACACACATATCCTTGCTATTGCTTCCACATGGGAAGATGTTTTACTTGCCCTAAATGGATCTACCACAAACAAGACTTTCCCAAATGAGCACTAGTCTCTAGTTTCTAACACAGGAGCATCGAGTCTTAGCTCATTATGTGACCTTTCAGTGGTCAATTCCTGAGCCTCAGAATTCTGATTTGAAAATAATGAGATGGGATAAGGGGACTTTAATACTCTGTGTGAGTTTCTGATTCGGTGTGGCCTTCATGGATGGTGAGGGAAGGGGTTGTAAGCAAGAATCCAACTTATTTAGCTGGGAAAGGATCTCTCAGAAATGAAAGTGCTATTTATTTGCAAATAAAAGCTTTTGGTAGGACTGTGGAGGTGTAAAAGTTGGGGTGGGGTTAGGTTATGTGCTTGCCATTGGCAAAAGTCACATACATGCTGAAACATGTAGTCTCTCTGGCCCTCTCTTCCAGGGGTATACAGGCTACACCTCCCTTCAGAGTTTCAGGTTGCCTTGAAGGGTTTGCCATTGTCTGGAGCGCTACAGTTGTGTTTCCCCCATTTTTAAGGGCCAGTAACTGGTATCTCAGTTCCATCGAACAACTTAAAATAGACTAGTTTATACAAAGGGATATTTTCTTAAAAGATTTAGCAAGACCAAATGTAGAATTTTTTATCTTGGTGCCCTCAGGCATAATCCCCCCTTTAGTACTTAGATCTGGGTGGGGGGAGATTAGGCTCATAATTTATCTCAGTTTCTACATAGCAATGATCCCACAAGTTCATACCCGAAATCAAAATCACTGCTGGATGTTTCAGCTGTCATTAAGCTGGTGTTCTGAAGGTCACTCCCAAATGTGGCTTTGTTTCTTGGGACATTTGGTGACCACACCTGGCTTGTAGTCTACCTCCCAGATTCCTCTCTTGTGGCTGGAGACCAAAAGAATGAAAAAAAATTATATAGCCCCAAGGAGAAAAAGCTCTGAGAGTTTTCCCCTTAACAACGGTCTCTCACAGGAAACATGAGATTTCCAAGATGGGAATGGAGCTGAGAGACTTTTTGAAGATACTTATAATTTGTCTACATAGTCAATGAATGGAAAAAAGGTTCTTACCAACCATGAGCTTAGCCAACAAGAATCAGCGACAAAATGTCCACACTAGCTCCACGTTCTCTCCAAGACATGTCTCTTATTCATCACCACCATTCTCCCAGAAACAACTACAGAGAAGCTCCCTAGTGTCCACTAAAGGAGACAATCTGTGTTTATCACGGTAATAGCTCACATTTATATGTGTATATTAACGTTTACTTTGCAACCATTATCTCAGTTCCCTGGGGGAACAAAACTGAGGAAGGGGGTGTAAATTTTCTTACACCCATTTTCCTGGTCAAGAAACTGAGCCTCTGAAATGCTGACAGGTCAAACATTTCTTGACTAGGAAGCACAGCTGGGTCTGGAACCCAGGTTTTCTGTTCACAGAGCAAGACATAGGTGTCACAATATCCAGTACCCGGCATTTGCAGAATGAGGCAGATTTGGATGTCTTGGCCATGAGAGATGCACTCTTCCTGGCCCCAGCAATTTAGCTGTGCCAGATGGAAGTGGGTGTCAGTGGTCAGCGTGTGTGAATATATGGGTCCCTGCGTTACACTGATGGGGTGAGCGCACCGCACCTCTAACTCTTTTCCATCCCTGTCTTCCCCTGGGTTTTTTCTTCCCCCTTTCTCATCTCACCAACCCTGGCTTGGGTCTCGAGCCCCAGATCCGAGCAGCCCGTCTGAGCATGTGCAGGGCCACCTCTCCAGCCCCTTTGTAGGCTGGCAGGAGTCGCGAGCCTGTGGTGGCTGTGGCGCTGGCGACGCTGGATCTGAGCCCTTGAGCTGGAGAGAGGAGCTGGGGGAAATCGGGAGCGGGGAGCCAGGGCCAAAAGGGCTGTTCGGCAGCGCGCCCGCCAGGGGGCACCAGAAGTCGCCTCTAGCTGTCTCCGCAGCACTAGGGAGACGGGTACCAGACCCAGGCTGGCCTCACAAAGCAGAGGGAGGGAGCGCAGTGAACAGGCAGGGAAGGAAAGAGCGGGCGAACCAGCGGAGAACGGGAGATCGTTAAGCCAAGAGGCAGAACCGGAGCCGGAGCCGGACCTGGGGCTGGAGGCCATAGTCTCTGGAGCAGGTGCAGCCAAGAAGAAGGGACTCCCGCCCCACCAGGGCTGCCCCCCAAGGTACGTGCGTGCCCCTCAGTTCTCGCACCCTAGCTTCGCTCCCCGGAGAAGCCGGATGATGCAATTGTGGCTCACCTGGTTTCTTTTCGGGCTCCCCAACTTCCTCCCGGCTGGGGGTAGGGAAGGTGGAGGGGAGCGTTCCGGGAGAGCGGGCAGGTTGTACTCCTAGGCAAACATACCTGGGGCGGATGAGAAGAGCTGCTGCAAGGAGGCTCTCTACCTTTCTAGCTGCGCTCTTGCTGCTAAGTGTGGGAGCTGCTAGAAGCGCAACGGAGGCGAGAGACACCTCCTCCCAACCCCCGCCAAACTCCAGTGTACTCTGCAGCCCGATCTGACTGCGACCTTACAGTGGACTCAGTTTCCCTAATCCGCACTTCTGTGTAACCTCTGTTCCAACACGGCAGCCTAGGTCAAGGTCTGGGATGGGGCATCCCCAAACACGCAAACATGCGGATAAGAAAACAGGCTCAGTACCTCATAATGAAGCCCCATAACACCCCTAGCATCCCCACATTGATAAACTGTCAGGGACAGGCATGGGGATCTTGTGTCCCGTCTCACCCCAAGGCACCCTTATCTGTGTCCTGTTAACCCCCCTTGCTCTGCAGATGCCTGGCATCATGGTGATCCTGGCGTGGTGTTTCCTACAAGTGGACAGCCGGCGCGCGGAGGTGCTCACCGGCCACAACAATGGCAATTTCTTGGACAGTGACAAATGGCTGAGCACTGTCTCCCAGTACGACAGGGACAAGTATTGGAACAGATTTCGCGATGTGAGTGTTATACTCTAGCCACCGATATTGGGGGATGAAGGGGCAAGTCTCCTTTGGGGTGGGAAGGGGAGAATGGAGAGATGTAGGATTAGATCAATAAGTTGATCAGAAGAGGAATGTTTATTGGTGGTAGGGTGGTTGGGGGATTGGGCAGAATGGTGGATTTATTGTGACTTATCCAGTCCAGACAAAATTATCTTACCCCACCTTGGTGCTGGTGGCAACAGTGGGCTGGGTGACATGCAGTGACTACATTTTTCTTGGAGGGTAACTTTGGAAAGAACTTTGTTAGCCTGCTCTTCCTCTAGATATCAATTGTCCAGAGGTACATTAGGGGTAGCAAAGGAAAGATTAGACAGATGGGGTGGGGGGTGGGGGGAGAATGCCTTGCAATAACCACAACAAAAACTGAAGAGCACCTCATTTTCCCAATATGAGAGAGAGCATGTAACAAGCTCAGTAAGTCTTTTGACATTGATGGATCATTTTGGGAAACAGTAGAAAGAGGAAGGCTTCATTCACTGAGGGTGATATATAATGCCTATTACATGGGTTATAACATCAGAAGACTGCTGTTGATTCTTCAGGGAGAGTGAGTCCTGTTCATTTATATAGCAAACCAGGTGTTAAGGCATGTTTGGGGGAGGCCCACTTCCTTGGAGCTGGGAAACAGAATCTGTCACTAGGAGGTAGGATTTTGAGCCCCCATCTCTTTGCTATAGCCAGAACTGGAAGCAATAGTTCAATAACATTGCTTTTACTGAGAAGGGACAAGAGGGGTGGGGTAGCAGGGTCACCTCCAAGCCAAGATTCTGTTATTCTCATGCAGGAAAGAGTATTTGGGTGCAATGACTTCTAATTAGAACAAAGGAGGATACATTAACCTATCATATCCCTATGACATGAGAAGAAATGAACAGAGCTAATAATGGGATGAGAGAAATTCACTTAGTCTTTCTATGACACAGAGGACAGATTGTCAGAACTGTGGTGAATGCTCTCTTGTCAATCCATCTCAAGAATGTGGAAAGAACTCTGTCCAACCAGCGTGTTATTGATCCTGGTTCTTTCTGCAGTTTGTTCTTTTCTGTGATTTTCTTCTTGGTCAGTTTGTAACTACTGAATTCTTCTTAAATGGGAAGAGCAGATTACTGGTGCTATTGACACTGCTGTGGAATGGATAGGTGATGATGGGGATATTTTATTGGCCAAGCATTAGGGACTGACAAACTTAAGAGACGTTGGATTGACCTGTTAATTCAAGTTATTGGAGTTCTTAAATAGGTTATTTTGCCTTGATCACATCAGACTTCTCTATGTATGAGAGATGTATGAATCTCACATCTCCAGCATAACCACAATTTGAGAGAGAGAGAGAGAGAGAGAGAGAGAGAGAGAG
The DNA here is from genome assembly GCF_028372415.1 of Notamacropus eugenii. Taxonomy (NCBI): domain Eukaryota; kingdom Metazoa; phylum Chordata; class Mammalia; order Diprotodontia; family Macropodidae; genus Notamacropus; species Notamacropus eugenii. Next base: position 335,671,769 of record NC_092872.1, read on the forward strand.
AGAGAGAGAGAGAGAGAGAGAGAGAGAGAGAGTTTCTATCCCAGTTGGCACTTCCCAAAGTAAAGGGCAGACTCTTGTGGCATCTTTTAAAGCCAGTTTGATACCCAAGTTTTCCAAACTCCTTTTGCCAGTTCCTGGCTTGAGTTTGGATACCAGTCAGACTCAATTCAAGTCCTATTCTTCAATGTCTCTTTTTCCAGAGGATCTTTCTCTAAAACTATTAAATGTGTTTAGTGATCATAAACTGCCAAATTTAATTAGGAACTTTCATCTGTTTCAACTTGGATGAGATTTCCATGGAATAAAATTTCCCAAGGGGAATGATATCCCAATTATGCCTGCACTACACTTCAGGTGTTAATCCTAGCTGGTCACTTCTTTTTCACTTACAGAAAAAATAAAATCATAACTTACAGAGCTGTAAAGGAACTTAGAGGTCATATAGTGCAGGCACTCATTTTACAGAAGACTGTGAGGGACAGAGAAGGTAAATGAATTTCCCAAGGTCAAATAAAGTAGCACAGCTGGGATTCAAATCCGGGTTGTCTGACTAAATCCAATTGGCCTTTGGATGACTATTCTGGCTGAGCATACTAGCTCTGCCTTTGAGTGGGTAGGCATTGTATTCAGATCCAAATTGCTCATTTTGCATTTATTTACCAAATGAAGTTAAAAAGGAACTTAAAAAAAGATTGTTGACTTATTGAGGATCAAAAATTGAAGGGAGGAATAAATAGCCAAAGGTTTGGGAAGAATATTTTGTTAAAAATTATTTTAAAAAAAACTCCTTCAAAAACATTTTTAATTACAAGTTGGTATCATGAAAAGAGGACTAAATTACAAATCAGAAGACCTAGGTTTGAATCCTAGCTCTTTAATTTGCTAGTTGTGGAAGCTTGGATAAGCCTCAGTTTCCATATTTGTCAGAGGCAGATAATTTTTTCACTACCTACCTCAAGAATGTGAGGAAGCATTTTATGAACTTTCAGGTGCCATCTCAATAGGAACTCCCTTGATTACATAGCAACTGTATACATGTAGGCTCATATGGGTCTTCTTTCTGTTCTAGGATGTGAGTGCTATATCTTCTGGACTTTTGGGCTGCTTAACCATTCCTGTAATTTGCCTATGATTAAAATGTTCCCAGAGCTAAATTTGGCCTGGAGTACTGTCTGATTTTGGGTTTAGTTTTGCTGATCTCCTTTGGGTTTCTCCTAATTCTCAGATCCCCAGACCCTTTTTTTGGATTGAAGAAGACAGTGTATGTTTGTGTTATTTTCAAATTCCTGTCCTTAGGTGGCCAAGAAATTCAAAGTTGAGGTACGCTGTATCCTAGTATTCTCTTTTTCCCATGAAGAACCTTTAGGAATTAAGGGAATCTTTGAAAGGATTGAAATGAGACCCATATGCTATGCTAGACTGGAGGTATTAAACACAAGGCCTGTTGTAGCCTGAAGAATCAGATTAAAATGTAAATGAGAAATAAGCAACAAAAAAAATAAAAATACAATAAAACATAGACAAAATTGTATTTTAAAACTAAGTCAATATTCTGCCTGCAGGGATCTTTATGTACAAATTAGTGGCCCTGTTTCTATTTGAGTATGACACCACTAGTCTAGACTTGTTTTTTTAACTAAAGTACAATGCACATGGTAGGTGCTTAATAAATGTTTTGAATTGAATTTTTTTCCAAAAAGGCTTAAAAGCTGAGCCTTTCAGCTATTCTGGTCATTTTTTAAAGTTTGAACTCCAAGAAAAATGTTTAGGAATAATGGTTTTCTTGTTATTGTTGATGATAACTAACACTTATATAAGGTAGCTAGATAGAAGGATAGATAGAGTGCCGGGCCTGGAGTCAGGAAGACTTCTCTTCCTGTGTTCAAATCTGGCCTCAGATACTTACTGACTGTGTGATCCTGGGCAAGTCACTTAACCTTGTTTGCCTCACACTTAACCCTGTTTGCCTCAGTTTCCTCATCTGTAAAATGAGCTGGAGAAGAAAATGACAAACCATTCTAGTATCTTTGCCAAGAAAACCTCAGATAGGGTCGCAAAAAGTCCGACACAACTGAAAAATGACTAAACCATGAAAAGCCTTACGTAGCCTGTACTATGTGCTAGGTAGGCACTGTGCTAAGTGCTTTACAATTTCTCATTTTCAAATTTATAAATTCTCATTTACAAAAATCTCATTTGGTTCTTCTGAAGAAGCACAGGAGGGAGGTGCTATAATTATCTCCATTTTACAGTTGAGGAAACTGAGGTGAATACATGTGAAGTAATTTGCTTAAGTTCTCACAGGTAGTAAGGGTCTGAGGGTAGATTTGAACTCCAGACTTCAGACCCAACTTTCTCTCCACTGTACTATCTATCTGCCTAAAAGTCTAATGGAGAGAGAGAGATTAAATAACAGGTCATCATGCTTGATCTTTCTGCATTTGAAGGCTGCTACCAACTCCCTTTAGCCTTTTTTTTTGTTTTGTCATATCATTTGTTAAGCACCTAAGGAGAGTGCATAGGCATTGAGGGATTATAAATTATAAATTTATGGATTATACATCAGATTTGGATTTGAGTACTAATTCTACCATTCCTAGCCTATGTGACTGTGGACAATTTACTAAGCCTTTCTGAGCCTCAGTTTCCTTACCTCTAAAATGGGGATCCGATTTCTTAGAGTCCTTCCCTTACTGTACTGTTTTAAAGAAAGAGCTTTATAAACCTTTAAGTTGTCTTCTAAGTATCTTCTAGTCATGCAAGAATTGTGTAAATCAGTGGACTTTTTACCACTCAGGTATTCGCCAGACATGTTGCAAGGGTATATTATGAATATGTGTAACATGGCATTTTTGTCCCTTCCAGAGAAAGCAAAAATAGTGGTTACTATATAATTTTTATTAAATTCCATATAATTCGATTGAATCAAAATGTATTAAATACCTTTTATGTAGTGGTTACGTGCTGGAGACACAAAGATAACACTGAAAACAATCCTTGTCCTCCTAGAGATTATGGTATCTATAACATTTTATATAAATACCATATATATATATAAAATATAATTTGTGTAACATTTTATATAAATGTAAGCCATTATATGCAAGGGTCAGTGTAGGATACAGACCTGGCCCCGTTGGGGGATACATGAAGTAGATGGTCAGCACCACACAAAGTGGATAACTAAGTTCACTCAGCAGTACAACTGCTACCAAGTAGTGCATGATTAATCATATCAGACACTTGGTACAAACAGTAAATGTAACAGAAATAACTGGGGCTAACCTTTCTGACATCACAAAATAATAATTTGAATAATATGATTGATACATTGGATGTATTATGTGTGTGTTCATCCTTCGTTGCCAAAGACCATGCCATCAGAGAAATGATGACATGACTTGCACTTGACTTTGTTTTGAGTGAGGGAGGGCTGTGCAGGTCACCAGCCTCACTTCTCCTCCAGAGCCATCTGAATCCAGTGATCAGATATTCATCAGGATGACTGGAGATGACCCAGGATGAGGCAGTTGGGGTTAAGTGACTTGCCCAAGGTCACACAGCTAGTGAGTGTCAAGTGTCTGAGGTGAGATTTGAACTCAGGTCCTCCTGACTCCTGCACTGGTGTTCCATCCACTGCACTACCTACCTGTCCATTGGATGTATTAAGGCTTATCCAAAGTCCCATACCACATACTGGTAGAAGTAAGCATTATTCGTTTGGTCAATGGAAGCCCAGTCCTTACAAGCCAAGTGCCTTCTAGTCACACAAGAATTGTGTAAATCAGTGGACTTTTTTTCCCGCTCAGGTATTTGCTAGACATGGTATAAGGGTATATTATGAATATGTGTAATGTGGTATTTTTGTCTCCTGCAGAAAAGGCAAAAACAAAGGCTGCTAAACAGCTACTAAACAATCAATGCTACAAAGAAGCTACTAAATGTCTGCTGAATGATCCCCTTTTGTTTTAGGGTGGTCTCTCATTCTAGTCTTCACTTCATTCTGACTGGCTTTAGGATTGCAGGATCTCTGGTTTAAAGGTGTAAGGGGCCATGCAGGTCATTCAGTTCAGCTTCTTGCTTTTACAGATGTATAAACTAAGACACCATGAGTCAGGGTGACTTGTCCAATATCAGATAGATAGTAGGTAGTAGGTAGTATTCAGAATTTGAAAACAGATCCTCTAACCCCAAACCCAGTAATCTTCCCACTATACCACACACGGAAGTGCAATTAGAGGGACCAGGAGCATCACATTGCCATTAGTCTCTAAGCAAAACTTAATGAAAGGAGGGGCAGCTAGGTAGCTCAGTGGATAGAGTGCCATGCCTGGACTCAGGAAGATCCATCTTCTTGAGTTCAAATCTCGTCACAGCTTAGGAGCTGTGTGGCCCTGGGCAAGTCAGTTAACCCTGTTTGCCTTAGTTTCCTCATCTGTAAAAGGAGCTGGAAAAAGGAAATGGCAAACCACTCCAGTATCTTTGCCAAGAGGACTCTGAAAGGGGTCATAAAAAGTCAGATACAAGTGAAAGTGACTGAGAAACAAGGAAAGCATATGTGAGAGAAAAAAAGATTGTTTTGGATTATCCATGCTCTTGCTTCTATCCATGAGTCCACATAATCAAAAGTTATCCGGCTTTTGAATGAATCATTTTCTGTGATACTGGAAATCTTTTCATGGGCACCTCTGGGCATCAGCTCCAGTTTTAATCTGGAAGCAGCTTCCTGTTATTCTTCTTGCTGGGGCAGCAGGGGTATGTGATAGATCAAGGCTCATCGTCCCTCTATTGATAAACTCCCTATTTTGTGAAAATCTTCCTCTTGATTAGACCAAACATGAATGGCATGTTCTTTCTTTTGCACACATTCAAAAGGCCGTGACATTTAACTCTAAGATAATTACCTTTAAAGGCTCAAAGAGTCAGAAGCCTGGAACTTGCTTTTGAGTGACCTAGATTTGTAATTCTAATGAGGTCATATGAACTGGCTGGGGTCCATTCTTCATCCCACAGGCTGTGTAGGATTTGTCCATCTCAGCAGTAGTTGGTTTGGAGAGGCCATGAGGAGCCTGAATTGCTCATTTGATCTTGGCATCTCAGCTGTAATGAGTTTCAAGGGCAAGTGTGGTTTACTGATAAAATAGTGGTTCCATTGAGGCAGTGACAAGGGACACGGTAGGACTTAGTAGATCAGTCATTAATCTGTCACTGCTGAAATTTAACTTGTAATCTAGAGTAGCAGAAAATCATTTTGATTAAACAGGTGAAAGGCAATTTAAATGCATTTTGTGATCTTAACTCTTCTTAATGAACCCACTATCTTTAATCCCCTTTACTAGATGACCACTGATAGAAACAATTATTTCAACAGAACCATTATTTAAGACCTTAGAGTTGACATATTCTAAAGTCATTCGTATTTTAAATATGCTCTTATTCTTTTTGACTTAACCCTTGTAAGAATAAAGCAATGTTTGTGCAGAGAGGTCATGTAGGTGGTGCTAAGCTCCCAGGTTTATAGCCAGATCATCTACTGAAGGGGAGGCAGAGCAAGAAAATCTTTTAAGGGGTCAATATGTTGCTTTGGAAAGAGTGCTGGATTGGAAGTCAGAGGACCTGGGTTCAAATCCTAGCTCTACCACTTTTGATCTGTGTGGCCTTGGACAAAATAATAAATGTTCTGGCTTCAGTTTCTTGCTCATCTGTAAAATGAGGGAATTGGACTAGATGACTTCTAAGGTTTTTCCTAGCACTTAATCCTGCAATTTTGTGAAAAACACATCTCGCTGTGAGCCCATTTATATCTTAGAAGCCTGAGCTAGAGAAACACATTGAGACATCTTGTAGTTCATTACTCTGTCTTTGAGGAGGACTTAGATAATAATAGTAGTAGAACTGTCATCTCCATAATGCTTTATCATTTATGAAACCCTTTCTGGTCTCAGGTCTAGTAAGACTTCTGGACACCTATTGACTGGGTAAGCTTGGAAAAATCACCTAACTTTTCAGTGTTCTAGGCAGCTCTTTAAGACTGAGTTGCCTAGAAGATAACCTTCATTGGCAGAGGGAGTTTCTTTTTTTTGGAAGTTCTCTTGTACCTATGAAATCATAGGTCCAGTCCCTAGCTCTGTGTCTCTTGGTCTTCACAACATTCTTCTAGGTATTTTAATGCCCTGTTTTACAGATTAGTAAACTGAAGCCCCTGAGCACTCATAGTACACCCTAATCAAGTCAAGGCAGAATCTGAACCCATATGTACCTGATACTAAATTCAGGTGATAAGAGGCATCATCCCCCATTGTATCAATCTGCCTACAATGCTAACTTCCCAGGGGTAGACCATTTTTATATCCTTCAGCGTGCCTGGTGCAGGACATCACACATAGTAGGTACTCAAAAAGTGTTTATTGAATAACTGGTTGAAATGTCTCAAGAACACATTTTTGTAACCTTTGAAGGCAATTCTGTAATCTACAATGCAAGTAAAAAATATGTATATCCTACCCAAATCCATCACGCTGGCTTCAGCTTGCAGCCACTATTTGAAGTTGAATTTGAAGCACCTTCTTTCTGATTCTAGTGGCCTATCCACTACACTAATGGAATTAAACTCAAATAATAATGTGGGTCACCAATCCTCTGCCATGTGGGCTGCATGTGGACTATGTTTTAAAATACATTGTTACCTGTGTTTTATTATATTTTCATATATTTTGCTAAATATTTCCCAATGATACTTTAATCTGGTTCAGGCCGCACTTGGGGATTTTGTGATTGGGTTGTGCGTCTGACACCTCTATGCTAGACCATGATGCCTCTCAAAATTCTGTTGACTCTTGTCAAGGTCCATGAGTTAGGGCTGAAGCAATAATATGGGCAAAAATTGACGTGTGTGTGCTATGTATGTGACAGCATTAATCACCTTCTCTGAGCTGAGCAGAGAAGTCACATTTAGTGAGTGGATAGAGAACTTGACATGCCTCTTCTCAGGTACTAGCTCTGTGACCCTAGGTTAGGGTCACAACTTTTCAGTGTCCCAGAAACCTCTCTATAAACCATAGAGTACTTGCTGATCTGTGTGAGTGGAGGGAGATTCCACACCAGAGATTTCCATGCACCAATGAAATCGCAAGTCTTTGACCAAAAATAAAAATGATGAACACTGTTCTAGATAAGCAAAACATGGACTCTGTCCTCAAGGAACTTCTAATCCAGGGTTTTAATTTAATTTAATTTATTATCTTGGTAAAAACAAAAGGTTCAGGGAGTGTGCAGTGTTTCTCTGTAGTGTGTGGATCTAATTGTATCCCCTTCTACTCTAGAAGGGCGGGGGAACCTGCTTGAGTTTTGAAAGTCCTTTGTCTTTCTTTCTTGGCTCTCCAGCCCATATTGTTCTCCCATCATGTTTTACATTCACATTGTATCTCTCTAATAACCAACATCTCTTATTACGGAGCCTCTCCTGGGGGACTGAATCCAGCTGTGTCTGAAATCCTAGTTATGGGAACGGCTCCCCAGGGGGCCAGTCACGCCTACTAGGCTATAACTGCCTTCATTTGAACTTTCAGCTCTAATGCAATTGTCTCCCTCCTTTGCATCCTAAAAGGTGAAACCTAATCTCATCCCATGGAAAGTCAGCAGGGGGCTTAATTTGGAGGTGGGATACTGGATGCTTTTTAAAGCAAATAATGTTGAGTAACAGCATGTGTTTTACTAGAACACTACCCCTACTCTACCCCCACTAGCAGTTCTGCACAGCTGGTGTGGTCCCAGTGTTTGCTGTAAGGTAGTTATCACTGCCTTTCTGAAAGAATCTTTGGGGCTCTAGCATACTTCCTTTTGATTTAAGTCTGTATCCTAAATAACCCACAGGTAACAACACTATTTTTATATATTTATTAATGTATAATTACATAATTTATATACTTTATAATCATTATTTGTAATTATTGATATAATGTAAATTTATTACATTTACAATGTATTATATTGTTCTATCACAACAATAATAGTTTTTATTTCTATATCACTTTCATATTTACAAAGTACTTTCCTCCTAGCCACCCTGTGAGACACGTAAGAGTAACATCTTCATTTTATAGGTGAGGAAACTGAGACTTAGCGAGCTGAAGTGACTTACCCAGAGTCACTCAGTTCATCATGCACTTGATACTAGAAAGGCACACTAGCATGGGCAGGTCTTTGATTCTCTTTCTTGGATTGGTATCTAATATGCTCTTGGTGTCTTTGGACAAGTCGTAGCAACTTCCTTGTACCTCAGTTTCCCCATTTCTAAAATAAGAGGTTGGACTAGATGTCCTCTGAAGTCTTTTCTGGCTCCAGATCTTTTTTAATTGTTGTGGGGTTTTTGATCAGGACAAAATTCAGCCTAATCTAATAAAAGTAGAAAAGCCATTTTACAAAAAAATCCAAACTGATTTGTCATCAAATAACAGAATGTTAGAGCTAGCAAGGATATTAGAGGACATTTACAGCAGGTCTGTCACTTTATAGATGAGAAAAACTGAGGTAAGGTCACACCTGTCATTAATGGCAGAGTCTAGAATCTAATTCTGACTACCTATTTGTTGTTCCTTCTATTAGTGATTTTTCATGTAATGGAATGTGGCACTTTGCTAAAGGGTTCACCCCTACATTTCAAGTAGGCTCTGCTTTTCACACCCTTGATTTCCACATATTGTTTGGAAGCACATTCGCTATGTAAAGAATCTTCACTGAAATGTTGAGATAGAAGGATTAGGACAGATCAGTGAAGCGGTTTAGTTTCAAGGTAAGCATTAGTGAGGCACCACACTGTGAGCCCCTTGAGAGAAGAGATTGCATTTTCACTCTTTGTACGCTCAACATGGTGCCTGGCACATAGTAGGCGCTTAATAAATAGGATCTGAAGTGGTTTACTTGAGCTGCACAGGCAAAACTTCCTAAACATTGTCCTTATATTTCATAATAACCTTCTAAGAGATTTTATTTTTGTTTCCAATTCTTTATTTTATCTTCTGAGATATTTTAACCAAGCCTCATTACCTTGTTTTAATGTCTACTGTTGCATTTGTCTGGACCTCAGTTGATGATATATGGAACTAATGACTTGTAACATTGTTTCATTGAAAAAAATCATGCTTTCTCAGAACCAATAATATTGAAAATAATAGTATTGCTAATAACAACTGAGGATTATTTAGTACTTCACAGTTTAAAAAGTGCTTTTCCAGACATGAGCTCATTTGATCCTTAGAGTAATCTATTAAGACTCTAGTAGTACAGACTTTGCAAATAAGGATACTGAGACAGAGGAATTAAAGGACTAGGTTATATAGGTTGTGGGTGGCAAATTATGGTCTTAGGCAAATTATTGATCCTCTCTCACTGGACTTCAGCTTCCTCATATATGAAATAAAAGATTCTGAGTTATGAAAGTACTTTTTCTCCTTCAAATCTACCATTTTATGATCCTATGACTTGAATCTAGGACTCCTGACTCAAAATCCAGTACTCTTCCCAGTACTAAACAGCCTTTTCAATCAAGGAGGTCAGGTGGGACCATGTCTGTACAATTTTTCCCATGGGAAGCCCATTACCTTTTCCCTTTTTGTCCAAATTATTTTGGAAGGACAATGATTTTCTTCTTTTCTTTTAATTTGGGCAAGGGAACTTGGAAAGAAACTGTGAGTAAATAAACTTGTTATTATTGTATAATCTGTAACAGAATATACATCATTGTTTAGTGGGGGACCAATGGAGAGAGACTGTGGGTGTTGTGGAGGAGCAGAATTTGCTGAAGGAGTGTGTCTCTGTCTCTTTGTGTCTCTAAGTATCTCCCTGTACTTTCAGAACACATGAAACACTGGAAAAACAAACACATATTTTAGACAGCCCTTGTTTTTAGCACTTCTTTCACTTCTGACATAATAAACACCACCACCTCATACTGTTGTAAGAAAAGGGCAGGTGTAGAGAAAACTAACTGTAGCCCAGCCAGAAACTTCAGATATTCTAAAGTGACCCAGAATCCAGGAGAATTAAAAAAAAAAATCAGTTCTAGTAACCAATATTGGTGGTGCAGATGGATCATATTTCATTCAGGAGCAAGCAGACATATCACTTTGAAGAAATCTGGTAAAATATGACCAGGATGGTTTTGTCTTCCATAATCGGGGCTGCTCCTGAATGCATGGGCAGAGGTGTGCTTTGGAAATTGGAAGTCTATACATGGTCTCAGCTGCAGCCATTTTTCATAATGAGCTCAATGGGGATTCCTAGAATGAAATGTCGCCTTTGAATGGAGCTTGGCTTCTAGAATTTTATGGGATGCTATTGTTTTTGCTAGTGGCAATTGGGGGACTTAAGCTAACAGAGTGAGGGGAGATCTCATCTGTACCCCTGAACTTGGCCAGTGCCAGTCCAAGCCAAGCTCTAATTCAGATGTGTATTTTGTATGTGTGGGGTGATGGATGTATATGTACTAGATAAAATATGGATTGCTTAGCTTGGCATTCGAAGCCTCTCATGGTCTGGCTTCAGCTTTCCTCTCTAGCTTTCTTTCACAGCACTCCCCCTTTGCACACTATATTCCAAGAAAATGAGACTCCAGATGTCATTCTGCTCTCTCCTGTCTTTTGCAGGAGTGAACTTTTGCAGGTAATCCCCTTTGCCTGAAAGCCACTCCCTGCTTTTCTCTGTTGAAATCCTTTTTTCTTGCAAGGCCTAGCCAAGGTGCTAGCTAATTTTTCTCAGTTGAAAGTCATCTTCCTCCTTTAATTTTCTTAGAACCTTTTGAGTGGCTTCCTCCTATGTCCTTTTCAGATTCTGCTTTGTGTTACATTGATTAGTATACATGCTATATCTTCCTGTTCTGATTTCATACCGCTTGAAGGCAAGGACCAGGTGGTTTGCCATTTTGCCTGGAACAGAACAGGAACTTAACTAACAAAAATAATTGTTATGGTAATAGCTAATGTTTATATAGTGCTGACTATGTGCCAGGCAGCGTACTAAGTGCTTTACAATTGCTGTCTCATTTGATCCTTAAAACAGCCTTGGGAGGTAGGTGCTATTATTATCACCCCCATTTTGCAGATGAAGAAGCAGAGATCAAGTGACTTGCCCAGGGCCACACAGCTAGTAAGTATCTGAGGTCACATTTGAACTCAGGTCTTTCTGCCTGCAGGCCTAGTGCTCTTTCCTCTGTGCCACCTCAATGCTGAATTCAAGTGATCCCTTTTATGAGTGTAATTTCCTGGTGGGATCCTATGTTTTAGTTCTGTATAATTAAAATAGAAATGGAAAGTGAACTCTTGCTCTAGGGAGCTATGTCATAGTTTTAAGGACAGGTGGCTGCTCCAGAAAGTATTTTTATTTTTAAATACTCCGACCTTTGGGAAAAGGCTCTCTCTTTTCTTACTTCTGCATATGCCAGTCACATATGCCATGGATCTCCAGCTTCTTATTTTATCAGTGCTTTTCTTAGCATAACCGAGCTATTTGCTTACCCAGATTATTTGTGGCAGATCAGGGAGCTTGGGGCAGCAAACACTTGGGAAATTTAAGGCAATTTATGATGATCTTCAAGGCTTCATGATGTTTTTTGGGAATCTGTTGCCTGTAGCTATTCTTTCCCAATGTACAAATTTTTAAACCAAAATACATTAAAAGCATGTTGTATTACCTCTTGTTAAATTTCCTGTAATTCATAAATTTGAATTATTCAAAGTGCTTCTGTTGAGGGAGAGCAACACAGCCCCTCACTGATTGGTTTTTGCTGCTCTTGTGAAGGGGAGCAGATCAGAATTTGAGGCCCCAAATCCTGCTATCATAGACTTAGAGCTGGCAGGGATCTTAGAGGTCTAGTCCAATTGTTTCTTTTTTATAGATTTTGAAATTTTATGGACCTTGGGGCCCTAGAAAGTTTACTGTAAGTGATTAGTCCAAGATCACACAGGTAGTAAATGGCAGAGCCATGATTTGAACTCAGTCCTCTGTCTTTAGATCCATAATTCCATGTGTTCAAATCAGTCTAATGTATCTAAAAACTATTTATTGAGGGTCCTCAATGTATAGGGGACTAGGCTTCGTGCCTGGGTGGGGTACAAAGACAAAAACCAAACAGTTTTACCCTCATGGAGCTACATTTCAGTAATCATATCCTCCTCTTCCTCCTCCTCCTCCTCATCCTCCTCCTCATCATTGTCATCGTCTTTAATTCTCACAACAACAAGAATAGTTTCTATTATTACCTTCATTTTACAGATCAGGAAATTGAAGCCAAAAGAGGTTAAATGACTTACCTGCAGCCACACTGCTAGTAAATGTCTAAGGGAAGTTTTTGTTTTTTTTAATTTAAATGATCAGTTTTAAATTTTCTCTCTCCTGTGCTTCCCCTACCCATTGAGAAGGCAAGAAATATGATACTAAGGGAAGATTTGAACTTAGGTCTTCCTGACTCCAAGTTCAGCACTCTATATCACTAACTCTAGTTATCTAGCTTATAAAATCATTGACTCTCAGAGTTGTAAGGAACCTCAGAAGCCATCTGGTCCCAACCCTCCCTAGACTATGAATCACTGCTTCTTTGCCCCTGTTAGGTGCTCATTTAGCCTCTGCTTAGAGATCCTTCAGCACCCACAGCCTCATTTTATAGTTGGATGGCTCTAATGGTTGGTACTTCATCTCAGGAGGTCATGGGTGACAATATCAGCAGATTCAATCCCTGATCATGGTAAAGAAACTCATTGATTTTCCCTGTTTATGTTAAGTTGGAGGCTGTAATGTTCACATCAAGAGGGTACCATTAGATAAAAAAGTCATTCTAACATTCTAAGTGAGGTCCTCTTACAGAGCACAGAGGAAACCTTGCAAGTACTTGTCAAATACTTTCCATTCTGTCCTATCCTCAGTCCATCAATAAGCTCTGGGGTAGGCAGTGGAAAGAGCACTGGATCCGCATGAGAGGATTTAAGTTCATACCCCACTCTACCACCTATGTGACCTTGGATATGTCATTTAACCTCTATGCCTCTCAGTTTTTTTAATCTGTAAAATTAGAGCATTGGGCAACAATATGATCTTTGAGGTCCCTTCAGCCTATAGATCTTTAATTTACTTATTAAGTGCCTTCTATGTGGCAGGGGGCAGCTAGGTGAATAAAAGGTTAGACCTGGAGTGAGGAAGACTCCTCTTTCCAAGTTCGCATCTGGCTTCAGACACTTACTAGCTTTGTGAACCTATGCAAGTCACTTTAACTGTTTGTTTTATTTCCCTCATTTGTAAAATGAACTGGCAAAGGAAATGACAAGCCATTCCAGTATCTTTGCCAGGAAAAACCCAAATGGGGTCATGAAAAGTCATACATGACTAAAACCACTGAACAACAACTATGTGACAGGCACCAGGCTACACCATGGGTATACAACGACCAAAATGAAACAGGTTCTGTGCGCAAGGAGTGTACTGAGGGAGACACTCAATGCCTAAATGCATAAATAGATGCAGAATATATACAAAATAAATGAAAATAATTTTGGGAAGGGAGCTACAGTAGGAGTGGGAGGCATCAGGAAAGGACTCATGTGGAAGGAAACACTTGTTCTGAATCTTGAAGATAACAGAATTCTAAGAGGCAGAGGCGAGAAGGAAGCATATTCTAGGAGTTGGAGATGTCCTTCATTGATATAAATAGCATCCTTTCTATTCCTTAATAGAATTCAAAAAGAGTATAGAACTGTAAGTCAAGAGACCTGGGTTTAAACAGTTATTTCACCATGAGCAAGTAAGTCACTTAATCTCATGGGGTCTTAGTTTTCTCATCTGAAAATTGGGAAATAATAATACTCTCTAATTAACTGCTATAGTTCTAGTGGGGAAAGCTCTTTGCTCTATATGTGTGTTCTTGTGGCCATTTTTAGATGGTTTGTGAGCTGCCTTGGTTGAGAGGCTCTGGGTGTGATACTTGAAGAGGGAGCTAGAGGCTGGAACCATGTGGTTTCTTTTGGCCTGTGAATTTTCTTGGAAAGGTTTTGTAGCACTAGAGATGTAAATTGTGGTTTGTATGAGGTAGTGTTTAGGCTAATCTGAGCTGAAAAGGACTTCAGAGGTCCATCTAGTCTAACTCCCCTATTTTACAGGTGAGAAAACTGAGGTCTAGAGAGGTTTGCTAACTTGCCCAGGGTCCCCAAAGTAGCAGGTAGAAGAACTGAGATTCAAACTCATGTCCTCTGACACCAAATACATTGCTTTTCCCAGTACTCAAAGTTTCTTTATTCGGATACACTATAGTTTAAATATCTTATTTTTTTAATAGTTGGAATATCTGATTCTTTTTTCATTTTAGAAAATTAATCAACCAGTGTCCAGTATTTTGGCAATAATTATAAATGCAAGGGAGTAGCTTGGTGGCTCAGTGGATAGAGTGCTGGACTTGGAGTCAAGAAGACCTGAATTCAAATCCATCTTCAAAAATCTCTTAGCTGTGTGACATTGGGCAAGACACTTAACCTGTTTGCCACTGAAGAAAGACATGGCAAACCATTCCAGTATCTTTGCCAATAAAATCTCTGTTCATGAAGAGTTGGACATGACTGAAACAACTGACCAACAACATACTAAGCATGATTGGCTCACAAATGACAAGGGTAGGGAATGACCCCATCATTGGTAGTCTTTAAGTAGAGGCTGGATGGCCACTTGTCAGGAAGGCTACAGAAGTGATTCCTATTCAAGATTAAATGGTCTCTGAGGAGGTTGTTAGTACCAGCTCAGAACTGTGTGTGTGTGTGTGTGTGTGTGTGTGTGTGTGTGTATGTGTGTGTGTGTGATCACAGTGCACAAGTATGTAAGACCCTGTTGATTTGTATGTGCCATGTCTAGAATTTGTTGGTAGTACCAGAGGGGAAATCTTGTATTTGAAAGGGAGAAGATGGTGAAAAGTATCTCTGGTAGCATTGCTATTAATGGGGAGGTAACTTTTCTTACCATGAAAGCTAGTGTGACATCTAACAAGAAAAAAATTGGGCAGAAATATAAAGTATCAAACATTCCCAAGGTGCTGGTAGAGTTGGCTCCTTATTGATGATTTCATTGGTGGGCCAACTTGTGTAAATTTGCAACTGTTATACAGTTTATAGTCGTCAATAATTATCAGGTAGCATTGAGAGTTGAAGGGATTTTTCCAGGGTCACCTGGTAATAGGTGTCAGAGGTGAGTCTTGAACTCAGTACTTCCTTACTCTAAGGCTGTCTATATATGTCATCCCCAAGTAATCAAATCACATACAAGGGGTAGACTCATAAAGTGAGTGCTGGCTTGGTAGGTCAGGAAGAAGGCCACATTTCCCTCTGATTTTAACAGAGAACCTCATGTGAAGAGCTGGGCTATGTGAGAAGCAGGGTCAGGGTCTCAGGAAAAAAGAACAGCTGCTTCCCTATGGTTCATGATTAACCTTGGGGTTACCTAATAGAACTGTGTCTTCTTAGAATCCTTTGAACTTGTTGCAGGCATAATAATGAGTTTCAGATACGTCCATAATTAGGAGCAAGAGCAGATGCTCAAAACTTGATTTCCAGTTAGAGTTCCTGACTGATCCTCTTTTGTTGGCATATTTTGTAGATATTTTAATGCCCTTATGGTGGAGGGAGATTATTAAAAATCAAGCCCATTCCTGCCACAGCTGTAAGAAAGTTTTCCTGTAGAATTCAGGCAAGACAATGAAGAGCTCGCTCAATTTTCACTTGTGTTTAAGGCCTTACCCTAATTTTTCACCACCTGGTGTGTCCTCCTGCTCTACTTTGCTCACCATTTGCCCATCATCAGCTCCTACTTCATTGCCATTGTCAAATGAGAGACCCCTTCAAAGAAGGGAGATGGTAGAAATAACATTCTGGAATTGTGGGTTCAGTTCCTGCCCCTGATGCTTACAATCCATATAAATTTGGACAGCCCTACCCCGCCTTCAGTTTCCTCATCTATAAAAGAAAAGGATTGTATTGGATGACCCCTGAGATCCCTTCCAACTTTATATCAATGTGGATCATTTGTCAAAGGAAGCTGGAGGCCAAAGCTGTGAAGCTTCTCTTAATTTCTTAGAAGTTTGATAACTTAGAGAAACCTTTTTCCCCATAAACAGTAGCTCCTATCTCTATACGAAAAGCCCTAACTTTCTAGGAGTAACTCACTATTAATGTTACTGGCTATATAATTTATTAACAATGTAGAAAACAGTAATACAAAGATATAAGTAAATATTTACAAAATTTTAATTATGAGAAAGACCTTTAACCATCTAACTGTAACTACAGTTGTCTTCTTCTTACTTCTGAAAACACAGTTCCATCATCTGGTTGACTCAAGGTACCCAATAAATTTGTTTTTAAAGAATCCTCATCATTCTCTTCACAGAATACAGACCGAAATAATTCCATCAGGAAATAAGATCCCTTCATCTTCTCTGTCTTCTTTCTTCAGTTTCTCTTTAACCATGACAGGAAAATAGTCTCTTTCAAGCTATCACTTCTAACAATTTCTCTCTAGACTCAGTCTTGATAAAATTCTCTTTATGACAAACATAAAATAAGTTAACACAGTTCTCGGAAACAAGTTTTTTCTTCACTCTTTTCTCTATGTTATTGCTACACTCCTTGCAAAACATATCTATTAGCTCTTCTTATTTTTTAGTCATTTTTATTTTTCAAGTATCAAGCATTTTAAAATTAATTTTTCCTTTCCACTACTCCTTTCCCTCATTGAGCAACTTTAAAGACACACACACACACACACACACACACACATACATATATAACTACTTCAGCAAAATAAATCCTCACATTAGCCACATCCAAAAATGTATGTCTTACTTAAGTGTATCACCTCTCTGTCAGGAAGTAAGTGGTGTATTTCATCTTCATTCTTTTGGATCCATGTTTATCATTGTTTTGATCAGCATTCTAAAGTCTTTCAAAGTTGTTTTTTATCTCTGTACTGTTGTCATTACTTTATAAATTGATATGCTTGTTTTGCTTACTTCTCCCTGCATCAGTTTATAAAAATATTTCCACTGAAATGATCTATTTCATCATTTCTTACAGCAGAATAGTATTCTATTGCATTCATATACCACAATTTGTTTAGCTATTCTCCAACAGGAGGGAATTTTTGTAGTTTCTGATTTTTGACTACAACCGAAAGAGGTGCTATAGATATTTTTGTATACATGTAGATCCTTTTCTTTGTTTTTTTTTGGTGGGTTATAGGCCTAGTAGTGATATAGCTGGCTCAAAGAGGCACACTTTGGGAACTTTCTGAGCATAGTTCCAAATTGCTTTCCAGAATGGTTAGACCAACTCACAGTTTTACCTATAATACATTAGTATACCTGTTTTCCCACAGTTCCTCCAACATTTGTCATTTAGCCAATATAGCTCAAAGTTGTTTTCATGTGCATTTCTCTAATTATAGTAATTGTTTGTCTTTTACCCAGGAACCCTGTCTTCCCCTCCCAGTTTGATTTTTTAATTATTATTAAAGGGGCCATCCCTTAAGCAACTACTTAAAGAAGCCTATTCATTGAATGGGTGTATCTCACTCAAAGTGAGACTGCTATATGGGACCTTAGTCTTAAAGGGACAGGGTCTCCCAATGCATCCTGGGCCATCTCCAGCCATCCTGATGGATATCAGGCCACTGGATCCAGATGGCTCAGGAGAAGAAAGTGAGGTTGGTGACACAGCCCTCCCTCACTCAAATCAAAGTCAACTACAAGTCATGTCATCATCTTGATGCCATGGTCCTCTTCGAGAATGAAGGACAAATACAACAACAATTTCATATGATTATTGATTGCATTCGTCGTTCTCAGGTTCTTAAAAAAGCATCTAGCTTCAATTGCCAAATTCTAAATATTCCATTTGGCTTTTAAAGCTATAATAATGGTATTGTAATGGTAATTATAATTCTGTAGGAGAGGCTTTTAAAATTGTGTTATACAAGTCATATATTCCAATCCTCTCATTTTATAGATGAAGAAATTGGAAAGTGACTTGCTCAGGACCGCAGAGTAACACTTAGTACCAGTGGTTGCTTTTGAAACCAGGACTCTGACTCTAAAACCTTTTCACCCTCTCTTTTTTTACCCTGTCTCTTGATTGGTATGCTTTCCTTGAAAAGGTTTTTTTATCCCTGAAGATAGTTAGCTGTGGTTTGTATGAAGGTAATGCTCAAGACGATGAGATTTAGGATTAGAGAGGTGACACATGACAGCAAGACTTTTCTTAGATGTTGAAATATTTAAATTTTTCTTGGCTCAAAAAGAGAGAACTGTGGTTGCTCTTTGCATTGCTAATCGAATAAATATGTTATTTCTATATCCCAATGAGATGATAGATTATTCCAGCCTATCAGCTACAATCAAGAGTATATGATTTTTATGATTTTACAAAGATAAAGAGGCAGTGGAGTGTTTTTTGTGTGAGATGTTATGTATTTACCTCCAGTCACAGTAAATTGGCTGCACTGTGAATCAGAAGGACTGTGTTTGAGTTTGCATTACCCTGTGGACTTGGATAATGCAACATAAAAAATATTTCTGTTCCCCCAAAGAGCTGACAGCCCCCAGATAAATGGGATTGTTATACTTTCTTCAATAATATGCGGCTGTATATTTCAGGCTGTATCTGTTATTTTTAACAAGATGACACTTGCTCATAATACAGTTCTCTTTTCATATGTAGAACTGTAAATTTTAATGACCCACTTCTCTGAATTCGGATGGCGGCAGCATTTTGCACAATACCACCCCACTCTGGATTATATATTGGATTGGATTGTCTCTAGCTGTTTCATCTACTGTCGAATGTGAGCCTTTGAGGGCAGTACTTATCCTGAGGCTAGAAGACAGGGAAGCTGCTTGGTTGATACTTGAAGTAGATGGAGTCTGGCCATTTTCACTATAAACCAAGTCCTTCTGACTAGGCAGCAGTTATGGAACTCATTTTGCAACTCAGTGGGGAGCCATGCAAGATGGATTTAGAGGATTTGACATCATAAGAGATGTGTTTGAATCCTGCTTCCATCTATGTGACCTTGGAGAGGGCACTCAGTTGTCTTGGATTTCAGTTTTCTCTTCTGTAAATGGAGGGAGTTGAATTAGATGGAATATCAGGCCTCTATTAGCCCGAAATCCTTTGCTGCTAAAATTCAGCAAATATTTTAGAAATAACCTCTGAGCTTACTGTGTAATCATGAACAAACCACCTAACCCCTTTGAGCTTCCAGCAACTCTCTAGGAGTATAATTTATTGACTAGTTGGTAGAGGAACTAAGGAAATCACATTTCCTTAATATGTTGACCAGCCTTATGTAGGGTTTTGTAAATCATATTCTTAGTTCACTTGACTGGGAGAAATTGCTATTTATAATGAGATACTTTGGCATCTAATCTTATTTCCACCAGTGCATAAGCATTTGTAAAATGCCTACTATGTGTCAAGCACTGAGGATATAGTGAGACATAAAAAAAGCAGTCCCTACCCTTCAGGGGAGATAACATATGCACAGAGATGTATGTGCAAAATATATGCCAAATACAAACATAGCAATTTGGTGGTGGTGGGGGTGGACTGACCACCACTCCCAGGAAAGGCACTGGCGTTGAACTTTGAAGGAAGCAAGGGATTCTGAGAGGCTGAAGTAAGAAGAGAGTACATTTCAGGCAGGGGAGCAGACTGTACATGGATAGGGAGGGAGGTGTATAAGGAATGGCAAAAAAGCCAAGTTGACTGGATGGCAAGTTGTATGAAGGAGAGTGATATATAATAAGGTTGAAAAGGTTGCATAGAATCAGATTATGAAGAAGGTTAAATACCAAATGGAATTTGCATTTCATTCTAGAGTTCATGAGGAACTCTATCTGGTATTTGTTAAGTAGGAGAGTGAAATGTTTTGGACTATGATATAGGGAGATCTCTTTGGTATCTGTGTATAAGATGGTTAGGAGAGGCTTAAGATTTAGACCAATAATGAGGCAAATGCGGTAGTCTTAATTAGGAGAGGTGATGGGGGCCTATCATCAACTAGTTAGAAGCTTGATCTTTTTGCAATGATGATACATGTATGCCAGAAATGATATGTGTGTGCAAGAGATGTAGCTTCATGTCATGTGTGAATCATAGGGTCATAGACTTAGAGTTGAGAAGACCCTTAGATTGGAGGGAGACTATGTAGGGAGGGAGCATTTTATTCATTATTTTACTCAAGTATAATTAGTGTCTGAGGAAGGTGAGGGAAAATCATGTAGCTAGATCCGGCAGAATTTGTCCCATTTCAAGACTTTGATCCCTTCAGCAAAATACCATTAAAAGACCTAGTTGCTCTTTGGGTGTTTGGAATGAGGCCAATTTTAATAAGAGACACGTATGGCACAATCAGGAGCCCTGGGTTCCTCTCCTGACGCGATTTTATTTTCTCGTTCCTTTCCCTGCATGATCGTTAGAATCTAGTCAGAATACAAAGGTTAAGCTTTGTGGTTGACATAACATTTTCTGCAGTTCTGTTTTTAGGGAGACATCTTTTTCAGTCTTGCGTCTCTTCAATATGGGCCATACCTTCTCTGTAAAGGGAATAAGGGAGTTTCTTCAAAAGCAGGAGAAGGACAGTATGATGGGATTACATACAACCCAGGTGCAAATAGCAGTTCTGATTGGAGCTTAATGCCTTACGGCTGTATTGATTCTTCTCTGAGCAGTGTTTTGTGGCATTTTTTTCTGGGGCTCAACAAATGTGAAAAGATACAACTTGCTGAGGCTAGTCACAGGCTCATATGTCAATATTTATGCCTTCTGAAATAAATGTTGATTTCCACTTTTAATTTAAATCTGCATGTTAATTTATATTACGTGAATCTTTGCTGAATACAAAGACTTATTTATATTCAGTATTACTAGAAACTAAAAATGAAGATTGCATGAAACATGAAAACATACCTTAATGCATCATTTAGTGATTATGTTCCATATTAAGTGAGGTAAGTGATTAGACCAAACTCGGAATCATAGGGATTCAATTAGGCATCGCTGGGACATGAAACTTGATATGATTTTTAAACTGAGTAAATGCTTATCCTCATGAGAGATGCAGATGTATGAAGTAGGTCTCCTGGAAACCACTGATGTTGTGAGCAATATGCCTACCTGGCATATTTCTCCCTTTTTATAGGACCACAGACCTAGAGCCAGAAGGGAGCTTAGAGGCCATCTATTACCCATTTTATAGATGAGAAAAATGAGTACCAAGGAGCTTAAGTTATTTGCCCAAGGTCAAACAAGTGGGATTTGGACCCAGGCTCTCTGACTCCAAACACAATGCACTTTCCACTGTAGTATGTTGCAATTCTTTGTACAGTGCATCTGGGGAGTGACTACCAAATGCCATTAGCCTTTGGGGATGGTTGCAACAGTGAGTAAAGCCATCCTTCTTAGAGTGACTAGATTATGAGATGGTAGCACATAGGACACCGAAGAGTAAAGCTTCTCTACTTAGGTAAGGGGAGGGGCAGATTTTGGCACAAGAGGGTGGGGGTGGGGGCCAGCTAGGTGGTGCAGTCTATGGAATGCCAAGCCCGAAATTAGGAAGACTCATTTTCCTGAGTTCAAATCTGACTTCAGACACTTATTAGCTATGTTACCCTACCCTTAGCCATGTTTGCCTCAGTTCCTTATCTGTAAAATGATCTAGAGAAGGAAATGGCAAACCATTCTATAGCTTTGTCAAGAACACCCCAGATGGGGTCATGAAAAGTTGTGCACACAAAGATTTGAACAAAAAAGATTTTGGTACAATGAATAAATAATTTTTTTTAATAATGTCCTCTATGCCATCAACATCCCAGGTCTAGTTCCTATCTCATGATCCTAAGACATGTAATATCAACAAAGCATGGGAAAAACTCTGGCCCTTCTATCAGTGAAGGGCCTTGCTACCAGGCTTCACCTGTCAAGGTTCGTACTAAAAATTTCTAGGACGCACTCTAGTGCGTGGGAATATTCCCAAGTCACAGGAAGAGGTGAAGATTTGATAAGTGCATGTGTTGCAATTTCTGATGAGAATATAGTTCATGCCCTGGTGAATGAAAAGTCATACTTGTGACGTTACTTTTTTCCCCCTGAGATGAGGTCTCCCTATCTTTCCTAAGCTGAAAGTGCAGGAACTACTCATAAGTCCCATAATACTGTGACTGGCACAGGAGCTTTGACCCGCTTGCTCCATTTTTGACCAGGGCCTGTTTGCCCATCCTTAGGCAGCCTAGTGTCTGACTTCTCTCCTTGCTTCTCACCACTACCCCCTCTAAGCGGCTAGATTCTAAGTAAACTGAGCACAGTATAACTCACAACTACTGAGCTTCGAGGGGTCCACCAGCCTCAGCCTTTTCTGGAGCAGGGATTACAAGCTTTACCACTATGCTTGGATTTTTAAAAAATTGTATTTTTAAACTCAAGTATAAGATAATATTTGGTCCTATTAAATTTCACTTATACCAAGGAAATTGCAGTTCTGAGCCCTACCCTTATTTTATATTCAGTTCATCATTCTAGCTTGTCAAGATCCTTTTGTATCACAACTTTGTTTTGGGATTTGTTAGTTATACCTTCTCACTTTCTGGCATCTGATAACTGACCTACTTGTTCTCCTACCTTGGTGCCTTTGCACAGACTGTCCTCTTTGCCAGGAATATTCTCCCCCTGCCTCTTGCAATCACCAGTTCCTTTCCAGACTTTGCTCAAATGCCACCTTCCACATGGAAGCAGGCCCTTCCTCATACCCCTAGTTGGTAGGGTTTTCTGCTTCCTGAAATTTTTAATTTGCTTTGTATACATTTTATCTTTGCTTATCTCTAGTTTCTTTCAAAGCTCTGTTCAAATCCTACTTCCTCTATGAGGCTTTTCTTTATGGCTTTCTGCGCCTCCCCTTTCCTCACCCCAACATGCTCCCGAGCTATTAAAACTTAAAACTATGCTAAGACTTTTTGGGATGCCCTGTATTTTACATGTATTTACATGAGTACATATTATTTTTCCTCAGTAGACTCTAAGATACTTTACAGGCAGGGATATTTTATCTTTGCATGTCCAGTGACAAAATCAGTGCCCAGAACATAATAGGTGTTTAATAAATATTTGTTGAATTGAATTCATTTCAAGGGAATCCCTGAATGGGGCTGAGGAAGCCACTGTGAAAGATACTACAGACTTTGACTTGGATTTTGAGTTCCAAATTTTCTCTCCATCTCTCCCCTCCTCCACTCCAAGACACCACACATCATGATTACTCCTTCCTCCAATCTGCCTTCCCTTCTATCACACCCCTCCCTTCCCTTATCCCCATCTCCTCTATTTTCTTGTAGGGCAAGATAGATTTTTATACCCCATTACCTGTATTTTCTATTTCCAGTTGCATGCAAAAACAATTTTTAATATTTATTTTTAAAATTTTGAGTTCCAATTTCTCTCTCTTCCTCCCTTCCCACCCATCCCCATTGAGAAGGCAAACAATTCAGTATAGGTTATACATGTGTAGTTTATGCAAAAGACTTCCATAAAAGTCATGTTGTGAAAGACTATATTTTCCTCCATCCTATCCTGCCCCCCATTTATTCTATTCTGTTTTGACCTTGTTCCTCCCCAAAAGTCTTTACTTCTAATTACCCCCTCCTCCCATTTCCCTCACTTCTATCACACCCCACTTATCCCCTTTTCCCCTATTTTCCTGTAGTGTAAGATAGATTTTCATACCAAACTGAGTGTGCATGTTATTCCCTCCTTAAGGCAAACATGATGAGAGTAAGCTTCACTTTATCCCTCTCACCTCCCTCCTTTTCCCCTCCATTGAAAAAGTTTTTTCTTGTCTCTTTTATGAGAGACAATCTGCTCCAACCATTTGCCCCTTTCTTCTCCCAATTTACTCCTCTCTCACCCCTTAATTTTATTTTTTGGTATTATCCCTTCTTATTCAACTCACCCTGTGCCCACTGTCTATATGGATATAATCCCTCCAACTACCCTAATACTGAGAAAAAAGTCTCAAAAGTTAAAAATATTATATTTCCATGTAGAGATGTAAACAGTTCAACTTTAATAGTCCCTTATGATTTCTCTTTCCTGTTTACCTCTTCATGCTTCTCTTGATTTTTGTGTCTGAAAGTCAAATTTTCTGTTCAACTCTAGTCTTTTTGTCAAGAATGCTTGAAAGTTCTCTATTTCATTAAATGACCATTTTCCCCTTGAAGTATTATACTCAATTTTGCTGGGTAGATGATACTTGGGTTTAATCCTAGCTCCTTTGACTTTTAGAATATCATGTTTCAAGCCCTTTGATCCCTTAATGTAGAAGCTGCTAGATCTTGTGTTATTCTGATTGTATTTCCACAATACTTGAATTGTTTCTTCCTGACTGCTTGCAAGATTTTCTCTTTGACCTGGGAACTGTTGAATCTGGCTTTAATATTCCTAGGAGCTTTTCTTTTTGTATCTCTTTCAGGAGGTGTTTGGTAGATTCTTTCAATATTTATTGTGCTCTCTGGTTCTAGAATATCAGGGCAGTTTTCCTAGATAATTTCATGAAAGATGGTGTCTAGGCTCTTTTTGTCATCATGGCTTTCAGGTAGTCCCATAATTTTTAAATTGTCTCTCCTGGATCTATTTTCCAGGTCAGTTGTCTTTCCAATGAGATATTTCACATTGTCTGCTATTTTTTCATTCCTTTGTTTTTTTTTTTTTTTTTTTTAACAATTTCTTGGTTTCTCATAAAGTCATTAGCTTCCATCTGCTCCATTCCAATCTTTAAGGAATTATTTTCTTCAGTGAGTTTTTGGATCTCCTTTTCTATCTGGCCAATTCTGCTTTTTAAGGTATTCTTCTCCCCATTGGTTTTTTGAATCTCTTTTGCCATTTGGGTTAGTCTGTTTTTTAAAGTGTTATTTTCTTCAGCATTTTGGGTCTCTTTTAGCAAGCAGTTGACTCATTTTTTCATGATTTTCTTGCATCACTCTCATTTCTCTTCCCAATTTTTGCTTTATTCCTCTTACTGGATTTGCACAATCCTTTTTGGGCTCTTCCATGGCCTGAAACCAATTTACATTTTTCTTGGAGGCTTTGGATGGAGAAGCTTTGACTTTGTTTTCCTCTGTTTGCATGCTATGGTCTTCCTTGTCACCAAAGTAAGATTCTATTGTCTGATTCTTTTTTCGGTTTTTATTCATTTTTCCAGCCATTTACTTGACTTTTGTTAATCTGCTACCAGTGGAAGTGGGGGGGGTGTACTGTCAGTTGCTTGATCCCCCGAGCTGCAGCCACTCTCGCATCTGTTGCCCTGGAGCTGAGATGGACAACTCCACTCTCCTGTACTGGTCCCAAAGGCATTTTCCATTGACCTTCCAATTTATCCTCAGCATTTTGGGGTCATGAAGTCTAGAAACCACCACAGGTGGGAGAGATTCAGTCCCCCCAAGGGCTGCTCAGGTCCCTTCTGTGCACTCATGGCCCAGACTGGATTGTGCTCTGCTCTTAGCATGTGCAATAGACACTTCCTGGTGACTTTTCAGGCTTTCTTGAGCTAGAAATTTGCTTCACTCCATCATTCTGTGGGTTCTGCAGCTCCAGAATTTTAGAGCCTTTTTTTACAGGTAATTGACTGGGCTTGGTGGGAGTGTTCTAGAAAGTCTGCACTATTATTCCACCATCTTGGCTCTGTCCCAGAGTGATTAGTTCTTAAAGGAACATGGACTTTTAAGATCTATGATGAGGGCTGGAGAGATAGAGGTACAGGAACCCCAAGATTGGAGTTCCCTTTGTGGGCCATCTGGAAAAGAATTTCATGAACTCAAGCATTTTTGAGCCAAGGTGGTAGAGATTTATTACACTTTTCAATGGGCAAGAATTCTTAGGGAACCTGCAAACTTAGAGGGGTACAATTTAAGTTTATATAGAATATTCTATCATAAAACATGTGCTAAATATGCTAACTAGGTGATTCAGGAGCAGGATTAGGGAGTGTTTATGGAGTGGTTAGTTCTTTAATTAAATTTATTTATTTAACTTTTAACATTCATTTTCACAAAATTTTGGGTTACAAATTTTCTCCCCTTTTATCCCCTCCCCCCCAAACACCAAGCATTCTAACTGCCCCTGTGACCAATCTGCTCTCTCTTCTATCATCCCTCTCTGCTCTTATCTCCGTCTTCTCTTTTGTCCTGTAGGGCCAGATAGCTTTCTATACCCCTTTACCTGTATTTCTTATTTCCTAGTGGCAAGAACATTACTCGACAGTTGATCCTAACACTTTGAGTTCCAACTTCTTTACCTCCCTCCCTCTCCACCCCTTCCCTTTGGAAGGCAAGCAATTCAACATAGGCAAATCTGTGTAGTTTTGCAAATGACTTCCATAATAGTTGTGTTGTATAGGACTAACTATATTTCCCTCCATCCTATCCTGTACCCCATTACTTCTATTCTCTTTTGATCCTATCCCTCCCCATGAGTGTCGACCTCAAATTGCACTCTCCTCCCCATGCCCTCCCTTCTATCATCCCCCCCACCCTGCTTGTCCCCTTATCCCCCACTTTCCTGTATTGTAAGATAGGTTTTCCTACCAAAATGAGTGTGCATTTTATTCTTTCCTTTAGTGGAATGTGATGAGAGTAGACTTCATGTTTTTCTCTTACCTCCCCTCTTTATCCCTCCACTAATGAGTCTTTTGCTTGCCTCTTTTATGAGAGATAATTTGCCCCATTCAATTTCTCCCCTTCTCCTCCCAATATATTTCTCTCTCACTGCTTGATTTCATTTTTTTTTTTAAGATATGATCCCATCCTCTTCAATTCACTCTGTGCACTCTGTCTCTATGTATGTGTGCGTGTGTGCATGTGTGTGTGTGTAATCCCACCCAGTACCCAGATACTGAAATGTTTCAAGAGTTACAAATATTGTCTTTCCATGTAGGAATGTAAACAGTTCAGCTTTAGTAAGTCCCTTATGACTTCTCTTTGCTGTTCACCTTTTCATGGTTCTCTTCATTCTTGTGTTTGAAAGTCAAATTTTCTTTTCAGCTCTGGTCTTTTCATCAAGAATACTTGGAAATCCTCTATTTCATTGAAAGACCAGTTTTTCCCCTGAAGTATTATAGTCAGTTTTGCTGGGTAGGTGATTCTTGGTTTTAGTCCTAGTTCCCTTGACTTCTGGAATATCCTATTCCATGCCCTTCGATCCCTTAATGTAGAGGCTGCTAGATCTTGTGTTATCCTGATTGTATTTCCACAATACTTGAATTGTTTCTTTCTAGCTGCTTGCAATATTTTCTCCTTGACCTGGGAACTCTGGAATTTGGCCACAATGTTC
This sequence comes from Notamacropus eugenii, assembly GCF_028372415.1. Taxonomy (NCBI): domain Eukaryota; kingdom Metazoa; phylum Chordata; class Mammalia; order Diprotodontia; family Macropodidae; genus Notamacropus; species Notamacropus eugenii. The sequence goes on from NC_092872.1 coordinate 335,699,161, forward strand.
CTAGGAGTTTCTCTTTTTGGATCTCTTTCAGGCGGTGTTCTGTGGATTCCTTGAATATTTATTTTGCCCTGTGGTTCTAGAATCTCAGGGCAGTTTTCCCTGATAATTTCATGAAAGATGATGTCTAGGCTCTTCTTTTGATCATGGCTTTCAGGTAGTCCCATAATTTTTAAATTGTCTCTCCTGGATCTATTTTCCAGGTCTGTTGTTTTTCCAATGAGATATTTCACATTATCTTCCATTTTTCCATTCTTCTCTCTTTGTTTTGTGATTTCTTGGTTTTGCATAAAGTCATTAGCCTCCATCTGTGCCATTCTAATTTTGAAAGAACTATTTTCTTCACTGAGCTTTTGAATCTCCTTTTCTATTTGGCTAATTCTGCTTTTGAAAGCATTCTTCTCCTCATTGGCTTTTTGAACCTCTTTTGCCAATTGAGTTAGGCTAGTTTTCAAGGTGTTAATTTCTTCAACATTTTTTTGGGTCTCCCTTAGCAGGGAGCTGATCTGCTGTTCATGCTTTGACTTCATGTCTCTCATTTCTCTTTCCAGCTTTTCCTCTACCTCTCTAACTTGATTTTCAAAATTCTTTTTGAGCTCTTCCATGGCCTGAGCCCATTGGGTGGGCTGGGACACAGAAGCCTTGATTTCTGTGTCTTTGCCTGATGGTAAGCATTGTTCTTCCTCATCAGAAAGGAAGGGAGGAAATGCCTGTTCACCAAGAAAGTAACTTTCTATAGTCTTATTTCTTTTCCTTTTTCTGGGCATTTTCCCAGCCAGTGACTTGACCTCTGAATATTCTCCTCACACCCACCTCACCTCCTGATCCTCCCAGCCAGCGTTTGGGGTCTGAGATTCAAATGCTGCTTCCAGCCTTAGGGCTTTTGGCGGGGGCAGGGCTGCTATTCAGTGTGAGATTAAGTTCAGGTGGTCAGGTTGGGGCAGGGCTGCCTCTCAGGCTCAGTTCCTTCAGGGGGTTTATGCACAGACCTTCCACAATGGATCCAGGCTCCTGCCCCCTTGGGGAGCCCCAGTCTGCAGCCGCCTCTCAGCTTCTACCTCCCAGGGTGGGGGGCTGAGTTATGGGGGCACCCCACTCCCCTCTCAACCCGCCAAAGAGACTCTCTCACCGACCCCCATCACCTATGGGTGGAGAGACTTGTGCGGCCGCTGGAGATCCCCGTCCCTGAAGCCTGCTCGGATCTGTATCTCTCGGTACCGCGACCGCGGCAGGTCTGGGCTGGGCTCCGCGTCTGCAGTGCGACGGACCTTTTGCGAGAGGTTTGCAGGTCCCTCTGTGGGTGGAGGGACCCGCATGGCCGCTGGAGATCCAGTCCCTGAAGCCCGCTTGGATCTTTTCCTCTCGGTGCCGTGGCCGTGGCAGGGCTGCACTCAGCTCCCAGTCCCGGCGCCCAGTCCACAGCGTGAAGGACCCCCCACGAGAGGTTTGCAGGTCTCTCCGGAACAGAAATCTCCCTCGTGGAGTGGTTAGTTCTTAAAGGAACATGCACTTTTAGTGTCTACTGCACAGGTATTTTCTTCAGAGTTCACAAGGAAATAGCCCAAAGAGGGTCTACATGGAGGTGTGATTTTAGGCCTAAGTCAACTAATGGTCAGGGCTGCCTGAGAAATACCCAGGCTGCTCCCATCAATGTATTGTTAGACAAGATAAATGTAAGGGAACATACACATGTCTAAGTGTAGGATACATGTGATTGGTCAGTGAGTAGTAAATATTTTTATGCTCCAGTACACAGCCAGTTAAGCCAGTACACAGCTAGTTCAATCTAATAAATTCTATAGGTACAGCGGGCTGCTATATCAGGAAGAGAGATCTAGGACAAGCTGTCCTTGAGTTGGGGAAAAACTGCCTGGGATTGTGGTTTGAGGCTAGGGAGAAATGTGATTTTTAGAGAGAATTGTGATTTTGGAATTGGGGTCCAGGCACAAGCACCCAAGTACCCCATCAATGGAATCACATGTCTAGAGATGGAAGGGGAAGGTTGAAGTCTTCCAGTCCAACCCTATAAGTTTACATTTGAGGAAACTGAGGTCTAAAGAGGTTAAGTGACTCACCTAAAGTAACATAGTATGTGGTACAGCTAGGATTTGAATTCTCCCAACTGCCTATGAAACATCCACTTTGCTCTCTCTCATTATCTTTTAATCTACCAACCACCTCATCTTCCCCACTGCTAGTTTTCCATAGTGGCAGTCCCATTCCTTGAAATTAATATTTCTCTCTCCTTTTCTCCTATAATGTGTCTGTCATCAAGGTCTGGAATTTTTTTCCCCTTAAAATATGTCTCTCACATCCATTCCATCCTCTATATTCCCATACTTACCAGCCACTCTAGTCAAGTCCCCTGTTACTGTCTATGCAGTTCAAATCTCAGATTTCTTTAAAATGTGGTTATTCTGAACCAATCCAGCCATTCTACAGAGCAATTTGAAACTATGCCCCAAGGGCTGTAAAAAATGTGCCTACCCTTTAACCAAGCAATACCACTTCTAGGACTGTATCCCAAAGAGGTCATAAAAATGGGAAAAGAACTCATATGTACAAAATAGTTATAGTAACTCTTTTTGTGGTGGCTAAAAACTGGAAATTGAAGGGATACCTATCAATTGGGTAATGGCTGAACAAGGTGTGACATATGAATGTAATGATACTGTTGTGCTATAAGAAATGATAAATAGTCAGACTTCAGAAAAATCTGGAAAGACTTATATGAACTAATGCTGAGGGAAATGAGCAGAACCAGGAGAACACTGTACACAGTAACAGCCACATTATGTGATGACTGACTTTGATAGACTTAGCCCTTCTCAGCAATGCAAGGACCCTAAAACAACTTCAAAAGACTCATGATGGAAAATGCCATCCACATCCACAGAAAGAAATATGGAGTCTGAATGCAGATCAAAGCAGACTGCTCTCTTTTTTAGTTTAGTTTTTTTCTTCCTCATGGTTCTTCTCATTTGTTTTAATTCTTCTATAAAACATGACTGTGTGAAAATGTTTAATAAGAATGCATTTGTAGAGCCTATATTAGATTGTCTGCCATCTTGGGTAGGGGGCAGGGGAGGGAGGCAGAGAAAATTTAAAACTTATGGAAGTGAATGTTGAAAATGAAAAATAACTTACTTTAATAAAAAAATAAAATAACTATGTGGCTAAAAAAGTGGTTATTCAGAAAGACAAGTTCCCTGAATGTTTAGATAGCTGAGGTCTAGGATAGAAAGCAGAACTAATAGTATGACTGGAAACTCCTTGAGGGTAGGTACACTATCTTAACTTTATAAGGTCTAAGGGTGCAGAGAGATCATCAAGAACATGGGGAAATCAGAGAGGTCTTAAAAAGAAGGTACTATTTAAGGTGAAGCTTGAAACTTGGACTATTGATTTGGTTTCCTTATCTGCTTTCTTCAGCTTGGTTTTTATGTCAGGAACTTTACCCTTGGTAGAAAAGTCCAAAAGCAACAGGGGTAGGGACTGTGTTCTCTATGGAGCGAGGTTGTTGACAATCAATAAATTGGAGATAATAAATATGTTGAGCCAAGCCTGGAACTTTAATCACATTATTATTTATGAATTGAAAACTGACAGAGTACTTGATGTAATGTAAAACCTAACAGGAGACAGGATCCTCCATCAAAAGGATTATAATATAAGCCATTTATCAAGACTATCCCAGCCGATGCTAAAACATGGATATAATGAGTATCTGCTAATTCCTTTCCTTGCACAAATGGTGTATACTTCAGACCTATTGAGTTGTATCCTTTGATACCTGGCTATGCATAACATATATGAGAGAGGTCATGGAAGAGAGTTGGAATGTTTGGGGTGAAAGTTCTCTATGCCTCAACCCCTTCGGTGATGCTTTTGTTGTTGATGCTTATGTTTTTTAATCTGGGTCTCAAAGGAAAAATGTCTTTTTAAAGTCCTTGGTGCATCATTTTACTTCTGTAGTTTACAAAGTACCAGTTACAACTGCAGGCTTAATTAAATCATAATATTATTTTCTACTCTAAAAGCCACATGGGGTCATAGCACAGGTAAAGGTGACTGAAGCTTATCAAATGAAATGAAAAAACATTTCAGCTATTTTGAGTTAATAACTTTTGGTTACTACATCTTCACTGGCACTTAAATTGAAATCTTAGCACTATATTCTAATGCTATTGACCATCATTGAAAGTTGTCTTTATCACAAATTATCTCTGTAATTTAGGGCCCCAGATCCCTTCAGCTCAAAATATTTGGCTGAGACCAAAGTGTATTTTTTTTTGACTTTATCTGAACAGGCTAACTTGTATGGACCTAGCCAAACCCATGCAGGACTGGGATGTTTAAATTATGTTATGGAGAACAACTGTTAGCTGAATTAACTCAGAGAATATGAATAATTATAAACATCTCTGTTAATTGTTGCTTTGCTATAGGAAATTTATCTTTGAGGTTCTCTGTATGAAAATATTGAATGCCGAAGGCTGATAGAATCAATGGGCTAAAGTAAGCTCGGTCTCAGGCGATCACATAGGTTCATGGGATTTCAGAATGGAAAAGGACCATAGAGATCATGTAGTTCAGCCTACTCATTTTTCAGATGAGGGCACCACACAGAGTTTGATTGACCTGTTCAGCATCTCACAAGTTGTGAATAACAAGGAAATTGCACTCTGGTCCTCTGACTCCAGGGCATGGCTCTAGTTTTAAAAAGGAACTGATAATACAGGTCTTAGGAAAATAGATTTAGAGCTACAAGAGATCTTGACCCCATCATTTTACAGAGGATGAAACCGGAGCTTAGAGGTATGCGACTTGTCCAAGGTCACACAGCTAATAAGTTGAAGAGATGACATTTTGACACTGTCCCATATACCATGTCACCTCTTTCACAGTGTACTCTGGAACCTCTGTGTAGGAGAAACTACATAGTTGATGATTGTGGGGCAACAGTTCACCTTATTCGCTGCATTTTTATAGATGCTGAAATGGACACGTGAGATGTGACCCTTTTAGATGAGGTACTATACGTCTTTTAATGACCCACTTTTTCATGTGGCTAATGTGTAAATGGAAGAGGAAAATATAGAGCCCTGCCAGTTCCCCTGTGTTCAAGAATAAAATCCAATCAGATATATAAAGGATAGCATGAAAAGATTGAACTGGCTTTGGTATTTATCATGTTAGAAACCATGGCGGGTTTGGGAATAAAGAGCAGCATAAACCATGATTATAGTTTGTTTTTCAACTCCTGCAAAATAAAATTAAACTGAGTAATTGTTTGCATATTAAACCACATGACTGATCTATCTTCAGCAGATTGTTGCACTGTGAATATTTAAACCAATAATAAAGCCTTTTAAGCCCATATTCCATTCAGTCTCATTTTAGAGGTCTAAATGAGATAGAACAGAATACAAAGCTTGATGAGAAAAGAGGATCTTTCTGAAAGATTATTATGGATTTGGATTGTCACGTGTCAAGGTCCTATACTGAGATTGACCAAGCTGGTTTCTGAGAAGAAAGTGAATTCTGCATGCTAGAGCAGAGTCCATGGGTTCTAGGAGTGGACACGCCAGGGCAGAGTTTCCAGGGTCTCAGTAGATTTGATTTGATATGTTTGGGGGCTCAATTAAACTGTTGGGTACATTGTACTTGGTCTTTGATCTTTGTCTAACCTGTTGAGTTGTTGCCTACTTGAGTGAACTGTCTCCAAGGAATGGACAAATAGCTAGTGCATCCAGGGAAACAAAGACAAAATGAAATGGTCCCAGCTCTAAAGGAGTTTATGTTGGTCATCACTTTCCTTATCTGTAAAATGTGAGAGTAAACTGAATCACCTCTAAGATCTCTTCCAGCTCTAAAGCCACGAACCTATGAATAACATTTGTGTTTCTAGCAACACTTTGAAAATGTTGATTTTAAAAAAGCCCTGGCAGATGTATTTGGGTTAGCTAGAAACCTTTCAGCCGTTGAGCAAATCATCTTCAAGGCAACTGAAAGTGTTCAGAAAGCCAAGAATCAAGTTTATGCCCATAAGAAATGATCAATACAGAATTCAATCTGGAAAGAGATTGTACATTGTTACTAATGTCAGCCTCAGAAATGAATTTGAGGAGGATGAATTTTATATTAAAAGGCTTTGCTTTGCTTATGATGTTTGGCAGTCTTGATAATGGCAGCTTCTCGGTACTGAAAGGGTTTTCTACCCGCAGTGGAATTGCAGGAGAATGAAATAAGAGTATGCTTGGCATGATGTTGGGTTTTTTTTCTTGTTGTTAATTTAATGTTTGTGAAATGCATGCATGGAATTTATGTTAGTAACTCTGATTTCTCCTTACAAAAATGCTTATGTAAATATATCTCAAAATAAAAGTTGAACTGTTTATTAATGGATCCATCTGCATATTTTCTCATATTATAAATTCAATTTTCACCACCACTGCAAAGTCAACAAAATGCAAATATTACTCTTCCTAATGCAACACTCAGCGGTGCTGTGCTCAAATACTTGTCTTTCTTTCTTCTCCATTGAAGTCTTTTGCTAGCAGTACTTCCCTTCCAATTGATGCCTCATGAACAAGTTGGTTTTCTTTATAATGAATTTGTCCATGGAAAAATTATTTTATTCAGCTGAAGACAAATGGGTGGTTACAGTCTATGAGCACATATATTTTCATATGCTTGTCAAATAGGCAGCTGACACAGCATTTGGAGGGAGAGCTACCACACTGGGTGTCAGGACCAAGAACTGAACAGGCTCAAGGGATAGGCCATATTTTAAGAAGAAACTGAGTAGAATAAATCTAAACTTTTTTAACTGGATTAAAAAAAATAACTTCACAGCAGAATAGGGGAGTCAGGGCTAGATACCTTTTATTTTGAAAAATATCTTGGTGTTTTAGTGAACTGTAAACTCAATATGCCTCAATAGTGGCATATGGCAACCAAAGTAGCTAATGCTATCCTATGTTATATTAAGACAAGTATAATTTCCATGAGAGAAGCCCTTGGGAATTCTAGAGTTCAATACATTTGGAAAAGAAGTAGACAAGTTGGTTCAGAAGAGGATGAGAAGGGTGGTAAGAGGACTGGAGACTATACCATGTGAAGATGAGTGGTGGGAATGGGGGACCTATATCCTGGAGGAGAGAAAACTGAGGTGGACACAAAATAGCTATCTTTAAGTTTGTGGAGACCTGTTATGTGGAAGAGGGATTAAACTTGTTTTGCTTGGTCCCAGATGGTAGAACTTGGAATAATTGGTGGAAGTTGATGTCTGGTGGATTTGGCTTTGGTTTAAGGAATCAGTTGCAAAGTCTTGCTGATTCCACCTCCACAATAACTCTCTTATCCATCCCCATGTTGCCATGCACATGGCCTCCAGATCAGGTCTTCATCATCTGTTATCTGGGCTGTTGCAGTCCCTTCCTAATTGTTTTCTCTTCACATCTCCCCTCTCTAAGCCATTCTACAAGCAACTGATATTCCTGAAGCATAAATCTGTCCCTGACTCACAAATGTATTTACTTTATCATAGAGAGGGGGTGGATTCAAAATGCAGAATGTGGCAGTCATTTTGGACATGAACGATGTGGGGATTTGATTTGGTTAACCATGTATATTTGTTAAGAGAATTTTTGCTTTTCTCTAGGGGTAGATAGGGAGGAAAGAAAATAAATGCTTATTAATTGAAAAATAAAATTAATTTGAAATAATTTTGAAAAAGCATCCAATTGCTTTCAATTGCCTCCAGGATCAAAGCTTCCCAATTTGATATTGAAAGGTTGCTTGGGAAGGACAACCTTTGGAATAAAGGTTAGGTACATAGGATTTAAACCCAGAACAGACCTTAGAGGTCATCTAATCCAATCTTGTCATTTTATAAATGAGGAAAATAACGCTTAAGTGACTTCAGTTCATTTCAGTTCAATTTAACAAGCATTTAGTTTTTCCTCTCATTTTATTTTTTTCCTCAATTACATGTAAGTTTTTTTTAGCATTCATTTAAAAAAAAAATTTGAATTCCAGCTTTTCTTCATCTGTCCCTTCCCTCATCCCTCCTTGAGAGGGCAAGCAATTTTATATAGAATAAGCATGTGCAGTTATGCAAAACATATTTCCATATTAGCCATATTTCAAAAGAAATCAAATAAAAAACCCAAGGAAAATAAAGAAAAAGTGTGTTTGATCTGCATTCAGACTGTATCAGTTGTTTCACTAGAGGTGGATGCCATTTTTCATTGTAATTCCTTTTTTGTCTTGGATAATTGTATTGCTGAGAATAGCTATTCACAGTTGATCGTACAATATTGCTGTTACTGTGTACAATGTTCCCCTGGTTCTGCTCACTTCTCCCCCCCCCCCTTTTTAGCAGTTCATATAAATCTTTCCATATTTTTCTGAATCAATTCTTATAGCCCAATATTAATTCCATCAATACAATCCCGTTGTTCAGCCATTCTCCAATTGATGAGCATTCCCTCTATTTTCAATTCTTTGCCACCACAAGAAGAGCTGCTATAAATATTTTTGTACATATTGATCCTTTCCCTTTTTTTTGGTTTCTTTGTGATACAGACCTAGCAATGGTATTGCTGGGTCAGGGGGGGTGTATAGTTTTATAGCCCTTTGGGTGTAGTTCCAAATTGCTTTCCAGAAGAGCTGGATCATTTCATTCCAACAATAGCTTATTGGTATCCAAGTTTTTCCATATCCCTTTCAACATTTGTCATTTTCCTTTTTTATTATGTTAGTCAGTTCGATAGGTATGAGGCAGAACTTCAGATTAATAAGCATTTATTAAGTGTGTATATGTCAGGTGCCATCAGGTGCTGGGGATACAGATGAAACAGTACAATCTCTGCCTTCAAGGAGTTTATGTTCTACAATTAGTTGCTCAGGGATACATGAGTTGTTTGGGGCTGATCTGTTGGTTCAGACATGAAATTGGAATGAAATAAAACATTCATAGGTCACATCACATTTAATGAAATGAGGTCAGTTAACAATCACACAGAAATTATTATTAAATCCATAAAGATTCAGTATCAATTGAGGTAGACAAAGCTCTTCTTGCTCCCACATTTGCCCAAACTGGAATACCTGGTTGACTTTCATGTCATCATGGAGTGTGTCAAGCATGAGTATCCCCAACTATTTCTATATTAGACTTTTATTTCCTAGGTGACTAGAACATTATGTCAAGAGTTCAAGACGTAATTATCTGAACCAAGTAAATGTTGAATATATTTTCATTGCCTGTTTTAGAGAAAAAATTAAAAGCAAAATGTGTGGTGCAGAGCTACTGGTTTTACTTCTATAGATTCCAATCATGTAGTAGTATAGATTACTCTTACTATATAGATTAAGTGACAGAGATGTGATTTGACCTTAGGTCTTCTGACTCCAAATCCAGTCTTCTAATGACCATTTCTCCCCTTCCCCCCTCCCAAGCTCAACATTTGAACCTCCTGTTGTGGACGCTGTAGGATCAATTCTTGGTCAGGAATAGGTTGGACTAGATGAAAGAAAAAGGAAGGAAAGAAAAAGCAATTGTTAAGTGCTTAATATGTACCCAGTACTGTGCTGAACACTGTGGATATAAACAAAACTAAAAATATTTCCTGTCCTCAAGGATTTTACTCTAAAAAGGAAGGAAATTGGAGTGGTGGCCAGGGAGAATCACTTTGATCCAGAAAGTTACAGGTATGGTGTGTGGGGCCATAGTGAAGTGGAATGGTACAGGCCATTCAGGAACAATGGCTTAAAGAATTAGAAAGTAAGGAGATTGTGGAGATGGTGACCAGAGAGGAGAGAGTGAAGTGAAACATTTTTGGGACCTTCCTGAAATAGTATTCTGGGAATGGCAGCCAACAGTCAGGATAGTGGAATCCCAGGGTGAAAATTCCTCCAGGGCTAGGTAATTGATTTTGCAAGTAAAGGAAGCAGAGGAAATTGTGGAGGAGGTAGTAGATGAAGAGAAGTGATGGCCTTTGTGGGTTTTTTTCAAGCTCAGTGTAGTAGAGTGGACGGTGTACTGGCTAAGAGCACTTGGGTTTAAAAAGTCCTTTTTGACTTTATGTTTTCTTGCTTTCTATAACCTACCTGGTCTTTATTTTCTTCATCTGTAATACAAGAAGTTTGGACTAGGTTGCTTCTGAGGTTCTTTCTAGCCGTTGTTTTTTGACTGTGTTCTTAGACTTTGTAAATAGGGATTTGAGCCATTTTGGAAAAGTTGATTATCCATCTTGTGGATTATCTGGCCTGTTCTTCTTGTCTGTATACTTCTTAACCCTCTCAGCAACATTTCCACTTGAAGGAAGATAACAAAAAGGAGAAGACTTGGAAGAACAATCTAGGATTGAGAGTAGTAAGGGAATTTAGAGGTCATTGTTAGAGTTCCAGCCATATATCTTCCAATGTTTGTCTGAATCTTTACCTAGATGGTCCACTGATACCTACAACTCAGCATGTTTGGAACTAGAGTCATCAAAATTCCCCCACAACCTCTCCCTTCTCCTAGCTGCTCAATTTCTGTTGATGCTACTACCATCTTCTATGTCTACTACATTTATAATCTTAGAGCTGCTTTTCATTTTTCCTTCTTTTGTACCCATCATATTCAAGCAGGTGCCAAATCTTTTCCATTTGGTCTCCATAATATCTGTCCCCTTTTTTCTATCTGTACTGCTACTGTCCTAATTTAGACTATTGTAATGGCCTGCAAATTAGTTTAATTACTTCCAGTATACCCATCCACCAATTTGTCCTTTACATCATTGCTTATATAAAATGCATTGTTCTGAATGTCACTCTTCTATTGTAAGGTTTTCATTAGCTCTCCATTGCTCTTTGAATAAATTTTTGCTTTGAATTCCTAGCCTTATCTGATACTACTTCCTGAAAAATGTGTTTTCTAGCCAAAATGGACTACTCTATATTCCCCATTTCATGTTTTCTCTTGGTATCTGTGCCTTTGATTATAGCATCCATCATGTTTGGAATAGATTTTTTCTCCAATTTTCCCTTGACTTTTCCCTCTAACTTCAAAAATTGGATTTGGCATTGAAAAGGCACAGAAGAGCCAACTAAGTAGGAAGTACTAGAATGTTCCCTTTTTTAGAAAAACTCAGTTTTTAAAAGCAATAATCCTGTTCCCCCATTTTAAAAAAAGAACTTTGTAACCAATTCTTAAATTGCCCACACCCAAAATATGTACATCTAATTCTGAATCCTGAGGACCATTGCCTGTTGGACAGGCATCATTGAAGTCATCTTTTGACCTCTGGAGTCATGGCCTTCACCCTCTTTTCTTTGATGCTCAGTAAAGATGCCACATCTTCCATGAAGCATTCCAAGATTCTGATCTCCAGGTTAGAGTGATCTTTGCCACCTCAGTTCCCTTAGGGCTTTGCCTGGACCTTTCCTTTGCATGAGTCTTGCTCCCCATTGTGCTACAATCATTCATCCATGTGCTTTCTCTGTCATTAGAAGGGAAACATTAGGAAGAATGTCTGTTCCCCCAAAATTTCAGGCCCTACAGGTTGTAAACAGCTAAGTGTGTTTTGAATGGAGGATTGCAGAAATGATCTAATCAACTCCCTTCTTTGTCTCATCAGTAAACTGAGGCTCAGTTTTGAAGTACACAGCATAGCTAAGCCAGGATCTGAAGCTGGACTCTCTCACTTCAAATCCAGTGTTCTTTTCACTGTATCATACTACACTCCCCATTTGTTATTAGATCTCAGGAGGTTTTGGTGGAAGAGACCAAAATAGGGTTTTTGATTTATCGATGGGTTTCATTTATGGTTTCTTTTTACCTCATTAGCACTGGTAAGTGGGAGTTGGCTGCATTTTTGCCATTTCTAGGCTATGCTGAAATTGCCTTAAAAGATAGCTATGCCTTTTATAAAACCTTATTAAAGCTCAGGAGACAGTGGGAGAACAAAGAGGCAGACACACAAGCATACTGTGACTTATGATATAAGCTTTCTGGATGACTCCATTATTTCTAATGCTTTGGAATGCTGCTTTTTCCCTTCCCCCCTCCTCCCTCCCCCCCCCCATCTTCATCTTCATTGTTATGGAAGTCATATTACCAACAATGATAATATATCAAGAAGATTCTCTCTGGGGGCTAAAAAAGCCCAGCTTCATTAATGAAGACATTTCTTCAAGTTTCTTTTTTCCTCTTAAAATGTGCATTAAGCACACTTCCCATTGATTCTGCGCTTTGATGTAAACACATTCTAAAGTGCTGTTCATTCTATTACATGCCTTTTGAAAAGAAATTCCTGCTCCTGAAGCACTTCCCTTTAGAATTTGGATGTTTGTAACAATCCCCTACCCAGTCTTTCTGCCTCTACTCTTTGTATCTCTATACCAGTCTATTCTTTCTTTGCTTCCAATTAATCATCTTAAACTCTGATCATCTCACTTCCCTCCTCAAAAATCTTTAATGGTTTCCCTCTGCCTATATGGGAGAATAAAAAATTCTTAGCCTACTTATGTCCCCCAGCCATACCTCATGTTCTGTTTTTGTGCTTTTTCTCTTCTTTCCTGAAGGCAGCCTCTCAATTGTCTGTTTTGAGTCCTTTCCATTCTTCAAGTCCCAGATCCTATCCTGTCTCCTCTGTGAAAATGTTCCCTCCATGATGCTCTAATTTCTTGCTGCACTTGATATCTTGTATCACTCATTCAAATCAATTTAGTTCAGTTCAATTAAAACATATATTAAGCACCTGTTATATACAAGTCACTGTGCTAGGTTCTGGGGAGACTGAGACAAAAAAGATATCGAAACTAGGTCTCAAGGTTGGGATGTGTGTGAACATATCCCATCATACACATACATCACATCATACATGAATGGATAAGTAAATATATGATGATTTGAAGAGAAAAAGGGGGAGGAGGGAATCAAGAGGGGCGTTGTGTAAGAAGCAGCACTTGAGGATTGAAGGAAGCTGAAGGATAAAGAATAAGGACTAGACTTGTGATTTCACTGTTATAAGGAAATTCTGGATGAGGAATATCCCTCTCTACCAATCAGATCAGCACCTTCTCTTCAATTACAGGGTTTCTTAGAATTCTGAAAAATTAAGCCAATTTTCTAATGTAGGTGGGACATGAACCCAGGTTTTCCTGGTATTAAAGCTGGTTCTCTATCTATTATGCCATGCTGTATAAAAGGGAATACTAAGATTAGGACCAGATGATATCTGTGATCTCTACTAGCTCTATATTGGATGAGTCTTTTTTGTTTGTTTTTGTTTTTTGGAGGGGGGAGGAGACAAGGCAATCAGGATTAAGTGACTTGCCCAAGGTCACATAGTTAGTAAGTGTCAAGTGTCTGAGACCCAATTTGAACTCAGGTTCTCCTGACTCCAGGGCCAGTGCTCTATTCATTGAGCCACCAAGTTGCCCTCTGATGGGTCTGTGAATTTAAGTCTTAAACACTGTAACTCGCTTTAGCTTTTTTATCCCTATTCTTTCACTGACTATGTTCCAAGATGACTCGACCTATTAAGAGTTTCTCTAAGTCAGCATTCCATTTCCTGCTTAGAGTACTGGGAAATAAAATGGAAAGCTAAGCTGGAGTCATATGGTGGAGAGTGCTTACTTGGCCTTTTCCATCCACTGCCTTGTGTTGTAATTATTTCTTCCTCTTCATATTCAGTTGTAACCTCTAGAGGGAAGAGCTGTGACCTGTAGGAGACAGAAGGTATTCCAGTTCTGATTATGTTCAAGTAATAATAACAGTGATTGCAAGGGAGAACCCACTCAGATGGTGAGCTAGTGTGAGAGATGTAGAAAGCACCTATGATTTTTATCAGTCTGGATAAAATAGTTTTTATATGTAGTTGAGGAATTAAAGGATAAAAGGCTACTCATCTAAGAACGATCATCCTCTCACCCCCTCTACCACTTTGGAATTAATTTCTATTCTTTTGTAGTAAATGAAGGGAATATTTTTCCATGAAGAAATTTTATACTCATTGAAGAGAGGGTGAGAGAGAGAAAAAAAACGTACTCCTGAGATTCACAATTGGAGGTCCCTTTCATAATGAAAATGGAAATTTGCTACTACCAGCTGGTCAGTTCATGAAGAACTGGAATCATAGAATATTAGATCTGAAAGGGACCTTAGAAATAATCTACTTCAACTTCCTTCTTTGACACACTGGGAAAATGAGACTCAGCAAGGGATTATGTTCTATATTGAGTCAATACGGGATCAGATCTAGAACTCAAACCTGACTTCCTCTCTAGTGCTCTGTGATAATGATGATCAGAAGAAGCAGATAGTAGGTGAAATATTGAATAAATGATTACTTGTTTTAGCTGTTCTAGGGTCCAATGGTGGTAGCTTGTTGCTGTTAAGTCATTTCAGTTGAACCTGACTCTTTGTGACCCCACTTAGCATTTTTTTGGCAAAGATACTGGAATGGTTTGCTATTTCCTTTTCCAGCTCATTTTCTAGATGAGGAAACTGAGGTGAACAGGGTAAAGTGAGTTGCCCAGAGTCACACAGGTAGTATCTGAGGCCAGATTTGAACTCAGGATGGTGGTTGGATGGTGGTGATGGTAGAAAGTACCCAAGTTCTCAGAAAACCAGTCAGCTGACTGAGTTTTCATTCATGATTGCAGAGAATCAGGGACAGCAAAGTCAGTTTCTCTTGGCTATCTAGGAATAGGTTTAGAGAATGCTTAGTGCTACCTTGGGCAGCATCAAAACACTCTTTTGATCTCTGTCCATCTAGTTGTATTATAGGTGACTTCCTACTTTTAAAAATTAATTAATTAATTTTTAGTTTTCAACATTCACTTCCATAAGTTTTGAATTTTCTACATTACAAAGGAGAATGTAGTCTGCTTCATTCTGTGTTCTGACTCCATAGTTCTTTTTTTGGATGTGGATGGCCTTTGGAAATGTTTAAGTTCCTTACATTGCTGTGAAAGGCTAAGTCTATAAAAAATAGTCCTCACACACTGCGGCTTTTACTGTACATAATGTTCTCCTGGCTTTGCTCACTTCACTCAGCATCAGTTCATATAGGTCTTTCCAGGCTTCTCTGAAATCTGCCTGTTCATCATTTCTTATAACACAATAGTATTCCATTACATTCATATTCCACAACTTGATCAGCCATTCCTTAATTGATAAACATCCCCTCTATTTCCAGTTCTTGACCACTGCAAAAAGAAGTCCTATAAGTATTTTTGTATATGTGGGTCCTTTTCCCATTTTTACAATCTCTTTGGGATACAGCCCTAGAGGCAGTCTTGCTGGGCCAAAAGGTATGTCTTTTTTATATACCTTTGGTTATATTTCCAAACTGCTGTCCAGCATGGTTGGATCAGCGCACAGTTCCACTAACAATGAATTAGTGTTCCAACTTTCCTACATCTTCTCCAATATCATTTTCCAGTTTTGTCATGTGAGCTCATCTGATAGGTGTGATGTGGTACCTCAGAGTTGTTTTGATTTGTATCTCTCTAATCAATAGTGACTTAGAGCAGTCTTCCTACTTTTTACCAGTTCTATATCTGAATATCCAAATTTATGCAAAGGATAAACTTAAAGAATTTGTTGATTTATAAAGGTGTGAGCCAAAGAACCAAGCTTCAGTGGATTTAAAAGAGTCTTACTTATCTTTTGCTTTTATATCGTGATCATTTCTAGAATATGCCCTGCCCCTCTTCCACATGGAGCCCTCCACTTATAACATGTGAAAACAATTAAACAAAACCAAGCAACACAGTGTATACAACATATTTTTCATGGTCTGTTCTCGGGGACCAAGATTAGTTTTTACAGTTCAGACATCCTCCTCCTTGTATTGTTCTATTTGCTTACATTATTGTAGACATTATACATATTGTTCTCCTGATACTGTTTATTGCATTCCACATACATCTATACAAATCATCTCATTATTCTCTGAATTTCTCATATTTCTTATTGTATATAGTATTAATATACTTCTATGTATTACTTTGGAGAATCAATTGATTTACTTCTACAATAGGTCTCTAGCATGTATATTTTAAGATGATAATTAAGCGGTACCTGTATTTAAGGAAAATGGGTGGCCTTGATATTTTCCTAGATGCAGTTTTCATGTGACCCCTGATCACCTGGAACTGCCACACCTCAACAAATGACTGGCAAGTGGAACAGTAAAAATGAAGGCAATTCTGATTGTAAAATATTAAGAGTCATGATGGTGTGTGGTGAGTGTTGCTGTCTCTGTTCAACATCTTTCCAATTTTTTGTTATTAGAGTCATAAACTGTTTTCTAAGTGTTTCTAATGGTGTCTTCTGGGAGAATGTTATTCTTTATGTAAATTGACTGTTGAAGGAATCAATTCTTTTCTGGTTTAAAAAAATTGGTATTACTTTTGTTTCAGCCCAGCCTCCATGTTCTATTTCTACTCTAATAATTGTGAACCACAAACCAGATTTATTGTGTCCCAGGAGCAGCTTCCTTTCTCAGTTTCAGTGTCTTGTTGAATATGGAAATTTCTTTCTGCAGAGATTAGCAGTCTAGGGCCCAAAACAGGTGGTTTCTTGGTTATGGTCTAGGTTTCATCTCCACTTGAGTCCTTTGTTTTCCCAAGTTTGAAAGTACAGCTAGTACTGCTTCCTACACATTTTCCCATGTTGACATTTCTAAGAAAGTCTATCCAAGCCAAGCAGCATGGTGTTCTGCTCATGTTCAAGTCCTTCTTGGATAGACTTTATCAGTATTCCTCTCCTAGATGTCACTGCATCCAGCCCTCGTTCCCTTCTTGTTCAGAACCATTCATGTCTGTTTTCACTTTGATCCTCCTCTGCAAAATTCATAAGGCCCTCTGCAGGTAGCTGCTTATGCACAGGCTTCTGCCCAGAACTATCAGCATGTAACTCCATCAGCACCAGAGGGAAGCTCTGTCTTAGCCAGTCATTTTCTCATCAGAAAAGTCACTCACACATTTTGGTTTCTTTTGCCATGATTAGAAAGGTGAGATGGGAGGGGACTAGTAAGCCACTGGCAGGATATGAGCTTGTCCTATAAAATAAAGTTACATTAGCTGTTTGAAACAAAGGTCAAAGTGTCTGTTTCTGGCTAGGCTAGAATTGATCATCTAAATTAGGAATAAATTTAATCTGAAAATGCCAAGGCTGTCTTTCAGAAAAATGGTGTTTTTGTATCATTACTATGGAAAATATCTAAAAAAGTAAATGAGAAAATTTTTCAAGTTTGCAATTATTTTAAGGAAGAATAAATGTAGTTTCCAGATTCAATCTCATTGAATATTAACGTTAATATTCACTTAGGTATAATATTCACTTAGTGCTCATTTTGTTTACAAACATTTATTTATCAAGCATCTCCTAGGGATCCCTTGGCAGAGGTCACATAGTGACTAGAATGCTAGGCTGGAGTCAGGAAGACTTACATTTCAATTCTACCTCAGTTTACCAGCCATATGACTATACCTCTCTGAACTTCTGGAAGCTTTATAATTCTAGGACTGCACTGGTGGAGGAAGTACACACAGTGGGAGTTCCCACTCCAATGAAATCACAGGTTTGTGGAGAATTGACCTGTGGGCAAGGCTGTGTAGGGTGCCACGGTTGCAAAGATGAAAAGCAACTCAGTTCCTTCCCTCGAAAAGCCTACACTCTGTACAGATGTATACATTATACAAACAGAAGAGTGTGATGTAAGTTGGAATTATGAAAGGGCCAAAATCAACCAAGAAATTTGTGGAGAGATGTATCCATTTCAGCTTCAGGGTTAGGCCAGGCTAGGGGATACCTAGAGTGTGCCTCAAAGAAAAAGAAAATCTCAGTGTGTGGAGATGAGTATGTTCTAGGAATATGTGTAGTGGTTATGGGAAAGACCTAAGCAAACGTCCAGAAATAAAAGAGGGCAAGGTAAGATCAGCAAAGAACTATTCATGTTTAGGGTTAAAAGAAGGCAGTGGTCTATTATGAGCTTTGGAGGTTTGTTATGAGTTTTTCATCAGAGATTTATCATCAGGCCATTGGAGTTCTTTGGTTCTTGATGCTAACTAAAAGAGGTTTCAGGGAAGCCAAGAAAGAATGTCCTCAGCCTGGAGGCTCATTATAGAGGGGTGGTTAGAATGGCATCTGCCCCTTGGAACAAAGCCCTTTTGCATCCCTGGTTACTGAGATAATTGAAGGCGGACTGAAGGAACTATTCCCAATAGAAATTTTGCATAAGAGACTGGAGTTAAATTCATAAATTTATTAAGCAACTGCCATGTACCAGGTAAGTAGGTAAGTGCTGGGGTTCCAAATACAAATAGATACATTCAAGATACCTACATTTTGATGGGAGATAAATATATAATTAGATAAGTAAGTAAAGAATAATTTGAAGAGGGAGAGAATACTAACAGTTAGGAGGAAGAGAGAACAATTCAAATATGAAGTGGCAACAGAACTGAACTTGGAAGGAAGTAAAGAATTCTAAGAGACAGGAGGAAGGAGGATATGGACCCCAGGCATGCAAAGGCACAGAGATGAGAAATGCAGCATGGAATTTGGGGGGAAGCAAGTAGTCAGTTTGTCTAGAATGTTTGAAGATGAGTAATGAGAAATATCTGGGAAGGGAGGCTGGGGGCAGATTGTAAAGAGGTTTAAATACGAGACTGAGGACTTTGTGTTGTTACATATGTGTGAATGTGTGTATGTGTGTGTGTGTGTGTATGTGTAGAGACAGACGGAAAGAGAGACAAAGCATATTCAACAGTCCATTAAATTAACTCTATCTATGACTGAATTTTTGCATCACCATCTCTATGGCAATACTAGGTGCAGGAAGTGAAAGCCTTTTATCACAGGGCCATGCCATTTTTTTTTTTGCCTGGAAAACAGTCTATTTCTGAAGGCCTTCTAGTCTGACTCCTTCCATCTTAGCATTTCCCTTATATGCCTTTTTTGTAGAAGCCACACCTCTTGTATACTCTTTTAGGCCTGCATGGGAACTTCCCTCCTTAGAAATTCAGTCTATGTTGGAAAACTTTTATTAATGTTGGATTTAGGCAGCGTGGTCTTTGGTATGTACTGTTTCATGAAACCACATACATTTTAGTTACGGTTTAGTTGTAGTCTCTTTTAGAGTTGTTGTATGACCATGGGTACGTTACTCATCTCTGTTGGCCTCAGTTTCCTATTTGTGACCTGGGAGAAATGATCTCTTTCTTTGCCCTTTAAATGTGAGAATACCCATGAAAGATTTCTAAATTCCTGACAAGAAGGATGCTTTCTATATCCAAGGTTTCAGCAATATCGTTGTCAAAGTCCTGCTGTGGGTTATTGTGCAAGAGACATTATCACTATTTCACATTAAATCTTCAAAATGGTGGTGTACCCACGTAAGCATTGTTATATCCCTCTATGGTCCCTAGCACAATTAATCAGTAATAATACAGATTTGAACAATAGGAGTGCTCATCTGGGGAAATGTAACCTTTAAAATGACAGAGAACTGATTTATTTGTGAAATTAAATTGGGAAAAGAGAGACTTTCATTCCTACATCTTGGTTTTTCTGGAAAGAATAAAACCCCTTAGGAAGAGGAACTATGGGCTTATCTATCCTGATGTTTATACTTAGCAAGATTCATGTATTTATGAGGATTTTCAAAAACCAAAATAGAAAAAGGGGAAAAATTCTATGCCTTGGAAATATCCCTGACTTGGTATTATATGGAGTGTGTAATTAATTGATGTAATTTCACCATTGTGAGTAATTGCTAAAGCACCTCCCTTGCTTTTGCCAAAAACAGAATTTAAGTAGGAGACAGACAAACACATAAATAACAAACCTATTTCTTACTGTGATTCTTTTTTTTTTTTTTACTTAAAATGCTGTTTGGAAAGGGAAGGATGTTCATAGAAAATTCTTAACATTGTGACCATTTTTTATCTATTGATAAAGAGAAATGATTTTGAAAGTGTTCATTGTGGTCTTAACTCTCCTGCATCTTCATTCCTTTCATTTTATTCCTTTCATTCCTACTGTTTATGTATAGATAGATACGTGGTATGTAATAAGTTTGCTACTTTACCTTGGACATGTCATTTACCTTGTCCACAGTCTCAAGTGTTCTTATATGTAAAATGAGGAAGTTGAATTAGATGATTTGTGTAAGGTCACTTTCAACTTTAAATGCTATGAGATTTGCATTAGAAATGTTTATGGAAATTTGTGAATATGGACTATTTTGCCCCCATGGTCTAGTAGTGCTAAAAATTACATCTTAAATCACTTTCAATGTGATTTTCATAAGAAAATCTGAACAACCTCCCCTACCCCTTAGAGACCTCCAGGGAAATCTCTTTCTCGCTGCTGGTGGTAAAGAATGAAATTCATTTTCTTTGAATGAAGCCGGATATTTTTCAGAATCTATATGTCACAGCTGACCCTCCTCTTTATTGCCTACAGATTGGTCTCTTTGTCTGGTATACTTGGTGTTAACACATACTGTAGCTGTCTATTATGACCTTACCCAAAAGACTAGCTTTGTATTGAGAGGCAGGGTGGTACTGTGAATAGAACACCAGATTTGGAATGAGGACAAGCTGGGATTAAATTCCTCCTTAGATGTCCATTAGCTCTGTGGCTGTAGGTAGGCTAATTAAGTTCTCTGAGACTTCATTTTCTCATCTGAAAAATAGGGGTGTTATTCCTCATGTTGTGTAGCTCAAATGAAATAATATGTACATACATACAAGCACACACATATCTAAACTATTTTGCAAACTTTAAAGCACTTATATAAATGTCATTTCTTATTAGTTTATTCTTGAAAGTTCCATTTTAGAAAGCAAGTTTGCACTAGACTGTCCATCAGTAGATGAAACCTAGTAAGTACCAATCCAATGTGAGTTTATCTTTGCTGCTTTTTCGTGTTCTCTTCCTTGAATCTAATGGACTCTCTTGACTTTTGTTTGCCTTGCCTTTTTTTCCTAGTCCTTGAACATGATCCTTCAATTCTTGCTCTCAACTAACTCTCATGCTACAGTATTTGTTGTTGATGCCACTTATCAGACTCTTAGGGGTGTAGTAGGGAAGGGTGTCAGCTGCATTGCCTTCTGGTACTTGGGGGAGATGAAGGAGCCTTGTTCAATCTCCACTAATATCCATGCTTCACATCTTTCAGCAGCACAACTTTAACACGTTGGTTTATACTTTGTTCTATTTGCCTCCAGTTAGTAGTTCTTTTTGGCTGACTTTTCTTTACCTAATCTCACCTACTATTTGAATAAGGAGATTGGACTCTCTTTTCTCTAGGGTTCCTTCTTCCTCTAAATTTTGTTAGAAACAGCAGTGGTAAATCTTCTTTTAGTTTTAACATCCCATGGATGGCTGATCTGAACTGTCCATGGTGATGATTCAGTTCAAAGGGAATCGAGCATTTGTGTACTTTCTAAAAGGAATAAACAGGGTCCCTAAAGGATAATGAATGGAAACATTTTGCCCTTTAGAGCTAGGCATATGGATTCTCCTTGTTGGTCAGAAATATTTTTGACTTATGAGCTGGGGTAATATTATGGAGATCAGTTAAGAATTTGGAAGTGAAAATACTTGGTAATATACAGTGAGGACTAAGGGGATAGTGGTGAATGGAGTGGAAGGCACAGTGGTATGTGATACAGAAGGTTATTGAGGCTTGACTGCTGTCGATGCTGATCCTTCCCTTGGCTACTCTGGAAAAGTTGCACTAGCTGTTGTGATTGTTTTCTGATGTTAAACAATGATTCTGAGTTTGGAATTGCATTTCTGGAAGTAGCTCAGCAGTCCAGTTAGAAATTTCCCTCCCTACTCTAGTTAAGTCAGGTAGGGCTTTAACAGACTATGCCTAATGCTATGCCCTCCCCTCATTTTTTCCCTCTCCTCATTTAGAGGCATTAGTGAAATAGGAACCAAGAATTGTATTTACCTTCCTATCTTGGGCCTTGGCCTCATGAATTTGACCTTTTAGAAAATATCATCGTAAAAATCCTCCTACCTTGGTATAGTAGGAAGAGCCTTGAATTTGGAGTTGGAGGATGTAGTTTATAATCTTCCACTTGACATCTGTATGATCTCTAGTAAGTAACTTCAGCTCCCTTGCCTCAATTACTTCATTTGCAAAATTAAAAGGGTTGGAGTTAGATTATCACTAACTCTTAATTTTCTTATTTCTTTGAGCCTTTGATAACTAATGTAAGCATTTTAAATTTCTCATGGACTGACCAAAACATTACAGAACGAATTTAGTGTTTTTTGACAGCAATGAGGACAAAACCAAGTCAGTTCAGAGGCTTAAGATCAATATTTGAAGAGTCAGAATTAGAAGAGATCTTAAGAAGTAATCTTCTCTATCCCTTGGTTTTAGATAAGACTCCATCTAAACCATTACAGATAAAAATTTAACTTGTATTATTTCTAAAGATCTATAGACAAAAAGATCACATCCTTTTACCACCCTTAACAAGATATTGACCAGCCCTCATGTCTCAGTCTAACCAAGGGTTAATTTTCTCTTAATTCAACTATAATGCATTTATGACAGGTTCAAACTTGCAGGCCATCTGTCATGTCCTTTTCTCCTACTCTTCACTGTGAAAATAAACAAACAGAGGAATTACACTGAACATCTACTGCCACTTGAAATATACCTCCAAGTAATATGGAAGATCTTCACTAATCCAGCTTATGTGCTTTTCTGCCAACACTCAGTAGTTCTCATTTGAATATTTAACAAGCATCATCTTGGTAAAATCTCTCTCCCTAGATCCACATAGAAATACAAAATAGATTTAGCTCATTTGGACAGCTCTTTTACCCTATACACACATATTTTTATTCAAAAATTTAAACCCTATTGCAACACATTACTGTTCATTTGGGTGAAATAGTGCTGGCTTGTCTTGTTCATTTGCATTTTAGTTTTTCCCCCAGTTTTCAACTCAGTAAACTATTTGTTAGGACTTCAATGTAGTTTTCTATAATAATTTCAAATATACACACATATTTGGCACATGTTTGCATGTATAATGTACACTTACTATATTCTCTCATTCAGATCTGACTTCATTAGTGTAGAGAGCTTCTATTGTCAAAATAACATCCAGCAAATCAAAGTAGCAACTGTTCTTATGTAATTTATGGTTTTACAGAGTTGTCTGAGACACTGAAATGTTATCTAACTTGCCCATGATCATACAGTTAGCGTATGAGAGAGACAAAACTTAAACCCAGGTTTTGCTGACTCTAGGGCAAACTGTCTTTCCACCCACCATAGTGTTTCTTCATTTTTCCTTATATGTGTATGTATAATAGACACACATATGTATATATTTTATTCAGATTCGATTAATTAGGTGTAGGGAATTCTCGGTAAGATCTTCAAATGCAGACCAGCAACTATTTTGCAGCTTATAATATTTTTATAAATTAATAGTCATATACTATTATAAGCATTATAGTATTAGTATAGTACTCTACAATAGTAGTGTATTATAATATTTTATGAATTTTTTCTCAAAGTGTAGCAGGATACTCCTGTAATACCTACATTGAGGGAGGGGGAGGCTGGTGGAATGCTTGAGCTGTGCAGTTCCAAGTTATGCTACATGTGAAACCTATTGGTATTCACACGAAGTCCAAAATTAATATGTTCTCAGGATAGAAGGGGGGATGTCACCAGTTCGCAAGTTAATCGGCAGTAGTGTTGGGTCTTTGAGTGGCCACTGTACTTCTAGACTAGATACACCCCCACTCCCTCACCCTATCCCCATTTATATATATGCCTCTATCTATCTATCTATCTATCTATCTATCTATCTATCTATCTATCTATCTATCTATCTATCTATCTATATCATCTATCTATCTGTCTGTCTGTCTGTCTATCTGTCTATCCATCCAAACATCTAGTTAGCTAGCTAGCTAGCTAGCTGTCTCTCTATGTGTCTATCTATCTGTATATCTGTATATCATGAGTGTATGTTTGTGTGTGTGTGTTGGTGAATACACATGTACATATATAATATATGGTTATATATACCTATAGGTGTGTACATATATATAAATATGCTTATATATACAAGTTGGTATATGTATGTGTTTTTGTGCGTATATATGGAGATATATATATATATATATATATATATATATATATATATATATATATATATATATATATACATATCCATACAAATATATGTATATTTCCAGTGCTTAGAACAGTGCCTGGCACATTTTTCAGTCATTTTCAGTCAAGTCTGAATCTTTGTGACCCCATTTGAGGTTTTCTTGGCAAACGTACTGGGGTGGTTTCCCATTTCCTTTTCGAGCTCAGTTTATAGATGAGGAAATTGACGCAAACAGGATTAAGAGACTTGACCACAGTAACACAAGTAGTTAATGTCTGAAGCCAGTCAGATTTGAACCCAAGAAGATGAATCTTCTTTACTCCAGACTTGGCACTGTGTCATCTGGCACATATTAGGCACTTAAGAAATATTGATTGGTTGATTATATACACAAATACATATATATATATATATATATATACACACATACATCTACGCATACATATATATGTGTGCATGTATATATTTAAATTATTAAGCATTTCCTTCCCACCCCCTCCAAAAAAATAAAAAGCAAAACCATTGTAACAATAATGTGACAATAATAAGCATATTCTAGCAAAACAAATTCCTATCTTAACCATATCAAAAATGTATTCTACATATCAGTCCATGACCTCTCTGTCAGGAGAGGCATAGCATTCTTCATGCACCATTGATCCTCTGGAATCATGATTAATCATTATTTTTTTCAGAGTTCTTGAGACTTTTCAAAATTTTTTTAAAACCATGTTGATGCTGTAACACACCAGTTCCTCTCGCTTCATTCTTTCTTATGAGCACTAAGTGGTTAAGTGACTATTCCAGCCTTACAGACCAGTATGTATTGTGAGGATAAAAATTATCCAACCTACAATAAGAGTGACTAAGGCAGAGCTCTGAGCCATTGGTACTTTATTAAAGGGTCCATGATTCCCTCTAATGAAGTGGACTTCAGATCTTCCTTACAATCTGAGATTCCCCCTCCTGTCAGGGCCCTGTTTTTATAATGTTGGATATCTAAACATTCAAGAACAGCTATACCAAATACAGAGTAATTCCATTGGTTGATGTATGATGCATAGGCTAAAATAAATAAAAATGATCTGTCAGCAAGGTCACAAGTTAGGTGAAACAAGGAATATTTCCACTGACCAGGTGGTTATAAGATGATCACCTGCTCATGTTGGACAAGAGAGAAAGGTCCAGAGATACAAAAATAAATTTGGGGGACTTTCCCTGTAGTTGAGTCACCTCTGCCACACTGGGCTTGGTCACCATGACAAGGAAAAACAAGAGTGAAGGGCCTCTAGCTAGCTTCCTATGATTACACAAGTGATCGTAACATCTGCGGCTCTGGGGCCAAACTTAAAATCACTACCCCTGTTATATCAAATTGGCTGATACTGATTGGAATAGAGTAGATTGGCATAGAGTAGAAAGTCATCAGCTTTCTTAATATCATAGGTAGGATTTGAACTCATATCTTCCTGACTCTACTACTTCACACTCCTTATATAAAGTTTGTGAGGTGAAAACTACACATATGTCTTCTTAGATGTTTAGAGACTATGTGTCAAAGTAGATAGAAAACAGGGATCAGGAAGATGAAGGTAAAAGGTCTGCTAAATTGCAGTTTCTAGAAGGAATTTTTTCACCAGGAATTTTCTATACCAATGAAATCATAACTCTTATTCAGATATGCATACGTTTATATATCTGTGTATGTGTGTATATATACATACACATTGTGTACACATGCACATTGAATTTCTTGTAGAGTTCCTGGAAAATAAGCTGTTTTTTGAGGCAACTTGAGATCTGGTATCTATATCACAGTACTTTATCTCCTTGCAATATACTCTTTTTTTGTGTGTTTTGCAACAGAGTAATGATAATGTCATTAGATCTGTATTTTGCCAAGGAATCATTTGTTATAATAGCTCTGTTGTCCTATAGACTGGTATGGAATATAGTGCTTTGCTCATTCCTTGAGGCATTGTATTTTAGAGAATGTGTTGGCTTAAGAAATGTCTCTCAAGTTATTAGACTGGTAAAATATCAAAATTCTCTGTTGTGAATCATGAAAATTATGCAGGTATATAACTATTCCCATTTTAGACATTCTTTAATATATCAATATATTTTATCCATTTTATCAATAAACAGAATTAAATCAGTTATAATTTTATTTTTTATTACAGAAATAAAGCAGTCACTTTAAAAAAGAAGTATATTTAAAATAGATAAATATTACATGAAATATAGGTAATACAAAATATGTTAATGAAAATAATGAGAGCCATTGAAGTGTTCACAATTTCTTGTAGTTAAAGCTTTTCTCACTTGTACTTGGAGTTAAAGCTTTATTTTCCATACATATGAGGGGTACAGCCATCACCAACAAATTTCTTTGTTTTGATGTTATTATTGTCAAGGCCAAACTCTATAGCAGAAAAAGGCACTAACATTTTCTTTTCGTTTTCATGGAGAGCTGGGTAGTATATTTTTTCCATTTATTCCAGAGACTGTTATATTCATCTGATGAGGTATTGCTAGTAATCCTAAATCTAAAGGTAATTCTGTAAATTTTTCTTCTTCATTGCCTATGAGATGTTACTTTTAATGATTCACAAATGAATTAGTAGTCCACAGATTTCCTGAATCCAAGTCCTTTCATGGCTGCCATCAAAGATTTAAGAAATGCTTCTTGGTGTTCATGACTAATGCTTATGATGCCTCACATATTCAATCAAGTCTTTTGAATTTGAGAATGTGGAACATGAAGAGAATATTTTCTTATCATTCTTTTGTCTGTGCTCCACCACATTTTGACTTTTTTTCTTAAGTCCATCAATTTTATTACAAAAGTTAAAGGCAGTTAATAGTGTTTTAAATCTTTTAATTGGGTCTAAAACTGGCAGAGTCTATAGATTAGGCCCTTAACTCTGATTTTGCAGATGAAGAAACTGAGACCTGCAAATGGAAGTGGCTTAGCCAAAGTCGTATAAATATTTCATAGAAGAGACTGACTACAAATCCAGGTGATTTGTCTCCAAATTTAGTGTTTTTTTCATTCAATCATGATGGATTTTAAAATATGCTCAATAAATAATTGAGCTTAGAAACTTACTATTCTGCCATAAAAATGTTTACTCCAGATTGATTTTTTAATTTAAAAATATTTAATCTTCATGTTGAAATATTTTAAATTAATTTTTCAAAACTCTTCACTTTCCACTGAATGAACCAATAAATGTGCATGACTAGACCTCATTTCTTCCCTTAGATTAGTAAACATTCAAGAATTCAGGCTTAATCAGATGCATAAATTCTATAGATTGCTTAAGGAAGTCGTTTAAGTGTGAACACTTTGGTTTTTTTGCCACTTATTATATTCTTTAGGTAAATACAAGTGTGTAAATATCACTAAATCTGTGGTGACCTCTTTACATTTCCTCATATACCAAGGTATTATTTTGTGAACAAACAGGTTAGATGACACCCTCCAGATGGTTGTATGACTGCTGTGATCTTCTCTCGTAGGAGCTGACGGTGAGGGGTGATTTTTCACACTGTCACCTTGTCTATCAAGTTAATTTTATATTTTGTAAGTTTAAAAAGTAAAGTCTTTTGGTAATAAAAATTTGGTGGAAACTGTATTACAAAGTAATAATTATCAAAACAGTCTGGTACTGGCTAAGAAACAGAGTGGTGGATCAGTGGAATATATTAGGTACACAACACACAGTATAGTAAATGATCACAATAATCTTGTGTTTAAAGTTTCAAACTTTTGAGGAAAAAATTCACTAGTGAACAAAAAGTACTGGGAAAACTAGAAGGCAGTTTGGCAGAAGCGAGGTATAGACTAACATCTCACATTGTATACCATGATAAGGTCAAAATATGTACATGATTTAGACACAAAGGATGATATAATAAGCAAATGAGAGCAATATGGAATATTTTTCTTGTCAGATCTATAGATAAAGGAAAAAAATTATGATCAAACAAGAGATAGAGAGCATTACTGGATGTAAAATGACTGATTTTGATTATATTAAATTAAAAAGTTTTCCCATAAACAAAACCAATGCAGCCAAGATTAAAAGGGAGGCAGAAAACTGAGAAAAAATTTTTTTGCAGAAGTTTTCTCTAATAAAGGCCTTATTTTCCAAAAAATATAACTGAGTCAAATTTGCAAAAATATGAACCATTCCTCAATTGATAAATGGTCAAAGGATATGAACAGGTAGTTTTCAGAAGAAGAAATCAAAACTATCTATAGTCATTTGAAAAAATGTTTTAAATCACTATTGATTAGAGAAGTACAAATTAAAACAGCTCTGAGGTACTATCTCAGAGGTACCATCTCGTTATCAGATTGGTTAATATGGCAGAAAAGGAAAATAGCAAATGTTGGAGGAGATGTGGAAAAATTGGAAAACCAATGCACTGTTGGTTTTGAACTGATCCAGTCATTGTGGAGAGCAATTTGGAACTATGCTCAAACGACAATAAAACTGTGTATATTCTTTGACTCAGCAATACCACTAATAGTTCTATCTTCCAAAGAGATAAAAGAAAAAGAACCTCTATGTACAAAATATTTATAGCAGCTCTTTTTGTGGTAGCAAAAAAATTGAAATTGAGGAGATGCTCCTTAATTGGGCAGTGGCTGAACAAGTTGTGGTATATGATTATGATGGAATATTATTGTTCTATAGGAAATGATGAGCAGGATTATTTCAGAAAAATTTGGGAAGACTTATGTGAACTGATTCAGAATGAAGTGAACAGAAAGAAGAGAATAAATATATGCATATAAATGTATATGATGCAATATAACATAATATAAACATAATGGTGTGTGAATTCCATAAGCGTGTTCTAGCTAGACAAAAATTAGCCTCAATTTCTTTTGGGGAAAAGACACTGACCTCTTTTTGGTTATCATGCTAAACAAGCCAACTGGTCATAGTGTACAAGAAATTGGTCATTAAAATTATTTTAATTTTATATTAAGACAGAGATGAGCCTGGAAGGGAAATTCTAGAAATCAGTTGCACCATTTGTCACCTAAAAGTTACATTGATTGTTAGGCAGTCATGTACTTTGAAATTTCATAGGAAAGAAATCCCACTATCTTGGTTACCATATAAGTAAGCCCAGTAATAGTCATCCAGTTAAAAGTCACTCACTTTTGCAATAGTTATCTTTCCAGTTATGTTTTGCTTAAGCAAAATTTAGAATCAGTCTTTATTATTTGGGAAAATTGGATTGGGAAATATGAGATGAGAGGTTGTACAAAGAAAATGGACAATCCATATGGGTGGTACATTGAGCTTGGTCCAAATCCAAACTTGAACACTTGGGTAAGTCACTCCTCTTTTCTCAGCCTCAGTTTCCTTAACTGTAAACTTAGAGGACTGGACTTTAGAACCCTTTTAAATTCTATAATTCCATATTTTTGAAAATCTATTATCTAGGATTTTTGCCTGTAGTTAAACAAAGCATGGTGTGTGTGGTAGCCCTGAGTTTAAAGACAGAGGACCTGGATTTTTAAAATATCAATTTATATAAAATATATTTTAATAACAAATAATATAAATTTTAATTAATTAATAATTATATTAATGGATATAGTGTGTTATATATTATAAGTAATATAGAAATATAATATACAATATAGTTATTTTTTAATATGCTACTTATGTGACTTGGAGCAAGTCATTTTATCTCTTAAGGTTTCAGCTTAGGATCTAGAATATTCCTTGGAGGTCATCCAGTTCATCTTCCTCATTTTTACCTTCCCTTGTATGTCAGGTTTTTAAATTCATGATATAAAATTCATAGAGGATTATGAAGAAAAGTAATTATTAAAAATATAGTTATCAACATATTTTTAAAAATTCACAGACCCCAAGGCTAAAAACCCCTTCCTTACCTGGTTTCAGTTTACTCTCCTTCCCCAATACTCTCTGTAATCTCAGTTGCTTCATGCTGCACAATTACTGGAAACTTAGCAAACAGGGTTCCCCGCATTACATGGCCATCTGAGTGCCAGATTCCTATGGCCAAAACCTACATGGGAAGAGAAAGATATTGAATTCAAAAAGTAACAGGACATTTTGGAAGTAGCTGGAAGGAAGCATTTTGATCATTTTTCTTTTTGGTTGTTGTTAGAAAACTGCCTTTTTTTCTATTAGTAACTGGAAAAAAAATTACCTGATACAGAAAAAAATTTTAGTCAGCTGGAGAGGAATGAGAAGTTCCAAGGGGGCTTTGGCCACAAACAAAGAATGAACAGCAAACTCCCCCAAGATATTAAGAGGAATCATTACCATGTGAGTAAGAAATAAAGAAACATTGTATATACTAAGATGCTGCAACTTGAATTCAAACAAATCATTCCAATTTCTGAACCATCTCTTTGGCTTGGGGTAGAGTCAATTCACTATTCCCTGGCCCCAGCTTTAGGGGACAGAGTATGGACACTGGGGTATGTTTTACAGAAAAGGAACTGTTAATGGCTGCCATTCATTGGAGAAACTGACCAAAAGGGATTCAAATGTTTTTCCACCTTACTTTATGTTCAAATGCACTTTCTTAAAAAAAAAATAACCCAAAGAGACCTGTAGACATAACAATTATCAATATTAAGAAATCCAATTATACAAAAAATACCATATTCAATCTTTACAGTTTTCAGATGCATTTATCTTGCTTGTGTACTATCCCCCACTAGACTTTAAGTGTCAAGTATATAAGAGTGTATAAGAGAATAGGGATAGTTCCCTCCAACAGCTAGCATGATGCTCCATATACAATCGATGCTTAATAAATGATTGGTAGGAAAAATGAACAAAGTACTGTGCGCATCATTTTTATCACATAAACATTCTCATTCAGGAGTCAATGTCCCTGGGACAGTAACAAGTGATTCTAAAGTTTTAGACTATAGGATGATAGCATCCTAGATTTAGAAGGGATTTTAGAGATCATCTAGTCTGGCCCTTTTTTTTTTTACAGATGAGGAAACTGAGACCCCGAGAAGTTAAGTGGCTTGTCTGAGATCACACAGAGTCAAGATTCAAACCCAGGTCCTCTCCTCACAAATTCAGAACTCTCTGATGCCTAAGGAGCCTAGTTGGGATGAGAATTTAGGGATCTAATCCTCCCAACAACATTAATGAAAAATAAAAACCAAGCCATCTGTTTCATCCTTCTCCCTCACCCTTTCTCTTTTTTGGTCTTTATTCTTGGTATCTAGGGACTGGGTGGGAAATGGTGTGTAGGTGGGTATAGTTGCAAAGGGAAACAAATAAATAATGCCATCTTTCCCCAGTCCATCCTCAGCTGATGACTCCATGAAGATGAGAACCCAAGTAAAATTACTTCAGACAGTTATACAGGTCTCCTGAGGGGAAACAGGTTGTTTTTCTTAAATAGAGAAGAGGATGAAATTGTACTGCCAAGAGCATATCAGATAAGAGAGAGATCATAACATTTATAAGAATGATGAAATGCAGCTTGTTTATGCAAATTATTTGTTAAACTGGTTGATCAACACAATGAGATGATTTGAGTAGAGAAAACTGAATGCTGTGAAATCTGAAATTCATTATAGAATTAATTCTACATTAATGATTCAGATAAATATTAAGGAAGAATATTTTTAAAATGTCAGAACAGAGATTTAAATCTGTTTTAAAAATAATTCAGGAGAAGCTGTCATTAGAGAGATAATAAAGTATTTTCATTCAGTTTCCCTGTGTATATCAATTGATAAGTATTTTAAGTCAAAACAACAAAGGGATCTAGTGACATTAGCATCTGTCCAAAGTCTCTATAGTATGTTTTATCCAGTCTTGCTTTAGGTATATTCTTGTCCTGAGGCAGGAGGATGAACCAAAGAACTTTTGCCACAACCATTTAATTTCAAAGCCAGAATCATTCAATAGAACTGGGCCATCCAGCTTTCACCCCCAAAACAACTGTGAGCCCAGAATCATAGAAGCTTAGAATTAGAAGGGACCTCCCAGGACATCTAAACCAATCTACATATGAGCTGGAATCACCTGAAAGAATTTCAACATGTACTTGACCAGCCTTTGCTCAAAGACTTTTAGTGAGAAGGGGGTCACTACAAATCCTTCAAGGCAGTCTCTTCTATTTTTGGACAGGCTTCCTTGTTGGGCACAATTAAATTAAACACAATTTAGTCCAAATGTGCTTGTTGCAGCTTCTACCACCTTTCCTATTTAGGCTTTTGGGACCAAGCAAAACAAATGTAACTCTTCTTCTACCTGACATTCCTTTAATAAGTGAAGACAACATACTCTTGCCAGACCTACAATTCCTTCCAGTGATCCTTATATCATGTGACATTTATTCCTCACATCATCTTTTCCCCCTTCCTATGGACACCTTCCATTTTACCTCCATGATCCTCCTAAGATGCGGTGCTCGGCGTTCAACAGAATTTTCTAGGTTTGTTCTGACTATGGCAGAGGGCAGCAGGAATATTGCCTTCCTTTTTGAGGGTGCCATACCTTCCTTGATGAAGATCACAGTAGTTAAATGACTTGCTGATAGTCATACAGGTAGTAAGTAAGCTGCAGAGTAAGGATTCTATCTAGGTGTTTTTTCCACAATGGCATACTGCCACAAAAGGACCTGACTAGGTTGGCATGGCAAGCCATCTATATCCTCTTTGGATATGAAAGGCACGTAGGTGGTGTGGTGGAGCAGAGTGTTGGATGTGGAGTCAAGAAGACCTGCATTAAAATCTGACCTCAGATACTTAAGAGCTATGTGATCCTGGATAAGTCATTTAACTTTTTTGCCTCAGTTTCCTCATCTGTAAAATGGGGATGGGACCTATCTCCTGGGATTCTGAGATTAAAAGGATACAATATCTTTAAAGTGTCTTACAAGCCTAGGTATATAAATGCTAACTCTTATTATTATTTTTCCTTTGCCAATCTCTGATCTCTTTGTGATTGAGAAGACATTTAGGTTACTGGAAACATTTGGACAAAGGAGCAGCAGAATAAATTTAAAAATTTACTCATAGGTACCAGGAGGGAAAGAGTAGATCTTTTCATGGAATCAGTTCTTGAATGGGTAACTACAGCTCGTGGCCTAAGACTGAGCCTTTTGCTTATGTAGGACTTAACGATCCTCCTTGATGTTTCTTTTCTTTGCCACTATTCAGTCCTACTGTCTTTTTCTGCCATCCCTAATTGCACAATCCTGGCTCATTTCTTAATATTCTTGCTCCTTGCTTTCTACTGTTAACCTGCAAAAATCTCTCTTGGTTCTGAACTAGCTCCTTTTATCAGGGTGTGACCAAGTGCATCATCCAATCAGAACAGATCTTTTTTCAGACTTAATTGAAATTTAATTGATTCTAGGATCTAGCCAGGACTCATTCGCACTTTGAACAATTAGTGTGTTCTCACTTGATAAAGGTATTAGGGCTTAGCTCTTAATGATGATTTGATTAAATTATTCAACTGATACTCCCCCCCCCCCCAAATATTGTTAGCCTTCAATTGTTTTCAGTTGTGTCTAACTGTTCATGACCCCATTTGGGGTTTTCTTGGCAAAGATACTGGTTTGCCATTTCCTCCAGCTCATTTTACAGATGAGGAAACTGAAATAAACAAGGTTAAGTGACTTGCCCAGGGTCGCACAGCTAGTAAGTCTCTGAGGCCAGATTTGAACTCAGGAAGAGGACTGTTCTTTGCTCCAGGCCTATCACTCTATCCACTGTGCCACTCATCTGCCCTTCTCTTAACGTAGGATTATATAGATTTAAACCTGGAAGGGATTTCAGAGGCCATTTTTTCAGATACCTTCATTTTTAAGAAGAGATAACTGAGGTCAAGTGATTTTCTCAATGTCACACAGTAATCTTCAGAGGTAGATTTTGAAACTAGGTTTTCAGATTGTTCCAAGCATTCCTTAGGTTAGATTTCTTGAGTTCTTTTACACAATGGATCATGAAGGAACCTAAGGAAGAACCTTCTTCCAATCTTGGTTTCTTTCCCCAGGAATATTCTTGTAGTTGGTCCATAAGATCCTGTAGTTTCTTTGTTTTTCCAGCCCAGCTCTTGCTCTCAGAGCTAAATGAGATATTTTCTCTGTGGCTGTATAGATCAGCTATATCACTGAATTAGGTTTAATTTCAATGAGTACCCTGTTAACAAATTAAATCAAGAAATATCTAGAAAAACAGAATCTTGAACAACAATTGGAAAGATGAAATACAACAATTATTGCAGTCACTTGAGCGTCTATTTCCAATAAGGGCACAACACTGCTTTCTTATGCTATCTTGAAACCTAAAAAAATATTGGGGATAAAGATGTGCTTGCATAGCTTTAATTTAGCATAAGACTTAGGATGGTTGCAAGGGAACCACCACATCATTTAGCTGACTCCCCCATTTCACAGAGGAAAAAACTAAAATTCTGAGGGAATACTTGACTTCATCAAATTGTAGTGAGATAGTGAGACATCATGGTGTAGTAGAACTGGCACGGCAGGTGGAACCAGGAGACATATCCGGTGTCAAATCTTGGATTGGACACTTTCCTTTATGATCTTACATAAGTCACTATTTTACTTTCTATGTAAACTGAGGGGGTTAGATTAGGATGATTTCTAAAGTTTCTTCCAGTTCTAATTCTATGCTCCTATATTGCCTAAGCTCTCTGAGCTTCAATTTCTTCATCTAAAAAGAAATTATGATGATAATGCTTTTGTATTGCCCCTCTGGACTACCTCCCAACTCACACTTGCAAGTTGGGTCTTCCAGGACACGAGTACCCCAAGTTTAAAGTCATCTTTGGGCTTGTATTTCTAAAACTGTAGCATATGAAACCTCAATGATTCACTTTTAATAGTTAGCTGGCTAATGAAATTAGCTCAAAGCAAAGGCATTTGTTGAAAAATCATAGACTGAATGGTGGTAATGAGACATTCTTCACATACCCCTGGGATTTATTTCCATACAAATATCAACATTGTCAGGGGAAAGTGTGGGCATACACATAGAAGATGAGGAACTCATGAGGTCTTGACCCCTGATTAGGTGGGATCCCAATTTTTTTTTCTCTTCTTGAGTGTTCTCATGCAACTACTCTTACTCTGCACTTCCTAGGCTATTGTACCTCTGCAACTAAACTCACATCTGCAGGTAGATTCTCAGGGTCTTCTCACTATTGGATTCAGGATTTCCTACTTGGTAAATTGCTGTGCTATATCACTCTGCATCACTATTGATGAGGTGTATGTGGGGTAGAGTAGAGATCTCCCCCCATACCTCCTTGGAAGAGACAAAGGGGAGGAGTGATTCCTTCTAGAGAATTCTTCTTTATCCATACCTTGCTTTCTTCCCAACTGCCAGGGATGACTGACTGTTCAGAGTATTCTCTTGCTTTTTAAAGTCACCATGAGTAAGGCTAATTCTTTGGTCAAATGCAACCCAGTGGACTCCATCAAGAGTCCATCTGGAAACCAATGACTCCATCAAGCTGACTGAGGAATTTCTTACCTCCTAAAGAAGTAAAGAAAATCTTGTGGGATATTGCAAAAGCAGTTCTTAGGGGATATTTTATATCATTGAGTGCCTACATGAATAAAATAGAGAAAGAGGAGATCAATGACTTGGGCATGCAGCTGAAAAAGCTAGAAAAAGAACAAATTGAAAATCCCCATATAAGTACCAAATTAGAAATACTGAAAACCAATGGAGAGATCAATAAAATTGAAATTAAGGAAACTATTGAACTAATAAATAAAACTAATAGTTGGTTTTATGAAAAAACTAATAAAATTTATATACTTTTGGTCAATTTGATTAAAAAAGAGAAAGAAGAAAACCAAATTACCAATATCAAAAATGAAAGGGGTGAACTCACCTCCAATGAGGAGGAAATTAAAACAATAATTAGAAATTACTTTGCCCAACTTTATGCTCATAAATTTGACAATCTTAATGAGATGGATGAGTATTTTAAAAAATGCAAATTGCCTAGATTAACAGAAAAGGAAGTTGAATATTTAAACAAACTCATCTCAGAAAAAGAAATTGAACAAGCCATCAATGAACTCCCTAGGAAAAAATCTCCAGGGCCAGATGGATTTACAAGTGAATTCTATCAAACATTTGAAGAACAGTTAATTCCAATATTATACAGACTATTTGGGAAAATTGAGGAAGAAGGAGTCCTCCCAAATTCTTTCTATGATAGAAATATAGTTTTGATACCTAAACCAGGAAAAGCCAAAACTGAGAAAGAAAATTATAGA
This sequence comes from Notamacropus eugenii, assembly GCF_028372415.1. NCBI lineage: Eukaryota > Metazoa > Chordata > Mammalia > Diprotodontia > Macropodidae > Notamacropus > Notamacropus eugenii. The sequence continues at coordinate 335,735,641 of NC_092872.1, forward strand.
CCAATTTCTCTAATGAATATAGATGCAAAAATTTTAAATCAGATTTTAGCAAAAAGAATAAAGCAACTTATCACAAGGATAATACATTATGATGAGGTAAGATTCATACCAGGAATGCAGGGCTGGTTCAATATTAGGAAAACTATTACAAAAAACAAAATAATAAGCAGTATCTACCTAAAACCTTCAGCAAGTATTACATGCAATGGAAATAAGCTAGATGCATTTCCAATAAGATCAGGGGTGAAACAAGGATGTCCATGATCACTGATGTTATTCAGTATGGTACTAGAAATGTTAGCTATATCAATTAGACAAGATAAAGAAATTGAAGGAATTAGAATAGGCAAAGAAGAAACTAAGTTATCACTCTTTGCAGATGATATGGTGATATACTTATAAAATCCCAGAGATTCAAATAAAAACTATTTGAAATTATAAACAATTTTTGCAAATTTGCAGGTGGCAAAATAAATCTACACAAATCTTCTGCATTTCTATACAGTAGTAATAAAGCCCCAAAGCAAGAGATAGAAAGAGAAATCCCATTTAAAGCTAAGGTAGACACTAGAAGATATCTGGGAGTTTACCTGCCAAAACAAACTCAGGGACTATGTGAACACAGCTACAAGACACTTTTCACACAAATAAAGTCAGACCTAAGTAAGTGGAAAAGCATCAGTAGCTGGTGGGTAGGCCAAGCCAATATAATAAAAATGACATCTTTGCCTAAATTTATTTACTTATTTAGTGCCATATCAATTAAACTATCAGGTCATTATTTTCTAGAGCTGGAAAAAATAGTATCAGAATTCACCTGGAAGAACACAAGGTCCAGAATATCAAGGGGACTAATGAAAAGAAATCCTAGGGAAGGTGGCCTAGCGCTACCAGATCTCAAATTGTTTCATAAAGCAGAAATTATCAAAACCACTTGATACTGGCTAAAAAACAGAAGGGTAGACAAGTGGAATATGCTAGGTACTCAAGACACAGTAGACAATGAGTATAGCAATCTACTGTTTGATAAACCCAAGGACCCCTGCTTCTGGGATAAGAACTCACTGTTCAACAAAAATTGCTGGGAAAACTGGATAACAGTGTGATGGAAACTAGGCATAGACCCATGCCTGACATCATACACAAGAATAAAATCCAAATGGGTACATGATGTAGGTATAAAGATTGATACTATGGACAAATTGGTGGAGCAAGAAATAGTGTATTTATCTGATTTATGGAGAAGGGAAGACTTTTTGACTGAATAAGTGATAGAAAGCATTATGAAGTGCAAGATGGATAATTTTGATTACATTAAACTGAAAAGTTTTTGCACAACCAAACCCAATGCAACCAAAATTCGGAGGGATGTAGAAAATTGGGAAAAAATTTTTACAGCTAAAGTCGGGGATAAGGGCCTTGTTTCTAGAATATGGAGAGAACTGAGTCAAATGTACAAAAATACAAGTCATTCTCCAATTGATAAATGGTCAAAGGATATGAACAGGCAATTTTCAGAGGAAGAAATTAAAGATATCTATAATCATATGAAAAAATGTTCTAAATCACTTTTGATTAGAGAGATGCAAATCAAAGCAACTCTGAGGTACCACCTCACACCTGTCAGATTGGCAAACATGACAGGACAGGAAGATGATAAATGTTGGAGAGTATGTGGGAGAGTTGGGACACTAATTCATTGATTGTTGGTAGAGCTGTGAGCTGATCCAACCATTCTGGAGAGCAATTTGGAACTATGCCCAAAGGGCTACAAAAATATGCATTCCCTTTGACCCAGCAATATACCTTCTAGGACTCTATCCCCAAGAGATCATAAAAATGGGAAAGGGTCCCACATGTACAAAAATATTTATAGCAGCACTCTTTGTGGTGGCCCAAAACTGGAAATCAAGGGGATGTCCATGAATTGGGGAATGGCTGAATAAATTATGGTATATGAATGTAATGGAATACTATTGAGCTATAAGAAATGATGAACAGGAAGACTTCAGAGAGTCCTGGAAAGACTTATATGAACTGATGCTGATCAAAAGGAGCAGAACCAGGAGAACTCTGTGCACAGCAATGACCACAGTGTGTGAGAGTTTTTTCTGGTAGACATGGAACTTCATAGCAATGCAAGGACTTAAAAAAAAATTCCCAATGATCTTGTAAGGCAAAATGCCATCCACATCCAGAGAAAGAACTATGGAATATAATCGCAGAATATAGCAGATAATTTTTTTGTGTGTGTGTGTATTACATTTTGGTTTGTTATATGATTTCTCCAATTCATTATCATTCTTCTACACAACATGGCTATAGTGAAAATGTATTTAATAGGAATGTATGTGTAGATCCTACATAGAATAGTATGCCGTCTTGGGAAGGGAGGGGGGAGGTAGAGAGGAGGTAGGGGATAAAAAGGTAAGTTATATGGTAATGCTTGTAGAACACTAAAAATAAATAAAACTAATTAAAATTTAAAAAAGGAAAGATAAAAAATAAAAATAATAAAATTTTTAAAAAAAGAAGCAAAGAAAATAAAAATTGGGTTTTTTTGCACTTCTTTTGTGCTGATGAAACAAAGTCTGAGAGAGGTATGCCCTCACAAGAGGGAAATGGTCCACTTCAAAGTCTTAAAGAACAGAGACCATACGTATCATTGTCTCTATTATATTTACCATATATTCTGCAGTTTCATCAAGGAAAGGGACTGAAGTGATCAAGGGTCCCCTGATCAAACCCTACCTCCTGTACTTGCTATCAGTTATCAAGAGAAAAGCATTTCATAAATGGTTTAGATTGTGAGCTAACATTCTTTTTTGGTAAATTTTAAAAATTTATTTTAAACTTAAATACAAAATGATAGAAAAACTTATTGCCATGTACACAGCAGAATATAAGAGAATTCAATATAAAACAATAAATTTTGATTTCAAGAAAACCTGTATAGTAAATGCTACATATTGTTTTCAAAACTGCTCAGCATTTCTTCCCTTCCTTGTAAATTTTCTTTTGTTCTCTGCTGTGCACTTTTTACTTTATTTTTTCCGCTACCTTTCCCTCCCCCTTCCAAAAGGCTATAGTGAAGCATGGATATGTATACATATACATAGATATCTATAAATATTACACATATATACACGCATACACATATATGTAAGAGCATACTATGCTTATTTCCACTTGTCTTTTGTTTCTCTGAAGGTGAATAGCATCTTCCTTCATAATTACAAATCTTTCTATGTTTTTCTCAATCAACCAGCTCATTATTTTCTATACCATAGCAATATTTCAACCCACTGACATCATATTTGAAAGACTGTCTATGAAAGTTTACCCTAAAATTTATTCACTCCATCTATTCTTGGCTCCATAGATTTTATTTATACAAGAAAATTTTAATTTAAAATAATCAAAATTATCCATTTTGTACTTCAACAATACTCTCCCCTTACAATATAATTTAAGATCTAATACTGATGAAAAAACCTACTTCCTTTATATCTTTTCCCCCTGGTGTCTTTGAAGTTCCTGACCTTTTGTTCTTCCAAATGAAGAACTATTTTTTCTAACTTAGTAAGATAATTTTTTTAGTAATTTAATTGGGATGACATTGAATACACAGATTAGTTAGGTAAAATTGTCATTTAAAAAAATTATATTGACTTTACCTACTCATGAACAATAAATGTTACTTCAGTTATTTAGTTCTAACTTTATTTGCATAAAAAGTGGTTTATGTCTAGAGTCATATAGTTCCTGTGTCAGTTTTGGCAGATGTACACCCAGGTATTTTATATTATCTAGTTACTTTAAATGATCTGAAACAATATCAGATACTATTGCTGATTCATATTGTAGCTTCCCTATTTTTCTCTTTTGAATGTTTTTTATCTTTAACTTTGTCTGAGATAATGATTACTATCCCTGCTTTTTTTTACATAATAAATTCTACTTCTGCCCTTTATTTTATCTTTGTATATATTTCTCATTTTTATAGGGCTCCTGAAAGCAATATATTGTTGAAAGCAGATTTTTAATGTGCTGTTTCTGTTTTATGTGTAAATTCATCCCATTCACATTCTAAGTTATAATCACTAGCTATATATTTTCCCCCTTCCTGTTTTTCTTCCCTATCCTCACCCTATTTCCTCTATTCTTCCTCATTCCTCTGCTTTTCTTCTACCTACTACTTTGGCCTCTTGTTCTTTAACCTACCCATTTCTCTAAGAATCCCTCCCTTTTTCTCTCCCTATTCCCTTGCCTTATTATTTCTTTCTGAATTTAGAAGACTATTATGCATATACATGTATATGCTTATTGTTCCCTCTTAAACTATTCCCAATAAAAGCAAGGTTCCAGCACCATCCATCTTCCCACCTTCAAGCTTCTTCTGTATCAGTTTTTCCTTTTATGCCTCATTTGTATGAGATAATTACTCCATTTTTCTCTCCCCACTCAGTTTTATTTCTTTAGAATCACCTCATTATACTCAGCTCAGCCCAAGTCTTTCTTTCAAGCTACCCAAATGATAGTGACAGTCCTAAGAGTACTGCTAATATTTTCACATATAAAAAGTAAACAGTTTGGCATTATTAAGTCCCTTATAATTCGTCTTTAATGTTTACCTTATATTTCTTCAGCATGTTATATGTTGAATTTTTATCACAAAATCTGAATGTCTTTCAGTTTGTTAAATGTCCATTTTGTTTTCATTGAGGATTACATTTAACTTTGCTGGGTAAAGTTATCCTTGGTTGTAACCCCAGCTCTTTTGCAGTATGGAATATAATATTCCAAGACCTATGTTTCTTCAAAGTAGAAGCTGCTAGGTCTTGTGTAATCCTGATAGTAGCTCCATGATATTTAAATTTTTTTCTTTGTTTTTTCCAATATTTTTTCCTTAACCTGGGAGCTTTGAAACTTGGTTCTGACATTCCTTGTAAGTTTTCCTCCTGGGATCTCTTTCAGGTAGTGACTGGTGGATTTTTTTGTGAGTTAATATTCTTAATGGCAGAGCCAAAACTGGAGCCCAACTCTTCTGTCTCCCAGTTCAGTGTTCTTTCCAGTTGACCTCCTGCTGAATCTTTGACTTTATTTTTATTTGGTGTCCAAGATTTTGGCCTCAGAACAGTATTTATTTTACTTTATACCATCAGAGGCCTACATGTTTTATTTTGTCAGAAATGTAGATTAGGTACTAATGTAGATGGACCTCATTTTACACATGACTGTGTTTTTGCAAAGTTAGGTTTAAACATAACTTTAGAAAAGCATCTTCTACATTAACAATACCAGAAAAACTTACTACTTATAGGAATCATGGAATCTCAGAATTGAGTAAATGAATGCATACAGAATGAATGCAGAATGAATAAATGAGTACAGAAAATGAAAATTCTGCAAGATGAAGGAATCATTCCTTAATTGGCAATTGTTGGTAAAATCATATTTGCTTAAAGTGGAGCATGCCATGGTGCTCCAAGGATAAAATTTGTGGTGAAGAACTCTCAGGCTCACTTATAAAGACAGAAGCTGAAAAGGGAGAAATGAGCATAACATATTGGAAAGGGACAGCAGTGAAAGGTTTGCGCACCCATTTGCCACTTACTGCCTGTGTGAACTTGGCCAAGTGACTTAATCTCCCTAGCCTTCGGTTGCCTCACTTGTAAAATGAGAAAATGGCATTAGATGACCTCTAAGATCCTTTCTAGCTCTAGATAGATGATACAAAGAACCTATGACTATTATGTGAGGTGTGTATCTCCACCAGTGTCAAGAACAGTGCTTTGTACAAGGTAGACAGCCAATGAAAGTGTTGCGTTGTATATCCTTGTGAAACATAAAAGAACAAGGCTACTGGGAGATATCTAAAGAAAAACCCTGATTTCTGAGAATCTGGAGAGCTCATTAATTCTCTCATTTATTCAATATTTACTAATTTACCCCTATTACATGCAGAGCCCTGTACCAGAAGCTGGGAAGTCCTGTCCATTCTGGGGTTTAGTGTGTGGGGTAACAAGGAAGGTTGAAGGGAACTGCATAGAAATCAGGAGAGGACTTCCAACATAGGGGAGTTTATCTGAAGAGGAGAAACTATAGGCAAGAGGGTATCATGTAATTTATGAAAGAAAGGTAGCAGTCAGCAGGAAAGATCAATACAGAAAGTCAGACATTCATTGCTACTAAGGTCTGACAAACCTGGTTCAAATCCTCCCTCAGAAACTTACTAGTTGGGTGATCCTGGAAAAGTCATTTTACCTCTGTGCTTCAGGGTTTTTTTCATCATGAAATGATGTGGCCTCTAAGTTCCCTCCCAACTCTAAATCTATGATTCTATGTTGGAGGTTTCTAGTGAAAGAAAATCAGAGTATAGCAATGTGGAGTCTGGGAGTGGGCAGGAGATAAAGATGTAGAACAGGTGGACAGTCAGATTTCAGGAAGGCTTAGCATCACAGGGCAAGAACCAAGTCATCATAGGGTTGCATTTTGTGTTTGGATTCCAGCCTTTGGGAAATCTGGGAAGAGGAAAGCAAGACTTTAGTCCTGGAGAAATTGACCTACAAGACTGTGGTAGGTATAGGTCTTAGCATGGTGTGGCTAACACAGGATCTAGTCTTTTAGTTCTCCTACCACTCAGTCCTCCTCTTGCATCTTTTATGTGAGAAGGAATGGACTCTGAATCTGATTGAATTTTTGTTCCTTTCCTTCCTTTATTAACCAAACACATGATGGGATTGAAGAGATGAAAAAGTCTGCTTCAGATACAATCTAATTTCACCTGTACCTGACCAAGATTACCCTCCCTAACAGGCGATGTTTAAAAACTTTTAGTAAGTGTTAATAGTCCTTATTATTAGGAGCTTTTGTCTTACGTAGATCTGAGCTTTGCTTTTCTACCACTTCTGTCTAGTGATAGTTCCTAGTTTTTTCCTGTAGGGTCAACTAGAATAAATCTGATTTTTACTTTACATGACAGTCCTTTAGATACTTGAAGGTAATTCTCATATCTCCTCTAATTCTTCTCTTATACCTGCTAAATATTTCATGTCGTTCAACAGGTCCTCATATGGCATGATCTCAGGGTTCTTCATAATTTTATTTGCTCTCCTTTAGGTAGCCAGGTTATCAATATGCTTTGTAAAATATTGTTTTTGGTACCCAGAACTAAATGCAAAAGAAAATTTTCATAAAATCGTAGTAATTTGGTTTGGAAGGGATTTTAGAAGTTATCTAGTTCAGTGGTTTTTCACACTTTTTCTTCCTTAGGGCACAGTTTTATTCTTTACCATGAAGAATCAGGGCATAGTACTGAACAGTTGAGAGATTTGAGAATATCAAATGTGATTGCAAATATAAATTTCATACAATTTGGGGAATACCTGGGTATAAAAGTGCTGATGTAAATTTCATGAGATTCATGGCATATCCAGCCAAAACTTGTGTAGCTGAATACTCTTTGAGAATCTTTGATTCAGCCAATCCAAATGTAATAAAAATTATAATACTACCTAAATTAATTTACCAATTCATCAGCATTTCAATAAGACTACCAGATGACTACTTTACAGAACCAGAAAAAAGATTAAGAATATCAAGGAAAATAATGGGAAAAATGAGAAGGAAGTCATCCTTGCAGTATCAGATCTCAAATTCTAATTATAAAGTAGTCATCATTAAAATGAGATGGTACTGGTTAAGAAATGCAGAGACCAATCAAGAGAACAGATTAGTTATACAACACACAGAAGTAAATAAGCACAGTAGCCTAGTGTTTGATATAAACAAAGAGCTCAGCAACTGGGGTAAGAACTCAGTGTTCAACAAAAACTTCTGGGAAAATTGTAGAGTGATTTGGCAGAAACAAAGTATAGATAAGCATTTCATACCATATACCATGATAAACTTTAAATGGGTACATGTCTTAGGAGTAAAGGTTAACATCATAAGCAAATTATAGGGGAACAAAGAAGAAAAACAAACTTCTGAAATATATGGATAGGAGAAGAGTTTATGACCAAATAAAGGACAGAAAGTATCATAGAAGATCAAATGAGCAATTTTGATTATATAAAGTTAATATTTTGTATGCAATCAAAACCAATGCAGATAAAATTAGAATGGAAACAAGCAATTGGGAAAAAATCTTTGCAGCATGTTTCTCTGATAAATGTCTGAATTCCAAGATATGTACGGAATTGGTTCAATTTAATAAGAATAAAAGTTATTATTTAAATGATAAAATGGTCAAAGATTATGAACAAGCAGTTTTCAGAGCAAGAAATCCAAGCTATCTGTATCATGTTAAAAAAAAATCTCCAAATCATTAATTAGAGAAATTCAGATAAAAGTTCTGGGGGTCTGCTTCATACCCATCATACTGAAAAAATTGGCAAAAGGGAAAATACCAAATTCTGGAAGGGTTATGGGTAAATAGGCACATTGCCATGATGATGGTGAAAATATGAACTGGTCTAGCCATTTTAGAAAGTAATTTGGAACTGTATCTAGAAATCTACTAAACTGTGCATACCCTTTGACCTGACACTGTAACTATTATTAGGCTTGTACTCCAAAAGGATCAAAGAAAGAGGAAAAAGGGTCCACATATGCAAAAAACATTTATAGCAGCTCTCCTTTTGGTGTTGGGGCTCAGGGGACAAAGAACTGAAATTTAAGTAGGTATTCCTCAGTTGGGAATTGGCTGAAGAGGTGATGCTATATGAATGTATTGGAATACTGTTTAAGAAATGAAGAGGATGTAGACTTGTATGAACTGATGCCGAATGAACTGAGCAGAATCAGAAAAATAATTTATATTATAGCAACATTGTAAAAACAACATTGAAAGCCTTACAGACTCATCAATTTGGTAAGCAATCACAGTTCCTGAGGACATATGACAAAACATGCCCTCCATCTCCTGACCCATCTAATCAATTTTTTTGTTCAGATTAAAACATGTTCTATCATGGTCAATGCTAGAATTAGTTTTGCTTGACTTTGCATATTTATTACAAGGGTTTTGTTTTTCTTTCTTAGTTTGGGAAATAGAAGGGAGAGAAAATAAATTTTTGTTTGTTGAAAAAATCCTTAAATTTAAAAAAAAAGAGAAACACTGATCTCGTCCAACCCCCTTATTTTACAGGCAAGATAATCTGATTAAGGCAGATTACAGTTCTTTGTTCTGAACTGTCTTCCTCCATGAGATTTCATTTCCTTTCCTGTAAGATAAGAGAGTGTAACTAGATGATCTTCCAACCCTTGATCTTGTGGTAAAATACTAGAGAGATTACAACTGATCAAATTTCAGCCATTGGTCATTTAAGTTATAGCAAACAGTAAGTAGTAAGTCATATTAGCAATGCACAGATGGTGGTGGTGATGGGGGAGGAGGCCCGGTTAAGACAGTTGTTTAAAGTGGAGGATGGAAAAGTAATGCCTTTGATTTAATTGCCTTACAAATTTGAGCCAAGAAAAAAAGGGCCTAGCAACAAACTCATTTTTTCTGTTGTGAATAAAACTCAGAGGACACACTATAATTAGCTCTGTTTATCTGCTCCAAGAGGCAAGTGTCTCTCTGGAATTGTTTTTTTCCCCCTTTTCATCAGGATTTGTTGATCATCTTTGAACCAAACCAAAGTAATGGGAACAGTAGCCTAGTGAAGCAGACAGATTTTCTCAAGGGATTGCACATTGCACCGTCTGTCCTAGCAACTAAAGGTCTTCTCTGTCCTGCTGCTAAGTGCTAATCAGTGGAAACTTCATTAGCCCCTATAGGCCATCAGAGGCCTATCAGGTACTAATGTTGAGGCTGGAAATTCAGGCAGCTTTCAAAGGGTCCTCACTGAAAGCTCAATTGCTAAAGCCTGAACAGTAGCCGAAGTTCTGGCTGAACATCATTAACAAGTGACACTCTGGCTTCTGTGCTATTGGGCATGACTCTCAATTCCTTGTTTAGTTTTTTCTTTCTTCTTTTAAGGAGGAAGGTGGACCTCTTAGAGATTCACAGAAATAATATCAGCCTTCTTTAGAGTTGCTGATGACTCTAGTGGGCTTTCAGCAGGAGAATTGTAAGGCTCCTCCTGAGCTGAATGTGACCACTAAACTACTGAGAGTGGAGCTCAAACATCTTGTTCTGACTAGATACTCATTAGACACAGAGCTGAGGACCAGAATGATGAGCTTATTACAAGTCCCTGTGTCCTCTCTTGGCTTTTGAGGAAACACATTCCACTCATTTGAAGGTACTCCCTTAAGGATATTCTGTTGTGATCAGGGATAGGTTTTGTGTACTCATTGCTAACACAGTACTCGATGCATCAGTATGAACCACATGAGGCCGAGATGTTGGCTCTGTGTGATGAGAACCTAAGGTGACAGTCCTGGGAGTTATTACAAAGCAGTTACACTAGGCCCAACTTTTAATTCTCTCCTCTGTTCATAATAGTCCTGAAAAAATGCATTTGTCCACTTGCCTACAGTGAGTAGTGATTTAAAGCTGGGCAGGTGGTTAAGAATGTGGATTTCATTTATCTTGCTTCACGGATTGGACATCACATATCAGTAAATCTACAGGGCTGATCTGGGACTCTTAGAAGCCTTATATAGATGATGCAAACTTCTTGCTCCTTGGTAAGGTGCAGATATTAGCATATCACTCTTCTCCTCAAGAAGTTACTGTTGCTCCCTATTGTTTCTAAGATAAAATACAGACTTCTATTGGGCTCTTTATAGTTGGGCTTTTTCCAATTTTTCCAGGCTGATTATACATTTATACACTCCAAGCAAACTGTCCTACTTGTAATTCTCTTTATATAATATTTCTCATCTTTGTACTTGTGCCCTCTATGCCTGAAATGCTCTCCCTCTCTGCCTCTTGGGATCCCTAGCTTAGCTTAAGTTGCATCCTTCTTTTTGTTTCCCTCAGTTGTTAATGTCTGCTCCCCCCATTTTTGTGTGTATTTTAATTTATATATAAATTTAATTATCTGTAACCATCCATTATCTCCTAACTTTTGTATTTTCATACACATCATCTAGCACATTGCCCGGCACATAGTAGGTGCTTAATAAGTGCTTATTGATGAGGGTAGCTAGCTGGCACAATGCACAGAGCTCTGGGCCTGGAGTTGGAAGGAACTGAGTTCAATTCCAGTCTCAGATACTTACTAGCTGTGTGACCCTGGACAAGTCACTTAACCCTGATTGCCTCTAAAAAAAAGTACTTATTGATTGGCCCCTAACTGGGTCACCCAGGTTTCAGATGTTCCTGTCATTTATAGAATATCTGACAGGAGGACTCCATGAGGAACTGAGTCCTAACAAATCTCCAAGTCTGATAATGAGCCCATGTACAGTCTTCATGCAACCTTCTCAGTGATGTCATACTGTTGAATTATCCAACCAGGCATCCTTAATCTTTATTTTCATGTCACTGCTTTATATATATATTACTGCCCAGAGAGTCAATATGGCATTGGGGAGTGTTGGATATAGATTCAGGAAGACTTGGACTCAACTCTTGCCTCTGATTCTTCATAGCTATAGGACCATCGACTTAGCCTTAACCACTTAACCACCTTACCCTCTCTGAGCCTTGGTAAAATAGGGATAATAATACATTTAATATCTAACTGAGAGTTGTTGCTGTTATAGTTGCTATTTATTAATTAATATAATTTATTATTGATCAATTTGTTATTAACTATTTATTTGTTATTAATTAAGCTTTGTAGTAAAGGCAGTGCTTTGCAAACCTTGAAATTCTATAGAAATGAATGTCATAAACATTCCTGTGACTTATGCCTAACACCCTGATAAATACTTTTTCATTTATTCATGATGAGCACTGGGCCAGATACATCCAAGTGATTGACTCATCATTTGATTGGGGAAGATCTTTTATTCCTTGTTTTTAGCGAACCCTGAGGGCACTTTCAGAATCAAGTCAATGCTGCCCAGAGAGACTTGATAACAGGTCAGGTGCATCACTTAAGGGGAGGAAGAAATTTACTCCTCACTAGCATTTGTCTCCATAAGCATCATTTTTAACGAGGCATTCCTCTCTTCCTGCATATAGTAAAATCTTCCATCTGAAATATGGTTTTTTGCTATGAGTCTCTTAGGAGGAAAGGGGACATCACAATACAACGTACTATTATAAGGAATTTGTAAGGAAAAAACCCACAAAACTTTCAGGGCATGTTTTAGAGTCCCAGTCTTCTATGCCTTCTACGTGCATAGGTATTTTACACTGTAACGAGAATTTAAGTATAAAATGACAATTCTTGAGTCCCTCGAAGTGATCTGATCATCATAGGAAGGTCACAGTATAGCATCATAGACTGTCAGAACTGAAAGGGATCTTGGAGTGCCTCTAGTCCAAGTAAACTGAGCCTCTGAGAGATGGGATTGCCCAAGATTATACAAAGTGGAGTAGTTAGATGTTGAACTCAAGTCTCCTGACTACCAATCCAGTACGCTTTCCACTAGGCTATCTTAATATCAAGAAAAGTTTATAAAAAACAAGCATTAAAACAAAAAAAAAATTTCTAAATAAAGTGGGCAAGAATCGAACTTTTAAACACAAACAGTCCTTCCTTTCCCCTCCTCCCTCCACATTTGTGTGGAATCAACTTTGTCCCAGCCTCCTAGTTTCTCTCCAGCATGGCAGAGCCATAGCACTTGAGCTGGAAGCATGCTGGACTTGGAATTAGAGAACCTGACTTCTCTTCCTACATCTTCTCCTATCCGCTCTGGGACCCAGCACAAGTCACTTTGTCTCTCTAGGCCTCAACTTGCTTATCTATTAAATGGGGGAGGGGTTGAACTAGATGACCTCAGGGATCCTTCTAGGTCCCAAATATATGTGGTCATGCTTGTAAAGACATGTGTGTGTGTTTGTTCTTTGTTGCCGAAGAAGACCGTATGATCAGAGAAATGGTGACATGACTTGTACTTGACATTGTTTTGAGTGAGGGAGGGCTGTGCAGGTCACCAGCCTCACTTCCCCTCCAGAGCCACCCGAATCCAGTGACCAGATATTCATCAGGATGACTGGAGATGACCCAGGATGAGACAATTGGGGTTAAATGACTTGCCCAAGGTCACACAGCTAGTGAGTGTCAAGTGTCTGAGGTGAAATTTGAACTCAGGTCCTCCTAACTCCTGCACCAGTGCTCTATCTGCTACACCACCTAGCTGTCCTTTTGTAAAGACATATGATCTAAGATAAGTAAGAACATCATTCCAAAAGGAGCTGGAACTTCTCTCCCCTAGAATGTCTGACACCAAGGTTATACAACTACCTCCCCAGGTAGTGAAGATAGGATTTCCTTTAATTTCTTCAATTCCTTTGTGGATCTAAGTGAAGCACTTAGTATTTCTCTGTGACTTTTCAAAATGTTTGTTCATGTGTTGCATATATGTTAAATGAACTTGTGAAATCCATATGAATTGGTCAATCAACTCACATATGTGTTAGTGCCTGGAAAACCTGTTATTTCATTTGTGACTTTCACAGATGAAACATCTTCCTTAGTCTTTGTCATGTCCTTGATGAAAAATCCTTTAAGCTGTAGCCAGACTAATAAAGAATCTCTAGTTAGCTGGGTGGGAGCTATAGTCCTACACTAAGCTTCCACTAGAAACTTTTTCTTCTTGGTGGGAACTGTTAAAGGCTTATGTTGAGCTGGTATAGATTTCAAGTCTTTTTCTCAACTGTAAGGCATCAATGTGGAAGAGTTCACAAATGTTGAGTGAAAAAAACAGCTGCCCAATAAATACATTGAACACCCAGATATGATGAACTTGATTTTCCTATGTGACTAGCCCAGGCAAATGTTCATTGCTGTGTGCTCAGATGAACTGAGGATTGCTCTCTGTCAAGGCAAATTCTTTTCCAAGATGAAAGAATGGAGAGAAATGATATTTAGAAGGAGAGTGGCAACAGTCCTGCACATCCTCTGCAATGATTCTCCAAGGATTGTTTGCTGCTTACGTTGATGTTTGGGAGAGAGGATCTAGCTCAGAGGAGGTAGTTCAGGGATCCTCTTCCAGTAGCAACCCTGTCAAGGACATGCCAATAAATGATAACTGGTGAGTCTGAAGTCACAGAGGCAGACTTTTAGAGCTGGAAATGACCTTAGAGGTAATCTGATGACAGCTGTACCTTGACAAAAGATTTCCAGTGCAATATCACCAACAATTAATCATTTAGCCTCTACCTAAAGACTTTCAGCAAGGGAGATCAATGCCACATTGTGTGCAGATCAAGTTTAGCTGAAAGATGAGAGGTAAGGACAGAATTTTAAAGTAAGTCTATTAAAGGCTGTCCTTACTCTAGAATAATTTATGGTATTAGCTGCAGTATTTGAGATGATATCTATTGGCAATACCTATTGTTCCCTATTATATGCCCCTCTTTACTCCTTTGTTGTCCCTTCCTCACCTTTTATTGTCCTATCCTACTGTTGCCTTTATTTTTCCTCTCCCCTTTCTCCCCTCCCTACATCTTAGGTCTGCCATCAGCACACATACAGTCCAGTGAGAAGAGATTTTTGAGAGAGCAGATAGTTGACCCCCATTAATTCTATACAGTAGCTCTTGGCATCTTTAAGCAATGAATGATAGAATTCTGACAGGCTGAACCTGCTGAAGAAAGAGAGAATTTGGCTAGAGAAAGAGAGATTTAGTACAGTTTTTGAGAGAAATTTCTAGATCAGAACAAACATACACATCCATCAAAATAAGTTCTGTAAACTAGGAATATAATTTTAAAAACATCACCCTAGAGATACAGATTCCTAAGCATTCTTACAAAGTGGATAGAATTAGATTACCTCTTCTGAGGCTAGTTGGTTCTGCTTTTTACATGAAACCGTGTCTTCCATGAGTAAACCAAAAAAGAAAAAAAGAGGTAAATACACTGCTGCTTGCTCTTCCACCCACAGACCTTAGCTTAAAAAGGCCAAGGCCTCCCACTGCATCCTGGGCCATCTCCAATTGTCCTGATTCATATCTGGGCACTGGATCCAGATGGCTCTGGAGGAGAAAATGAGGCTGGTGATTTTGCACAGTCCTCCCTCACTTAAGTCCAGTTTACTTGCTTGACAAGGCATCACCTCATTGATGTCCTAGTCCTTTTTGAGAATGAAGGACAAATAGCAAGCAACCAGGAAGAAGAAACATGACAAATAGCTCAGAAGAAGAGCTATAGAACATCCTGAGTTTTGGAGGCAACATTACACTTTCCAAGGTCAATCCCAGAACTGAGATACCCTGGCTACTTCTTAAACAGTCCTCACCCTAAGTGAATAACTGCAAAGACCTTGGCCTCAAGGGCCCGAGGTCTCCCAGTGCATCCTGGGTCATCTCTAGTCAACCTGATGAATATCTGGTCACTGGATTCAGATGGTTCTGGAGGAGAAGTGAGGCTGGTGACTTTGCATAGCCCTCCATCACTCAAAACAAAGTCAAGTACAAGTCATGTCATCATCTCTCTGATACCATGGTCTTCTTCGGCAATGAAGGATGAACACAAAACAGAACTGAGAGTCAGTAGAGATACTGACCCTTTTTGGTTTTGAATCAAGTTAGTTCAACCCTGTTAACAGAAAGCTGTTTCCTTAATGCAGTTGTGACTCTTGCTGGCCCTTTTTCTCAGAACTATTGTACTTGCTGGACCTGAGTTGGGGAATGATGAAATATGTCACCCCTCCAAATAATGAGAAGGTAAGGAGTAGCATAGTTAGTAGCTGACACAGACAGCTCCATGAAATAGGTAGACTTTGAACTACACCCAGTAGGGCTAAACAAGTGACTGATTTCCATACTAGATTTTCCATATGCCACCATTGTTAAGTAGGTATTTCAGTGAGTAGAAATCATCAGTTTATAAGTCCTTAGCCTCAAAGATTGCCATTAAAAACCTTTTGTTTATCTGCAAATTTTTAGTCTATGCAATTCACCAATTAGGTAAATTTTCAGTAAAAGTAGAAAGGTAGAAAGCAGATGAAGGGGATAAGACAGAGATGGGATAAATTAATAAAGGAATAAAATTATAAAGGATGTAAAGTAAATCAGGAAATAATTCGGAGGAGGATATATCTATGGTGGGATTTAAAATGATTGTGTTTGGCATCAAAAAGATCTGAGTTCAAATCCTGGCTTTGTTACTTATTACTCACCTTTGAACAAATCTACTTATCTTCTCTGGGACTCAGGTTCTTGTAAAAAGAAGGGGTTGGATTACTTGATATTTTAGGCCCTTTCCAACTTCTAATTCTATAGCCTATGGCTTATTAATTAGGATAGACACAGGAAGGCACTTTTCCCCCTCTATATCTGTTAATAAAAGATGATTTCTTTCAAATATTTATGCTGATTATTTGTAAAATCTCATTTTTAAAAGAGAACTGGACTACCAGGTTTTAAGTATGACCTTTTCACTAAATAGTTATGTGACCCTTCTGAAGGTCACATACTTCTTGATTCATATCTTCTTGATTAGACAAAGAGCAGCTTCCTAAAGTTGTGGATTTGGAACCAAAAAGAACCTCACGGGCTCTCCAATACAACCTTCTCATTTTACAGAGACTGAAGCTCAAGGACTTGCCTTAGGTCATACAGTTAGCAAATAAAGGTGGGATGAGGATACAGGTTTTTTTTATTCTGGAATCAGCATTCTTTCTACTTTACCATGATGCTTCCAATGGAATTTTGTGAGTGTCAAATGATATTACTTAGGTTAAAGTATTTTAAAATTAATAGATAAATATATTACTATTATTTGTAAATGATAGATTTTTTTCTTTGACAATATGGGTGATGGTAATAAATACAAGAAAACCATTATAGCTCAGCCTTACGCCTTTTCCAGTCTGTCTTCTTTCTTTATGTAGACCAAAGACATGGTGGTATAAAAGAGATATCCCTCAACTTTGTTAAGAGACATGGATTCACATGCCTGATCTGCTACTAATTAATTCTATAACCTTGGGCAAAGCCATTTTCCTGTCTGGACCACAGTTTCTCTGTCTGTAAAATGGTTGAATGGGAAGTTAGATTCCCTTCAAGTTTGTTGTTTGATTCTATGACATCTGGGAATGGTCATCCTCTATGGACGAAACCTCAAGGATTATACTCATCTCCTAGGGCTTCTTTTAACAGTTATCATCATGTAAGGCATGATGTAGAATTTATTCTGTATTCCAGCCCTTCTTGAGCCCATTAATATATTTGGCCAGCATGTCCTCTGGGAAGGAGATTAAAAAGTCTCCTCTTTCATTTATGAAAAGATTTGTACATATAAATTTTGATACATAATATAGTTTAAAGGGGGGTGATATTGTTGGACTGATGTCTCTATCTGAGTAACTCCTGGTTTGGGATGGCAAGATCTAGATCCCTTGCCCTACCATACTTTGGCTCTAGTTGTTCAGTTACAGGATGATCCTCTATTGTTGACCCTTTTCTGAAGGGATTTTTTGATTAGCAAGAGGAAACATTCTGTTGAGGAAATCTCCCCAAGGATGTCAGTGCATGAATGATCAAACTCCTCATAAGTTACCCATGATGCAACTGCCAAAGCCTATAATGCCCAGGAAATTTCTCTTCTCTGCGTAGAAGGCTAGACTCTGGGACTGTGTGGCTTTTTGTTGTTGTTCAGTTGTTTCAGTTGTGTCTGAGTCTTTGTGACTCCGTTTGGGGTTTTATTGGCAAGGATACTGGTTTGCCATTTACTTCTTCAGTTCATTTTATAGATGAGAACTGAGACCAACAGGGTTAAGTGACTTGCCCAGAGTCACATAGCTAGTAAGTTTCTGAGGCCAGATTTGAATTCAGGAAGATGAGTTTTCCTGACTCCAGGTTTGACACTCTATGCACTGTGCCACCTAGCTGTCTCTTATGTGGCTGAGGGAATTCCATCAAGGAGTTAGGAGGTAATGAACATTCCCTCTGAACAACCACCCTTTCAAGACTGAACCAGCATGCATTTATCTGCCTTTGCCATGAGTTTCTGCTGCATATTGTCATTGGCCGCTCCTGATGAGAGAGAAAGGGAAATTTCATCCTGAAAAATGAAAAGGCAAAGAGGGATATCTGGTCTCACTGTTAACTTTATATAGGTCATGAAGAGAACTACTCTACATAGCTACTCTGAAAAACTTTTAGTCCTCCTGACTCTCAGTTGCAGTTAGCTTGGAAGTAGATCTAGTTACTGAGGACCGATCAGAGGAGTTCTCTGTGTCCTTCAAGTAAGGGGCCAGAGTAAATGCTTTTTTTCCATCAGAAATGCCCTTCAGTCCATTACTTATAATGTCATTAAGTTGACTGGGGGAAATCATCAGATTAATCAGTGACTTCTCTGCTCAAATCTCCTTACAACAGTTTACTCTTGAGGCCCTGCCAGCAGAACACATTATGCAGCAGGTCTTACCAAGCTGGAGAGGCTTCAAGTACAGGTGCAGTGATATAGTGTGTGTCTCTAAGGCTCAACCTGGCTAACTATGGAGAAGCCCATTGTCAGAGAATTGGATACCAAGGAATTATTATGTTTTTTGGCCTTGGCAATTCATGAAACTATTTGCTATGGTAAGGGGTGGGGTTCAATCTTCATTGATGGAGGTCATATTCACATCACTGAAGTCTCAGGCACTTTAAGGCATTGAAGGATAGAATGGATCTAAAGTCTGACTGGTAACCTGCAGGAGGTCGCTTATGTACTTTAGAGAAATTATAAAATGTTATTTATTGCAGCTGGGCATGACATAAGAATAAAAGTAACTTTCGCCGTTAAAGACCAAAGAACAATTTTTAAAATTCTCAATCTCTACCCACCCCTAATTCCAATTATAGTTGAAGGAAAATGTTGATTATTTTCCTTCTTATTTGGAGGTCATCAGGAACTGCTTTTAAAAGCAGTGCAGAGAACAGCGGATTTGTTGTTTCTACCGCCAGCCGGTTCTGGTGGATCTATTTAATTAGATTTCAGGACAGCATCTGTAGCCCCAGTAAATGCAATAATCAAGCTTCATGATTTCTTGTGTGTTATAAATGTCACTAAAATCGCTGTGGCAGAACAGATCATTTCTTTGGTAATTGGAATTTCTGTCATGAATTGTTTCATCACTTATAGCCATTAGAACTTTCAAATAATTTCCTATAATTGTACTCAATTGAATTATGTGTGTGTGTATATGTGTGATAGTCTCCTTGTCATTATGTTTCGTTGATTTTACATTTGTTTATTTGTTTTCATTATGTTCCCTGAGAACCGAATTCCAGAATTAGGTGGGGAGGGGAGAAAGGAAGAGAAAGATTTTGCATTTTCTTTGAAAGATGGAGCATATACTATGAGCTTCTAATAGGATGCTGTGGTTGTGAGGCACAGTTTTTACCCATGGTATGTAGACTGGCTTTTAACAGTGAAAGTTGGTGCGTCCCTGCAGACAGATCTTGCCCACAGAATAACTGAACCTGTGAAGATGAATGCTTCATTCACTTTAATGAACATTTTAAACACCTACTTGGTTGCTGGGGAAGATAAGATAGATGAAGAAGATGAAGAGATAAATAAGATATGATTCTTGCCCTCACTAATCTCACTTCTAGTAGGAAAGTATGGCACATATGCAGATAATTTTAATGTAAAAATCAATTATGTGAAGAGCCTAGTGTCATGTGAGGTGCAGGGAAGATTTATTTCTTTCTGGGCAGGTTTGGGAAATGTTTCAAGGAAGAAGTGGTTGATCAGAGTTTTGAAGTATAGAAAGGACCCTTTCAACTTACAGATAAATCCTTTGGGGACCAGCACCACTTGTCTAT
This sequence comes from Notamacropus eugenii, assembly GCF_028372415.1. Taxonomy (NCBI): domain Eukaryota; kingdom Metazoa; phylum Chordata; class Mammalia; order Diprotodontia; family Macropodidae; genus Notamacropus; species Notamacropus eugenii. Next base: position 335,755,477 of record NC_092872.1, read on the forward strand.
TCCCGGGCCTTTTCATCCCCTGTTCCCTCCACCTTGCCCCTCACCCATACCTCCTTATCTCTATGGCCTTCCCTCGACTTCTCACACATTTCACACTGATGGATCTGAAAACTCTGTTTTAGTCTGTTGACTTGTTCATCACCTCATACAATCCTTCTTGGAGGCCTCAAAGTCAATAGCTTAAAGTGCAAACAGTAGAACAGACCCATGGAAAGATTCCAGAGGTAGGGAGAACTTTAACAAAGTTGTGAATCAGTGGAAGTTTTTCTAAATTTTTATGTTTCCATCTAAATAATCCCTATGGAAATGAATGGGGCAAATGCAATGGAAGTATGGAATCTTGGCACTGCAGCTTCCCTGACCTGATATGATCCCTCTTTTCTTTTTTGAAAAATGATTTGTTTCTATGCCACCTGAATTTCTCAGTTCTTCAAACCCCAGAGAATAATCGTTGCTACAACAAATAAAAGAGAAAAAAATATCTGCTCAGCAAAACTAATCAATACATCAATTATATCTATCATTACATGCAACTCACTTGTGGTTTCCAAGTAGCATGGCATAGTAGATAGCATGATGGACTTGGAGTCAGAGTTCTGTGTTCAAATTTTAAATCTAATACTTACTGGCCATTTGACCCTTGTCAAGTCATTTATTCTCTTTGAGCCTTGGTTTTCTTATCTGAAGATGTGTTGGGCTGGAATCAGGGGTTGGCTGACTATGGGCAGGCTGGCCTGCCACCATTTTTTTATATTAAACCATTCTTAATTCTCTAGCTACACAAAGACACATAGAGGAAGTGATTTGCCCAAGGCAACAAGGTAATAAATGACAAAGTTTGAACCCAGGTTTTCAGACTTAGAATCACTTAGAAACACTCTTTCCACTACGTCTCACTTGCTATCCTTTGCTGTATGAAGATACTCCCAAAGATGCATTGGGGAAAGGATCATGCCCATGGCTCTGAGTCTGACCTCAGTCAACCTTATCAGATTAGCAAGAGAGAGTGTTCAGGTTGGGTCTGAACATTGTGCTGCTGGTCCTGAAGGAGTATCTATCACCATTTATGCTGATCCTGGTGCCTTCAGCGTGTATTTTCAGGATGGATTTACATTAAGTTTTAATTCCTCAGAAATGAAACCCTGGTAGAAATCAATTAAGCAGCACAGTCAGTTTCTCTGGGTTGATCACCTGCTGCTCTGCTGTATTTGCCAGGAAAGTGGATGTGTCTCAGTGTTGTCAGACCATCAATAGCTTCTGTTTACCATCTAAGCTTCTTTATTGAGCCCTGGGCATGAACAACACTATGGAAGGTACAGTATCAGTGACTTAGAAACATGCTCTCTATGGCCCCCTTGAGCTCTCTGGCGTGCATCCTAAGCACCTCCATGCGCTGCGTGGAACTAGTAAAGGAAAAGAGGCCGTGGAAAGGATCTGACAAGGTGGCACCTTGTATGGGCAGAGAGCCCTACACCTCCACATATGATTCAATTCAACAGACGTTCACTCAATATCCAACATGTGCTGAACCTTATGGCATGCTAAGTCTTGTTGGAATCTGAAGAAGAGGCAGATTGGTATGGTAGGAAGAATCATACTTTCTGTCATAGGATAGACCCTCAAAATTCTGGCTGTGTACCTTGTTAGCTGTGTGACATTAGTCAGGTCACTTTTTCTATAGCTCAGCTTTTTGTCCGTAAAATTAAGAGATTGGAATAGTTAATGTCTAAGGTCCCTTTCGAGATCAAACCTACAGTACTATTATCCTGCTAAGACATGCTAGTTTACTACTTACAGTTATTAGGTATGCAATCGAGATAATTCGTGCAACATGCATTATAAATATGGAATTTAGATCAATTAAACTCTATGAGCCTCACTTTCCTTATTTGCACAATGAGATAATGGTTATAGTAGTGATCTTAATAGCATTATTGTTCAAATAATGTAAAATCATTCAAGTATGTAATATACTTTGTAAACCTGAAAGAACTATGTAAATGATAACTTATTATTCTTAATGATCATTGCTACATGTGTTCATAAACAACTCACTTAAAGTCTTTGTGCTGTATTTTTAATATTTTTAATCTGTAAATGTGGGAATTGAATGAGATATCTAAGGCACAACTATTCTAGTTATTTATTTCCCCTCGTGGTGGTATTGGCAGTGAGTCTGGGGCCTTTGGAGGGGGAAGAGGAATAAACTTTCATATCAAAACATAAATATGAAATCCAGATAAATCATTACAAAAGTTTTCTATTTTAGTATGGAAAATTCTGGTAAATAAGCTTCCTCACTATGCCCAAAGGGTTATAAAACTCTGCATACTTTTTGATCCAGCAATACTGCTACTAGGTGTATGTCCCAAAGAAATCTTAGAAAAAGGGAAAATGACCCACATGTACAAAAATATATTAGCAACTCTGTGGTAGCAAAGAATTGGAAATTGAGGGGATTCCCATCAACTGGGGAATGATTGAACAAGTTGTGGTATATGAATGTAATGAAATACGATTGTACTATAAGAAATGATGGGTAGGCGGACTTCAGAAAAACCTGGAAAGACTTACATGAACTGATGCTGAGTGAACTAGGAGAACATTATATACAGTTAGAGCAACATTGTGTGATGATTAACTTTGATGGACTTAGCTCTTTTCAGCAATACAAGGATCTAAGATAACTCCAGGGACTCATGATGGAAAATGCTATTCACATCTGGAGAAAGAACTATGGCCTCTGAATGCAGATTGAAGCATACTATTTTCTCTCTCCCTCCTCCCCCTTCTTGTGGTTTCCCTCTTTTGTTCTGATTCTTTTCACAACATGACTAATGTGGAAATATGTTTAATTTGATTGTACATGTATAACCTATATCAGATTGCTTGCCATCTTGGGAAGGGGAGAAGGAAGGAAGGGAGGGAGAAAAAAAATTGGAACTCAATCTTATAAAAGCTAATGTTGAAAACTAAAAGAAAAGAAGAGGAAGAAGAAGAAGAAAGAAGAAGCTTCCTCTACCAGTGCAGCTTATAGTCATAGAGATTTTCCTGGGATACTGAGGGGTTAATTGGTTAGGCTTGGGTCACACAGCTAGTATGTGTTTGAGGCAGAATTTGAACACAGGCCTTCATAACTTCAAGATTGTCCCTCAGTTTACTTCTCCTTCTCCTCCTTCCTCCTCCTCTTCCTTCTCCTTCTCTTTGTCCTCCTCCTCCTCCTCCTCCTCCTTCTCCTTCTCCTTCTTCTTCTTCTTCTTCTTCTTCTTCTTCTGTTCTTCTTCTTCTTCTTCTGTTCTTCTTCTTCTTCTTCTTCTTCTTCTTCTTCTTCTTCTTCTTCTTCTTCTTCTTCTTCTCTATTGTGCTATAAGAAATGATGAACAGGAAGACTTCAGAGATTCCTGAAAGGACTTATATGAACTGATGCCAAGTGAAATGAACAGAGCCAGGAGAACATTGTACACAGTAACAGCCACAGTGTGAGAGGACTGTTTCTTATAGACTTTGCCCTTCACAACAACACAAGGGCCTAAAACATTCCCAAAGGTCTCTTGAGGCAAAATGCCATTCGCTTCCAGAGAAAGAACTATGGAATTGGAATGCAGAATGAAGCAGACTATTTTCTCTTGTGTTATGTTTTGTTTTGTTTTATTTTTTTCTCATGGTTTCTCCCATTCATTTTAATTCTATACAACATGACTAAGGTGAAAATGTGGTTAATAAGAATGTATGTATAGAACCCTTATAAGATTTCATGCTGTCTTGGGGAGGGAGGGTTGCAGGTAGGGGAGAAAATCTAAGACTTACAGAAGTGACTGTAGAAAATTGAAAACAAATAAATTAATTTAAAAAATTTATTTCTTTACTCTAGGAATAAGAGAAGGGACCTGCTCTATAGTCTAGCAGAAGAGATAATAATCCTAACAAAATGAAGAAACCATAATTGCTTAAAGGAAGCATAGTTAGATTCTGTGAGAGTATAGAGGAGGGGCTGGGTGAAGGTATCAGAAGTTTCTGAAGGATTGAGAGCAGGGTTTAAAGTGTAAAGAGGTGGTTACTTGGATTTGAGACCTGTTGCTCTCAGCTTTTATTGCTCTTACCTTGGACAGGTCACCTCCCCCTTCTAGACTTCACTTTCCTAGTCTGTAAATCTTAGGAGTTCTAGCAGATGATCTGTGGGGTTCCTTTCAGCTCTGAAATTCTATGACTTTATTCCAGGTTTGTGAGGCTGGAAGTATAATGGGGCAGATGAATCTATAGAACAGCTGATATGACGTATGAGATTACATCCATGTTGAATATTGTGGTTTCACATGACACCTACCGGTGACTTTATAGAAATTGGGAAAATAAACAACTGAAGCAGATCAATAAAAGCATTAATAATAAATGTATCTCTACCAGGTAAGACGATCCACTGTGCTAAACCTAGCTTTAAGTGTTAGTTTAAAATATTGCCCATGGGAAAACATTTTAGAAGTAATCAATAGCAAAGAGAGCCAAACCTAGCATCTAGAAATCTATAGTTGCAATCTTTCATTCTCATAAACATCAACAACTTGGTAAACTTTGAAAGTCAATAGCTCTGCTAGTAATCAGAAAGATGGGGCTTCAGTGGGCTATTCATGCACCCCAAAGAGTTTGGGACCACAATTCAATCTCTTTGGATTGCCAAGGTAACGATGAAGGGTCTAATAAATTTCTACGCAGGAAGTCAGTAATATGGCCTAGACATTTTCCCCCCAGAAATTCTGATGGGCTTGTTGCCATGTCCTGAGTTCAGAAATGAGTTACTTCAAGTTTTTATCTCTGTAGGTCTGTGTCATCCATCTGCTTAATTTTCTTGATTTCCCTGATGTGGCTATCTAGCTTTAACTCCCACAGACATTCTGCTTTCCTTGGTATTGTAGGGAATGTGTTGGATTAATGAAAGGGTTCTCTCCCCCTCATCATCCCACCACCTTCCTAAATGTCCAGGCCTCTGTAAGTAAACAGAGATTGAATCTGAGGTTTAGAATGTTCCAGAGGGAGCCACAGAAATGTTGGAAATAGACCTGGTGACCTTTTGTTTTTACTTGCTCCCTCCCCTTTCTTTGTCCCCTTAAATATTTTAGATACTCCCCTAGGGACTCAAGCTTTCCCTGGAGGTGCACCCTCAGAGGCACACAGAGGGCTCCCAGTGGGGCTGTGCTCTGGTTTTATACCACAACAACACTGGTTATTTAGATTTCTGTAGCACACAAAGGAAAGGCATGGTTTCTAATACCCTTCGCGACGTTCCCCAGCATTTTGTTGGTATCTTGGCCAGTGCCTTCGGGAACCCACCTACAATGACTCTTAGCTTTCTTTCCAGGGGTGTGATTGAAGACTCAGAGCCTCTTATTTATTCATAGATATAGCTGTGGTATAGTGGAAAGAAGATTGGATTTAGAACAGAAGACTTGGGTCCAGATCCCAGCACTCCCTCTTAATATCTCTGTGGCCTTAGGCAAATCTCTTTAATCTCTCTATGTCTAAGCATCAATGGGACCAGCAACACATACACAGCAAATGAGACAATATTGTTGAGAAGATGAGGCTTTGTAATCGCAAGCATAAAGTCCTCTGTCTACATGCATTGTTATTCATTCATTCATTCATTCAAAAAATATTTATTTGGCACCTACTGTATGTAAGGCCCTGTACTCAATGCTTAACACATTAAGACAGATATGAAAGGCCTTGTTCTAGAGAAGCATATAATTGAATAGGGCAAAAGGCATGTGCCCACATAACTATGACACAAAGGAGGTGAGAAGTGCAAAGGAGAGGTACAGATAAAGCACATGAAAAATCTGAGGAGAGATAAATCACTTTTATTTGTCAGTGTTAGGAGTATGAGAAAGCCTTCATTCATTTCATTCCATCAATAAGCATTTATTCATTGCCTATGTGCCACTCACTATGCCAGGCATTGGGGAAACAAAAACAAAAATAAAAGATGCCTGACCTCAAGGAGCTTACATTCAATTGTAGGTGTATGTATACATATATATATATACACACGTATAAATATGTATGTATGTGTATATGTACATGTATATATACACATATGTATTATGCATGTTATTATTTAGTTGTTCAGTCTTGTCCAACTGTACATGATCCCATGGACTTTGTCTGTGGGGTTTTCTTGGCAAAGATACTGGAGAAGTTTGCTATTTCCTTGCCCAGTACATCCCCATTTTACAGATGAGGACCGGAGGCAAATAGGATAAGTAACTTGCATAGGGTCACACAGTAAGTGTCAGAGGCTGAATTTGAACTCTGGTCCAGTGCTCTATCCAATATGCCACCTAGATACCCCATATATCTCTACACACACACACAATACACACACGTGCGCTCCCACGTGTATATGTGTATATATATATATGTATATATATATACACATATACACATATACAGATGCATATATACACAGGTGTGTATATATATGCATATGTATGTGTGTACATGTATGTATGTATACATACATTCAACTATGTACTCAGTACAACAAAGTGGTATGGTGGAGAGTGTTAGCCCAGGAGTTAGGAAGACCTGACTTCAGATCTGTACTCAGATACTTCCTAGCTGTGTCAAGTCACTTAAGTTATGTTTGCCTCAGTCTCCTCAATTGTCAGATGAGGCCAACAACATTGATTAAGGGCTCTTGTGAGGATCAAATGAGATAACATGTATAAAACACTTAGTAAGCTGCCTGGTACATAGCAGTTACATATAAATGCTTATTCTACGTCTGTCCTTCATGTACAAAATAAATGCGAAGTAATTTTTTTTGTGGGGGAGAAACTAGGGAAGAATCAGAAAAGACTTCATGTAGAAGGTGGCACTCAAACTGAGAGCTTTGATAAAGGAGGGAACTTAAGAGGCAAAGAGGAGGAAGAAATGTATTCCTGGTCTGCGGATAAGACAGCCAGGGGCACAGGAAAGGAGCTGGATTGTTTCGTGTCAGGAGTTAGCAGGAAGGTCATTTTGACTAGACTTTTAGAGTGCACAAAGGGGAAGAATGAATAACAAGGTTAGGAAGATAGGTTAGGACCAGGTATGAAGAACTTTCAATGTTAAACAGAAAAGTTTATTTTTGCTCCTTGAGGCAATAGGATGTTAGTGTAGTTTTGTTGTCTAGCAGAGTGACAGAGTCAACTCTAGCAAAACTGTTTGGGCAGCTATGTGTAGGATAGGTTAGAAAGGAGATAAACTTGATCTTTTGTGTTTTATCATCAAGCAGCGTTTTCACTGAGCAAATTCTAAAGACTATTCTTTTATTATGACTTTTCAAGTGTAATTGATTCAAACATCAATAAACTGGATAATTAACTTAAAAAAAGATAGTCTAGGGGAGAGATGACAAAGTCTTGAACTTTTCTGATGGCTGCTTGAAGGTACAGTTTTGAGGGTTGTAGTGGAGGGAGAAATTACAAGATCTTGCAGTGAATTAGACATGTGAGGGGATGGGAAATGAGGAGTTGTGGTCTTTTGGATAAGTTTCAATATGAGATTGGAGCTCTGTGTAGAGAGATCTGGCCTCCAGAGAGATGAGATATAGCCTGGAGCAAGGAAAGAGTACTCGGTTTGGGGTGAGACAACTTGGTTCTATCACTGACTCTGCCAGTACCTGTGTGACTTTGATTAAGTTACTCAGTCTTCAGTTTTCTCACTTGTAAAGTGAGGGGATTGAACTAGATGGTCTCTCCCAGCTCCATTTTTGCTCATAATCTCTGATCTTCTGAAGGAGCTCATCCAGGAGGAGAGAGAGGGAATAGAAGACCATACAAAGCCTTAGGGGTTCATTCCATGTTACTCCATAAAAGGTTAGTGCTTTTTGTGTCTCTATGTTTATTTTTCTGTTTTTTCCCCATGTGGCTATCGCTCTATGTAGGTACCTTCCTTTGACGGTCTTTCCCTTTGTGGGTCTCTGTTCCTGTCTAAGCCTGTTTTTGATTTCTGTCTCCTTAAGTCCACTCTTTTTCTCTTTTAATTGGTGAGGCTATAGAACTACAGTACATTTGTATGTATATGTGTATATACACACGTGTATGTATATTTGCATATATATGTGTAGACATATAGATATATGTTTTATATGCCATGTTAATATAAACATAATTCTGTTTCTCTCAAAAATCTCATCAATTGATTTACTTTTTATCTGTGTAGTTTTTGATTAATTTTCCTTTCTGTAGGTCAGTTGCTTTTGATAGAATAAAGGTTCTCTGACTCGGCTTTGGATGTTTTCCCCTTAATGCATTACTTTGCCCACAGCCATATTGGGCCTTGTTTTCTGCTCTTCTGCCCACTCAGTGACCTTGTGAGACCTCCCTGCAGGGCATCTCTAACCCGGTAGGTCCCTGAATGGAATAGCTTGTGTAGTCTCTTTGTTTTCCAGTTCCTTGTTACTAGTTAGAGACATAACTAGGGCAGGGTGATTGGGGCTTTTTCCTATGACTGAAATCTGGTGGGGATTGATAGAACTTGCAGTCCTTTAGCAGCAACTGAATTAGTACCTAATTGCCAAGATTTTTTGTTTGTTGTTGGAGGGATGGGATTTGAATCTTGGTGGATTTCACACAATCTTATCAAGAGCTCCTGGTCTAGAAACTCCTTCCACTGATGTGGATGGACAATTTCTCTATAATTTGAAGTCTTAAATATTTACTTGGCAATATTAGCAAGGTTAAGTGATTTGCCCATTGTCTATCAGCAGGCAGGACTTGAATTCAGTTCTTCTGACCCCACAGCCATTCTTCCATGCACTATGTACTCCTCTCTATCCCTGAGGTGGCCTATGACATGCATCCTCCCCCAAATCCTAGTGGTTAATACCAGGTGATCTCCCCCCACTCCCATCTTGTACTGCTTGCTCCAGGTACCAGAGCTACATATGCCTTGTTTGACCAGAGCTCATCCTTAGGAAGCACAGCTCAGAAAACATCTATTGGTTCAATATGGCCAGAGGAAATTCCTTGAAGTTCACGTAAGGAGGCATGTTTGGATCCGAAGCTGTGCCAAGCTTGGCACATGGAAGGCAGCAGAATATTATATGATGAAGTAAGCCATTCAGTTGCATGCTAATTCTGTGAATGTCTGCAATGCCATCTAGTCCCTAGAATGTAACATCTTGGAAGAATAATAGTCTATTGGGATTAAAACAGGGTGTCTTAAGAAGCGCTTTTTTTGTTTGTTGTTCTTTTTAACCTGCTGAGAGTCAGGGTGATTGACAGAGTGCAAAGAGTGTGAGGTGATTTGTAGAGAGAAGCCTGGGTTCAAATCTTACCTTTGTCATTTACTGTCTGTACAATCTTGGGCAAGTTGCCTTCTCATTCTGGGTCTTAGTTTTGGTATTTTTTAAAATGAAGAGTTGGATTAGGTACCTTGAATGTCCCTTTCACCTCCAGCTCTGAGATCCTGTAATCTGTCCACAAAGGAAATAACAACTGTTGGTCAGGAGTTGCTGGAAAATATAAATTCTTTTGTTTCTTTTTCTCATCTGAGTAAATAGAAGTCAACCACTGTAACCCCATTTGGACAAATTCTTTAAAACCAGAACTATAAATCAGGATGAAGTGTGTGTTTTGGATGGTTTCACTGTATTAGTATGTCAAAAGTTAAGGTGGATAGTGAATTGTGCACTCAAGCAGAACTGAATTAAATTCCTGCCTCTTATGCTTGCTAGCTGAGTGACCTTGGGCAACTCACAACTCTCTTGTCTTCAATTCTTTAGTTGTTTTGTCAACAAGCATTTATTAAATACTTACTATGTGCCAGGCATCGTGCTACATTCTGAGAATACAAAGAGAGGCAAAAATAGCTCTGCTCTTATGAAGATCATGGTCTCATGGGGGAAACAGCATTTAAATATCTATATACAAACAAGATATATACAAAGTAAGGTGGAGATCATTTCAGAAAAAAGGCACCAAGATAAAAGGGGGTGAGAAAGACTTCTTATAGATAGTTGGGTTTTAGCTGACACTTGAAGGAAGCTAGAGAATCCAGATTTGATGAAGGAGAGAGTTCTAGCTATGAGGGCTAGCCAATGGACATGCCAGGGATGCCAAGATGGAACATCTTCTGTGAAGAATAGAAAGAATGCCAGTGTTATTGGATACAGAATTAATTGGAGGGAGTAAGGTATAGCAAGAGATTGCTAGATGCTTAGTGGATGGAGCACTAGGCCTAGAGCCAGGAAGACCTGCCTTCAAATCTAGCCTTGGACACTTACTAGCTGTGTGATCATGGGCAAGTCACTTAACTTCTGTTTGCCTTAACCCACTGGAGAAGAAAATGACAGCCCATTCTGCTATCTTTGCCAAGAAAATCCCATATGGGTTCATAAAGAGTTGGACATGCCAAGTTATAAGAAGACTGGGAAAGTAGTCACTGGCTTTGAACACCAAATAAGAGATTTTATATTTGATCCTGGAAGAAATAGGAAGACACTAGAGTTTATTGAATAGGGAGTTAATGAGGTCAGAGCTATGCAGAAGTCCAGGAAATGAGGTGATGTTTTCTGCCAGGGCAATGTCAGAGGAAAGAAGTTGGTATATACTGGAAATATTATGAAGATAGACTGGACAAGATTTGAGCACTGAGTGAATATAGGAGCAGGTGATAGAGGAGAGAGAGAGAGAGAGAGAGAGAGAGAGAGAGAGAGAGAGAGAGAGAGAGAGAGAGAGAGAGAGAGAGAGACAGAAGGAGGGAGGAAGGAAGAGGGAGGGAGAGAGGGAAAGAAGTAAAAGTTTACACCTACATTTCAAGCCTGGGTAACTGGGTGGATAATGGCACCCTTGACTATAATAAGGAAGCTGCACAGAGAGGTGGATTTGGAGAGGGAAAGCAATGAGTTCTATTTTTGAAATGTTGAGTTTAAGATATATGTGGAACATCCATTTCAATATGTTCAAGACATTAGGAGATAAAAATCTGGAGGTCAGGAGAGAGGCTGGAGATGGATAAAGAGATCTGAGAGTCTACATAGATATCATAATTGAATACTTAAGAGCTGATGAGGTCACCAAGTGAAGTTATATGGAGGGAGATGAAAAGAGGTCCTGGAATAGAACCTAGAGGGTATGACTTGGGAGGAGAACCAAGAGATGGCAGGGTCAGGAAAGTTTAGAAAGAAGACATCGTCAAGGAGAAGAGGATGATCCAATGTCAAAGGAGGCAGAGAGGTCAAGAAGGAAGAGGACTGAGAAAAGGTTATTAGATTTGGCAATTAGAGATCTCTGTGAGGTAAATCAGAAGTGAACTGTTTCATCTGAATGATGAGGCTGGAAGCAAAGAGATTGCCATGAATTAAAGGAGTGAGAGAAGAACATGGGGAGAGTCATGCTTAGATTTGCCTTTCCTGGTGTGTTGGATAGCACATAAACAGCTCTCTATGATGATTTCCAATATAGCACATGGGAACTTTTGAGTGGGGGTCGGGGACAGGCAAATCTTAACATGACCATGCATGATACCAGCAATGGGGCTGAGGTAGAGAACATTGTGAGGAAAGGGGTTCAATGGGATATCAGAATCAATTTCATTCAACAGAAATATATTAAGCAAGTGCTGGGTACCAAACACCATGATAGATGCTAGGGAAAATGCACAATTAACATAAGACACAGTATTAAACCTTTGTAAGCTCTCTTGTGGAGGTGAGAGTCTCACAGGGAAATGATGTAATCAAACTGTTAACTATAATTTTAGTGTAGGGTAGGCATATGCACTGTGACTTTATTGGTGTGGTTTCCCTTTATTAGTGTGGTTTATTAGTGTGATGAAATTCCTTTCATCAATTCAGGTCAGTAACTTGTATAATTTAGTCTTACAGTTGGGGTCATAGGTAGCACTTGAGCCTCAGTCTTCCTGACTTCAAGGCTGGCCCTCTATCCACTATGCTACCTGCCATTCCATATGAGGTAAGTACATCAGAGATGTATAGAATAAAGTACCGTGTGAAGTCTTGATGGTATATCAGGGAAGACTTCCCACAGAACAAATGAAGAGGCTATTGGAATATTCCAGGTGAGAGGTGATAAGAGCCTGGATCAGGGTGGCCACCCTGTGAGCAGAGAGGAGGGAGCATGCATGTCAGAGATATTATGGAGAGAGAATCAACAAGCCTTAGCAACTCATTCCATATAGGGAACGAACCTACTTAAACTTTGATTCATAACTTAGGTCATACATCTGTGTAACTTAACGAAAGGTTAGTTTAGGGAGAAAGATAATGAGCTGTTAGGAGAGATAAGAGAAGCTACATATTCCCCTACCAAATGAAAATACAGATGATTCCTGCTTCCTGGAAGCCACATGGACTGGATTTGCACATAGGTCCTATTGTATTTGGGCAGCTAGATGGTGCAGTGGATAGAGCACTGGGCCTGGAGACAGTAGGACCTGAGTTCAAATATGATCTCAGACACTTACAGGCTGTATGACTGTGGCAAGTCACTTAGCCCTGTTTGCCTCAGTTTCCTCATCTGTAAAATGAGTTGGAGAATAGCTTTGCCAAGAAACTCCCCTCAAAGGGATCCTGAAGAGTCCGACACAACTGAAATGACTCAACAACAACCTGTTGTATTAATCTACTCAGACATATTCATTTGTCTTTTGTATTGAGTATGAAAAAGTGGTGAGATAGGAAACTTTGGTGTTTATTAGGATCACAGCATCATAGATTTGGAGACAGAAGGGACCTCAGAAGTCATTTAATTTAAACTTATCTTACAGATGAAAAAACTAAGACCCAGAGAAGTTAAGGGAATTACCTGAGGTCACACCATGGCAGAAAGAGCATTCAAACTCAGGCTGTCTGACTTCACATCCAATATACTTTCCCCTATACCACATTGCCTCAGTGGAGGGAAAAGGGCAGAGCAGTGACAAGAAAGGACTTGAGATATGAGAATTATGAACTGTAGTTTTAATGCATATATCTTGATGAACAAGGAGAGTGATCAAAAGCAGGAAGGGATGGAAGAAGGAGTAGAGGCAGGCTTGGTAAATGACAAGGGAATGTGTTTTCAGCCTAGCGAAGGCTAGAGGGTGAGCATAGAACAATGTAGAGTTCTGATTCTGGGATATAATTGCTTAGGCATAAATTTGGAGTGAGGGTGATCTTGGAGAGGCAACCTGGCATAGTAGATAGATAGCATGCTGGACTTGGAGCAGGAGGACTGAGTTCAAATCTTGTAAGACATTTACTAGCTATGTGACTTAATGTCTATCAGCTTCAATTTCTTTATTTGTAGCTTGAAGCTCAAAATACTTTAACAATCTGCCCAAAGCTACACAGAGATAATAGGCAGCAGAACTTCCTAAAATCTCAGAATGCCAGAGTTGGGAGAGGATGGATGCTTCCAAATCCGTGCTCCTGCTACTACATCAGTTTTTCTGATGGACTTGCCTCTTAATGGAGAGGAGGAGGGACAGTGCAGATGTACACATGTAGGATATACCATGGGATGTGCTTGCCAGTTTTAGTATTAATGATAATGTTAATTCACATTTATCTAGGGCTTTAAGAATCACAAAGCACTTTCCCCACAAGAACCCTGTGAGGTAAATATGATCCCCATTTCACAGATACCTGTAGAGATAAAGTAACTTGCCCGGGATTAAGAGCCCTAATACTACTGGGAAACCAGGTTTGGATTTGCTTTTGGTAGTTTTTACATTTCCAAGGCCTTTGGGGAAACAAAATTGATTTGTGCTTTTGCTTCTCCATACTGGTTTTGCTTTTCTTTGGTAAGCACTGGTTTCATTACCATTTCTTTGAAATTGAGAGTCAAAAGGGACACTTTCTGTGGATTGTCTTTGCCAATAACCACCAAACATATAACAATACATGTATTATCATCTATGAAAGCTACAATTAAGTGTCCTGTTTTCTTTGGAAAACAAGATATTTGCCACTAATATAGGTACTGTAGTAGAACGAGCATTTTGCTCCAGAGCTAAAGGACCTCAGGTCTAATCCTGGTTGTGCTACTTAATGTGCTAATCTAGTTTCCCTAGGCCTCAGTTTCCTAATCTGTAAAATGAGGGGTTTGGACCAGATGGCCTGTGAGGTCCCTGTTACATCTAAACTGTCATCTTATCATCTCAGAAAGGGTGCATCTTTGGTCCCTTAAGTTCTTCCATAAGACCTGATAGAGGTTTGGTAGGTTGCATATGGAATAATGTGGATTGCAAAGTCAGCTGTGATTGGTCTAGTTGTTCATGAGTTGAGAGCACTTAGAGAGAGGAAGGACTTTCTAGAGGTAGACTACATTCAGATAAAACAGAGATTGTATAAAGTGAATGGGTTTTTGTAGCTCAGCATTCATCCACTCAGTAATCTAACTGGCATTAGTTGAGTGCCTACAATAAGCAAGGCACTGTGCTAGGTTCTGGGAGTATAAAAATAACAAAAGCAAACCAGGCCCTGACCTCATGGGGCTTAATTTCTACTTGGAGAATACAACAATTAAACAGATAAGTAAATACCAATTGTTGGATGCAGGTAATTAAGTTCTGATTGTTGGATATCTGGTGGAAATAAGTAGTCTTTTAGGTCATTCATGTCAAACTCAAATAGAAACTATCCTTTCAGACCACATATTGATTTAGAAAACCACAAATTAGTGTTGGTTGTATTGAACCGGCTGTGAGTTTGACATCTCTGTCTTAGGTCAACAGTGTTTTCTGCTTATGCTTTGGGATGAAGATGTGTTACATTTCTTCCCATTCTGGTTTATTCAGGGATCACTTGTCTAGTTTGCAAGTGACCCAAACATCTCTGTCAAGGCTGATCCCCCCAGCATGGTCTATGAAAACCTCTTCTCAAAAGCAGAAAGGAAGAAAGGAAGGGACAAGAGAGAAAATCCCACTCATCACTTGTGGCGTTTGCTAGCAGGAGTGGGAGGGTGATTGAAGTAAGTGCAGTAAGGTCACTGAGGAGGTAGAGAAGCAACTGCTCTTCACAGACTAGACTCTTTTGTTAGGTGACTTCTTGTAGTTCTACCACAAATGTGGGGCAATTTGCAGGCCTTGACAGACAAATAAACAAAAAAGGGGTCATTCTGACTCAGTTCAGAGAAATAGAAAGGAAACCAGCATTTTGAAATAGAAACTGAAAGCAATATAGCAAAGAAAACAGTGCCAAACACACAACTTTCATTTCCAAAGAGCCCATGGAATACAAGCAGTATGAAGCAAAACCCTACCAGGACTATTAGTTTAGAAGGATTAAAGGAAAGAGTGAGGGAGAGTCGAGAAAGGAAGAGTCAAAGTACAGTAGAGTGGAAGGAGCACTGGTTTTAGAGTTGAGAGGACTGGATTCAGATCCCATCCCTGAAGACTGCTTCCTGTGACACTTTGGCAAGTAACTCAATTGTCCAGAATCTCAGTTTTCTCAAGTATAAAGTAAGGGGTTGGACTAGGTGGTCACTAGGGTTCCTTGCAATTCTAGATCGCTAATCTTCTGATTAGAGGGTTCCCAATTTCCTCCTTCATTATCCATGATGTCCTTAGCAGAGAACCTTACTCCTAACTGGGGCATTAACCCATGAGGCTGATATGCTGGGGGTGAAGTGGTGAATGGCACTATATTGGTGCCTAAGCCACCCCTCAGCCCCTAGGGTTCCAATACCTAGTGATCCTCTCTTGGGGCACTCCTTTCTTCATAATCCCAGTGGACTCATGGGTTGGACTCTGGACACTGGCTGCCTCCCCTCCTGGTATGACTCAGTCTGTGTCCTCTGTGTCACTGCAATCCTTTTCTGTTCTCCTCTCGCCTTCATTAAGTTCACCCCAAGAACAAAAATTCCTAGTTATGATGGTCCTTGACCTTGTTTATTATTGCATAATAGAGGTAAATCAATAGCTAGTTCTGTTTTGTTATTGAATGAAAAATTCTTTCTGCTAGTCCCTGTTGGGACTTCATTTGGCATACTAGTAGAGAATCCCAAAGCCTCTGCTAGAATGTGGCAGAGGATGATGGAAAGAGCCCTGGACTCAGAATTGGTAGACCTGAGTTCCCATTCTAGCAGCTTGATCCATCACTTTGACAAGACACTTAGCTTCTCTTGACCTCATTCTCCCCATCTATGTGATGAGGCATTGTGCTGGATACTGTCTACAGGAGGGGTGGGGAACCTATGGCCTCAAGGCCACATGTGGCTTTCTGGGTCCTTGGATGTGGCCTTTTGACTGAGTCCAAGTTTTACAGAACTATTAAGAAGATTTGTTCTCTGAAGTTTGGATTCAATCAAAGGGGTGCACTTGAGGACCTAGAGGGCCACAAGTAGCCTCGAGGCTTCAGGTTCCCCACCTTTGGTCTAGGGGCTGACATGCTGAGATTCTACAGTTCAGTATAGATAGCAGGTCTGTACTGCTGTCACCATTTTTTGTATATAAGGGGAAATGAAGAGTCTTTCAGGCTGGTTTTATGAATTCCCTTAGACAAACCATACAATATGTATTCAGAGTAGGAAAGAACATATGAAATCTGGCCTCTGGTTTGGGTGGTGCTTGTAATTTTCTATAACTGTGAAGTCAACTTGGGCCACTTTAGGATGAGCCCAGGGCTTGCCTTTCCATTTATTTCCCAGTAGTCCCTGATTGTCATCCATTAGAATTCAAATATTATTCAGCAGGTGTAAAGAGTAACTTGTTTGCATTAATGGAAAGAATAAAAGAATAAGTTAAAAAGATTATTCAGGAAGCTTCGAGGAGAATATCACAAAGTAAGCCCCTCTCTGCTTCTTCTCATCTCAGAAGCCAGACTGCATGTAATATGTAGAAGGGGATCTCCTGGCAAGATAACCCGCCTGGTTATCCATTTCCAACAACTGGTTCTCCCAAAATCTTGATCAGTTCTTAAAATTAATGATCACCAGGAAGTGAGCCCAGTGATGCTTGTAAAAGATGGTTTGAAATGCTAGCCCAAAGAGTGGTGGTGCTTGGCGATAAGAGGGAATAGATCAGCTGGAAGATGGATGGTAATAAAGCCTGCGAGCACCTTGATTAAGTGCCTATGAAAACACAGTATCAGGAGCATGGTAATAAGGGGATAAAATGTGGAGATGCTTGGCAAGGTAATAAGGATGGTGGTGAGATGATGTAAGGTGCACTGAAGCTAAATCTCTGATGAGAGTGAACAGTAGATGCCTGGGCCTATCTGTGGGTAGATTGAGGTGACCTTGTATCAGCAAGGACGTTGTCATACATAGGCTGCCCAGGTTCTCAGATCTGCTTTTCTAAAAGGAAAGCAACTTTAAGAGGGGTAAACAATCTTACTTTAATTACATATATCAAGAGAGAAACTGTAAGCAGGACCGACAGAACTTCCAACTGTCAGACCACAGGCAATATATACATCAAAATAACAGAGAGAGAAGCACCATCATCTGGGTTTTCAAAGCCCGAGGGCTTCTTAAAATGACTGCCCAGAGTCTCATCTGGCGCAAGTATCTTCTTCCAAAAACTAAGCCCCAAAGCAAAACCAAACCTCAGAACACTCTTTTCAGAGCTGGAGGGCACAGCTCCTCCTGACTCAGTGCCTCATTAGCAATCAACAAAAGGTGTGGGACTTCTTACAAAACAAGCCTTCCCTAATCAAGCCTCCCTCAATAATCCCACCTGAGACCTATCAATTGGCAGGGAAAATTTTAAACTCCCATTACAGACCTGTAGGGGAAAGTTTTGGAAAAACATACTCAGTTTGAGACCTCATGTGTTGTTTGGAGAAACTTTTAAGCATATGTGCTACAACTAAGGGGAAATGTCCCACATTTCAGCCATCCCAATATTCTGTGTCTGACAGCCACTCTGGGTAGGATTATACACTATATGAGAGGTAGCCTGGTAGAGTGGAAAGAGCACTGACTTAGGAGTCAGAGGATTTTGAGTTAAAAACCTGTCTTTTATATTTACCTGTGTGATCTTGGGCAAGTCACTTATATCTCCCTGATCCTTATTTTCCTTATCTGGAAAATGAGGGGCCTGAACTAGTGGATCTGTGAGGTATCTTCTAGCTCTAGCTCCATTAGCCTATGACCTGATCTCACAGTTCTTTTTATTCCTCTTAGACATTTGTAATAGTCTAATTTTCATTATATTTATATACCTGTCTTGGGTCCTCTAGTAGATGGTTAACTCTTTTGGGCAATGTCTTTGTCTTGTTTAATTATGTGTCTCTCTCTCCTCTCCTTCCCCTGCCCCCACCATTTTATATAGCAGATGCTCAATAATGCTGTACAGAATGGACAAAACAGAGAATCACAGAATTTCTAAGTTCAAAGGGACTTTAACAGTGTTCTATTTTAACCTATACCAGAAAAAGTAGAATTTCTCCTACAGTGCACCTGCAAGTGGTCATCCAGCATCTCTCTGAAGACTTCCAAGGAGAGGGGCCCATCATTTCTTTTGTTTGAGATTTAATAATATTTTTCCTAATTACATGTAAAGACAATTTTTCACATTCATTTTTAAATTCTGAGTTCCAAATTCTCTCCCTCTCTCTCCTCCCCCTTCCCCGAGACAGCAAGCAATTTGATATAGTTTATACATGTGCAGCCATGCAAAGCATATTTTCATATTAGTCATGTTGTAAAAGGAGACACAGACCAAAAAAATCACAAAAAATAAAGTGAAAAATGGTATGCTTTCATCTGCATTCAGACTCCCTCGGTTCTTTCTCTGGAGGTGGATAGCATTTTTCATCATGAGTCCTTTGGAATTGTCTTGGATCATTGTTGAGAATAGCTAAGTTGTTTGGAGTTGATCATTGTATAGCATTGGACTTACTGTGTACAATGTTCTCCTGGTTCTGCTCACTTCACTTTGCATCGGTTTATATAAGCCTGTCCAGATTTTTCTAAAATCATCCTGCTTGTCATTTCTTATTTCAATTGTATTCCATCACAATCATATACCATATCTTGTTCAACCACTCCCCAGCTGATGCACATCTCCTAAATTTCTAATTCTTTGTCATGGGCCTGCCATCTCTTGAAGCCTCCCATTCTACTTTTGGAAAACTCTTAGGAAGTTTATCATGGCACATAGTAGTGCTTCAAATGAATGAATGAATGGATGAATAGGTGAATGTTGTCTCAGAAATTTAGGGAGCTTTCTCAGGCATCCCAAACTTCCCTTTAATAACTTCTGAAGGATCTGTCCTTTTTAAATTGCTTTAATCACTTTTTGAACTTGACTAATTTAGGCTCTACCTCTTAAATTTTATCCTGTACCACCTCTCAAGGTTATCAAGTTCATGCCTTTCTGCCATCTCTCCATTATCTTAGTAAAGTATCCTTTTATGTTATTTTCTTTTTTCTGTATTTTCTATTTGTACCACGTTGGCTTGACCATTGAATAAAATAATAACTCTTTGAGTCTTATAGTAAGAAACATTTTCCTGGTGTAGCCTATTTAGGCTCCTTGCCGGGGCTGTTCAGGAGGGTCTAGATGTTCTCTAGCCTTGTCCATTAGCTAGCATTCTGAGGTTGTCAAGGTCCTTGGTAGTGAAATAGAGTAAGCAGTGTTAGATATAGACAACCCCAAGAAAGCATCTGGTGCAACCCTTTCCTTTTAGAGATGAGGAAACAGAGAAGGGATCTTTTCCATGGTCGTACAACAAATTAAAGGCAGAGCTGGGAAGAGAAACCAAGACTTCTGACTCTCAGGGTAGGAAGCCTCTCCAAACGAAGTCTATTAACAATTGCTCCTTCTCAGCTTCCTTTTCCTTTGCCAACTTCTCCCAAGATGTGAAATGTGAATTGAAGTCAAAAAGTATATGCTGCATGTTCCCCAGAGAAAAAGATCAATTGCTGTAAAATTGCCTGTCTGTCTTGGGTAGCAACAGCCTGCTTAAAGTGACAGCCACACATGTCAAGGTAAGCTCTTACATACTTTCTTTTCCAGCCTGAAATCAAGACCTGCATGGATTATAGCAATTGCTGTAGGGGTGACTAAACTGATAACTTTCTCCAAGTTTGCTGTGAGAATATTTCTGAGATATGCCAGGATATTGTCGATGATTCACCCATCCACTTTCCTCTTATCTACATAGTAAGAGACTACATAACTTAGAACAATCATTCTTATGCTATGTTTTTCTAAAAAAATGGTAATAGTGGGACTTTTATTCTGAAGACTTCTTTGAACTGAGATTTTGTGGTGGCTTTTTGTATTATCCTGCAGGCTGAGTTTAGAGGCGATCTGGGTAAAAGAGTGTGAAGGTGAGTTCCCCAACATGACTCCCTGGTCATAATGACTGCGTTTAATATCTTAGACATGCCCTCAACTCCCACATTATCTTAGTTTCTTCATTAATATTCTCACTCCTCAGCCCATCTCCACCTCAGAATTAAGACCTGCCTTCTACAGAATAAACACCCAAAGGGTTTCTTTGCAAAGAGGTGGTTGTTTTATTCGAGAGGCATTTGTGGTGCAGTGGAAAGAAGGCTGGGCTAGGAGCCAGATGAACTTGAGTTCATCTCTCACTCCTCACTCTTGCTAGGTTTGGGACTTTGGGCAAGTTCGGAAACCTTTCTGAGATTCAGGTTCTTTTCTGGAAATGTAACCTACCTTATAGGATTATGGTGAAAAAATTCTTTGTTAACCTTGAAGTTCTATAAAAATGTGAATATGGTTGTTTCATTTCTGCGAGGTTTATTTCCCTTATTTGCCAATTGAGGGTAATAATACTCTGCTCTTTTTTCACAAAGCTACCATGAGAATCAAACAAGATAATGGATGTGAAAGCGCTTTGTAAACTCTAAAATGCTGTTTGTTGAAAGAATGCGGATAATGGTTCAACAGCTCAGTTTAATAAATATTTTTCTGACTGTACCTGAGTCACCTAAAATCAGGCTAGCCAAGAGAAGATAATATCTTATTACAAGCTTCCATGAACAAGAGATGGGCTGTACCTTTTTGTTTTACAGCTACTGCCAAATTAGATGTTATCACATTTTGCACAATAAGGAGCTTCCTAAGAGGTGTGTAAATTCAGCTTTGGTAAATGAAACCCCATTTGAAAAGTAGATTTTATTAGGAACTTTACATTAAACATCAATAAGCAAGTAAAAATGTTTATTAACTATTTACTTTTAAATTGATTTTTAACACAAAGCATCATAACTTTTTTTCAGTTTCTACGTATCAGGATTTATTGTTCATTTATTCTCACTCACTTTTCTCCATGTGATTGTAGATAATGTGTGCTCTTTTCTCCTTGTTCTGCTGTTCTGTTTGTTGTCTTCTGTCATCAAAATCTTTGCCTATTTCCTTATAATCCTTGTATTTATCAATCTTGAAGACCATTTTAAACCCCTCCAGGGTAATGGAAAGATGCATGATAGATCTGAGCAGGCAGCAGATTACCAGTGATGACAGGTTTGAGAAGTAACATAAAAGAAATATCTATGATCCTAAAAGGAGATGGGTTGTGCATATAGCAGGAGAGAGAGATTATTTTTAATAATAATTTTAGTAATATTTTATTTTATTTTTTCCCAGTTGCATGTAAAAATAATTTTAACATTCATTTAAAAATTTTTTGAGTTTCAAATTCTCTCTCTCCTCATCTTTCCCTGAGGCAGCAAGCAATTTGATATAGGTTATACATGTGCAATCATCCAAAACATATTTCCATATTAGTCATGTTGTGAAAGAAAATACAGACCAAAAAATCCAGAAAAAATAAAGTGAAAAACAACATACTTTGATCTGCGTTCAGACTCTGTAAGTTCTTTCTCTGGAGGTGGATAGAATTTTTCATCATAAGTCCTTTGGAATTATCTTGAATCACTGTATTGCTGAGAAAATCTAAGTCATTAGATCTGATCATCATACAGTGTTGCTGTTACTGCGTACAATGTCCTGCTCATTTCTGGTCCAGCTCACTTCACTTTGCATACTTCTTGTAAGTCTTTCCAGGTTTTTCTGAAATCATCATGATTGTCATTCTCTTTAATATGTCATCACAGTTATGTACCATAACTTGTTTAGCCATTCCCCTATTTATGGGCATCCCTTCAGTTTCGAATTCTTTGCCACCATTAAAAGAACTGCTGTAAATATTTTTCTGCAAATAGATTCTTTTCCCTTTTCGCATCTCTTTGTAGTACAGACCTAGCAGTGGTATTGCTGAATCAAGGGATATGCATGGTTTTACCATGCTTTGGGCATAGTTCTTAATTGCTCTCCAGAATGGTTGGATCAGTTCACAACTGCACCAACAGTGCTTGAGTGTCCCAATTTACCCATATCCTCTCCAACATATATCATTTTCCTTTTCTGTCATATTAGCCTATCTGATAAGTGTGAGGTGATACCTCAGAATTGTTTTAATTTGCATTTCTTTAGTTATTAGTAGGTTAGACCACTTTTAAAGTGACTATAGAGAGCTTTGATTTCTTCATCTAAAAACTGCCTGTTCATATTTTTTGATATTCAGAAATGACTTATATTCTTATAAATTTAACTCAATTCCCTATGTTTTTGAGAAATGAGACCTTCATCAGAAACATTTAATGTAAAATATCTCCCTAGCTTTCTGTTTTCCTTCTGATCCTGAGTGAATTTGTTTTGTTTGTGCAATCCCTTTCTAATTTAATGTAATCAAAATTGTCCATTTTGCATGTTCTAATGCTATCTCTTATTTGGCCATAAATTCTTCCCTTAGCCATAGATCTGATAGGTAAACTATTCCATGCTCCACTAATTTTCCCATGGTATCACCCTTTTTTGTCTAAATCATGAACCAATTTTATCTTCTCATGTGATCTTATCACATACAATGTGTGGGATGTTGGTCTACACCTAGTTTCTGGTAAATTGTTTTCCAGTTTTCCCAGCAGTTTTTGTCAACTAATGAGTTCTTATCCCAAAGCCTCGGATCTTTGGGTTTATCAAACACTAGGTTATTATGGTCATTTATTACTGTGTATTGTGTATTTAATCTATTCCACTGTCCACTACTCTTATTTCTTACCCAGTACCAGATTATTTTGATGATTCCTGCTTTATAATACAGTTTGAGATCTGATACAGCTAGGTCAACTTCCTTCATTTTTTTTTCATTAACTCCTTTGATATTCTTAACCTTTTATTCTTACAGATGAATTTTGTTATTTTCTAGCTCTATAAAATGTACCTGTGAAGTATTAAAAGGACCATTGAGTGAGTATATTCTCTATGCAGGTATTATGGAAACATTTGAGAAAATGACACTGAATGGGTAGGAGTTAGTGAGTTTGGATCTGCCAGGGTAATGACATAGGTTTAGGACTATAAGGGACTTTAAGGAATTACCTAGTTCAACTCTCTTATTTTAAAGATGAAGAAACTGAAAGATGGAATAATTTATCCAACAACACAGTTAGTTGCAGGACCAAGATTAGAACCCATGGCTTCTCACTCCAAATCCAGTGTTCTTTCCATTTGTACCAAGCTTCTCATCTCTGTGCAAATGATTCCAAAAGCTACAGTTCAGATCTCTCTAGAGCTCAAATGCTGTATTACCAAGTAGCTGTTAGATATGTCTTTCTAGATGTCTGAGTGACACCTCCAATTCAATAGCATGTCTAAATCTGAACTCATCTTCTCCACAGATCCTACCTTTAGCCTAGTATCTGTATATCATCACTGATTTTTCCAGTCATCCAGGTTCATAATATCAGGGCCATTTCTGACTTTCCTTTTTCCTCTACTCAACAAATCATTTTTTAGCTGCTGTGTATTTTATCTTGGCAGTATCTCTCACATCCATCTTCCCACTCCACTCTCATAGCAACCAATGTAGTTTAAGACCTCAGTGAAGGTAATATCCACACTTCTTGATCCCCATGGATCCATTGAACCACTGGAGATCTCTTGTAAAACAAGAAATCCAAGATGTTTAGATAAGGTATGCCTTTCTTAATATTTAGGATGGGGTAAGAATTCTGTGGCCTCAAGGTTTTAGGTTCCCCAACCCTGGTTTAGAGGATATTCTTTATATTTTAGGATTGGACTAAAATCAATTCAACAAATATTTTTTAAGTGCCTACTAGGATCATAGGAATATTGGGCTGTCTGGGTCCTAGAACATTAGCTGTATGAGGATTTGAGTACTTCCTTCATTTGTACAAAGGAGGAAACTCTGACCTTCAGAAGTGGCAACTTGCCCAATTTTAAATGAACCTGAGTTACGTTTCTATGAATGTTGTGATGATAACTTCTTGGCTTTTTTTGGGGCAGGGGAAGGGATATTGGTATTCTTTTTCTCGCCACCTGAACACATTTGCTAACTCATTAATAATACAGTATGTTATTACTTTATTGGAAGGCTCTTTCTTCAAAGGGACAGTGCCTGGCATACAATAAACCCTTACCGAGTGATTATTGATGTCTCAGAATATTCAAAGCATTTCATTTGTTTTCACAGTATTTGGGAACAATCATGAAGCTGATTATTCTCACTGTTTCACAGATGGGGAAACTGAGACCTAGGGAGGTCATGGCTTAGAGAAAATTCTTACCTCCTTAAAGGTGACAGATGAGGGTTCTATTTGCTGCCTCCTTTCAGTTTGCCAGGGCCAGATTGATGAATATTGTTAATATATTGTGGCGTCCATGATTTGTGAGCTTGTATAAAGCAAGCCGAGTGGTTATGTCGCCTAATATGTATTCATAGATACATGAATAGTCAATGGATTTTACGTACAACACAGCTGTTAGGCTTTTGTTTAGATTTCTATCTATGAATAAAGTCACATTCTCTGTAAATTAAGATTTTAATTGCATTCAGCTAAAATGAAAAAAAGGAATTACCCAAACTTTTCTCTTTTCTTTGCCCTCAACAATTTGGGTTTCATTAGTCCTCTCCTTCCTCCCAGTAATTCACACCTACAGGGTTCAGAAGCAATCTGGAGCTGCTGAGAGGCCCCTGCCAGGAGGAAAGGAAAGTACCATCTGTTGTCCCAGCAGGGCAAAGTCACCTGTAAACTGTTTCTGTTTCCAATAGGGAGAGGTTGAAAGACCAAGTACCCTTGCTCTGAAATGATACTCAGTCCCAAGGCTGGGGTCTGAGGAGGGGAAGTTTTGCTTAGTCTCATCCTTCTTTTTAGGGCCAGGCTCTTGGGAACCTAGAATTTCCTTCCCATCGTAGAAGGAAAGGCCAGGGTAGAATAGACATAGCTACCTCAGCTTACCTCTCCAGGGCTGAATTTCAGCATTTATACACCTTCTGCTTCATCCACCTGTTGTTCCTCCCAAGAAACTCCTTAGTCTCATGTTTCATTGCAATAAAAGTTGATAACGGTCCCAATGATGATGTCTCATTGACAGCAGTTTGGCTGATTTATGGACCTAAGATAAACTCATTATAAGAGTTGTCAGTAATTATGTGAATTGATGGAGGATTTTCCTATTCTTTGCTCAGTAAAGGTATATTATTTCAGTGGTAGTTTCTCTGCCTTGACCTAGATCAATGATGGCTCTAATTATGAACCTCTTTCTGAACTGAATAACCTCCAAGTCTCTTGCTTTGCATAATGCTTAGAGTGAATTCATACTATCTTTTGCTTGTCCTTTGAGCTCTCAGCTATGTGGGAGGCCAGGATCTGCCTTGTATGGATTATGAGCTTCATTTTCTTTATTATCAAATATTTATTGATGGCTTATCATGTGCCAAATAATGACTTATAAATGAAAAGCAACATAAAAGATGTCATGCAGGAAAGACACCTATGACTGGAAAAGCCATGTAGTAAGAATAGGGAATAACTGATGTCCAGGTGATCTTCTAGAATTTATGCTCTATCAAAAACACTAGAGGGAGGCCTCTAATTTGTTGGGTACAACCTCTATGGAGGACCTAACAGGAAGATTTGGACTAGAATTAACAAGATGGAAAAGTGTGGAGGGGTGGCAGTCTACATTGATATAAGTAGTACTTATACTGATGAGAGTAGAGAACCATTAAAGGATCCTTGAGAATAATTAAAGTTAGTGGCCCCTGGCCTATAGGTTTACAGCATCATTGGCCACAAGGGAAAACATTATCGTACTTGATGTTAAAAAAACTAGGAGTTTGATTGTAAATAAATCTCTCTGGTATAATATGGTTTTTCCTAAATTAATGGGGCAGTTGTTTGGGTATTTCAATTATTTAATTGCTTGGGAGCTGTACACCCATTTGCTGTATATGCTTAGCCTATGTTTTTTAAAAGAATGAATGAATAAGCATTTGTTAGGTCCTTACTATGTGCCAAGTACTGGGTTTTGTTTCCCTTTCACTTCCCAATAATTCTCCCTCAAAAACATCTTTTTCAAAACAGTTAAGTGAAACCCTGCAACTGTGTCTGATAGAATGTTCAGCATCTTGTCCCTGTTGCTTGCCACCTCTCCACCGAGGAGAGGAAAGAATATGGCAACATCAGTCTTCTGGAGCCAAGATCAGTTATTCCATTCAATGAAATCCTGATGTCTTTGAGCGTTGTTTTCATTTATAGCATTGTAGCGATTGTATATATTGTTCTCAGCGATAGCTGGCATTTATATAGCTTTCTATCGCTTACCCAGAGCTCTGCAAATCTTATCTTGTTTTATCCTCACAGTAGCCCCGAGAGGTAGGTTCTGTTATTATCCCTATTTTACATATGAGAAAACTGAGGCAGATAGCAGTTAAATAACTGGTTAAGTGACTTGCTCAGGGCCATACAGGTAATAAGTGTCCAAGGCAGGATTTGAATTTGGGTCTTTTTTGACTCCATGTATAGCATTCTATCCATTATATCATGTAGCTGCCTAGAAGATTTCTCTTAATTCTTCTTATTTGTCAATTCTTATAATACATATTAATGTGTTATAAATATTATCTAATATCTAATAATATAATGTTATTTCTTACAATTGGAGAATGTCTTCTTACAGTCAGCAAGAAGACATTTTACCACACTAAGTGAGGAAAAAAATCCAAAGTTGTCTTTATCTCTATAGATTTCAATAACATTCTCATGTCAGCAGGATCAATCTGGGAACCCAAGAAATGTAGCACTGGTTCAGTGGGACCCACCTTTGAAACTTAGTCTCCTCATATTACAATTTCTCCTTTAAATCAGGATTGGGATAGTATCATACTTATATAATGGTAGAGTTATGGTACTTAATCTTCAGAGAAGCAGTAATGAGGATAGGCCTGGATCTGATGCTGACTTGTTATATAACTTAATATATGTCTCTTTCTCCTCTGGATCCAGCCTTTTATAAAAAGAAGGGATGTGGGCTAGCTGGTTTCAAAGGATTCTTCCAGTTCTAATATTTCATAATGCCAGGATGTTGTGGTTCTAATTAATGTCAGTTCTGTACTGTGCTGTAATACTGACCACTTGCCTGGTATGTTGTAGAGCACATCCTTTTGTCAGATGTGGGCTGAACTACATGGCCTCTGAGATGTCTCACAACTCAGAGATCCTGTAGTACTGTCAGAGAGACACAGTTATCACAGACAGTTTTGCATCGTGTAATTATGCTTCCAACACATTTGCATAAGATTTAAATTTCTCCCTGAACTTGGCATCAGGTGTTAGGAAAATAAATAAATAAAGGCTGCTATTTCCTGGGTCTGTATATAGAATTCCTTTTGTGGCCTGAGGTTTAGTTGCTTCTTCTGCTAAATGGAAAATAACACTCATTTCCAAAGTGAAGCAATTATCAAACCACTGTGTTTCACACCTTCTAGAATGTTTGGGAGATATGTCAATGTCACTTGTAGGTTTGTTCTTCAGAGCCCAGTTCTCACAATGCCGTATCTGGAAAGCCACTAGACTGTAGCCAGATCAGTAAGCAGCACTGATTCATACCTTCATACCTTACCTGCTGTTGGAGATGTAAGGCATCTGCACCTGCTAATTGCAAGCTGGAAAAAATATTAGGTGGGCCATGGCCTCAGCAGAACAGTGCAAAACTTATCCCATGCTTGTGTGGAATGCATGTGCTCCTGATGGTTGTCAACAAAAAAGTGGCATTGAAAAATGCTGACAAGAATTCAGGCCTTTAAATAGCTTTGTTTCGTAGTTTAAATTCAATTTTTGCAGAGTGTCCGTATCTGATTGATGTTACTGAGACCCATGAAAATGTTAGTCTTCAAATGCTAGAATATTTTTGATTGTTCTGTGTTTCCTGAGCAGGTTTTCTGAGGAAATTTGTGGTTGTTGTTGTTTAGTTGTTTTCAATAGTGCCCAATTCTTCATGACCCCTTTTGGAGTTTTCTTGGTAAAGATACTGGAGTGGTTTATCATTTCTTTCTCCAGCTCATTTTACAGATCAAGAAACTGGTTCAAACAAAGTTACGTGATTTGCTCAGGGTCACACAACTAGTAAGTATCTGAGACCAGATCTGTCTTTCTTGCTCCAAGCCCAGTGCTCTATACACTATGCCACCTAGCATTTATTAATCACCTCCTGTACGGCAGGCACTGTGTTAAGCACTTTGCAAATAACATCTCATTTGATTCTATGATCCTGGGAAGTGCTATTTTATCCCCATTTTACATTTGAGAAAACTGAGGCATACAGGAGCTAAGTATTTATCTAAGAGGATTCAGTTAGTAAATGTCTGAGATCAGATGTGAACTCAGGTCTTCTTGACTCAAGACCCAGAGTTCCTGGGCAGGTCATCATCTCTCTGAACCTCAGTATCTATGTGTGTTACCATGAGGCTCAAGAGAAATAATGAATATAAAATACTTTATAAACTCTAAAATACCCTATAAAATATCAGTTGTTATTAAGATATTGCTTCTGAAAGGGGGCATAGTTTATTGGAAAGAGCTCTGGATCTAGTCATGAAAACTGAGTTCAAATCCTGCTTCTGCCACTTCTGCCTGTCTGTCCTTGGACAAGTCATTTTCTGAGACTTGTTTCTTCATCTGAAAGATACAATCAAACTGCCTACCTCATAGCCTTGTTGGGAGAGAATGTATCATTCTTGTTAGCAGTGGCCAGAATGTAACATTTTTGCAATAGATGGGATAACTCCATCGGAAAACAAGAACTGCTTGTGACATAATGCTGTTTAATTTCTCACCTCTCGAAGGAAAGTTCAACATTAAAGGACTAGGCTGGGTTCTAGGATGGCAGGGAAACAATTGTGCCCAGCCTCATTGGGCATTACTCCTTCCCCCCTCACCTTGCTGTTCAGACAAACTGGCCTCCACTTTGTTCCTCATGTGCTGCCCTCCTATCTCCCATCTCCTTGTCTTTGTACTGATTTTGTGTTGTCTGGATTGCACTTCCTCATGATCTTCACATCATGGAATATCTTTCTTCTTTTAAGGTGCAGCTCACACACCATCTTTTGCATCAAATCTTTCCTGATTCCCTGATCTCCTAATGTCTTTCCTCGCAAACTACTTTGCATTTACTTTGTGTATATTTGTATTTATTCACTTCATATTTGTGCTGCATAAATTTACATAAGTATTTGTCTCCCCCATTAAAATGTGAGCTTAGTGTGGCTAGGGAGTGTTTGTATTCCTAGTGCTGACACGTAGCTGATGCTTAATCTGCCTTCACTAAACTCGCAAAGGGACCCATGACATTAAAAAAAAAGTTCCCTCCCAAAAATTGTTCTCTAGCTCCATGGCCCTGGGCAAATCACTTAACTCCCAATTACTTCTCAAAACCGAACCAAACCAAACCAAACAAAGCAACAACAAACCCTATTCCAAGGCTTCTCCCAATCTGTGATATTTTGGGTTTTCTGGGGACAGGTAGATGAGAGAAAATAAGAAAACAAGATGGAAAGAAAAGAGTCCCAGAAATAAGAGGAGGAAAGGAAGAATCTGGAGATAAGATAGTTATGCTGAAAGACTTGGAGACCTTTTACTATCTTTCAAAATTTGTGTGTTTGTCATCTCAAATGTTTTTCACCAGACTACCCAATTATATTTTTAAAGTGATGGGAAATACGACTGTCAAGAAATAATTTTCCAAGAGAATTAATCCCCCATATCTTTATAAGACTCCCTGTCAATGTCTCCCATTTCTTTAGCTATGGCTTGTGTGTGTGACAGAAATTGTTAGTTCACTTGAGATGCTTTGTCCTGTGCTGTCAGTAATGATCCATACACTATTCTGCCCTGGCTGGACATGCATTTCAAGATTTACTTTGGTGTCTATACAGTGCTTAGGAAGGTAGTTCTTTGTTGAGGCTTGTTAAGTTTGGTGATGGCTTTTTTTAAAAAAAGTATGTGTTTGTTGTGTTTTTGAAACATTGCTTTCATTTTTCAATGATTCCTCCTCCCCAAAGTAGAATCCTTATGTATAACAAAAATAAGGGGTAGACAAACACATTGGCCATATATGACAAGATGCATTCCATTACCTCTCTATAGGTGCCATATTTCACCATCAGTCCTCTGAAAACACAATTGGACCCAACAGAATCCTAATGGTCTTTCAGGGTGTTTTGCCTTCCATTATTGTGGTCATTGTGGAAATTGACTTCTTTGTTCTGTTTGCTTCATTTTGAATCAGTGCATACATGTGGTCCAAGCTTTGTTCTGAATTTTTCATATTTGGTGTTTCTTAATGAGCAAGGATGTTTCATTCCATTCACATTCCATTTTGGCTTTGGCTTTTGAGAGTGGGGTTATGATCCTTGTCTCAGGTTCTGAATTTTGACAGTCTGCCCATGCCACCATCAAGGCCAGTATCTAAGGGAAGGAGTGACTCATCTCTGATTTGTGCATCTAAACTGGTGTTCAAAAATCCCAGATCATTGTTTGGAGCAATGGTCAGTCATGGACAATTGGGTCCATAAAGCTGCTCATGTTTGCTATGAAGAAGCCACTGATATTGGACTTCGCATTCTCCATTTCAATAATCAATACAAAACAAAACTTCAAGAGGCAGTTTTACATGATGGAGAGAGAGAGAGCTGGACTTTGAAATCGCAGGTTCAAGTTCTGTCTTTGAAATATACTGGCTTTGGGGCTTTAGAGATGTCATTAGTGTTTCCATGCCCTACTCCCTTGGAACTCTCAGCTGCAGAGCAGGTGCTGATCTGCATTGGTGGGGAAGCATTTCCTCCCTGGGAATTGCCTACAGGTCTGGACCAAAAAAAAAAAAAAAAAAAAAAAAAGCCACAACAAAAGACAAAAAAATGCTCCCTCTTCCTTATCATTAGATTGAAAGGAAAAAAAAGTAATTTGTATCTGCCCAGTTAATTTTTTCCTGTTTGTGGCAGTGCAGGTGATCTTCGCATTTTAAAGATGAGTTAAGTTTTCCCCAGATGCTTCAAACCCTTTTGAGTGAAATGTTTAGTGATCTGTGTGGAATGCTTTGATAACCACCTTGGTGATCACCCCTTCTGCACCATGAATGAATTTGTAGAGACCAGTTAAGCTAAAAGCTCTGTTCTTGATACCTGAATGTAATAATAACACCTTGTATTTTCTGAGCCCTTTCTTCTAGAAATGTAGAGTGCTCCTGGGGCATTATTTCATTAGTTCACAGTGCTTTGTCAGGCGTGAGGAAGAGACAGCTATTATAGCTGTTGAATGGGGAGTTGGGAGTAGGGAGAGTTTAGAGGCTTGGCCAGAGATCCTGACAGATGCTGGTGATTCCAGTTAGAATATTAATCTCCCATTAACTCCTCATCTCTCCCCCACCCTTCAGTTTCTAGCATTCTTTTCTTTTCTTTTTCAGTTTTCTGCCTTTCTATATGAAGATGAAGTTGTTCATCCAAAGGATATATTCTTTGAGCGTATATTCTAGTAGTCAGTAATAGATTTAGACTGAGCTAGTTGCAATAATTCAGCACACATTTGTGCTTTGTAAGTCAGAGCACACATTTATGAGATGGAGGGGCATCTTAAGTGGTGGAATAGACTATGGATTAAGAGTCACAAGATCAAGATTGCATTTCCATCTCCAAAATACAAATAGTGGCAAGACACAATTTGTGAACTTTTTCTGTGGAATAGGAATTACTGTGAATGGGAATTATCTGTAAAATGGGAATAATATCAGTACTAGGATAGCCCACCTCAGAGGGGTATGGTGAGGAAGGTATTTTGCAAATTATGAAACATTGAATAAATATGAATAATGGTAACCATATTTTTTGAGGCAGATAGGGTGATACAGTGGAGGAACTGAGTTCAAATCCTATCTTTGACACTTATTAGCTATGTGACCTAGGACAAGTTACTCTGTTTCCTTATTCATAAAATGATGGGGTTGGACCCAATGGCATGTTTTGTTCTTTACAGATCTAAATTCATATTTCTGTGAGAAGAGCCTCTGAGTATGTGTGTTAGGGAAAAGCTAAATGTTCATTATAGGAAAAGAGAAAGGGAATATACAAATCTAGCTTACTCTAACTATAGCTTAACCAAAGGAGTTGAACTAGCTACAGATTTAACCATACTGCCATATGCTGAACTACAATGACATTTCCTTCTCTAGCTCATGTTTACAGATCAGGAATATGAAGCTAACAGGATTAAATGACTTTCCCGGAGTCTCATAGCTTGTTAAATCGCTGAGGCTAGATTTGAACTCAGAAAGATGAGTCTTTTTGACTCCAGGCCTGGCACTCTATCCACGGTACCACCTCGCTGTCCCATAGCATACTTTAATTGTAGCTTAACCAAAGGAGTTGGCCTAATCAGAGATCTAACCATAATGCCATTCCAGAAGTGTTAGGAGTCAAATTCTACTCTGTGCTACTTGTAAAACTAAATTTCCAGAGGCATTGTATTGATGTTAAGGTCCATTCAGCCAAAAAACAAAAACAAAAACAAAACAGGCCATTAAAATGGGCCAATCTTTAAAAAAAAATTCAGCTGATGGAACCTGAAAAAAAAAGACATAAAATAATTTAGCTCATAAAATAAGATAATAAAGATGCATCTAGTGAACTTAATTATCATTGAGATTGTATCATCTTGGAGATAGAACATTGATTAATGAGTCAGGAAGAATCAACTTCTCAGCGTTCTAGGCAACTCAATCAGATTATAAATCAGAGCAGTTACCAATCTGTATGGGTAGAGGGGAATCTTCTCACCAGGAAGCTGATGGGTCACAGGTCCATAACAAGAACTGATTGTATCCCATCTCCATGAACACCTTGGCTTTGCCAAAGAGGCACAAGGTCTGACTGGTCCTGCTAATGGGGAAAGGCTTGAGCATAGGCTCAGGGATGGGCTATAAGTCTGTCATCTGAAAACTAGTCTAGGTGAGCAAGCAGAGGCATGTCACTACCAAAATGATTAATTTTTTCAGCCACAACAACAATTGAAAAGTGTCTACTAAAGAAAGAATAGATGAATTGTGATTTTTATCAGTGGAAGGGACACCCACATAAGTTGACGTGGGTGTGAATATATTTCAGTATTGAAGAAGTAAGTCAGTATAAATTCCCTTTTGCTTCCACCTCTTCATGCAATTTCAGATTTTGTTCATTGTTTTCAAATTCCTTTACTAGCCACTTTAAGCACAACAAAGTAGAGATCTGAATGAAAAATAACCATTTCTTGAAATTAATAACAGCAGAAACAACAATTTCATTACTTTAACAAGCCTCTCTCTACATCTTCATGTTTTTCATTCATTAGAGAGTTTTCAAGATATCGTTAATAACACATGTATGTTGTTCTCACCAGTTTTCATTAGGCCAGCGTCACAGCTTTCTTCCCTTCTCTCTAGATTGTTACAGAAGTGGGGTTGGTTGTGGGGAGGATCATACACCTTGATTTGTAGGGCATATAAGCCACCGTCTCTTTGCCTTTCATTTGACAGGTCTGTAGGCATCAGTAGTTTGGGAATGTATGGAATATTCTGGCGGAGAGTTCTCAGAATTTGGCTAGATTTTTAGACATCAACAGGTGTTGCCATGTTGGATTTTATTGATCACTTAACTCCGATGAAATGATGGGGATATTATCCACAAAATAACCATAAAACCCTGTTAATCTGCCAGACTTTCAAATTAGAGAATCAATTAGATTTGTAGAATATTTGTTTAGCTTTGCTCTCCTGGTTGCTTCCGCTTTGTTTATCCTCCTAATTCCCCCAAAGATTTGTTTCTGTAGCCCTGGAGGGAGGGAGGAAGGATGTATTCAGAATATCTCATTAGAAGCTATTTGGATGATTGTAGAAGGGAAATAAATTAAGCAAATATTGCAGATTTGTTACTGTATTTTCATGAACACTATAAGTTAATGATCCAAGACCAAGTACACTGGTCCATGCCAGGCACAGTCAGGGTAAGAATGGCCTTTCCTTGGGGAGATGATGACAGATGGATTGTAGTTCATAGCTTGATGGTTCATTTTCTCAGGTGATAGAATTATCCAGTGCCATTTTTTTGGCACCAAAGATAATATATTTAGGACATTTTAAGAGGTTTGTGATCTCATTGATATAGATATTATATATAATGTTACAGATTCCTACATACCAATCAATCAACAAGCATTTATTAATCACCTACTCTGTGTCAGACATTGTACTAGGGGCTAGGTATACATACAGAGAAATGAAATACTCCCTTCTATCAAGGAGATTACATTCTATCAGTAGAAACACCATATATGTGTATGTGTATATGTATATACATGTATATCTATACAAGCACACACACATGATGTAGATGTATATATAACATAAAAAGTGTATATGTAAATACATACACATATATACACATGTATACACGTATATTGGTCTTGAAAGCTTTGGACCATATCAAAGAAAATGGAACAATATCTATAAAACTACCAAGTTTTGGCCAGTCTAGGTAATCCCTTTATGAGATACAAACAAGTTCCTTGAGTGAATTAGAGTGCAAGCAATACAATAGGATGGAGAAAGATAGAGTATGCCTCAGGATGCTCTCTGGTTTGAGTCCAAGAAGTCAGCATCAAAGACGACCAAAGTGCCTGATGAAATTTGTAGAAGATTCATAGAGCTAGAGAAGGGGAAGCTGTGAGAATCTGCATGGGGCTGGGAGAGCAGAAGTAGAAGCAGAAGTAAAGAAAAAGATCAAGACACTGGGAGTGAGGCTGTTTGGGTAGATCAGGCAGGAGGAGGTGAATACCAGGGCATATGCTGTGCTGCTAACCTAACCGTACCCTGCAACTAGCATGTACCTCTCCATTGGCCCACATTATGTCTCAATTATCCCACATTGTCTCACATTGTCCCATTGTTCAGATTTCTTGACTAATAGGGTAATCTTAAGCCCAAAATTTTTTAAGACTCTGGTATCTGATGACTTGTATCCATATAATTCATGGGACAGCTAGGTGGTTCAGTGGGTAGAGTACCAGACCTAGATTCAGGAAGACCTGAATTCAAATCTCAGATGCTTATAGCTGTGTGACCCTGAGCAAATCACTTAACCCTGTTTGCTTCAGTTTTCTATATGTAAAATGAGCTGGAGAAGGAAATGGCAAACTACTCCGATATCTTTGCCGAGAAACCCCAAATGGGGTCACAAAAAATGATGGAAAAGCCACATCCATGAAGATGTTAAGGGAATAGAGAATTATAGGTCCTAGGGAAGGTGGAAGGTAAGGAGTTAGCCTTGGAAAGGAGATGAGACCATCTGCTTCCTCAGGGAACATAGGGAGAAGAATGAAGACACAGATACTTTGAGGAAGAAAGGAGGGAAACTGAGTGAGCTTAGTACTTTGCATCATTTATTAACTCAGTCTCCTACAAGAGTGTAAGAAAATTGGATGCTTTCTCATATGAGAATTTGTGCATAGTTTGTCATGCCAGTTTCAAGCCCAAGTCAACTTTGTGGGTAACATTTACTTTGGTCTATCAAAATCCCACAAGTTTTGGGGGGAGGCTAAATTTTGCTGCCTTCCTCCTTATTGTACATGGACAGTTAATTTTATTTCCTTTTCCCCCTAGGTTCCTTTGTCTCTGTTATTTCATGGGTAGACCATGTTCACTATATTGCAACCTTAAGGCTCAA
This sequence comes from Notamacropus eugenii, assembly GCF_028372415.1. Taxonomy (NCBI): domain Eukaryota; kingdom Metazoa; phylum Chordata; class Mammalia; order Diprotodontia; family Macropodidae; genus Notamacropus; species Notamacropus eugenii. The sequence continues at coordinate 335,791,490 of NC_092872.1, forward strand.
ATCCTTGGCTAATTGAAATTTCTAGACTATTAGAAATTCACAGATAATTAGCATAAACTTCTTAACTACTTGTTTTTTTATTGCGTGTTTTTACCTTTGCCTTTGTGTTGAAAATCTCTGTGACTACAGCAGCTCCTAGTCCTCTTGTAGCATTTGTTTCTTTTTTGCTTTGGTTGATTTTTTTTTTTTAGAAGACATGAGGTATCACCTGTGGAAGTTTGCACTTCCAAAGAAGTCCACTCTCCTATATTATAAGATCTCTGCTGCTCATGAGATGACTCTGGTTCTTCCTTCAAGTGGTAATTTTGAGAAATGTTTGCTTCTTAATCATGAGTCTGCCATCCATTTTCTATACCGTCAGCCAAACGCTCTGGTTTGGTAGTCAGAAAACCTGATTTTTAACAATTTTATGACCTTGAGAAAGTAATTTCTTCTTTCTGAGCCCAAGTTTTGACATCTCTAAAACAAGGCCTTTGCACTTGATGGCCCCTGACATTCCTCTGTGCTCTAAAGTAAAGTTCTGTGAGCCATCTCTTCTAAATCCAACAGCTTAGACCTTACATTGTCTTTCCCCCTCTTATTTAAATAACTGTTATTCTTATTAAAATGGTAATTTCCATTGTTTAAAAGGCAACTGTGCTCAAATTAAGTTCATATAATTTGCAGTTTTTCATAAAAAATATATATGTGAGTTAGCTTGGGAGAATATTAAAGTTCCAGAGGTCATCATGACATTAGCAGTCCAGGCACTTTGTCCCTCATTTCATTACAGATGCAGAGAGCTTCTAGGCAAACTAGCCTTCTTTCCTTGACTTCTTTGTGAACTTATTTCAGACCCCCAGAGAATTTTGTCCACTAAATCATCTAGTATTTTGCTGTTTGATAAGTAATGAATCCCACAATACCTACTAATTGTAGAGTCCCAACAATATAATGAACAAGGTCTGCCCATGAGATAACAGAGACAGTGGGACCCAGAGGGAAAGGAAATAAAATTAGCTGTCCGTATACAATAAGGAAGAAGGCAGAAAAGTCTTTGCTCCCCCTCCAAACTTGTGGGATTTTGATATTCCAAATGTTACCCACAAAGTTGAGTTGGGCCTGAAACTGGCATGAAAAACTATACCCAACATTAGCTATACAGAAAAAGGAGGATGTAGACTTCATACCCACAAGGGCCTTAGTGTCTAACGGGAGAGCCAGGAAAAAGACAGGTAAAAAATATGTAAGACCAGAGAAGTGCATTAGCAGATACATAAGTGCCTGAGTGGAGCTACTCAGTTGTGCACAGTCATCTAAGGGGAAAGGAATAACTGCTAGCAAATTCAAGTAGAGTTCAAATTTGTGGAATTTATAACTAGAATGGACCTCAGAGATTATCTAGATGAGTGATGTCAAACTCAGATAGAAAAGGATTCCTGAGGGTACCATATTGAATTGTTCAATTGTGTCTGACTCTGTGACCCTATTTAGGGTTTTCTTGGCAAAGATGTTGTAGTGGTTTGCCATTTCCTTCTCCAGCTCATTTTACAGACAAGAAAATTGAGGCAAACAGGGTTAAATGACTTGCCCAGGGTCACACAGCTAGTAAATGTCTGAGGCCAAATTTGAATTCAGGAAGATGACTCCAGGTCTGACACATTATGCCACCTAACTGCTCCAAATTAACATTATCTATGTATTTTTATTTATTTTGTTAAACATTTCCCAATTATATTTTAATCTGGTTCCAAGCTCACTGTTTTGCTGCCACTAGTCAGGGGTTCAACACTTCTGATCTAGGTCATGCCAATTATTGTTTGTTTTAGGAGACTGAAGGTCAGATTAGGGAAGGAACTTGTTCAAGATCACAGAAGTAGTAAATAGCAGAACTGGGATTTAAACCCAGGTTGATTGGCTCTAGATCCAGTTCTCCTCATACTACATGTTCTTATAGCAATTCCTTTATTAGTGATGAGCAGGCATTACAGACTCAGATGTCACTCCCATGGACTTATTGGCTAATATGAAGACCTCAATGTCTAGAGGCAGCATGGTATGATCGAAGAAGAATATGGAAGCAGTTTCTTATGTGTGCTACTTGTGAGATCCTGTCCAAATCACTTTGTCCTTTTTTTAACCTCAGTTTCCTCATCTATAAAACTGGCATTGCTGCTTCACCTTAAAGAGCCACATAAGTGAGCAATTGTCTCCATAATAATAGTTCTTATTGATAAGCCATGTGGGACTGGGATGAGGTGGCCAAAAATTAGCATTAAAACCTTCACCACTCACGTAGATTCTCTCTTGGTTTGTAGGTACATTTGTTCTGTACTAAACCATTTCATATTTGCAAATTTACTTCTTAGTCTCACATTCTACATGATGCCTTAGGTCAGAAAAGCTCCTCGATTTTTTATTGTAGTGTGCCAAGTCTTTCTAATCTATGGTTTTATTGATGTTACATATGTTTGTCTGGGTCACTGCTCACTTTCACTTTCCCCACTTGTGTCTGTCTTAGTGTGATACTGTATGTCCTTGGTACTGTGATCCCATGCCCCCTGTATTCTCCAACACGTCGTCCCCCTTGATAGCATCCCCACTCTGTCATGTTAAATTTCTCCTTATTTACTGGTTCTGGTCCTACTGCCTTTAACTTGTACACTTCACCAGTCTCCTCCATCCTTCACTAGATTCTACCCTTAAGTTATTGTATTATATTTCTTCTTCCTTTCTCAATCAAACTCCAAGGCCCAAAAAACCACATATAACACATAAACAGTAAAAACTTTTGATATTACTTCATTATTTGTGGTACCTTTTGGCAGAATGTAGTTTCCCTAATTATTATTTTTAATTAGGTTTATTTTTTGTTTTTGCTTTGTCTGGGATCATGGTTGCTATCTCTGCCTTTTTTTTCTTTAGTTAAAGCATAATAAATTCTGCTCCAACCCCTTATTTTATCTTTGTATGTGTCTTTCTGTTTCAAGTATGTCTCATATTGTTGGATTATTTTTTACTTTTTAAAGACTGAGTCTTCCTATCTTAGATAAACTAACAATGCAAGGGCTACTTATAGGCTCAGATCCATTGTGATTGGTATAGAGCCAATTTTCACCTTGGACAGCATTATTCCTCCTTAAGCAACCTGGTCCCCACCTTCATCCCCTCCCATTTTCCAAGTGGCTTATCATATTAATGTCAAATTTATCTTGCAGCAGCTCAGAATTCCTGAGCTCAAGCACTCTACTAGCATCGGCCTTTGGGTAGCTGGGATGATAGGTATGTGCCACCATGCCTGGTACGTGACTTTTCCCTTCTCTGATCCTCAGTTTCCTCATTTGTAAAAAAGAAGGTTGGACTATGTAACTGTTAAGAAACTTTCAGTCCTGAAACCTTGTGTGAAGTATTCATATGTTTCTAGAATATACCAGTTTACTTGTCTAGTAGCATGGGATAATTCTTGATTATTCAGGCATTTTTAGTTAGAGGTTAAGATGTATGATTTCATTGTAGGGATGCCTATCAGTTGGGGGAATTGCTGAACAAGTTGTGGTATGTGAATGTAATGGAATTTTATTGCTTTATGAGAAATGATGAGCAGGCAGATTTCTGAAAAACCTGGAAAGACTTAACATGAACCGATGCTGAACAAAGTGAGCTGAACCAGGAAGACATTGTATGTAGTAATAGCAACATTGTTGGTTGATCAACTCTGATAGTTCTTCTCAGTAGTACAATGATCCAAGACAATTCTGAAATACTTGCAATGGGAAATGCTATCCACATCCAAAGAAAAGCTATGGAGTCTGAATGCAGATTGAAGCATATTATTTTCACTTTTTTGGTTTTGTTTTTTTTTTCTGATGGTTTTTCCTTTTTGTTCTGATTCTTCTTTCACAACATGACTGAAGTGGAAATATGTTTAACATGATTGTATGTATATAACCTATATCAGATTGCTTGTTGTCTTGAGGAGGGAAGAGAAAGGGAAAAAAATTTAGAACTCAAAATCTTACAAAAATGAATGTTGAAAAATATCTTTTCATGTAATTGGAAAAAAAGAAAATACTGTTAAGTGCAAAAAAAGATAGGTGGTTTCATTTGTATAGGGAATTTCTAATGTAGAAACTGTACACCAATAAAATACTTGTAACACTGAGACCTAGAAAGTTTTTGACAGCCATGCTCACACAATTAGTATTTGTCAACCAGAATCTGAACTCAGGTTCCCTTGACTATCCGCTAAACTGTATTACTGCTGCTAGCGGATAAAAAATGATTTTATGATTATCAAAGGTATTAACATGCTTAGTCTCATGTGCTTGGAGATTCAGTTAGAGTACAATCTGTCAGATTTTTCTGTAAATTCATGAGAAAAACATTTTCCATGACACAATGGAACTGTGGATTTCATTTCAGCCTCTTTATAGTGTACCTTGATACGGCTTTGGATGCATACTCAGATGTCTCTTATAGCTGTCGGGTTTTTGTCTTTTGGTGGTTGTTGTTGGTTTTGGGTTTTTTTTTTGCCTATGATAATTATGCCAGTTTACTCCAAGGAGGATGCTCAGTGACAAGTGAATTATCAGTGGCGAATTCTTCATTCAGAAGTCTTTTTGCCTGTTTGTCAAAGCTGCGAGTCTTGGCATGTTCTCCAGATAGATTTTCTTTTCTTCTTACATTTTCCTCTAAGGCTAAATATGACAGTGGCTTCGGGATGTTGCTGAGAACATACAATATTTTGAGGAACAAAATCTGCCACCCTGCAAAAGGCACTGGAGTTTTTGAAGCATGCTGTGATGTGCCAAGAGCCATAAACAAGAGGGATCCTGAACCAGATTCCATTCTGTATTTCTGTAGAAGTACAGTTTGGTTCACTGTGAGATTTAGCAGAATTTCTCTTGGACTCCAAATGAAGGGCTTAACTGATTATTTATTAATCATCAATTTATTAAAAACATTTTTATATTTGTTAAAATAAAATCATTAAAAAACCAATTAAAACCAAGAAAATTAGGAATCCCTCTAACTCTTAACCTAATCCACTCATTGGACTACTGAAGAGAATTTGCAGAATGGAGATGAGTTGTACAGAATGAGAAGCCATAGACAGGTTGAAATCTCCATAATTGGAAGGAATATTTATATCCTACAGTGAGGATATAAATGATCAACCAAGTACCAAGTCACATAGATGTGACAATAGAGGTCTGCCAGGTAGTTTTCTTGCCAACTAGACTATGGGACAAATAGTGCAAGTAATCATATTATTTTTTTATAAATGTGAGAATTGAGGGTTTCAGAGCTAAAATCATTTGCCCACAGTGTCATAGCTTGAAATATCTAGAGTCAGGATCTAGAACTCAGCCCTTTGCATAATCCAGTGCTTTTTCTAGTATGCCCTGCTAGCTCTTGAATTATTAAGGCACCCAAAATGTCCACAATGTAAGGTAGTATTACTAAATATATTATAATATAAGAGGAAAGGAAAAAGATGTATTAATATTGTGTCTACTGTGTGCCAGACACTGTGTTAAACATGTAACAAATATTATTCCATTTGATCATCACAACAATCCTTTGGAGGTAGGTGCTGTTATTATTCCCATTTTAAAGTTGAGGAAACTGAGGCAAACAAAGATTAAGTGACTTGCTTGGTATCTGTGACAAGATATGAACTCAGGTCTTCCTGATTTAGGTCGAGAGCTCTAACACTGAAACACTGGTTGCTTTAATATTTGATACCATGGAGTCTGAAGACAGTGAGATACCATACACACATGTATGCATATATGTGTGTGTGTATGTATAGAGGTACACACATACACATACATGTTTGCATGCACACACATATATACATGACTATAGTCAATCACATGTATATGCATACATTGACACATGCATGCATTCATGCATGTATACCTCAAAGGTGATCTAGGCCAAGCCATTTCTCCATTTTTACAAATGGAGAAACTGAGGCCAAGAGAGAAAATGATTTGCCCATGATCTCATCTAGAGTTAGTAGACAACAGGGACAAGAACATAGGTCTTCTGAAGCATAGTTTCAGTGTCACCCAACCATATTGCCTAGTGTAAGATGGAGACTCATCTTTAATATAGTACTTTTATAATGAAAATGTGCTAAAATTAAATTTTTGGTGATTTTTTTTTGTTTTTGCATATAATTCATTTTAAAATATCAACTTCCTCCAACCATAGAGAGCATAAGAGCTTTTCAATTTCATATAACTGAATTGATTTCTCTTATTAAGTTATTTTAAAATAATTTTCCTTTATAGTTACATCTTGTAGCACCAACACCATATTCACAGCACCTATAGCAGCCATGAATATGCCTGCCCAATTCTGAATCACGAAATACAACAGACTCTTCACATGGAAGACAGAACCAAAACATTTATTCAGACACCGGAAAGCCAAATCTCAACACCAGAAAGCCAAATTCATCATAGTAACAAAGAGGTCTATATACAGTAACAATGCAGAGGGCAACACCATCCCTAAGCCTTCCCTCTGCTAGACTTCCCACAAACCAGCTCCCTTAAACAAATCACAAACAAGCTCTCTCACTCACACTAGCCAGCTGCCTGCTTTTCTCACTCTCCCTCAGTTCTGACTGCTCTGACCAAATTTCCTCTCAGCTTTTCTCCAACTCTGCCTCTTCCTGTTCCACCAATCCTGTACCACCTATTCAGCAAGCTCCTCCCACCACAGACTCATGTGATTCAGCCTTCCATGTGATCCAGGTAGGTCACATGGACCTATTAATGAATGGGAAAGATCTTCCCATTTAAATTACCATTACACATTTTTCTATTGAAATGTCATTGTAAACTTAAAAGTAAAACAGATCTTTTGACTGCTTTGCCTGGTGTGTCTCTTTTACTAGAATTAACAGAAAATTAAAGTCAGAAGGTAGAACTTGGTTCACTATTTGAAAGCAATAATTTCAACCACTTGGGCCCTGATGGCCCTAAGATGGGTGCTATTACTCAAAAAAATATGTCTTAATTATTTCTTAAGTTTTATTTCCTGCAGTGTGTTTGATCACTAGTATGCGGTCTTGAAATTTCAAGTTTATTTGCTCGTTTCCTCTGTGTGTGTATGTGTGTGTGTGTGTGTGTGTGTGTGTGTGTGTGTGATTTTACTCAGAAAAGGTAAGTACTATATAGTACTGGGGATGAAAGACAAAGTGCACCATCTGGATCAGCTAGAGACCATATAGGATCTCTAGCTCCCCTATAGAAACTTTATAGAGAAGACTGATAGGTTTAGCCTGGGGCAGAAGCTGCTAGCTTGTCCCCACTCTCAACTTCCCTCTCTTTCCATGGTGATCTGAGGCAAAGGGAGCCATGACAAACCCTGTCTTTGACCTTGCTGCCATATCATTGTGGGTGAGTGGGAAAACATTAAATGGGGGATGAGGAGGAAAAAAGTTAAAACAGGAGGTAGTCTAAAAGGAATGAGGTTTGAGAGGGACTGGTTGGTTACACTGACACATGGTTAGCTCCCTGCTATTCTAGTACAGATTGCTTGGCCTGACTGCCCTTTCTTATTTTCAGTTTGTTAGATGTGGGCATTCTGCAGACACCCTGGTACAACCCCAGTGTGGGATATTCAGCTTCCATTTGCTTTCCTTCCAACAGAAATTTTCTGTCTTTTGTCCCTAGGAAAGGTTGCACTTGCTTTGGCCAGCTAGCACAGTTTAACACTTACACATATAGATTTGGAAGAAGAAGCATTTCTCTTTCCCCCTCAGAGTCTGGGAATTCTTGGAGAATAGCAGATCTCATAACCAGAAACACTTTTCCCCCTTAATTTTATTTCTTTTAAATTTTGAACTTAACCACAAAAAAGAGTATTTCAGTATGCAGCAGAACACAAAAAGAGGATTGTATTTGAAACTGAATTTCCATTTCACACTTCTGGTTTGATTAGAGTACATAAAAATTCCATATATTACTTTCAGAACTGTCCTGTTTCAGTGGTCTTTCTTTTGGGGCACCAGTATTGCTAATCCTTGGGGCCAGCTAGGTGGCATAGGGAGCAGAGTACTATTCCCCTTCCAACTGAAAAATATGGAAGCAAAAACAAATGATCCTAGTTGAGCAATATTACTCCAAGTGGTGGTCACATCCAAAAATGTGTCTCTGCACCTTGAGACTATCTGCTCTCTGTTAGGGTAGCAATCATTCAATCAATCAGCATTTATTGAGCAAAACAGTAGATGGGCCAGGTAGTGTGCTAAGCACTGGGGATACAAAGGGAATAAAAGAGTCCCTGCCCTCAGGGACTTATAGTCTAACATGATGACATAGAGATCCTCTGGAGATCAATGATATTGACCAGGCTTGGCCCTTGCTATGAAAAAATGCCCCTCCCTTCACTCTTTTACCGAGTGGAGAGACTGTGTATGGAACCCCCATGGGGCTAGTTTGGCTGAATTGCTAGTCTGAAGCAAGATTTGAAGTCAGGTCCCTCTGATCTCAAGCCCTGACCTCTCTCTGTTCTAGCTGTTCCATTGCTTCTCCTCTTTTGTCTCCTTTATGAGAATGTACACTCCTTAAGGTCAGGATTATTTTGGCTATTTCTTTTTGTCCCAAATGTCACAGTGCTTGGCACTTAATAAATAGTTAGTAATTGCTATTCTCTTTGCTCCTATATGACCTTCAAGTTGTTTCTCATATTATAGGTTCACCTGTAGGATCTTGATCTGATCAACATAATATAGTGATAAGGAAAGAGGATTTGTATTGAGGAAACCTATATTTAATTTCCTGTTTTTTTAATATGCTTGTGACTATCACCAAGTTTTTCTTTTATTCTCAGCCTGTTTCTTCATCTGTTATATGATGGGTCACAGAATTTAGAACTAGGGATTAAAGGTGATTTAGTCCAAGCCTCTATTTTTCATAGTTTCATATTTTCAGTTAACTAAAACTGCATCTCAGAGAGAGGAAATGACTTGCCTAAGGTGACACATTAAGTAGCAGATCTGAGTTTCAATGCTGGATCCCACCTTCAAAGCCAATACTTTTCCCATCATGTCACACTTGCCCTTACAGTAGAATTGAGCTAGATGACTTCTAAAATCTCTTCCAAATTTAAATGCCTACAATCCTATGAGCTCAGGCCTAGCAGTCAGCAGAATTAAATTAGAATCCAGTGCCATTAATTCATTATGGGACTCTGGGCTAGTCACTTCCTTTCTCTGCATTTTCTTCTATAAAAAAGGGGATTATTACAAATGGCCCTACTGATATTCTGTAATTTTATGTATCTATTGCATGTTCTTAAAGTCTCCGAATGATTCTACTGCCCTGTTGTCTACATTCAGGGCAACTGTTTTACATTCTGTGCCTGAAGGTACACACTACTATCCTCACACTGAGAGCCTGCTGGGCCATTTGTCCTGGTTTATCCAATACCCACATGACTGGGAACCAACCCAAATGAACTCTACCTGCCAGTGACATAGGATAGGTTTGGACAGTGTTTTGGGGAGGCATATTGTACATCTGAGCAAACGGGGCAGCTATGTGTGAGGGAAGGGAGGAAGCTTGTCAGTGCAGGCTGCAGATGGATCAAGCAGAACTTTTTAAGTGCTAGGAGTGACAATGACCTTGGTTTTGCTGAGAGAATAACATTAAGAGGTACATTAATTTTTTCAAGACAGTTTCAGGCTTTCACCTCTGGGAGAGAGTGTGTACTCAGTGGATCCTAATGGCCCAAATGAATTAAAGAATTTCTATAGAGGGAAACATTTGTTCCTCTCTCATTAGACATGGAAATAAAAAAAAAATCACTTAAAATATTCCTGCTTGTTCATGATATGATAATTCTTGTTTATTTGTTTCAGTCATGTCTGACTCTCTTTGACCTTATTTGGGATTTTCTTGGCAAAGATACAAGGGTGGTTTTCCATTTTCTTCTCTAGCTCATTTTATAGATATGGAAACTGAGGCAAATAGGGTTAAGTGACTTGCCCAGGGTCACACAACTAGTAAGTGTCTGAGGCCATGTTTGAACTTAGGAAGATGAGTCTTCCTGGTTCCAAGTCCAGTCCTTTATCCACTGTGCCACATAGTTGTCTGATAGTACAGTACAGACAAGTCAAGACTTTGGCCTTCCAGGTAATTTAAAATGTCGTCTCAGGCCCACAATGCAATAGTCATTCCTATATTAATCAAGGCTTCTTGAGCTTCTGGAAGCTCTGGTTTAACCAGGGTCAGAATTTCCTTATCTGGTTTTTCCAGTCTTTGTTCCTTTTTATTTTCACCCGTGGACTCCAAAAACATGTGTTCCAGTTCTGAAAGACTTCTGATGAAAAATGCTATACACCTCCAGAGAAAGAACTGATGGAATCAACATGCAGATTGAAGCATACTGTTTTTTTAACTTTATTTTCTTGTTTTTGTGTGTGTGTGTGTTTTCTTTCACATAACTAATATTGAAATATGTTTCGCGTGACTGCACATCTATAACCTTTATCAAATTGCTTGCCTTTGCAATGAGAAGGGAGGAGAAAGGCGGTGGGAGAGAATTTGGAATTCAAAATTGCAAATAATGAAGGATCAAAATTGTTTTTTGCATTTAATTGGGGAAAAGTAAAATATTAAAATAAAAGAAAAACACATTTTCATTGGCATGAGGGGAAAGAGGAAATCACCTCAACTAGACTTCTAGATCACTTGTTAGGGCTAGATTTTCATACATGGTAGCTGACCATTTGGTGTGGTTTGGTGACGAAGGACCCATGTAGGTCTTATGAAATTTCCCCTTATCCCACTCACTCCTTTGGGTCAAGGCATTGAAGATTTGTGTTAAAATGCAAATTTATTATTGTGACAAGGCAGTTAACAACATAGTCATTATGGACAATACTGGAAGTTTTCAAGGGGACTTGAGTTCTAGTTTATAATGGCCAAAGGTCAAGTATGACTTGGCAAATTATCTCCCTTGTCTGAACCTCAGTTTCCTCTTTTGTAAAATGGGGAAAAGAATATCTACCCTTCCTACCTCACTTGGCTATTGTAGGGTACAAATAATATAATGAATGGAAAAGTGTTTGCTAAACTCTGTAGGAACATACAAATATAAACTGGTGATATTATTTTAAATTATTCACACCTTAACATAGACTAGGTTTATCCACTTATGGAGAACAAGGTCTTGAGGAGATGGAATACTGCACAGCTATGTTTTAATGGGAGATGGAATAGCCTAGAAGTGTGGATTGTAGCCCTCAGAGGTCTCTCACAGGTACATATGGGCATTGGTTACTCCACGAGGTGCAGAAGGGAGCACATAAAAGGGAATTAAATAGCACTGAAACTAAAATTCCTTAACTACAAAATTTAACCTATGACCCACCTTGATGTTCACTTTAAAATTAACCTGTATTTAATAGTATCACACAAATAAAATTATGTGCATACAAAAGACTCTGTTCCTAATCATTGCTGCTCATGATCACATCACCCTTTTACTTCCCTCCCAGATTCCCTCTCCAAAAGCCACAGATCATTTTAGAAAGAATGCTGTGATGGACATATTGGATGAATAGTCCATTGAATTATACAGCTTCTTTTTTAATTGCCTTGGAAAAGCAGCTGAAAACTATTGTGTTGAGCATATTTAATAAAGAGAATACATTAATATATTTGCATTGGAATAAATCTAGTTTTACTGTTTAGTGTGAGGTTGTCATCCCTTTCCCCCCTCCACCCAGGCTGGCCACAAAAAGTAGCAGTCTGAGGTTGACATCAGTAATGCCTTTTAGAGTCTTTTGCTTCTTTCCACGCTCACCATCTGTGCAATCTCCTATGGGAAGCCCTTTTTGAGCCTGCTTCCTTGTTAGTTCTCCTACAGATTATACCTCTTAACATTTTTTCATTCCAATCAACAAATATTGTAAAAGTGTCCACTATGTGCCAGGTACTTGGTAAAGGGACTGGACTTGTGATTTTATTTGTATGGGGAATTGTGAGATAAGAAAATGCCATTTATCATTGGAAGTGGCAACTTTTCTGCACTTTACAGTCTTTGAGCATTGCCTAGAACATGGACAGAATAGTTGTTATGTTTGTCCTTCGTTGCCAAAGACCATGCCATCAGAGAAATGATGACATGACTTGCACTTGACTCTGTTTTGAGTGAGGGAGGGCTGTGCAGGGTCACCATCCTCACTTCTCCTTCAGAGCCATCTGAATCCAGTGACCTGATATTCCTCTTAGAGTCATACAGGTAATAAGTGGCAGAGGTGGGACTTGAACTCAGGTTTTCTTGGTTCCATGGCTATTTCTCTATCTGTTATGCTGCCTTATCTGTCACACTGCCAGATGCTGGGAATATAAAGATGAAAATGAAACAGTCCCTCTTCCCACCTCTACCCTCAGTAGAATGTAATCTTGACTTCAGGGCGAGGGCTCCTTGCCTTTAACTTCTTTGTGAGTAGTTCCAGACCCTAGTCCATGAACTTTGCACATTGTAAGTTCTTAATAAATTCTGGTTGATGTGTCAGCTAGGTGGTATAGTGGATAGAGCACTGGCTCTGGAGTCAGGAGGATCTGAGTTCAAATGTGACCTTAGATACTTACTAGCTGTGTGATCTTGGGCAAGTCACTTAATCCCAATGGCCTCCAAAAAAAAAAATTCTGGCTTGATTGCATTGGATGGATGCACTTCTTAGCACTTCAAAGTGAGTGAAATCCTCATTCTCGACATTTTATATGTCTTTCATATTGGCCTGGTGATGACAGCACATATGATCTTAAACTGAGGTTGTTGGTGAATGATAATTCTAGAGAAAAATGGAAACTGATTAGTAGTAGGGAAACTCTTGTAATGCTCCAATTCATACCTTATGACAAGATTTTGTTTGTGACTCATTCTGGAATTTTCTTGATTTCTCTCACCAGCTTAAACTCCTATGAATTGATCACTATTCAGGTCAAGACAGAAAACGATTATAAAAATAATAACTAACATTTATATAAAGCACTTACTATGTGGCAGACAATGTGCCAAATGATTTACAATTATTATCTTGTGATCCTCCCTGGGAGGTGGGTGCTGTGATCCTCATATATCCCCATCTACAAACAGTTGAGGAAACTGAAATAAACTAAGGTTAAGTGACTTGCCCTGGGTCACACAGCTAAGTAAGAGTCTGAGGTCAAATTTGAACATAGGTCTTCCTGAGCCCAGGCTTAGCACTCTATCATGTCACCTAGCTTACAACTTAATGTGACGTCTTGACACCATTGTTGCTTCTGACAACACCTGCAGCCAGTATCCAATGGAGCATCAGTGGCTTGCTCTGCAAAAGTGCCATGAAGTCCTTGTCTTCTCCAACAGTGCCTTTTTCACTGAGATCAGATACATATTTAATAGATGATTTATGCATCTGAAATGGGAGGGATGAGAAGATTAGAATCCTTGACTTGGCTCAGTAATTCTTAAAGAGTGGCAGAATTTTTCAGTGGCTCAGAACCACCATTACTCTTCCGAACATTCCAGCTGTCTTCCTCCCTCTTTGTTGGTTTGTCATGGGATTTGTGGGTGTTTGAGGTAAGGACAAATCTATATTGGTATAATTCCTTATATTTAAAGATTAATATTGATTCATTATTATAACAATCACTTTGAATGATTAGCAAGTTTGTTATGATAAAAACCTAATTTTTATTTTGCTTTGATTATTGACCAAAGAAATTCATTTACCCTGTGCCTGATTGACCCAGCATTCCTTAAAGACAGTGTGGATTCAATTGTAGTTGTTATCCGCCTTTAGATTAGAGTGCAAGGGCTTCTGTTTGCAAATAAATTGTGTTGATTATGCCAGTTTAGTAGAATGTAAGCTCCTTTAGGGCTGGGACTATTTCATTTTTGTTTCTGTATCCTTAGCACTTTGCATGGGGTCTTGTACTACATTTATGCATAACAAAAGCTTGTTGGATAAATGAATTAAACAAGCCTTGAAACAGTACCTGGCCTTTTCAGTGAGATCCATTCTCAGTCACTCAAGAGATTGGCTAAGCTGTTCACAGGAAAAACCAGGTGGAATATCCAGTTTGATTGGCAGCCCGCTGGTTAGTGTATCTTGGAAAGGCACTGACTGAACAGTCCCAGAACTGAAGAATGGAAAGTAGTGTATTTGGGAAATTCGTCAGCACCTTCAGTGGTGACTCTCCCTCCCTCCCTACCACAAAAGAAGGGAGGCTGACCATCTAGAAAGTGAGGGATAACAGATGGACAGCCCAAGTGTTACACTGGTATTCATTCACAAGATGAAAGGCATCTTCTAGAAATAGTTAAAAATAGCAATCTTTGGTGTCATCTATAAAAATGGCCTTCCCTTTGATGAATGTAATGGATTTTGAAAATATTCAGATTGCCAACCACTTGGAGTTTTGCAAGTTAGCTTTTGATGATCAGTGTATTCGTCCCTCCATCCAAATTCTGTATAGCTTCCTTGAATCTTTGCTCATCCTAGCCATGAAGAATGAATGGCTAACCCTTTCTTACTATCTGTATCATTCACTCATGTTTACTTCTAGTGTTCCTCCAACTGTTAGGTTAAGAGAACACGAATGTCTCTCTGCAGGAGACAAATACTCTGCTCCCCAAATGTATTTTCTCTGTGTGAGAAAGAAACCTTCTTAAACCTTTAGCTAAAAATGGTATCTGAAGGGTTTATACAGTTTCCTCTTAGAACTGGGCTGCGTTATTGCCCCGCCCTGAGAGCAAGCATTGCCAAGCTGCCTGTTGGTCTCTCATTCTTAGCAGGCTGGCTTCCCTTTCAGCAGGTATCATAACCTATTAGAGGGAGGCGAGGGCTGCCTTGTGTCTATTTTTAGCACAATGCAAGCCTCTAGAAGAAGAGAGTGACCTCTCTGAAGTCCCTTTTGTTAGCATATAGCCTGTATAAAAACCATACACAGCTCAGGGTTCTTTCTTAACTGTGTTACCCACATGGGCAAATAGACTGTCATCCAAAGCCCCACTCTGTCTGAGAACAGAAAATAATCAGAGCTGTGCTCTGTGAGGTGGGCAGATGGTTTCCCTTGAAGGAGACAGGAGAACATGGGGTGTTAGTTTTCCTTTGTGACTTTATTTCTAGTTTTGCCAGGGATACTCTGCTTTTAGGCAGGTCAATTCTTGGTGGCTTTTATTGCATTCAGTCTTTTCAGGTTTCTTGTGATGCCTTATTAAAAGCTTGGATGTTCTCATGTTTTTAGGAAGTATTTTTCTAAGTACTGTGAAACTTGCTATATACACTACAAATAATTTTTATAGCAGCAAGATTCCGGTCATATGCCATTTACATGGTATAGTGGGCTGTAGGAATGGGAAGGCCATTGTTTCATCCTTGTAGGCAAAGATCATCCTTTGTAGGCGAAGATCATGGACTCTTCAGCCTGTTAGTCATCTCATCATTGCTTAATTAACATTATATGGAGTAACTGCTCAAGAGATGTTGCTTGTCTCCATTCTTTGCATTATTTTAAAAATAATATTTTATTTTCCCCCAGTTACATGTTAAAACATTTTAAATAATATTTCTTTTAAGTTTTGAGTGCCAAATTCTATCCTTCCCTCCCTTCCTTACTCCCTCACTGAGACAGTAAACAGTTAGGTATTGGCTATTCATGAGCAATCATGTAAAAATTTTCCATATTAGTCATTTTGAACAAGAAGACTCGAATTAAAAAAAAGAAAAAAGGAAGGAAGGCAAGGAAGAAATGAAGGGAAAAAAGAAAAAAGCAAGAGAAAGTAAAACAGCTTACTTCAGCCTGTGTTCATTCACTATCCGTTCTTTCTCTGGAAGTGGACAGCCTTCCTCATCATGAATCCTTTGGGATTGTCTTGCATCGTTGTATTGGTGAGAATACCTAAGTCATCACTGTTCTTCATTTGACAACGTTGCTGCTACTGTGTACGTTGTTCTCCTGGTTCTGTTTACTTTACTCCGTATCAGCTCATGTAAGTCTTTCCAGGTTTTTCTGAAATCTGCCTGCTTGTCATTTCTTATAGTATGAAAATATTCCATCACAATCATATACCACAGCTTGTTCAGCCATTCCCTAATTGATAAATATCCCCTTGAAATTCTTTGCTTTATGAAAACAAGTGGACCACTTGTCTTGAATTGGTTGGATCCTTTCCTTCTCTGAGTCTGGCCCTTGGGATTAGACTACTTCCTGAGATCACTTGGACTTTAGAGACCTGGAGTATCTGAAGAAACTGATCTTTATTGTCATTTATGCTAATGGCATGCTTTTCTCTTTCTCTGAGTTCCCAAAGCATTGTATGTTTAACATGGCATTTATCATGTGCTATCTCATATTATAGTGGCCTTCTCGCTCCAAGTGGATGGCAATCTGAGAGGCAGTGAGATGTGGTGGAAAGACTACTGAAGGGAGGGGGTGCCTCAGTTTTCTCATTATTCAATCAGACAATCAACAAGCATTTATTAAGCTCCTGCTTTGTTTCAAGAACTATACTAGACATTGAGGATACGATGACAAAAATACAATGACAAAAAAAAAAGTATCTGACCTCAAGGAAATTATATTATTATGGTGGGAGACAGTATGTACGTAAGATAGAATTAGTCTGTTTAGAGGAGTGGTAGATCCTTTATATCTTCTGTTATTATTATTAACATTGATTATATTAGTAATAATAGCATTCATATAACATCTTAAGGTTTGCACAGCACTTTACACATATTATCTCATTTAATCCTTACAACAACCCTTTAAAGTAGGTCCCATGATTGTCTCCATTAACAGATAAAGAAACTGAGACTGGGAGTGGTTCGGTGACTTGCCCAAGGTCACACAACTATTATGTATCTGAGGCCACATTTAAACTCATGTCTTTGTGGCTCCATATCCCATACTCCCAGTGCAATTCATATTGGACAACCTAGCTGCCTAATTTCCATAGTTCCTTCTTGCTTTGGTATTCTATGTTCTATATTAATTCAGAATGACTAAAGAAACATTTACTAAATCCTGATTACATGCAGAACATTAGGAGAGATATAAAGTCCATTTTCCTTTTTTCATGGACTTTCTGTCCAAGGTCCTATATTCTGAACTTCCTTTTAAATTCTGCTACATTTTGTTTCTCTGATGATAATGGAGGGCAGAGATCAGATTATCTTATTTGTATCTCCCATAGTGTTTTATATATAGTAGATGTTGAAAAATGTGTTTTTTAATAAATTTATTACCCCATCTCAACTTCCTCTTCCAAATACGCAGATTATTCAGCGAGAATCTGATGGGATTGGTAATAGGTTTATAAAACTAAGATGGAAAACCATTTAGTTCAACCTCTTCATTTTACAGATGAGGAAACTGAGGCAGGAGATTGTGACTTTGGCCAAATGCTTATAGATTGTAAGCCGCTTATATGGAGGGGGTAGGTGTTAGGTAACTCCAAAGCCAGGGAACTCACTCTGTCTCTCTCTGTCTCTGTCTCTCATATGCTGCTATGCTGCTTCTACAACATTCTTGCTAATAAGGGAACTCATCTTTGGCAATATTAAAATGGCTATAGAACATGAAAATCTAGAGGTCTGTAAGGAAGTCCCTGATTCATCATGAGAGAAAAATGAATGGGAAGCCAGTTCCCTCTTGCCTTATTCACCTGGCTGACCTGACTCCCAGGTAATTGGAGCCAAAGAAACCTTCTCTTGTCTAAGCATAGATAAGGTGTCTGGTATAGGAGAGGGGAGACCTCCATCATTTAGGTTTTTCTAGAGGCATTAAGCAGTATGGCCTAAGTATTTGAAGACACTTCTAGCAACTTGGTATTAAATGGCTGCTGTTCAAGTTAGTTATTCTGTGACAATTCAATTTAACGATCATTTATTAGCCATCTACTCTACAAAAGCATTATACTGTGCAGCTGTCTTAGCCAAAGCCTTCAGTTTTCCCAGAAACCCCAGCAAACCTGTGAACATGGAAACAAAGGCAGTGATCTCCTTATTCCCCAGCTTTTGATACTTTGTTGTAGACATCAAATGGACATTTCCATATCTGGGTTGTCTTAATGAATACAGGTGGTTGAAGAGGTAATCAAACATTTCTGTATCTGAGAAGGGGAGGGGACCTTGGTCCCTTCCTGACCTTATTCAGTGGCCTACCCGTTGCAAATGACCCTGCAGTGAATCCAAAATAAAGAATTTCTGATGGTGGGTTTTTCTTTTCCTTCCCCCCACCAAGATCTAGGGATTTCCAGGAGTTGTCTGGGGCTGAAATTCTCTTTGCTGGTCTTTGTCAGTTGCATAGAGGTCTTTCAAGCTATCTTGTATTTGAATGTGCTTTTACTTATAGTACAATTGTCTTCAAGCAACTACCATGATAACATTTATACTACACCTAAAAAATAGTTTTACATCTCTGCTTATTACCATATCTTTACCGAGGGAGTTCCTGGATAAGCTATAACAGATGCTTTGGCAAGGTGAGGGTCCATGTAATTCAGTTCCCCTTTTCCCCTTCCCCCTCTCTATTGCTTTGCTTTTAAATTCCCAGGGAGGCTGTCAACTTTTTTTTATCTGTATTTTTCTCTGTTTTGCAGTTTGGGGCATATTTTACTTTTGACCCCTTAGCTAACCTTATCTACCCTTTGCAATGTTCATAATTTCTGACTCAGTGATGGACTTGTTGACAGGTTGATGATGAACCCTTTGGCATCTTTTGGGTGATGCAGGGAAAATGACTTTTCTCTTCTTTTTGAGCCTGTGGGCCTCACCCTGAGGTCATTTTCAGCAGGTTTAAACAATGGTGCTTTGCCAGTATTTTTCTTTTAAAAACAAAAACAACCAAATTCAAGACTTTTTTCATGTTCCCTTTGGGGACCAAGATGTTTTCATCTGGTCCCATAATGAGGAAGAGAAAAGCTGTTATTTCCAGTAGAAGGTAGGGGCAGTATTAGATAAGGGGTATGTCAGTTATTTCTCACTGAATATTTTTGTGATAAATTGAATTGAATTTTAGTGGTTTGTAGCAGATAGGGTTGCTGTTAGCAGGTACCATATTCCTTTCTGGTCAGTTCTTTACTTGAAATTTGATATTTCTGACTCATTGCAGAATGTCAAACTCTTTAAATTCTTCTCTGAGCATCTAATATTCATCATATCCGATAACTTTAGTAACTAGAAGCTGCGGGGCAGATGAGAGTGGAGAAATGGTGGTGAAGCCTTTACAGATGTTGGCTTTATTCATATATTGACACAACTGTCTACTCCTTTCTGCTAAAGAAGAAAAAAAAACTTAGGGGGATATGATAGTTATCTTGACTTCAAAGGACAGGACTGGGAACAATGAATAAATGCTGTAGAAAAGCAAATTTAGGCTTGATTTAAGGAAAAACCTCCTAATGATTCAAGAACACAAAAATAGAATGGGTAACCTTGAGGGATGGTGGGTTCCTCCTCACTGGATGTCTTCAAGCAAAGCCCACTTGTGTGGGATATTGTAGAAGGGATTCTTCTTTAGGAATGGATTGGATCCATAGAATCACAAGTGCTGAATGTGAATTCTAATTGCCATTTGTTAAGCTTTGTGGTCTCGGGTAAATCATTTCACCTGTCTAAGCCTGGGTTGTTTCTTCGCTCTGTCAAATGATCCTATGATATCTCTCATCTCTTCTCATCAGGTGGTTTGTGACTCCTTCCTCCAATAGGGCAGGTGCTGATGATCTATCAAGGGAAGGGGAGGGGACCTAAAGTCAGACAGAGGAGGTAGGCAGAAATAAACTAAGTGTCTGGTGGGACAAAAGGGTTATGGGTACCTATGCTGACATAGGTATTAGTTTACCTAGTGTCCAGATTGCCTAAGTGGACTGAAGTATACCTCTGATATATTAAAATGATAATTCCAAGACCCCGATCATTTTTAGAAGAAATTTCAGTGTAGCTAAAATGCAAATGACTGTATCAGCAAAGAACATTATCTTTCATTTGGTCCTTGTATAAATTCACTAGTGACTGTAGCATTATAGTTAAATGGCAAGAAAAAATGCAGGCGACAGACTTAGGTTGCAGACCATCTTGGCAGCACATTTTCTAATGAGTAAGGACCACTGAGGGGAGTGGCTGCTTTTCAAAGAGAGCTTTTGTCTTGAATAAAAGATTTCCACTTAGTGTCCTGGTTTTTTCCTCTTTGACCTGCTTTCAGTCATAATATGCAAGGCTTATTCCTCACCTCTTGACATCTGATGCCTGTTAGAGTCTTATTAGCATTTGTTCACACTGATGTTCGCTGCATTTTAAACTGGGGAAAAATGTGATGAAGAGGTGGAAAATCAATGGACACGGTTCATGTATGGCTGACTATCAGATCCTTGCATGGTGGGCAACTCCACTTTAAATAACATCTACTGTGCCCTCTAATTCTTCTCATGTCAAAGAGGAAAGAAAATTCAATTCTGAGTCTAAAGGGCAGGACAGTCAGGAGAGGGAGAGGGAGCAGACAGGTAGCCCATTGGTGCTACACTGTGTAATACAAAGGGGTGTCATCATCTAGATATCATATGATTATGGATTTAGAGCTAGGTGGAACCTCAGAGTTCATCTGGACTGGAGGTGTCAAATTCACAGCTGTAAAACTGAATCAGATTAAAATGAAACTGGAAAATGTTAACAAAATAAAGAAAAATACAAGAGATGCTGTTACTTACTAGTTTTCTAAGTAAATATGCAGCCTTCAGGGTTCCATTAGTGTTTGAGTTTGACACTACTGATCTAGACCAACTCTCATTTTGCAGGTCAAGAAACTGAGGCAAGAGAGTTACTTGCTCAAGGTCATGCAGGTAGCAAATAACAGTGTAGACATCCAAATCCACACTTCTTCAGTACTTTCTGTCCTTCTGATTGGAGGGTGAAGCCATAAACTCCTCCATTTAAAGAGAGAGAATAGGACTGACATCTCAAATATCTCATTTTCTTCCTGGCTTTTTCCTACCTCCTCTTTTGGGTCTTCTTTGCCTTCTTCACCATGCCCCTACTCTGTGTCTCTCTCCCTCACCTTTTCAACCACCTTTGGTGTGATGTCTTCTCCCATTAGGTTACAAGGTCCTTGAAGACAAGAACTGTTCTTTTTTCATATTTGTATCCCTAGTGCTTAGCACAATACCTGGCACTAGTGTATTTATTGATACATTAAAGTTTACAAAGCATTTTATAGATATAATTTGATTTAAGCCACATGACAATCATTTGCAAATATTATCATCCCTACTTTGTTTGTTTTTTTAATGTATAATTTATTTATTTTCCAGTTCTTAACATTCGCTTCCACAAGAATTTGAATTCAAGATTTTCTCCCCATCTCTCCCTACCCCTCACCCCAGGACAGCATGCACCCCATCCACCCTTTCTTCCAATCTATCCTCCCTTCTATTACCCACCCTTCTTCCATCCTCCCCCTCTATTTTCCTGTAAGGCAAAGTAGGTTTGTATACTCCACTTTATGAGAAACCAAGAAATTACAGTTCCTCCAAGTTGGCACAATCAAGGGAGAGGAGTTTACTCTTCTCTTGGCCTGCTTTCTGTTCTGGGAGCAACCACAAGCATTCATATCTGCCCAGGATCTGCAAGTAGGATTCCCTCTCCACAGTCACCATGAGCTCTACCATGCCAGTGCTCTGCTCTCAGTCTGGTGCAATAGACCTTTTCTGTTGGCCTTCCAGGCTGTTTTGGGCTGGAAGTCTCTTTCACTTTGTCATTTTGTGGCTTTTGCTGTTCTAGAATTTGTTTAGAGTCATTTTTTACAGGTATTTTATGGGCTACGGGGGTGGGGGGGGGTAGAACTTCTACAGGTCTGTTCTTCTATGCTGCCATCTTGGCTCCGCCCTCTATTTTATGTTTTAAAATACATTTTAGTGATATCTATTGTTTTCCCATCAGTGTCATCCTCCATCCCCCTCACCTCCAACTGACCCCACCTTTGGTAAAGAAAAACAATTAGGCAAAAACATCTGATACTGAATCATTGTTTAACACTATACAATAGTCTGCCCTAGAACATTCTCACTTCATTCTCACTTCTCTGAATGAATGAATTACAAATGAAAAGGCATTTAAAAGCACTTGCTGGCAATTCAAAGGTTAAAAAAGGTAGCCCTGCCTTCAAGGAACTTACAGTCTTTTTTAAAAAATTAATTTATTTAATTTTAGTTTTCAACATTCACTTCCATAAGTTTTTGAGTTTTTAATTTTCTCCCCCTCTCTTCTGTCCCCCCTCCCAAAGATGGCATGGAATCTGATAAAGGATCTACATATACATTCTTATTAAACATATTTTCACATTAGTCATGTTGTAAAGAAGAATTAGAATGAATGGGAGAAACCATGAAAAGAAAAGAAACAAAACAAACAACGAGAGAGTGCAAACAGTATGCCTTGATCTGCATTCAGACTCCAAAGTTCTTTCTCTGGATGTGGACAGCATTTTCTATCATGAGTCTTTTAGAGTTGTCTTAGATCCTCGCATTGCTGAGAAGAACTAAGAAGGAGATTACATTCTAATAGGACAAGACAATATATGCAGAGGAGAGATGACCAGGCAGGAGGAGATATGCTTCATTATCTCTTCTTCATGACCTTCATTGTTTCTGCTCCCTCCCCCATTGCTTTTTATTCATAGAAAAACCCTGGGCTTGGAGTGGGCTTGGCTATCTGCAGGTCAGTGGTGGATACACAGAAATCTTCTACGCAGTGACCCAGTAGATTTTAAATCATTCAACGCAAGTAAAACTCCAAAGAGGTATAGCTTTAGGCAGTGATGTATACAGAAAAGGGTTAAAACCCTTTGGGAGAGCTGGGCTGTTTTATGGCACCATATCCAGGTCATTTTGACTCAGCCAAAGAAACAAAGCAACCTGCTCTTTGAACAGCAGGCCTGCAAAGAGCCCTGCTGCTCTGGGCAAAACAACACTAGGCACTTTTAATAATATGCAGCCATGTAAATAAAAGAGGAGATTTTATCCTCTCTCACTAATGTAATATACCTTTCAAAGTATAGTTATGTCTTGAAATGCCTTATGCTCAGGAATGGTTTTGAGAGGAGATAATTAAGTGGGCATGGATGAGGTCATATAAAGGCATGAAAATGAGCCTGCTGGAATAGAGGACAGCAGGGGAGAAGACTCCAAGAGAGACTCCCAGGGAGGCTTAGGAAAATGGTACACAATGAGATAGAAGCCTCAGTGATTACAACCCTGGCTCACACGAGCATGACAACTTACACCTTACAGTTCTTTCCACTGTGTCATCTTCTCCTCTAACCTGTGCCTCCTGCTGACTTCTCGATTCCTCTGCCTTCACCTCTCAGGTGAACTTCCATCAATCTACTCTTTATGTATCTTGTATGTACCTAGTAACTTACACATCGTCTTCCCCATTAGCATATGAGCTCCTTGGGGGCAATGGACATGATTTTGCTTTCCTTGTATCCCCAGAATTTAGCACAGTGCTAAATACAGCACACAGTAAGCCTTAATACATACTTAACACATGATTCTGTAGGTGGCACAATTGTGCCCCCAGACTTCAATTTATTTATTTTTGCATACTCACAGAAACTAATCACTTGCCAAGTCCTGTCATTTTTACTTCCATAGTAACCTAGGCATTTGGCCTTTCCTCCTCTATACCACAACAACTGTATTAATTCAGGCCCTCAAAATCACCTCTCACTAGCCTTACTGAAACAGTTTCATAACTGGATTCCTCATCTCCACTTTATCACTTCTCCCACTCATCCTTCACGTAGTTGTCCAAGTAACTGTTTTCATGTTAGGGTTCTTGACCCTCCTTAAGATAAATGGTTTCCCACTGCCAAGCAAATAAATCCTGATCCCAGTATTGAAAACCCTCCACACTATGGCTCTAACACACCAATTCAGTTGTTTTTTATATTCCTTTTTTTTTCATTATTCTCTTTCATGTACTCTCTGTTTCATCCAAACTGGACTATCTTCCATCCCTTAACCTTTTTCTGTCACTTTTTCATAGCTTTGTATCAACTTCTGCTTATGCTATTTTAGTCATGAACCCAACTCACTAGCGGTCTGTTTCATCAAATGGTGAGGCAGCTAGGTGGTACAGTGGATAGCTTGATGGCCTTGGAATCAGGTGGGCTTGAGTTCAAAAGTGGCTTCAGATACTTGTTAGTTGGGTGACCCTGATTAATCACTTTATCTCTGATTGCCCAAGTTTCCTCAGTTGCAAAATGGGGATAACGATAGAACCAGGGTTGTTCTGAGTCTCAAATGAGAGAATATTTGTAAAACACTTAGCACAGTGGTTGGCACCTAGTAGGCTTTTTATAAATGCTTATTTCCTTCCTTTCTTCCCTCCTTCCATATGTTAATGTCTTTCTTTTAAGGTCCAATTCATATGCCACTACATCCATGAAGAATACCACTTGGTGCCTCCCCACTTCCATTTTCTCTTATGCTACCACTGTCACTTCATCACAGGTAAAAATGAGCTCTTTCCTCATATTTCTCTATCAAAACCTCTCCTTTGCACTTGTTATACCCCTACCCGATATATGTTCTTTCCTCCTTTCCCTCCCTCCCTATTAAATTGTGAGCTTCTTGAAAGTAGGGCTTAGGTGCTGTTAGCTTAATTTCTCCAGTTGCTAGAACAGTTGGTAGTCATACCAACTGTGTGGAGGTAGGCAAAGCAGGTATTATGATCTCTAGTTTACAAATGAAATAACTGAGACTCGGGGATGTATTTTGCAGTGGTCCTCATATCTACTCAGTGGGTCTCAAACACTGGTTTTCTGATTCCCAGTTTAGCTAGTGCTCATGAGAGGTCCATATTTCACAGTGTTGGTTTGTGGATGAAAAGAGTTTGAAAATAAATGATACAAAGAATGTTGAAGGGTTTGTAAGGAATGAAACAAAACCTGGCTATCTTTAGGAGGAATAGGACTGTGTTTTTCTTTTTTTCAAACTGTAGCTCAGGGAAAAAAAGAAAATGTGTCTTATCTAGTTATATCCCTACAGGGACTCAAAGAATCCTAGTTTAATTGACTTGACTTTCCTTGCACCCCATAGGGTCATTGGGCAATAGATTTAGAGTTAGATGGGACTGAAAAACCATTAGTCTCACCTCTTCACTGTATTAAAGGACTAAGGTCCAGAGAAGTTAATGACTTTCCCAAGGTTCCATGTAGTAAGTGTCAGAGTTGGGATTAGGCACAAGGCCTCTGACAAGTTTGTGCTTCTCTGAGGTAAGGCTCATACTTTGCACAATACTCAGAAAGTTGGAATGTTTTATGAATGATGATTCAGATATGAAGCTTTCTAATCACTAGTAAGTGAGCTGCTGCATAAAAAGTCTGATTGGACGCTACTCTGTACCATATCTTCACCTCTGGCTTTTGCTATAAGGTGATGCTTAGTCACCACTCATGCTTCTGGCATAAGGGAACATAGTAGGCACCATATTTTTGACATGGAAAGCTTTAATAGGGAAAACCTCTGTATACCTATGATTTAGAGAAAAGTACTTGTCATAAAACAGAAATTAGTTTATTCATATAAAGAAACCCACTTTCTGTTTCTCCTATGTGACACTTCTCCCATCTCTGTGCTTTTGTATTGGCCATCCCACATACCTGGAAAACCCTCCCTCTCTATCTTTTGCCTCAGAGTATCTTTCTTCCTTTAAAATATAACTCAAGTAACAACTTCTGAATGGTCACTCCTTATCGCCTCTCCTTCCCCCAACGAGTGCAAATCTTTTCCCTTGAAAACTGCTTGTATTTAATGACTTTGTATATATTTGTATTTATTCACTTCATATTTGTGGTGTATATATTGACATATGTACTTGTGTCCTACATTAGAATGGTACACCCTTATGAGTAGATATTCAATTTTTGTACTTGTATTACCAGAATCTGACACGTAGTTATCCCTCAATCAATACTTGTTGATTGGTTAATAAACCAAAATATATCAATGATTGCAAAGAAAAAAAACAAACTCAAAATATGTAGTATGTATTTTTAAATTGACTGAAGTAACTTTTTTTTGGTCCTTTATGTTCTAGCCCATCCTCAGCTCTTGGAATGTTGATTATAGACCATATTCACACTGCTTTGTTACTAAGGCATTGAAAGCTACTGTGATATATCTCACTCTCTTACCTTTGCCTGGTGAGATTGTCTTGATCCTAAGATAATCACTTTCTCTTCATTCTTTGTTCGGTGCTGTATTCTGGAAGAGTAACTCTTCTCCTCTGAAAATAATTTCTTCAATCTTATTTCCTGGAGCACCGTGTTTTTCCTCTCCATATCTTGTCTGTCTTTTATAGTGGAAGCCCGTGATGTCTTATTGTGTCTGCCTACGCCTGATCATTCTTACTTCTGCACTTTGTATAAGTTGGCAAACTCCCTCTTTAAAGGAGAGACGGTACATTTGGAAATGCAACCAATGTGTATTGAACAAAGTTAACACATTGAATACAACAATTATAAATTAAATAGAAACAGATATCTTCTGATAAGGAACACTCTAGCTTTGACCTTCCACTTTACCTCTCCCTATTTATCATAGTGTCATTAGCTGAAATTCCATTTCAGAAATAGCTAAAATGTCTTACTCCTTTTTTTTCACACAATCAAAGAGTGTTAGATGTGGAAGAGATCTTTACTTTTTATAAATATAATTTATAAATTTGTATTTTATATAAAGTTAGCACTTAATGTAAAGTACTAACATTTATATAGCATTTTGGAGTTTACAAGATGCTTTACATAGTACCTGGCACACAACAAATGCTTAAGATATGTTTTTACCGATCGTTATCTCATTTGGTCCTCTCAGTGATTCTGAGGTAGAGATTATCTTTTTTTCAGAATCACGGAGTTGGAAGACACTCATAAGCCCCCTTTGCATCCCACATCCAACATATATCTGTCCCTGAAAAAAAGGATCCTTTCTACAGCATGACTGACAAATGGACATCTGGCCTTTGTTTAAAGACCACAAATGGAGGGGAACCCATTCATTACCTTCCAAGACAGTTAATTATACTTTTGGGTAGCTTCTAGTTCTTAGAAAAAGTTTTCCTTATGTTGAACCTAGCTTTTTTTCTTTGATATTTTGATTGATTATTTTTAGTTTTCCCCTCAATTCTAGACCAATCTGATTTTTTCACATGCAAACTGGGGCCCAGGCTGGGGATTTGTCTATAGTACCGTAGGCCCGTTGCGTTGATGAAACTGGGTCTTCTGAATCCACGGGGATTATTCCTTCTACACATCGTGCAGCCTATCTTCTGTCCCTCTACTCAGTTGGGCCCAGCCTTTTCAGAGATCTTTACATCTCATTGTACCTGGTTTAACTCTTGATTGTTGCTATCTCTTGAAGAATTGAGATTTTCAAGGAGTCTTTGGAGCTTAGTGAGATCATGAACTGAATTGGTGGAGAAGGGAGTTATACAGACTTGTGTGGGTTTCTGAGATGGCATCCTGGGAAAGTTTACTTATCTTGGGCCTTCTCTTTTGACCTATCCAGAGGTAGTGCAGTGGATAGAGCACCAGTGCAGGAGTCAGGAGGACCTGAGTTCAAATCTCACCTCAGACACTTGACGCTCACTAGCTGTGTGACCTTGGGCAAGTCACTTAACCCCAATTGCCTCATCTCCAGTCATCCTGATGAGTATCTGGTCACTGGATTCAGATGGCTCTGGAGGAGAAGGGAGGCTGGTGACCTGCACAGCCCTCCCTCACTCAAAGCAAAGTCAAATGCAAGTCATGCCATTGCTTCTCTGATGACATGGTCTTCTTCAACAACGAAGGATGAACACACACATCCAGATATGGGCTAGAGAGCCAGGTTGGTGTAAAAAGGCTTGTTTGCTAACTGTGAAGCAGTTTCTTTTCTGAGTACTGTCCAAAGCTGATGTTTAAGGCATTGTACTTTTGTGGGATTTTGGCACAAGTGGTGCTACAGAATATTTAATAAAGTCAACCAGAATGTGTGTTTGAAAACTATATGGATGGAGTTAGGAAAGCATGATTTGATTGCATGAGTAATACTTATAATGCAAGCTAAGAATGCAATAATACTGTCTGTGGCAACATGCTGAGTTCAAAAGAGACTCCTTAGAGTGAGAAACAGAAACTTCTGTTCATCTTAGTGGAAGTTTTTCATTAAACAAATGATTCATGTTAGAGGAATTGTATGATTAATATGAATTAGGACAAAATTATTCCAGCAGACAAACGTCTGTAGGACAAGTGGATTAGCAGGCAGTCTGCTCTGTAGCTGGGGATCTAGGAGTCTCTTAAGCTAACACATGGAGAAGGTTTACCTGATGTTGCTGCCCCTGCTGGTCATGGGACTTTCAGCACCCTTTACCTACAGAGAAAAAACTTGCTTTCTGTGACAAGAAATGGCTCAACCTCATTTCTCTCATAATGTACTCTAGGGTTCAAAGAAGTAGCATGGAATAAAAATTAGAAACCCAGACTTGGAGTTAGAAAAACCTGACTTTGAATCCTGCCGCATGTATTAACTAGCTCTGAGACGCTCAATAAGTCATATAACTTCCTAGCCTCCATCTCCCTATCTAAGGAATGGAAATAGTAATGACTCCCACAAAATATGGTTATTGAGAGGACAGATAGACACAGACAGATAAATACATAGATAGATATTAGAGAAGACAAATAGACAGAAAAAGCACTGATGTGCCAAGCATTGTGCTGTGCACAGGGGATGCAAATATAAGTGAGACAGATAATCCCTACCCTCAGATAGCTTAATTCTGACTAGGGCAAACAACACCCAGAGAGGAGCTGAGAAAAGTTGTGTGTGCTGGGGGAAAGAGATAGCATGGTGTGGTGATGGCCAGTGAGTGGTACTGAAGTCTGGTTCTGTGGAAGATAAAGGAAAAATGTCACTTATCAAACATTGACAGAGTCCATAGTGTCAGAGATAGTGTATTTAAACCACCATGCAACCACCATTCTACATAAATGTGAGCTATTTTCTGTTATTATTTGTTATTAATAAAATCAGAATGATATTACTTAACTCTCAAGCATAATAAGCCTCAGTAATGAAACATCACCATGTGTTTTATTATGTTAGCCCTTGAAGACTAGATGAGAGCTGATTGAGGAAAAATAGAAAATAATGAAAATTTAATTGGAAAATGTCATGAGCTCAGTGAGGAAACACATGTTCCCATTTTGGCTTTTTCTTATATTCAAACAAGGAAGGAGGGATGAGGCCCCTGGGCCAAAGAGTAGGTTTCAGAATCTGCCTCTAATGCGTCGCCCCACTTCTCTGAAACTCAGTTTCCTTCTCCGAAAAATGGGAATAATAATCCTACTAGTCCTTAATCACATAGATTATTGTGGGGATGGAATGGGATAATATATGTGAAACACAATGGAAAACCTGAACAGTCCGTTCATCAAGGCCAGCTTTTGTTTTTGTTGCTATTCTTATTACTTAGTTTCTGTTATTATTTAAAGATGATTAAGCCCTGGTCCTGTACCTAGGGGTTATGAACTCTGTTGGGAAGATAAATGGCAGCAGAGATAACAATTTGATGACAATATCACTAACACAGTAATTCAGCATTTATTATGGGCTAGGCATTGGGCAATGTGCTTGGGTACAGAGAAGGGTAAACAGTCTCTGCTCAAGAAGTTTATATTTTAATAGGGAGATAATATGTAAATAGGTTACATACAAGACTTACGGTAGATGGAAGGTAATCTGACAGAGGAAGGCACTAGCAGTGATGAGGAGGATTATGGAAGGTCTCCTATAAAAGATGAGATTTGAGTGTACTCTTGAAGTCATCTATAGGAACTAAGAGGAAGAGATGAAGGGGAAGAATATACCACAGCAGGAGACAGTAAAAAGGCAGAGATAGGAGAAGGAGTGTCACATTGAGGAAAATCAGGTAGGACTTTATGACTTCTCTTACCTTACAATATTCTGTTCAGAACTTCTCTACATTTTCTCCCTTCCTTATTTGAGCTGTGACTCATTCATGATCTTTAAAAAAATATGTTATTTTTCTCCAATTACATGTAAAAACAATTTTTAACATTTCTTTTTTAAAAAAAAAATTTTCCCTCCTCTCCCCTTTCCTGAAAATGGTAAACAATCTATTATACGTTATTCTTGTGTGATCATGTAAAAATTTCCATGTTAGTCATTTTGTGCAAGAAAACTCAAAAATAAGAAAAAATGTGAAAAATAGTATGCTTTAGTCTGTATACAGATGACATCAGTTTTTTCTTGGGAGGCAGATAGCATTTTCCATCATGAGTCCTTTGAGATTATCTTGGATCATTGCATTGCTGAGAACAGTTAAATCATTCATGGCTGTTCATTGTACAATATTGCTGTTACTGTGTACAGTGTTCTCCTGGTTCTGCTTACTTCGTATTGTAGTTCATGTAAATATTTCCAGGTTTTTTTCTGAAACAGATATTTCTTAAAACACAATAATATTCCATTTCAATCATATACCACAGCTTGTTCAGACATTCCCCAAGATGATCATCCTCTCAAATTCCAATTCTTAGCCATCACTAAAAGAGATGCTATAAATATTTTTGTACAAATAGGTTCTTTCCCCATTTTAGATCTCTTTAGAATACAGACTGAGGAATGGTATTGCTGCATCACAGAGTACATACAATTTTATAGCCCTTTGAATGTAGCTCCTAATTGCTTTCCAGAATGGTTGCACAGCTCTACCAGTTAAGAATATGTCCTAGTTTCCCCACATCTCCTGCAACATTTATAATTTTTCTTTTTTGTCACATTAGCCAATCTGATGAGTGTGAGATGATACCTCTGAGTTGTTGAAATTTGCATTTCTCTAATCAACAGTAATTTAGATCATTTTTCATATGACTGTAGATAGCTTTGATTTTTTTGTCTGAAAACTGTCTGTTCATATCCTCTGACCATTTATCAACTGAGAAATGACTTGTATTCTTATAAATTTGACTCAGTTCTCTATATATTTGAGAAATGAGGCCTTTATCAGAGATGCTTGCTGTAAAATTTTTCTCCAGTTTTGTTCTTTGCTTATAATTTTGGTTGCATTTTATATAATTAAATTTAACTTTTGGAGTGCTCTCTATATCTTGTTTGGTTCTAAATTCTTCCCTTATCCATAGATCTGACATGCTCTCCTAATTTGCTTATGGTATATAACCCTTTATGTACCCATTTCGACCTTATATTGGTATATGGTATGAGATGTTGGTCTGTACCTACTTTTCATCATACTGTTTCCCAGTTTTCATAGCAGTTTTTGTCAAATAATTTGCTTTTGTCCCAAATCTTGGGTCTTTGGGATTATCAAACACTAGATTACTATGGTTATATAATATAATGTATTATATACCTAATATTTCCACTGATCCACCACTCAGTTTCTTCACCAATTCCAGATTTGATAATTACTGTTTTATAATACAGTTTGACATCTGATGTGGCTAGACCACCTGCCTTTACATTTATTTTTCATAGATTCCCTTGATATTCTTGAACTTACAGATCAATTTTGTTATTATTTTTCTAGTTCTATGAAATAATATTTTTGATAATTTAATTGATTTGGCACAGTAGATTAATTTGGATAGAATTTTCATTTTTATTATATGGACTTGGCCTCCCCTGAGCAGCTAATATTTTCCCAATTGTTTAGACCTGACTTTATTTGTGTAAAAGTATTTTTAAATTGTGTTCATGTTATTCCTAGGTTTGTCTGGGTAGGTAGTCCCCCAAATATTTTATATCATTTATGTCCTTTTAAAAATGGAATTTCTCTTTCTTTCTGTTCTTCTTGATGTTGTTGGGAATATACAGAAATGCTGATGATTTTTGTGGGTTTGATTTGTGTCCTGCAACTTTGCTAAAGATGTTAATTATTTCAACTAGTTTTTTAGTTGATCCTCTAGAATTCTCTAATTAGAACTATCGTATCATCTGCAAAGAGTGATAATTTTGTTTCCTCACTGCCTATTCTAATTTCTTCAATTTCTTTTTCTTCTCTTATTGCTATAGCTAGCATTTCTAGCACAATATTGAATAATAGTGGTGATAATGGGCATGCTTTCTTTGCTCCTGGTTTTATTGGGAAGGTTTCTAGCTTATTTCCATTATAGATAATGCTTGCTGATGGTTTTACATAGATATTATTTACCATTTTAAGAA
This sequence comes from Notamacropus eugenii, assembly GCF_028372415.1. Taxonomy (NCBI): domain Eukaryota; kingdom Metazoa; phylum Chordata; class Mammalia; order Diprotodontia; family Macropodidae; genus Notamacropus; species Notamacropus eugenii. Next base: position 335,823,740 of record NC_092872.1, read on the forward strand.
AACCTCTGTTTATCTCTATGCTTTCTTAGTGTTTTGAATAGGAATGAGTATTGTATTTTGTCATAGGTGTTTTTCTGTTTTCATTGAGGCAATTATATGATTTCTCTAGTTTTGTTATTGATATAGTCTCTTTTGTCCATGATTTCTTAAAGAGCATGTCAGATCATGTCACTCCTCTACTCAGAAAACTCTAGTAGCTTCTTGTCATCTCTAGGATCAAATATAAGTTTTTTTGTTTTGGTTTGAATGCCCTTCCAAATCTTCCCCCAACTACTTCCTTCAACAGTACACTCCTGCTCAGTCAAATTGGCCTCACTGTTCTTGCTCCATGATACTCCATCTTCTTTCACTTTGTTTTTCTCCTCCATGCCCAGAATTAGTGCCCTCCTCATCTCTGCCTCTTACAATTACTAGTTTCCCTTAACTCTCAGGTTCTCCTTTTGTAGTAGGTTTGCTTGCTTACTGTTCAAAATGTAAAGGAGTTTCGGAACATCATAGCTCTATAAGCATGGAAAAGGTTAGCTAACAAAGACTTTGCATTCTGGACAATTCTCTCTCCAGAAGAATGTCTCAGGCATTTCATAATTTTCTTACAGTGTATTAGACTTGATCCACCCTTGACTCCAGTTTTGGGACCACCCTTACCTTTTTCCATGGGGATTAAGAAATTTCAGAGTTCCTTATGAAAGTTTCCTTAAGAAAAACTGCTTAATATCAAAATTCATCTGGAAGAACAAAAGATCGAGAATATCAAGGGAATTAATGAAAAGGAATGCTAGGGAAGGTGGTCTAACTCTACCATATCTCAAATTGTATTATAAAGCAGTAATCATCAAAACCACTTGGTACTGGCTAAGAAAGAGAGGGGTAGATCAGTGGAATAGGTTAACTACTCAAGACATAAGAGTCAATGAGTATAGCAATCTACTATTTGATAAATCCAAGGACCTCAGATTCTGGGATAAGAACTCACTGTTCGACAAAATCTGCTGGGAAAACTAGATAACAATGTGGTGGAAACTGGGTATAGAGCAATGCCTAACATTACACAAGAATAAAGTCCAAATGGGTACATGATCTAGGTATAAAAACTGATACTATAAACAAATTAAGGCAGCAAGGAATAGTGTTTTTGTCAGATTTATAGAGAAAGGAGAAATTTATGACCAAAAAAGAGATAGAGAATATTATGAAATGCAAAATAGATAACTTTGATTACATGAAATTGAAAAGGTTTTACACAAGCAAACCCAATATAACCAAGATTAGGAGGGAAGCAGGAAACTGGGAAAGAGTTTTTACTAGTGTCTGTGATAAAGGTTTCATTTCTAAAACATATCAAGAACTGAGTCAAATGTACAAAAATAACAAGTCATTCCACAATTGATAAATGGTCAAAGGATATGAACAAGCAGTTTTCAGAGGAAGAAATTAAAGATATCTTTAGTTATATGAAAAAATGCTCTAAATCACTATTGATTAGAATGATACAAATCAAAACAACTCTGAGGTACCACATCATACCTATCAGATTGGTTAACATGACAAAGAAAGAAGATGACAAATGTAGAAGATGTGGGAGAAGTGGAACACTAATTCATTGTTGGTGGAGCTATGAGCTGATTCAACCATTCTGGAGAGCAACTTGGAACTATGGCCAAAGGGCTATAAAAATGTGCATACCCTTTGACCCTGCAATATTGCTTCTGGGGCTGTATATTAAAGAGATCATAAAAATGGGAAAAGGTCCCACATGTACAAAAATATTTGTAGCAGCTCTTTTTGTGGTGGTCAAGAACTGGAAGTCAAGGGAATGCCCATCAATTCGGGAATGGTTGAACAAGTTGTGGTATATGAATGTAATGGAATACTATTATTCCATAAGAAATGAAGAGCAGGCAGATTTAAGAGAAACCTGGAAAGACTAACATAACTGATACCAAGTGATATGAGCAGAACCAGGAAAACATTATACACAGTAATAGCAACCTTGTATGATGACTGATTTTGATAGATTTAGCTCTATTCATCAATGCAGTGATCTAAAACAATTTCAAAAGTCCCATGATGAAAAATAATATCCACATCTAGAGAAAGAACTATGGAATCTGAATGTATATCGAAGCGTACTACTTTTACTCTTTTTTCTTTCTTGTGGTTTTTCTCTTTTGTTCTGATTCCTCTTTCCTAACATGACTAATGTGGAAAAATGTTTAACATGATTGTACATGTATAGCCTATATCAGATTGCATGCCATCTTCTGGAGGAGAAAAGAGGGAGGGGGAAAATCTAGAACTTAAAATCTTACAAAAGTAAATGTTGAAAGCTAAAACTACATAGGTAAGTTTTAAAAGAAGGCTGAGGATGGGGGCCTTCAGCAAAAAGCACAACATAGAATCCTATGGCAGGACTCATATACTGTCTATTTAGACTAGCTTTATCTTGATGCCCCATTTATGTGTATTTCAATGGGCACTGAACATCTGACTCGGTCAGAAAGTGGCCTCACAGGACTATTTTGCTGTTTGGGTTTACAGGCTTCTTAATGTCAGTCTATAAATGCTTTTTAGAATGGTTCACCCACACCATTGTGATCTGTTTAATGTCCTGATAGTTTTCTGAAGTGTTGTTTTAAAATCATCTTGTTTTTATACTTTTGTGCATCATTTCAGAGATACATTCCTGTCGTTTCTGTCACTGTTGTTGCCAACATGACTTTTCGTAAAGTGCAGTTCTGATCATGTCATCATTTCCTCCTCCCCCAATTCAGTAAACTCTGGTTGCTTCTTACTACCTCCTATATTAAATATAATAGCCTCTGTTTGACATTTTAAAAACTTCACAGCCTGGTTCTTTCCTACTATTTTAGCCTTCTTATTTTCTTCTCCTCTATACATGTTTTGATCTGGTTACGCTGGACTACTTAACTATTCTTTCCACATAATATTCCATCTCCTCTCCCTTTGCCTGTGCATTGGCTGTCCCTCATCACTGGGAAGTTCTCTATATTCATTGCTAAATCCCTCAAGAAGCCACTTCAAGACCTGCTGCAATAATTCTTGATCTCTTCAGCTACCAGAGCCTTCTCTCTTACATTGACTGGCATAGACTTTTTATATTTCTTTATATCCTGGTTTGGAGAAAAAAGAACATCTAGGGGAGAGCATTGACATACAGTTAATTTTGTTAAAATGAGTGGGACATTTCCTTCATAGCGGCCACCTAGGAGATAATGGGTTCCTTTCTCACTAGAGGTCTTCAAACAAAGACTGGATAACTCTTATCTGGTGACCAGTAGTGTGGATCATTTGTCCAATGTGGACTGGTCTCTGAAATCCCTTCCAAATCTAGGATTCTGTGCCTCTGTGAAGTATAGTATTAAGCACGTTCAAGGACAGTTCTCTATTCTCTGTTTGAGGTTTTGGGATTTCTAGACCTGTTGGATTTTTTTGAGTGATTGACTCTTGACTGACATAAAAGGAAAAGGGATGAAACCCTCCACCTTTCTAGTTGTAAAAAACCTTAAACATTTTATATTCTTAAATTATCATCCCATTGTTTTGTTCTTCTAGTTGTTTAGCTTATTCCCAAAAGGCATTGTTCCTGAACTAACTCCTCACCTTGATTTAAGGGAAGGTCCCATAAATGGTGGAAGAGAAGTGATTCTTGAAATACACCTGGACTTTCTAGGGCTCATGAGTGATTCAGAGAAAATCGACATAATCATCTGGGAAAGTCTGTTTCTCTTAACCACTCAAAACTTCAGAGATATAGCTCCCATGGTTACAGAGAGACACACTCTATTTTCAAGGTCAGTTGATATGGACAGAGTCAAGTGCCAACTTTAGTATTTAGTGATGTGACATGAGATTTGCAGAAAGGGAAAAGCTCTGATCTCAAAGTGGAAAACAGCTGCCTGAGTGTTAAATACCTTTCTGTCTTAGTGAATGAAGGCAGCATAGAGGATACCTTATCTGTGCTGTTTGTTTGTTTTCTCATATTTCTCTCCCTCCACCCCAGCTCCTTAAAGCTAAGGGGGAGAGATTGTTGTTGTGACAAAATGATTGCAGATTGAGTTTTGCTTTTTGTGTTTGACAGCAGAGTGATGACAAGGAATTCTGCATCAACACTTCAGTGGTTATAGCTAATTGCAATTATTCTGAAATACCCTTGGAGTTGTCAGAATGAAGTCAGAAAGTGGTAGGAAGCGAGTTGTCCTGGTTGTCATTCCCTGGCAAGCAATTCAGTGTATGTTGTTTAGCCATGTTTTCACTCCTTATTCAGGAGTGTAGACTGCTTCACGTGACTCTTGGGAAGCATCACTATATGAATGGGTAGCCAGAGATGTCATTTTTTCCAACAAAGTTCTTAAATCTTGACCAATATTTCAACAAGTCTGCATTACAAATCTAGGAACCAGATCTTTTCACCATACTCAAGTGCTCATAGTTCTCAAGTTAAAAGTTCTTCATAGAAATCAAAAGGGCAGGTGTGAAAGAGCAGTGGGGGAGGAACCACTCCTGTCCCCCCTTGCCTTTTAATCATCAGTTCCTCTGGATGTCCTCTTTGACCCCTAGTCTTCCAGGGTTTCAGAAAGGAGGAATACTACACACCTTAGTTCCCTCAGAAGTCCCTCAATAAGTTTTTAGATCTGAATATATTATATCAAAGGACTGAATGTCAGCTTATTTCCATAGCATCTTACAGTCATATTTATACTTCCATTCTTAAGAAAACATTTGTTTATATGAAAAGTTCTGTTATAGTCATAGTTGTCAATGTAGACTGAACTTCTCTTCAATAAGAAGCAAATAACTTTGATGGAAACACAATCAAGCCTTCACTTACTGAAGTTTGTAATTAGTGCAGAAGTAAATACACCACTAGCATCTGATCATTTGACCAGCATCTTTGCCATGAGTGGTAGTCTTACATGTATGTGGTCTTTAACCATGAACAGAAGAATATACATAATACATACATACATACATACATATGTGTGTGTGTGTTTTCATCCCTCTTCATGTTTACTATGTCAGGTGGCTGACATAGTTAAAATGACTAAACTTTTTATTGTTTCACTAAGAAATATTCAGAAATATATTTTGTAACCAAATATTTGAATATAAAAGTTCAGTTGAATCCACCAATTGTTTTTCTAAGATGCTAGCATTACTGTAAAGCAATTCAAGGTTTTGTATTTAATCAGACCCTTTGTTCCACTTAAGAGTTTTTTTTATTTCATATACATGCAGCTCTTAAAAGATTACTTCTAATATAGGCCTCGTGCCTTAGGATCCCTAGTGGGTCATGCTTCCTCAACCTCCCTTTGAGGCAGTCTATGATAGACAATTTTTAACCTTCTGTTTGAGGAATGATACCTTCAGAATCTGTTCCCCTTTCTTATGGCTTTGTGATAAGTTCATACACTTAGTACGATCAGAGGCTTCCTATTAAATTGTAGTTCAAAATTCCAACATTCTTGATTTGATCCTAAAAACCTTGAAATGTTATCTAGGAAGCCTAGAAAGGGTTTCAAAATTTAAGCGTTTAATCTTTTTAAGAAAAGTCTTGCAAAAGGTCTAGTTGAATATCAAAATCTGATGCAAACAGTTTATTTTGAAAATCCAAGAGAATTTCTTTTAAGTACCCAAGTCCCTTGAACTGCAAGTTTGGAGAAAGAAAATGGGACACAGAATGCTCATACTGAGTATCCAGTCATTTGAAGGCAGTGGCTGTGTGTTGTTTTGTCTTTGCCTCCCTTCAATGCTCAGCACAGTTCTGGGCATTATCTACCTATATTATCTATCTAAATCATTTGGGCTTGTCTATGTAAAGCAAGGTCCAATTCAAAAGGCTTGCTGGAAAGCAAAGCCTCTGGTTCTTGCTTCTCCCATAGGAAGTGAAAGGCAGATGAGATCAGCCTTGGGGTCCAAGGAGACCACATGGGATCTAAAATGGGTAGAATTTAAAAGGGTTTTTGAATCAAAGAGGGTCCAGCTCAAAATTATCAAGACCCCATGTAAACACTTTGCTAAATCAAGCTAAAACCAAAAAAAACCCAAAACACAATAGAATAAAATTTCTCTTAAAAACCAAACCATATGTTTGGAGAGAGAAATGGCATATAATATATGGAAAGTTTTAAGATAGGGAGATTGTAAGATATGCCTCAAAGGTATCACAATATCATAGATTTAGAACTGGAATGAATTTTAGAGGTCATCTGATTCAATCAGCTCATTTTACAGAAGAAGACATAGGATCAGAGACGTGAAATAACTTGCCAGAGGTTATACCTATTTATAAGTGGGAGATTCAAATTTGAATACAGGGCCTCTGACTTCAATTTAGTGCTTTCTACTTGGAGGTAGGAATTTTTCATTTTCTCTTTGCTGCAAAATAATAAGAAAAACACAACTACTCCCCAATTTGAAAAAATGTCATATCGTTAAAAATAAGATGAGAATACTTTAATATCTTTAGAGAACATTTTCTATGTCATAAATACGTCTGAGAGATTTTCTTGGGGTCCTTGAAACATCAGTGAACGTAGTAAAAGATCTGATACGTTGTGACCAGTCTATGAGGTATGTGTTATAACCTCAGAGCTGATGTTATAAAAGGACTCTACTCCATTTTATTTTATTTTTTATATGTTGGTAAATTTTTAAATATTTTTCCCATCTTCATTAATTTATTTGTTTTCAGCAATCACTTTTTTAAGTTCCAAATTTTCTCCCCCTTCCTCCCCCATCCTTCTACAAGATGGCATGTAATTTATATGGGATCTAAACATACATTCCTATTAAACACATTTTCACCTTAGTCATGTTGCATAGAAGAATTAAAATGAATGGGAGAAACCACGAGAAAAACAAAACAAAGCATAACAAAAGCGTTCTGACTCTGTAGTTATTTCTCTGGATGAGGATGGCATTTTGCATCATGAATCCTTTGGAAATGTTTTAGGTCCTTACATTGCTGTAAAGAGCTAAGTCTATCAAAATCAGTCATACATTTTAAATGCAGAAAATATATCAGCAGAATATTAGCTGGTTGAGAAGTAGAAAAACCAGTCTTTCTTTTGAGTTTGTTCTTAAAGGTTGATCCACCAACTAAGTAAAAAGGTTTTCTTTATATTTGAGTAATGAAAGAAATGGAGATGGAGAAAATCCAGCTCTTCTAATTACTGAGTCAGCAGATGCAATGTTTTTCCATTTTGTCTTGGGAAACAAGCTTCTATAATAAACTATCACCCCAGTCAGGTGGACTGATCCTCCAGGAATAAGGAGAAAAAAAAAGTCCAAAGAGTGGTAGCCTCAAATCATTGGAATGCATCTTTACAGTGGCAGTAAGGGAAAATGGGCAGAATTCATTTGTTCAGTTTCTTGTCAATAAAAAAGCCAATGAATGCTGCTTATTTATTGGTAAGATGTCTGGCAAATGGTGACTTTTCTTTTAAATTTCCCAACAAGTTCCCAAATTGACCAGATGGAAATTCCTGCATGAATAACTAGACTTTTAATGCATTATACATGTGTGGGTTTTAAATTATAAATTGACCCTAGTAAAGTAGTTTACTTTATCTATTAAGAAGATTTCACTCTTGTAGGAGTATGTTTAAAGAAAAAAAAATCTGATTTTGAGCCAATTTGTCATGAGCAAAGTGTAGCTAGGTCTGTTATAACCTAGGTCACACCCAAGAACATGTGCCCTGTGGCCAGAGAGCACAGAAAAGGTGGGTTTAGGTAAGTCATATCTTTTCAGACTGGATTTGAGCATTGCACAGATGTTGTTTAGGTCAGAAAGCCACTACTGGGGTGTAGGCAGGTTGGGGACTGGCATTAGAGGAGTACATTAATCCCTTCAGACTCTGTATAGTAGAGGTGAATTTTGAAGATTGATTAGGATTGAGGAGTGAACTGTAAGATCCAATGTCAGCTGCAAACTGTAATAGTTAATTTCTTAGGAGTCTGTATCTGTAGAAGAACAAATCTGCCTCCCTTTTTAAAGAGTTAAATCTAGCCAGTTGTAGAAAAAATAAGGGTTTTAGTATCACTGGTTGAGGGTAGTTCTCTTGCTTTTTGAGTAGAGGTGCATAATGGAAGAGTCAGAAGGCCTTGATTCCAGTCATAATTCTGCAGCTAATAATCATAAGCAATGTGTTACTAAGTTATTAAGCCAGTTAACTTCACTGAAACTCAAATGACTGTACTGTAAATTGAAAGAGTTGGACTACACATGGTATGGTAGAGAACATAATGGCTCTGAAATCATAAGGTCTTGGTTCAAATCCTCCTTCTGAAGCTTCCTACTTATTTGACCTTGGGCAGTTCACTTATCCTCTCTGGGTCTCAGTTTCCTCATATGTAAAATCAGAGGGTTGGCAAGATGGCCTCTGAGGTCCCTTCCAGCTTTAGGATTTCTAATGAATCTTGTTAATTTCTAAATCCCATCTAGCTTTAGCATTCAATTTTGGTTCTTCTAAAACCATAACTATCTGAATGAGGTAAGAGGCCTCCCAAAGTCTGTGACTAAGAAAGTCTTGACCTGACCTTCCTTCTTAGCTCCAGACAAGTGTCTCTAATATTTTCTAGGACATCTCCACTTGAATATTTAACCATCATGTCAAATTAAACATGACTGAACCCAAATTCATTATAGCTAAGCTGTGTAACATAGCCAATAAGATACTAGATATACAGTAGGGAAGACATGAGTTGAAATCCTGCCTCAAACACTTAATGATTATGTGACCCTGGATAAATGACTTGAACTCTCTGTTCCTTAATTTCCAAATCTGTAACATGAAGTTGTTGAATCTATGGCATCTAAGGTCCCTTTTAGTTCTTCATCTCTGATCTTATAATTTTTCCCTCTTTTCCTTCTGACTTCATATTTCAGTCTATAATCACCATCTCCCGGGTATAGAGCACTAGGATCATCTTTGATTTTTCCCTGCTCCACTACAATCACTTACCAAGTTTCATCAGTCAGTTAGAAAATGCACCAGGCACTGTGGTAATTTCTGAATATGCAAAGAAAGGCAAAAAATGAGTCCCTGTTCTCAAGGAGCTTGTAATCTATAGGGAGAAGACAATTACATAAAAATGAAATATGAACAGAGTAAATTGGAGGGATTCTCACAGAGGAATTACTAGCATTAAGTAGTTTCAGGAGAGGCTTCTTGCAAAAAGTGAGATTTTAGTTAAGACTCTAAGGAAGCCAAAAGGCAGGGACTAGGAGGGAGGGCATGTCAGGTATGGGGGACAGACAAAATCAGACTTTTTTTCTTTAAACATACTCCTACAAGAGTGAAATCTACTGAATAGCTAAAGTAAACTACTTGATTGGGTCAATTTATATAAAAGATAAGAAGACAGGAAAGGTAAGAAATGGCTAAACGGACGATTTTATATTTGGTCTTTGAGGTAAGAAGGAGTCACTGCACTTTACTGAGTTGGGAAATGACAAAGTCAGACTCACACTTTAGGAAGAATACTTTGGTAGCTGAGTGGAGGATGGATTGAAGCGGAGACATGTTTGAGGGTAGAAGCCCAACCAGAAAGCTATTGAAATAGTCCACAATTTTCACACAAATAAAATCAGATCTAAGTAATTGGAAAAACATCAGTTGTTCATGGGTAGGCCAAGCTAATAGAATAAAAATGACAATTCTAGGTAAATTAATTTACTTATTCATTGCCATATCAATCAAACTACTAGAAAATTATTTTCTAGAGGTAGAAAAAATAATATCAAAATTCATCTGGAAGAACAAAATACCAAAGGAATTAATGAGAATGAATGCTAGGGAAGGTGGCCCAGCCCTATCAGATTTCAAATTGTATTATAAAGCAGCAGTCCTCAAAACCACTTGATACTGGCTAAGAAATAGAGAGGTAGATCAGTGGAATAGGTGAGGTACTCAAGACACAGTAGTCAATGAATATAGCAATTTATTCTTTGATAAACCCAAGGACCCCAGGTTCTGGAATAAGAACTCACTGTTTGACAAAAACTGCTGGAAACACTGGATAACAGTGTGGCAGAAACTGGGCATAGACCAATGCCCAACACTGTACACCAGAATAAAGTCCAAATGGGTGAACGATCTAGGTATAAAGACTGATACGATAAACAAATTAGGGGAGCAAGGAATAGTTTATTTGTCAGATTTATGGAAATTGAAGGAATTTATGACCAAATAAGAGATAGAGAGCATTATGAAGGTACAAAATGAAAAAATTTGGTTGAATTAAATTGAAAAGTTTTTGCTCAAACAAACCCAGTGCAACCAAGATTAGGAAGGAAGCAGAAAAGTGGGAAAGAATTTTTACAACTAGTGTCTGTGCAAAGGTTCTCATTTCTAAGATATATAAAGAACTGAGTCAAATTTATAAGAATACAAGTCATTCCTCAATTGATAAATGGTCAAAGGATATGAACAGTCAGTTTTCAGAGGAAGAAATTAAAGCTGTCTATAATCATATGAAAAAATGCTATATTGATTAGAGAGATGCAAATGAAAACAACTCTGAGGTACCACATCACACCTATCAGATTGTCTAACATGACAAAACAGGAAGATGACAAATGTTGGAGAAGATGTGGAAGAAGTGGAACACTAATTCATTGTTGGTGGAGCTGTGACCTGATCTAATCACTCTGGACAGCAATTTGGAACTATGCCCAAAGGGCCACAAAAATGTACATACCCTTTGACCCAGTAATGTCACTTCTAGGGCTGTATCCCAAAGAGATCATAAAAATGGGAAAGGGTTCCACATGTACAAAAATATTTATAGCAACTCTTTTTGTGGTGGCCAAGAACTGGAAATCAAGGGAATGCTCCTTGTTTGGGGAATGGTTGAACAAGTTGTGGTATATGAATATAATGGAATACTATTGTATGCTAAGAAACAACTAATAGTCAGACTTCAGAAAAACCTGGAAAGGCTTATATGAACTGATGCTGAGTAAAATGAGCTGAACCAGGAGAACATCATATACAGTAACAGTCACAGTGTGAGGACTATTTCTGATAGACTTAGCCCTTCACCACAATGCAAGAACCTAAAACATTCACAAAGTATTCTAGAGACAAAATGCCATTCGCATACAGAGAAAGGACTAAGGAATCAGAACGCAGAATGAAGCAGACTTTGTTTTTTCTCAAGGTTTATCCCATTCATTTTAATTCTTCCATCCAGAATGACTAATGTGAAAATGTGTTTAATAAGAATGTGGGTAGAACCCATATAAGACTGAATGCTCTCTTGAAGAGGGAGGGGCGAGGGAGAGGAGAAAATTGTTGATTGTTGTGATTGTTGAAGTGATTGTTGAAAACTGAAAACAAACAAATTAATTAAATTAAGAAAATAGTTCAGACATGAGATGATGAGAACTTATTCTAGTGTCAATGTCAGAGTTGAGGAGAGGTCAGATATTGGGAAGGTAGAAAAATAAAATCTGACAGCACATGAGATGTTGGAGGCAGAGAGAGAGAGAGAGAGAGAGAGAGAGAGAGAGAGAGAGAGAGAGAGAGAGAGAGAGAGAGAGAGAAAAGAGGAGAGGAGAGGAGAGAAGAGGAGAGGAGGATGATATTGAGGTTGTGAGCTTGGGCAACTGGGAGGATAGTGATGCCATGGAAAGTAACAAGAATCTTTACAAGAGAGGGAGAGTTTGGGGATAAGGTTAATGAGTTCAATTTTCTACATGCTGTGTAACATATCTATAGTACATCCAGTTTAAAAAGGTGAATAGGTAGTTGGAGATGCAAGACTGGTGGCCATAAGAGAGGCTAAGGTTAGATAGATAGGTTAAATAGATCTAAGAATTATTTGCCTAGAGATAATAACTGAATACATGGGAGTTAGTAAGATCATCAAGGAAAATAGAAAGGGAGCAAAAAGAAGAGGGTCCAGGACAAAATTTTGAGGAACAGTCATAGATAGTGGGTGCAGAAGGAGCAGTCAGACAGATGGCATCCTCATGATCATGTTAATCCTCATTCCACAGTATTTCTTATATCCTGTCCACCATTCTTTCCCCAAAGCTAACACTATCATGTGTGCCCTGTTTATCATTCACCTAGGCTATTCATTCATTTATTCTACAAGTATTTCTTAAGAATCTATTCCAAGCAGACCACTGTGCTAGATGCTAGGGGAGATAAAAGTTTGGATAAGACATAATCTCTGTGTACAGATAACTAGAAGCATAACTTTAAATAAGAGTATTCTTTGCAGAGGTCCAACACAAATTTCTATGTGGATTCTAATGTCATTACCCATGGGGGGAATCAGAGATGGCTTTATGGAAGAGGTAACATTATATTAGGCTTTAAATATGGATAGAAATTCAACAGGACAAATATGGAGTGGGAAGCCATTCCAGGCATTTGGGAAATATTCAGGACACAGACCAGTTTGCATGGATCTTGGAATGCATGGAGAACAGTCATGTGAAATAAGATCGGTATCAAACTGAAGATATACCTGAATGACAGGAAAAAAACAAAGATAGTTCCTTAGTAGGCAACAGGGGACCAATGAAGACTTTTATTTTTTGATCATAGCCATGAAATGACTAAATATATCCATAAGCAAGATGGACATGGCAAGGGTGCAAAGGATGGATTGATAATGGGACAGAGTAGAAGTCAGACTATCAGTAGGTGAATGGTAATGTGGGCTTGTACTAGGTGTTGGCAGTGGGAAGATGGGAGAAATGATCTAGAGGTAAAACTGGACAGAACTTGATGACTGAATGGTGATAAGAGGTGATGGGAAGGAAAGATTCAAAGAACTAGATTGGAATCTTCTCTCTGACAATCTTTAGTTGTGTGACCATAGGTATTTAATTAACTTCATTGAGTCTCTGTTTCTTTATCGTAAAATGAGAATAATAAAAATAATACTTGTAGCATTTATCTCATAGGGTTGTCGTGAGGATCAAATGAGATAATAAATGTACTTTGTACACTTCGAAGAGTTATGTAAATATCAGTTGTCTAATTGCTTAAGCCCCTCAACACCTAATGCAGATGCATCATAGTCATCCAAATGATTATTGTGTTGAGTTGGGAATGGCTTCTAGACCGCAGTATGATCCTTTCCCCTCCATTTTTTTCTGTGTTCCCTTTTTTTGCCCCTTTCTTTATTTCCCCTTTTAAGTAACTGGGCCAAGTTGAGGTGACTGAGTGAAGGGGAGAGGTATGGCAAGTACAGTAAGATACTGGAGGATAAGATAAGAAAATCGAATTTAAAACGGGGAGAAAGGAATATGAGCTACTTAAGAATATTATATAAAAGATAATTATAATACTACCTTACCTTTGCATAATTTACAATTGGTAAACCATTTAAATATATTATTTAGTCATAGAATTTAGATCTTGAAGATCATCTAGCATCGTCCCCAAATTTTGCAGATAAGGAAATTGAAGTCCAGACAATGTAAGTGACTTGTTCAAGGCCACAAGTAGTAAGTAATAGGGCAGGGATTTGGAGCAGAATCCTCTGATTTCAAAGACCTCTGTGTTCTTTCTAATGTATTAACCCTGTGAGGTAGTAAGGCAAGGGTTATATTGATGAGAAAAATGAAATTCAGTAGACTATGTGACCTGCCTAAGACCACTCAGACACTAAATAGAGTCTTCTGACTCCTGTTTTTGTCATGAAAAAAATGGAAGAAATGATGCAAAGGGAGGGGGTGATTACTTAATGAAAAATTAAATCAATTAAGTATTAAAGAAAACTGAGAAGCAGAGGAATTATAGTAAGAAACTTGTAATCACTGCACCACAAATGTCTGCTAAATTGAATACATTTGCCTCAAAATGTTCAGATTACAAAATTGTTAAGTTTAATTGTTTGCTACTCATGGATATACATCTCTGCGTACAATCTCCCTTCATTGTTCAAATTAACATTTAGAAAAAAGTATTTTAAATTGAGAGGATGTCTTAACTGAGTTAGATCTTTTGGGTATGCTCTGACCTAATTAGCTTGTACATTGATGCAACCCATGTCTTTTAGATGATAAAACTATTTGGATAGTGATCAGATCTAAGTCAAGCAGTCTTAATAGACTGTGTAATTTCTCTCTCTGTCAAACAGGTCCTTTTTCTTATCTGATCAAGAAACATTTGTTATCTGAGTAGAAACCTTTGTTTCTACTGTGTAAAGATAATGAATGAAGTGACCAAGGTTTCTTAGCCTATAGGCTTGGGAGAATATGAGAATCTACGAAACCATTTCTTGATATTTTGAGATATTTTGAAAAGCAAATAAGTCTCATTCTTCTCTGATACAACTTTTAGGGAACTGACCACAGATATCTATGTAGTTATTCTTTTTTGAGAATCCCATCCTTTTCTCTTTACCTGTATCCCAACAACACTTTCATTTATATATATGTATATATATATATATGTATATACACACACACACACACACACATGCAACAAGTATTTACTATGCATTTACTTTGAGCCTTGCACTATGCTAAGCAGTAAGGATATAAATAGAAGCAAAAATAAAGACAGTCCCAGACCTCAATGAGCTAACATTCTCATGGGATAAGACAACATATAAAAGGAAAATGGAAAAGGGGTGAGGAGGCAGAAAAAAGGGGTATCCACTGGTGGCAAAGTCTGTCGAGTTAGAAATATTACAGAGTGAGAAGGCTCCAAGTGCTGAAGGAAGTTCTGGCGCAAGAGAACAACTGAATGGTGGTGGCAAAGTCTTCACAGTCAGAAGCATTGCTGGGAGGGAAATGAAGCACAGCTGGCAGGGCCATGTCCCCTAGATGCCAGTCCTAAATGGAGCTCACCAATGGGACAAGGGGGCCAGCTTTATAGAGGGATATTACAGAGTGAGAAGACCCCAGGTGCTGAGGGAAGTTCTATGGTGAGAAGGCACTGAGTGTTGGTGGTAAAGTTCATTTACAGGGGTGTTGTACATATTATTCAATGTAGAAACTGATTTTAATTTTTTTGAAATTCACTTGGGTTATGTAATTGGCTTCATGTTTACCACCCAACATACATTAGCAATTCTGTCTTTTACGTGCTTGAGTTGACATTTTCTACTCAGCTTGCCCATCATAGCCCATGAAAATGCTTTGATTCTCCCTCAGTCCAATTATTGTATGTTTCTGATCTGAAATGTCTTTGCCTCATCCTCAGCATTAGCCATTCTTTGAGCTTACTTTATGTCTTGGACCCTGTATCAGATATTATGGTACAGAGATATCTAAAACACAATCCTGACCCCTAAGATATTTGTGATTTAGAACAATATTAAATTTGCACAAAATGCTAAATAACAGTAATGTAACCAAAATGTGAGTAGTTTAAATATCTATTTTTTACTGAAGAACATAATGTCTTAGTAAAGTTTGCTAGCTTTTGTATCCTTTGAGCACACATAAATATATGTGTATATAAGTGTAAGTACATATATATACACATGTACATGTTCATACATTTGTGTGTATACATACACATATCTGTCTGTCTATCTATCCGTCTCCTAGCTCAGGGACTCGAGTAGAGTAGGCATTTAATAATTGTTTATCGACCAAAAACCAGAAGCATCTGGTTATGGATAGGTATAGTTTTATGTCTAGTGGACAGATTTATTTGAAAGGTCAATTCATGAGTGTAAGACAGAATCTAAAAATGGTTTCTGCTCTTTCAAGGCTATCGTAGCTCTCCTCAAACTTTTCCAACGTCTTGACAATGTGGTTTACCCTGTTGTTTGTGTATAGCAAAGGCTCAGAGAACAGTACCAAGGCTGGTTTTGTCTTTTGACTAATTCTTTAAATTCCCACTTGTTCCCTGATTGATTCCTTCTTTAGCCTGGCCTCATTTCCACCAGGCCCCGAGATGGTGTATCCATGCAGATTTGCAGCAGTGATTTATTCATTCAATGAGCAGTATTTAAGAGGACAATAACTTCAGCATGAAGACTAGTAAAGCATGAAGATTTGGAGAGGTTGTTTCTCTATTAATCTGACAACATATACGCACATGGGAAGATTAGTGTTTAAAATGGCAAAGGTGCTCTCTGAAATAATTAAAATTAAACCATCATGTTCCAAAATTCACAGCACTACAGAATTTATCAGCAGGAAGGTGCCAGAGAGGCTATTTAATGTGACTTGTCCTTCGCCTTTATATAACTTCATCCTTTATTTAACATTCCTGACAAGAAATCTTGTAAACTTTGCTTAAAGACCCCCTTTGGGGGGAACCAACTACTTCCCAACATAAAATATGCACAAAACAAATACAGGTAATTTAGAGGGTAGGATACCAAAGGCTTAAGGAAGATCAAGAAAAGTTTAATGTAGAAAATAGTTCTTGAGCAAAATTTTGAAAGAAACAGACGCTTCTGGGGAGCCGAGGTGATGGAGGAGTGTGTTCCAGGCATGGCAGACCGTTAGTGCAAAGACATGGATCTGGAATATGGTGTCCTGCGTATGATGAACAGTAAACAATGTTTGGCTGGAGGATAGAGTGTGGGAAGGGGAGTAATGTGCATTCAGGCTGGAAAGGTAAGATAAGTCAAGACCAGGTTGTGAAGGGTTTCAAAATTCAGGGCAACTTATTTTTTGATCCCAGAAGCAATTAGAAACTACTGAATCTTATTGACAGGAGAACAGTGTGATTAGAACTGAATTTTAGCAGAAACAATTTGGGGGCTATGTAGAAGATAGAGTGGAAAAAACAGTTCAAAACTGTTTCATGTGACTGCGATTTTATCACAATTTGGCTCAAGAAAATGACAGATTTATGCTTTTGCCCAAAATACTGCAGGGTATTTTGCAGTTGTCAAAGTTTCCGCCAACAATGCTAGAATTTAGCATTAAAATGAGATGCAAATACCTTTTGAATCTCACTCAGATTTCTGTATTTGAGCTTTTCAGAGGGAAATGATTTATTTTTTCAGTTTTGTTTTGTTTTGATCATCAAGTAAGCTAATGTTAACAGCCCACATATGTAAACCTGGAGTTAACATATCCTCTCTCCCATTCTTCTGAAACCTATCGATTTTGACCTTGGAGAATTTTTCAAAAGTTTTTCTTTTGAAACACTTCTTTTTCATTGTGTACTGCATGAGCCAATGGGCTGTGACCCACAAAACCATCATTGTCAGGAGTCTTTTGAGTTGAGCTCAGCTCTTTGAAAAACCCAAGTCTGAATGAGGAGTTTTAAAGCAGTATTGATTTTGAACAGGTTATTGAAGTTTTAAATGCTTAACTCTATTTCTTCCTTTCAATTATATTGAAATCACTGGTCTGCAGAATTAAGCAAGTCAAGCTTTCAAATAGATAGTGTGCTCCTCTCTATGGGCAAGGGTTTAAACAAATTACCAAGCCCTCTCCTCTCATGCATCAGTCTTACTCTGGGTATTGTAGAAGCAACATAATTATTGCCATCTGATTTTATATTGTAACGTACAATACGCTGCCCACTTTTAGAGTATGTGTAGCTATGGTTTTGTTGCTAGGAAATTCTAGTTTACATGGAGAAGCTACCAGCATGAGGAAAAAAAGAACAGGAAAGCCTTACTTAACAGCTGAAAAGTACATCTGTCTATTTCATATTCATAAATCACAGGTAAGTTCGCATAGGTGTCCCTTAGAATGAGTGAAGTAAGAATTCAGCATATGAGGCCCCTAGTTGTACTTGTCCTGCCTTGTTCTTTTTTGTGAATATGCATATGCACAGTCATTCTAGCAGCCAAGGATACCAAGGAGGGTTCCAAGGCTTGTCTTTCTGGCTTCTTTTCCCAGCCTCCCTTGTTGTGAAAGGACTCTTCATTGTTGCCTGTAGTTCAGGGCTCTCCTTAATCTGGAGCCAAGTGCTTGTCCATCCTGACTTACCCCATACTCACCTATTTCTCTCATTCACTCTATATTCCAGCCAAGTTGAACCATTTCTTGCCATGTATATATTTTTCTTTTTCTCTGTCTTTGCTTATGTTTGTTCCCTATGCTAAGAAAATCCTACCCCCTCTTCTTTGCCTGATGACTTTTGGCCCATCTCTTAAAGCCCAATGTGAATGTCACCTCTCCAAGGCCTGCCTTAACCTTCCTGTTGCCTATGGTATTTCTTACCTTGCTCCTCAAGTTAGAGTTTTCTTCCAGTATCTTACTAATACATTTATCACATAATAAAGTGCATGATAATTATCTGTGCTTGTGTAGTATTGTCTTTCATGACCATAAATTTTATCAGGCCTAGGATTATTTTATGGCTAAGCGTTATTCACTCTAGCACTGAACATAGTCGTTTGCCAACAGCAGAAGAAGGATGGTACATGGAAAGAACTTTTGGCTCTGGAATCAGAGGTTATAGGTTCAAATGCTGCCTCATACTACCTATGTGATCTTAAACATCTCTCTGAGCCACATTTTCCTTCTCTGTGAAATGAAGGGATTGGAAAAGATGGTAGGTAATTGGGCAGGCAACAAACATTTACAAAGTGCTTACTATGGAGCAGCTAGGTGGAACCGTGATAGAGCATAGGCCATGGAGTCAGGAGGACCTGAGTTTAAATCTGGACTCAGATACTTACTAGCTATGCAACCCTGGACAAGTCACTTAACCCTGATTGCCTCCACCAAAAAGAAAGAAAGAAAGAAATAAGGCAAAAAAGAAGGAAAGAAAGTGCTTACTATGTGCAAGGCACTGTTCTAGGGATACAAACAAAATAAAAAACAAAAACAATCCCTGCCCTCAAGGAGTTTATATTGCCAATGAGGAAGACCCGTAAAAGGGAGGTATAGTGGTGAAACCTGGAGGTTCAAAGGCATATCAGATGGCAGGAGTGGAGGGTAGGAGGGAGAAAGTTTAACCAACTTGGGGGACATTTCCTCCAATGGAAACTCTGAAAGGAATTCACCTATGGGAGAAGCAAGTAGGAACGTTCCAGCATGAGAAGGCAACTGAGTCATGGTAGTGAAATCTTGAGAGTCAGAAGCACGGTCTAGAGGCCCAGATCTATGATTCTAATAGTATTTTTTGGACTTTTGGTCTAGATATTGACTTCAGATAATTGAGTTTGTAAATTGCCATGTGCATTTGAATTCCAAGAAAGTGGAGGTGTCTGAGCAGAAGCTTCCAGGGTGATAGTTATCCATGGAATGGGAGGTTAGATTAAATTATCTCTTAAGTCCTTTACATCTCTAAGTTTATGTGATTTTTAATAATTTCTTGAGGAATGCATGACTTAAAAACAGCATGAGTAATGGTGGTGACCATTCCTATCATTCCACTGTGACACTTGAAGGCACTGTTTCTGCTTTCAAATATTTGCTCAAAGTTCCCCTGGGTGTTAGATCTGGAATGGCCTTAGAGGTCATCTAGTTCAACCTATTTGTTTGAAAACCAGAAACTGAGGCCCAGAGAGGGAAAGCAACTTGGTGAGGTTCCACTGGGGATGAGTTAAGTAGATGTAGGATGTGAGGTCTTCTGCATTCACATTGAGTACTCTTTCCAGTCTACTACACTGGGGTTCCTAATCATCCCCATCACCACCAGTCACATTTGTATAGTGCTGTTATGAAGAATTTTTCTTCTAACAACTGTGTGAAATAGGTTATGTAAGTATTTTTATTCCTATTTTATAGGTAAGGAAACCTAGGCCCAGAGAAATCCCAAATCAGAGCCAGCAAGTTCTAGTCTTCAAAGGGGCTCTTCTGACCCCAAGTCCTGAGTTCTTTCCATAATGCTTTGATGATGAGGATATTGTTTTAGAAAAGGAGTGAAATTTGCTTCTCCCTCTTGCTCAAGGACTGATTAGCAACTTGTGGATTATTTGGGCCTTCTTGACTTTGGGGAGAGGCTGATATTTCCGAGTTCCAAATTCACCTTGGATAAATCATTTAACCTTCATAGGCCACAGTTTTTCCATCTGTAAAATGAGGAGGTTGGATTTGATGACCTCTGAAGTCCCTTCTGGGTAGAGATCTAAGATGCCATGATATTGCAAATGCTATTAGAGTCAGAAGAGGTTTCAAATAGTAGGGAACAGTTACATAGAGCCTTTCAATGCCAATTAGCACTTCTTTAGAAAGAAATTGATGTCCCTATATTAGGAATGAATAACCCAGGTAACCAGAGAGTGATTGAAAGATGAGGCCTTGGCAAAAGGCGACCTGCAGAGACTTCCAATATTCTTTGGGAGAGATTAAGGCATAGGAAAAAAACTGACTGAAGTCTGAGCTAGCACTACATATTTAATGAGGTTTATGTATTTATTCATCCATAACATTTACCAAACACTTCTTGTGTGCAAGACCCCAGGTAAGTATAAAGATAAATAAGGGGAAAGACTAATAAGCATTTTTAAGTACCTACTGTATGCCAAAAGGTAGCACAGCAGAGTGAATAGTAGTTTCTAAGTTGCTGGGTAGCACAGTGGATAGAGTTCTGGGTCTGGAATCAGGAAGATTCCTCTTCCTGAGTTCAAATCTGGCCTTAGACACTTACTAGGTATATGACTCTGGGCAAATCACTTAACCCTGTTTACCTCAGTTTCCTCATCTGTAAAATGAGCTGGAGAAGGAGATGGTAAACTACTCCAGCATCTTTTCCAAGAAATGGGGTCAGGAAAGGTTGGACACAACTGAAATGACTGAACAAAGACAGGAAGACCAAGGTGTAATTCCTACATCTGACAAATATTGATCATGTGATCATAGGGCAGTTAATCTCTCATTGCCCCTAAATAGCTCTCTAAGACAATTAATTACGTATCTGTATTGGTAGAATGAGTCTGTCACTTAGGACCTCCCTTCATCAATTGTTAGTCCAGAAAAAAAAGGAAAAAAGTAGTAGATTGTAGAGATACAAAGTAAGGATCAGAACAGTTTCTGACTTCAAGGAGCTTATATTCCATTAGGGAGAATCAACATTTACATAGAAAATAAAAAAAAAAGGGAGGGTACTGTCAAATGGGGATTTAGGAGGTGACTCTTGAACTGAACTTTGATGGAAGCTAGGAATTCTATAAGGCAGAAAGTGAAGAAAAATTAAGCAGTCTCTTGATGAAAAGGAGAAAGAGGAGAGTGTAAAAGTTGACTTGAAGCTTAACATAAAAAAACACAAGAAAAAACAAAAAAGTTAAAATCATGGCATCTTGTCCCATTACTTCCTGGCAAATAGAGTGTCAGATTTTATATTCTTGGGCTCAAAGATCACTGCAGAGAGTGACTACAGCAATATAATTAAAAGCCGCTTGCTCCTTGGAAGGAAAACTATGGCAAATCTGGACAACATACTAAAAAGCAGAGCCCTCACCTTGATGACAAAGGTCTGTAAAGTCAAAGCTATGGTTTTTACAGTAGTAACGTATGGCAGTGAAAGTTGAACCACAAGGAAAGCTGAGCACCATAGAATCTATGCTTTAGAATTGTGGTGCTGGAGAAGACTTTTGAGAGTACCTTGGACAGCAAGGAGATCACATCAGTCAATACTTAAATTAATTCAGACTACTCATTGGAAGGACAAATATTGAAGCTGAAGCTTAAATACTTGGGCCACATAATAAGAAGACAGGACTTGTTGGGGAGAATACCCTGATGCTGAGAAAGATTGAAGGCAAAAGGAAAAGAGGATGGCAGAAGATGAAATAGGTAGGGTCATAGAATCAATGAACATGAATTTGGACAAATTTGGGGAGATAACAAAGGATAGAAAGCCTAGTGTGCTATGGTCCATGGGGTCATAAAGATCCAGACAAAATTGAATGAGTGAATAACAGGGATTCTTTGAAGTGCACGTAGAGGATTCTAGGTCTGTGGGACAATCTGTGTGTAAAGGCATTAAGATGTATGTTATCCACAAGAAATACCAAGCATGCTAGTTTTTCTGGAACATAAAGAGCTTAAAGCAGAGTCATGTGCAATAAGTCTGAGGAGGAAGGCTTGTGTCACATTGTGATGAGCTTTACAAGCCACACAAGTCTGTGCTATATAGCATTTATTGAGTAGAGAAGTGACATGGCAAGACCTATGCTCTAGAAATATTAACTTGTATTAAGTATGAATTGGAGAAGGGATGCCCGGGGGAGACAAGGATTACCTATTAGAATGTCTCTTTAGGTGGTGAGGGTCTGAATTAGGGACTGGTCTAGTGGATGGAGAAGGAGATGGATACAAGACATATCATGGTGTAGGATTCACAAAACTTCTTGTGCATCTTCTACTAAACTGATAGATGGATTTTTCCTAAAATGCAGATCTATGTCATACTTTTAATTAATAAATTTTATTTGTTCCCTATCACCTCCACAATCAAATATAAAATCCTTTGTTTGATATTCAAAGTCCTTCATAACCTCACCCTCTACTGTCTTTCTAATCTTCTACCTTACTCCCTACCATACATTCTGTGATCTAACAACACTGACTTTCTAGTTCTTCCTCCCACAAGACATTCCTTCTCTAGACTAAGAGTATTTTCACTGACTGTCTCCTGTGCCTGGAATTTCTCTCCCTCCTCATCTCCATCTTCTGCTCTCCCTGTGTACTTTCAAATGCCAGCTAAAACTTCATCTTCTACAGGAAGCCTTTCCCAATCCTGGTACATAATAGGGATTTAATAAATGCTCATTTGCTGACTGACTGACATATTGAATGTGATAGCTGTGGTAAAGTGGAAGAGTTGAATGTGAGCCCAGAGTTTCATATTTAGATAACTAGACACATGGTTGTGACCCTGACAGAAATAGAGAAATTAGGAAGACATTGGTAACTATCATACATGGCAGAGTGTGTTAGATTTGAAATAAGAACATCTGGAAATAAGTCCCAGCTCTGATAATTACCTCTGTGTGGCCTTGGGCAAGTCGTGTAACTTTGGTGGCCCTCAGTTTTCACATTGCTCTAAACACCAACAAACCATTGTTTAATGTTTTTTTCTTTTTTCTATAAAATGCTTTGAGCCCCAGCTGATCCTCTTACCCAAATAGATGCAGTTATAGTCATAAGGTCACTAGAGTAAATTAGTAGCCCCTTGTCTGGATACCTGTAAAATCCACTCTGTTTCAATGATAACAAATAGTCCAGTGCCATTCAAAACTCATGTAATTCCAAATTGAAAGAGGAGTGCTGATAATGCAAATATAGAATTATCTCTGCTCTCCATAATCCAAGTGAATGAAACATTCAGTCCATTAGAAAGTGATACTATTTAGACTTTTCTGTAAGTGGATTGTAGTGGAAAGAGCATTGTAGTTAGAGAAAACACTAGGAGAACTAGACTTGAATCTGAAAACTTTGCCTTTCTGGGCCTTGATTTCCCTATATATAAAATGAAAGAATTGGACTACGTGATTTTGAAGGTCCCCTCTTTCTTTAAGATTCTATGTAACACATATTTAAGTGCCTATTATGAATAAGGCATTCAATTGGGCAATAAGAATAAAAAAGAGAAAATTGAAACATTTTTTGCCCTCAAGGAGCTCATAATCTACTGGGCAATATAACATGTTTACAAATAAGCAAATTGTGATGGAATTTGAGGATGGAAAGAGAGGGAATCTGGAGTCAAAGGAACAAAATTTGAAGGTCACTCTACCATTTAGTACTAGCATGGCCTTGGGCAAGGCCTTTCACCTCTTTTGCCTCAATTCGTCATTAATAAAATAAAAATTTTGCACTAACCTTTTAAGGGGTTATTTATGACTAGCCTTAACTCTAGTGTTCTTTTTCAGCTCTAAATTTATGAGCCTACAAATCTATGAATTGTGGGAAAGTATTAGAGGAGGTTAATGGAGGGGATACCTGAGCTAAGTGTTGGAAAAAGATTGATGGAACTGAGGAAGCAGTGTATTCCAAATAAGGGTAAATTATGCAAATGCACAGAGGTGGGCTCTGGAATGTTGAATTGGAGACACACATAATAGATGAGCTTGACCAGAACAGAATGCTGTAAGGGAAGGGATATAAGGAATAAAGTTGAGAAGGTAGTTTGGAGCCAGACTGTGGAAGGCTTTGAATGCCAGGCTTCAGGAATTTACATTTTATCCCAATTGCAATAGAGTAAATAGAGATTTCTCAGCAAGACAGTAATATGGTTAGAGATGTGCCTTGAAAGATTATTTTGACAGGTTTAGAAGGGAGAGATTGAAAGATGGGAAACTAATTAGGAGGCTATGTGTATAGTTCAGGTGAGAGATGATGAAGGTCTAAACTAGGGTACTGGTCATTTCACTGACATGGAGAGAAGGAGGTAGGTGCAAGAGATGTGGAGGTGGAGTACTCAGGACTTGAAATGGAGGATGTGGGAAAGGGAAGGGTAAGGGATAATGCTGAATAAGATTATGAAAACTGGATAACTAGATAAAAGGACATTGGGAGGAGGACTGGGTTCAGAGAGGAAAAGGATGAATTCTGTTATGCACTTGTGGAGTTTGAGGCATTGTAAGGACATCTGGTTAGAGCTATGTAGCAGGCAGTTGGAGATAAAAGATGAGTTAAGTAGAGAGGTGTTTTTTGGGGGGTTGGGGAAGGGATAGGGTAAGAGGGGATCACCCCTGTAACTTCATTGCTAAAGGAAATTATTAGTGAGGAAACTCCCATTTACCAGGGCAGGTTTGCAGCTGAGAGTAAATGACCTACCCAGAGTCACAGTGCAAGGGTATGTCAGAGACAGATTTTGCACTCAAGCACTCCAAGGCAAGTGGCAAAAGTACCAGTAGATATAGGTGGTTTCATAACACATGCATTTCTTCCTCACATTTATGGAGCTGTCTGCTACCTACAGTTATGTTCCTGAGCAGAGATTCTAAATAGAAAGCAAAAAAGAAATGGGAAGCCCTGATTCTTAAAAGAAGGATCTTTTCAGATTGGAAAGATAGTGCTCTGACTGGCAGTATCGATTTAGACTGTTTTAATCAATGTTGCTGAGCCTGCTGGGCAGGGTGGCCCAGACTTGTCCCTTCACCGGCAAGTTGTCTGTCACCATAGGAGGCATACCCCAGTCCTTAGCAGCTCCACTGAAAGATAGTAATAGGGAGGGGACCTTAGTGTTTCCTGCAGAATTGTAATTCTGAGGCTTCTGGATGGAGTCTTGTCAGTAGCCAGATTCCAGGGCTTTTGTGACAGATAGTATTCATACCAATGGAAGCTCTGATTATGTCCAAAAGGGCAGGTGATTCGGGGAGACCCCAGAGGGCCCGCTGTAAGAGGAAGATTGATGTTTGTGATGATACAAGAACTGCTCAAACATGTCACTATAATTTTCTTCCTGTGAATCAGAGTCTGTGAGTCTGGGAGTTAATCACAGGAGGAATGAGAGGAGTGTTTTGATGGGACTAGTTTGGATGGCCCTGGGAATGATTGTATCTGATCACAGGTTAAATGGCTTACCTATGTTCTTGTAAGTTGTAAGTGACAGAGCAAATGTATCATGGCTGACTTTGGCCCAATTCTCCCAGGTCCAGGCCTGTAGCATTCCCAAACTCCCTTCTTCTTGAGGGGATTGAGGAGTCTCTTTTATTTGCCATAGGCTTGAGATCCCACTGGCTGTATTCCTCTCTTTTTAAGAGGCCCAGTGACTAGCACCGGTGTTCCATTTAACCATGTAACACTGGATATCTTTTTACACAGGAATATTTACTTCAAAGACATTCCCAGAACAAATATACAAACATTTCCCCAATACCTTGAGAGCATAATTACCCACTGTACCAACTCTATCTCTGGGAGGAGGGGAAATTAGACTCACAGCTTACCTCAGTTCCCATATATCATTGACCTCACCAAGTTCATATCTAAAGGCAGCTTTGCTACTGACTTCTGCTAGGCTAGAGTCCTAGGACTCTAGGTCCTTCTTGGTCCTCCAGGTATTGCTGTGGGCTTACTATAATGCCATTGCATAATTTCCTTGCAGAGAATCCCTTTAGAAATCATATAATTCAAGAGTGCTCAAAGATGACCAAATCCAGCCTGCTTATTTTGTTAATGAGAAAACCGAGATGCAAAGAAAGGAAGTGATTTGCCCAAGATCTCACAACAAAAGGCAGAATTAGGAATTGAACACAATTCTTCTTTCTCCAAGTCCAGTTTGCTTTCTACCATATTCAAACCATAAGTGTTCTATACAATTTCTCAGTGGAAAAACATAGGCATTCTAGGTCGTTGGCTGAAGTTACTCACACCATCTGTACAATGACAGACGATATGATCTCCAAGATTTCACCTCGCCTTAACATTCTATATTTATATGATTCTATATTCTCTTTGCTTCCCTCTTGATAGACACTTGAGTTTCAGAGATTGAGGAATATCCTCTGCCCCATTTTTGTTTTTCCCTTTGATATCCTGTTGTATTGTAAAGCTGTTTCCTAGTACGCACCTGTAGGCCACGTATGTTTCATTTCATTCCTCCCCTAGGATTCTCTGGTACCCTTAAGGGAGTTGGGATGCCTAGGCTCTTTGTCAATGTCTCTAGTCTCCACTGATGGTGTTCTGCCAATTGTAGTTAGGTCCCCAGTACCCCAGTTTTTTTTAGCCGCTAATAGATTAACTTATAAAAAAGCTCTTTACTTCAAAAGGTAGACTAACAAATATACAAACATATTCTACAACATGTGAATTATATCATTTTCCTCTCTCTACCTCCCAACATCACGTTATTCTCTGGGGAGGGGAAAGGGATCAGTTTCATAGTGTAGCTTCATAATCCCAGTTCGAGATCCAAAACCCACCTTGGCCTGAAGTCCCACATGACCTGGCTTCTCTGGGCCTCCTGGCTGCAACTTTCCACATGTCCTCCTGGCTCCAACCTTGTCATGGCTCAAACTCCCAGTCCAGTAGGGATTATGGCCTGCATTTGAACCTGAGAGGGGCAGATGAAAAAGAATAGACAGGAAACCATTGGAAGCCATGGGCTTAAAAGGAATTAGGGAGAACATGTTCCTTTCTTCTTGGTTTAGTTCATGGTACCTTTTCTGTGTGTGAACTGTGTATGATCTTCCTGCTCTGGATGTAGCAAGAAAGAAAGATTGTCCCATCCTAGACGTTTAAGGATGCAAACTATTCCACCTACATAAGCAATGAAAGAAGATTCCTCCTACACATGTGGCAGGAGAACATATTATGTTTCCTTCCACAACAGGAAATGTTTCTCCATGTTAGAAAGTCTGGGTATGCTCTAAGCCCCCATTGGAGTATGTTTTCCTTTGTCTTGGGGACCTTTATTCATGCCATCAAAGCCCTACCTTAAACAGGGATTGGGGAGGGGTATTTAGGTATTCTTTTCTCCATTCATATTGCTTTGATTTGATTTTCTAGGTCTTAAAGATAGATCCCCTTTTCCGGATGAAAATCTCCCTCTTCTTTATTGTGGTTCTTCTTCATTGCTTTAGCTTAGACTTGCTGTTAAAATACAAGTCCCCTGGGGAAGGGGTAATATTCTGCGTATTATCAGTCATTACACTGTAATGTGAATGGGTTCTGGCACCCTTCTTCAGAGGAGCCAGTTGGATGTGTTAGAAAGGGCAAAATAACTGGAGTTGAGATCTGCATTTTAGTCCAGGTATGTTAGGATATTTACTAGCAGCATGAACTTGACCAGTCCCTTCTTACTATGTTTCATTTTCCTCTTCTATAAATTGGTAATAATAATGCATGCTATTGTTTTGTCAGAGGGCTATTTTGAGGGTCAAATAACAATTCACATTTATATTACATTTTACGTTTGTAAAGTATATTGCATAAAATATCACTAATATAACAATGTTAGTAGGGATTAATATTAATTTAACGATAATTTTATGTTTTATAATATTTTATAATTACAAAGTACTTTATGTTCATTAGTACTGCACATTACTATGCAAAGGATATAAATGTGATTATTAATAATAATAATTCTCATAAAGGTAATGTAAAAGGTTTTTCTAGTTTTTTTATTACTAATCCAAAGGAACATTTTCTCCATAGTGATTCAAAATTTGTGATTATTTCATTACATAGCAAAAATTTTCAAAATTTTAAATGTTTATTGATGTTTTTTATATTATGATCACTTCAAGATATATTCCACCCCCACATATAAATGCCCACTCATTGAAATTTCCCATTTATAAAGGAAAGCAGTCACGTAACTTAACAGAAATAGCCCGCTCCCATCTACTACCATTGGCAATCTTGTGTATTCGTTGTCTCCCATCTATCTAAGGAATGGAGAGAGGTACATTTCTTCATTTCTTTTCTCAAGCTAAGATTGACCCCTCTAATTACATACTATTCAAGCTTCATTTCAGTGTTTTTTTCATTTACACTATTGTAGTTATTTTGTATAATGTTCTCCTGGTTCTGTTTACTTTATTCTGTGTCAGTTTATTAAAGTCTTCCGACATTTCTCTAAATTCCTTATTTCTGAGAAAATTAGCCCTTGTTACAATCATATGCAATAATTTGTTCAACCATTCCATGACTGATGGGTACACATTTTCCCTAGCTATGTTATTATACCATCTTTTTAAAAGAGTTACTTATGAAACCTAGCATGAATAAATACAGATTGTTTGGAGGGGCGTTATACAGGAGGTACTGCACATTTTCATGAAATTGTCTTTATGAAGAGACTTGACAGCTATTAGATGTCTTCAGTGATTCAATATGAATGATATTGTGGGGTTGTGTTAAAAGAGATAGCAAAGAATGAATCATTTGTATAATTACACATGGAAGAAAACACCCACCAAACTCTTCAGCTGCCCAGTCAGTCAGTCCATTTGTTAAGGTATTACTATGTTCCTACTTTGCGCAAAACACAGTGGGAATACAAAGAAAGTGAAAAACAATCCTTGCATATAAGAAGTTCACATTCTGATTAGATAGACATCTCAATAACTGAATATATACAAGATTTATACAGGGTAGCTGAAAGGTAATCTCAAAAGGGAAACACTAGCATCTTAGAGAAGGACCTTCTGTGGAAGGTGGGTTTTAAGGTAAATTTTAATGGAATCCAGAGAAATTAAGAGGCAGAGGTGAGAAAGGAGCACATGGGGGACAGCCAGTGCAAATGCCTGGAGGTGGGAGATTTGGGAAGAACTAGTGAGGTAAATATGTCTAGAGCTACTATACTGGTATAATAAGATATTCTTGTTAATGTATTTTTTCTCTAGATTTTACCAAATGAGACAAAGCTTCCCATGCAATTCTTGTGGACTAGACATGAAGAGATATGGGCTAGATGACAGTAATATTAGTAGATTCAGAATGGGTTTAGTAATTGAATTAAAAAAAAACCCCAGTTTTTAGTGATTTGATATGAGCTTGGGAGGAAGTCTCTAACGCAAGACCCCAGGGATCTTTGTTGTTTAATATTTTTGTTAGTGACCAAGATAAAGGCAAAAATATCTGTTTTAAATTTGCAGATAATAGGAAGCTGAAAGGGAGAGTAAACACACTGAATGATAAAGTCAGAATCTAAACTATTTTGATAGGCTAGAGCACTGGACCAAAGCTAATAGATAATATTTAATAGGAATAAATTTGAATCTTATCCTTAAGTTAAAAAATCAACTTCACAATTGTATGACATGACTAGTAGTTTGTGTGTGTGTGTGTGTGTGTGTGTGTGTGTATGTGTGTGTGTGTATGTGTAAAGATTTTGGGACTTCAGTGGACAGAAAGGTCTATAAGTCAATAATATGATATGGCAACCAGCAAAAGAAATTCTTCTCTAATCTGAGAGTACAACAAGAGAGGCATGTTGCCCAAGTCATAGGGATGGTGTCTAGGTTGTAGTATTACTGGTCAGATCACCTCTGGAGTATGATGCTCAATTCTAGGAGTGGCATTTTACATTGAAAAGTAGAGTGTCCAGAGGAAGGCAAACAGGATGTTGAAAGACTTTGAGATTATGTATTGTGTGAATTTCTTGAAGGAACTGAGGATGTTTAGCCCAAAGAAGAGAGCACTTAGAGGGGAAATGACAACTGTTTCAAGTACCTGAAGCTCTGTCATGTAGAAGAGGGATTCAATTTGTCTGGCCCCACAGGGCAGAAATGGGAACAGCCCCCAACTGGATTGGAGAGAGAGGGTCTAGGATTGAATTCTAGCTCTGCTATTTCCTACTTAGGCAAGTCATATAACCTCTCTAATCTGCATGTGACTCATTCATATAATGACGTATTTGAACTAAAGGAAGTCTAAGGTCTTTTCTAGTTATCAATCTATGATTTCAGGTAAATAAGAGAAAAATTAAGGTTTCCTTTACAAGAAAAAAGATCCTAATAATTGAAGCTTCTCAAAAATGAAATGGGAGGAAGGGAAAATGTGCCTTGGGAGATTTCATATTTCCCCTCACTGGAGGTCACTGAGCAAAGGCTGGATGACCACTTAATGCATTTATTGTGGAGGAGATTCTTGGTCAGGTATAGGTTGTACTAGGAGGTGACCCCTAAGTTCCCTTTCAGCTCTGTGATTCTGTGAACTGGAAAAGCCGTATGTGAAATAAACAAAGCAATGGTGGTTTTTGTACTTATGACAGATTTGAAGACACAGAGGACTTTAGAAACGGAAGGGACCAGGGAGACCAACCAGTCATTTTACAGAGGTGATACATACCTTAGATGTGGTAACAGCCCCAGTCCAGCAATGTATCTGATGTATCTTTGGGCAAAAATTCTTTTTTGCTTTGGTTTTGGAGGTTATCAGCATCTCCTACAAATGTTCACAGAATTAGGGGTTATCACCATCTCCTACAAATATTCACAGAATTCCTAATTTGTGTAGGGACTGCATTGTAGGGTCTAGGTCAAGGGTAGGAAACCTTTGGTCTTAAGGCTTATGGTATAATAGAACGATATGGCCATGCCTAGATAATATTGTACACAGTAACTCATCATAAATGCCATTTGAGGGAAAAATAAGTAACTCTTAGAAGGATCAGGAATGATTTTCTGGTAGAGGTGGCATTTGAGATGTTTTAAATGGTAGATAGAAATTCAGTAAGTGGAAAAGACATTTCAGATATAGGAAATAGTGTCAACAAAGGCACAAAAGTGGAAAAGAGCAAGCGGTATTAGGGAAACAGAAAGCTGTCCTCTTGTGGCATATCTGGAGACTGGTAATCCATCTAGTTTGGCCATAATAGCCATTTAAACAGAAGAGACTGGCTTCTGAGAGGCAGTGACGAATACAGACTGTTGAAATTGACTTCTTCTGAAGCCAAGCTGTTGCCATTTTTGCCTTCTATCAGAGGGTAATCAATCTATTACTGAGGTGAGACTTCATTTAGTTGAAACTGAGTCAGAGCACATTGAATGAGGCCCATGAGGTAACTGCTGTGAGAGCTGTCTGGTTTTCTATAAGGACAGAATAGAATTTGTGGTTATTAAAGTAACTAGCTTGTACTGGACTTTGTATGGAGCAGACAATTGGTGAATATTTGTGGTTTCTGCAGATCCATTGAGGCATAATATTACTTAGTGGGTTTTAGAGTATCAAAGAGTTGATACATATAATTTTTGTCTTTTGTCAGTGGATTTTTTTTTCATATATAGAGATTATCCCAACTTCTAATCCTAAGGCTGTCCCACAGAACCTTAGAATTTTGGAGATAGGCAGGACTTATAGCTCATTTAGCTTAATATTAACTTTAAAAATTAATTTAATTTCAGTTAACAAAAAAATATTTTTTTCTCTTTCCCATTTTTCCTCATACCATTGGGAGAAAAAAAAAAGAAAAGGAAAACCCTGTAACAAATATTCCACAGTCCATTGAAGTAAATCCCCACTTTGGATATACAGACAGATACATATGTAATACATAATACACATACATACATACACATGTGTATGTATATCTATACATATGTACACATGTGTGTATACTGATATGTATGTATACACACATGCATGCACATATACATATATGTATATATGTCTTGTTCTGTACCCTGATTCCATCACCCGTCAGGAAATGGGTAATCAGCTTCATTACTGGCACTCTGGAGTTGTTGTTAAAAGTCATTGCATTGATCATAGTTCTTAAGTCCTTCAAAGTTGTTTGAACAACAAAATTGTTGTTATTGTATCAGTTATTCTCCTGGTTCTGCCAGTAAAGTGTCACTCTATGCCAGTTCATACAAGTCTTCTCAAGTTTTTTGTTTTATATAATTTCTTATAGCACAATAGTATTCTATCATATCAACATTTCATAATTTGTTTGGAAATTTCCCAATTGAATATCACCCTCATTTATTTCTTCATCTTTGCCAAGACAAAAGGAACTGTTATAAATATTTTTTACATACGAGTCCTTTTCCCCTTTCTTTGATTTATCTGAGGGGATAGGTCTAGTAGTAATATTGCTATATCAAAGGGCATGCTTAGTTTATTAATTTTTTAGCCCAGTATTTCCCAAACCACTTCAGTTGCAAAGTAGTTTGGGACTTGATATATTGATGGGAGAGCTCTGAGTCAGGCAATTAAAAAGATGGGAGACTAGATACTTTCTTGGATTCTCATAAAACCTCTCTAGAATGATAATTAAGCAAACCCACAGATTTGTGATAGAACTCTGTGCCTTCTCCTTGTGTCATGGAATGCCAAAAGACAGAAGTTTGCTTTGACTGTAGCGTGTTGTGTGCTGCAACACACCTTCATCAGAGAACTGAGGGAACTAAGAGAACTTGCCATCATGTGTGGCTTGTGTGGTATGTGTGACCTTCCACAAAACTGAGGGGAAAATTGACTATAATCCAGTTAATCACTTGGAGTAGAGAGTAAGGCCAGTAAAATGTGAATTGTCTAAGGGCAAGGGAGGAGGCTAAAACAGTTTTGAGGTACAGCCTCCAAAGAAACCAGAGAGGGGAAAGAGAAAGAAAATGAGCAATAGAAGAGTAGAAAGAAAAAAAGACAATTCAGCAAAGATCTCGAGTATGAGAAAACTCACTCAAGACCTTGAATATAAACAGGTAAACTCACAGGGGAGATATTAATAACAGAAGGGAATATGACTTCTAGGTAAGCTAAGCAAGTCCAGGTATACATATGAAGAATATTAAAGGACAAAAGAAAATAAAATCTAATCAGGCAAAGGACCCTTGGATTCCCAGGACGGCATTGAACCATGGCAGGATATTCTTGAATGGCTTAAAAGAGAAATGTAATTTACATAAGCAGAATTTGTGACCTGTACAGGAGAAATAATCAGCAGAATTAAAACAAACAAACAAACAAACAAACAAACAAACAAACGGGTCTATTGTGGTAAACCTCACCAAAGAATAAAAGAGGAAGCAACTGATTGAGAATGCAAATACATAGAAATGAATGTGCCAAATCTGGAAGTAGAGAAGCAAAATGCAGTGATATTGAAAGAAAACACAATCTCTATGTAGGCAAAATATATTGCTCTTGCAAACAAGATGCATTGAGAAAAATGAAGGATTATAAATCTCCCAGAAGAATATGAGAAATAAAAAAAAACCTAAACACTGAAATGCAAGAAATAAACTAAGAAAACTACTCGAAACTTCTGAACACAAAAAGCAAAATTCCAGTCAAATAAATCCAGATTGCCCACAACAGAAACAACAACAACCTTATCTTACAAAGTCCCAGACAAAGAGTGGTTAAATTTAATAATTCCATTGACAAATAATAAACTATGCAAACAAGCAGGAGAAAGACCTTCAAACCTAAAAGGATGGAAATTCAGATAACACAAGACTATCCTGTATCCACCAGAACTGCAAGAGGGAATGAAATAATGTGTTTTGAGGAGCAAAGAAGTTCAAGGTACAACCCAAGGTCACATATCCTGAAAACCTAATCTGAGTAATTAATGAAAAATGATGGATGTTCAATAAAAAGGAGGCATTCAAAGAATTTCTACAAAAAAAAAAAAAGCCAGGCATGAGCAAACTATTTGCTTTTTAAACGCCTCAAACAATAGAAATGTTAGAAAGGTTAAAAAAAGGCAACCAGGGACAATAACAGCAAAAGAACAATCAAGGGATTGTTTAGAGATTTCTTTCTAAAAGTACCTAAGGAGATAAGAGTGAAAGTAGAAGTCAAATAGAAGAGATACTAGAGAAATAAGCTTGAAGCTGAGCCTCAAAGAGATGGAGACAAGGTCATATAGAGAATTTCAGGGCCAAGTCTTTGCCTCTTGCTTGACTAAATATATAGCATATATATGACATGTATAACTATAATAATTCATATTAATTTAGTCCATTAAGGTTCACAACTACATTGATTTAACCACCTTGTAAGGTAGATTTTTACTGTCATTTTTTTCAAATTGTGTTCAACTCTTTGCTACTCAATTTGAGGTGTTCTTAACAAAGATACAGGAGTAGTTTGCCATTTCCTTCTCCATTTTCAGATGAGGAAACTGAGGCAAACAAGTTTAAGTGACTTGCCCAGGGTCATACAGTTAGTGGACGAGGCCAGATCCACCTAGCTGCCTGTGAGGGAGGTAGTGTAAGTATTATTTCCCCCATTTTCCCACTTAGGAAATGGACTCCTGCAGGCCCAAAGATTTGCCCAAAGCTATACTAGTGGTAAACATAGGAGCTGGGATCTGAATACCTTGAGTCCAGTGCTCTTTCCATTTGAAGGTAGATGCATTTTTTTTTTTCTCCAAGATGAAGACTAGGGATCAAATGCTCTTTGACTGGTTTCCTTTTCCCTGGAGTCTTGTTCAGCTTTAGACAAACAAACATTGAACAACATAGCAAGCAAAGTGGAATTTATGAGATGTCTACACATGGTGTACTTTTAAAAACATGATTCTTGTAAATGTCACCATACCTCCTGTCAGGAAGAATGAAACAAATAAGAAAGCAAAAGCATCATATTCCATACATCTTGGATAATAACAGATAGATGTAGAAGGTGACACTTCAGCTTTACCAACTCAGATAGCATCATAGTCAAGTTGTGACACATAAGCTGCTAACAAGGGCATGGCTACAGGAGGGAAACAAGAAAGCGTTTGCTAATTTGGTGTCTCTCATACTTGAATCACTCTTTAATTTAATTGAATTCAGTATTTGTGTACCCATTAGGTGCCAGGCCCTGTGTTATGTTCTAGGAATAAAAGACAAAAATTAAAACATCTCGCACTCTCAGGGCATAGAGACTATTTAGAGTATGTACATAGTCCAAATTAAATCTACAAAAGTTATTCTCAAGCAATCATTGTCCAATAAGTGATAACTGTATTTATCAACCCTCTACCCCTCATCCCTGCTCTGAGGCTCTAGGCTCTAATGCATTGTGGGAGTAGGCATTACAGTCTAGGTGTTGTGGAGGGTCAGTGTCTCCGTGACTGCTCCTCTGACTCAAATCCAGAAAAAGTTCTGGGGGAGATACAGAGCTTAGACAAAACATGGACTTTGTCCCAGGGGAGATGTCCATCTAGAAATAATGAGACACACTAGCGTATGGTATGAAGTGCCCTAGATTTGGAGTCAGAGAACCCAAGCTTGAATCTCAACTCTCTTTTATTCCTAGAACGTAACAGACTCTTTGGTCTTCAATTTCCTTATCTGTCAAGTGAGTAATTTGGGTTAGATGATCTCCAGCTCTAATATTCAGGAAACATTGTTTTTGAAGATGATTGTGCTAAATGCTAAGGGAAATACAGTTGAAATAAGCACTCCTTACCCTTGTGAAACTGAAAGTCTAGATGTGTATCACATGTATATAGATACTTATAATCTACAACAAAATATGATAAGAATAATCGAGAGGCTCAATCAGAGTGCTTTATGAAGTCTGGAGTATAGAAGGTCATTGCCTACATGAGAGGTCAGGGAAGACTGACCAGATGATGACTGAGGTACCTGGTCTTTAAAGGCCAGGTAGACTTCAGCAGGTAAAGAAGAGCAAAGACATTCTAGGTATAAGGAACAACATAAATGAAGGTATCAAGGTGGAAGCACAAGGCATATTCAGGGGACAGAGAATAGTGTGTTTGGAGGGAACATTAAGTGACTGGCAGAAAGTAATATTAAATAAGATGAGAAAGACAGGATGGTATCACAGAATAGAAGGCCTTTCATATCCAGAAAAAGAATTTTAGTCTGATTTGGTGGATAATGCTGTGATTCTGATTGGTTGCTTAAGTTGTTTTGGATTCTCTTGCTTCTGAGACTTGTACAACCAGATGTTTCCCATCTAACTAATCACACTCAATAGAAGTAATATGAAGTTCAAATTCCATTATGACAAATATGACAAGCAATAAGAGTCTGTCTAAATTCTTTGAGTAAGAGTGGGGCTTTAAGACTCCTTTTTTAACATAGTGGTGGTATAGTATGTAAATGTAAGAAAAAGTTCAAGAAAGGATTGGGTAAGTTAATGAAGGAAGACTATTCTAGCTAATTAAGAGTAAATCTGAGATATGATTATATGAATATATCTGGAATTTGAGGTCTTCTGGTTAAAATAGCAGCTTGGAAAGTCACACAGGAGCCCAGCTCCCCCACTTCTTCCTCACCAATAATATAGAAGTAAAAGATTGAATAATGACCAGGAAATACATAGAGAAACATGATTAAACTCTTTCATCCAGCACAGGACTCCAAAAAACATAGCCAGAAGCTGAGAACACAAGAAAATGGAAGTTACTTTGATGGGAGATATAGAAAGGAAAGACCAAACACAGCCCAGGGCCCTGATAGGGAAGATCTCGGGGAGTACAGAGACCACCCTGCTCAAAAAAGCCTTAAGTGAAAGAGTTTGACAACAATATGTCCGAGAGAGTTGTATCTGACATTTCTCTTTAAGGATGTCCAGTGAATTGTATCAATCTGAAATCTGTTCCTTGATCTTAACTTCTGAAAAATCTTCAGTAACATCATCCTGAATATGGTTGTTAGACTCTTTCTTCATGTTTTTCAGATCATCTGATGAGTCTTTTATCATCTCTCTTCTCATTCTCTCATCTTTCCTTATAAAGTTTTCAAGATTTTAAAATCTAGCTCATTTTTTTCTTTGATTTCATTTTGCTTAATCTTTTGCCATTTCAGCCAATTGACATACCAATCTTATAATATGATTACCCATTGATTCCATTTTTTCTAGTCAATTCTTCCATCATCTTCTCTATGTTGCTAACTTTTGTTATCAATTTGTCTTATTCCATTTTTACTGGTGATGGATTTCTCATGAAATATGTCAGACCTTTCTTTACCTATGATAATTCTGCTACTTCCTTTAAAGTACATATTGTCAAATGTGACATGTTTTGTATTAGGTCCAGCTTTATTTCTTGGGTCACTATAGATCTTAATTTGTTTTTGCTTTCCAGGAAATTTTTTGGGAAAGTTTTAGTGCACATTTTTTGCTCATTTTTCCTTCTTTTCATTCATTTTTGTGTCTTTTCCTTAAAAAGGTTTAGAAGTGAGATTATGGCATATAATCAGATCAGTTCCAACATAACCTCTTTAACAAAAGTGATATACTCAGAAAAATGGGAAATGGATAAAATTAGACTATCATCATTTCCTATCAAAGTTTAGCTTAGTATAAGGCAGTCACCACAATGAAGAAAATAAAAATACTTTGAGGTCACAACTTGATCTCTGCCAAATAGAGAAACATATCCATGAAGGACAACATTGATTTAAAGTATATACTTATTCATAAAATCTGGTGGAAGAATGTGTGTTTATTATGAGTAGTGTCCCCTCATTGAACAATGTGCAGCAGTGGAGAGGAAAGCAAGTTTACAGAAAATTTTCCAATTAAGCTAGGTCATTCTGAGAACATTTACAGATGAATCTAGAAGAACAACAACAAACAGATGAAAAATTGAAAAGATTTGCCAAACTTCCTACAGCAAATGTTTCTCTCTGTCAGTTAAAGTGGAATCATCACATGAAAAAACTCTACCATCATAACCCTCAATTTTTTGTATGGAAAAGTAGTTGTTTGTGTTCAGTTATTTCAGTCAAGTCTCACTTTTTGGGGCTCCACTTGGGGTTTTCTTGACAAAGATGCTGGAGTAGTTTGCCATTTTCTTTTCTAGCTCATTTTACAGATGAGGAAACTGAGGCAAATGAGGTTAAGTGACTTACCCAGGTCTCACAGCTTTCTGAGGCTAGATTTAAACTTAGGAAGATGAGTCTTCCTGACTTCAGGGCTGGCACTCTATGTACTTTACCACCTTGCCGTCCACAAGAAAATAGAACCGGTCCTAAAGACACAAAATTGGGAATAATAACAGGAGGTGACAGTCTTGAGGGTAGTAATTGATCATTTCTCAAGATGTTTGAAAGAAAGAAAAACACCAAATTCTTAGGGAAAAATTATAGATGTTTTTCCTACCCCAAAAAGGCAATGTAGATGATATCAGTAACTACTGACCCATATGTCTATTCTCTCATGTCTCCAGTATTTTTATGAGAATAATTTATACATGTATCAATAGTATCCTTGATGGAAAAAATGAGAATGCAGCAAGCATTCTTTATTGTTATACAGTTTACTAAAAAGTGCAGAGAATAAGAGTTCTTACTCTCATTATTGGCTATAAAAAAAGGATTTTTTCTGGTAGAATGAAATACCAACTTAAGGGTTTTTCTTGTAAAAGATGTTTTCCTATGAGGGTGTGACCTTACTCCATGTGTGACCTTGGGCAGGCAGGTCACTCAATCTTTCTTGGCCTTAGTTTTCTCATCTATAAAAAGAGGCTTGAGTTGTATGTTCTCTCAGGTCTTCCCTAGCTCTAAACCTATCATCATACAAGATTTTTATATAGATATAACAATAAAGATCACTTTGTTTGACAATATCAAGGGAAACATATAACAGGTAGATATGTGCTCATCAATTGTGTTTACCACTGACATAAAGTATGTCCAGTACACACTCCATATGGATAAAAGATTCTTTATAGATGGCGTGGGCTTCTATATGCCCCTGCTTGTAGATGGCATTATATTGGTCACATCAGACCTCAAAATACTGCAGAGCCTTGAAAATTAAGATTCCATAATCAATCAAAAGTTTGGCTTACTACCTGCAGGTCAAAGTACAGATACCTTGGGATTCAAAGAAAAGAAATATTTTAAAATACTCCATTCAAGAAGCTTAAATTCATATTAGGAGAAGACACACAATTAATACAATGCAAGGCAGAATGTGATGGGGGAAACATCTCCAGACAAAGTTCTCTAAGAAAATTAGAAGAAGAAGAGATTATTTTTAATCGGGATCATGAGAAAAAGCTTCATGGAAGAGCTAGTATCTGAGCTGAATTTCAAAAGAAAAGGATTCTAAGTGGTGGAAAAGTGTGGACTTATCATCTCCATGAAGGAGTGAGCTGGGAATATCTTCTTATATTTCTTCAATTGAGTCCTACTTGATTGTTATATATTTTTTTACATTTACTTTTGATTTTTTTTTTTGATGTGTAGTTCTTTCCACTTAGATTATTGTAGTTAGTGTGTATATTATTTTCTTGGCTCTGCTTCTTCACCTTGGATCAGTTCATGTAGATTTTTCCAAGCTTCTCTGTATTCATTCCACTTATCATTTCTTATATCACAATAATACTGCATTACATTCATGCACTACAGTTAGCTTAGTCATCTGTCAAATGAAGAGCATCTATTTTGTTTCCAGTTCTTAGCTATCACAAAAAAGTGTGGCTATAAATATTTTGATGCATGTAGGGACTTTCTTCCTATTGAAGGCTTTTGTGGTGTATAAATCCAGTAGTAGAATCTCTGGTTACCAGGATATGGACATTGTAGCCACTTTATTTACATAATTTCAAATTGCTTTACAAAAATTGCTTTCCACCAGCAATGTTTTAGTGTGCCTGTCATTCCATAATCCTGCCATTTTGGGGGTCATTTTTTTTTTTTTGCCAATTTCCAGTGTGTGAGGTTTTGCTAATTTCTCAGGGTTGTTTTGATTTGCATTTCTCTTAGTACCAGTGATTTAGAACATTCTTTTATGTGGTTGTGAATATTTTGCTGTTCTTCTTTTTAGAATTGTTTGTTCATGTCCTTTGACCACATCTCTCTTGGTGAATGGCTGTTAGTCTTATGTACATTTATTAATTGTTTTCTATATCTTGGATATGAAACCCTTATTAGAGAAATTTGATAGGTTTTTCTCATTTGAGCACTTCCCTTCTTGTTCTAGATGCATTAATGTTGTCTGTGCAGGAGCTTTTTTAGTTTCAAGTAATCAAACAATATATTTTAGTTTTTTTAACTTCCTCTCACTCTTGTCTGGTTGAGAATACATCTGTTACCCATAATCATGAGAGGCATATAATCTATTTCTCTTCTAATTTTTTACAGTATGGTCTTTAATATTAAGGTTGCATATCCATTTAGAATGGATTGTGGAATATGGTGTAAAATGTTGGCCTGAGCTCATTTCTTTTTTGCCAGACTGTTTTTTATTTTCCCATCAGTCCAATTGAGTAATTTATAATGAAACAAAGCTGTTTACAGAATTGTTATTTTTATACACCATATTTTCCCCTTTCATTCCTTGAAAACACTGAAATCAGAATAATGGGAACAATCTCAGGATAATTAAGGTAAGACAATAATGAATCAAAGGGACTTTGGGCCCAAGTCTTTTGAGAATTTTGACTTAGCACCTTGGTAGATTTTTCCTTTTCTTTTCTCATCTTTAAGCATGTATGAATCCTACCTGCCATAATGACAGGTAATGTTTATATACCATTTCAAGATTTTAAAAGAACTTAATCTTCATGGTTTCATTTGTTCTATATACCACTGTGACATATATAGCACAAGTATCTCCATTTTATAAGTGAAGGAACTGAAGAGCAGATAGATGAATCCCTTGGTCACATGGTCTATGTCATATGGCCACATGGTCCATAACTGGTGCAGGCAGGTTTTGAACTCAAGATTTCTGACTTGATGGAAAAGGAAGCCCCCGAGGTGAATTGTAAAGAAAGAAAAGGATTTCAGCTGTTAGAGATGGAAAGGGATGGGTGAAGAAAAACAAAATGGGCATAACATAGCCAAAAGTTAAGAGGTAGGAGAGAACAGATGAATAGTTAGTGATCCAGACTGAGTTGAGTGTAGTATTGTGAAGAAGAGTAAGTGAAACGAGACTGGAGGTAGTTTAGAAACATATTTTACAAGTCTTTGAATGCTAGTCCAAAGGATTTCTTGGTTGAGCCAGTGATTAATCAAAGTTGGTATTAGGAAGATTACTTTAATAGGGCTGAGGGGAGGGGAGGTTGGGGGCTGAATTAGAAAAGGGAGAAATCCGAGAAAGATGGACCAACCATGAGGCTATTATAACAGTCCAGGTAAGAGGTAATATGCAGGTAAGTTAATCCAATAGAACTATATCTTGACCCCAGTTACCCATCTCACAAATAAAAACTGTTACTTGCAAGTGTACTTATGGATGACAGTGTGAATGGCTTAAAACAAAACTATTTTCCTACTCCTGTAAATGTCATTTAAATCTATACCCTGTTGATTGTTGAGCTTCATGTATAGAAAAGTGGACTGTGTGTGTGTTTGTGTATATGTGTGTGTGTGTGTGTGTATGTGTGTGTGTGTGTGTGTGTGTGTGTGTGTGTATGGTAGAGGGGCAGATGACAGTAGTAGGGCAGCAGTGAACTGCTTCCTGTATATGGTTTTGTTTTGGTTTTTTTTTTAGCTCTTTTAAGTACCCAAATATATAAGGATTTTAGATGAGATGGCAAATCTAAACTCCAACTTTTTTCAGACTTGATTGTTTTAGTGTCACTGATAATGGGACAATTCGACTTTGCAAGATATACTACTTTGTCCTTGTTCTCTTACTACCTGACTGTTCTATTTCAGTTTCATTTGCTGGTTCATTATTTATCTTCCCATCCTTCTAAGTATGGCTGTGCCTGAAGGACACTTTCCTAATGTACATTTTCCCTTGGTAATAACATAAGCTCCCATCGGTTTAATTCTTTCTCTCTGCTAAAGACTTCCAAATCCATATATCCAGCCTTAATTGGCCTTCTGAACCCCAGTCCCACATTGCCAAACTCCTTCTGGACATGTCCTCCAGAATGTCCCATCAATATCCTAAATACAACATTTCTAAAACAGAACTTCTGATCTTTTCTTTTCAACCTGCTATTTCTTTTCTGTTTCTGTTGAGGACATCAACATTCTCCCAGTGACCCAGGTTTCCAACTTCACCATTGGATTGATTTCCAAGTTCTAGTTTTCGGAGGGATATATTTTAAGATAGAAGGTGAAGTTTCTTCAGTGAATGAGGTTTAGATGCAGGTAATATGAATGAATTAATACAAAAATTTATTTAATATTTTCTATGTGCAAATCACCTTGCTAAACCCTGGGAATACAAATGAGAAAGCAAGACATTTGTTGTTCTCAAGGGGTTCTTTTTTTTAAAGAGGGAGACAAAATATACAGGAACTTTGATCTACAAGTCAGATAGAAAGACCCTGTAGTCTGTAGGGTGCAGAGACAAAGCAGTGTAATACGTTTTCCTTAACGTCATTTCCACTAATAAAGCCATCTCTGTTTCTTATTTTGAGCTTTTTGACAGTGCCCAAGAATTTTTCACCTCCAGGTCTTCAGGAGTTGTTAACAACTTCAGAGAATGTTGCTAGGTCACATCTCCAAATGGTAGACTTCCCTGGATGATGGCTCTGTAGTTGTGCTGGAAATACATCTCTACAGGAAATTGCTATTTCTGAAGTTCATGGGCTTACCCTTCCATTAATGGCAGTTGGTCAGCGTTCAGTAGGGATGGCAGGGATGACAGAACCTTTTTCCACAATGGTGGAATAGTAGCATAGTGTCATAGATGAAAGGGACATTGGGGACCATGCCTTCTCATTTTACAGAAGAAAACCTGAG
Source organism: Notamacropus eugenii (assembly GCF_028372415.1). NCBI lineage: Eukaryota > Metazoa > Chordata > Mammalia > Diprotodontia > Macropodidae > Notamacropus > Notamacropus eugenii. The sequence continues at coordinate 335,866,628 of NC_092872.1, forward strand.
ACCTAGATAAGTGACAGGCCCAAGGTTCCATAGCTAGTCACTGGAAAAACAAACTTGGGACACTTGACACTGCGCTTTCCCCCACTTTACCATAATGTTTTTGCAAAATATGTGACCAGTTTCTTGGTTGCTGTTCTTGTAAAATATCAATTCTGTTCTAACAGTCTCCTCTTGGATTTAGCAATTATAATGGGGATATATCAACAGCATAGGGAGAAGGGAAGGGAAAAAAAGGAGAATGGAAGGAGAAAAATAAGTATTCATAGAGCTCTAACTATGTGCCCAGCACTGTGATGAGCACTTTTACAAATATTATCTTATTTGATCCTCGTAATAACTCTGGGAGGAAGGTGACGTTATTATTCTCCTTTTATGGTTGAAGAAACTGAGGCAAACAGAAGTTAGGTCTGCAATGCAAAAGATGGGCCTTGGTATAAGTAGGACACCAATTTATAGATGAAGTTTTGGATTTAGCTGGTCCCATAGCTGAGCTCTGGAACCAAGATTAGGTACATGTGTCTCTGGATAGAATATAGTGAGTGAGGTGAGGGATGAAGATGGGAAAGAAGACACAGTTGTCATTAAAATGAGTTCTCTTTGAAGGTTTCAACTCTGTATGACCTTTCTGATTTAATATCAGCCATGACATGAGAAGCTGCAGAAAGAGGAGCAATATCAGAGTTCGCATTATGGATTTACTTGTGAGATATGACATGGGAGGCTTGGCATTAAATTTAAGTATTCATATTGATAGATTATATGGTTTATCAATAATTCCTGCATGGAGCCCATCATAAAATTTTACGTCTTGAAATGGTCAGCATAACCAGTAGAAATATCCATTTTCTGCCTTTCTTTTTAAATGTTTTTATTCACTAAGCCAAATGAAAAAATCAGGATATCCCTTTTGGTTCAGGTAAGGGATACGGCTGGGTAATATATACCTGTAGCAAATAGAGGCTGAGTGAAATAATGCTTGAGGGAAAAATATTCTGTCAACCTGATGAGCACTGCGCTGTCCACTTGCAGGACGCTGGACTGAAGTAATGGAGACCTGTGTTCAAATTCTACTTTAAATACTCGTCAGCTGTGAGACTCTACACAAGTCACTTAGTCTCAGTGCCTCACCTTCCTCATTTATAAAATACCTTTTTTTTAAATAAATGCCTCATTTTATAAAGTGCCTTATAAAAAGTCCTTTTTGCTCTATATAGGATATATAATCATATGTATATGTATATAGATGATTATAGATAGCATCATATACAATATTTATAAATATAAATTTATATTACACTTAAATTTATAAATATAAATACAATATTTATAAATATATGATCCTGTGATGTGTATGTATGTATATATTCAAAATGCTCTTCATATAAGCACCATATAAATATCGGCTACCATCATCATTATCCAGATAGCTCTGTACCATGTCTTTCTTATAGCCATTACATAGGATCTGTACTCCACTAAGGACTTTTATACTTTTTAACCAGAATATGTTTCCAAAGGACTAGGGAAATCATAGGAAGGATCCCATCTCCCGGGGAGCTCAGTCCAAGAGAGATTTGTCTCTTGAGTGAAATTATGAATACGGAAAATAGAAACAATTCCAATGAGGAGAAAAAGGGGAGAGTCTTGTGTAAAGAGACTGATATGTATTACAGGGAATTCATTTTAAGAAATGTTCAGTAGGTAGGGCAAAGGTGAGCAATAAAGACTTACTAAGACAGTGGCATGGCCATATAAGAATGCGACAGCTCAGGATGACCTGAGGCTGACAGTGAATGCTAAGGAAAACAACAAAAAAGGAATTTTTGTTTTTGTTTTTCTATGTTCGTGGATCTTTGGGAGGGAACAGGTGGACCAAAAAAAAGGAAAGGACTGCTGGTAGATGTGAAGATGGTAATATCTGAGGGAGAAAAAGCAAAAAAGCTTAATTCTGATTTTGTTTTTATTTTCTCTGCCAAGAAAAATGCTTTTGAATAGGAAAAAAATGGAACAAAAATGGGTAAGAGGTAGTTGAAAGTCAAGATAGGTGAGGCTAGAGGGGGAGATGGGTGGCACAGTGGATAGAGTCCTGGCCCTGGAGTCAAGAAGACTGGGGTTCAAATCGGACCTCATATACTTACTAGATGTGTGACCTTGGACCAGTCATTTAACCCTGATTCCCTCCAAAAAAGTAAGCATATAATAGAGCATCTAGCTGCCCTCCATGAGTGTAGTCTCCAGGACTGATGTCAGCTTGTTGGGAGTATCCTATGGGATTGTCAGAAAAATCTCTGTTTTAGCAAGTGTTAACATTTTTATTTGTGACTTGGAGGAAGGATTAAACTGTATGCTTATTAAATTATAAGATAACAAAGAGCTAGAGGGAATACCTAACATATAGTATGACAAAATTAGGATCCATAAAATTTTCTACAGGCTGGAACATTGAATTGAATAAATGCATTAAAGTATAAGCTCCTTGAAGGTAGGCATTTTTTTTTTTTGCTTTTTCTTTTTTTTCTCAGAACTTAGCACAATGCTTTGTACAGAGTGCTTATTACATAAATGGTTATTGATTAATCGATTGATTGTTCTGATAAAACTTAATACAAATAAATGTAAAAGTAGCCTATACTGGGGTTAAAAAATTCACTTGTACAAGATGAATGAGACTTGGCTAGATAAAAATTCATGGTAAAAATATTTGAAATTTTAGTGGATTTCAGGCTTAAGATGAAGTAACAGTATAACACTGCAGCCCTAAAAATGCAAATAGGATTCTAGACTATGTAAGACAGGCCCAGTGTCCAGAGCAGCCATACCGTTCTAGTTACACCACATCTGGAGTTTTGTATTCCACATTTTAGGAAGGGCATTGACAAGACAAAGTATGTCCACAAGGGGCAACCAGGATGGCTAATGGGCTGGAGACCACGCCCAATGAGGATTGTTCGAAGGAAGGTGTTACGGTTATTCTGGTGAGGAGAAGATTTGGGAGGGGGCTGTTGTAACTGTCTTTAAGATTTTAAAGGATTGTAATTTAGAAGAGGGATTCACTTTGTTCTGTTTGGTTTTACAGGAAGTACTAAGACTACCAGGTGGAAATGTCAGGGAGGCAGTTTGCAGCTCAATGTAAGGAAAGAATCCCTGACAATAAAATCTATCCAAAAATGAAATAGCCTTCCTTAGGAAGTAATGAGCTCTCCTTCAGCAGAGACGGGGTGGATGAACTTTTGTTGGGTAGGTTACACTGGAAAGGGTGTCCTTGCTCAGGCTAACATACCACTAGAGAGATGTGAACTGTGAAGTTCCTCCCCGCTGTGTAAAAACTATAGGAATTTGGGGGCGAGTGCCTCTTCATGTATGAAGGAAGTAGGCTGTCATTTCTCTGCTCATGTGATTTGCTATCAGATGATAGCAATATGGCTTATTGAGGTTACCATAAGTATTGGAGGACCTTTGCTTCCCAGCTAATGCTTAGAGTTGTATAAAAAACTTCATTAAAAGAGAGCCTCAGCAATAAATTTTTAATTAAAAAATTCTGGGGGTGCTTGAAAGTTCTTCAGAGCTCTGTAAATGGTTCTTTGGAGTGTTTTGGGAAATCTGGTTTGGAGTCCATGAGGCATCTCTTCAAAGAGAAAAGTGGGGCAATTTAAATCCCTGTGAGTCGGAAGGAGCCTTAGAGGTCATCTGGAGCGACCCCTTCATTCTACAAACATGGCTCCACCTCCTATATAATGCCTTTCTTGATCCCGAGTTATTGTTTTCCTCCAAAATTATTTTGTATTTTTCGTTTAGCTTCTTATTTACCTTCCTGATCTTCCAGATATAAGTTCTCTCATGAAATTGCATGAGTTTTCTGTATCTGTGTTACATGTTTCTCCCCCTATTCTCCTCACCCCCAAGAAGATAAGCTCTTTGAGGGTAGGGATCATTTCATTTTGGGCTTTATAGTTGCTCCCTTTGCCTAGCATACTGGATTGAATATATTTGTTGAACTGAATTGAAGAAAATGAGGGCCAAAAATGATTTGTTCAAGGTTGTTTGGTGGTAAAAGCTAGGATTCAACTCCAATTTCTCAATCTCTCCGCAGGGTCTCTGTCCCCTGCACCATATTGCCTCAGACTAGATAGCTTTTCTTTATAAACCAAACACTACTGGTAAAACAGTGGTTAAAAGCGGTTAACATTAATAAAAAAGAAATAACGAGGTATCCTTGTCAGCATCCCACTGCATTTGTTTAAGAGACCTCATCTTAAGGCCAGAGCTATTGCTCCAGTCTGTCTTCATCTATTGATTTTCATTATGAAGGTTATCTTCCAAACCAGAAGAGCCCAGCTTGTATTGTCTAGTTTTGAAAGAAAGCTCTGAGGTGGAGCAAGAGATAGAGAAAGCAGGAGCCATTAGATACCTTCACACATGAATGGGATTCAACAATTTTCTTTCTTTCTTTGCTCTAGTATAAATACAGAAAAAAGTAAAACATCTTTCCCCTAACAGCTTGCTATCTTACAGTGAGTTAATATGTGCCCTACAAACTCTCAGCTCGATGTTTACAGCTGCTCTACCTCCAAATATCTCAAAGATGATGTAGTTTCTTTTTGGCAACATGGCTAGGGGAATCTTGTTCATACGTTAAAAAGTGAAAGCTTTTTAAAAGTCACTTAGTCTATTGATCTCTGCAGAAAAGAAAAGGCATACCTATTTTCACATGGTCTATCATTTTGATTCAGAGTTGGACATCTACATTGTTTCAAGGCAAGTCTAACATACAGGATTCATGTCCTCTCATGGAGCTCTGAACTCTCATATAACTCATGGCCCAGGCAGCACAGTGCATGCAGCTGAGTGGGTGGGAGGAAAAATAGATCTCTGGTGACAAAATAGAGCTTCTCTCAGTCTCTGAATCTGCTGGCTTTACGTTTCTCAACTAGAATAGAAAATACCACTAGGTTTTACTTTAAAATTATATACGAGGAGTGATGTTTGTACACCTACCTGCCTTTCCCCCCATTTGGGTGGGGGATCATCTGTAAATAATAGCAATAATTGATGTATATTATGCTTGTGGGTTTGCAAAGCACTTCACAAACATCATTTTACTTGAACTTTACAAGATGTTTTTGAAGTCAGTGAGTACTATTATTAACCTCATTTTATAGTCAAAGAATGCTAAAGAAGTTGTGAATTTCCCAGATCACACAGGTACTAATTCTCTAAGGAAGGATTTGAAACTATGTCTCCATGACACCTAGTCCAGCATTTTGTCCATTACATCCCAACAAAACCCACAATTCTTTGGATATATTTATAATTAATCTTTTATTTGCCTCAGTCTTTAATTGTGTTTTAATAGGTGTTTTGTTTTTAAATTTAGAGAAAATCATATGTTTGCCCCAGAATTACAGATTCTAGATGGGACTTTCTGGTAGTCATATTAGTTATTATTTATTTACGGGACTCTGGCCTCCCAAATTTGGGGGCATCTTTTCCGCCACATGCAGGTGTTTGTGATATTTTACCACAACAGAGTCTCTTGTTCCAGGCTGGCCAAATTGGGTTTTATTACTGTCTGGCCAAATGAGGTTTGCTCTGGCTTACCTAGAGATAACCATGTGCTTCTTTTTCTGCACATTCTGAATTCTGGACTTATCAGACAAACCAGAATGACCCTTAAAGTGTCAATATGACAGATCTGGAACTTGTGCACTGAGCAGGATTGTAATCCCAAAGCTCCTGTTGTGGTCTTGTCTCTCTGAATAAGGATGAGGACCTGTGCTGGTCCTGCGCTGCGGAATGAGCCAGGCAGATGTGACCTCTGGCCTTTCATTGTTTATAACTTGTGATGGCTAATACTGTGACTAAAGTACTACCATAGTTCTCTGCACATCCTCTCCTCTGCTCTAACCAATCTTATCCACTTCTGCTAGAGTCATAAAGCACCACTTTGATCCTGCCACTTTGCTGTTCAAAGGCCTTTGGTGGTTTCCTTTTATCTGTAAGATAAAGTCCGTAATCATTGAAGATCCTCTACATTCTGAACTTAAATTTTTCACGTGATATTTCTGTGAAGATGTTGTTTTTCCCTAGTAGGAAATAAACTATTCTAGGTTAGGTATTGTTTTTTTTCTTTGTATGCCCAGTATCTAGTATGGTGCTTAGCATATGATATATATTAATGTATTCAATTCAGTTGATAAGAATAGAATTGAATGACCTGAATTTGACTTTGGGCAAGTCACTTTACCATTTCAAATTTTCCTCATCCTTAAAATGATAGACTTGGACTAGATCACCCATAAAGTCTACTGTAACTCCAAGTCTATCTCTCCTATGAAAAAACTATTGTATTAATTGTCCCTAAACATGGGGTGTATGCCTTGCATTCCATTCCATTCCATCACAGTCATTTTATTTTTGCTCATACTCTTTTCTGTACATAGATTTTCCCAGTTCGTCTCCTTCTATTAAAATCATATGCATCCTTCAAAGTTCAATGGTCATCCCGAACCACAGGAAAATAGAGCTGAAAGGGACCTTAGAGGCTAATAATTTCATAATATCTTTACTATGTCAACTCAGAGTGATTTCTTCTAAACCTGTTGTCTTTACCACTCATTTGAAACTTAGCTATATACTGCTTTTGGTTGTTACTGAAATGTTTATGTCTATGTGTAACTTGTCTCACCAACTAGATTGCTTTAGGGATCACTATGTTTTATTTATATCCTCTGCCACAGTGATTCTCAAATCTTTTGGTCTCAAGACGTTGTTAAAAATTGTTGAGGATCCTTCCTCAAAGAGCTTTTGTTTATATGGGTTATATCAATATTTACCACAATAGAAATTATCTATTATTATTTATTATCATATATTATTAATATATATAACATGTATTATTAGTATTATCATGAAAATATTTTTGACTTTTTGGATCCCTGAAAGGGTCTCAGGGATGCCCAGGAGTTCCTGGACCACGCTTTGAGAACCAGTGATTTATAGCATCTGTAATCAGAGAGAACCAGGTTGTGGTGATCCGGGCTTTATCTCATGATGGTTAAATTTACAGGGCTCTGATAACACTTTAAAGATTTTCAGTACTATGAAAAAACTGAATTTAGGTTTCATTTATTAAGAATTAGTTAAAATGAGACACTGCTAATTGGAGTGTGCTGCCACACCAGGTAAGCTCTTCTTTAACACTCTCATGCTTCCCTACCCCACTACCAAATGTGATGGCACAGTCTTGCTGTTTCCTGGCATCCTTATCCAGAAATGGTACTCTAGAGTCTTTGTATACATTTCTTTCAACTGAAATTATCTTAAAAAGTTGATTTGAGGGCACTTTTCATGCTGTTTACCTGGAATACATTTTTGGAAAATTGCCCCAGGCATAAAACTTGCAGCTCTTGGTACAGCAAATAAATTAGAATGTGAATAAACAACTGATTAATAATAAACTTGGAGGTAATATATAGAGAAAAAATCAAATATTTACCTTATAGGCAAGTGCATTTGTAGGTGAAAGAATTGCTACAGGCTCATACCCAGACTAGGTTGAGTCAAAAGTCATTCATATTGAATTACTTCATCCTTTATCATGAAATGAACACATTTTCCAGTCAACCAAATATCAAGTGTCATTTACCACAGTGTGGAAGGCATTGTCCTAGATGTAAGGGACACAAATTCAATAAATGAAACAATCTTTACATGCAAAGAGCTTACATTCAAGTAGAAGATATGCATAGAATAAAGGCAAATACACACAAAATGCTTAAATACTAGGAAGTTTGAGGGGGATAACATTACCAGTTGAGGGGATCAGGAAAGATTTTGTGCTTGAGCTGTGCCTTGGAGGAAAAGAGGGATTCTGTTGGGTGATGGAAAGGAGGGAATGCATTCTAGTCATGAGTGACAGCCAAAGCAGTAGCCTTGGCTGTGTGAGGATCAGAGAGAAGGCCAATGACTGATCAAAGTACATGAGAGAAGGAATAACACGCAATGAACCTGGAAAGATGGGTCGGAGCAAGGTTCCAAAAACTTAAAGAGAAGTTTATATTTGATTCTAGAGGGCATAGCACACGACTGAAGTTTATTGCATAAAGGAGTGTGCCAGGGTCATTATTATTTTCCATTACTACCTTGCCATGTTAATTAATTAGCTATGTCATCTCACTAAAGAGAAAAATCAAGATCTAGAAAGAGGAAGAAACACTCCTGTATCCTTAAGAGATAAGGCTGTCATTCTGACTCATAACTTGTTTTCCAACTGGTTAGTTACATAACCTGTTCAGCCTTATCTCATAATGTACTCCACATACTTTACATTCTAGCCAAACTAAGCCTCAGATGTTGCTCTGTGCTCACCCATCTCAAAGTTTGCCATAGAATCTCTTTACCCATCATCCCTTATTGTTCATCCTTCATTCTCAAAGAGGACCAAAGACATCGGGAGGGTGATGTCTGTACTTGCAAGTAAATTGGATTTAAGTGAGGCAGATTATTTGTATTAGAATTATTCATATGTATTGTCTTTCTCCTAACTGAATTATAAGCTTCTTGAAAAGCAGGACCTATGTCATTGCCGTTTTGTGCCCCTAAAATAGTGCCTTGCACATAGGTGGTGCTTAAGAAATGTTTGTATCCTATTTAGAATGTGTTTAGTGATCACTGTTATATGAGATATGTATGATTACTGCATAGAATTGGAGAGGGAGTTCAGTGGAAAGAATTCTAGTCAGAAGACCTAGGTTTGGAAGGACAATTTTTCTGGGTCTCGGTTTTGTCATCTGTAGAATGAGAAGGTTGGATTTCATATCTTCCATGTCATTTCCATCTCTAAATCTTTTGGACTTATACAACTTTGGGAAGATTCAGCAGGTCCCTACAAATATGCAGATAATTTTCTCTCAACTGCATGAGATGACCTAAGCAGGGTCAGAGAATACTTCCCAAGGCAGAGTGGACTAATGGATAGAGTGCTGGTCTCAGATTCAAGAAGAGGTGGTTTCAAGTCCTCTGATGAATACTTGCTCTCTGACCTTGGGCAAGTCATTAAGCCTCTCATTGTCCCCAAGCAACTTTTTAACTTGAGAAATTACACAGTAAGTACTGATTTGCATGAGTGGGGCTTCTTCACCAGGAGTTTTCTACACCAATGAAATTCCAGATCTGGTCCAAACATTTTTTTCCCATGTTGCATTACAGACCATGTGATTCATGGAGTTCTGTCATCTCTGAGAAATAAAAATTGTGTTTACCAAAGAGAGGGCAACGGAGGGACAGATGGTGGGCATAAATACTATCAAAGATGCAAACATGGCAGATGACATATTCCCAAGGAAACATCATGCGTAAGAAATAGCATGAAATGCGTCATCTTAAGGATTTCTGTCATCTTAGTTGGCTGGTCATGTAACAAGCACAAGGATAGCAGCCATAGAACTGTACTTGTGCCCACACAGTGTAGAAGACCTAGAGGAAGCTTCTTGGAATTTAGGGTGGTCTCCCCCTAACTACAGAGTAATCTACCCTATGAATATTTGTATGATTTTTGGAAGGATATAGCCATGACTCACAAAGATTAAAAAGGCAGGTGATCATTGCACCATGGGAGAGAGTTCCTTCATTGAAGAGATCATTGGTCTATTAAAGTATTAATGTATGTATAATATGTATAATGCATAATACTTTTTTTTCCAGCTGAGACACTAAGAAGACACGCCAGCTTATCCAGTCTGAGTCTTGAATTTTCTGTTAATCATAGACTCTTGCTCTTAGTTTTTTGTTTCTTTGCTGTTGTTGTTCAACTGTCTATCTATTGTACTACAAGATTTATTTATTCAACAAACATTTTTAAGCATTTGTTTAGCATGTGTAGGGCACAGAGCTGGATTTTGAGAAAAGAGAAATCAAAATGACAAAGTGCTTATCTTCAAAAACCTTGTGATCAACCCAGGGAGTAGAACATGTGAATATTATCTATCTGATAAGGTGGGACTGTACAGCGTAAAGGAAAAGAAGGAATCCAGGAAAAGTGCGAGAGATCTCTTTCATCAGTTAACTTCAGGAGCAAACTTCTGTAAGGAGGGAGTACTTGAACTGAGTCTTGAAGGAAGTTTGCAAATTATTTCTGGAGTGGAAGATGGAAATGTATCAAGGAATGAAAGGGCAGGATGATACTGAGGAAGTCATCAATAAGTATTTATTAAATGTCTACTATGTGTCAGGCATTGTGATAAGCACTGGGACAGCTAGTGACTCCATATTGTTGGAATATATAATTCACGAAGGGGAGAGGATAATGGGGAAAGGCCAGTAGTTTGAATCCATGTGTATTTTGCTTTAAAATAGATGCTGACACATTTAAAGGCTGAATTAAGTAATGTGTTTTCAAGTTGAACTAAGTATTCATTCATTCATTCATTCATTAACTAAATGAATACTAACCAAGTGAAGTTATAGATAAATTATTTTCATATTTCACATCTGTGGAGTTGTAAGTTTTATAAAATATTTTCTTTATCACAATAAAATGGGCTATTATCCTTATTTTACAAATGAGAAAAATAGGACTCTCCAAGGACAAAGGACTTGCCCAAGATTATCCAGCTGGTAAGTGACAAGAGCCAGGATACAGAGACAGAAGGAGCAAAGAAAATGATAGAAGATCATAAGGCTAAACCAGTCATCTTAAAAGTCACCCACAACTGGGGATTCCATTTACAATGTTAGTTCCTAAAGTGTCTGGGGAATCTCTGACTGATCTAGGCAAAGGCACAGAGCAAAGACAGAGGGTAGGCAAATGGCAGTAACATAAATATTTGGAATTGGACCCATAGGTCATACCTTAGCTCCCACGACTGGTGCTACTAGTCATGATGACAGAGTTAATTTTCTGGTGTAGTAGCAGAGCATGAGGCTATTCAAGCCTGAGTTAGGTATCATTTGCAGTGTTTTGCAGAAATGAAGTGTTTAACCCCAACCCTGCCAAATCTTAGGGCCAACGGACTGACTCGAAAATGACTTGGGGGGAGGGAGAATTATAAGAACAGTCTTTAAGTACGTGAACATTCACTATGTGATTGAAAAATTTGACTTGTTCTCCTTGGCCCCACAGAGTAGAATTAGAAATATTGGATAGAAATTTCATAAAGGCAGATTTCAAGTCATTGTAAGGGAAAAGTGCCTAACAGTTACATTTCTAGCCTTCTTTCCTTCCAGGCCAGTTATACTGGACTATTGGCTGTTTCTTAGCACAATATCTATCTGTCCTCATCACCTTGTATTGGCACTGATTATCTCCCATTCCTGTCTCTTAGGTCCTCAAGTACCATCTTCTGCAGGAGGCCTTTCCTGATTCTCTTAACTCTGAGAGGTTTCTTCTTTAAGATTTCTTTCCATTTACTGCTTCTTTTAAGTATGCATGTATTTACATGTTATCCCCTACTTCTACTCCATTAGCATGTAAGCTCTTTGAGGGAGGGTACTGTTTTTGTCTTTCTTTGTATCTCCAGTACTTAGAACAGGGCCTAGTGGGGCAGCTAGGTGGTGCAATGGATAGAGACCAGTGAAGGAGTCAGGAGGACCTGAGTTCAAATCTCACCTGAGACACTTGACACTCACTAGCTGTATGACCTTGAGCAAGTCACTTATCTCCAGTCATCTTGATGAATATCTGGTCGTTGGATCCAGATGGCCCAGGAGGAGAAAGTGACACTGGTGACCTGCACAGCCCTCCCTCACTCACAACAAAGTCAAGTGCAAGTCATGTCATTATTTCTCTGATGGCATGGTCTTCTTTGGCAGCGAAGGACGAACACACAATAAATGCTTCTTGATTGAGTGGTTGATTGAACAAGGAGAGCTTTTCCAAAGTGCTGTAGACTATAGAGGAGGTTTCCTCCTAACTAGAGATAGATACCTCTAAGATGACTTTGAAGTGAGTTTTTCTGACATTGAAGAATGGAGTAATATATGGTAAACAAATTGTGACTGGCCCCTCTAACAACAGTGAAGACTCCTCAGAGACCCAGGTTCCTGTAGGGTAATATCCCAAGAGAGAAGTGGAGATAGTTTTTCCAGGCTTGTGTTAGGGGATATTTATGTTCAAAGAGCTCTGTTAGGTGGGCAGGGTCAAAAGGAACCAAGATTAAAGTTTTTGCCAGGGAAATTTAGTATAGCTCCATGCTTTCTCCCTTTCAGTTTGATATCAATTTTCTGTTCAAAGTCAGTTCTCCTAAGGTGAGACTCCTAAGGTGGGCCCTGAGGGTAATTATGGTAAACTTTGTTGTTAGTCAGCTCTTGGCTAAACAAGGTAGTGGCACAGAGACAACTTGACCACCATAAAAATGTTCGTTAGGCATCTACTGTTAGGAATTAGGAAAGATAAGTTTAGATGAAATGGCCTCTGCTCTTACAGAACTAGTTGGGGAATTTAGTAGGGTTCCCAGATGCTTAACGGTCTGGCACTTGGGGAATAAAGGTGAAAGAAAGATAAAATGCAGAATATTTGTTGCTTTTCAGCATTAAAGGTCACATTAAAGAAGTAGGCTGCATTTTCTGAGGAGGGTTCTAAGGTTGGACAGTCTATTTCTATTCTATTTCTTCCTCCTCTGAGCACTGAAACCCTGCATTACCCCTACCCCCCACCCCAGGAACTTGGCAAATAATGGTTTGTCATCTTCCTGTGTAATGGAAAGTATCCATTGACATTTTGGGGTTACACTTTACTGCATGATCAAGGACTTAGATGTCTAATAAATAAGCATTCATCCTTCTCATTTTATAGAAGAGTATACAAATTGTTCCCCAGAAAGATGCAAGTAGCTTGTTTGAAGTAACAGTTAGTCAGGAAAACTGGGATTTGAACCCACATCCTGTGAATACAAAACCGATGCTCTTTTCACCATGGCACATTAATCTTAGAAAGCAAAACATTGGTGAAATTTGAATATATTAAATTAATTCCCCAGTGTATACAAAATTTATTTTAAAACTTAAAGCTATGTGGATCCCCCAGACTTTTAAAAAATGTTTTTTTAGGTAGCATGAAGTTTAATATAAATGTAAAATAATATTCATCACCTTTGGTGAATCCTCAGATAGATTACTTGTCTAATTTTATAATGGGTATAACTCCAGCAAAATGACAGAGTATTTAAATTCAGATAATCTATGGTTTAAAATTCTGAGCAGGGAAAGCATCATTTGCAAGAGACTGAATCACCTGATAAGCTCTGAATTATAGTCCCAGTTTATTTAAGAGTATGTGTTGGCAGGTTTAACAAGATCTTGGCACATGCTAATTTGAGATTTATTACAAGATATATGCATGTTTAATAGGGGCTCAATTATTCATGTTCACATTTTTCTGACAGTGACATATTTCAACTGCATATGATGTTTGGTTGCATTTGGAGATGTTGGTTTCTACAGTACCAGTGCTGAGGACTGATGAAGGAACAATTACATACAGAATGGTAAATCATACCTCTTTTTGGGCTAGCACAATGGAATGATAACTGATGAATAGAATAGACAAAGAGCAAAGGAAACAGCTCTCTTCTCCTTAGAACTTGCACTAGGTTCCCACTGAGGCTCCATCCTGTCAAAGCCTTAGAAGCAAATATACCCTTTTTCTTCTTTCCTTCATGGAAAATAAAGCTACAATATTTGGGAAATCTAAATTACTCCACTGAGTAACTGATTGGGAGCATATGGTTGTCTTAATAAGGGGAAATAAAAAAAACACACCAAAATATATACAAGTGATTATTACTTCATTTAGCAGAGTGATTTTCTGACCATAAACCATATTGATATTATATTGTGGATCTTCACAATCCCCATGTAAATACAGAAATTATTATTTCCATTTTACAGAGGAGATCAAGGATTTAGGGAGTTAAACAACTTGGGTAAGGTTACACAACTATTAAGGGGGCAGATCTGGAAACTGCACCCAGTGGACCTGGAATCAAAAAGTTTTGAGTTTAAATCCTCCCTCATGTAACCTTGAGGAAGACACTTCACCTCTTTGGACTCAGTTTCCTCATTTGTCAGAAGAGAGGTTGATAATCAATGACCTTTAACTTCCCTTCAGGTCTAAATCTCTAAGCCTATGAAAGTCTAGTCTAGTGTTATCAACACAGTGATTCATACTAGTGATCTTTGGAAAATGACTTCCAAGGGGAAAGAAGAGAGTCATTTCTCAGTTTCTCCACACACAACCTGAATCTGAAATAAAGTCTTGTCACCAGAATTGGTAACAGAACTGGTAGATCAGAAATTTGTTTATATCAGTAGCCTTAGAGAGCTTCCTGGGTCTTGAGAGGTCAAGTAAGTTAGCCAGCCAGGGTCATAAATTAAATATATATATATATATGTATATGAGAAATAATTTGTGGACTCGGGTCTTACTAACTACAAGGATAGCCCTGTTTCATATGTTTGCTTTATCTTTCCAGCAACAGTATAAGTACTCTCAGGACAGAGACCTTTTCTCATATTTCTTTGTATCTCCTTATCATTCCAGATCCAGTTCAAATTCATAATAAATACTTAGTAAATACTTGATTATGCATACTATTTGATGGATAGTAAAATACCTATAAATATTTCAAAAACTGAAATTTCAAAAATATCATCTATATTCCCTTTTATTAAGAGAAGAAAATCTATGGGACCTTACAAATGGAGTTCATTGTCATGTGTGGATAGCTAAGTTCTAATGCCATTGAGAGACTTCATATGCCTTGAGGTTGTTGTTATTCAGTTGTTTTTCAGTCATCCCACTTTTCATGACCCCATTTGGGGTTTTCTTGGCAACGATTCTGGAATCATTTGCCACTTCCTTCTCCAGCTCATTTTACAGAAGAAGAAACTGAAGCAAACAGGGCAAATGATTTGCCCAGGATCACCCAGCTAGTTAAGTGTCTGAGACCTCGTTTGAACTCTGGAAGAGAAGTCTTCCTGCCTTCAGGCTCAGCACGATTCAACGCACCACCTAACTGTCCCATGCCTTGAAGACCAGGTCACAAAAATTACCTGCAAAGTATCAATGGCTATACTTTGGTCTGGGTCCATTTTGGAGTCTAAATACAGGAGAATGATGAAATCTGCCAGTCACAGCCTTTGGAATCCATTTTTCTTTTGCAGCTCCTGTCTTGGTTAGCTGTTGTAGATAGTCTGGAACTGAGACTTTTAATGAATATGAAGGTCCCAAATAAAGGGTTTGGACTAAATGATTTCAGAAGTTCTATTCCAGCTTTAATATTTTGTAACATTATGGGTTCCATCTTTAAAAGCTTCCATGTTTCTATTTCTCTTTAACTCATCCTGAGTGGAACATTTTTCCATTTGAGAAGAAATTGCTTGTAGAAAAGCACGGAGAACCATTACTTTGTATGGCGTTAGGGACAACTCCATTACTGATGTCTTTCAAGAGGCCATTTGGTGGATATTAATCAGCCTTGGCCCTTCAGGCTGTCAGTCCATTACTTTTAATGAGCAATAAATGTGTTTGAAAAAAGTATCGATGAGGGGAAAAGGATGATAAAAGAAATGGTTTTAAAATAATACATCTTTTATCTCAAAAGTATGAAATAGTGCATTTCAAATTGCAAGGTTTCTAGGTTGTAAGATCCAATAATCTGAGAGGGCTGGATTCAGAGGTTCTGGGTTTAAATTCTTGTTCTGCCATTTAGAACCTATGTTGTGTCAGAGAAGTACTGAATCCCTCTAGAACTCCATTTTCTTGTCTGCAAAATGAGTGATACTAAATCACTTTGAAGGTCTCATCCATCTTTAAATCTTTGTGTGTACCTTCAGTTTTTCTTCCAAGTGTGGTCTCTTTCAACCAAAGTCTTACTTTAATGTTTTCTTTTTGTGGGCAATGCCAGTAGACTTCAAACTCTGCCATGTCATATCAGGCTAGAAAGGAATTGACTGGACTCCCATAGAAAATGCAGTGGAGGGGACACACTGGCCTTGTAATTAAGACCTGTGTCCTAACAGTTGTTTGACCCTGGTAAGTCCCTTACCTTCTTTCTGTCTCATCTACGAAATGAAGGGGTTGAATTTGATGGCCTCCAAGTTCCTTTTCATCTTTAAAGCTATGACCTTGTGATTATATCTATTGTCTAAGTTCCAATCAAAGTTCAGAGAAGTTCATCACTAGTGCATCTGTATCATAATGAAATGTCGGGCCACCCCAATCAAAGACCAGCTACTAAGTCACAGAGAGTTTGAACTCTTAATTAGTGGAGGATGCGCCCATACAAATCATCAGAAATCCCTGTAGTATTGCATTATGGCTTCTCCCTGAGTCAATAAAACTCCAGTTCTCTGCATCACAGCAAATTGTAATTGAGTAGAAAGCACCTTACTCAATTACTTGTCAGATTGGATCGTAACTTTATCATGCATGCCTTGAAAGTTTACCTGTGTGCCTTTAAAAAAGCACATGTGGATTTCCTCTGCTGGTTATCTGCTAAACTTGAGCTGCAGGGATGAAAAAGTTAATTATTGTTGTTGGTAACTTATTTCTGTCTCAGTTTATGGATTTCTATCCCATGTGGGCTTGTTCTGATGAGCTGTCTTTAGTGTTAGATTGAGCTTTGAGCATATTTAGGGGAGTGTTCATCTACATCTCAGCAAGTTTATTAATGGATAAAGTTTAAATCACTGCAGTTGGCCAACTAATCAGTCCACATTACTTGAGCACCAACTGTGTACAGAATCTGGTATAGGCTGCTGCAGGGGATGTAAAAAAGATGAGGCAGCCTCCTGGTGAGTTTTCAGCCGAGCTCTACTCCCAGCCTTACTGCAAGACAAGCTGTTGATTGTTAAAAATTGTAGCACTGTCAGGTATGACGCCTTTAATTTTCCGAGATATTCTACTTGTAATGGGAAATAAAAAGAAATTGTAGCAAGTGCTCATCTCATCTTTGGATGCAGATTGATAGTAGAGGTGATTTTCTTGGCACTCTCTGAATTCTTTTCCATTTCATTGCCATTTGGGCTTCCAAACACTTATCTTCCTAACTTTCCCCCTGAAATACAGTTGAAGGAAGAGGAAACCAAGTAGTCTTTACTCTTTTCAATAGGCTAGTATTTTCTGTGCCCCCAGGGGGCCATTTCCAGGGAAGGTAAGGCAGAGAGATCTTAATGGTAATCATGGGGTGGCCTTGTCCCAGTGCTAGACTAGAGAAACTATTTTTATCATTCTAGACAATAGAAGCACTAATATATATATATATATTATTTAAAAATGCCTCTTTTCCTTTCTTCTCAGGTTGTAGGCAGTGAACAATTCAAATGAGCTGGGTTTATGGATGACTGCAGAAACTGTCTTCATTCACGCCCAGTGTATATCCATCAGCCCCTCTCTCTGTAGCTGCAAGTAGGTTAGAGCTAATCAGAATCACCCCAGTGGAATGTTGTGATAGGAAAAGGGAGGGATAGATTACATATTTATGTAGTCTTTGAAAATGCATTGGGACAGGGAGATTGCTTGTAACTTATGCAGTTACATTAAATGACTATTAACCTTTCCTGTGTGTGAATGCTATGAATACATATGTGATTGTATGTGTGAAGAGGGAAGGGGAGTATGGCTGGAAAAATGAATGAGGTTCTTTAATAAATTAAAATGTATTAGTTACCCTCCTCCCCCACCCTCCTCCCTATGTCCTGGTGAGATAGTAAAACAAAGTCAAGCAAAATTCTGCACAACTTGCAGAAATAAAATGTTTGCCAAGAGCAGAGGAATTAAATTGCCTAGGGGGGAAATGAGGGCTGTGCAGAATCTTGGAGCCAAGTTTCTTCCAATTGAGTAAAATGATGGAAAATGTGCCTGATGTAATTTTGTTTCATTTGTAAATTACAGTTGGTAAATTACTTTTTATTCTTTTCCCTTCCTCCTCTCCCCCATCCCCAACTGCTTTGGACATGGCAAATGCATAATTCTTGGGAAGAATGAAATGACCTGTGGTATGGTACTGATTTCTACGGACTCTAGCTCTTCAAGACTGCCATTTTTCTCTGTCCACTCTACATTTTGTTGAACCTGCTGCCTTTCTGGGGAACATTTCCTAGACTTGTTGAAAAAGTGACCCTTTCTCAATCTATATTTCAAATGGGAAAATGTCCAAGGGAGGAAATGTGAGGCCAGAGAAAAAAGCTGAATTTGGAGTCAGAGACTTGAGTTCATATTCCAGTTCAGCTACTTTTCAGCTACCTGTTTGACTTTAAGGAAATCACCAATCCCTTTGGGTTTCAATTTTCTTATCTATAAAATAAGAGGTTTGGATTAGATGATCTTATGATTTTTAAGGTGGCTTTAGCTCTAAATCTATGATTCTGTGATTTTAGAAAGGTTGCCACAGAGGCAAGTTTTAGAATGAATCATGTGCCCTATAATAGCCTATATATGTTTCAGAGTCAGCAGAAGGTAAGAGAATTTTCTTTCCTTGATTATAACTTTTTTTTTCTAAAGGAAAAATTGTTTAGGTCTCACATTGTGAAAAGCTATTGGAGAAAAAAGTGCTGTTAACTCTACACAAGGTTGACACTGCTTGATCCAGTGTCAGTAAAATAGTCACTTTGGGTTGTTTCACAGAACTGCAGAATTTGAGAGTTAGAAGAACCCTCTGTGGTCACCTATTGTAACCCATACCCAAAATAGAATCTCTACTTCAGAAATGCCCAATGTATAGTTATCTAGCTTCTACCTGAAGATTTCTGATGTATGGATAGTTAGAATTTCATAGGCGAAAGACAATGCATAAAAGAAGAGATGAAAAGGTATATACGTAGGGGAGACAATATGGTGTAGAGATGACTGGGAAGTGGCATGTAGGCCTGGTTCTAGGCAAGATATGGTAGAAGCTCCCCCATCAGGGCCTTGAATCCTGGGGCCAAGTACAGTGTTCTGGTAAGGGTCGGATAGGGTCAATGGTCAGAATGTAGGCAGCATGGTGTAGATATGGTCCCTTCTACTTAGGTCTGATTGTTAGGAAGTTTTTTCTTGATAGGAAGCTGGAATTAGTCTTTTTGCTTCTTCTATCCATTGCTCTTGGTTCTGTTTCCAGAGAGCAACCAGAAAAATTTAACCTCTTCCCCATGATAACACTTTAGATACTTGATGTGTCCTCTGGAGTCTTCTCTTCCCCAAGCTAAAACATCCCTGGCTCCTTCAGCCAGTCCTCATGGCATGGCCTCGAATTCCCTTCATCATCCTGTATACCTTCCTTTGATTGTGCTAGACATTGATCCAGTAGCAAGATGGATTTTCAAAGATCTCCCTTTACGCATTCTTGTAAGTAATGGCAAGTTTGCCAAAGGGCTGTGTGCCTGCCTATTTGGAAAGAAGCCTATGGCCACAGGAGAGAAATTTGTTATCCGATCTGTATATAAATGGATTGCAGGAATAGCCATTGTCATGACCAAGAGAGCAAGCTAACTTAGAGGACAGCAGCAATTGTCTCAACCGTTGCTATGGCTTTGCATTTATTCAAAGCATTTTCCTTATATGCCTCCCTCATCAGATTAGTAAGGTAGCACTCTAGAGCTGGTAATCCTCTTGTCTCTATCTAGAGTAGGGTATATCAGATTTGGTTTTTTATAAGCTCAGGTTCCTTTGGTCAATTAATTTAAATAAACAAGCATTTTAAAAGTACCTACTATGTGATGTTGCTGTGTACCATGTCCTAGAGAAACAAAGACAAAAATTAAACTATTGATGGATTCAAGGAGTTGACCTTCTACTGGGAGTGAGTGATAGAGAGAAACAACATGCAACCTAGACAAAGAAAGACAAATATATGCAAAGTTATTTCAGGAGGGGTGAGTACCAATAATTGGAGGAAATCAGGAAAGGCCTCATGTAGAAGACACAGGTGATGTTGGAGTTGAACCTTTAAAGGAGCCAGGGATTCTATGAGGTAAGGCATAGTCCACAGATCAAAATGGACCACTGAGTCCAACTCCTTTATTTTATTTTTTTAATATATCATATTTTATGTTTCCCCAATTCATTGGTAAAACAATTTTAAAAACTTTTTTTTAAAGTTCAGAGTTCCAGATTTTATTTACTTCTCCCTGAGACAATAAATCTCTCTCAGACAGTAAACAATTCGATCTAGTTTATACATGTGCAATCATGTAAAACATTTCCATAGTAGTCATTTTGTACAAGAAGACTCAAATAAAAAAAAAGAATGGATCTATCCATACTTAACCAGGTTAGTCCTTAGCCAATAGACACACAGTCCATCACCAAATCCATACCTGAAGTCTTTCTGTCTGGGAAGGACCAGCTAGAGTTTGTACTTTGCTAACATAGGTTTTGAAAACTCCAGGTTCACCTCTGCAGGACATAGAGACATCCCAACAGGACTTTGGTTGAGGTTAAGAATGCCTTCAAAGTTACAAATAGAGGTTTCTATAGTATGAATAAAGTTTGGAGGTAGAACCTTTAAAGTGGGGTAGGTTATTGAGTCCTTACTAGAGAAAGGTTGAATACATAGAAATCTGTCCCCAAAATGAAGCACCCAGTTCCTTCCTGTGCAATGAAAAATCATAAAATAAGTCAAGCAAATGGATACTTCTCTGGAAGTAACATGCCTCTCAGTCATAAAGGATCTCATGCACATACTCCTTTTGGCAGGCCCTAGAATGTTTACAGCTATGGGGCTGATAAGCAAAATAAAAAAGGAATTTTAATAAGTAGGCTTAACCAAAGAATGAAGGCAGACAGCAAGAATGAGCATTTCTCATTGCCAAGAGGCAAAATGGCATTTAGATATGGTGGGGATGGTGGAGAAATATCTGAAAGAGAACTCTATGGTAGCAAGTGTGAAGGAATGTGTTCTGGCAAAGAACACGATCCTTGGATCTTTGCTGAATTTCTGATCATCTTTAGTCAATTTTTGACTTTTGTCATTGGTATCCATAGGATTTGCAAAGGTGCTTTGAGGCAAAGATGCCTATTCATTAAATGCGGAGCTTCTTTAACTTGGAAAGAATAAGACATATACAGATAAACTGCTCTGTCATGAGATCAACTCTACACAAATTACTCCCAGGTAAATGAAATCTGACATGCTTACAGACCTGAGAGTATTGGATAATTGGGATGAATGGACATGTTTCTCAAATGATGGATTATAGCTTGGATACTCTCTAATGAATTGTGACCCTCAGACATCACTGATGTACAACATAGAAGTGATTTTGAGAAGTTCTAAAGAGCCAGGTTAAGGTTCATGTAGCACATTTTTAAGAGGCAGCATGGAGACCAAATAACTTGTCTTGCTGCTAGCTGTTGGCTTATGTCTCTTGACATGAATGTCTTAAGAGAACAAGTGTCTTTCTCTTTCCCTCTTGTTGTTCACAGGGCATTTCCCAGGTCACATTTGTCTTTTTTTTTTTTTTTTAGATCTTTTTTTTTTTAATTAATTAATTTATTTAACTTTTAACATTCATTTTAACATAATTTTGGGTTCCAAATTTTCTCCCCTTTTGTCCCCTCCCCCCCAAACACCAAGCATTCTAATTGCCCCTATGACCAATCTGCTCTCTCTTCTATCATCCCTCTCTGCCCTTGTCTCCAAATTCTCTTTTGTCCTGTAGGGCCAGATAACTTTCTATACCCCTTTACCTGTATTTCTTATTTCCTAGTGGCAAGAACATTACTCGACAGTTGTTCCTAAAACTTTGAGTTCCAACTTCTTTACCTCCCTCCCTCCCCACCTTCCCTTTGGAAGGCCAGCAATTCAATATAGGCCAAATCTGTGTAGTTTTGCCAATGACTTCCATAATAGTTGTGTTGTATAAGACTAACTATATTTCCCTCCATCCTATCCTGTCCCCCATTACTTCTATTCTCTTTTGATCCTGTCCCTCTCCATGAGTGTCGACCTCATATTGCTCCCTCCTCCCCATGCCCTCCCTTCCATCATCCCCCCCACCCTGTTTATCGCCTTCTCCCCCACTTTCCTGTATTGTAAGATAGGTTTTCATACCAAAATGAGTGTGCATTTTATTCCTTCCTTGAGTCAAATGTGATGTTTTTCTCTCACCTCCCCTCTTTTTCTGTCCACTAATAAGTCTTTTGCTTGCCTCTTTTATGAGAGATAATTTGCCCCATTCCATTTCTCCCTTTCTCCTCCCAATATATTTCTCTCTCACTGCTTGATTTCATTTTTTTAAGATATGATCCCATCCTCTTCAATTCACTGTGTGCATTCTGTCTCTATGTGTGTGTGCGTGTGCGTGTGCATGTGTGTGTGTGTGTGTGTGTAATCCCACCCAGTACCCAGATACTGAAAAGTTTCAAGAGTTACAGATATTGTCTTTCCATGTAGGAACGTAAACAGTTCAACTTTAGTAAGTCCCTTATGACTTCTCTTTGCTGTTCACCTTTTCATGCTTCTCTTCATTCTTGTGTTTGAAAGTCAAATTTTCTTTTCAGCTCTGGTCTTTTCATCAAGAATGCTTGAAAATCCTCTATTTCATTGAAAGACCAATTTTTCCCCTGAAGTATTATACTCAGTTTTGCTGGGTAGATGATTCTTGGTTTTAGTCCTAGTTCCTTTGACTTCTGGAATATCCTATTCCATGCCCTTCAATCCCTTAATGTAGAAGCTGCTAGATCTTGTGTTATCCCGATTATATTTCCACGATACTTGAATTGTTTCTTTCTAGCTGCTTGCAATATTTTCTCCTTGACCTGGGAATTCTGGAATTTGGCCACAATGTTCCTAGGAGTTTCTCTTTTTGGATCTCTTTCAGGCAGTGTTCTGTGGATTCCTTGAATATTTATTTTGCCCTCTGGTTCTAGAATCTCAGGGTAGTTTTCCTTGATAATTTCATGAAAGATGATGTCTAGGCTCTTTTTTTGATCCTGGCTTTCAGGTAGTCCCATAATTTTTAAATTGTCTCTCCTGGATCTATTTTCCAGGTCAGTTGTTTTTCCAATGAGATATTTCACATTATCTTCCATTTTTTCATTCTTTTGGTTTTGTTTTGTGATTTCTTGGTTTCTCACAAAGTCATTAGCCTCCATCTGTTCCATTCTAATTTTGAAAGGACTATTTTCTTCAGTGAGCTTTTGAATCTCCTTTTTCATTTGGCTAATTCTGCTTTTGAAAGCATTCTTCTCCTCATTGGCTTCTTGAACCTCCTTTGCCAGTTGAGTTAGCCTATTTTTCAGGGTGTTATTTTCTTCAGCATTTTTTTGGGTCTCCTTTAGCAGGGTGCTGATCTGCTGTTCATACTTTGCTTGCATGTCTTTGGTTACTCTTTCCAGTTTTTCCTCCAGTCCTCTAACATAATTTTCAAAATTTTCTGAGCCCTTTTTGAGCTTTTCCCAGGTCTGATCCCATTGAGTGGGCTGGGATACAGAAGCCCTAACTTCCGTGTCTTTCCCTGGTGGTGAGCACCGCTCTTCCTCATCAGGAAGGAGGGGAGGAGAAACCTGTTCACCAAGAAAGTAACCCTCTATAGTCTTGATTTTTTTCCCTTTTCTGGGCATTTTCCCAGCCAGTGACTTGACCTCTGAATATTCTCCTCACACCCACCTCGCCTCTGGATCGTCCCAGCCAGTGCTTGGGGTCTGAGACTCAAATGCTGCTTCCCAGACTCAGGGCTTTGGGCAGGGGCAGGGCTGCTATTCAGTGTGAGATTAAGTTCAGGTGCTCAGGTGGGTGCAGGGCTGCCTCACAGACTCAGTTCCCTCAGGGGGTTTATGCGGAGACCTTCAACAATGGATCCGGGCTCCTGCCTGCTTGGGGAGCCCCGGTATGTTCCTGCCTCCACTGTTGCCTCCCGAGGGGGCCTAAGTTATGGGGGCACCCCACTCCCCTCTTGACCCACCAAAGAGACCTTCTCACCAACCCCCATCACCTGTGGGTGGAGGGACCCGTGCGGCCGCTGGAGATTCCATCCCTGAAGCCTGCTCGGATCTTTTCCTCTCGGTGCCACGGCCATGGCAGGGCTGTGCTCGGCTCCACGTCCGCAGCTCGACGGACCTTTTGTGAGAGGTTTGCAGGTCCCTCTGGAACAGAAATCTCCTTTGCTCCACTGTTCTGTGGCCTCTGCTGCTCCAGAATTCGCCATGAGTTACTTTTTTACAGATGTTCTATGGGTTGTGGGTTCGGAGCTATGTGTATGTGCATCTTTCTACTCCGCCATCTTGGCTCCCCACATTTGTCTTTTGAGAAATATGCTGGATTCCAGGACTCTGAATATCGTATATTCAATCCTAGTGTCAACATGCCTTCGTGTCTACTAAGGAACCACCCACTTGCCTGCTAATATTTCCCTTTGCTAAAGAAGTGTGCTCCAGCTGAATTACCAAGATGAGCATTTATGCAGTCATAAATTTGGAGGAGGGAACTTAGAGCTCACTTAGTCAAATATCCTTCAATTTACAAATGAGGAAACTGAGGCCAAGAGAGGTGAAGAGTCATATGATAGAACCAGGATTTAATTCAGGTCTTCTGTCTCCAACTTTAGCGTTCTTTCTACTGTGTCAGTATTGTCTCCTTACTTGACTAGCTCAGCCAGTGTCTTTAACCAGAGCTAGGGTTGCTAGGTGGCACAGTGGAGAGAGTTCTCTGATCTTGGAGTCAGGAGGTCCTAAGTTCAAATTTGACCTCAGACAGACTAGCTTTGTGACCCTGAGCAAATCACTTAACCCTATTTGCCTCAGTTTCTTCATCTGTAAAATGAGCTAGAGAAAGAAAATGGCAAACCACTTTAGTATCTTTGCCAAGAAAACCCCACAAATAGCAACTTTTGCCTTTGGCATTTTTTCAAGGTTTCCTCTTCAAGGAACCACCCCTGGGGATACTTCATTGAAACCTGCCTTTTGTCAAAAGCATATAATGTCCTGGAATTTTCCTTTCTTCCTCTCTCCACCAAAACTCTCCAATCTTGTGTCCCAGGTAGCCACCTCTTCATCATTTAAAATTCTTTCCGTCTCATTATATCTGCTATCTGGAAAATGAGGGGAGTGGAGTTGAAGGTATTAAGGCTGTTGCCTTAAGGGATTGACAAGAGTTTTTGAAATGAGAAATATCCAAAGTATCTTTCAAAAAGAAATGCCTGGAGTGATTGGCATTTTAATGTAGCAGTGTATCAACTAATAAAAGGCTTCAGCAGTTTCAATTACATGAACGTATGATATGTCCAGCTTGGGGCTGGACCTGAAACGGCTGACTTTGTTGGTAAAAACTCATTCATTTGGACCCCACTGATTTGGAATTTAAGATAGTTGGAAAAGGGCTCCCCTGGAGCCTAATCTAAGATCCTGGGAGTTAGAGCTGGAAGAGTCCTTAGAAATCATCTCATCCAATCACCTCCTTTTAGAAAGCCAGAAGTCTTGTCCCTGAGAAGAGAAGTACTTTACCTAAGGTCCCATAGGCACTAAGTAACCAGCAGAGCTGGAATTGTAACCTAACTCCCTCTAATTGTA
This sequence comes from Notamacropus eugenii, assembly GCF_028372415.1. Lineage (NCBI taxonomy): Eukaryota > Metazoa > Chordata > Mammalia > Diprotodontia > Macropodidae > Notamacropus > Notamacropus eugenii. The sequence goes on from NC_092872.1 coordinate 335,892,111, forward strand.
AATCAAGCTCTCTTTCTATTGTACCATCCTGCGCTTGCCCTTTCTATACATAAATCAGAGATGTGAAGAGGATTTTAAAAGGGATATTTAGACTATATGAGAACAGCTTATTTTCAGGAACTGGGAAGTACTGTAAAATGATAAATGATTTTTATGCTATTTCAATACCAATCTTATCTATTCATTAAGACCATTTGTTGGATAGCAGTTTGTTAAACTGGTTTGAATTATTATATTTCCTCAACCAAAAGTGCCCTTTTCTGAGAGTGTACTTGTGACTTCCTATTAATAAGTTATACTTCTGCTGTTTCCTCAGTTAGTTTAAAATGGTGTCACGGGATCATAAAGCTGAAAGGGACTATAAACATCATGTAGTTTAACCCTTTCATTTTACTCTCCTGGCTTAGAGTGAATGTCAGGGGTAACTGTTTCTCTTTGAAACAACAACCCTGAGGGTCTTCCCCTCCCAGCTTGATTTTTTCTTTCTTTTTTTTTTCTTTTTCTAATTAAAGGGGCCATCCCTTGACTAATTTCTTAAAGAGATCTATTCACAGAACGGGAGTCAGCTCACTCAAAGTGAGAACCTGAAAATGCCTTAGCCTAAAAGGGTCTGGGTCTCCCATTGCATCCTGGGCCATCTCCAGTAGTTCTGATGAACATCTGGTCACTGGATGGCTCTGGAGGAGAAAGTGAGGTAGTGACCTTGCACAGCCCTCCCTCACTCAAATCAAAGTCAATTACAAATCATGCCATCATCTTCCTGATGTTATGGTCCTCTTTGAAAATGAAGGACAAACATAACAACAGATGCGGAAACTGAAGATGATAGAAGTCCAATGACTTGCCAAGATTGTATAGCTAGTAAGTGGTAGAACTGGGGCTTGATCTTTTCTCTACCTGTGCGATTTAATGTGTTGTTTCATTAAGCTAGTAAGTGGCAGTCACAACTGATTCTATGTTTATTCCTCTTTCACTATGCCATGCAACTCTGCTCTCAGAAGGGGTAAAAGATTCCGAACTATTGGACAAAGGATTATTTAAAGAAAAGTATTGGCTTCTCTTAAATCTAAGAGGAGAATTATATAAACATCAGAGCCTTCACTAAGTGTGGTACAAAGGAGCTTTGCTCCAGGGTGCATTCTTTAAAAGATTCTGAGAGTACTTGCTTCCCTTTATCAGAGAATAACAGGACTGCACTCAGTTGGCAAGAATGAGTAACGTGAAAAGGCCCCTACCCCATGGTGTTATCTCCAACAACAGACCTCACTATCTCTTAGGGTTTCTATCCATATGGACAGGGTTCCAAGGCCTCTATCTTTCCACTTTGGAATGATGGTGCTAAGATCTCCCTCCTCTCAAGCATGGGTGAGCACACTTTGTGCCCCTTACCCTGGATGTGATTTTTACAGTGTTTTCCTGGGGCAGAAAAAAAAAACCCAACAAACTGCTGGTTTAAACTCTGAGAATTATAGAACTATAAAATGTTAGAGCTGAGAAGGGAAGTCATGGGAGGTCTCAGGATGAAGTAATGGAGAGGACCTTTGCAATCATCTAGTCTAACCCCATTTACTTTATGGGTAAGGAAATTAAGGCCTTCACTATCTGACTTACTAGCTATTTATTGAATTTGTTATTTCATCTCCTTCATGCAGGTCACCTATCCCTTTTGCCTGGAAGGCAGTCTCCCTCTTAGCTCCTGCCTTTTGTGCTAACTGATTCTGTAGGGTCCGAATTAGCAAACTACAGTTGAGGGTTTGCCCTGGAATCTTATAACCATCATGTCCCCATCCTAGGCCTGAATGCTTACTTGAGTAATTTTCTTCTGATGTTCTGCTTGTCCTGAGGACCTAAACCACACAGGACAACCATGATCAGTGGATGAGGTAGGGAAGATCAGTGGCAGAGTCATTGTGTATGTTCATCCTTTCTCCCTACCCCCATTATCCCCTGAATTTGAACTCAGGTCTTCTTGACTTCAGGCCCATCAGTCTATTCACTGTGCCACCTACCTGCCCAGGAAGAGACTGTAGAGGTCAAATATTCAAAACTCCTTTGACAGTACATTGCTAGTGACTTGTTCTAGCTGTTACATTCTAATCAGTGAAGGGTGAGTATTCATGAACCATTTTGGATCACCCTTAGTACTTTCAAAAATTATATCTTAAGTTGTAATTTTAATACAGTTCAGATTTTTAAGGCATCCTCTGTTGAAAGATCTGGACTTTGAAAATTATGTTGGTATCATGTATTTGGAGAAAATAAATTGTAATTGTGTGCCTCCTCCGCAATTTTAATATGTCTGTGGCCATAGTTAGAAAAAAAAGGAGAAGAGTATCTCAATTTTGGGGGAAAAGGTAAAACATTAAAAAAAGCTCTAAACAACCTATCAACAGTTTGTGAAATAATCTTCTTTTGTTATAGCAAACCTTGTTAATTATAAACATAAAGAAGGAGGTAGGAAATCCATCTTTAATTCATCAAATTTAGATTCCCTTTTTTTTCGATAAAAGAGCAATAAGGCATCTAGTTGTTTGAGAGACTGGTAGTTACTTTGAATCATTTGCTTTTAAGGAAGAAACCTCACAGGTTTCTGAAGCTGTTTGTTCTTAGAGGAGAACCTCATTACCTACCACCTCCCTTCACTCCGACAGAGCCCGCTTTTGGAGTCAACAGGGCAGTCAGACTGCTGGCTTCTCATCATGGCTTCACTGACTTCTCTGGGGGTGTTACCCTTTTTTGTTACATTCAGTGTTAATACCTCATTTTCCATATTGTATTTCTCATTTTTCATGGGCACCATTTAGAGAGAACTATCTAAATGATTTTTTCATAGCTGAACCCAGGAAACAGCTCTTCTGCAGTGATGGAAAACCTGTTCCCTTCTTGGTGTAGAGAGTGACAATTCTTGAGGGTGGAAGGGGGAGATTTCTCCTTGGTCTGACTGAGGAATCTGGATACTTGTCAGCAGACTGTTGCAGGGCATTGCTACAGATCTGTGTGCTCATTCTTCCTTTTGACATGGAAATACGATACGGAATGGGCAGTCTCATCAAATGTATATGCTGCTCTGATGATGAATGCTCCTCACTTGTTGATCCACTCCACGTTCTCAAAAACAATTATTTCAAGTGACCTCTCAGGGAGAACCTCTTCTCAAGTTGAATAAATCGATGCACAATATCAATTCCTAAATCCAGATGATGTGGTAGTTCTGTCTGGGTACTTCTACCAGGGGTCATTTTTCTGAGAGATTTAAATTTACAGCTGGATTACTTTATTCCTCTGATAAGGAAAGCCTGAAGGAAGATTGCAAGACATTGAAATAGAAATTAACACTTGGATTAAAACAACTCTTGGTCCTTCTGTGAATATTATATATGCAGACAAGCAAGAAGGCAATTCTGTGAATGTATAGTTTACACATTTATTATAATTGACATATAACTGGAGGCCTTTGAATTTTGTATTTAAATGGACTGGTTTTAATCTTGGAGATAGATGACTCCCCAAAGCGCCTGTCTTTGGATCATCTGGTCCATACTCAGAGTTTCTTCTGGGGATTTCTGAATAATAACCTATTTTTCTATTTCCACTGATATAAAAAAGAGGGATCCAGGATAACAGTGTATGTCAGAAATGGAATGGTCTTTGTTATACTGCACAGAAAATATAGAAAATACATAAAGATCTGAGAGTAGGACAGAAAAATAATTCACACAATTTTTTCTTCTTCCTGTGAGTCTCTGAGAAAAAGCTCTGGAAACTTGTGTAGTCCTCCAGGTTCATAACACCATCCTATAGTTTGGACTCCCCTTGGAAAGGGTACAAATTAAGAGACAATACCACTGACCTCGTAGGAAGGCCTACCTTTATTCCAGGAATCCATATAAGCCTTATGTTTGTAAAGTACTTTACCAAAAGTACTATAAAATGCTAGTTATATTATTAATGTTGTTATTATTATAATTACCATTATAACTTAAGAACTCAGATTTCTCTCAGAAAAGAAATAAACTTCATTATGCTAAAGACACACTCCCCTGACATTTCAGTGGATCTTTCCTTTCCCCTTGAGTTCATATAGACCTCCAGTGTTATTGTACTATTCTCAAGGTCTTAGATTGCCTGTAGAAGAAAATGAACTTGGGGTTGCTAAAAAGACAACTCTCTATTCAATGAATATATACTATTCGAATTACTGATGAGATAGAGCACTCATCTATCATAGTAAGAATATTCACTATATTCCAGGTGACAGGGTGGTAGGACTGGGACCCCAAGCCATAAGACCACGTCTCTGGAAGCAACCCAGAATCATCCCCACTAATGAGAAAATCTTTGTTACAGGCACATACAGAGTTGACCCTGTAATTCCTCAAATAAAAGGCTATCAGCACTGGTAGAGGGTGTACTTGCCCAAAGATCCTCTCTGTGGTGTCTGCCCAAGAACTATGCTTTGGCAACCCTTCTATTCTGTCCCCTCAATAAACTATCTCTGTTGACTCCCTTAATTTTCCCATACATTCACCTGGACTTCTTACTATTCCCTTGAAGACTAACCACTCCCTAATCCTGCCCCATCACCTGATTAGCATATTTGACATTCTTTTCCCTGTCCCTTTTTCCATATAAGCTTTAACATTATTCCTATCAGGTTACAAGTTTCCTAAGGAACTTCCCCCATTTCTATTGATATCACAAAAAACTTTGCAACTTGACTGGAAGATGGTTTGAGTGTATGAATTGTTCTAGGTGATGCTGCCCTATGCTCTGACATTTTGGGGGTCCCAGCACTCCTAAATTGTGCCAGCAACTCTAACTAAACTGCATCACAGGCATTGTGCAAAACTGTGGATACCAACAGAATCAAACAAGATAATCTCTGCCATAATGACTGATGAGCAGCCCCTCTCTCAAAAGGGAATCATCAGGTCAATTGGTCCACCTAACTTCTTTAGGAACATGGAGGGAAAGAGAACAACATTAAAAACAACAAAATTATTTTTTTAAACTCACTTTAGTCTAACTTCTTGGCTTTTCATTCTCCTCTTCCAGTGTGCTGAAAAAGGGGAATGGATCATAGGATCACAGATTTAGAAGCTAGAAGGGACTTTAGTTATAGAAGTGGTAACTGTTTCAAGGTTCCTGATTCTCAGTCTAGTGCTTTTCCTCCTGTGCTGAGGATAGAGACATTTGATTCTTGAACCCTCAAGATTGATTTCTAATCAGTTACCCTTTCCTCCTAGGAGTTGCACTGTCATTCAGTATTTTAACACTGCTCTGTTCCTCTCAGGAGTAGGTCTACCATCTGTCAGTCAGCTGTATTTATTAACCACTTGTTGGGTGCCAGGTAATAATGGTATACACTGAAGATACAAAGCAAGGCAAAAACACAGTCCCTGCTCTCAAAAGAGCACACATTCTAGTGGAAGAGAAAACATGCAAATAACTATGTATATTTAAAATATATACATTATAAATGGAAGGTTCTTTTAGAGGTAAAGGATTAAGAGCTGGAAGGACTGAGAAGATGGGACTTGAGCTCAATCTTAAAGCAATCTAGTGAAACTAGGAGAGAGAGGTGAGGAGGGAGAACAGTGGTGTTTGTAGGTCAGTGTTGATAGAGTACATGGAAGGAAATGAAGTTTAAGAAGATTGGGAAGGTACTTTTGGGAAATACTCTCAACTGAACGGAATGGGACCTTTGGGGAAAAGTGCCCATCAGTGGGTGTCCAATGAATGTGGGTCAAAGAAAGGAGGCCAAATTGAAAGCAAAGAAATGTATTAGCATGCTGAAGAGGATTGCTTGCTGAGAGCAGCTTCAGCTTTTTAAGGTACAAATTTGTTTTTTAATTTTCAGACCCCCTTAGGGTACACAGCCAAGAAGCAGTGTTCTGTGGCAACTGAGTGCAGATAAGTAATCTATTTCACAGAAGATGGAGGAATAGAGGAAAGGAAGATCAGCTAAGGGGGAAAAGGGGTGGGGTGGGGTTTGAAGGGAATATCTACCATGTAGCTGGCAGAGTTTGTTATTAGAATAAGAAAACATTCCCATCTGAAAAACAAGAAGCAAGAAGTGACCAAATACTCATACAATTGTAAAAGGAGTCCATTTAGACAAACTTCAGATGTTTCTTTTTCAAGGACAACAAATAACTGTTATAACCATGGATGGGACTGTCTGCTATACTGGACCATCCAGTATATTTTACTTTTGGTATATTTTTGGTATATTTGGTATATTTTACTTTTCCTTCAGGGACTTTCTATTATTAGACCACCACGTATTTAGAGGATTTCTCCAATAAGATAATGCAAGATGATTGCTTCCAATTCCCACCTCCTCCCCAAACCCCTTGGTAGAAAGGGAGCAGATTATGAAAGGCTTTAAATACCAAAATTTCATATTTGGTCCTGGAGCTAATAGAATAGGAGTTTATTGAGTTGGAGTGACATGATCAGACTTGTGCTTTAGGAAAAATCAATTTAGCATCTGAGTAGAGGATGAATTGAACTGGAGAGAGACTTGAATCAGGGAGATCACTTAGAAAGCTATTGCCATAATCCAGGTGAGAGGTGCTATGTGCCTACACAAGGGTAGAGAGAAAGGGGCATATATGAGATCATTGTGAAGCCTTCCTCTGTTGTGAATTCTTAGATTTTTTATTTGAGAAATGTCACTCATCTGAAGTCTTCCTCAAGTGCTTCATGATACCATCAAAGTGAACCTAGTTGTCTGAAAGCCATACTAGTCCTGGCAGGTCCCTTACCAAGTTGGAAAGACTGAGGGTCCATTAGGATTACCTAAATACACAGAGACTAATTCATAATTGGAAAGCTGACCATCAGTGGTAATTTGTTTATTTTATTTTATTGTCCTTAACAGCTCAGGAAGATTATGTACTAAGTCATGGAGGGGTTTGTAATCTGCATTGATAGGCGGGGACATCCATACAGATATTTTGAAATAAGAAAGGTAACCATGTGAAAAGTCATTTGGGTTGTTAGCTCTAGCTAAGTCTTTCAACCAAAGGTTAGTGCAGAGGTTCCCCAATTTTTTTTTTTCTGTAGGAATAAAACCCCTTGGATATAAGTAAACCTTCTGTATAGTTTCAGTTCACTATTAAGGGGAATTCTACAGCTTACAATGCAAATATATACCTAAGAAATAAAGTAGAGGATAGGGACTGGACGTGAGATTTCATTGGTAGGGAAACCCTGAGTAAGACAGAACCAATGCAGGCTGGTACTTTTTTCTGCAATTTATATTCTTAGAGAGTTGCTTAGAGTACTAAATAGTGGAATGGCATGTCCAATGGCACACAGCCACTCTGGATCAAAGGGAGGGCTACTGGTTCCAGACCTTCCTGGCTTTGAGGCTGGCTTTCTATCCACAGCAACATGCTTTCTCCTAAGAAAAAAATACTAATAAAGAGATCAGTCTCAATTGTTCATTTGTATCCAACTCTTCATGACCTCACTGAGTGTTTTCTTGTCAAAGATATGGGAGTGGTTTGCCATTTCCTTCTCCAGCTCATTTTACAGATGAGGAAACTGAGACAAATAGGGGTAAGGGACTTGCTTAGGGTCACACAAGCTGATAAGTATCTGAGGCTAGATTTGGACTCAGATCTTCCTGACTCCAAGCTTGGGGCACTATCCACTGTGCCACCTTGACCAGATATCTCCTCTATCCCTTCTGGGTTCATTTGCCCCCAGGTTGAATTAGGGAATTCCCAGGGAGAGTAAAGAGTTAGCCCCTCTCTTTTTGAACCTTCTTTCAGACTATCCCTGAAGTCTTTGCTACTTGTTTTTGAGCCAGCCTGCGACAAACTTCTTACAACTTGGTTTGGCATCTCTCTGTGCATACATCTACTAATGGAGTCAGCCTTAAACAGTTCAGTATAATTAAAGCAGTTATACCCATCCCTGCCTTACTATAGGCCTAGGTAACTGTTAAGAATGCCTTTAAACTTTGATAGTCTGAGTTTTGGCCATCCAGAAATATTGTTTTTTCCATTTGCAATGTTGTTATGGTACTAACTGACCTTCCTACAATGTTGTTTCCCATAAAATGATTTTTTTTGGCTGAAATCAGTTAGTGACATTAGTTTGTGTTGCCTGCATATCTGTTAAGCAGAATTTTGAAAAGTAAAGAAGGGAACAGAGGACATTTTAAGTGAGGGAAACAACATGAGCAAAAGTGTGGAAAGTCTAATGGAAATTTAGGATACACTAAGTAGAACAGTTTGAAAGGAGCCCAGAGCCAGGCAGTGGGTTATTAGACATGGGAGAGAGAAGAGCTTTAGGAGATGCTGAAATCATCTATGGTGATTGTATTTTCCCTTTGACACCAGACAGAGGGAAGATATACAGTTACCAACCAATGAGGATGAACTAAAAAGAACCAGTGGTATGACTGGGAAAAGGACCTTATCATATTACAAAGTCTATCAGTCTTCTTTATTAAAGCACACGTAAAGTAGGGTAGAAACTGTTCCCCTTTGTCCATCTTCAGTGCCTCCAGGTATAACAGACTTCACCACAATGGTCACTCTGGTAGCTTCATAAATTCCTGCAGCAATAAAAATCCTATTACTGGTTGCCCTGTGCAATGTGCAGCACATGCCCACTATTCAAGCACGACTAGAATTGCATCTGCCATCTGAACTTTTAAACTGCTGAGCTCATCCAAAAATCTGCCATTATCTGTGCACCTTCTGAAGGTCTGTGGAGATCAGAATTGTTTAGGAAGTGATTAATTCAGGAAAATATAGAAGAATCTCAAGGAAGAGGTAACATTGGATTTTATATATTAATTTTTAAGTGTGTATATAAATAATATCTATGTATACATACCTTTAGTCCAATTCGCTCATTTGACAGGTGGAGTTCAGAGAAATGAAATCACACAGGAAGTGAACAGCAGAGTTGGGATTTCAACCCTTTTATGTTCTACAATATTTTAACGGATCTGTGATATCACCAATATGGTGTTCCCTGTAACAATACAGATTGTAGTTGCTCGTTCTGGCCCATTTTGTACAGCTCTCAAGAATTTTTTTTCTCATAAATTCAACAGAGGGCATCCACAAAATATGCTAGGACACTTTCTTGAGTTTTCTTGAAAGTGAATGTGTCACGGGTAGGAGATATTTCGGTCCTCTTTCAGTTAATATATTTTTAGGAAATTCAGGTTATAGTCAGTACAAAGAAGTTTAATCCTCCTCCTCAACTGATTCAGTCACAGAATCAATTATTCAATTAATAGGCCCAAAATGAAATCACAAAGTAGTAGGCATTGAAGGATCCCCACTATCCCACAATGTAAGTGCTTAACCAATGTCGGAAGATTATAGGGCTTTGGTCATTGGATGAAAGGTATCTGACTCAATGCAAGAAATATATTAGGTTTTCTTAAAGAATCAGTCATGCCCTTAGCTTTTCTCAGCAATGCAAGGACCTAATACGGTTCCAAAAGACTCTTGATGGAAAATGCCATCCACATCCAGAGAAAGAACTATGAAGTCTGAATGCAAACTGAAGCATATCATTTGCTCTCTTTTTTTGTTTAGTTTAGCTTTTTCTTTCTCATGGTTCCTCCCATTAGTTCTAATTCTTCTATATAACATAACTAATATGAAAATATGTTTAATAAAAATGTATATGTAGAGCCTATATCAGATTGCATGACATCTTGGGGAAGGTTAGGAAAGGGAGGCAAAGAAAATTTAAACCTTATGGAAGTGAATGTTGAAAACTAAAAATAAATAAATTCATTTATTTATTTACTTTTAAAAAGAACCAGCCATGCCTTTATGTATGAAAACAGGAAGTTAGTTCATGAGATATCCACTTCATCATTGGAAGAGTTCCAGTTCGGAAACTGAGGATTTCAGGTTGGTAACAACAGCCAGGAAGTGAAGGAAAACTATACCTCTGAGATGGACTCCCTTTTGGGGCAAGGAAAGAGACTACTCTCAACATCCCATTGACCATGTCATTGAACAGACTAGTTCAGTAGTAAACTAGACTAGTCAGGAGCAGAGAGGGATGCTAAACACACACTGATGCAAAAATATACTTACATGAGGGCTCAAGAAGTTTTAGGGAACATGACCTTTAGTGGTAGAGAGTGACGGAATACCCCTATGAACTCAAGAAAGGTGAAGATCCTGGGATTGCTACCCAAAAGCCGCATCCAAGTAGAATAACAGGAGGAGTCTACGGAGGGAGAAAGGACTTGTACTAAGTAGCAGGAGCTGTTACCCCTTTTCTACCCAAGTGCCGCACTACCATTGTAATCTATATTTGAGTCCACTCTTCCCATGAGTACTATATATTTTGGGGTGGTATTTTTGAAGGGAATGTTTCAAAATAACTATTACAATACCATCTTAGTAAATCTCTACTTAAAGCTAATAATAAGTGAATTACTACTGGCCAATTGTTAGTGAGAAGCATATTGGTGGGCTCTCAGGAACAATAGTAGAAGTAATAGTAATGGTGGTGGTGATGGTAGTGGTGATAGTGGTAGTGATGGTAGTAGTAGTGGTAGTAGTAGTAGTAGTAGTAGTAGTAGCAGCAGCAGCAGTAGTAGTAGTAGTAATAGTAGTAGTAGTAGTAGTAGCAGTAGTAGTAGTAGTAGTAATAGTAGTAGTAGTAGTAATAGTAATGGTAGCAGCAGGAGCAGCAGCCAATCTCAAGAATATCCCTGGAATCCTAGAGAGTGATGATCTCTGTGCCCACCCAAGTAGCTTAGAAAGAATTATGCATGTTCCTTGAGGATTAATCACTACTAATCCCTTGTAACAGCCCATCTTTTTTTTTCGTCAAACATTTCTCTGATGACATACTTTATGCTACTGTATTTCTCTGTAATTCTTTGTTTGTAATGTGTTTGTAATGTGCCTGTTCATAATCACCATGCCTTTCCATTTCCCTTCTAGTGATCCTACCTAGCATTCTTCAGGCTGGTTGTATGGAAAATTATGTGACTTTGGTTTAATATTCTAAATCTTAAATGCTTTTACTTAAATAGATTAGGAAAGAAGGCAGAGCTTTGTTGAGTGATCCATTTTCATGCTCAGTAATTCTAGATTAGAATGGGTTAGAGTGTGAATCAAACTTTTTGTTTCTTAATGTCCTCATTTTTCAATGAAGAAAAGCCCTATCTTCATTTTTGACTGAAATACAGCTAGGTAGTATAAGGCAGAGAGTGCTTAGACTAGGAGTCAGGGACACTTGAGTTCCAAGCCTGCCTCAGACTATTAGTAATTGTGTGAGCCTCTTAACCTCAGTTTTCCTCACTAGTAAAATGGGAATAATAATGACCTTACCTCACAGGGTTGTTGTGAGGATCATATGAGATACCATAAGCAGAACAGAGCGTAAACATTAAAGCACTATATGAATGCTGGCTAATATTATCTTTACTGGGTAAAAACTCTGATAATTTCTGTGGCTAGTATACAGAGGAGTATTACAGATGATCCAAATGAGCCAATCAATGTTGAAAGCAATAGTCCCTATATAGTTAGGGTATATAGTTTAACTGGAAACACCCAAAGGAGAATGGAATGGGAATCAGTAGTAATGAGAAAAGGGTATGAATGAATACCTTGAAATAGGACAGCACTCAACATCTTCAACAGATGGTAGTCTACTGACAATTTCATATCAGTGACAGGACTGAATTGTGCAAAGCAGAATGGAGAAGATCAGGAAAGGAGGTTGTCAGCGAACTTTCAGTAAGGAGATCTTCAGGCCTTGGAAGGAAAAAGAGTTCCTCTTCCTTCTCCTCTTCCTTTTCTTCCTCTTTCTGCTATTTCAAGTAAGAGTGACTTGCAGAGGGTCATCATACTTAGCAAGTATATAAAGTAGGATGTTCATTCCAATCTTTCTGACTAGCTCTTCAGTGTTTCTTCTGTTCATACATAGATGGTTTATTAAGAAGTTGTTTCCAGAACTTGGTACATCATTATATCAAACTCTCTTCAATTGAATGAATGCAGTATTCTTCTAGGTAGCTCAGGGAAAGTGAACAAGTTGTTTACAAAACACTAGGAGAGGCCTTGGTCCTTCAGGCACATCTAATTGTCTGCCTATCTCTGACATCACAGATAGTGAGACAGCAATGAGCTAGAAAGCTGGGAGATGGAAATTTCTTACACAAAAGACTCCAAGTACAGAAGGTTCCAGAAAGCGGGCAAAGAAGGAATACTACAGAGCTTGCTGCTTGGGCAGGAACAACTTGTCAGCAAAGACTAGGTCCTGCAAAAATGGAATTTTCTGGGTAAAAGATACACAAGACTTCAGTATTTGTCTTTCTCTCCCATGTGTCCTAGCCATGTTGTTAATACCCTATAAAGAAATACAATAGTGAAAAACTCTAGGGATGGCGAAAAGATCACCTGCTTGGGAGTGAGAGGACCTGTGTTCAAATTCAGCCTCTAATACTTGTCACCTGTAGGCAAATCCACTTATCTTCCATGGGTTTCCTCTCTTTCCTCATTTGTAAAAAGACAGGGTTGGACTTGAGCACCTCTAGGTCTCTTCTAGTTCTGGGCCTATCATCTTATCAACTGTTATAATGTGAATGATCCTCATTCTCCTTTTAGCTCTAATTTATCATTTTAAAGTTTTGTTCTTCTTCTCACTGGAGTTCACATAGTCAAAGCTCTCCCGAGTCACAGCTGTCTGTAGTTCTCACTCCTGGCACTGTGGCTGATACTTTTTTAGTTGTCTTTATTAACCTACCTTTTTACCATAGATAAAAGTTCCCATTAGCTGAAGAAGCTCAGTTAACCTACTTGGGCTCATCAGCCTAAAGGTATTCTCTTTTATTGGGAGTGCTTTGCTGCCCAGAACCTCCCCTTCCTTTGGAACACCCCCCTCATTATTCGTCAGATGGGATTGGTACATTGCAATTGCCAGTTTTTTGTTTGTAGGAACTCTTAGGTACTTTCCACCCCCATTCTTTTCCACCCATAACTAGTTCTTATCACATCAACAAAAATGATTCTGCAAAGAAAACATCTTCAAATGGGAGCAGGGGTGGATTTGGATTTTGTCATAAACCTCTATTAGAGTACAGAGAATTAAAACAGTTCTTTCCTTTCCTCCCTTCTTTGCAGAGGGAAAATGAGGTCTATGGGTGTGGAGCATTGTCAGACTCAGTGTGTGTTGGCTGATGTGTTGGCATGTTTTGCTGAACTGCTTTTCTCTTCTTTCTTTTTCTTCCTTGTTACAAGAAATGGCTTGTATGGCTTGGGGGAGGCATATATTTGGAAAAGAAAATGATGTAAGAAGCAAAAGATCAGTTAAACTTAAAAAAGATGTCATTGTGGAGATGCTCCACCAGCCTCCAGGAAAGTCGAAGGCTTTGGAAGCATCAGGGCTCATGAAACCTCAGCTTCTCAGTCCAGAGTGTATTGCCAGATGGTGAAATGCTGATTGGTTTTGAATGCCACTTTTAACCTATCACTTGGGGATGATTTATTAGGATAGTGAAATGTTAGGACGTGTCCAGGAGCCATTCCAGGAGAGAGCTCCTAAAGTGGGATTTATTGGTGCTTGTCCCAGGTGAGAGGTATTTACTTGTAGATTCTGCATTAAAGTCAGGAGGTAGAAAATCTTTCAATCCACTAATCCACTTGGTCACATTCCCTGGCAAGAACTAGAGTGCAGTTTAGCAACACTGATGCTCAGTGCCTTTATTTCAGAGCTAGTCAGCTGTGACCTTGTCTCGCCTCAGTACCCAGCTAAAGCCTCCTCTCTTAGGGATACCTCCTAGCTGTCCAGCTCATAACTGGACAGAGTCACAGAATTTCAGAGCTGAAAGTTTCAAGTGTGTATGTATATGTACATCCACAAATATGAAGCTCAAACATGCCAAAGAAGTGATAGCCTATCTATTTACCAAAAATTAAGTTGTTCAGTTCTATTAAAAAAAAATTCTAGTCTACTAAAAAAAAGTTTAAGAGCTTAATAAATGTTAATTAAGTAATTAAGCAATAAGAATTCACTAAGCATCTACTCTGCACCAGACTGCAGATTCACAGTTCTTGTTCTCAAAGCATCTTACATTCTATTAAAGTTTGGGATGGGTATGGCATAAGGTATGCATAAGTACATATATGACGTATACAAATGCTTAGAAGATAACTGGAAGAAAGGAAATCAGCGTTTATTAAGCTGGGCCAGGCACTGTGCTGAGTCTTACAGTTATCTCAGCTGATTCTCATAATAACAGCCCTTTGAGGAAATTGAGACAAGCAGCAGTTAATTTACCTGCCCAGGGTTACGCAGTTGGTAACTGTCTGAAGCTAGATTTGAATTCAGGTCTTCCTGATTCCAGGCCTAGTGCTCTGTCCATTGAATCACCTAGCCGCTGCCTCTGTGCAGGAAGGGAAAGTTAGGGGATCTGGAAAGACTAAATTTAGATGACCCTGGAGATTCCAAGAAGGGGAAATGAGGTGAGAAAGAGACAAAAATGAAGAAATTCCTGTCCTCAAGGAACTTGCAGTGTATTGGGGAAATACAACAGCCAGTTGTCAACACATACTAACAATAGTTCTGTAAAAAAGCAAAACAAAAAACAAAACTCAATTCACGAAGTAATACAAAGTAATTTTAAAAGGGAGACAATACAAGAGTGGGAATGGGATCAGCAAAGGCCTTGAGTAAAAGACATATTTTTGCTGGAATATATTCGACTTCATTTTCATAAATCTTAATATAACCACTTACGGTTTGAATTTGTTCAATTGTTTCTCAGTCATGTTCGACTCTTTGTGACCCCATTTGGGGTTTTCTTGGCAAAAGTACAAGAATTGTTTGCCATTTGCTATTCCAGCTCATTTGATATTTGAGGAAACTGAGGCAAACAGGATTAAATGACTTGCCCAGGGTCCCACAGCTAGTTAAGTGTCCAAGACTGGATTTGAACTTAGGAATATTAGGCTTCCTCACTCCAGGCCTGGCACTGTATCCACTGCACCACCTAGCTGCACCCATGGTATGAATAAATAGCTTTGTGTTAAAAATAGCATAAATTAGACACAACATGGTCTCTCAGGTGTTTGTTCCCAGGGAATTGCTTTGATTCCTGCTCAGTAGAGGAGGTACAGAATTTTTCAGCTAATATCCACTGTTGTAGTTTTATTAGTCCAGGGCCACTGAAGTAAAATGGAAATATCTTTGTCTGCATTCAGAGGATTTGGGTTGGAATTCTTGCTCTGCTGTTTACTAGCTTTGTGGGGTTTCTTGGCCTCAGTTTCCTTATCTCTAAAATGAAGTAGTTGGAGTAGATGATCTTCTAGTTCTAAATCTATGATCCTTTTTCAGTACAGCTCTGACCCCAGGTTCTCAAGGATATACTGGTGGTAATTGAGCTAGGGCAGCTGAGTGGCTAAGTGATAGAGCTCTAGCCCTGGAGTCAGGAAGACTTGAGTTCAGATCCAGCTTAGATAAACATTAGCTGTGTGACCCTAGACAAGTCACTTAACCCTGTTGGCCTCAAATTTCTCATCCATAAAATGACCTGGGGAAGAAAATGGCAAACCACTCTAGTATCCCTGCCAAGAAAACCCTAAATGGGGTCACAAAGAGTCAGGCACAACTAAAACAATTGAACAACAACAAAACTTGAGCTTTGGCAGGTTCTATAGAGGTGGAGTGGCTTTGAGTAAGTATAGTCCTGGAAACTATACTCTATGAAGACCAACATGATTTTTCAAAAACATTGAAGAGCCATTTAACAAGATAACTTGGAAATGAAAGATACCAAGAAACTAAGGAAAAAATCATTACTGGTATCAATATCCTCTGAAAGCAATCGAGAACATCAACGAATGACTGACCCATATGTTTGCTTTTCATTGTTATAAAATCTTTACGGACAATGTTCTGCACATGTTTTGGAGGTATTATGATGAAAATCTGATCAATCATAGATCAGGAGTGAGGGGGACATTACAGGCCACTGAGCACAACTTTCTCATTTTATCCTTGAGGAAATTAAGTGACTTGCTTAGGGACACATAACTGGTAAGTGTCTGAGGTGGGATTTGAATTCATGCCTTCCTGAGTTCCAGGCCAGTGCCCTTCCCAATGTGCCATGCTGCTGAAGAAGACAGGAAGCCCTTCACAAATGCTTTATTACCACAGAACACATTTACCGCATTACAATCATTCAGCTTCTGATGTACTTTTTTTTATTACAAAAATGCACTTGGTTGGAAGAACAAAATGAAGCTTTAAAAGTTCTCCTTTGGCAAAGAGTCTCTTACACATATGTTAAGATCATACTAGGTTCTTTGAAAACGGAAATAACTCCATTTAATGACTACTTTGATTGTCAACAAGGCTTGAAACAAGAAGATGAATGTTCAACAAAAGTTTTTCCTTTTTTCATAGAAGATGTTTTATCCCAGAAACAAATGTAAGAGGGATTCTTTATTTGATGCCTTCTAGATGATCCTGTTGGAAGGTGATTAATAAGCTGCAGAGCATTATAGGATTTGCTCCATGTTAATTTAAACAAAAATAAAAGCAACTCAACAACCCATACAAGAAGAGAAGCCCCTATCATCCAGATTATGACATGAAGTCTGATGACTAGTCCACTAAATCAGCTGAGGAGTTCTTAACCCCTCAATTTCATGAACCCCTTTGCCAATCTGATGAAACCTGTGGACCACTTCTCAGAATAATACTTTTAAATGCATAAAATAGAATAGACCAGATTGCAAAGAAATAAATTATATTGAGAAACTATTATCAAAATAAAAAGGCAAGTTTATTGACCCCTTGAGCCTTGAGATAGTCCATATAATTGATCCAGACACAATGGACCAAGATGGAAAAGAGGAAAGATAGCAGTTTGAGCTAGGTCTAGGGGAATGCAAGCTCAGACTCCTCCCTACTACAAACAAACCAAATTAAAAAAAAATTAATGTACTCTCCCACAGATGCTATATACACGTGTTATGATGAAAACAAAATGATTGTTCATTCCCTAATGAATTAAATCCCAACTTCTCATCCTGGAATTCAAGATTCCTTTCTATTTGGCTTCAGTGCATCTTTATAGTCTTATCTATTCTGTTTCCTTTTATCTAACATCTAAATTCATGAGATCACAGATCTAGCTGAATGTCTTAGCCTTTGAGTATACCCATCTTCTCTCCCATTCTAGATTCTAAACTCCCTCCCTGATGATATGAATCATGTTAAATTCTGTGTATTTCCTCCATTATTAAACACTTGCACTTAACTTGTTCTGGTAGTGGTATTCCCTCCATTCATATGAATTTTGGCATGCCAGTGTCTTCATAGATGAGCTTTGTGACTTACTTTGGTTGAAAAAAATATTATCTCTTTATAGCCAACATGATCATGAGATGCTTTGAATGTAGCTAGGTTGCTTCTCCATCAGTAGACATCATATAGGGCTCATATTGAAAGCATTTCCAGCTTAAATAGGACTTGACAGAGCTGGCACTCCTCTAGCATGGTCTTCCAGAATTCAGGGTCAATTTCAGCTCTTTACCATTTACCTGAGTGACCTTGGGCAAGTCATTAGGCCCCATTTTTATCTTCTATAGAATGAGAGTATTGAGTCTCTTATGACTCTAAATCTTTAATTCTGTGGTCTTCCCACCAAAATGAGGTATTAGAATAGGATTTGGTGATGGAGTGGATATTCAACAAATGTTTATGGAATCAACAGATAAATGAAAGAATAAGAATTTTCCTCAAGGGTATGTTGTCAAAATTAATTAAATCTTATGAGGAACCCTGAGATACTCAAAGGTTGGATGTTATAAAAGGGCAAAGTATTCATATTCATTGTATATTGCCTTCATGAGTGACTTGTCTCCATCCTGTACCACTTGAGACTAGACTAATTTGTTAGGTTTAGTTAACTCCCCTGAAGACAGCATTTCACAAATTCTAATGAAAGCAACGTCCACATTAGGGGAGTTCTTGAAATGTTCCTGAAACAAATGGCACTGTTTGTTTATTAGATTTATTATTATTCTTTTGAAAAAACATGTGCCTATTACCCAAAGGCCTCTCAGTTTGGAATATAAATATCTTTATAAAGGAGGGGGAAAATACTACAATAGAATTGAGTTTAAAACAAAGTGGCTAAACTTCTAAAGGAAAGTGGCAGATGGGCCTTGGCCATCAGGGAATGCCAGACCAAGAAGATAAACAAGATTAAAACTGAATTAATTCTTATTCCAAATCAGGGTTTTCCAATGTGTTGGAAACAGTGGGGTTGGTAAAGTGGTGCAGCTTGTGAGCAGTTTACTGTCGTGTTGCCAACAGTGTGTTTGTCCAGTGATAAATCAGGGGATTTATGGATTTAATTTTCTGTTATTGTCTGCTCCCTCCTGATCGGTGTGTATGAATTTAAAGTTAGGAAACAGATCAACAAGTAGTAAAACAGTCATCTTGTTCTTTATCATTGGCTAAGTACTTGGTGAAATTAAAAAACTCAGAAAAATCTCATTAGAATGACTCAATTCATTTTATTGCTGAGATTTATTAGTAAGTAAAGATGAGCGAATCAAGTGCTTTTTACTGGCTTCTGAAAGGGAAGACCCATCATCTAGACTTTGCTCTGGAAGATGATGGGGGATTTGTCAGCTTGGAATCATTGCTTTTCCATAGTGGCCTCTAGCGATTGCAGAGAACTCTTTGAGAAGGAAGAGATACTGACCCCAAGTAGCTGGGAAGTTGATGCTGCTCCCAGCATTTTCAGGATGGCTCCTTGAGCTTGGATGTTTCAGGGTCAGTTGTTTCTAGGCCTGATCCCAATGGCCCTGGTCTCATAGGGGGATAGGGATAGGGACCAGACTTGTGAATTCATGGACCTAAGGAACTCCTGGTCAAGAAAGCTCCCTCTACCAATGCAGGCCAGCATTTTCTCTATAACTCACAGACTTAAAGAACTGCCTAGAGCGCTGAGAAACATCTAAGTGGCATAATTTATAGAGTGTTTTACCTGGAATTAGGAACACCTGAGTTCACATCCTCCCTCAGGTACTTTCTAGTTATGTTTAGTATTTCTGCATGGAGAAGCCTTGACATTTAGGTCTTCCTCTGAAGATCTAAATTGTTTTTTCTCATCTCAATGGATGGAGGGGAAAATACCTGCTCACCAAGAAAGTAACTTTGTATTGTCTTACTCTTTTTCCCTTTTTGGGGCATTTTCCCAGCCAGTTACTTGACTTTTGAGTTCTTTGTCAGGGCAGAGCTCAGGGCTGAGATTCTGATCAGCTGCTCAGTTCCTCCAGGGGCTTTAGGAGGAGGGCTCCAAAAATGAAAGCTACAGTTGCAGTGACTGCTGCTAGGGTCCAGACCATGCTCCCCTCTCCTGGGTGACTAAGCGCTCCCACTGACCTGTCAAGCTGTCTGTGGCATTTGTGGGTTGTGTGATCTGGGAACTACTGCTGCCAGTGGCTCCCTGAAGTCTGTTCAGGATTCTGTTCCTGCCACATTGGGCTGCGCTGCATGTGCTCCACCTATGTTTAGTATTTCTGAGCCTCAATTTTCTCATTTGTGAAATGGGGATACTAATACCTACTCAGGATTGTTGTGAAGATCAAATGATATAGCATATGTGAGATATGTTTGTATTGCCAAGGCAATATTCACAGCACCAAGAAAGACTATGAATGTGCTGGTGTAGTTCTAAATTGCAAAGTATAACAGACTCTCCATATAGAAGGCAAAAGAAATCATTTACTCAAACACCAGGAAGCCTAATCCCCACACTATAAAGCCACATCCATCATTGTAACCAAGAAGGCAATACATATTCCTAAGCCCCACCCTCCCCACCCAGACCTTCCCACAAACAAAGAAACCCTCAAGAACCTAGCTGTGGTTGTTTACCAGTGTCCTCTCCTTCCTCCGCCCTGAATGCTCTTACTAACTTCCTCCTAGTTCTGCTCCACCCTTCCTGTACCATCCATTCAGTAATCTCCTCCCACCACATGTGACTTAAGCTTCCATGTGATTTAAGCAGGTCACATGAGCCTATTAATGAATAGGAAAGATCTTCTCATTTAATTGCCATTACATTTGGGTTCAAGATCTTTCATATTCATTACATAGGTCAGTGGGACAACTGGTATCAGCAGAATTGTAGCAGGGATAACAGAAAATAAATATATAAAACAATACCTCAGGCAACTGGTGTCAACAGAACTTTACAACAATATAACAGGCATCACACAAAATAGGCACATAAAGCAATTGGGCCTTGAGCACAGCACCCCATCATTCCACCCTCAAACAAATGGGGCCTAAAGTCTTAGGGTAATGGGTGAAGATCTCTTCTTCTATAGCTATTTCCTGCAGAAATTGGATGTAGAGCTGTCCCTGCCCCAAGAGACCCCATTTGAGAAGTCAGTTCTTTAGCTGGCATCCAGAGATGACACATCACATTCGTGGACAAGGAGTACCATCAGGCTTAAGTAATCAGACACTTGCAAGTGGAGGGTACTAAGCCTGCAGGAAACAAATCTAGCAAACAAGTTTAACAGACAAAAAGCCAAAAAACCTTAACAAAACAAGGAGACAATAACCAGAAGTAGGGTAGGTAGGGTCAGTTGTGCTTCTGGAGTCTATGAATCCATTATTAAAGCCTCATCCACAATGGAATATATGAATTAGGGGTAAAACTTGGTAATCATCTTCTCCTGAACAAACAACAGTGATAGTATTATCTTTCCCATGTGCTGTAATTACCTCAGTCTTTGTAACATCATCTGACTTCTGTTTTACCCATACTTTAGCTCCCAATTTTATTCTATCAGTGGAAACCAACCCTTCAATTTCTCTGCTAGTTATTTTGGAAGGAGGGTCAGTTTTCACAAGGAGTATTGTTTCACAAGGAATAATAATCACTTGAACTATTCTGTCATTTTTACAAAACTGTATGGGTTCACTTAAATTTTGGAAGGTCATAATAATTTCTCCTTGATAATTAGACTCTATCACTCCAACCAATACATGTATTCCTTGAGCTGCTAATCCTGATTTAGCTAATATTCATCCAAAATGATTTTTGGGGATTCTCATACATATTCCAGTAGAGATTTTTTTTATTTCTTTTCTATTCAACTAAAAGTCCTTTAAACAATGCAAATCATATCCTGCTGAACTAGGTATCCCTGGATACTGTACTGGGACATCTGCCCTCACACAGTCCAATACTCAATATTTGGAATCTTATGTGTTTATTGTTTTTTAATTTGCAGATTTGGGGTCATCATTATGGCTATAGGTATACTTCCTCCTGATGGTCTATTATTCAAATTATGTAAAGCAGTGAACAAATTATCTTTCCAATGTTTATGAGAATTATTAGAACTTAATTTGCTTAACTATTCTTTCAATAATCCATTCATTTTTTCAATTAGCCCAGATGTTTGTGAATAATATGGAATATGACATCCATTCTGTGTTGTTTAATATACAATATCTCTTCACCTCATTACCTTTGAAATGTGATCCATTGTCACTTTGTATCTGCATTGAGGTTCTATAACATAGACTCATGATATCGAGAGTTTTACAGGTGTTTTTCTGGGTTGCATTCTTATAGGGACAAGCAAGTAGTACACCTGAATATGTGTCAACTCAAGTACATATAAATTTGCATCCTTTATCTTAAATTAGGGGTCCAATATAATCTATTTGCCAAGTTGGGGCTGATACTTTTCTCCTTGCTATCTCTGTAGTTACTATCCAATGAGCAGTTGTTCCTTTTCTAATTGACATGTATAACATTATTTTGCTACTTGTCTTTACAATAATACCAGGACCTCGCTCTTATGCCCACTAATGGATAGGCTGGACCCCTACATAGCCAGCTGTTTGAGCGTTCCATTTTGCTACTACTCAATCATCAGTTGGTGTCAGAGTAGGGACAATATGTTGAGTAACAATCTTTGCTAATCGATCAGCATGTGCATTGTACTTACATTCTGGCATGGGGAAGGTTGTGTGAGCATCTACGTGCAAAACTGGCAAATTACTAACCAAAGACATGTCCCATATATCTTCCCATAATTCTTTGCCCCAGACTTGTTTGCTATGAATTTCCCAATTTTGATTTTTCCACATGAGCATCCATGTAGCTTACCCATTAGCTACCACCTGTGAATCAGTGAATGTATGACACTTTCCTCCTTGTTCTGTTTTGATAGCTTGATGTACTGCCATAAGTTCAGCATATTGACTACTTCCACATCTCCCAGTACTTTCCAAAGACTACCTAGTAGATGGGTTATAGGCTACCACTTTCCTATGTCTTTTGTGGCCCCAAAATTTATTGTTCTATCAGTAAACAATGCATGTTTTTTTTGTTCTTCAATTAATCAATCATATCTCTCATTCTATTTTACCAAGGACTATATCAACTGATGCTTTTGGTACAGTGGGTGTATCATTTCTCTCAGTATCTATATTTGCTATAGATTCATGTAAAGCAAAAACTCCAATTTTGTCTGTTTTAGATCTATTTTGAATATATCATTTCCATTTAATTATGCTAGCCTCTTGCACATGTCCAATTCTATGAGAAGCTGGGGGACTCATTACCCTGGTTCTAATTGGAATTTCAGACCTTAATATTAACTCATGGCCTAAAGTCAGTTGTTTAGTCTCTACCAAAGCCCAACATGCAGCTAACAGCTGCTTTTCAAAAGGGGTATATTGAACTCATGAAGAAGGGAGTTTCCTACACCAAAATCCTAAGGGTACATTTCAGCTTTGTTGTTTTTGCCATAAACTCCAGTTTGCATATTCATTCTATACAGTCACTTGTGATTCCACTGATTCACTTTGCATAGGCCATAAATCTAGGGCCAATTGTATAGAAACTTTTGCTTCTTCATAAGCTTTACTCTGCTCAAGTTCCCAATCAAATTTATATATTTGTCATTTTCTTTTTTTCTTTTATTAGTCTTCTTGTACAAAATGACTAACATAGAAATGTTTTACATGACTGTATCAAATTCATATTTTTCCTGGTAGTTTTATATAAGGCTTTCAAAATTTGTCTTAGATGTAGTATGTGATATCACCAACATCCAAATAATCCTATAAACTTTTGGGCCTCTTTCTTATTGGTTGGGATGGGAAAACCCTGAATCTTTTGTCAGACTTGTGGGAGAATCTCTCGTAGCTCCTTATTCCGTTGTATATTCCAAAATTTTATGATTTGAGATGGCCCTTGAATCTTTGTAGGGTTAATTTCCCACCCTTTGCTTTTCATATGCTCCATTAAAAGTGTCAAACTCTTCTTCATTTCTTTTGCATTTTTTCCCTGTATCATAATATAATCTGTCTAGTGGGTAAGATGTACACCAAGTAGCTCTAATTCATCTAAATGTTCAGTCACAATCCTATGACAAACAGTGGGACTACGCAGATATCCTTGTGGCAAGCATGCAAAAGGATATTGTCAGCCCTGCCAAGTGAAAGTAAATTGGTCCCACTGTGTAGAATCCTATTGGAATAGTAAAGAAACCATTGGCTAAATCAATGATTGTGTACCAAGTCCCATCATATTTCTGAATCCTTTCTGTTAAGGTAACAGTATCTGGTACAGAAGTTTACAAGGGAGGAGTCATCTTATTCAATTGTCTATAATCCACTGTTATCCTCCATGTCCCATCTGACTTTTGTGCTGGCTAGACACGATTATTCCATCGAATAGTTGTAGGGAGCTACACTCCTGCCTCAACATATTCCTTTATAGTATTGGTAATTTCATCTTGCCCACCTGGCACATAATACTGCTTTAAAGTAGTCCTTTTAGAAGGTGTAAAGTGATTGGGTTCATTTTTATTTTACCCATTAAAACTGTATTAATTTCTATCTTCTTTACTGAAATTGGTATCTCCCTCAGGTACATTTAAAGTAATACCTGTCAATGTATCTATTCCAATGATGTATGCAGGAATGGGTAAAATTACCATGATATATTCCTTCTTAGGTAATTGTCCAATTTTCATCATTAGTTTGAATTGTCTGACAGCCCCTCCCAGTCCTGTGATGTGATAGGAGTTCCATGTTTAAAATGATCAGGGTTTCCATATATAAGGGAGGCCTCTGCCCCAGTATCATTAATGCCCTACTTACAGTATTTCATCCATTTTTCCAATATATGTTCTAATTGATATGGTGTCAGTAATCCCATCTGTGTATTTCTTTAATCTGAGCTGGGATTTGGCCAATTTCCTGTTCTCCCTGAAGGTGTGACAAATTTGGATACAAGGGTTCGGGAAGATCTGTAGGGGCATTTCTTACTTCTCTATTCCATCTGGTATCAAACCCCTTTTCTTGGTACATTTTGTGTAGTTCATTAGTTAGAATACCATCTATGCTTCCAAAATTTACCCTGCTCTCAACAGAGTAGTAAACAATTCTTTTCTTGTCAATCTATTCTGATTTTGAATCCAGTGGCTATTTACTCTTTGTTCTCGATGAAATTTACCTTTTCCCTAGTCCTCTAAGTCACTTAACTGTGAAATCTTGTCCAGCACCTCAGAAAGAGGGTTCCCTTCCTAACATACCAGATCTAAAATTGTGTTATAAAACAGCAATCATCAAAACCACTTGGTACTGGCTAAGAAATAAAGAGATAGATCAATGGAATAGGTTAGGTATACAAGACATACTAGTCAATGATTATAGCAGGCTACTGTTTGATAAACCCAAGAATCCCAGCTTCTGTGATAAGAACTCACAGTTTAACAAAAAGTGCTGGGAAAACCGGATAACAGTGTGGCAGAAACTGGGCATGGACCAATACCTGATACCGTACACCAGACTAAAGTCCAAATGGGTACATTATCTAGGTATAAAGATTGATACTGTAAATAAATTAGGAGAGCAAGGAATAGTTCTTTGTCAGATTTATGGAGAATGGAGAAATTTAAGACCAAACAAGAGACAGAGAACATTATGACATGCAAAATGGATAATTTTTATTACATTAAATTGAAAAGTTTTTTTGCACAAACAAACCCAATGCAACCAAGATTAGGAGGGAAGCAGATAAATGGGGAAAAAAAACTTTTACAAATATGTAGAAAACTGAGTCAAATTTACAAGAATACAATTCATTCCACAATTGATAAATGGTCAAAGAATATGAACAGAGAGTTTTCAGAGGAAGAAATTAAAGCTATCTATAGTCATATAAAAATAATACTCTAAATCACTATTGATTAGAGAGATGCAAATCAAAACAACCACATCATACCTATCAAACTGACTAACATGACAAAATAGGAAGATGATAAATCTTGGAGAAGATGTAGGAGAGTTAGAACACTAATTCATTGTTGGTGGAACTGTGAGCTAATCCAAATATTCTGAAGAGCAATTTGGAACTATGCCCAAAGGGCCACAAAAATGTGCATACTCTTTGACCCTGAAATGTCACTTCTAGGACTGTATCCCAAAGAGATCATAAAAATGGGAAAAAGAATATTTATAGCAGCTCTTTTTGTGGTAGCCAAGAACTAGAAATCAAGGGAATGCCCATCAATTGGGGAATGTTTGAACAAGTTGTGTTATATGAATGTAATGGAATACTATTGTGCTATAAGAATTGATGAGAAGGAGGAATTCAGAAAAACTTGGAAAGACTTATATGAACTGATGCTGAGTGAAATGAGCAGAACCAGGAGAATATTAAATGCAGTAACAGCCACAGTGTGTGAAGCCTGTTTCTGACAGACTTAGCCCTTCACAGCAATGCAAGGACCTAAAACATTCCCAAAGGACTCGAGACAAAATGCCATCCACATCCAGAGAAAGAACTATGGAATCAGAACGCAGAATGAAGCAGACTTTTGTTATGTTTTGTTTTGTTTTGACTTTTCTCATGCTTTCTCTCATTCATTTTAATTCTTCTGTGCAACATAACTAATATGAAAATGTGTTCAATAAGAATGTATGTATAGAACTCATATAAGATTGCATGCTGTCTTGGGGAGGGAGGGGGAGAAAATGTAAAACTTATGGAAGTGATTGTTGAAAAATGAAAACAAATAAATTAATAAAAAAATCTAAAAAAAAAAAAGAAAGAGGGTACCCTGTTTCCTCAATTATTAGAAATAAAACTAGGTACTTGTAAGCAGGAGCCATCTTCATTATTATATTCCTATGGGAAACTGCTAAGAGGATATCATGGTAGGAATATGCATTTCTAATCATTATGAAAGTCTTCTTTGCCTCCTCCTTTAACTTTCTTATACAGTCCCTAAGTGAATACCAGGGTCTATCTCCACTAGACCACATAGAGTCAGTAGGATGCTGCTTACTGCATCCTTCTGCAGTTAAAGCTAACAGTTGTATTGTTATCACCTTGCATATTGTAATCCCTAAAATCTTGCTGTAAAAAAGGATTCTTACTAATACCTATAAATTTCAAGCAGTCAACCCCATATATAGATACTCATCCAGCCCCTTCATCACTGATTCTCACCATCCAAGACACTAATGATTGTCTCATCCTTTGGGTAAATTGACTCAAAATATCTTGACCTCTTGCTGAGTGAAATCTTCAATTATCTCCATATACACTGTGTTATTCCGCTTGGTTCTCTAGTTTTCACCTTAATATGAGGTGTATTTCTGCCTGAGAAGTCTTCCCCTGTGACATTGTTTCATTTTCCTCCTATACCCTCTCCTGCCAAGTGTCTCAATGCAACTAGGCTGGGTCTGTACAAAGGTTGTATGCACACTTCTTTTGCTAGCCTTCTACTTCTTCCTCTGAGCTAAATGAGCAGCCTTTTCTTTCACCTGAGACCCCCCCCCCCCCACTTGTTCTTTTAAAGGAGAGTCCAAATGCTGAGAATTCCCATGCGAACTAGCTAACTCTTTTTCCATCTGAATTTTTTCCTTCAGCAACTCATCTCTGCTTTCACATATAATATGGCAACCTGTTAATAAAATCCAGCTTCCTACACACTCCTGCCAATTCTTTCCCTGGTTTTATTAGTATTCCTTGGAAACACCTTTCCAAATCTCTGGGTTCCCCTTCCTGTAACCTTGGTTCCCAGTTTTCACAGAGGCTAGTGTTTTTAGCCCATTCCCTTGTTAGGGAAGAATATGGTAAATCCTCCCATCCCAGAATATGTGTTTCTTCTTCTAAAGCCTTTATACCTTCAAATAGAGATTTTATAACCTGTGATCCTGTTCGTGACACCAATTGTACTGCCAAGATAAACTTCACAGCACTGATGACAATTCTGAATATGCCATCATAGTTACGAATCACAAAGTATAAAGGAATATAGAAGGCATAAGGAAAACATTTATTCAGAAACCAGCAAGCCAAATCTCCACAGCAGAAAGCTAAATCTGTCATAGTAACCAGGAAGTCAATACAGATTAGCACTGTAGGGGACAAAGCCATTCCCAAGCCTCCCCCACCTCCAAAACCCTGCTGGGGCCTTCCCAGAAATAAACAAACATTTGGGAGCCGAGCTGTTTGCCTGCTTGCCTGTATCCTCTACTCCTTCTGCCCTAACTGCTCTCACCAACTTCTTCCCAGTTCTGCTCCACTCTTCCTGTTCCACCCATTCAGGAGGCCCCTCCCACAACATATGACTTAGACTTCCATATGATTTAAGCAGGTCACATGGGTCTATTAATGAATGGGAAAGATCTTCCCATTTAAATTACCATTACAATGTTCTATCAATGCTAGCTATTTTCCAGTGCCTTGATCAGGATTACGCAGCCAGCACATGATGCAGAGGAGACTTGAATTCATATCCAAAGCTAAATCTTTATGTATCTCTAGATGGCTACTTTTCTTTCTCATCTCATTATGTACAATATTGGAAAGAATATCAACATTTCTTCCTTCTTAAAGAGTCCTCTGCAATAACTTAGATCAGGAAGACCCGAGTTCAAGTGTGGCCTTAGACACTTAATAGCTATGTGATCTTGAGTAAGTCACTTACTTCCATTTGCTTCAGTTTCCTCATCTGTAAAATGAGCTGAAGAAGGAAATGGCAAACCCCTTCAGTATCTTCACCAAGATAATCCAAAATGGGGTTAAAAGCTGGACATGGAGAAATGGCTGAATAATTATAGTATAGCATGGTGATAGATGGGCAGGTAGATTAAGCCAGGACTTTAGTTACTGAGACACAGTTGCAAACGAGGTTGAATACTGGGTCTCTGTTGTCAAGGAAAGATCCTCAAACAAGGTCAAGAAGGATTTGTTGAGGGTTCTTATGGTAGATTGTATCCCCAGAAGAATGTGGGACATTAAGTCAGGATGGTTATGACATTTTCTTTAAGAGATCTAGGAGAAGAGTTGGGGGTCTCCCACCTAAACATGACATATGTTCCTATTTATAGCTGTAACTACTTTCCCTGAAATCCTAGGTGATGTGAGATTTGCTTCTCTCTTAGGCCATTTACTTGAATCCTTGTTTTTTCCCATTTGTAAATTGAGAGGAGGGTGAGTGAGTGAGGATGAAGGGGAATTGGACTAGATGTTCTCTAAGGTCCCTTCTAGCTCTAAATCATATGATCTCAATAATAAATGTACTTTCCTCCCACCCTGGACCTTCTTTATGGCTTCTGGAATTGTTTTACTTCCAGGAACAATAACTCACATTTATATAGTGCTTTTCAAACTTAGTGCAAGTGTTATTACCTTCCCATGTTTCTGTCTCTCAGAGTCAAAAATATGCCCACTTTTCAAACTCTGTGACTCTCATCTTCTTCTTTCTTCCCAGAATTTCCCACAAACTCATCCTAGTAACCCATATACATTGCCCCTTTGGAGATAATTTCTCTTTTGAGACACATGCATTCTGAGATGAGTATATCTTTCAAGACAGGACTTGCAGAGACTCACACTGTCTGGATCACTATCCAGAGTTGGAGCTGGGTCTTCAGACGCCAAGATCAATGCTACCTATACCTACAGGAGCCTGATCTATATAGTGTTTTAAAGTTTGTAAAGTGATTTATATATATTATCACGTTTGATTCTCATGAATCCCTACTAAGTAGGTATTTGTATTATCACCATTTTGCATATGATAAAACTAAGGTATAGAAAGTTTGTCAAGTCAATAAGCATATTTTAAATGCCTACTATGTACCAAATATTGTACTAAGTGTAAGGGATATAAAATAAAAGAAAACAAACCCTTTTCTCAAGGAACTGATATTCTAATGAGTGAGATGAGATGTTCACAAGTATGTACAAAATGGAAACAATCTTAGAGCAAAAGTACCAAAGTGTTAAGAAGATCTGAGAAAGGTTTCTTGTAGAATGTTGGATTTTAGCTGAAGGTTGAAGTAAGCAAGGAAAGCCAAGGGGCAAAGTTGGGGGCTTGGAGGACAGCCAGTGAAAACGTTAACTCTTATGAAAGAACAAGGAGTAGGTGTGGGGGGGATAAAAGCTTAATTTTATGGCAGTGATTGTAAAACATTAAAAAATAATAATAATAAAATAAAATTTAAAAAAAAAAGAAAAAGAAAGAAAGAACAAGGAGGTCCAGTGCCATTGGATTGCAGAGTATGGGAGGGGAGGAAGACGTAAGAAGATTGAAAAAGCAGGAAGGGGTCAGATTATGAAAGGCTTTGAAAGCCAGATAGAAGATTTTACCCTTGAACCTAGAGGTAATAGGGAACCTTTGGAGTTTATTGAAGTGGGAGGGGTGTCATTGTCAGACCTGCGCTTTTAGAAAGATCATTTTGACAGATGAGTGGAGAATGGACTGGAGGGAGATCAACCAACAGCCCATTGTAATAGTTCAGGCATGGAGTGAGGAGTATCTGTACCAAATGAGGCAGTATTTCTAAGAGTGCTTAGCACAATGCCTGCCACATAGAGTTATACAGATGCTTATTCCTTTCTCTTCTTTCCCTTCCCTGTACCAATGCGGAGACAATGACAGAAGAGAGGAGGGCATACATCAGAGATATTATGAAGGTAAAAACAACATGTCAATTGACTGGATATGGGTTGTGAAAGAGTGAAGTGTTGAGGATGATGCCTAGATTATGAGACTGGGTGATTTGGAGCATGGTGATGTTCCTGACAATAATACAAAAGTTTAGGACAGAGCTTTTGGGGAAAGAAGGAAGATAATAAGTTCAGTTTTGAACATGTTGACTTTAAGATATCCCGAAGGCATCCTCAATTAATGAGTAAGCATTTGTTAAGTACTTTCTATGCATTTGGCATTTTACTAAGCTCTGGGGACTCAAAAAGACTGTCCAGTTCAGAAATTGTTCAATTGACGGTTGAAGATGTGAGACTGGAGGTCAGGAGACAGGTTAAGCAAATAGGTCTGAGAATCATCTGCAATAGAGATGATGATTGAATCTTACGAAAGTTGATAAGAAGTGAAATTGTATAGAGGAAGAAGAAAGCATTCCTACAGGTAGAAGAACAGAGAGAGCAGTGTCACCAAAAATTTTGAGAGAAGAGAGTATTAAGGAGAAGAGGTTGATTACCATTGTTAAAAGCTGCAGAGGTCTAGAAGGATGAGAATTGAGAAAGGTTATTACATTTGGCAATTGAGATCTTTGCTAACCTCTGAAAGAGCAGTGTCAGCTGAATGAGATTAGAAGCCATTCTGCAGAGAGTTAAGAAGAGATAGAGAGAAGAAAGTCGAGGTGCCAATTATAGATGGCCTTCTCAAGGGGTTTAGTCATAAAAGAAAGTACAGATATAAAACAATATATAGGGTAGCTTGAGTGAGGGATTTTTGAGGATGAGGAAGGAACGGACATGTATGTAGGCAGGATACAGGTTATTAGACCAGTCTGAGTGACTTGTCCAGTAGCACGCAGCTAACGTATTATCTAAGGCATACTTCAAGCTCAGGTGCTTCTGATTTCAAATTTATCCTATGCTATCCTATTGCCTCCCCACTTCCGAACAATCATTTGGTCAAGTGACTTCAAATGAAAGGAAAAGAAGCATTTCTTTGCATCAATTATATATGCTTTTAATTTCCATCAGTTGCTTTCCTCTCCCCAAAGACATAGTTAGTGAAGTTCACAGAAAAAATTTGGTATCTCACTTGGGATTAGATGTAGAGAGAATGTTAAGTTCATGTCAAGATCCTTGCTGCATTTCAAGAAGATCCCTTCTCCTTCTTTGTATAGCTGTGTCATGGAGCCAAACATCTTGAAGTTAAGTGTTTCTTTGTTCTACTTTGAACTGCTTTATGGCAGTCAGGCAAGTGGGCATGTGTCAGACCTCTGTATGATTCTTTGACTCTGTCCCTGCCTATGTGAGTTTTCTAGGAAAATGCAACATTTTAAACTTTATTTCATTTTCCTCTAGGCAGGTACATGTGGTCTCAGGTTAACATTTTAGTATTATTTTAAAAGCTAAGAGTCAGAGGCTAGGGGACTTATTACAAAAAATACAGCCAAAAAGAGTTTTACTTTAAAGTGATAAGCAAGGATCAATTAAAACTACCTGGAAAAAGGGGTGATGAGTACAGTTAAAATGTATGAAATGACTAGTGGCTACTGCTTGATACTAAACTGGTTCTTTCTCTAGATAGATCAGTCTTTTCTAGATGTGGGTAACAAACAACATTTCACAGAGTCTCATAGTCTTAGGTTTGGAAGGAACATTAGGGGCCATGGAGACCAATTAATACTGGAGCAAAAATCCCTTGTGTAACACCCTCCCTCCACCCCTAAATGGACCTTTCCAAAATGTACTTGAAGATTTCTAGTGAGTGGAAGCCATTTACTTTCAGTGGCCACCAATCCTGCTCCAATCATTAGGAAGTTCTTCTTTACATTGAGCCTCTCTGTAATTTCCACTCATTTTTTCTATTTTATTTCCTGTGGACAAGCAGAGAAAGTTTAATGCTTCTCTTCCAGAGCCCTTCTATTTCTTAAAGACAGATATAATTTTCCCCCATCCCCTGCAAGTCTTTTCAAGGTGAATCATCACTTCATGTGATCTGCATATGGATGATCTCCAGTTCTCTTAACATTCTTTTACTTTTTAGAAAACAGCTAGATGGCACAATGGATAGAGTGTTGGGTGTGGTGTCAGGAAGATCTCAGTTCAAATCTGGCCTCAGACCCTTACTATCTGTGTGACTGTGGGCAAGTCAATTAACCTTTGTTTACTGCAGTTTCCTCAACTGTAAATACGGATTATAACAGCATCTGCCTCATAGAGTTATTATTAGGATCAACTGAGATAGTATTTGTGGAGTGTACAATGCTTGACACATAGGGGGTGTTTAATAAATGCTTGTTCCCTTCCTTTTATACTTATGTCCAAGCAAACATTTTGAAGTTGGATATTTCTTTTTTTATATATATTTTGATCTTTAATTCTTTGAATTTAAGCAAATATTAAAATAGTACCTCTGTGACCATTGATCTGCTAGGTGCTGAAAATATAAAGGGCAATGCATTACCAATTTTACTTTCAAGGAGTGCATAGCCTGATAGGTAGTCATGTATGTGTTTGTCCTTCATTGCCGGAAGAAGACCATGCCATCAGAGAAATAATGACATGACCTGAACTTACGTCTGTTTTTTGAGTGAGGGAGGGCTGTGCAGGTCACCAGCCTCACTTCTTCTCCAGAACCATCTGAATCCAGTGACCAGATATTCATTAGGATGACTGGAGATGACCCAGGATGAGGCAGTTGGGGTTAAGTGACTTGCCTAAGGTCACACAGCTAGTGAGTGTCAAGTATTTGAGGTGAGATTTGAACTCAGGTCCTCTTGACTCCTGCACTGGTGCTCTATCCACTGCACCACCTAGTATGCTATACTGGAATGAAGACTAGAATTGAAGGTGGAGGATCTTCGTTTGAATTCTAGCTCTTACAGAAGTATGACCTTGGTCAAGTAATTTTCCTTCTCTGGGTCTTAATTTCCTTGAGGAGGTAGTGATGGATTGGATGATCCTTTCAAGCTCTAAGTCCTATTAACCTAAGAAAGACCTATGCAAAAAAACAATCAACATGAAAAAAACTACAAGGGAAGGATCCAGGCCAAGTGCTCAAGCAGATAAAAACTTTGAATATAGAAATCAGAGAGTTAGGGAAGATGTTATGGAGATGTCAGCACCTACATTTAGTCTAGAAATAAGGAACTTTTAAAGACTGAGATGAGGTATGGAGGATTTTAGCCTTGAGCAACTAGCTGCTTTTCTTCTTCCCTTTGCTCCTCTTCCTCTCCCCCTGCTCTTTCCACTATTGCTTTCCAGAAGAAAGTCCATCTTCCTTGGAAGTACACAGAGTAGCCATTGGTGACTCTCTCATGATATAGATGTGAATAGTCAGACAAGTTGGGGGCACTGACCAATTTGATTTTCAATTCACTATGGAAGTAATTTGACTTAAATGAAAATTATCTGGCTTTAAAAAATTCCAGCTTCCCTAAGTATTCACTATGTGAAAAGTCGGTTGAGGGAGGATGGAAAGATTAGAAGACTTGGAATTGAAGAGACCCCATTTAGAGTCTTGGTTGTGCCACTAATTGCTGTGGGTTCTTGGGGAAACACCTTCCTTTCTTTGGGCATTTCCCTATCCAGAGGGTGGTTGGTGAATGACTTGCTCAGGGTCATTCAATCAGCTAGTGTTAGACTAAGGATTTGCAATCTTTCTTATACATCACTCTGGTTTGTACTTTTGCTCACAAAGGAAGTTCCATTTTCTGCTCTATCCTTCCTGTTCCACCCATTCAGCAAGCTCCTCCCACTACATGTGACTTAAACTTCCATGTGATTTAAGCAGGTCACATGGGCTTATTAATGAATAGGAAAGATCTTCCCATTTAAATTACCATTACATCAAATTTTGAATTTTGAACCTTAAGTAGGTTGTCACACATGCCAAGAATGCACTACCCCTTTATCTTGGACTCTTAGATTTTCTAACTTTCTCTAGAACTCCCTCTTTCACATGTGCTTTTCTGATCCCTTCAGAAGTAAGTGCCTCCTTCCTGAAAATACATAGTATTTGTTGTTGCTGATTCATCTTAGTTTTGTCCAGCTTTTCATAATCCCATTTGAGGATGTTCTTGCTATTTTCTTCTCCAACTCGTTTATAGATGAGGAATCTGAGGCAGAAAGGGTCAAACTACTTATTCAGGGTCACACAGCTGGTTAATATCTGAGATTGGATTTGAACCCAGGTCTTCCTGGCTCTGGTCCAGCATACTATCCACTACACAACCTAGCTACCCACATAGGATTTACTTTGTATATATATTATATATATTTATATGTGTTGTTTTCCCTAAAACAATATTAACTGCTTTGAGGGAGGGACTATTCCATTTTTATCCTTGTATCTGTAGCACCTGGCACATAGTAGGTACTTAATAATTGATTGTCCATGATTATACAGGCAGCAAGTAGTAAAGCTGGTATTTGATTCCCAGTCCACTGAATCAAATTTAGTCTTTTTTCCATTGTGCCATCAGTTTGAGTTTGACAAAGATTTCAGAATGATAGATTCGGCTTGGACTTAAGAATTAGTTTTCGAGTCTTGTTTTTTTTTTCCTCCAGTTCTGAGATTGTCAGATTTATTTGGCCTGCCACCTCCTTTAAAAAAAATTACTCAGTGTCCCCCTGGAAATCTACTTTCTTTAAAACTTCAACAGTTTTTTTTGAACTTTCTATTATTTAAAAAAAATATAAGAATTTTTTTAAATTATGTGTTTTAAATTTTATACTTTATTATGAATTTGTGGGGTTTTTCCTGTATTGAAATTTTGATGATGCAATATTGTTATCATGTAACCATATCATATTGTTAACAAATTATTACACACACGTATTCCTACCAATGCATGCTGAATTTCCTGACATTGAGGGATAGGCTCGTCTGCTAACACTTGCTTGTTAAGACCTGTCAGCAGACTTGACTACCAATTGGTTATGACTTGCATTTTGTATGTTTATTTGGAAAATAATGTAATCAGTATGACTTTAACTTTGTTATGCAATTAATGAAACATGTTTCAGTGGTTTCTCAAAATTTTCTTCTCTTCTTTCCTTATGCTTTTTATTTTTATTCAACATCCCCCAATTGTACCTGAGGCTACTACTGTGCCCTCCCCATCATTCTAGTGCTCTCAGGAGGTGGTATTGCCCACTTTGGGAACCTAGGCTAGTCTGACAACTGGATCCTGGGTGTGACATCCTAGGAGCTAGTCCTACTTACTTTTAAAAAGTATAATGCATTGGAGCAGCTAGGTGTCACAGTGAATAGAGCACAAGCCCTGCAGTAAGGAGGACCTCAATTCAAACCTGGCCTCAGACACTTACTAGCTGTGTGTCTTGGGGAAAGCAACTTAACACCAATTGTTCCCCTCCTTCCCCAAGAAAAAGAAAGAAAGAAAAGAAAGAAAAACACCCATATCGGGTCAGAAGAAGATGAGAAGCAAGTGGAAATCATCCCAATATATTACTCGTTCTCCATATGTCACATTCAAGGAATCATCATAGAATACTAAAACTGGAAGAGAATCTAGAACTTCTTTTTGCTGAACCTCTTCATGGTACAAATCTAGGAACTGTGGCCCAGAGAGAAAGGACTTGTCCAAGTTCCATATAAAATTAGCGTCATTTTTTACCTTTGCAGTGAAGAGCCTGCCTGGATATTCTGACTGGATTTATCTAAGAGGTAGTAACTATGATTGTTTAATGAATATTTCTTGTATTGGCTACTGTGCTTATTTCTCTGTTCTAATGTATTGGGTACACTTCTGGGGGAGAATGGAATGATGGTGTTTCCATTGTTGTATATTTTTATGATTGCCCATGGAATTTCATGAAAAGATATAGTTTATCAAGGTTGAGCCTTGAGTTTAGAGGTTTTCTTTGTGTGGCAGAGTTGCCTTTGAATGGGAACAAATTGTATTCAGGCTAAATAGTGGGTCATTCTCCCTCTTGCTCTCAGTTTTTATAGAGATTGATTCTGTTTGGATTGTAGTGGCCATGATGTTTGAATCCCTATAGGACTATCAATGAGCTTAGTCATTCATTAACCCTTTTCCTCATTACTAAAATAGAAATACTGATATTTGTACCATCTCTTATAGGCTTCTTTTAGGAATGTCCATTAGATTGTGAGCTCCTTGAGGGAGGGGTCCATGGTTTTTACCTTTCTTTATATACTAAGCACTTGGCATAATGCCTCACAGACAGTGAGGGCTTAGTAAATGTGTTTTGAAGGACTGCTTTATAAATATTATAGCTTTATAGAAATGTGATTGCATCAATATCAATCAACCAGCAGCATAATCTTTTTTTTTGAATGCAGAAGAGTTTCTTCTCCCACCCATCCCCCCTCTGGATTTGTGAGGGAAAGGGCCACTCTATAGGTATTTCATAAAATCCTTGATCTGAAGCTGAGACGAAGTCAGAGTCTCTCTAGACTGAACATTTAACAGATGAGGAAACTGAAACCTAAGTAGGTTAAAGTACTTCTCCAAAGTCATAGGTAGTAAATTTAAGAAACAGAGTTTGAACCTAAATCCCTGACCCCAGAGACAGTACTTCCAACATTTAACTTTGAAAAAAAAATTCCACAATTTAGGGATCTGTTTTTTACCTTCTGGTTATTTTCCTGCTCCATCCCACCTTAAGCACTTAGCTAGTGTTGGCCTGGTTATTTTCCACATCACTATTTGAATGCTCAGCAGTGTTTAAGGCCTCTGGGAATGGATTATCTCTTGGACTGAGCCAACAGTCAGGAGATGTGACTACAATGGTGAAATAAAAATGGGCTGTTGGGAGAGTTTAAAGGATAGTAATTGCAGGGAGCATTTTGCAGCTGCTTCTTGTCAGTGTCTATCTAGGGATATGCACAAACTTGTAGGGATATTTGAGGGAAAACTTGTCCCAGGGTCTAAGATTACCAATTTGCTGTAACTTTCACTTATCAGGGAATTCTTAGCAATTTGCCTCTGCTTTGATACACTGAGGCTATAATACAATTTCTTCTACAATTTTTTTTAGATAAGTAGGATATTAGAGTATTGGAAATCTCTTTGTAGTCAAGCAAAATCTTCACCCTCTTAAGCCCTCCCCCACAAAACCTGAAGCACCCCTCCCACAAAGCCCCCCAAAATGCTTTTACAGGATTGTACTTCAGTGAACTTTTCAGAATAGATCATGGAGGCCATTGGGATATGAATATCTTACTCTTAATTTCTATTCAGGACCCTCTGAACATCCAAGGCAGTCTTGAGTATTCTTCAGGAACGCTGAACTCAGGCATAAAATCTTTGTGACATTTGGTTGAATTTTCCTTTTTTCCTTTTTCCTTATTGATTCCTTGAAAGGAGATAGGGTTAGTGGGTTTAGGCATTATTGGCAGTGAACTATGGTGGAAAGAGCATGGTTCCAAGAATCAGGCAAGAGAACTGAAAACTAGTCTTGTCTTTGCTGTTAAATGGTTGTGTGATGTTGGGTAATCCAACAATTATGCACCTGCTGTGTGAATGATATTATGCTGATTGCTAGGGAATATGTAAGGAGGAATAAAATAACATCCCTATGTTAGCATGCCCTTTTTTTTTCTGGGTCTTACTTTCTCTGCCTGTAAAAGAGTGAGTCAAACTATATAATATCTAAAGTTCCTTTCAGTTCTAATATTCTAGGATTCTATTATTTTGGGGCAGGGGAGTTGTCTTTGGGACAGTCTTCTAACAAACAAGCCTCAGGATAGGAGCAGTTTATAGCATTGTTCATTTTGTTGAGTACTTGCAACCCTAATAAGAGGATTGGCTAGGAGAAAGTATTTAGATTTAATGCATTCCAGATTAAATTCAAGTATAGACAAACCTTCAAGAATATCTCCTGAAAGTGATGGCACACTTGTATATTTGTCTTCTATATGCCAGCCATAAGGTGAGGGACAGATTCTTGAGAGTCCTAATTTCATCTTTGTGGGGTGGATGAGGAACACTTTGTTCCAGCAGTCATGAAGGTGGCTGAAACAGGAGCTGTGGAACGTTTAGAGCTTGGTCAAGTGTATCGCGAAGGCTATATTCACAGTACTGAGGGTGACTATGACTATGCTGGTATAGTTCTGAATTGCAAAGTATAACAGACTCCCCATGTAGAAGGCAGAAGAAAAACAATTATTCAGACACCAGAAAGCCAAATCCCAACACTAAAAAGCCAAATCCATCATAGTAACCAAGAAGTCCATATACATTAGCACTATAGGGGATAAAACCATTCCCAAGCCTTCCCCCACCTGCTGCTGGGGTCTTACCACAAATGCACACTTACAAGACTAGCTGTGCCTGCCTGTATCCTCTTTCTTCTACCCCTAATCACTCTTACCAACTTTCTCCCAGTTCTGCTCTACCCTTCCTGTTCTACCCATTCAGCAAGCTCCTCCCACTACATGTGACTTAAACTTCCATGTGATTTAAGCAGGTCACATGGGCTTATTAATGAATAGGAAAGATCTTCCCATTTAAATTACCATTACATCAAATTTTGAAGAAGCCAAGGTCATTCACTGCATCCCTGGGCCATTGCCAGTCATCTTGACTTTTGTCCTGGTTCTGGACTTCAGTGACTCAGGAAGGAAGAGTGAGGTTGTCCACTCTGTGCAACTCTGCCTCACTTGAATCCAATTCACTCTCAAGTCCATACATCACCCTGTGATATCATTAGTCCTTTTGGAAAATGAAACAACAACTGTCATCTAGAGATCTCCCTCTTTCTCTGATTTCAGTATTTGAATTCCTAGTTTCTCAGCCTCCTCAAATCTCCTTTGCTCTAGTACCCTGGATCATTCCCTCATCTCTCTCCCTGTTAATTTTACCTGAGAAGGTTTCTTAGATCTGTCTCTGCTTACATCTTACTTTCTCTCTCACTTTTCTCCTCACACCCTGAAAAGTTCTCAGCCTTTCATCATGTCTTCTTGGTCTTCCGCTGTTTTCAGATGCTTGTCCTTAGTCTTTCTCCAAAGCTCACTTATTGTGTGAAAGCATTCAGTGGAGAAGACTGATGAGACAGACTGGAGAGTTTTATGAGATCCTAAATTTGGAACTGGGAGTAACTTTAAATCATCCAGGGGTATGGAACTTGTGGCCTTGAAGCCACATGTGGCCTTCAAGGTCCTTGGGTGTGACCTTTTGACTGAGTCCAAGTTTTACAGAGCAAATCCTTTTATTAAGGGAATTTGTTTTGTGAAGTTGGGATTCAAAGGGCTGCTCTTGAGAACCTAGAAGGCCACATGTGGCCTCGAGGGCACAGGCTCCCCACTCCTGATTATTGGCCTCTTTTTATACAAGGTGAAAACTGAGGTTCATGCAGGGGAAGCAACTTACCCAAGGTCACATGAGTAAGAGGCAGATACAGGGTTCAAATGCAGGTCCATGGATTACAAAGGGACAAGTGGAAGGAAAAGCCTTCCCCAAATGAAATGAAATGAAAATGAAAATTTTGTTCCTCTTTGTCTTGAAACAAGGCCTTCCTTTATCATTATTTTTATTATAACTTTACCATATTCTGTATTTGATTATTTATCTCTGTGCATATCTTAACGACTGAGGCCCTTAGTTCATTTATTCAGCAATCATTTACTACTGTGCCTACTATGTGCCTGGCACTATCAGATGCTGGGGTTCAATCTGAGCCACGCTAATTGTCTTCTCAATATATATTACTCTGGCATTATCTGGCAATCTGTACAGCAATCAGGTAAAATCTCTTATCTTATCCCCCAAGCCCTTGGGATCCTCTGAGTCTTTATGAGGAAGTACCACATCAGCATTCATTCATTCATTCATCATGTCCAAAACTGTACAGTCTCTGACCCCAAAGAGTTTATATTCTGTGGGAGGGCTGGGGAAAACCAAGAACACAGGTATGTATAAAATGTATAGTGAACATTTGAATGAATGAATGAATGAATGAAAATCCAGGGAATACTCTCTTGTATTTACGTCTCATATTGCTCCTTAACATATGAAACAGACTGAGGGCCTCATCTTCATGCAAGCACCAAGCGTACTGTTAGAACTCACTGTATGATAATAATAATAATAAATCATTATATTTAAGGTCCAGGTATCAAAAGAACATTTTTTTTCTGATCATCCTTAAAAGGGATATTTATTTTCTGAGAAAAAATACATCCTTAAATTACTTTGTAATGAATTGCAACTGTTATTATGGCTTTTCTTCTACTACAATGAAGAAGATTTATGTTACTAAGTACATTTTAGCTGAAAAAGATTTAAGAATAATTTGCTCCAGTACAGAAAAGAGACAGTATTGTTAATAAACACGAGAGGTCTGTATTAGTTTAGTTGGTTGGTATTCATAATTGATTTAACATTTTTCCAGGTTCCGTGATTCAGAAATAATTGTTGCATAGAAGAAGATTGAACAGACCGGGAGGAGGGAACATAATGACCAAAATCAAATTTGCATTTAATTTTTAGTTAAATGGGGCCCAGGTTCCTTTATGTCTGTCTGCTCACCTCAATGAGCATTTAAGAACTCCAAGGTACTGACCCCCTCCCCCTCCCAATACAATTATGCTGGATTTGTGCTTCTGCATCCCAGGAAAAAAGTCATTAAGACTTTGATTTAAAGATACAAGAACTGCAAAGTGGCAACTTGGTGTTTGTGCAAAATGTAATTTGGCATTTCTTCAAATTGAACCCACTCTAATCATCTTCTCAACATACATTAATTTGGCCAGTAAAATATCTTATCCCCCAAGCCTTCAGGATCTTCTAAGACAAGTCTTTATGAAGAATTGCCAGCACTGCATTCTTCTCTCCTTTCCTCCCTCCTTCCCTTCCTCCCTCCCTTCCTCCCTCCTTCCCTTCCTCCCTCCCTTCCTTCCTTCCTTCTTTCCTTCCTTCCTTCCTTCTTTCCTCATGCCTTCCTTCCTTTCTCTCTCTGTCTCTCCTTTTCTTTCTTGCTTCTTTTCTTTTTTCTTCTTTCCTTTCTTTCTTCATGTCTTTCCTAATTTCTTTCTCTCTCTCCTTCATTCCCTCCTTTCCTTTCTTTTCCTCCTTCCTTCCTTCCTCCCTCCCTTCCTTCCATCCTTCCTTCCTGAACAGCAACAAAACTTCATATTTAATTTTTATCATATTTGTCATCTTGTACTATACAAAGGCATCTTTATCTTTGCATCTACCAAAATGCCTACTACAGTAGGTACCAAGTGAAATGTTTGTTGAATGAATGAATGACAAGATACTCTACCTCTCATTGAAGAGTTTACTGTGTGGTTGGGGGTAAAAAACATTCATAGCATCAGAGATTTAGAACTAGAAGGGATGTTAGTATAATTCTCACATCTTACAGATGAGGAAGTTGATGCCCAGAGTAATGAAGTGATACACGTAAGTCCCAAAGATAGGAATTTGAAAAAGTGGAACCTTGGCCTCTCATTCCAGTGTATTTTCTACTACGCATGGCATAGGACAGAATGGTCTTTTCACAG
The DNA here is from genome assembly GCF_028372415.1 of Notamacropus eugenii. Lineage (NCBI taxonomy): Eukaryota > Metazoa > Chordata > Mammalia > Diprotodontia > Macropodidae > Notamacropus > Notamacropus eugenii. Next base: position 335,933,618 of record NC_092872.1, read on the forward strand.
GAGGTTGAGCATATTAATGCATATTGATGATCCAGATCCTCGACCACCAGGTAGAAAAAAATAGTACTAGTTTTTCTCCAAAAATTTTGGGCTTGTGCTTTATTGCTTGGGGGAGAAGAAGAGGGAAATTTGGTACTCTACTGTCTGCCAGCAAGACCTAATTCCCATCAGCCCCTTACAGAGGCAGCTATTTGGTTCAATGGATGGAGTGTAGGTGCTGGAGTCAGGAATACCTGGTTCAAATCTGGCCTCAGTTACTACCAGCTGTGATCTTGGGGAAGGTGCTTAACCTCTTTTTGCTTCAGTTTCCTCATCTGTAAATTGGGCATAATAATATCACCCACATCTCAGGGTTGTTGTGAGGATCAAATGAGATGATACTGTAAAGCCCTTGTTCCTTTGATGCAGTATTAATTGCATGCTATCTTTATGTTTTTTCTCTCATCTCTTGATTTGGGGTGACTAGAAGTAACATTCCAAGCTCTCAGTCATCTTTACCCAGAGTGAAGGATCTGAAAACAAAATGTGAGATGGAGTTTAATAGCACTTTTAGGGGTAGGAAGATGTGCCAAGAGGATAAAGAGCTTGGGCTTCAGAATGCAGAGTAAATCAGGCTTTGTCTACTTTTCCTGAATAATTATGTTTAGAAAACTTGTAACTCCTTTGTTGTTAGCACAGTGAAGGGGGCAGGGCAGCTGAGCAAAGGGAACTCTGCTACTGCCTTCCCACTCCCCCATTGGCCTCTCTCCTACTGATGCTTCTGTAAGATTAAGGCAGGGAAATCCAGAATTCAGACCTGGTATCCTTCAACCAACTTCATGTGTACTCTGGATGCAGAGGTGCTTGTGTTGATGCGAGGAACTGAGTAAGACTTTTGTGACAGCTCAGTACAGCTTGGGTGGAGGCACGGGGAGATCTTGGGTGTTTTTCACTTGGTTGTGCATATTTCTGAAGCAGTCTTGTGCTTAGGGCTGTTGGATGATCACTCATGTCACATTACACAGTATAAGGAACAGCTTCATCTTTGATGACATTTTCTGAAGGCTTCTCTCTTCTCTTGGATGTACTTGTACCAGGAGTCGTGAGTCTGTCAGATAACCAAATAACAGTAATGGAAGTGACTTTTTTTTTTTTGGCAGTTGGAGCCCTTTAGGTGAGAGCAAGAACTGTCTCTGAGTTTGTTATAACAGACATTCAGGCTTGGGATGTTGGTACCAGCCTTGTATGGAAAGGGTTGTAAGATTTGCTGAGTGTTGGACGTCTGGCCAGTTGCTGAATATGCTTTTCTATGAGCACCACACTTAGCTCAGCTAACGGATTTTATGAACGCCAGACTCAGCCAATCACTTCTTGTCAGCTGGTTATTGCAGGCTTAATCAAATGGAAAACCTTGAGCCTTCAGAGGTATACCTTAAAAAAAGAAGACACTGTAATAAAACTCTCTCCCTGTCTCTCTCTCTCTCTCTCTCTCTCCCTCTCTCTTTCTCTCTCTCTCTCCCTCTCTTTCTCTTTCCTTTTCTCTCTCTCTCTCTGTTACTCTCTCCCCCAACTCCCCTCCCCCGCCCACTCTGTCTGTCTCTCCACATGAAAGCATGATTGATCAGGGCAGCCACTGGAGATAACAAAAATCTTGTCAGAATAGATCTGTCTATTAACACTTAGTAGGAACTACTAAATAGTATTAGTATTAATCCTTAGTAGGAACTTGGAGAATCAGGCTCATCTTATTTGGGGAGTTCTTAGAGCTGCTGAGGAAGGGGATCATGACTGTTGCAATAAAACCACTATGGCCTCCTTCCCTCAAATAAACATTTCTGCCAGAATTATCATCTTGTTAGAAAAGTATTACCTATTTCCTGCCCAGTCTGTTCCCACTGCTAGCACAAGTGCCAGCTCTACCAGGAGCTAATGTAGATATTCCAGTAAGGATGTGGCCAGACAGTTGGATAGGCTGCAGAGAGGGCTGGATAAATGAGAAATTCATTTCTCCCTCATGAGTTTGCTTCTCCCTCATGGATTCTCTGCATTAAGCTCCAAATAATGTGATTGCTTAAGGGACACTTTATTTACCTTTCATATACAGACTGTCATTTACTCTCTCTTTTAAAGAATCCATCACCTGGGATCATATATTTTGGCTCAAACAAGACACAGAAAAGCACTTTTTAAAACTTAGAGCACCAAGGTGTTAACTGCTGCTATTGGTGTTGTTATTATTGTCATCTATATCATCTCTTTATTTTTTTTTTTCATTTTTTTCTGATGGTATTTGGATAGAAATGGCCTTGGGACAAGTCACTTTTCTTTTATGTTTCTTTTATAGTTTGTGTTCTACAGACTACTGCCCTAGTGGATAAAATAATGCTTTTTGTAAACTGAACAAAAATGGTGGGATATAGGCTTATGTTTGATAAGTTTTCTGTAAGCATCCTCAGTGTAGCTCTGGTAGCAGACAGGACATCAAGAACGATCTGTACTTTTTCCTGTTTCTCTATCTTCCCTTGCCTGGTCTCCATACTTGGAAAATGTTTTCTTCCAATTATCTTGGAGAGAATTAGTACTTTAATATTACTCCTCCTCTTGTTATTTGTTATTGATTGCTTGGACCAGTGATTTTAATAATTTAGGAAATTCTGAGGGAGAAACTCTCACCACCACCAAAAATTGACAGATCTTGCCTAGATCACAGAGCCAAATAATAGTTATTATTTAAAAAAAATATCAAAATATATTAGCATCATGAATTAGAATCATAGGACCATAGATATAGATTTAACAGGGTCTCTGGAGGTTGTCAAGGCGTATATCCCTTCATGTTTTAGAGAAAGGGAGTAATTTTCCTGACACTACATAGGAAATAGCAATAGAACCTGGGATTGTATCTAGAGATGATCATTCCAAATCCGGTGCTCTTTCCACTGTGCTACACTTCAGTTGGCCAATCTAATCAATCAGTCAGCACCTAAAGTAGCACATTAATTCGTTGTGCAATTCTGGGCAAGCCATGTAATTTCTCTGAACCTCAGTTTTAATATCTGTAAAACGAGGCAGTTAGATCAATTTAGCCTCTGACGTTCCTTCTAGCCCTACATTTATTTATTTATTTATCAAGCACCCATTCTGATCCATGTTTGAGAAATGTAAAGAAAAAAGTGAATCAGTTTCTGCCCCCCTAAGGTACATTCTATGTAGGATTCAACAAATCCATATGTAGGTATATTGAAAATAAATACCATATGTAGGTATATTGAAAATAAAAATAGATACAAGGTGACAGGGAAGTGCACTTGCAGATTAGCGAGGTCAGGAAACCCTTTAGTAGAATTGATCCTTCAGCTCTATCTTGTAGAAGACTAGAAATTGGAGTAGAGGTGAGGAGGGAGTATAGTTTAGTCATGGAGACAGCTAATGCAAAGGCAAGGAGATGGGAAATGGAAAGCTGTAAGGAGTGTGGATTATAAGGAGTGTGAAGGGGAGTAATATGTAAATAAGGCTGGAAATGTAGGTTGGAACCAAGTAGGGATTTTACATGGCAGACGGAAGAATCTAGATTTGATCTTGCCGATAATAAGAAATCACAGAAGTTTGTTGAGGGATAATGTGATAAGACCTGTGCTCTATGAAAATCAGACTGAATGTACATAGACTGAAGACATTTTCATAGGACAAAAGTGCTGATGAGCTCCAACAATTGCCCAGGATCCATGTTTGCAGATATGATGGAACCAGAGACAGGGAAGACATAGTCCAGAGTAAAGTGATGAAGATCTGAAATAATGTGGTGACCTTATAAGTAGAAAGAAGGAGACAGATGCACGAAATGTTTTGGAAGTAGAAATATGAGATTTAGTAACTGATTGGATATGTGGGGGTTAGTAAAAGTGAGAAGTTGAAGATGACTTTGGTTGCAAACCTGAGTGCCTAAGAAGAATGGTGTTATCTGCAACAGAAATAAGAAAAGAGAAAAAGGAAATAAGAAAATTATGAATAAGAGTATTTTGGGGGGTAAATACAATGAATTCTGCTTTGGATATGTAGATTTTGAGATATAAAGTTAGAAATATTTGGGGATATCCACTTAGAAATTTCCATTATTCAGTAGGTGATGTAAAGTACCTTGGGACATTGTAAACACTGAATAAATGGTCATTGACTGACTCAGGAGAAAGATGAGGATTGTATATATAGATCTGAGAGTCATCTGCATGGATATAATAATTAAATTAGTGGGAACTGGTAAGAGCACCAAGTGAAAAAAATATAGAAAGCTGAAGAGAAAGGGGCCCAGGACACAGTTTCAGGGAGCATTTACAGTTAGATGACATGGTGTGGATGATAACCCAGAAAAAGTGACTAAGAAATGAACAAAATAGGTAGGGAGGAAGATCAAGAAAGGATAGAGTATCCAGGTGTCAAATGTTTCAGAGACATATGATTGAGGAACGGTCATCAGATTTAGCAATTAAGTGGGACCAAAGAGACATAGCTTTTTGTACATATTAATGCATTATAAGGATAATCTTGAGAGGCATCTAAAGAAAGCCTTTTTGAAATACTGACATGGAAAGTCACCTAGTAAATATTTTAGTCTAACTTTGAGTTAGCATTCCCTGTCTCAGGACAAAGCTAGGTTATAAAAATTAGGGTTTGAAAAAAAATAAGTCGGAAAAGGATGTATGAGACAAATGCTGTAATAACCCATATGGTTCTGTTCCCCAATAATTCCAGCAGGCAGACCAGGAAAGATAACTTTGATTGGCTATGTGACTGGTGTGTCTCAAGGGTAAATTAGATTGGGGTGCAGTGCTGCAGATGCCTTATTAAATCGAGCTCCAATTTGGGTTTGTAGCAGGGGCTGTCACCATCTACTTGGTAAATGCATGATTGCTGTTTAGAGCTTTGTGCAAAAGCTTTTGTTTGTTTCTGGCCAAGACCAGTGCCTGGTTGGTAGCAGCTTCCTTCTTCTTTTCAGTGTTTCATCCTTTATTAAGTTAACTCGTGCCAGAAGCAATTAAACACGCGATCATATCTGCCAACAGGGAAACTGGGTAATTACAGGAACTGATCAGTGTTTTTGTTCTACAAAAACATTTCTAGTCACACCTCCATTTCTCAGAGTGCTAGAATCTCTGAACCAGAGGGGACCTCAGTGCCCATTTAGACCAATCTGTATCTGAACAATAATTTCCTCTACAACTGCTCTGACAAGTGGTCTTCTAGTCTTTGTTTGAAAACCGCCAGAAAAGAGGAAACTACTACCTCCCAAAAGAGCTCATTCTATTTCTAAACATCTTCAACTGTGAGGAAGATTTGGTTTTTATAACAACTGACTGGTGTTGGGCCTGGGAGATTAGGAAGACCCTTTCCAATTAAGGGTCACCAGCTCAGGGTTCATTCATAGACAGGGGTTTGGGGGGAGAGAGGGAATGAAGTTCTTTTTCTTATGGTTTTTACCATTCCCACTCTCCTGGAGCTCTAGGAGAGATCCTTTAGTGTTTAGGTTTGGCTAATTTTAATCCCTCCAAAAGGAATCATAAAGGTGCTACAAATAGTTCAGGTACAGGAAAACTATTTCCCTAACTACTAAAGCAATTCTTAAAACATAAATGACACATAAGTATATATTGTATATATATACATATATATGTGTGTGTATGTATGTATATGTATATATTGTATATATACATATATATGTATGTGTATGTATGTATATGTATATGTGTGTATGTATGTACACATATATGTATATAAAGACTTGAAACATGATATGGTAAATTATATTCTCCCAAGCTATGAATATCTAAAATATTAAAACATGGCATACTGTGAGACTGCTGAATAGTCATTTCACCTTCAGCTGAACTCTACACTGTCCTTCAGTATCCATGTCTTCTGGCCAGTGCTTAGGTTCTTATAGTTGCAGAAAATCACTTATGCTGTCATTCAGTTCTGAGGGACATAGGAGTTCCCGACCTTTGGAACCCAGGAGGTCAACTCCAAGGCTAGAAATGTCTAAATTGCTATTTGATCATCTATGCTTAGGGGAAGGATCCCAAAGCAAAAGAGGCTTTGAGATGACAGCTAAGGCTCACCTATTTCCTGCAATGTGGAAGAGGAAACAAACTTCATCTGTTTGGCCTCAGAAGACCAAGGCCATCTATGTGCTTTAGAGGCCAGACATGAGCAGCTGTTATAGGTTCCAGGATTGGAGAAGTATTTCTTCTCCACCCCTTATAACCCCACAAGAAGTCTGAGAGAGAATTTCACAAAGTTCCCCCATACTTGGAATATGGAAAGATAGAGGATAAAGAAGTTGTTCTACTAAAATCTATGAGTTGATGACTCACAGGGCAGCTAGGTGGTACAGTGGATAGAGCACTGGGCTTGGAGTCAGAAAGACCTGAGTTCAAATATAGCCTCAGACACTTACTATCTGTGTGACTCTGGGCAACTCATTTAACCTTGTCTGTCGCAGTTTCCTTGTCTGTAAATGACCTGGAGAAGGAAATGGGAAAGCACTCCAGTATTTTTGCCAAGAAAACCCCAAATGGGGTCATGAAGAGTCAGGCATGCCTGTAAAATGACTCAACAACAACAGGTAACTTTTTCTGGCCCACTGGCCAATCCAGTCCTCATTTAAAAAATCACTTTCCCCTTTTGTTGACATGGGGAGGAAAGGAATTAATATGTCACCCCAAGGTACCTAGATTTTGAATGCTGAACCAGAGCACTGGTGGGTCAGTAGAAGTAGATGGGAAGATCAGCTCAGCTCATAAATGCTCCATGTGGTATATCCTAACCAAAGCATATACATAGGGCTTGGGTAATCATCATTACCCCTGATATATCCACATGACATCTGAACCTATTTATTTTCAGCTTGTTCCCATCATTCCTCATTCTGCCTTCTGAGTTCAAGCAGATAAGTATGTTCCTTTTTTTCTGAGGGGGGAAGGCAAGGCAATTGGGGTTAAGTGACTTGCCCAGGGTCACACAGCTAGTTAAGTGTCAAGTGTCTGAGGCCGTATTTGAATTCAGGTCCCTCTGACTTCAGGGTAGGAACTCTATTTACTGTGCCACCTAGCTGCCCCCCTTTTTCTACATGGTAGTCCTTCAGTACTTGGAGTCAGCTACCATGTTCTCCTCTTCTATGGGCTAATCATTTCCCCAGTTCCTTCAGCTTATAATACCTGGCATAGTCTCCAGTTTCTGCTCCATCTTCATTAATCTTCTTTGGATATTCTCTTTCTTGCCAGTGTCATTCCTAAAAGGGGGACCCAGAAATAGATATAATTTTTCTTAACCTCAAATTCTATTTATGCTTACCTTCAGTTTCAATATAAAGAAATTTCTCAGAGATTAAGTGCTTTGAGTCTGGGCAAGTTATATTGAAATTTTTAGTGGTATACTATAGTTCTTCTTGAACTGAAAGGGATTTTAGAGCTCATCTATCTATCTGTCTATCTACATATATATATATATATATATATATGTAGTCCAAACATATAATGGAACTGAATCCTGCAGAAATTGCAAATTTATACTGGGTCACATAGGTCATGAGTTTGAAATGAATTTGAACCTGAATTCAGGTTATTTTACAATCTAAGTTTAGATTTCTTTTAATTGCACCACACTACTTAGGCTCTGTAAGTCGCTAATCCTCTCTGGGTCTCAGTTTCTTATTTTTTAAGATGAGGTTTAGTCCTGCCTTCCTTTTACCCACTTCTTGGAGGGACCTCGTAATTATTGTGCACACGCCATACCATCAAACTGATTCAGTAGAAAACATTTTCAAATAGCTGCAGTGTTTGTTACAACAATGACTAGTGCTTCTTTTCTTTTCTTCTCCCATGAAACCAGCCAGTTCTCTTGATATTGGGTAGGTAGTCAGTATCTTTGAAGAAATAAAAGCTCACATTCACATAGCATTTGAAGGCTGGTAAGACTCCTTCACAAATGTCCTTTGAGGTAAGCAGTACAAATACTACTGTCCCTTTTTTATTGTTGAAGAAACTGGAATTCCTTAAGATTAAGTATTTTTTTTTCTTATAGACAAACACCTGGTGAATATCTAAACTAAGATAGGAACCTGAGACAGGAATCCAAGTCCAGCAGTCTTTCCACTATAATGGCTACCCTTTTAGTTTTGTCAATGGGAAACCAGGACAGTAGTGGAAGAATCCCTGAGAAAACAGTCCATAGAGAAAGAGTACAACATACTCAGGGCATAACTCAGGTTAAAGTGCTCTGTTTCCCATCCTATAATTTGCATAAGACTGGCATGAGAATTTTGTTGTTAATTGCTATGAAACTCTAACCTCTAGAACTGTTTGGTGATAATAGAGCAAACACGTATTGCCTCATTTACGCTTAGTTGGAAGAAAGGGGAATTGTGGTTTGTTAAGTGAGATAAAAGTATATCATCTCACCAAAAGGATGCTGCTTTGCACTAGTTGAATATCTGAGCTTGTGCACAGAGATGAGCAAGAACTGGAAACTGACCTCAGAAAAGACCTTTGATTAGGTTTGGGAAGAGACACCAGATCCTTGGAAGAGCTGACTGAAGGAAGAAAAGTCTTTGACTTTGTTGCTTGGAAGAACTCACTGGAAGAGGAAAGGCTTTACCTTTACCTTTCCTTCTCGCTCCGTGCCTGAGCAAAGGAAACCCTTCAGACATTAACTAAGGAGGCAAACCAGGAAAAGCTCTGCAGATTCTAGACTTAGGGTTTCTACTTTTGCTGACACACTCCAGAAGAAGGGTAGCCTTAATGGGTAGCAAGTTGAGAAGTAGTTCCACCCAGCAGGAGAGCAGAGAAGCCCAAAAGAGGAGTATCTTGAATGCAGTAGCTAGCAGAGACATGGGGAGTGACCGCTGTCCCTGAAGATAACAAATGATGTCATCTTCTATAGACCAGAGCTCTGAGTTGCCTCAGGCAACATGTCCCTTATACCTTGCTATAGTTAGGCTTGTCTGTCTTCCTTACCCTCCTCCTCAATCTCTTTGGTAGAATTGTATCACACTTTTACAGGTGGAAGTCCATATTATTATCACTGACTTTGCATTCTGTTCAGTCAATGTTTTCTTTAGGAGTTAAAAGGGCCTAGAAGCAGAGGTGAGAGTCTGAACAGGCCTGTGCAGTTGGGCCTTTGCCTTTGGGCTCCATCTGCAGCATTCCCACCCTGTCCTGGTGCCCAGACCAGGACCAGTTTGTCTGGTGGGACAAACTGATTCACTTTGGAACTATAAGTATACTGGTAAGGTGTCACTGTCCCTTGACAAACACAGAGCCCCAAAATGAATGTCCAAGAACAGGGTTTTCCCTTGGACCTTGGGGGGAACATCACTGAAGATGTTCCAGGCCTCCAGTTCCTGGTGAGGAAGGTGAGCTGGTTTCCACAGATCTCAGGCCTGTGAGTCACAGTTTCTATTTTGTGAAAAGCAATGGGATTTAAAGTGAAACTTCCACAGTTGCCCCAAGGAGATCACATCTGGATTTGCTGTATGAGTCTGAAGGAAGTACTTAAGCTACACCTTCATATTTGAAATGGACTGAGTTGTTGTATTCGTTGCTGGTTGATCAACATGGAATAAACCTATTTAGGACTTGCTTAAACCAAGAAGACTGCAGATTTGCTAAGCCTCCAGTTTGCTTGCAGTGGCTTTAGGAAATTAGAAGCCTGTGACTCCAGTGAGGAAAAGAGGCTTAAGTTGGCAAAAGCTATTTACAGAAAATATATTCTTAATAATAATGACATTATATCTTGTCAGACTAAATCAGTTACAAATAGCTTCATAAAAGATTGCATCATGAAGCAAAGTATTGATCCTGACATGTTTGACCAGGCCTGAATTGAGGACCAATCCGTGATGGACTTTTTGTTCCTTATATCAGATATTTATCTGCAATACATGAAGAACAGTTTGGAAAAACCCTTTTAGCTTTAGTGAATAGAACCCTGGGTCAGGGACAGGGAAAGGTATATCTGGATATTTGCCCACATTGAATGAGGATGAGGAATGGAAGTGGGACCAAGACGCAGAAGTCAGTGGCAGAGATTTGGCTCCGTCTCGCAGGCTAACTCAGAAGGTGCTAATGAAAATAGCACCACAGAGGGCCTCATCAAATAGGAGGTACAGTGAGTGAACACAGAGGATTCAGGCATGGTTCATGGAGGGAACTTGCCAACATTTACCATGTCAATTATAGTTATGCTGTAGCCAGCCATCAGTGCTAGTGACAGTGAACAGCAGAGTATGTCCAGTGACACTGAAACAATAGCCCTTACTGATAGCAGTGTATAAATCTTTTAGTACCTTAGCCATAGCTCTCATAGAGTATTTGTAGGAAAACATGCACAATGATTCCACTGGATGAAAAGAGACAGTGTCACCTTACAGAACCCAAAATCAACACTGGAGCGAGATATAGGAAAGTGTCAAAGCCACTGGATGACTACCACTACCTCACATTCCTTGCACTTATCAAATGCCAAAGAAAATCCTTGTTAAACCACAGAAGGTTGCAGCAGAACTTGTCAAACGCTTGGGGGCTGTCTAACAGACAGGAGAAGCAGAGGAAGAATTAGAGGAACATCTAAAACATGTTGGAGCACAGGGAAAAGGCTAGGATGCAAATGCCTCTTCGTCCTTCAGTGGCTAGTACAAGTTACCTTCTGTGCAAACTTTGTATTATTTTCCTCTCTATTATGTAGAAATGGGCTGCACTGAGATTCAAAATGTCTACAAGGAAAATCCTGAGAGCATCCTTGATGAATGTGTGCATGTCATAAAGACATGTTCCCAGTCCTCAGGATCTGGCTGCCATTTCCAAAGCCACACTCCTTAGACCATGGTCATGTAGCTAAGATTCCTGGGACACTGGGTACAGGATTGATTTTGCATGGTACAAAATCAGGAATGAAACTAAATGCAGCTAATTTATGCTACCACATTCATCACCACAGTGTGATGAAACCAAAAGACTGGGATTAAGACTGAAGCCACTCAGAGACTGCAAAACAGCTTTGACTCTATAGACCCTCTCCAGTCAGCATTGTCCACAAGGGGGTTGAGAACCTGAGAACCTGCCTACATGCAAAATATTCTGTGTAATGTAGTGTTGCATGGTTGTACTAGAAAGTATATGACCTTGTTTACTGAAGATATTTCCAGTGTCAAAACAAAAAGAGTTCATGGAGTTCATATTGGCAGGTTTATTAAAGGGGACGTACCCTAGTCAATGCTTAAAGGCTACAGTACACGGTTGCGGAAGTTCATTTTCCCCCAGCATGTCATCGCTAGCACCCCAAATGAGGGGGTTATAGTAGTGGCTACCCTTTTACTAGTCACCAGCCTGCAGGATGGGTGAGCAACACAGTCCTGAGAAAAAGAGAAGGGGTGGTGGGTCCACACCTTCTCTAAAAGGCTGCACCTTAGTTCCTATCATGGAATGTTTATTGTCGTGTGCTGATGAAATGATTCCTTCTTTTCCAAACCTATGAATTCACCTGTATAGGGCGTTCCTCCAAGAGAAAACTCCTTCATTCAATTCAGACTGGCAAGTGATCTGAAACATTGAGAGATTAAGTCACTTGCTCAAAGTCACACAGCCAGGGTCTTTCAGAGACATTACTTGAGTCTAGGGCTTTCTGACTCTAATGCTCTTTATTCACTGCAGAATGCTGCCTTTCTGATGCTTCTTCTCTCTGTATCTTAATTGGTGAAGCTGTTATTTTTTTCTGCTTCCTTTATTTGGCCTTCATCTAGGAGACATCCCAACCCACACAGAAGGTGGAATAATTACACATTATTATAAGCTGGAAGGGACCTCAGGGATCTGGTTGGACCCATTTATTCATAGATGGGGATATTGGGGCTCAGAAAAGAGAAGTGGATTGCTCAAGGTTGCACACAGAGTAAATGACAAGAGTTGGGGTTTGAACTCAGGTCCTGTGACTCCAAGTTCATCACTCTTTCACCTCAGTACCACCCACTCATATATTCGTATACTCTTCTACAGATACATACTTTTTTCTTAAGGAGATGGACTATGCAGTGTTTAAAAAGTGTTTATAACTTAGCATGGCAGACAGAGCAGCCTCTTGAAGGAGTGAGAGAAAGTCAGGGACTATAGAGGGGATTTTCTTTTCTTTCCATGGTACAGTAGAAAGACACTAGATCTGGAATCAGAGGGAACTGAATTTGAATCTCAGGTCTACCTTTTACTACCTTTGTGACCTTGGACAAGTTATTTCTCATCTCTAGATTTCAATTTTCTCACCTTTATAAATGATTGGGTTGCACTAGATAACCCCTGGAACCTAATCTAGCTCTGGACCTGTAATTCTCTAATATCCTTTTGGCCATTTCTCTGTGAGATTTTTCCTTGTAGTCCACAGTTCTAGGCATTATGTTAAAAGAGTTTAGATAATCTTCTACAATAATGATTTTCTCATCATTTGTTATTCAGAGGAACAGGAAATTTTAAGATATAGGATGTAACTACTTTTTACACAATCATTAGAGCTTGGAAATTTAGAAGTAAAAAATATCAAAGAAAAACAGCATATTGCATTGGACTGCCCTTTGTTCCATATGGCCAAGTCCAGGCTCTCCAGCCTCTGAGAAAATTGTTCCTGGCTTATTTATACTGCTTTCAGCCATGTTTGATTTATTATTTGGCATGGTCAGAATCATAGGATTTTAGAACTAGGAGGGACTGGCTGTTATTAATACTCCTGTTATTCCCCAAATAATAAATGAAAAAATGCATAAAAATAATAGTGTATGTCATTCCAGCCTGCCCTGTAATATACTCAATAAGAAATAAATATCATCCTTATGGTTGTATACTTCATTACCATGTAAATGATCTCTTCTGATAATATTACCCTGAGGATGTTTTGAAAGAATTGAACCATGAGCTATAATTCTTTATTCCCCCTTACCTGATTAAGAATGAAATCCTTCAAGACTAAGAGCAAAATGTCATCACTCATTAGTCTCTTGACATTAATAACATCCAGCAGCAGTCCTGGTGTACAGAGCAGAATGTGCAAATTACACAGGCCCTTCCCTCAAGGAGCTTAATTTCCAAAGGTAAAAGAAGGAAAGAGTTGCCTGAGTACTCAGTGTTTAAGAAATTGTTAAAAGCCAAGTCAAAGCTTATTTGAGATAAATCCCCTGGGAAAGGGAGAAGTCTGAGAACAAAGAGTAAGGAAGATAAACCCCAGCTGATTCCCATAACAAAAGGAGGCTGTTTCTTTGAGGAGAACTGCAAGCTCATTTGGAGATGTAATCTAAAGGAATTAGGGAGTATCCTGGCCTTGACTTCACAATAGACTGGATTTCTCTCCTTCTGAAAGGAAGGAATGAAAATTGATGGGATCACACCTGCACTGCTACTCCATCAGAAACAATCAGACTGTAACTTATATTACTGCTATTATCTCCAAAGACTGGCTGAAATAACTACTAGGGGAAGGCTTGAATGCTGGAGGGAAAAATAGATTGACGTATATCATGCAGACCAGGGATTTCGAAATCTGAGAAACACATTGGAATTCACGTTAGAACAAGTTAATACTTTTGGGACAAGGGGCAAGTTAGTTAACCCAGGGCCTGTTTCCTCTTCTGTAAAATTAGGAGAATGGAATAGATGACCTCTTCTAGATGGTCTCTTCTACTTCTATATCTGATGAACCTATTATCACCCTCATCATGCAGAAGGAGAAATGGAAGCCAGGAATAAGGAAGAGACTTGCTCAGGATGAAATAGCCTCCTAGCAGCAGAGCTGGAACAAAACCAAGAACTCCTGACACTTTTTCCCTTGCCAATCCAGTCTCAGATCTGATGGTAGTGATGACAGTAGGTGATTAAGAAATGCTTAATGATACTACTATGTGGCTTGCACATAATGGCAATTTGACAATATTATGATATCATGGTAATAATATGATTTTGTAAACAATTGGGATGGCCTGCCCTTGACTAGATGGCTTTTGTGAAGTGAGAAACGTACCCTACCCAGATTCACTTCAAAATGAAGTAATTCATTCAGCAAATATTTATCAATCACCTACTGTGTGCAGATCGGTATGATGAGCACTAGAGGAGATACAGCGTCTAGTTAGGGAAGCTATAGATCTGGATCTCATAGAGCTTATATTTTGGTGGAGGGTGACAAAACCTAGAAAATGATAATATTCAGTAATACCTGACAAGTATCTTAAAAATGCATAACAAAGTACTATGTGAGATGTCACTGAAAAGGAGATCAGAGAAGGTTTCATGGAGGTTAGCTCATTTGTATTAGGCTTTACAGGACAGGTACAGGAATGCAGGGAAAGAATCATTCTCCTGGCTGAGGGAACTGCATGTGCAAAGGCTCTTATAGCTTGGGAACTAGGTAGATACAGTCCTAGACTTAGACTTCTAGTCTACCTTATTAGGTCTGTAACCCTAGGCAAGGCCCCGAATAATTCTGGATCTCAGTTCCTCACCTGGATAAAGGGATAATAATAACTATAGTACTTACATTCCAGGGTTTGGGTAAGGATTATTAAAGCTGCATATTCTAAGCACTTTGCAAAACCTTGAAGTCCTATACAAATGTTATATGTCTTATTACAGGAATCCTGGCAGAGAGTCTCCTGCTACTTGGTCCTTTCCCAGGTGTAGCATCAACTCCTCCAAATGCCTGAGTGATCATAAAGTTTCATTACTTGGAGCACAAACCAGTGATGGAATACCATCACTACAGACTTTATATGAAAATTTTATTAGCTCCGTGGCTAATGCTGATCCTTTACCTTCCAAGCCTACAAAGTTAGGCCTCTCCCCTTCTAAAGAGTAGTTGGAAAAGATGGTAATAAAGGTTACTGCCTTCATTATGTTTCTCAAGCTGCCAGTGAAGGATGTATTTGCCATTTTCTTTTTCTGTTCAAAAAAGGAATGAGCTGCTTTGGGAGGTAGTGGTTTCCCTCCCTTTTGGAAGTTTTCTAAGAAAAGACTAGAGGAGCACTTGTCAGAGAAGTTGTAGAGGGAATTGTTGTTGAGGTTCAGATTTGACTCAGTGGGCACTGCGGTACCTTCTAGCTCAGAGAGTCCTTCTGTACCTGAGGATGCTGAAATCAGTCCTAGTTCCTTTAAGTCATTGTTATTGTCATAGGATCCTAGAATCATAGATTTAGAGTAAGAAGCATAGAGAACATTGAGTCAAATTCCATCATTTTGCAAATGGGGAAACTAAGCTCAGAGAGGTGGGGGGATTTTCCCCAAGGTCACAGAATGTGTGGGAGGTAAGATTTGAACCGAGGTTGGACCTCACTGACAACGAATGCTTATCTTGTGTTAACGTCCTCCCCAACACTGGTAAAGTTCTTTGTAGTTTATAAAACTCTTTAAGTATTTTTATCTTAGTTGATCCTTAGGACTCTGTTAAGTAGGTGAAGAGATATTATTTTCTCCTTTGTATAAGGGATGAAATTGAGCCTCACAGAATTGAGTTGCCTCAGGGCACAGAGTTTACAGAGCTAGGATTAGAATTTAGGTCTGCTCTCTCTGAATTCAGGCTCTTTCTACTTAAATGCTTTAAAGTCACGAAAGACTTTACTTAGAAGGTGCTATGGGACAGTGGAAAGAATGAGAACTTGTGGTCAGAGCTCCTGGGTTCAAATCTTAGCTCGGCCCCTTATCACTTTTGTGACAGTGGGCAACTCAATTATCTTTTTTTTTAACCTTAGTTTCCTCATCTGAAAAATAAAGTGGGAGTAGACTTAGTGGATCACTAAAGTTCCTTATGACTTTAAATCTATAATCTAGGATCCAGAAGTGGTCAGTTTCTTAATTGTTTGCAGTTTTATTTCATTGAACTTAAGCTTCTGTTGAATAAAATTGAATGTATGCACTTAGGGAAACCATTCTGTAAGCATTCACTGTGTGCCGTGCGCTTCCCTAAGCTCTGAAGGGAAAATAAAATGAATAAATCTCTTTATACATGGAACTTGTAGCTAAATAGATGAAATAAAACATGCTCAGAGATAACCACAGTAGAACACAGTGTAAGAGAAAAATAGATATCTGATCAAAATCCTAAGAGAGACCCAAAATATCAAGAGATGAACTTATTAAGAATAGCTCTTGGATGATAAACTGAAGGCTTAGCCTGGCTACTTAGGGAGAAATGACAAGGTTTTCATGGCTTATGATGATTGCCAATGTGACTCATCTCTGCATCCTCCCTAGTCTTCCTGGGACTAATCATTCAATCCATCAATATACATTTATTAAGCATCTACTATGTGCCAGGCACTCTTCTATGCACAACAGAATACAAAAGTAGGCAAAAGACCGTCCTTGCCCTCAAAAATTAAACTTGAATTTCATTTTTCACAGTTGCCTTCATTTATTACCGTATACATATTTGTATATGTTTTCACCACAGTGACTTGGCTCCTGGTGTTTCTTCCTCTCTTCCCTCCCATCTCTGATTGGCCAGTCCAAATCCGGGTTCACATTTTTAACCAACTTCATTTGGAGTAACCTCTCCTCTCCTCTGAACTGTTCTGGTTCTTGCAGTTGGGATCAAACAGTCTACTATTCAATTTTATTTGTTCTTACAATCTTCCCTATTTGTTCCATGTAACTGAGTTTTGTTAAAAACTGCTTTTTTGGATCCCTTTGAGATCCATGTGATTTATGTGTGTCAGGTGGTCTCTGCTTTCTCTGTGTGTGGCATCCCCACACTATTTTTTTTTCTCAGAGCCATCTCTATCTGGAAACTTCTGTGCCTTGTGGTACAGTAAGCTCCTAAGTAACCAAGTGGTGGCACCTTTCTACCAATGACATCAGATGTGGGAAATCAGTTACACACATCTTAACAAGACTTTCCCTCCTCCGTACATATTCATTTCTTTCCCAGCTCTTCTTCTAACCCCTCAGACTTGACTACCATATCCCAGCTGGATTTTCATTCTAGAAGTTCCCTCTATTCTGTGGTCTTGTCACCTTAGATTATCTCTTTCCTCCCATGGCTGCTTTCTCCCATTGGTGAATTTGTCCTGGAACCTCCATTGTGAGGAAGGACCTGGACCAGTCAATCATCTTTCACTCCTTTCCTGGCTCTACTTCTGACTCTCTGGACTTTACCACCATGCCCCCACATGGGTACCTTCCCTCCTACTTCCTGATTTTGAGCTCCATTTTATATACTGTCTTCCTCCATTAGAATATACGCTCCTTGTGGGTAGAGATTGTCTTTCCTTTTGTTTCTATTTGAATTCCCAGTGATTAGCACAGTGCCTTATGTTTAACAAATACTTGTTCACTTATTGAATAGACAACACTTGGCCTTGTCTCCTTACTCCCCACTATGAGTTGCTCTGAAGTATAAGGGATTAAACTCCCAGGGGTATCCTAGTACTGAACTTGAAGAAGCAGTGAGAACCTGGAATAACCAAGTGCCCACTCAATAGGGTGGCCTCTCGAAGGACCATCTGCTTGCATAGAAGGCAGATAAATGTTTCATTATCATATATTTCCTCCTGAGGCTGTAAGAAATCATAATACCCAAAGCTGTCTTTGCTTTTTTGTACCTAGAACAATGTTTGGCTTGTAGCTCAAGAAGCACTGGTTGATCGAAAAAAACAGGCCAAATATTTATGAGTGGCCATTCTGTTAAATACCCTGAAGTGGTACAGCCGGACATGTCGACCAATAAAGCAACATTAGTTGGTTAAACATTATAGTATTCCACCTACCCATGGGTATACTTTAAAATTAACCTCAGGAACATGAGAATTAGACACTTCAATTTCTACAACAGCTCCATTGCCTGTGACCTTTGGTCCATTATGGTGCTAGAAAAACAGACCCCTTTTATCATTTCATTTAAACATGAGATGAAGGCACACACGATTTTTGTAGCACTCATATGACTGGCTGCAAGTGTGGGTTGTCACACTGTATTTATGCTTTTGCAAGATGAGTTCATTATGTACTATAAGCATGAAAATACATTCCTTTACTCTGGGGAACAGATCTAAAGAACTTCCTTAAATTCAGCCAGCATATAAACAACTAACTTCATACTTCAAAGCTGGATGCTTTTAGCTCTGAAGTGTCTTTGGGTTAAATCCTAATAATAGCAGTAGGTAACCACTAAAGCTGTCAGGAAGAATTGGATCAACTGAGGAACTCCAGTAGCAATGATGTTGAAGTGAAATTAAATAAAACAGCCCTTTCACCTGGTTCCATGGACCTTAATTTAATGTAAGACATGGCAGGAAAAAAAAAGCAACAAAACCCAAAGAAAAATTATTGTATGAACAGATCACTATCCAAGATACCTTCCAATATCATCTGCTACAGTTACCATTACACTACATCTAAAGGAGTGTGGTCAGTTCTTGGCACTGTATTTTAAAAGGAATGTTTTTGATAAGCTAGAAGTCATTCAAGAGGAGGGTGACCTGGATGGTGGAAGTAATAGAACTCATGTCATATGAAGATTGATTGAAAGAATTAGGAGAAGTCTTTCATAATCTTGTACCTTCCCACCTTTTTTCAATTTATCTAATGCTACAGCTTTGCTCATATTCCACAATCCAGGTAAACAGAACTCTTGCCCTCCCACCATATGTCCCACATTTTCCACCTTTGTGTACATTGTGCCCCATGCCTGGGATGTTCTCTTTTCCCCTTCATTGAATTCCTTTCTGTCGAAGTAGAAATTGACCACTTTTCAAGGGATGTTGCAGAAAGGGATTCATGCTTTGGGATGGTGAAGGTTTTTCATGAGATGACTTCTGGTGACCTTGGGAACTCCAAAAGCCTATGATTCTATGACAAACATAAGACTGAAGGATGTGTAAGTGTGAGTGGAAGGGAGTCAATGCTGTTGTGCCAATTAAGTTGATTCATTGTGGGGGAAGGAGCAAATATGAAAGATTTACTGTCTAGTTTTTTCTTCAATGAGCCAATGAAATGCAGTAAGGACTAGAGAATTGACTGCTTTATCATGCAAAGATTATAGAAGATTGATGAGTCAATTGATCAATCAATTGATTAATCAATTAATCAACAACTATTTATTAAGTAGTACTGCTTTGTGCTAAATATTGTAATTACAAAGATAAAAACGAATGAACTCCTGACCTCAAGGAGACAAGTATAAAAAACATACACACACACACACACACACACACACACACACATCTATGTAATATAGTGTAAGTCAAAGAAAAGATAACCTTGGAGAGAAAGGCACAAGCAACTGGGGAGATCAGAAAGGCCTTATGGAGTAAATGTCCTTAAGGTTGGAGTAAGAAGGGAGAAAATATTAAGCATGAAGTCTCGTCCAGCGCAAAGACAAAACTGTGTGAAGAAAAGCAGGTAGGCCAGATGGCTCTACCATTGGTTGAGTGGAGGGGAGTAACGTGTAAGTCAACTGAAAATAAAAGAAGGAACTTAGTTGTGAAGAATTTAAGTACCAAAGAGAGGATTTTATTGAGTAGAGAACAACAGTCAAATCATTTCATAAGCTGTGTGGAAGATAGATTGGAGTAGAAAGAGACTTGAAAATAGTTTCTTTATAGGGGTGAATAATATTAGGCAGACTATTTTCTCTAAGAAACTAGCCAGAACAGAATGGAAATTGTAGCTGGATTAGAAAATAGAAAAAAGTGCCATGCCATGTATGTTATTATAATTTTCTATTCAAAATATCAATAGTTCAAATTGAATGACTTAATTTTGATATTTGTTTCATATTGTATTTGCATTTGTGGAGCATGTTATCCAGGACCAATTAATGATACAACAAAAACAAATAACCCCCAAGCTTCCCTTATAAATCCCATGTGAACTTATTTCCTTCTATTCTAGTTAGTTAGGCTGGTTTTCTCAGTGTTCACAAGCACCAAGCTCATGCCCAAATATGTTTACTATTCTTTTTTCTATGCTCTTCCTCCCCAAATTGTTTCCATGTCATTTATCCGATCCAATTCAGTTCAACTGAAGTGTATATTCAGCATCCATACATGCTGAGGTACTGGTGGGATGGAAAACATAGGTAGAAGCTTGTATCTCTGTCCTCATAGAGTTAACATTTTTACTGTTAGATTGTTGTCACACCTCCTTGAAGGTGAGGACAACATGTTCTCTTTTTGCAGTATTTTCTATAGCATCTAATCCTACATCCTCACAGATAAGTGAAGTATTTGTTGAATATTCTCTATGTCCCATGGCCCTGTATATTTTTGAGGAGTAGGAGGGGCACAGCAGTGGATAGAAAGATGAATAAGATATATTCCTGCCCTCATGAGGTTATAGTATGAGGTTCCCCATCCCTGTCAGAGATAAAGTATATGTGTCAATAACTTGATTGCAAGGAATAATGTCGAAGTGCTGCAAGGTGTATGGGAGTTTAGAGAAGGAAGCAATCATTTCCCATTGGAAAAATTAGGGAAATGCTATATGGAAGTAGTGGCACTTGTGTATATATTCTTAGGCTTAAATCTGAGAGGGATTTTCTTCTCTTTAAGAATGATATTAAAAAATATGTGTATATATATACATACACACACACATATATACATATATGTATGTATTTCTGTGACTATCCTCCCTTATAATAAAATATGATTATCACACCCTCCCTGGTAACAGAGAGAGATGGTTCAACAAAATGAATCAATATATCAACCTTGGCTGATGAAATATGCAACATTCCACATCTACTGTCTACCACCTCTCTATCTACAGAAAATATGTTTCTAGGGAAAATATGAAAATATGCTTCTTAAGTCCTTATCATCAGTCCAATCAAGATTGATTGTTACGTTAATCTGAATTCTGTTGTTGTTCCAGAGAGTGGTTTTTAAATTCACACATGGAATTGGGCTTTTATTGTTTGAGTCACAATGTTCTTCCACGTACAATGACTCAAATGTTAACTTTCTCTTTGAGCTGGGTTACAGGATAACTGATAGAATCTTATCTAAATTATATAAAGGGAGTGATCGAAAGAGAAAAATAAGGGATATGAACTTATTTACCTCATTACTGCACATGTGAAATTTTGATGAATTTATGGAAAATGTTCACATTTTTCTATATTGTTTGATGTCATTCTTTTATTTTTTCTCATTTATAATGCTTTCGTATTCAGGAAGTTGAGGTAGGTTCCTGACTTTTAAATTGTACTTAGACATAGTATCGTAATATTTGTCAGATAAAATGTAAATTTCATTCTACATCCTAAACCTCAGTGGTAAATATTTGTTTTAGCTCACTGAGCCACAACGGCACACGTTTGTTTTTCATTGGTTTATCCAGGGGATGCAATTTATCAAATGCATAGAAACAGTTCATTTACTGGTTTATGTTTTCTCATTAGTTATAGTACAAGTATGACTGTCAGTTATTATCTGAGTTTTACTGGTAGATTATTTATTGAAAGAGCAGGGTCATGAACATTGTTATTTTCTAAATCATTTTGTCTACAGCCTCCAGGACTTTAAACTGAATGTCAGACTCGTTTATCAAAGAATCTTGGTATATTTTTTAGCATGTAGATAACTGTATGCTTACTTATATTCGTAGATTCATATGTGTATGCATGTATATGTATATATATATTAAAATGAAATAAACTGAATATCTTTAGATATAAACCTAAAGTCACAGCGTGTTGGGGTTTGAAAGGATGTTAGTGGTCCAACCCCCTCAACTAAAGGAGGAAGAAACTCAGTTAGGAGAAGTTTAAGTGACTTGTTTGAGGTTATATAACTAGTGAAGAAAAGTTAACATTTTAGCTATTTTTTTTAATAGCTCCAGGATTAATATTATATCATGCTCTCATACATCCCTAGATATTTATTAACATATGCATTTAAATAACACATGCATGTATAGATTCATTGGTGTTTATATGTGGGCATACATATGTTTTATATAGATGTATATATAATACATTTCAAAAATTAAATTGAATACATACATAAAGACACAAGAGGTAATATGGAATAATGGATATAAAGTCGTGGACTTGAAATTAGGCAGATTTGAGGTCAAGACCTACCTTAGACACAGTTTGGCTGTGTGGTTGCTCTTTTCAACGTGAGAAACTCTGTTAATTGCATCAGAGTACAGTTTTCCATTGAGAGGGAGTTTCTTAAACAGGAGTTTAATGTACCAGTAAAGCCCTTTATGTCCAAAAATACACATACACACACAAGTACTAGTAATACATTTGGAAAGTTAAGCTACCCACAAAAATGGAGGTCAAAAATTGAGATGTGAGCTTCAAAAATGTGAAAGAGACTGAATGATGTACTTGAAAGAAAGCTGAAATTGGAATCAGAAGGTCTCCTAGGTTCAAGTCACAGACACTAGAATCTGGAAGAGATTTCAGAGTATATCTAATTTAATATATATGTGAAAAGAATCCACTTTTAAAATTACCCAACAAATGGCCATTTATCTTTCCTTGAAAATCTCCTATGAAGGGGAACCCACTATCTCCCAAGACATTCTATTCCACTTTAAAACAGCTCTAATCATTAGGAAGATTTTTCTTTTTTGAAGCAGAAATGCATTTCTTTAATAACTTTTGTCCATTGATTATGATACTTTTCTGTGGTGTCAAGAAAAGTAAGTCTATATCTTTTCGCTTAAGAAAGACCTTCAATCTATTGAAGATAGCTCTCATGTTCCCCAAGACTTCTTTTCTTCAGGTAAACTGTTCCCATTTTCTTCAGTCATCTCCATGGATCCTGATGTCCTCTCTAATAGTTCAGCATCTCAGTTCCTCAGTCTCCCTAGTTCCCATGACCTGCTCTTCCACTCTACCTCAACTACACATGAATGCTCTTGATCTTTAGAATTTATCTAAATGTTTCATTGATGTCTCAGACTCAGCCTATCTAAAAGGGTCACCCATAAGTGTTCCCCTTGCATGCTCAAGAACTCTAAAATTATTTTCTGTGATCACAATCATTCTTTATGTGTGCCTTATGGCTCCTAACTAATATTGTCTTCACTGTGACTTCCATTGCCTCCCCTTGTCAGTCATTTCCTAAGCCATCACCATTGCATTGACTACATTCTTCTCCCTTCCCTATCTTGACCCCTTGGTTCCTCTACTCTAGAATCCCTTGCCCTCTGACCCCTTGTCCTATCACTAATCATGGCTCGACCAAACCCTAACCCTAGATTGCTCCCACTATCCTTCTCCTTTGCTCTTATTCATATGCTGTTGAGTAAAACTGCAGGAAATCATAGACTATACTGACTGGGTACACTATAAATATTATTATACTTAACCCTCACTGCAGCAAGGCAATCATTCTACCCCTCCTTAATTTCTTTATTATCCTCTTCTCCACGAAATTATTCTAAATTTTGTCATCTCTTGTCGAGCCTTCCACAGCACCCTCTCCCTACAGTCACCTCAGCTGAAGATCTGTTTTTCTCTATACTATGCTGAAAACTGATGCCATTTGCTGAGAGTTCTCCTTTCTCTTTCTGCCTCTTTTAATGTCACTAAGGTATACTTGGCTCTTCCTTCACTCATGTCTGAGAGAGAGATAGCCCTTCTTGCCAAGGCCAAACCCGTGGATCCCATATGCTTTACAATCTTTGGTACCATATTACCCTTACTATCACCCTCACTTTTTATTTTCAATCTCTTCCTCTCCATTGGTTGCTCCCTGCTCCCTACAAACACATCTGTGCACTCCCCACTGTCATAAAACCCTTACTTCATCTAACTATCATTGCTAGTTATCATCCTGTATCTCTCCTTTCTGTCATGGCTAAACTTGTTGAGAAAACTGTCTTTACCTGGTGCCTCCACTTCCTTTCTTCTCACTGCTACATCAGTGATATCAAACTCAAATGGAAATGGGCGCTACTAATCCATACATAAGATTCTCTGTGAGCCTTACCTGGATTTAGTATTATTATTTAGTATTATTGTTGCTTTCTAAAAATATGTCCCAATTATATTTTAATCTGCTTCCTGCTGCGCATGAGAGTACTATGAGCTACATATTTGATGCCTTTGTTCTAAACCTTTTTCAATCCGATTTCTCATCAATAAATTGAAACTGTTCTGTCCAGTGTTTCTTAATGGCCAAATTCAATCACCTTTTTCTCACTCTTCATTCTTGACCTTTTTTTACAGCATTAGATCATCTCCTTATGGATATTCTCTCCTCTAGGCTTTCACAATACCACCCTGTTCTGGATTTTTTCCTGTCTGGCTGCTTCTTTTTAGTAGCCTGTGCTAATTTTTCATCCATTTCACAATGATTAACCTTTCTGTCTTGGGCCCTCTTTTCTTTTCATTCTATGCTGTCTTAGTTGGTGATCTTGTCAGCTCTCATGCATTCAATTATCATCTTTATGCAGATGATTCCCAGATTTATTTATGCAACCCAAGTCTTCTCCTAAGCATCAATATGTTCAGTATTGCCAACTGCATTTTAGAATCTCACTAGATGTCCCACAGGCATCTCAAACTCAGCATGTCTAAAACTGAGCTCAATAGCTCAATATACTCTCTCTGCCTCCGAACTTTTCTATTACTGTTCAGAGTCCCATCATCCTCCCAGTTACCCAGATTCTTAATCTCTGTTAGTTTCAGTTTCTTCAACTGTAAAATGGGGATAATAATAGCACCTACCTTCCATAGTTGTTGTGAGGATCAAGTGAGATAATATTTATAAGGTACACTGCCTGACACGTAGTAGGTGCTTAATAAATGCTTATTCCCTTCCCTTCGTCATCATAGCTAAGATGCTACAAACTTCTTGAAGTCTTACCTGGAAATTACTTCTCTGCTTGAAGAAATATAGGGATGTCCAAACCCAGGAATACTAATACTGAAGTCCTAGTCCTTCTGCATTTATTACCTATATGCCTTTGGGCAAATCACTCCCTTCATTGGGCCTTAATTTCATCATCTATGAAAATTAGGGAATATGATGATGATGATGATAGCAGCTTATATTTTTTATACATAATTTAATTTGGCCTTACATCAACCATTTGAGATAGGTACTATTTATTATCCCCATTTTACAGGTGAGAAAATTGAGATTCGGATCAGGTGATTTGTCAGAGGTCAAATGATCTGAGGCAGTATTTGAATCTAGATCTTTCTGACTTTAAGCTCAGCACTCTAACCACTGTGCTACATTATCAATTAATTGTTCTTTCATCTCTCTAAAAGTCTATTTCAACATCAACATTCCAGTATTCAGAACTATGTTCAAAACTATGGTATTGAACATGAAACTCAGGAGGAGTAACTAGGGATTTGTGGATATCATGGTGGTGCCCTGGAAAGGACCAAGTGTTTTACTCAGTTTAGTCAAGATGAGGATTGAAGAAGCATTTCTAACTGGGTTCCCGACTGAGTGTAGCAATGGGTGGACCCAGGAAGGTGGTGATAGAAATGGCACAAACAAATGACTTAGAGAAATCATTATGGAGATGTTACTAGAAATTCTGAAGCCTAGAATTAGCACTGCAAAATGTGCAGAGGGTTAATCCTCAAATTAACTTTTTTAAGACAAAATAATTTGTTACACATTGGGGGAGGGAGATTTCCAACTTCTGGACACTAGACTTGGAGAGGCAGAAATTCCATCTGTGAGGTGAGGATGTGGAGGCCATGACTTACTAAGTCTGCTACTTAGGTGACATCTGAAGTCTCTTTAAAGTCTGAGATACTGTGCTTCTATTCTTTTGATTCTGTTCTTTGCTTTATGCCTTCTTCCCCCAACTGGTCTACCAAAGCACCCCTCGAATGTACTGGGAGAATTCAGGATTTCCAGAGCATTTACAGTGTCTCATTTAATAAAGTAAATGATTTTCTGTAATGTGAAGAATGCACTGTAATTAACCTGTCCTGGAAGGTATAATTTTTATATGAGGGGTTTTCTTAGAGCAGGGTCTGCCTGTGTATGAAATAAGACTACCAGATAGTTAAGAATTTGCCAATGGGAATTTGCAGATTAGAAGATTTCTGTATTCATGTCTCAGATGGTAAGGCCAGGACATAGCCCAGAGGGGTTTTATACCCACATTTAAGATCTTTTGCCTTCTTAGACATCTGCATTACTTATCCCTGGCCATGTTGAATAAGATTGGTATTTATTTTCTAGGCTGGGATACCAAGAGCAATTTGTATTATCTTGGGTAATCTTCAGATGAAACTGCAGGGTTCAGACAGCTTAGCTAAAATATGTATGAGTGAGAAATTATCTGTTCTGTTTGAGCTAAACTTCTTTGATCTGATGGCATCTGAGGCTTAGAGGTGTATTATAAAGTGCATCATAATGTTCATAATCGGAAACAAAGTAGTTAGGTTTTAAATGCATTTTTTGTTTCATTCTCCTTCCCCTCTCTTACCCACAATTTGCTCTAGAGGGGCTTGTTCTTGAAGCCAGCTTCTCTGTCTAAGCCTTGGCAAAAATTTGAGCAGAACTTTAACCATTTTGGGGATTATAGGGCAGGAGGAAAAGCCACATTTTTCACTCAAGAGCAGCAGAAGCTGAAATGCTGACATTTATATAGACTTTGAGGTTTACAAAGTGTTTTACATACATAATTTCCTTAGCATGTATGTATGATCTCTTCAGTTTGAAGGGAAATAGTCAAACAAGAAAGGAATGTTGAAGAATCATTTCAAGTTATGCAAATTGAAAGATCTCACTGTAAAATTCAGGATAGTATATAGGGCAACTACAATTTTTTTCTTTTCAAAGAGTATTTTGTTCTTGAGAATGCTGATCTTAATAAGATATCTTCAAGGAAGGAGTTGAAAGCATTGAGCCCAAGTGGTGTCCCCAAGCCTATGGACGGTTTTTATGCTTCTGCTAAGGATTCTACAATTAAGAGAAATAGGTAACGGGTGAGTGAGTAGCACTGAAGGCTATGGTTCTCTGCTAAAATCAGTTGTTGAATTTAGAGGAAAACTGAAGTCATGACTCCCCTCCAGGAATGCGTTGATTTGTTGAAAGTTCATTCATCAGTTAAAGAGTAAGTAACACTTAAATAAGGGTCAAAACAGGTAATAGCGTAGGATGCAACATATAAGGGGGATGCAGCAAAGGGTACAATTTAATGAGTTTTTTGTAAATACACATTTACAAATTTATTGATATCTTCTTTTTTATATCACTTTTATTTCCCAACATATCTTCTTTTCTGTCTCTCAGAGAGTAATTTTTTTATAACAAAGAATAACATGGAGGGGAACACAATTCATTAAAACTATCCAACACATAAATCAAAACCAACATTATATGCAGTGTTCCACATACATACTCTCCTACTTTTGAAAAGAAGAATGCATTTATTTTTAGCAGGAGAAAACATCATTTTCCATAGCAGAAGAGATTTATTTATTGATGAATCAAATCACTCATGTTACAATGAAACTTCTAAACCTTCAGTGGATGTTAACACCTTATGGTGCTATTTTTAAAGTCAGAGGATTTGTAGACTGTAGAAAATAACTGGGAGTATACCTGCCAAGAGAAACCCAGGAGCTACATAAACATAATTATAAAGCACTTTTTATGCAAATAAAGTCAGATTTCAATAATCAGAGAAATATTAATTGTTCATGGGTGGGCAGAGCCAATATAATACAAATGATAATTCTATCTGAAGTAATTATTCAATCATCCCAATTAAATTGCCAAAAATATTTTACTGAGCTAGAAAAACAATAATAAAATTTATTTGGAAGAGCAAAAAGTCAAAAATATCAAAGGATTTAATGAAAAAAAAATGTAAAGAAAGGAAGTTCAGCAGTACCAGATCTTTAAGGCAGGAATTATCAAAACTATCTGGTACTGGCTAAGAAATAGAAAGGTGGATCAGTGAAACAGAACAGACATACAATCCATGGTAGTAAATGATTATAGTAATCTTGCATTTGACAAATGTAAAGATTTAAGCATTTTGGAATAAGAATACATTATTTGGTAAAATTTATTGGGAAAAGAATGGAGAGCAGTTTGACAGAGATTTGGTATGGACCAACATCTTAGGCTATTTAGCAAGATAAGGTCAAAATGAATACATGACCTATGTATAAAAGGAGATAGCATAAGAAAACTAGAAGACCATGAAATATGTCACCTACAGGACTTATGGATAAGAGAAGAATTTATGAATAAACAAGAGATACAGAGCATTGTGAGATGTAAAACGGGCAATTTTGATTACACTAAATTAAAACAATTAAACAAATAAAACCTATATAACCAATATTAGAGGGAAAGCAGAAAATTTAGAAATAAATTTTATAGACTATTTCCCAGGTAAAGGTCTCATATCTCAAATATATAGATTAACTTTGTCAAATTTATAAGAATATGAATCATTCTCCAATTGATAAATGGTCAAAGCATATGAATAGGCAGTTTTTTGATGAAGAAATCAATACTATATGTAGCCATATAAAATGCTCTAAATTGTTATTGATTAGAGAAATGTAAATTAAAATAATTGAGATATCATCCCATGCCTATCAGATTGAATAAAATGATAGAAAGTGAAAATGACAAATGATGGAGAAGATGTGGGAAAATTAGGACATTAATACACTGTTGGTTGGAACTATGAACTGATCCAATCATTATGGAAAGCAATCTGGATTTATACCCAAAGAGTTGTAACACTGTATATCTTTTGACCCTGTGATACCACTATTAGGTCTGTTTCTCCAGGTGATTAGAGAAAAAGAAAAAGAACAAGAACCAATATGTTTTAAAATATTTATGGCTACTCAAAGAACTGAAAATTGAGAGGATGCTCATCAATTGGGGAATGGTTAAACAAATTGTGGTATACAATTTTGATAGAATGCTACTGTCCTATAAGAAATGATGAGTTGGTTGATTTTAGAAAAATAATGAAAGACTTGCACAAACTAATGAAAAATAAAAGGAGCCAGAACCAAGAGAATGTTGTATACCATAACAGGGATATAGTTCAAAGAATAATTGTAAACCAAGTAAATCTGAGTATTATAAATACTTAAATAAACCATAAAGGATCTCTGAAAGAAGATACAATCTATCTCCAAACAAAGAACTGATAAATAGATGAATGAATACTATCATTTTAAATATATTTATAAATTTGTGCCAAATAGTGGCCTTCTCTATTGTGGGATGTGGAGGGAGGGAAAGAGATAGTTTGAAACTTAAAATGTAACAAAAATTAATTAAATTTTAAAAAACGCAAGGGGTGCACTTTTTAAACCTTCCCAAGGCTTCCCATTTGGAAATGCCTTCTTTGGGCATTGGCATCAGCCCCATTGACTTGTCAACTTTTTTCACTCTTGTCTTTAATTATGGATAGTAATTCTTCCCTGGAGGCTGCTAGATGACTCAGTGGATAGAGCACTGACTCCAGGGCCTGGAGTCAGAAAGACCTGAATTCAAATCTGACATTAGACACTTGCTGGCTGTGTGACCCTGGGCAAGTCACTTAATCTCTGTTTGCATTAATTCATCGGAGATGGAAATGATAAACTACCCTAGGATCTTTGCCAAGAAACCCCTATGAATAGCTATGGTGTGCCATGATCCATAGAGTCACAAAGAATTGGATGTGACTGAACAACAACAAAATCCTTCCTTAGCATTTAAGTTGAAGAAATCTTTGGTCATGCTTTCGCATTGTGCTCATTATAATGCTCTTAAAGGATGCTGGTAACTCATATCCTGCAAACAACCATAATGTAGATTTGATGTCCTTGTTTTAAAGCTTTGTTCAGTCAGTTAGTCAATAAACATTTGTTAAATGACTATTATATGCCAGGCACTGAGCACTGTAGATAAATAAAAAGATAGTTTCTACTCTCAAGGATCTCATTGTCTACTAGGAGAGACAACAAGCAAATGCAGTGAAGGTATACACAGAATGAATTAGAAATAATCAACAGAGGGAAGGCACCAGAATAAAGGACAATTCAGAAAGGGCTTCTTATTTCAGGTGTAATATTTGTTGGGACTTAAAGGTAGTCAGGGAAGCCAAGAGGCAGGGACGAAGAGGGAGAGCATTCTAAGCATGGGTGACAGAGAAAATGGCCAGAATCAAGAAATAGAGTGGTTTATTTGGGGAAGAGTAAGAAAAACAGGGCTACTGGATTGCAGAACATATTGGGGTCTGAGGAGGTATAAGGTACAAGAAAATTGGAGAGGTATATGTGCAGGGGGCAGGTTATGAAGGACTTTGAATTCCAGTGGCTCACTATCACCTGCAAAATCAAATGTAAATAAAAACATTTACATTTGATTTTGCAGGTGATAGTGAGCCACTGGAATTTATTGAACGGGGGCGGGGTGGGGGGGGGGGGTAGGGATACCAAAGTCAGACCTGTACTTTGGGAAGATTGCTTTGACAGCTGAGTGGATAAATGATTGGAAAGGTGAGAGACTTGTTGCAGAGAGACAAACTGGCAGGTTATTGTAATAGTCCAGGTGTGAGGTGAAGGGGTTCTGCATCAGGGTGGTGATAGTATCAGAGGAGAGAAGGGAGCTTACACAAGAGATGTCAAGAAGATAAAATTGACAGGTCTTGGTAATAGATTAGGTATGAGAGAGATGGTAAGAGGTGGAGAATGACACATAGGTTGTAATTCTGGGTGGCTAGGACAGTGGTAGTGTCCTTGACAGTAACAGAAAAGTTTGGAAGATGGGGAGGGTTCTGTGGAAAAGATATTTCAGTTTTGAATGTATTGAGTTTAAGAGACATATAAAATTTCTAATTCAAGATGTCCAGTAAGCTCTTGGAGAAGTTAGGACTGAATGAATAGATTTGAGAATCATAGATGATAATTGAATTTATGGTAGCTGATGATTGTGTTTGTCCTTCATTTTTGAATAAGGCCTTGACCTCAGAGAAATGATGACATGACTTTCACTTGACTTTGTTTTGAGTGAGCTAGGGCTGTACAAGGTCACCAGCCTCACTTTCTCCTCCTGAGCCATCTGAATCCAGTGACCAGAAATTCATCAGGATTACTGGAGATGGCCCTGGTAGCTGATGAGATCACCAAGTGAAGTAGTAGATATGGAGAAAAGAACATGACCCAGGGAAGAGCTCAGAATACCTATGGTTAGGAGGTGTGACCTTGATGAAGATTTAACGAAGAAGTGGCCAAATAGGGAGGAGGAGAACTGGGAGAGAGCAGTGTCATAAAAATCTAAAGAGAAGAAAGTACCAACGAGAAATTATCACATCATTTTCAAAAAACAGCCAAGTAGCCTGCAAAATTTGGTGGTAGGGATTAGGATAGCAGAGAGGACAGGAATGGGTCCTAGCTCCTGGCCGCAAGTTTGACCTTTTTTTTAAAGTTTTAAAGTAGAAAGGTAAATTCAATTTCTTCCATACTTTTGGATTTTAACTTTAGTGGTGATTTCATTGGCATATGGAACTCTCACTATGGAAATTTCCTTTGCTAATACATATGGTCACTTGTTCTGGAACAGTTGCCTAGCTAGCAAGTGTCAGGCATAGGAATTAAATCCAAACTTCCTTGATTCTGAGGTCAGTTCTCTCTATCTATTGTCTCTTTTTGCCCCTCGCCTTCCAAACTTAAGCTGGTTAAAACTTAGAGCTGTCACTTTCTCTTTCTGTTTTCCTTGTCCTGTATTCCCCTCATTATGCTTCTCACTATACTGTATATAGTATATTTGATTATATTTGGGTGTATATATACATGTACACATGCATAAACATACACACATATGAAAATGTCCTCCTTAATTTCTCAGCTTCCATAATGCATTCATGTGAGCCATGAAATTTAATATGTAGTTATACTTGGATATACATCCTTCTATTTAAGAAAATTATTCTTTACTGAAGTGGAGGAGATTCTTTTGAGCTTCATTGCAGATGATGAAATTACCAGCAAACAAGCAAACTCAACCACCACTTTTTTCCTGTCAAGTTTGATCAAACAAAATCAATTTGGTTACTACTATATTCTGAATTTTAAACAACTAAAACTTTCTAAAGCCAGAAGTAGAAGGAGGCCGGAGTAGCAAGGGCTCTTAAGAAAGGACATTTTTGTGCAGTCTCCTCACACTTAACACATAAATGGTTTGGAGACAGAGTACAGAGAAATCTTCACACATTCTATTTCCTAAAGAGGGTATGATTTTGCAGGGCATGATAGCTCAGAGAAAGTGATTCTCAGCTCCCTAAACATACTTTTTGATGGATTCCCTCATGCTCAAAAATCATTTTGTAAGCATCTGTGTAAGGTTTTATGCAGAAAGTTAGTGGAATCAGCCCCTGCTTTCTTGGAGGCTACCTTTGGAGATAGGACAGTACTGCTTTGGATAAAGTGATGCTGACTTGTTCACCATAGAGTATAGACGTGTCCTTGCCTTTTCATGATACAGTTTTGATTTCTTTGGTGCAGACAGTAAACCCCTGAACCTTTCATGCCACCTGAAGGGTTTTTCAGTGGAATACATTTTACTCTCAGGGGTATGTGGGTTATTTTTGTTACTAAAATGCTGCCCTTAACATGGGTATCTCTGATATTAGCATTACAATGAAGCTAATACAAAGTGCTAAGGCACCTTGCTATGTAGCAAAAAAGAGAAAACAAGAGCACATTGAAGAAACATCAATCATTAGGGCTGGAGAATACCGCCCCCCTCCCCCAATCATCTGATCCAGTCTTCTTATCCCTTGTTATACAAAGTAAAACTCTTAAGGTCCAGAGAGAGAAATTCCCTATCAAAGATCAGAAAACTTATAGAATGCCCTTTGGTGAAACAATTGTATTTATTTATATTGTTTTAAAATAAATGCTATATTAATACTTTATTTTTGCTTTACTATTAGTTACCAGTAATTTACTCTCTACTGCTATCTCCCTAGAATCCTTCCTTACAAAAAAGGAAAACACCTCAACATGTTAGCAGTGTCTGATAGTATATGCCTTATTTTGCACCTAAAGTCTACTCCCTTTCCTCTGAGAGGAATCCTTTCTTGGGAATCATGATTGGACAGTGCATTGATCAGTGTTCTGAATGTTTTCAATGAGATACATTTATTCATGATCTTGAAAATGGAATAATTTACACAAGAAACAATCTGTTCTAATTTTACCAAAGCTATTTTACTAAAAGTCTATTTAGAGGTTTAGATGAACTCAACAAGGATCTAATAAAGTTGGGTAATTGAGTTACATAAAGGCAAATAAAATTCAAAGGAGACAGTGTCATAGATAAACTGTTGTGTAAGGCGGCATGGATGATAATTTGAACCAATTGTGCACAGTGATGCAAATTAACTTCTCTGGAAGAGAGCTTGAAGCATCATTTTTGGACAGCTCACTGAAGATGTCTATTGTGTACAGAGCAGCTGTCAAAAAATATTTTTTAAAGGCCCTTATGAATATCAGGTTGGGCCTGCTTAAGAGGAGAAATAACAAATATGCCAAAGATGGAATAGATAGGATATCCATCCATGATCCATCTGCACTTCATTTACTCTTGCTTACTTCAAAAGTGGGTGTGGTCCAAAAAGAAAATATAGGGAAGGCAAGTAGATGAATGAAAGATAGGGGTGGGGAGGAGAAGAGCCAGACATACATAGCAAGATTCAAAAGAGTAGAATCATATGGTAGAAAGGTAATGCTGTTTGGAAGAAGTAAGCTAAGAGTCTTATATCCAGTGGAATACTGGTAAATATTTAATAGCCAGGTCTGGGAGTGAGGGTGGAGTGAAGATGTAGGATACACTTAAATTTGATTCAAATCATTAACTTTTACCCCCATCAGTTTTGTAAGTCTAGTCAATCAACAGAACAACAAATCAAGTCATGATTTGTAGCATTTGCCAATTTCCTAGGTGTAAATGCTCAAACTGGAAATTTAACAGTTGGCTCTGGTAAGCCTGTATGAACAGGATCCAGAACACCTCGACCTATGTCTATGAATTAATGAATTCCTTTGTTTTGTTTTGTTTTGTTTTTTATATTCAGTTGTTTTAGACTCTTTGTGGCCATATTTGAGGTTTTCTTGGCAAAGATACAGGAGTGGTTTGCAATTTCCTCCACCAGCTCATTTTATAGATGAGGAAACTGAGGCAAACAAAATCAAGTGATTTGCCCAAGGTCACACAGCTAGTGCCTGAGGCCAGACCTGAAGTCAAGAAGATTCATCTCCCTGACTTTAGGCCTGGCACTCTATCCACTGTTCCACATAACTGTTCAATGAATTCCTTAGTCAGTTGTAATTACAAGGCCCATTGAGAGTGTTGCTCTGTGGAATGAAGTTCAAACTAGTCATGGCTGATTATCCCTGTGGTTACCACTGATACTTTAATAATTACGTCAAAATATTAAGTCATGTCAACCCTACGTAACCAGAGTAGGTGCGCTTGGAGTTAAATGCCCCAACATTAAAAAAAATGTTTATAGTCAAATTACCAAGGGCTTAATCATGAGATAGGGTAGTGATTCATTACTGAACGTATCATTTATTCGTTTATGGCAAATATTTTTCCTCTTCCTCTTAAATCCTCCTTGGACACATTTATTGGCACAGATTTAATTATAAGTTTTCAAAAGTAATTCCAGTGGAGTGAGGCTTTGGTGGGTTGGTGTGTGGTGGATTCATATATTTGGGATCTAAGGACCAGCCTAGTTAGGTTTCAAGAGGCTTATGAAAGAAGGATTAGCCATTAATTAATTCATTTATTTATCTGTTCATTCATCCATTCATCTATCCATCCATCTATCTATCCATCCATCCTTCCATCCATCCATCCATTTTGCCACAGCAATTAATGAAACATTCTCCCAAGGAATGGTGGAGTGTCAGTCTGGATGGATGGAGGGATGAACTATTGATCTGTGATGTATATGCTTCTCACTGATAAGTTGGTTTATACCTCTGGCCTTAGTATCTTCATGTTAGATGAACTAATTTGAAGTAAAATTTTCATTTTTTAAAAGTTTGGAAAATATTTTTGTAGAAGAAATTAACATTTTTTTCATTGTGCCAAAACCCATTTTGAAGAAAGATGTCCAAACTTACTGACTTCTTGTGTGTTTTGGGAGATGTGGGGAGAAATTATGCTTTTAGGCAATTATATCGGAAGCCCTTGTAAATCTTGTCTTTGCTTTCTATTTTTCTCTTTTGTAGGATGATTATTTCAGGAACTGGAATCCAAACAAGCCCTTTGACCAAGGTAAGGGTGACAGTACCACAAAGTGGGTGTTAAAATGCTGCTACTTTAGTCTCTGTATAGGAGGTTACTATGTACTTTTAGCCTGCTCTACAAATACCTCCCTTTAAAGGCAGGTGGCCAGCGTGACTGAAAGCTTTTAGCTAAATTATTCATGTTTTCGCTGAGGCTATTCAACAATATTAATTTAATTGACCAAGCCACTTCATAGTAGTTAAAAATATTCTCCTAAATTAGTCAATTCTTAAATTATTTGTAGCATGTGTAGGATCTGATTTTCGGCTCTTTCAGATACAAAATCCTTAGCTTTTTCAGAAACAAATTTTCTCCCCCTAATAGGCTATAAAGTCCTTGATGATAGAGTCTATGTCATTTTACATCTATGTGTCCTCGGTATTCTGTACCTTCACTTTGTGGACAATTGGTAAATGCTTATTGAATTGAATTTGATTGAGAAATGAGGCAAATAGATATATCCATTGCACTTCAACCTTCTTGATTTGCTAGTGAGCTTGGGAGATTGAAGCATCCATAGATGCTTCCTCTTCAAAAGGGATCATTTGGAATAGTCACTGCTCCTACTCATAGCTGTTACAGATAATAGATCAAGTATGTTTCTGTAGGTGTTAATACAAACAATATACTGCTTCTTTAGAAGAAGTTAAAATACATATCAGTATAACAAAGGTCCGTGGCTTATGCATAGTAGCTTTAGCTTGTAGAATCATATCTAGCTACTTTGTATTTATTTATATTCATTCTCTTAACACTTATTTATTCTGTGTATACTAATAGATATAGTTGCTACGTCCAGCATTTCAATGTAAGCTCTTTGAGGGGAAGGATGGCTTCATTCTTTGTATTTGATTCCCTAGCACTTAGTATACAGTGGACTGTTAATGAAGCCTTGTTAATTGGCTGATTAATCACAAATTTAGTACTATATGGCTATCAAGAATAACCTCAAAATTTTACAGATGAGGAAACTGAGGCACAGGAAGTGCCTTAAGTTACTTGAACAGTGCCATATAGTTCTATAACCTGAGCATTTCATGCTCAAATGGTGTTCATGTAGATGTGCAAAAGTAAAGAAAATGTTTGTTTGGCATGTACAAAAGTACATGTATGGCTGTTTTTCTAGTCTCTGTACTCTCTTTCTCTGATCATTACAAGTTGTTGTCTTTGGCCATTGTCTTCCCTATAAACAAAATTGGTGTTCTAGATTCTACATATCCATCAAGTAATAAAATAGTGTTTATTTGTTTAAATGCTTTTAATTTATTAAATCCCACTACATACTGAACTAAAAAGCAAAGAAAAAAGGAAAAAAATAGTCTAGATGATTCTACCTGTCATTTTCTCAATGCATGTGGCATGAGGAATCTGAATCTGCTTACTGTTGCTTCAGTTAATCCTGGTGTCTATGTGCCTTACTTAGTGGAATATCTTAGCACGTTGTGTGTGATTCTAGAATCTCTTCTTCATCATACCTATAGTTACTCTATTGATTTTAAGTGGGTAGAGTTAATGAGAGATTGCTTTAGTTGGGCTTTTTTTTAAAGCATTCCCTATCAGCTAGAGAACCCTGCTATGTTGCCTTTGATTTCCATGGCTTTTCTCTTGATTCATGGTGGAACAAAAAGAGAAAATAGTTATGTAACAATGTGATTTCTCACTAATATAGGCCTACTTATATGTAATATATGTATATTTTCCATTATACATAATATTTTCCATTAATCATTAATTTTTCTTCCAGCTAAGTATTATGTTTATTTTTTCTTCTATTTTAATAGAAGTCTATGTTCCAACCTCTCTCTCTCTCTCTCTCTCTCTCTCTCTCTCTCTCTCTCTCTCTCTCTCTCTTTCTCTCTCTCTCTCCTTTATCTATCTATAATTTTTCTTCAAATTGTACATAACAGCAATTTTTAACTATTTCTTGTTTTTTGTTTCAGTTTTGAGTTCCAAATTCCATCCTTCCTTCCCTTTTCCCTAAGATGGTATAGGTTATATATGATAAATATATATATTTATATATACATATATAAAAATAAATATATATGATAAAACATTCCCATATTAGTCATTTTGTTCAAGATTCAAACGAGGAAGAATTAAAAAAAGAGAAAGAGAAAGAAGGAAAGAGAGGAGGAAAGGAAGGAAGAAACAAAGAAAATAGTATGCTTCAGTCTGTATTCAGACAATATCAGTTCTTTATCTGGAGGCAGATGGCATTTTCATCATGAGTCCTCTGGAATTGTCTTAGATCATTGTATTGCTGAGAATAGTAAGTCACTGATAGTTCTTCATCATATAATCTTGCTATTACTATGTACAATGTTCTTCTGGTTTTGCTTACTTCATTTTTCTTAGTTCATGTAAGTCTTTTCAGGTTTTTCTGAAATCATCCTGCTTGTCATTTCTTATAGCACAATAATATTCCATTACAATCATATACTACAACTTGTCCAGCTAGCTCCCAATTGATGGGCATTATACTGATTTCCAATTCTTAGTCACCAGAAAAAAGAGCTGCTATAAATACTTTGCACAAATAAGTCCCTCCTACTTTTATCTCTTTGGGATACTGACCTAGCAATGGTATTGCTGGATCAAAAGGTGCGTACAGTTTTAATGCCTTTTAGGCACAGTCCAAATTGCTCTCTGGAATGGTAGGTTCCAGTCCTACAAAACTTGCCTTCAGTTGTTCCATATCAACTATTTCGAATCTATCTGTTCTCTGATACAAACTGATTTCTTTTAAAATAACTTGGTTTATCAAGTCAATTCATAAAGAAAAAGTTAATTGAATAAAAAAAAATATAGCATAATAGTAGGAGTTAATGTTTCTTTTTCAGAGATGGACATATCTAAAAGAAAGATAAAGAAGAAGAAAATATAGAACTGAAAAAACTGTCCAAAAATTTAGAGCTATAAGATTTATGGTATCTTCTGAGTGGGATTATAAGAGAATATATAAATTTCTGTAAGATACATATGAATTTTACGAAAAGTAGATCATGTAGCAAAAGCTGTGTGTCCATTTGTTATTTCTTGCTATTAGAATTTGAAATCCTTGAGAGCTAGAATTGTCTTAATTTTCTGTTTCTATCACCAGTGTTTAGCACAGTGCTTTGTTAATAAACGCTTTTTCATTCATTCACGTACTAGGGTACAGAGAATTATGAATAAATATAAAAAAGTAGAAATAGTAATCAACACAGGGAATATAAGTAAAAGACATAGCTAAATGGAGATCTAATGATGGAATCCTGAACAATGAAAATAAATGAAGATTTCATAGAAATAGATCATAGAAACAGTTAATAACTGCGAAAGACAATGGTAATGAATAGACAAAATATCGTGATTAATACAATGCAGAAAGCAGTCCTCAAATGAAAAATTATATACCTAAAACCACATATTAACAAAATAGAAGAGAAAAGCTTAATAAAGAGAATAAAGATTAAAAAATAAAAAAAAAACAAGAAATAAATCAAAACCCAAATAAACAAACAAACAAAAAGAAAATGTAGAAAATTACTGGATAATTACATTAAGTGAAAACCAAAAAGACTATAGAACTGATAAACAGGACTGGTTGTTGGTATTTTGGAACAAGTAACAAAACTGATGAAATTTTAGCCAATCTAATTAAAAAGGAAGCTAGGTGGCACAGTGAATGGTGTGCCGGGACTGAAGTTAGGAAGACTAATCTTTCTGAGTTCAAATCTGGCCTCAGACACTTAGTAATTGTGTGATCCCAGTTAAATCACAATCCTGCTTACCTCAGGTTCTCATCCATAAATTGAGCTGGAGAGGGAAATGGCAGAACGCTCCAGTATCTTTGTCAGGACAACCCCAGATGGAGTCACATCAATAATAAATACAAATTCCAAATTTTTAAATAAAATTCTGGAGTAAAGCGTAAAGCAATTTATTTATGGGGAAATTGCACTATAATCAAGTTTGATTTATATCAGGGATGTAAGGATAGTTCAGCATTAGAAAATAATTAACATAATTAATTATATTAAGAACAAAAGTGTCCAAAACCATACAGTCATGTCAGTAGATCAGAAAAGCCTTTGACAAACTTTTTTTACACTAAAAAAAAAAAAAATAGTCACAAGGCATATGCAGAAAAGGATATTTTAATTTGATTGAAATATGTATAAAACCAAAAACTAGCATTAGAAGCAAAGGGAAAACACTAGAAGATTTCCCAGAAAATTCAAGATTAATATGAAGATCCTTTCCTCTGTGTTACTTGACATGGCTCTAGAAATGCTATCAGTAGTAATAAGAAATTAAAGGTATGAAGATAAGCAATGAACAAACAAGAATATCCCTGTTTGTTGGCAAAATGTTGATTCTTAGAGAATTGGCCGAGAAACTAGTTGAGACAAAAGCTTCGGTAAAATGGCAGGCGACAAAATGAAACACAAAAATCAAACATAATTCCATGCAGCAGTATCAATACCCAGGAGGGAATATCATAACGATAAGCCCCAAATGCATTACATAGCTGGAGATCAGTTTACCAAAGCATACTCAAGATTTATACAAATATAATTACAGCATTCACCTTAAAGAAATTCCAATGAACATAAATAATTTGAAGAACATTAAGTACTTATGTCTGGGATTTTCCAACATATTAAAAATGGTAATACCACTGACGTTAATTCATAGATTTACTCATACCTATTAAACAAACAAGAACCAGACAAAATACAAACAAAATTCATTTGGAGAATCAAAAGATTTTAATATCAAAGGAAATGTAGGGGAAAAGTGGCAAAAAGGGGGTAATAACACTTTCATATCTCAAAATATAGAACTGTAACCATCAAAAGCATTTCGTATTAATTTAAAAAAATAGAACAGTATATTAATGACACACCCTAGAAGAGGAAGAAACAGAAATAATCAAACTGATTTATCTAGTATTCTATAAGCCTGGAAACAAAATTACTTAGGAAAGAACTTCATGTTTGACAAGAATTATCTGGCAGAAATTAAATTGAGATTAGCATAGAATACCACATGCCACCATAAACTCAAAACTGATATATGACCTGAATGTTAAATATCATGACATAAAAGAAACTAGAAGAGAACCAGATAATGTACCTTTCCCAGCTCTAGCTAGTGCTTGGATTCTTAATCAAATAAGAGATAGAAGTAATTATGAAAAAATAAAAATAAATAACTTCTAATGCATATAAATGAAAAGGTTTTGTGGGAACAAAATTAATGTGACTGGGATAAAGCTTTTGTATCATATATTTCTGTTAAATGACATATCCAAGACATATAGGTCACTCATAGAAATACATTAGACTAAAAGCAATTTCCCAATGGATAAGTAGTGACAGGATATGAACAGACCATTTCTTAAAAGAAGTCGAAACTGTTAACAATCATGTGAAATATTAATGCAAAATAAATGGAAATAAAACAACCCTAAGATTTCATGCTGGATGAATTGGCAAAGATGATAAATTTTGGAGATATTCAATATTGGAGGAGTTGTGGAAAGAAAGGTACATCAAGGGACAAAGAGCTGTCATTTGGCAATTGTCATTCTAGAAAAGAATTTAGAAGTATGCACATAAAGTGACTCAAATGTTTGACCAAGACATACCACTACTAGGACTACCAAGAACAAGTCCCCAGCTGTGAGAAACATGCTCACCTTAGACAGAGAACAGTACTTGTCGTGAAATCAGGAAAGCTTTTATTAATTTCTACGTTCATTGCCCCTAAGACTACAATATGTTTAGACCAATGCAAGCTCTTTATACTATTTCAGGTTTGAACTTCCCACCACACCATCCATTGGCCACGTGACTTCATGCTCTCCTCTCTGCTCGGCTTCCCCTCAAATAGCTGACCTTTAACCTGACCTAGGGCTAGGTCACAGCTACTATCACTCAAAGCTAGGAGGAGTTTTAACCCTGTGGAAAGAGAGCTCTTTCCTTTGTTTCCCACATAGACATATATCTTGAAGAGATCAATGACAAAAAGAAAAACCCTCCATGTAATATGATGTTTATGGAGGCACTTTTTGTAGTTGGAAGGAAGTAGAAATAAAAAAAGAGACCCATGGATTGGAAATATAGGGATAAAAATATTATGATACATAAATGTAATGGAATATTACTGTGCTATAAGAAAAAGTTGATTTTGATTAATAAGTTAATTGATTTAATTAATAAAATAAATAAAATTGATTACACATCCTTTAGAGGTGAGGAAAATAGCCTGAACCTGCATAGACTGCTGATATTTGGAGTCATTTATCCCCTGAGTCAAGGAGACCACATCATTTGGGACTGAGATTACAAAAGGAGATCCAAGAGGAAAAATGAGGAGAGATCATGCACACAGGAGAGAGGTCACCAAACCGGAGTACCTCCTAGCATCCAGAGACCTCAGAGGAAAAGAATTTGACTGGAAGTGGTGGCCCTTTGTTGTGCAGCCAAAGACGCAGTTTATTTTTCTTATTGCTAAGTCATTTTTCCGTTGTGTCTGACTCTTTGTGATCCCTTTCAGGGTTTTCTTAGCAAAGATACTGGGGTGGTTTGCCATTTCCTTCTCTAACCAATTTTATAAATGAGGAAACAGGCAAACAGGATTAAGAATCTTGTCCAGGGTCGCACAGCTAGTAAAGTATCTGAGGTCAGTTTTGAACTCAGGTTTTCCTGACTTAAAGCTCTAGGCATTGTGCCACCTAGCATCTTTCTTCTTCGTCCTAGGAAAGTAAGACAAGGTAAGGACTAATCCAATTAATGGTGGTTGAATGAAAGTAAATCACGCCTATTTGTTACTTTTTAGGGTGGATGTGACGTACCCTGTTCCTAAGAATGTTTCTTTATTCTATTATATAATTTATATCACGTATAATTCTATTATTTAATTTTGTATGGAAATAGATACTTCTTATAATCTCCTGTGATCAGCTTAGTGAAGTATATTCCCCTGAGTCCCTTGGTTCATGGCATGAGGGTGCTAGGTGGCACCGTGGATAGAATGTTGGACTTGGAGTCAGGAAGACCTGAATTCAAATCCAACCTCAGACACTTACTAGAGATGTACCTGGACAGGTCACTTAAATTCTGTCTGCCTCAGTTTCCTCAGATAATAATAGCACCTATCTTAAAGGGTTGTGTGTGGATCAAATGAGATAATTTTTTGAAAGTGTTTAGTACAATTCCTGACACATGATAGGTGCTATGTAAATGCTTATTTCCTTCCCCTTCCTTCTCTTCCTCCTTCCCAACCTGCTCTGTGACTCTATTACAGCCTGGTAAATCACATAGGAAATCTTTCTTTGGCAGGCCTGGGATCCCCACCATAGTCCATTGTTAGAGTTACTATATAACTGAGGCACAGTCATGAGACATATTCTTGCTATATAAATCTAATCCTAATGGCAGTGTTAATATGAATTTGGACTTTTCAGTCTGACCCTGGGTCTTTCAATGAGCTCTGTTAGACAGACTGAGCCCAGTTTGTCATTTTGTCACATGCTTCTATCACTGGGATTCCATACCTAGTGTTATAGAGAAAAGCATGGGAAGATACGCATGGACTGATGCACAATAAAGGAAGTGGAGCCAGGAAAGCAATATACAGAGTGATGAGGATTATAGATTAATGATAAAAACAACCGCGATACAGCAGATGAAACTGAATGTTGCACTGTCTTAATAAACAGATTTAGCAGCAGCAAAGAGCTCTAGAAAGTGACAGCATCCTCTGCTTTGTTTCACATACAGAGGACTAGGAGTGTGAATGGACCATTGCTTGTGATGTGAGATATTTTAGTGTGTTCATTGATTCTACTAAACTCCTTTTCTTCCCTCCTCCCACCCACTTTTTTTTTTGTATTTCCCTAAGGGATGGCTCTCTGTGAGGGGGAGGATGGAGAGAGAAAATGAGAAATATAAATGATGTAAAACATTAATTCAAATTTGCCTTAAAAATTAAACAAATTAAAGACAGCCTATTTATAAGTGTTTAAAGATACTGTAGTCTACTTGATGGATTAGTTAAGGAATTTCAAGTATAATTTTTACTCTCCATGATCTTACATTTATTCTACAGGAGACGCAGTTTATTACAAAGATGATGTGATGCATCCATCATGTGGACTTAGAAGGGACCTTGCAGAGCATCTTGTCCAATCTCCTTTTTTTACAGATGAGGAAACTGAGATCTAGAAATGTTAATTAACTTGTCAAAGATTACAATGGTAGATACCAGAGAATAAATTAGAATACAGGTCCTGCATATAGCGTAGTGGATTGAGAAGTGGGCTCAGAATGAGGAAGACCTTGATTCCAGTCATGCTTCTGACACTAGATGTCGTGCCTCTGGCCAAGTTATCTCAGAGCTCTAGGCAAGTCTCTAAGACTGTAAAATGGAGGTATATTGTATCCATATCAGAGTCTTTCCTATAATGTTGAAATCTCAACTCCAACAAACAATAAAATCTCATCATTTTTTTTTGTAGCACTTTGAAGGTTCTAAACATGCTTTCCTCAAGTGATGCTGTAAAAGTAGGCATGACAATTGTGTATCTGCAAGGATTTACAGTTGCACTGGTTACCTAGTGATCTGGTCTCTGGTAAGCTAAAGCATTCAGAGCAGAGGCACGAGCTTTGAAGAAACCAAAGTGGTTCCCAAGAGGTATGGGAAATAGACCCTCACCCAAAAATGTTCATTTCTTCACAAAAGCCTTGACTTTTATCAGTGGTGGGCACTTTGACCACCAATGCAAATCAAAACCCATCCAATGCTCTAGTAAATAGTTTGCCTGAATTGCTACAATTAAAAAAAATGTCACTTAATGTCATGGTGAATTTTGAATTTGGCTAGGCTGTCCTTGGATTATAGAATCATGGCCTCTCTCTGGGCAAGTACTTAAAGTCAATTTGTAGTTTCTTAGGACCTTGCATTATTTAGTCATAGCTTCAGAGAACCTACATTTCTCTCCTTATCACAATATAATAACAAAGAAAGACTTTAACCAGACCCTAACTCAGATGATCATGTCAAACTGACAGCTAGGGGATGCAGTGGACAGAGGGCTGGACAAGGAACCAGACAGATCTGAGTCCAAATCCTGTCTCAGATACCTAGTAGTTGAGTAAGTAGCCCTGGAAAAGTCACTTAGACTCTATTTCCCTCAGTTTTCTTATTCGTAAAGCAGAGATAATCATGGCGCCTACTTCCAAGGGTTATTAGTAGAACAAAATGAGATAATGTTTGTAAAACACTTGGCAAACCTTAAAGTGCTACATAAATGCTTATTATTACTATTATTGTTATAAAATGAGGCAGGAGATTAGAAACAATAGGGGACATGAATTACAGTAAGAATAAGAAACAACAGCTAACAGCAAGGTGGGGGGGCAGAACGATTTTTTAAAAAAATATAAGAATTGTATCCA
This sequence comes from Notamacropus eugenii, assembly GCF_028372415.1. Lineage (NCBI taxonomy): Eukaryota > Metazoa > Chordata > Mammalia > Diprotodontia > Macropodidae > Notamacropus > Notamacropus eugenii. The sequence goes on from NC_092872.1 coordinate 335,978,336, forward strand.
CCCATGCCCATAGTCCTTGAGAACATTATTGTGTTGTTTAACATTCATTTTTTTTCAATTTTAAGTTCTAAATTCTTTCCTTCTCTCTACCCCCTTCCACCCACTGAGAAGGCAAGCAATTTTACATATATACGTATATATATTTATAGTCATGCAAAATATATCTCCAGAACATCGCTGTTAAAGAGTAAAACAATGAATATTCATGATGGTGATCCTGAATGATCAAGAAAAACGTTCCTTATATTCATTTCATAAGATCAAAAATTTAGAGCCAGAAAGCCCATTAAAGGGAATCCAGTACAATCCTTTATTTTACGGGTTAGGAGACTGAGGCCCCAAAAGGCAAAATTACTTGCCTAAAGTCTCATAAAGCAAAGAACAGGACCAGGATTTGAACTATGAAAAGCGCAGAGAAGCTGAGTAACTTCCCCAGAATCACACAGCTAGTTCCTGAAGTGCTACTGAACCCAGGTCTTGGCTCTAAGCTCACATTGTCTTATCTACCACACTATTTACCTGTCTGGCCCTCAGTTTTATCATCTGTAAAATAAGAGGATTTGATTAGATGAACTCTAAAGTCTGTTTTAGCTCTACATCATTGACTCTGTTTGAAGATGATGCTACTGACCATGATTAAGTCCTCTTATCAGATGATCAGTGATGCGGTGCTAGAACTGAGGCTATCTATCTATTCCAGCACCTTCCTTTTACAGATGAAACTGAGGCCCAAGGAGGTTGTGACTAACCCATGGTCACATAAGTAGTAAATATTGAGTTGTGTTTTCTGGCAGCAAATTCCCACTAAAACATCGTGTCTGCTAAAAGGCGGAGTTCTTTTTTAACCAGTCCTGAAAATACAGTCCAAAAAAAAGGGCTAGATCAGAATGCTTCTGTTTTTTAACTGGTTTGTGCCCTCCCCTGGCATGGTAAAATGAATGAAATGAGCGTTCTTTGTCATATACCTGACATAAATGGTAGTTTGCCTTGGGTGAGTAGAAAAGTGATTATTAGATTTCACATTCGGACTTCCTGTGCCAAAGACCCTTGTATATAAAACTGTTCTGTTAGCCACCCCCGAAGCTTGACAAAGGGGCTGGCATTTCTCTTTGAGAAAGGATGGTCCTACTCCGTCTGCTTGACCCCCTCCCTTTACTTTTCTAGCTTTCAATTTTGGATCCATTCAGATAAATCCTACTGGCAAATGTCAGCTCACAACTTTATGGTCCAACAATGAAGACCTTGGCAACTGAACAACACTGAAACCCAGGGAGGAGGCATTCCAGTCATTTATAAAGGAAATAATGGATAATACAAGGAACAAGCAGGGTGAAGAGCAGCCTTCACTTATAATTTTAGTCCTAGCAGATTTCATCAATTATATTCTGTGCTGCTCAGTAAAGATGGGTGGTTGCTATATCTATAGTGACATAATTTGACAAATCATAAACTGGAGTCTCAGAAAGTATAGTGTCTTATGCCCTTTAATAAAACGAAACAATGATGAAGTTAAAAAACAACCTTCCTAGTGCAGTAAGAAGTTACTACTATCCCTACCCTCCTTTATTTCTACAGAGTTAAAAATTCTGATGTGATTTCATGGTTGCAGAAAAGTTTTGTATTTAAAAAGAGATTGTCTTGTAGTAAAGACATATAGAAATTCGCAATGGTATTATGTGAATTCACACCGTGATGTGAAATAGAGATATTCCAAAACTGACTTTTCTTTAATGCCCCCTGAAGGGATATTTGATTGAGGACTTGTGATACTCCATTTAGGAATAAGCTTAATCCTAGAAAGAATAAATTACTTTGGGGAATAATGTCCGAGTACCAACTGAGTTGGTATATGGAGATATCTGATAGTGGCTTGCTATAAGCTGAACAGTTCCATAGACTTTCTCTCAGGTTTTGTCAGGTAATAGATACTCCTGGTTCAGTAAATGGGATAGAACACCTTATGGTATAATAGTGATCCAATTACTCACGTTACATGAGCTGATACGTAATGATGAACTCCCTTATCTGAGAATCTTTCTCTGTCATTGGCACATTTAATAGCCCCAATATTGTCACCATCTTTCCAGCTTTGCTCTAATAATAATAATAGCTAGCATTTACTTAGCATTGTAAGGGTTGTAAAGCACAGGATATATTATCTTATTTGATCCTCCCAACAACCTGTGAGATAGATACTGTAATAACCACCCCCTTGACATTTTAGATCTCTCATAGATTTTGTGACTTGTCCCTAGTCCCTAGCTATTAAGTGTCTTGGGCAGAATGTGAGCTTAGGTCTTCTTGACTTCAATTAAAAGACTCTATCCGCTGGATCAGGGCTCTTCTTACTTCCTGCTGTAGGATGCAGTTAGTTGGCTCTGATTTGGACTGGTCCCCACCCTCCCCTATAAAATTCTATGGACATGTATGAGTTGTGAGCCCTTGTTCACCTTGTCTGCCCTTGTCTCAGTAATTGAATTTGTCTTCTTTGTTTACTTCTTTGTCCCCTTGTTTATTGAGTTTATTATTGCCATTTACTCTGTGCACTTAAATAGAAGACGCCCCAAAAGTCTTAGTGTAAGTTTTATGCTACTAAAGTTCCTAAAGCTTAATACCGCTCTAATATTTTTAAGACGCTATGTATACATCTGGGGTGATAAGCTTTATTACTGCCTGTCTTCTTGGTTATTGCTCCTGTGAATCACTGGTCCTCTAAGTGATAATCCTTTTCTGTGTCGTTCCTGTTTCTCTCAGTGGTATTTGAGATTCAGCAGGTTTTGGGGTATTGGGAAATCAGTGTGAGCAATTTTTTCCCTCCCCTTTTATTTTTGGTTTAAAGTTCCCTTGATATTATTCATGATATTACACACACACACACACACACACACACACACACATTTGGAATCATAGTCATACACAACATATAGTTTTATATATATATGTATTATAATTTTCTCTCTCTGTCTCTCTCTCTCTCATTAGCAATCCCTCATTAGATACATTCAGTCCCTGGCTAACCACACCTTGTTCCTGTATTTTTTAAAGCTGTGTTCCAGAATACTTCTTGAATACTTACTAATATGTTTATTATGTAATGCTGGGCATTATAGATATTTCTATTTTAACACAATAGACGTATTTAGCAGTATGCCTAGTAGCTAGAGCACTAGACCAGGAGTAATGAAGATCCGGTTTGAGAGTTTATCTGTCATACTTGCTAGTTCTGTGACCACTGGAAAGTCACTTTACCTCTATCTGCCTCTGTTCCCTCATCTGTAAAATGGGAATAAGAATGGCAGCCACCTCACAGAGCAGGATCAAATGAGATAACGTGTAAAAAAGGGGCTTTGTGAACCTTAAAACACTGTAATTGCTAGCTATTGTTGCTGTTTATTTCTCTGATTCTTAATTTCCTCATCTGTAAAATCGTAGTAATTTCTGTGGTACCTACACCAAGGGATTGTTGTAAAGATTAGATTAGCTAAAAGTTGTTGTGGTTAAGGGCAAACACCCTGTCTTTTCTAAATTTTCTGTTTCCTTCAGTATTTAGAACAATGTTCAATATACAGAAAGCCCTTAATGAGTGTCCACTGATCTCATGTATGACTGAATGAACCTCACATGTGTATTAACCACCCATGCCACTAGACTCTGCAAGCTTCATGTATCAAGGTTTGTTGTATTAAATTTGTGAAAAGAGCTGGAGCAGTGTTTAAAGCATTAAAGCAGAGGAAGAAAGTAGATCTGGGACCAGATTTATATAGCTGGAGTCCTTTTGGTTTTCCAAGGCAGATAACGCCCACTCCGAGATCAGTTACCTGGGTAAAACAGATGAACCAATTTAAAAAATATATATGTTTTTCTGTCTAAATCCCCTAGGAAATGACAACTATCTTTTGTCCTTTTTCCTTTTGATTGCCCTAAATGGTTTATAGAGGAGATCATCTTGCCAGGTAGAGACTGACACTTTCTGTAGCTGTAGCTGAATGGCAAATTTTCCCTTTCATCCCTGTCTTTAGTTTGTATTCACAGCCTATGTTTAACAATAGTAATACCTTACTTTTTACAGAACTTTTTATTTTTTCAAGTACTAGTACATTTTTAATAATAACCTACCTTTATGTGATTCAATTCAACAAGCATTTTGTCATCTAGTATTATAGTCAAAGTACTTTACATACATTATATCATCACTTCCTTACAACAACCCAGTGAGGCAGAGAATGAAAATAATATTGTCTCCAATTTACAGATGAAGAAGCTGAGGCAAAAGAAAATTGAATAATGTACTGAAGCAGAGATTATTGATACTTAGGGACAGGCAGAGAAAACCTCTTGGAACAAGTGGGACAAACCAGGCTTTGAAGGACAGAGAGGATTTGGGTAGGAACCTGGGGGTGGGATAGAAGTTGAAAATCAGTAGGCATGTGTGGTCTAGTATGGAGCAAAATTGAGTAAAACAGCTGGGCCACAATCCAGTCCCCCAAAATCTCCCAGATGAAACTCAGAAACCAAAGGAGGCATCAGAAGTCTTCCTCTCTGAAAAGGCCAATTGTTGTGGTTGTTTGTCCTTCATCTTTATTCTTGAAGAGGACCAATGACCTCAAGAAGGTGGTGTCCTGACTTGCAAGTGAATTGTTTTTAAGTGAGAGAGAGTTGTGCAAAGTCACCAGCCTCATTTTCTCCTCTAGAGCCATAAGAGTCCAAAGGTAAGACCTAGGTCAAGATGACTAGTGGTGGCCCCCCAATACAATGGGAGACCTTGACCTTTTTAAGGTAAGGTCTTTCCCAGGTCACAGTTTGTCTGAGGCAACACCTATTTAGTAATTAAAGGCTGGGTAAGAATTGAGACAAAAGGTGATCCTCTTTGCCTTCATAAAATTATCAATCTGAGAGGGGAAGACCCTCAGAGTTTCTGGCCAGAACAGATACAACTGCTATTTAAACTAATTCTGAGTCATCAAAACCCAAACAATGAGCAAGTCCAGCTTGAGCTGGGACCTATTATTGGCCAACCAATGAGAGTCAGAGTGATTTGGGTATAAGGTATAGTCAAGTTGCTCCATTTGACAAATATAACCAGAATTATATTTCAAGAAATCATAAATAACTACATGAGACAAAAGAGTAAATTGTCCCAGTTTTTCAAAATGGCCAGTCGTCAGAAAGACAAAGTAGGAAGACCTTAATGAAATATTTAATAAAATGTGAACCTCACAGCACAGGAACCCAAAACAAGAAGACAACAAGGCTGAGACTTGATGCTGTAGAGGTGTCAAGAGGGTCCAGAATTAACCAAATATTTTCCATAATACACATTGTTGTGTTCTTTGTTACTGCTGGAGATGCCAGTAAAGCTTCCTTAAATATCACTGAAATACTCTCAGATATCAAATTATTTATATCATTGGCCTTGACTCCCAGTTTAAAGAGTTCTAACTTCATCCATTTAGAAGTCATTGACTGTTTTTAGCAGGCAGAGATTTTCATGCTTTGACTTTTGGACTATAGGATTTTCCATGGAGGAAACTGTCTGATTCTGCTTTGACTTCTGGGCTTTGTTGTTGAGCGATTCTCAGTTTATCTTAGCCTAGTTCTTCATCTCCTCACAAGAAGTTCAAGTGATAGTTGGCTACCAGTAATTTCAATCCTTGTTTAAAATTATTGTTTGAGCTTTTGGGCAATAGGACTGCATAAAGTAAGCAGTTATCACAATATAATTAACTATACAGCAGTTAGAAGGAAAATGACTGGCTTTCTTAGAATATCTTTAACTTGTTAGTTTTTAAGCATGTGTCATTAAGGTTTCCATCGCTAGATAATAGCTATCAACTTTACATTTTTATCCAAGATTTTTCGACTCTGAATTCTACAGGAATATTTGGATAACATATTGCTTCCTTTGTGATTGCAACAAATTCATGCCAAATTAGATAGTTATTTGGGTTTGAAGGGAATGATTATTAACTCAGCTAAGAAATTTTCTTTGCAAAGTGTGCCCTACTGAGAATTAGGTAACTACTCCCTATGTGAACAATGTGATAGACAAATGCAGATTATCCTTCTCGTTGCGCAAAGGATGAGAAGCCCTGAGGTTCTTATAGAAAAATAACTCCCTGAGAAATCACTTATAGCACCAGGTACCACTGAGTGACCACATAAAGTTTTTCAATGGTTGGAGCCACTCCCCACCAGGTATAACTGATGTCTTGCTTAATACTTAGAATCTGTACTATGAATTTCTTTTTTTTCTTCCAATTACAGTCAATATTATGCTCTTTGTTTGTCCTCTCTCCTTCTTTCTTCATTCTCTTTTCTTTCTTTGCTCCAAAACCCTGGAGGGTGAGCTTTGCAAAGAGGATTTCTCTGCTGAGTTAATAATCATTCCCTTCAAACCCAAATGGCAGTTATCTGTTCCTTCTGTGAATTAATTCAGCGTATATTTGCTAGAATTTCTCCCCCTTCTTCTCTCTTTCCCCTCCCCTCCAATATCATTTCTTTCTTTCCTCCAGGTACCGTTGAGTAACCACTGAAACTTTTTCAGTGGCTTATACCACTCTCCACCAGGTACACTCGATGTCCTATACACTTAGAGTTCGCACTGTGCTCTTCTTTCTTTTCTTCCACTTAATGGTCTATATTATGTTCTTCCTTCCTCTTCTTTCCATTTTTACCATCTTTTCCTTTTCATTACATTTTTTTTCCTCTCATAAACATTTCCTGGATATATTTTCTGTGCTGGGTGCTGAGAGACTCAGAGATGAATATGACAATGCCTTGCATGGAAGAGGTCCTCAGAGAGCCAATGTGTAGTGCATTTGGTCTGGGGTCACAGGACTTGGGTGTAAATCTTGATTCTGCTGTGTGTTATTACCTGTGTGATAATGGGGAAGAAACTCTCTCAGTTTCTCTATCTATGAAAAGGATAGTTGGAAAAGAATGTTCCTAATCTCCCTTCCAATTCGAAATCATGTGATCTTTTAAAAAAAGAAGGGTGTACGTGTGTGTATGTGTGTATATGTGCGGGTTGAATGCATGAATGCATGTGTTGATTCACACTGAATTATTGAAGGTCTGGTCCATAGCCAGGCAAGCTTTGTGAAAGAAGTATTTGTATTAGATCTTAATGGATAGGCAGAATTTCGGAGGTTAATAAAGAGTATTCTAGGAAAATAGAGTGAACACTGAGATGAAGTAGGAATGATACAGGGAAGAATGACAATCCCAGTTGCATTGTATCCGTAGATGGTTCTATGATCTCAGTGATGTGGGTACTCTTTCCCTTGTTTTATCATACTTCCAAGTATTTACCCAGCACTTTTGGAGGCTTTCCTGGGAGTTGTTCAACAGTTGTGGTTACCCATGAAGCACTTAGACTCTCATTTGTGCTCACTTCTTTTTCTAACCATAGATACTGGATGATGTTTCTTTTACCATTTCTTGGTAATGCATAAGTCATCATCAGTAATATAACAGTGACTTATTTTTGCCCATGATGAATTCATAAACTAACATTTGCACAAGTTGCAATTTTCATTCTTCAGAGGTCTTTGTATTCCATTGGGTCATTCTCTTCATATTTATTGAATAGATGTGTATATGTATAATTGTGATCATCATTAAAAATTCTGATTTTTTTTCAGTGTAGGTACTCCATTCATTGATGCATATTGCAATTATTTTGTAACTTACTCAATGGCCATTACCACCTACTTTGGCAAAAAAAAAAATCTCTCTATGACTAACCTTGTGATAAGCTTCTCTGCGTTTGCTAAGCTAGTATTCAGGCAACAGATACTTTATCATTTTAGATAGTTTATATACTTTGCTTTTATACCTTATCATCATTAGGCACATGCTTGGAGCATCATTATTATATTGTCATAGCTTACAGTGTATTCGTCCTTCGTTGCTGAGAAGACCATGCCATCACAGAAATAATGACATGACTTGCACTTGACTGTGTTTTGAGTGAGGGAAGGCTGGGCAGGTCACCAGCCTCACTTCTCCTCCAGAGCCATCTGAATTCAGTGACCAGATATTCATCAGGACGGCTGGAGATGACCCAGGATGAGGCAATTGGGGTTAAGTGACTTGCCCAAGATCACACAGCTAGTGAGTAACAAGTGTGTGAGGTGAGATTTGAACTCAGGTCCTCCTGACTCCTGCACTGGTGCTCTATCTACTGTACCACTTAGCTGCTCCAATTGTCATAGCTAGTGGTCTGATGAAAGAGCTTTCAAGAACAAAGAGTCACCTTATCTGTTTTAAAAACAGATGAACAGTTTGGCATGATTTGGAACATGGTGTTATTTCCAAAATTAAGTCTCCTTTCTCTTTGATTTCAGGGCAAACTCATTGTCCATTTTCTATTGCTTGCCAAGAAATATTGACCAATGAACTGACTTAATGCGCTATTCCTACAACTGCATGTCATAGAATGGACAATAGGTATTCTTTATTCATTTAGTTTTTCCTAAATAGATTATTAGATTGTCCTTTTGGGTGGTATAGATCCTTGTCAAGAAGTCTTGTAGTATTCTGAGGCTTGATATATTCACTATAATGTCAGTGTCAAATAGGAGCATCTAAAGATGAATAAGGAATCCTTCTGTTCAGACTCTGAAGAATGTCATTCATAGCAATGGAAGATATCTTTGATGAAGCAGATATCTTCCTATTTGATGCCTTGTAGAAGACAGGCAGAGTTATTTCTCTGGTTTCATTGATCAAAGAATATTGTATGTACTTAATATGTGCATCAAAGATACATGTTTGAAAATGAGTTTTTATATTTCCATTTTGTTCTAAAAAAGTTTATAAGCCCATGTTTTATCCCTTTTTTCCTGTTGATTTGATGTGTCTCTACACCAAATTTTTTGTATATCCCTATTCTTGTTCAACTGTCTTTTATTTAATTCCAATAAAATGAAATTTACTTGATGCCAGGTACAACAACCCTTTCCTCCAGGGGAATTGTAGTCTTTGTTTGAATCCCTTCTTAAAAAGTCAAATCAGCTGTGAGAAAGGTTGTATTTTACCATTTCAGAAGTGATAATTGGGGTAGGGAAGGCTGCTCTAAGGAATTTGGAGCAAGAGGATTAAGGTAGAGACATTTTGGGTGCCCTCTACCATGTCCCAAAACACTGATCTGTTTTAAAAACTATGAAAGGCAACTCTATTTGGGGGGGGAGGGGATTGATGGTGGTGGAAATAAATCTATTCACTTCATGGAGATGAAGCAGTAGCCTTTGTGAATCATCACAAAGTTTGGTTCAAAAAGTCTGCCTTGGAAAAAAAAAATTATCTCATAGTGTTACTGAGGTTAGGCTGCCTCTGGGGGAGGCCAGAGAAAAAGGAAAATCATTTGTGTAACAGTTCTTGCAGTTGACTGACTTTGGAATGAAGTTTTATATGATACAGGCTATCCTGGAGCAAGGGCACACAGAGGAATTTAGCTCCTCTGATGCTTTGGTTCATGTAGGAAAGCACCAGTTTGGATGTGAAATTCAACTTGATGGGGTTTCATTTGAGAAGGACTGTGACTCAGTACTGCTAAAATAAAAATGTTCATCATTAGAGGGAAGGTAACTTTGTCAGGGAATTTTTTCAGAGCCCAGATGGATAACTTTAATTTGGAATAAATGGACATTTTAGATTGTTACTAGCTATCTGTTTTAATGATACTTTTTCTGTTGTAAAATGCCAATAATTCTCTTAGAAGAGTCTCAGCTAAAGCACCAGTGACAGTGGTGGTCCCTTGTGAAGAGTGAATTTGTAAAAATTGATCTCTTGATAGATCTAGGCATCTTTCCCCCAAATTCACAAGGCTTATTCAGGCTGTTCACTAAAATAGATGAAAAAGAAGAAAAGCTGTGCCTTTAATTTCGAGTATATCCTACACATGTCCTGACAAAATCAGTCTTGGGCAGGCAACATAAGCTATTTTGGTAAAAAATTCTGAAACTGCAAGAAGAGAACTTTGTCTTTCCCAGAACTCCATTGCCTTGTGCAAGGCAGTGCAGGGAAGGCAAGATTGTTGTGTGTTCACTCATGTTTAGTCAATGTTTTCAGATGGCACTGCAGGATCAAACTAATTTATCTGTGAGATTATTCTTCACCTGAGAATATTCTCCTAGAGATGAAGGATCATTTGCATGCCAGGCTTCATGGGTAACTACAATGTCATTACTCTAATATACAACAGAGTGCTGGCGGTGCAGTAGAAAGAGCGAGCCTGGAGTCAGGAAGAGCCAAGCACAAATCCAGAGTTAGATGCTTACTAGCTGTGTTACCCTGGGCAAGTCATTTAATCTGTTTGCCTCAGTTTCCCCAAATGTAAAATGGGAATTACAATAATGGCACCTACCTCTAAGGGTTGTTGTGAGGCTCAAATTAGATAATATTTGTAAAAGCACTTAGCTTACATTAGGCCCTATATAAATGGTTATTCGTTTCCCTTCCCTCCCTACATATCAAGCCTCCCTTCTCTGACTAGCCACTCAATGGCCTTCAAATTTTTTTAGAATGTAAGAATCTAGGAACTGGATCTAATGCCTGAGAAAACAGAAGACACTGATTTTCAGAGATAGTCATAGTCAGCATCAAAAGTGATTCTTCTTCTAGGATCTGTATCTCAGAACCCCATGACATTGTTTCCCACTTTTGCTTCCTTTCCCCAAGAGGTAAACAGTTCCATTCCCTCTACATATATACTTGATCCCATCACCTCCTGTCTTCTCTAGAAGATTGTATCCTCAATATACTTCCCCCCTAATCTTGAACCTCTCCCTAACTACTGGTTCTTTCCATACTTCATTCAAATATGCCTGTCTCCTCTATCCTGAAAAACCCTTCATACCCCACCAAGCCCTCAAAGTATTTCCCTCTATCACTCTTTCCTTTCTCAGTTAAACTTCATGAAAAAGCTATCTACATTCACTGCATCTGCTTCCTTTCCTCTTCTCAAGCCTTTGCAATCTGGCTTTCAAACTTACCATCTAACCATTGCCAAATAGACAAACTCTCTTAGTGTTTGTCCTTCTCAGCCTGTCTGCACTATTTGACACTTAATTACTCCTCTCTTCCTGAATGCTCTCTCTATTCTGTGCTTTCTGAACACTTCCTTCTCTTGGTTATTGTCCCACCTGCCTTCATCTTCTTCTTCCCATTTGCTGGCAAATCGTCCACATTATGTCTCCAAACTGGGCTTTAGCCAAGGTTTCCTCCCAGGCTGTCCCTACTTCTCTCTCATAGTAACCTCATCAGATCCCATGGGTTGAACTCTTATCTCTGTCATCTAAAATGATTCAAAGATTTCTACATTCAGCACCATTCTCTCCCCTGTGCTTCAGTCCTACACCACCAATTGCCTTTTGGGCATTTCAAACTGGATGTTCCATGGACATCTCAAAATTAATATGTCCAAAACTGAACTCATCTTTTCCCCCAAACCTTCCCCTCTTCCTAACTTTACTATTTTTATCAAAGGTACCACCATCTTTCCACCTTCCCAGGGTCATTATCTTGGTAATATCCTCAATTTCTTTTGGAGGGGAAAGAAGGAATAAGAAGACTGGATAAGTACGAAGGGGCCAAGTTATGAAGGGTTTTAAAAGCCAGACAGACAGTTTTTCTTACTTGATCCAAAAGACAATAGGGAATCATGGAATTTATTGAATGGGATGGTAGTGATGACAGGGTCAGACTTGCATATTAGGAAGATTTATTTAACAATTGAGTAGATGGAGTGTAGTGTAGAGAGACTTGAAGTAGGAGCATTAACCATCAAGCTATGCCAAGTACCTAGCAGAGTGCTGGAACATAGTAGGTACCTATTAAATTTTCTCTTGTTTGATTTTGTGCTATTTCTCTCAAGTTTCATTATATAACTTTCTATTTTGTGTCATTCAAAGAATAATTTTAGTAAAAAATGGCTTGTTATATGTTTAGCCTCCATTGCCATACAAACAAATTAGCTGTGATTTGGGTGGGTGGTCTCTTGTCCTCTACCCAGTTCCCCAACCTCTCTCCTGTTCTGGCTATGAATTAGCGATGCAGAATCCCATGTGAGAGGGAGGACATCTTTTACACTTTAATCTTTTTTAAAAAATGTTTTAGTGATCAGTATGCAAAGTACTGAAACAAAAAGTCTGCCATGATTTGGAAACAGCTTGGAAGAGAGAAAGGAGCACTGGACTGTGACTTAGGACACTTGCTTTAGAATATCAACTGTGCCAATCTCTCCCAGTGACTTTGGGAAAGTATTTTCCTCTATAAAAATGAGAGGATTAGACTAAATTATTTTTACTAAAGTCCCTTCAGGCTCTGATAATCTGTAAATATAAGAACTAAAGCAGATTTTTCCAAATCTTGTGATGTTACAAAAAAAGTGTTAAAAGTACCTAGCATTTCAATCTATTGATAAGGCAGGCATAACTCCCACCTACTTCTGTTTTCCTAAATTTGCCTTAGGACATAGTGACTCTATAGCACTTAAATCAATAGAGATGACCAACTAGGTAGTGCACTGGGTTTGGAGTCGGGAAAACTCATCCTTCTGAGTTCAAATCTGGCTTCAGACACGGACCAGCCATGTGACTGGGACAAGTCATTTAACCTGTTTGCCTCAGTTTCCTCATCTGTAAAATGAGTGAAGAAGGAAATGGTTAAACCAATATCTTTACCAAGAAAACTCCAAGTTGGAGTCATGAAGAGTCAGACACAACTGAACAACAGATAACTAATATTTTTATCTAGAGGCAGATTACTTACTTTTATTTAGGTCCCTCCTTCTTCCCTTTCCCCATTTTTCTACACATTAAAGTCTCTCCCATAGAAGGGAGAGAAGGGAAATAAGAGGAGGTGAAATCAAAACATACAATCAGAACCCTTAGGAATCACAGGGATCAACCATTCAATGTCAGTAGAAAGTGAGAACAAACAGCATGTGACCTTCAGCGGGTTTCCTGTACTTTCCTCTTTCACATTACACGGAGAGTCAATCACTTGTCAATTCAATTCAGTTTCATTTAAAATGTTTTGTATTATGTGTACAGCACTGAGATGGGTATAGGGGATACCAAGATGAAAAGTAGAATTAAAATAAAAAGGCTAATATTACCTTAAACTGATTTAAAAGAGGCACGGTGTCCAGACTTGGGAGGCAATAGTCTCATTGTACTCTGCTCAGCTCAGCCCCTATATAAAATGTCATATTCAGCTCTAGGTACATGATTTTATGAATCGTGTACTGAATGTGGGAGGGGTAGAGCCACCAGCATTTGTATAGTACCTATAATGTGGCAGGCACTGTGCTAAGTACTTTACAAATATTCTCTCTTTTGATCCTCCCCCAAATTCTACAAGGTAAGTACTATCATCACCCCCATTTTATAGTTGAGGAAACTGTGGCAAACAAAGGTTAAGTGACTTGCTCAGGGTCACACAGCTAGTTAAGTGTCGTAAGCCATATTTGAACTCAGGTTTTCCTGATCCTGGGCCTGGCACTGTGCCACCAACTGCCAAGATGAGACTAGTGAGGAGACTGGAATAATCCATGAAGAAGGAACTGGAGATATTTATTCTGAAGGAAAGAAGAGCTGAGGGAGGAGAGGAGAATGATAGTTATCTTTAGTCAACAAAGAAATACAGAAATTATTTATTCTGCTTTATTCTATAGAATAGAGCTAGCAGCAAAGGTGGAAGTTTTATAGGAAGAATGTGTTGTTGGGGAAAAACTAGCCAAGGGTACAGTAGGCTGCCTCGGATGGAGGGCTCCCTTGTTGGAGGGTTTAGAATGCAGACCACATATCTGCATGTTAGCAATGGTGCAGAAGGTCTTCATGGTATGATGTGTACGGGCTGGACTAGAGAGCTTTTTAGGTGCCTTTATCTCTAAAGGATGGGGATTTGTGATCAAGCATTGTCAAGTCAGTCTTCTGCATCATACTCAATCTTTCTCAATTCACATTGCTACCACCCTATTTTTTACTTTTTTCGCTTCACCAGGTCAGTTTTGATTACTTCCTAGCCATTCACCTCTCTCTAATCTTTCTCCCCTCCAGGCTATCATTTCCATAGCTGATAAAAATCAGCTTCCTAATATAGGTCCGAGCATATCATTTTCTTCCTCGAAAACTTTCAGTGTTTCTTCATTGCCTAAGGGATAAAATACAAACTCCTTATCCAGGTATTTAAGGTGGTGGAATAAAACATTTTATATGCTGCCCGTTGGGCACAAGTCTGCCAGAGACACATTTATTAAATTATTCTAATTCTAAGCATCTGTGCTTATAGGAAAAATCCAAAGGAATAGGAATCCCCATGCTTTTGAAATCTTTCTAAAACAAGCCATTTTTAAGTTACAATCTATAATATTCCTAAACAAAGTTCTGCAGTAAGTTAAAGCATTCTACAGAGCTCAGATAAAAACCATTTTGGTTCTCTAAACAGAAAAACAGTCACTTAAAATGTGGGTACGTCCTGGAGAATAATTTTCCTAAGTGATTCAATCTGGTCAAAGGTGGAAAGAGATAGCTGACTTAATTAGCTTAAGGTGTTCCCTCTCTAACTCTGGTCACCAACCTAATCTATTTTCCAGGACCTTGGAGTTTCTTCTTAAACTTTGACCTAGTTTTCTCTTAAGAAGTGGTTAGACCTTTAAAATGAGTCAATTTATAGGCAATTTTTCTGGATCGCATTGTTTGCCTAAAGCAAGGTCCATCTGCAGATGCTGACCCTTTGCAGATGCTTTGTTTGCCAGGGGAGATATATAGATTAATAATCACAGTGACACTAATTATGACTTTCATTTGTACAACTATTGCTTTATATGTGGTTTTCAAATAATACTTTCATGTCTTTGTCTCACTGGACTCTCACAACATCTCCAATGAGGTAATGCACATAGCATTATTCCATTTTACATATGAAGAAATGGGTTCAGGGAGAAGTGACTTAACCAAGGTCATATAGCTTGTAGATACTAGAACTGAAATTTAAGCAGTATAATAAATTCTGACTCATAGCCCTGTTCTTTTTCTATGGTATAATATTAAAAAATATTATGTGAGGTCCTCCTATCTTTGATTTCTTCACTTTGGTTGTTCATAAAGTTTGGGAATCACCATTTTTCTCTTAGACTATTCTCTGTCTGGAATTCCAATGGAACCTGCTGTGGCAGCCTGTGGAAATGCCCAGGGACAGCTGGTTCTTAGGGGGCTCCCACACATAAGCCTCTCTGATACTGAGAAGAGAAAGCAACAATCCATTCTGAGGATGACCCAGTCTTTTTCTTTAAAATGAAGCGGAGCAAAATGAAACTGTTTAAAGAATCAATTTTTTAACCAGTTCAGCTACAGAGTATGGTACAATGGAAAATATGACTAGAAGTAACTGGGTGTCAGGAAAACGGGTTTCTTTGCCTAGCTCTATAATAAGCTATGCCAGCTTAAGGATCATAGTTCATGGATGTGTTGGAAGGGACCTTAGTGATCATCTAATCAAGGGCTTCTTAACATTTTTGTGTTATGAGTCTCTGGTGAAACCAATGGATCCCACCTCAGAATAATTTTTTTTAAACACATAAAATAACATATATAGGAACATATATAAAGGAAACCTACATATTCACAATTTCACTTCTATTTAAATTTAGTTTTATCTATATGCATATATATCTATATATATAATACACACTCTATGTGCTTGCATACACACACATATATGCAACTTATATATGTGTGTTTATAATCATAATATACAATTATCTATCTATGTTCATGGACCCAGGTTTAAATCTCTGACCTAATCCAACAGCTAAGGAAGTTTAGGACTAGAGAGAAGAAGTGCCATGTCCAAGATCCCACAGGTAAGTCTCCAGTTGAAGACTTCCTTGACTCCACTCAAGGACTTTTTCCAGTAAACCTCACTGACCCTCATGGAGGAAGTTACTTCTGTTTCTAGGCATCTATTTCTTCTCTATAAAATGCAGCAACAGGGACAGAAATTTTAGGTTATCTAGTTTCCTGGGCATAAGCTCCCAGAGAAAGAACAACAAAGCACAAATGGCAGTCTGATGCTGTTATTTTTAAAGGTTACCATATAACCAATGAGGCAAGGATATATTTGTCCAATAAACCAGTGGATTTAAGGACTTGTTAACTATCGTCAGGGGAAGGTTTAGAATAAAAAGCAAATTAAGGGCTTTTTCCTTCTCATCACAGGAAATCATTTTGTTTATCCTGGCTCTGTGTTCCTGAATGGGCAAATGTTTGAGCATCGTCCTCAGAGGTGTTTTGGCATAGTTTATGTGGTTTTTGTGATCCACTTTCCAGGTGGTCCATTCCCATGAAAAGTCTCCTGTGAAAGTCTATACATTCTGTACTCCTCCTGTATGTACCTTCTAGGAGGAAAGATGGCCAGGAGCTTTTGTACCATCTTCAAGGAGGAGAGGGAACAACAGGAGATTTTGTGGTATAATAAAGCTGTCAACAATTACAAAATATGGTACCTCATTATTAGCTGGGTGTAATAGTTTCTTGGAGCTTGACCAAATCAGTTTTTAAAGAAATGTTCATTACTTAATGTGATACAAATTATACACACACACACACACACACACATATATATGCACACTGGGCATATATATAGGGGCCACATACACATGAATGCAGAAACATCTTCTTGCCAATAAAAGTCAGTATAATAAAAGCTATGGTTTTTCCAGTAATAATGTATGGCAATGAGATTTGGACTATAAGGAAAGCTGAGCGTTGAAGAATTGATGCTTTCAAATTTTGATGCTAGAGAAAACTTTAAAAAGTCCTTTAGATAACAAGGAAATCAGTCAATACTTAAAATAATTAATTCAGGCTATTCATTGGAAGGTCAAATACTGAAGCTGAAGCTTAAATATTTTGGCTACATAATGAGAAGACAGGATTCACTGGAAAAGATCCTGATTTGGGAAAAGATTGAAGACAAAAGAAAAAGTGGATGGCAGAGGATGAGAAGGATAGATAATGTCATGGAAACAATGCACATGAACTTGGACAGATCTTGAAAGATATTGGAGGATAGGAGGACCTAGTGTCCATGGGATCATGAAGAATTGGACAAGATTGAACAACAAATACCTGTATATGAATGTATGTGTGTTGTTTCTGTGCATATGTGTCTGCATGTGTATATATTTCTATAGATCTAGATCTAGACCTATAGATGTATATATACATCTATAGATATATAGGTGTGTATAGATACATTTTTGTACTGTTACACCACCTGTAATGTCGGACAGCTTTTGAATAAACAAGATTGTATTTGTTCAACTTTAACGAACCAGCTTTGTTTAGGAAACATTCTCAGTAGGGGAATAAGATAGTTGAATTTTCAAATTGATCAATAATGCTGTTTACATTTCCCTGATCCGAGACTGTAGAGTGGATTAAATTCTTCACTAGGCAGGCAAAACTACACTGAAGTACTCTGAAAGTGAGCCAGGTCCTGAATAACTGATTTCTTCAGTGGAGGGATGAGGGATGCCTTGGGTATTCTTATCCTTATCCATAATTGTGTCCAATGGAACTTCCAATGCTGTGGTTATATTAATGTCTGTAGTTTCATAATCTAATCTCCTAGTAAAAGTGATACAGCATTTGCTATAAAGGAAGATTATTGTTTGATTGAAGTCACTGAAGCTTGAGGCTAGAAGGGGTTGACAACAAGCATTTTTCGGGTACCTTCCATGTGCCAGGTACTGTGCTAAGGACTGGATCTCAGTAGTCATTTGGTCTGACCTCCCACCCAACCCAGGAATTTCTTCTACAGATTTCCTGACAGGTGGTTAGTCAACCCCATGCTTGAAATGATGATCGATATGATGGCTCACCCTCTATCCCCTTACGTTTATTAGGCACTATGAGAATAGAGTATTTGCATATTTTTTGTCAATAGTTTCATTTTAGCTTTGACAATATTATGAAAGAAGGAAAATAAAATGACTGGACGTTAGCTGTCCCAAGGTCTGTACTCCTTCCTCAAAATACTTGCAGGGGGAATAATATGGAACTTGAATGTAGGTGGTAGCTCCTTGGAGTCCTCTGTTTTCTCTGGACTTTAGCTCTTCCATCTCAGAGCAGCTGAATAGGCTTAACCCCATGCAACTAAGAGGGGAGCTGAGCTTTGATTTCTGAAATGTGATTCTCTGTGCTCTTGCTGTGCTGAGAGATTTTTCGCAGACATTGAAGCCAATTGCCAATAAATAAGTGAGCCAGGGATACTAAATCCCAAGGTCTCAGCAATAATAGTTGGGTTTCTCCTGTTGTTTTCTTGTTGCCTCTTTGACCTTTTATATTAAGTTTAGATGGATCATTTTAATCTTGAGAGGGGAAAAAGTGGAGTGGGAAAGAGGGAGTTAGAAATAAGTTACGTTTTTTAAAAAGCTAGCATGGTAACTATTTTTCTTCATAGGAGAGTTCCTTTTCTCCTTGGTTAAAAGGGGGAAAAAGTGTAAAGTAATCCAACTTGTGAACATTAGCTGTTTGAGGGAAATCTGATGACATTCTAATTGCACTGACATCTTTTTTAGATTGCTTAAATTTTTACCTGTATTCCTTCCCCTTTTTCTTCCCTTTCCACAGAACTATCCCTTATGATAAATAATTTTTTAAAGGAAAAGAGGGGAAATAGACAGCAGTTCACAAAATGGATCTATATCTATCTCTCTATCAGTCAAATACATATTCATGTCCTACAACTGTGGTCCTTGCATCTCTTCAAAGTAGTACAGTGAGAATATCTTCTCCTATCTCTTCTTTGGGGCCATGCTTAGTTTTTGTAATTTTGTAACATTTATTTTTTATTGTTTTTTTCCTTCCATTTACAGTGCGTTGTAGTCATTATATATATTATTTTCCTGGTTCTCTTCACTTTGCCTTGATTCATGGATGTTTTTCCACACTTCTCTGTATTCATAGTGTTTATCATTTCTTATAGTAGAGTAATATTCCATTACATTTAGGCACTACAGTTTGTTTAGCTATTTCTCAGCTGATGAGCCGAGCAGCTAGATAGTGGAGTGGACAGAGTGCCAGACCTGAAATCAGGAAGGTTCATTACCTTCCTGTGTTCAAAACTGACCTCAGACACTTACCATCTCTGTGGTACTAGGCAAGTCGCTTACCCTATTTGCCTCCATTTCCTCATCTGAAAAATGTGGAAGTGGAGAACGAAATGAAAAACTACTCCAGTATCTTTGCCAAGAAAATCGTACATGGAGTCATAAAGAGTTGGCCACTACTGAAACAACTGAACAACAACAACTGATGAGCATCTGCTTTGTTCCTTGTTCTTTGCTACTACAAAAAGTGCTGCTATAAATAGTTTGGTGTATATGGAGACTTTCTGTTTGATATCCCATCAATGACTCCTGGCAGTGGAATCACTGGGCCAAAGGGTATGGACAATATTTGCTTTTTAATTTTAAAATTAACCAGGAGATAAGAAAAACAAAATTTACTTTGACAAGCTGAATTGCCAACAAAATAAGCCTCAGATTACTTAAAAATCTGTTCCACCATGCCAGATTGAACTCTTGTGGCCTCCTCTAGATCTATTTGTTTAATGTCTAAATCTTAATTCCACTTCTACTCTGACCCTAGAATCCTAGGCTTTTACAGCTGTAAAGGACCTCACAGTAGTTTCAGTCCAACCCCTTCACTTATGACTGGGGAAATTGAACCTCAGAGAGAAGATAAAGACCTCTCAAGGTCATAAATCAGTGGAGACTGCTGGTCCCAGCTGTTTCCCTAACATTATGCTTCCTCCCCTGTAGCTATAGGAGACAGCGATAAAGGTATGAGTGTCTTCTCTTAGATTCTATTCATGTCCTAGGATTTTCAGTTTTCCCCCAAGAGTACACTTTGAAATGTCACTCAACAGCATTTGCAGTCATAGCAGAGTGAATGAAAATCAGGACTGGAGCACAGAGATACGTCTAAATTTAAGCAAACATAAGATACCCTAGCATATCATTCACCTTTGGTGTCTACCTGCCACCCATCTCTCACCAGGGGCTCTAAGAAGCTGTAGCATGCGCAGCAGCCACACCCAGGTAAAACCATCATGGCAGACTGGCTAAACAAGACTGAGAGTAACTGACAATCCTCAAATCCGTAGGTGAGTTAGGGGGATGTCTACCTTAAGCATGTGAAGACTTCCCCTGGAGGAATGGGAAAATAAGAACAGTTTATTCCAATGGCCATGAAAGTGACTGAAGCAGGCACTGTGGAACTCTCAGAGCTTCTTCAGACATGAAGATGTCCAAGGTCATCCACTACATTCCACTATTTTACCTCAACATCATGATGTCATTGGTCTTCTTTGAAAACAAAGGACAAACAACAGTATTCAAAATCTTGAAGTCAGAATACAGATACATTTTGAAGTGACTATTTGTGATACAGAAAGATTCCATGCATGTTTTTTTAATAGTTGATTCCTGGGGTAGGTGAATTCTTTGGGGGCCTCAGTTTCCCCATGTGCAGAAGTCGGGGGTGATGCTGGTGGGAGGGATTTAGGTGGTCTATGAAGTCCTCTTTAGGTTCTGAAGTTGTGGGTGAGATGATACCTGGACAATAAATTTAGTTGAGATGAATGATAAATGCCTAGGACTAAACTGATATAGATCACTTAATAGTTTCATTAAGGAAAATCAGCAAAAAAAAAAAAAAAAAAAAAAAGCTGCAATTTGCACTCTGTTTTAAATAAGCACTAATTAGGTTTTCCTGCAGTCAGTAAGAATGGATAGGGATTAAACTGATAATGACAAGGTATAAAGTCATTTCTGGGGACAGTAACTGACATTTACAATGCACTTTATGGGGTAAAAATGCTTTACACGTATAAAATCAGAGTTGGAACTCAAAGAAACCTTGGCAATGGAACAATTCCCTCAGTTTATAGGAGAGGGACTCAAAGTCCATTGAGGTAAAAATTAAGTTGACAGCCCTAATTGGAACCTAGGTCTTCTGGGTTTTCTCTACAACACCACTCTCTCTCCCATTATTTTAACTCAGTTCTAATGACAGAATTAGGCAGTTATTATTAGTGTTTTTATTTCCTTTTACTGGAAACCCTTATTTCTTCTAAAATTTAGCTCATTATCTCTTGCAAGAAGTCTTCTGGTCTCTCACCCTCAGAAATAATATTTGTCCTTATTTTAAATTTCCAGCCTGTGTTTACTTTACAACTGTGAAAATGTTGTATTCCCTCAGTAGAATAAAAACACCTTGAAGGCAGAAACAGCCTCACTTTTGTTTTTGCGTCTTGATTGCCTTAGTAGTGTATAGAATCTAAATAAATGTGTGTTGTCTGATGAGATGCAGAGAGACTTGCCCAGACTTAATCTAACTTGTCGTGATTGCAAGGGGCAGAGCTGGACTGAGATACTTACACAATTTTGAAGTTTAATATGACTTATTAGTTGAAAGCTTACATACAGATCTGTATTCTTTTCTATTTTATCCTTTTCTATTCAAGAGTCATTTTGGATAATAGTTATAAGGAGAGATTGGATTCTTCCTCATTAACTAGTACTTAATAAGCACCCACTGAGCAGCTATTGGTGTAGGCTGATTCCTGACCCCTGGGACAGTAGAATCTACTACAGGCTGTGCTGTCTTCTCTCAACTCAATAGGATAAGTTTATTCCTTGAATTTTCCAGTTTAATCCATAAAGGTCATATCTATAACCCTTATGTACATCCTGCTATGTTCCTTATATTAACTTAAGATGTTTAAGACAAGAGAATTCAGATGAAATGGAGATCTCTTACCTTAAGCCTATTAAAGATCAACTTAGAAAATTCAAGAATAATGCCATTTGAATCACCGAAGAAAGTTACATACATGGCATCTTCAGGATTAAGACACTCAAGGATCATTGTATGTTTAGAAAAATCTTCGTTGATTGTCTTTATATGTCCAGCACTAGTAGGTCTTTGAGAAGAGACACCAGAAGACATAGTCCCTGCCTCTAAGAGCTTATAATCTAAATGAGGAGACCTGATCAAAAGAGACAATAGTTGTAAAGTGCTTAGCACAATGCCTTAGCACATTGCAAGCCCTAAATTAATGTTAGTTATTATTATTATTTGAAGAAAAATCACTGAAAATAACACAGGACAGCTTAGTATTAAGTGCTGATTTATGGACAAATACCATGGAAACTCAAAGTAAGGAGCTTATTAACATTTTCAGTAATCGTCCTCACACTCAACATTTCCCATAGGCCTCCATCATTCCCCAAATTCACTTCACCAAACATTTATTAAGTAATCACTATGAGCTGAGTACTGTGGTAGGTACTGGGGAGAATATAAAGATAAGTGCATGTAAAGTGTATCTTCATGCTGTGGTTGAGGATATAAGGATGGGTTTAACTTATTAACCTTATTCCAAAGACCCTTGAAATTGAATGTAATAGTGTTAATAAGAGTTAGTGTATATAAAGAGGTTTAAAGTTTACAAAGTGATAAACAAATGTTATCTCATTTTATCTTCACAATAACCAGAGGAGGTAGGTGCTATTATTACCCCCATTTTACAAATGAAAGGACTGAGGCAGACAGAGGTTCAGTGACTTGCCATATAGTTAATATGTGTCTGAGGCCAGTTTTGAACTCAGGTCTTCTTGACTCAAGGTCGTATGCTATATCCATTGCTCAAACTAGCTGAATCTGGGGCAAAGATCAGTAAAAAATAGCTATGACTTGGGGGAGAGTGAGGTATATGCAAAAGATAGGTACAGGTTGAGACAATTGACATGATTCCTACCTTCAGGCTATGCTTACAGCCTGCTTGGCACAGGGAGGTTGTAAAATACACACACAAACAACTATAATATAGAATGAGATAGGATAGATGATAATAATAATACTAGCAGACATTTACAGAGCCAGTAGTGGATGGAGAGTCAGGGAAGCATTGGTACCCACTGAGACCTCTGTGATCACCCTCTCTTCTACCCCCAGCTTAGTACTGGATTTTAAAGTTTGCAAAATGCTCTAAAACATACATTATATCACTCGAGTCTCATGCTGCTCCTATGAGGTATCATTAGATTTCACTGAGTATCAGTGATATCAACAGATACCATTTTTCCATTTTATAGATTGAAAGATTGAGCTCCGAAAAGGTTGAGTGAATTTCCCTTGGTGACATATCTAGTTAATATTAGAGGTAGGATTTGAACCCAGTTCCTCTCTGCCAGTAGAGATTATAAACAGAGTGGTCTGTTCACCTCTGGGAAGGAAGCATATGATA
The DNA here is from genome assembly GCF_028372415.1 of Notamacropus eugenii. Classification (NCBI taxonomy): domain Eukaryota; kingdom Metazoa; phylum Chordata; class Mammalia; order Diprotodontia; family Macropodidae; genus Notamacropus; species Notamacropus eugenii. Next base: position 336,001,664 of record NC_092872.1, read on the forward strand.
TATATGATCAGGGGTGTGGGGGAGGTCAATGACAATGGGAGGTCACAGAGAAATTGGCATTTGAGCTGGACCTTGAAGGATGGGTAGGATTTCAGTATGTGGAAATTGGGGTTGGAAGGGCATAGGGAGGGAGGAGGATGTATAGTAGACACAGGGAACAAAGACACAAAGGCAGGAAAGCATGAGAAATGTAGAGGGAGTCCATAGCCAGCAGCCTAGTTTTTTTGAATATAGAGTATAAGATGAAGATGACTGTTGAGGAGCATTTGGACATCCTCTAATTCCATCCTAAGGAGTTTTCACATTGTTCTGTATATAACAGGGAGCCACTGAAAGATTTTGAGCAGCTACAGATCAGATCTATCACTACTACTAGGAGATCTGTGCATGCCAGCCTAGATTAACATGGGACCTGAGAAGCAGCACATGCTTCATGAATGTATGTTGAGTGAATGATAAAAACACTTATCTATAGGAGTTCCCTTTGTTTCTGCATCCTTGTTACTCATGGTTTCATAATATCTGTATTTAAATTTTTACATCTATTCTGGGATCATTTGTTACTACAAAGGCACAAGTACTAGGATCTCCCACTCTCACTTGTAAAATTATTTGTTCTTTTTCCTAAGTAGGTTGAAAAGAGAAAATGTGGCATAATGAAAAGATTGCTAAACCTATAATACCTGCGTTTGAATGCAGATCCCAACACTTGCTGACTATCAAATGAGATCATATTTGTAACGTGCTTAGCACACTGCCTGGCACATACCAAGCATTCATATGGGCTTAGTCTGTTCCCTTATTCCTCTATGTGATTAGGTGGTTCCAATACCTGAATCTCAGTTTCTTCATTTGTAAAGTGTGACTATTAGTTACATGACTTACCACTTTGGATTATTGGGAGGCAAACACTTTGCAAACCTTAAAGTGCTATCCATATGTGTTGTTTTTGCTATGGCAATTTCCCCTTTTCCTTATCAGTAAAATGCAGATAATGGGAGTACATTCCTTGAAAGGTTGTTCTGAAGATCAAATGAGAAAATAGATGCAAAGTGCTGTATAAATGCTAGCTATTACTGGAGCTACTGCAGCAGCTGCTGCTGCTAGTGGGGAAATGATACAATGGGAATTAGGCAAATTCATAGCTATTGAACCATAATACGCCTCCATTTCAGAACGTGCCTTTGTTTCCCTGATGTGGCAGCATTGTACAGGATGAGAGTAAAGCAGAGATTACTGCCATCCCGAATTTAGATTGAAATATGAGGACAGGGTAAAGGAACTGGGGATGCTTAGCCTAGAAGAGAGGTGAAGGAGGCGAGGTTGAGGAACAGGAGACATAATTACTGTCTCCATCTGAAGAGTGGTCACAAAGAAGAGGGAGTAGACTTGTTCTGTTTGGCCACAGGGTAGGAGGCAACTGTGGAGGTAAATTTAGGCTTTGATGGAAAGAAAGGGTTCCTTATGGTTACAGCTTTCCAAAGATGGAGTAGGCTGCTTTGGGAGAGAGCACATGTCCTTTTGTTGCATTTCTTCGAGCAGAGGCTAGATGACCAATGTTGGGCATATTGAAATGGGGATTTGGTTTTGGGTATGGTCAGATTGGATTGTTCAACCAAATTATCCTCAGATAGCCTATACAGGGCTATGTATGTCATTTGCTATTTTTGTGACCATAGTCACTTAATTTCTCTGTGCATCAGTTTCTTTAGCTGTAAAGTGGAAATGATGTTGTGAGGTTCAAGTTATATAATATATGTAAAAGTGCTTTACAAACTTTAAAGGAGTACATAAAAGATACTTTCCCTCCTTTTTCAAAGCTCCAGAAGTGGTCTCACCAATGCTTATTTTTTCCCCTTCTCCATTTTGAGAGAGCAGCTGCAGAGAGTTGGACGCCTCCAACCAGAAGCTTTCAGCCAATAGTAGGAGTCGGGGAATCTTTGGTATCCACTGAGGCTTTGGTGATCACCTCAGACTCAGCACTGGGACACAAAAGCATGCCATGCGATTAGTCTGCTGCACATTTTCTGGCTTAATGAGAGCGTGAAACAGAGCCAACTCCTCGGCTGACTAATTGTGGTGCCCAGTAGACACAGCTCAGGATAAATGGAGTCTTGCCCTGGTCTCTGATCAAAGCCTTAAAGGAAAGTGGAAGCTAATTGAGTTTTTAGGGAGGTGATGACCAGAAGGGAGAGCAAGCCTTGAAGAGTTAGCTCCACAGGGAGCCAGCATCTGTCTTAGTCTATCCTGGATTCTTTCAAGAGAAACACAGCTGCTTTTGTTTTAAGAGTTAAGTTGATTTTTGTAATGGTCCTTCTCACTGTCTTTTTTTCTCCTAAAGATTTATAAGCTAATTTAGTGCCCAGGAAGGAAACAAATAGCTAAAGGCAGATATCATGCAGGGCTTCACAAACCCAAACTGGGGAATGGTTACACCAGCCCTTGTATAATTAAGACATTCCCCTCAGGTGCTATTCATCCATTTTGGCTGACTCTTCATTTGGTGAAGAGCCCAGCTATTGACAGACTGTGAACACTGCAGAACTGGGAAGCAACTTGCTGAATTGAGCCCCAGCCTCCAAGGGGTTTTACAGAGGTTGAAATCCTGGAATTTTTCTCTTCAGTGGCATCAGAGAGAAGCCGAGCTCCCTTGGCCAGGTGTAGGGTAACGTGCCACTTGTGGGCCTGGGGAGAAGAAACAAAGCAGGATGCTCCCAGTCAAGAAAGAGGGGAGGACATGGGCATACCTAGGCTAGGGGTGTTCTATCTTGTCCAGGGAGACAAGGACTATTTCATCTTTATCTATCTATTCTCAATACCTAGCACAGTTCCTGGCACATGGTAATTATTCAATATGTGCTTATTTAATGAAGAATGAATGAGTGCATGTTTATTGAATTCTTCTTTCTGTTGCAACATATTTGGCAGGGTTAGGGGCAGCTAGGTGGTGCAGTGGATAGAGCACCAGTGCAGGAGTCAGGAGGACCTGAGTTCAAATCTCACCTCAGACACTTGACACTCACTAGCTGTGTGACCTTGGGAAAGTCACTTAACCCCACTTGCCTCATCCTGGGTCATCTCCAGTCATCCTGATGAATACCTGGTCACTGGTTCCAGATGGCCCTGGAGGAGAAGTGAGGCTGGTGACCTGCACAGCCCTCCCTCATTCAAAACAAAGTCAAGTGCAAGTCATGTCATCATTTCTCTGATGGCATGGTCTTCTTTGGCAGCAAGGACAAACACACACACACACACACACACACACACACACACACACACATCTGGCAGGATTAGCCTTACACATAAGCAGAACCTGTCATTATCTACTAGAAAGAGTCTTAGATTAGAGCCAGAAGACCAAGATGGCAGTCTTGTCTCCATTACATACTAGTAGCATGATTTTGAGTAAGTTACTTACATTCTTCAAGTCTTGGATTCCTCATCGGTAAAAATGATGAGAATAGTACTTGTCCTAACCGGCTCACAAAGTTATTGTGAGTAGAGTGCTTTGTAAACTATAAGCCTCTCCATAAATGCGAGTGGTTGTGTTGTCTTTTATCATCCTCCTCCTCCTCCTCCTCATCAGCCACAGCAGCAGCAATAGCAGCAGCAGCAAACGCCCAGAAAAGGCCTGACCTCCAAACATTTTCCTAATGATGCTAGGAATTACATCAGTACTAATGATGAATGATCTTAAAACAGCTTCGCATGAGCAGTGTTTGAAGGAGCTAGGTCCATTTACTCTGTAGAAGATTCAGAAAGGAAATGAAATCACATTGTTTACATCTTTGAAGGGCTGTCAGCATTGGAAGTTATATCTTGCCACTGGACCCAGATGGCTCTGGAGGAGAAAATGAGGCTGATGAGTTTTCACAGCCCTCCTTCACTTAAATCCAATTCACTTGCATGTCATGACATCACCTCCCTGATGTTTTGGTCCTCTTGGAGAATGAAGGACAAACAACAGGGAACAGGGCTATAGATTTGAATTAAAGTCCTGAAGAGTGATGTTATACAAAGAATCTAGCGAACATCTAGTAAATGACAAAGCCAGAACTTGAATCCATGTTTTCAGAATTCAATACAAGCAAAAATTTTCTAACCATTAGAACTGTCCAACCATAGATTAGATTATATCATCAGAGAGCGAGATTCTCCTCATCATTGTAAGTGGTGCAACTAAAGCTGAATGACCAGGTGTTTTATTGTTCATTCTAGCGCTCCCATTTATTGAGCCTTTAGTTCAGTTTCTTATCATTTGTGTGGCTCCAGAGGGCAGAACTAGAATAAGTGGGTGGAAGATATGAGATTACAACAATGGGCACAAATTACCTTGTGCAGCAGTGAAGCAAACCTTGAGTCTCCTTTCACTACAAATGTTTAGTTGAGATTACATGACCACCAGGGTGCCTCCTACAGGGTTAGCTAGTGTTGCCTGTAGCATTTTATAGAATTTTGTGAATAAAAAACCTTTGAATTAGTAAAATCTAATAATGATGAAATTAGTTTACATTTCTATAGAACTTAAAGGTTTGGAAAGTACTTTCATTACAACAACCCTAGGAGGTAGGTACTGCAAATGTTACTATCCTGTTTTATAGAAGAGGAAGTTGAGGTTCAGACAGATTTAATGATTTGCCCATAGTTACACCAATAGCAGGTATCAGGTATTATTCAAGGCAAATTCTGCCCTAAGATAAGAGTTGTTTCCACCACACAGCTGCCCTTTACCAAATAGGATCTTAACCATAATATTCTATTGTAACTTAGAGCTTGGTGTCCAAGACTTCTTTCAACCTCACTTTGCCTAAGCTTTATAGGGACTCTGATCCATCATTAACTCTGTTTGAATTCCATTGACAGCGCTCACACTGAGCATAGGGGAGAGGAAAGGTGGGAAAGGAGTAAGGGGAAGGGAGAGAGAGAGAGAGAGACAGACACACAGAGACACACAGAGAGAGACAGAGACAGAGACAGAGACAGAGAGACAGAGAGACAGAGAGAGAGGAGAGAGAGAGAGAGACAGAGACAGAGACAGAGACAGAGACAGAGAGACAGAGAGAGAGGAGAGAGAGAGAGAGAGAGACAGAGACAGAGACAGAGACAGAGACAGAGGAGAGATGCAGGAGGAGAGGAGAGACACAGAGAGAGACACAAAGAGAAACAGACACATACACATACACAGAGAGAGTCAGAGAAGACAGAGACAGAGAGAAAGAAGGGAGAGAGAATTTGCCAAGCATCAATAAGAGGACTTCTTCCTTGTGAATAAGAGTAGTTAGTAAATGAGAAAAAACTCATCAAAGACCCATGATATATTCTTCTTCGACCAACTGAAAACCAACCATCTATGCAGTCCCAACTATCAGATCCAAAGAGACCAACTCCCAGGAATGAATAAAAGTTTGAAGTTAAAGAGGTTCATAGATTTGGAGCTGAAAAGTGCCTTAGGGATCATAGATGACAGCATGATAGATGAAAAAACTGAGATCAAGTGATTTAACGAAGGTCACAGAGGTTGTCAATGTTAGAGTCAGGATTTGAACTCAGATCCTCTGATCACAAATTCGTTGTTCCTTCTATGATGTCCTGAGTGGAAGAGGGACTTACTGGGTCAACAAACCATTCCTTTATTTATAGTCCACTTTTCTTACTTGAATGAGTCCTCTGTAATCACAGCCTCCTGAACAAACTATTTCCTTACTCCCCATAAATATTTTTCTTTAGTGTGATGTCTTGAAAGTAAGAACAAATAGGACATTTCATTGAGCTTTTCAAAGGGCAGCAGTGAGTAGGTAGTTTCTTCTATTATTTGTCTCCTTGAGTGACCATTGATTAGATCCTACAATTAGGATAAGACTCATTTGAAGTATAATGATTTCTCATAAATGTTATGTTAATCATGGGGATGGTGTTATCAAACATTGGGATCTGATAGAAAGATACTTCTGTATATGCATTTTCTCCAGGTTTGAAGACAATTATTTTCCTAAAATTACTTTTCAGAGTGACTAAGCTGAAAGGATCATTGATTATTTTTTTTTTACTGTGTCAAGTGGAATTCTAATTTAAAATGATGTATTGGTTATTGATTATGACAGGTATCACTAGGAAGTTAAATAAATATTAATATTTACTTTCCTTAAGTGAGACAAGTTCTCCTTTTTACTAATATAAATTCACAAAGTTTGATGGATGCTAATCTATTTAGTTTGTTTCATTAGAGTTCTGGAGCATTTATTTATTAATTTATCTATAGGTTTCATCTCTTCTGCTGTACTTTAAGCTGCTCAAATCAAGTGACTATGTCTTATTGGTAATTATGTTCTTCATAGCACCTAGCACAGGGTCTTGCCAGTAATGATCATTAATTAAATATTAAATTGAATTGGATTTAAACTTCAGACACCTGCTGTCACTTTGATCTCATTCATTCTTTTGATTTGCTTTTTCTCAATGTATTCTCACAGGTAATACTCACTAGACTAACATGGACTCCAAACATTACCATTATTTCAGGGGAGAATGAGCTACCTTTGCAGGCAGTGGAATTCTCCTTACCTGCAGTCTCCAAACAGAAGTTGAATATATTATACAAGAGATCCTTGTTCATGTACAGACTGGAATAGATGGTCACCGAAGTTGCTTCCAACTCTGAAATTCCATGACTTTAGTTTGAATTATATGCCAATTTACTAATTACCCTCAGGAAGTTTGGAAACTAGGTACCTTCTCAAATTTACTCAAATCCATGTTCTTAGTTGCTTACTATGTTAACTCATTCATACACTGATAGAGTAAACATTGAATTAGGACAGAAGTAAAGAATAAATAATAGTGGCAGTATTAGTCACATTCCTAGATGAGTGCATTTCCTTATGCTTCTCCCTCATAGTATAAATTTAGTCTCCTCAAAACTCAGGGTCTCTCTTTAGCAAGACTTTCCTCTTGACTATTGTGCTGTAAGAAATGATGAAGGGAATGATTTTAGAAAAATCTGGAAAGCCTTATATGAACTGATGCAAAGTGAAGTGAATAGAACCAGGGGAACCATTGACATAATAACAGCAATATTGTAAAGATAATTAATTGTGCAAGACTTAGTAGCTGATCAGCACTAATCCAACCACAATTCTATGTCTCATGGTGAAAAATGGTATCTACATATAGGTTAGAGAACTGATGGACCGAGAATATAGATTGTAGTTATTTTTCTTTTTTTTTTGAACATAGCTAATGTAGAAATTTGTTTTGCATGACTTCATATTTGTAATGGGTTTTGTATATTTTGTCTTCTCAATGGGTAGGAAAGGAAGTGGTAGGAAAAAATGAATTTGGAGCTCAAAAGAAAAAAATAATGAAAAAAGTTTATTTTTGGATGAATCTGAAGCATAAGTAGTTGAAGACTAATGAAAGCTTAAGTCTAGGTCTAGGACCACCTATTTCCTGCTTGTTTGCTGTGTGCATCCAGTCTGCAAATATCTCTCTATACCAGGCTATCTTTCCATGCAGACCTGCCCTGGATTGAGTTGCTTCAAGCAGTACTTCTCTTTGCTTGGCCCATTTTTTCCTACCATTATAATATTCTTGGTGGTAAATAGTGGCTGGTTGGTTGCCCTTCATTCTTAAAAAAGACCAAAATGACATTACTATGTTGGGGTCAAGGTACAGTGTAACTGACTGTGAAAGATCAGATCAACACAATCTCAGAAGGATCTGCCAAGGGTTGGACACAAATAGTCCACATGAACATTTGGAGTGGAGAAATCTCTAAATTTACACATCTCATGTTTCTTTTGAACTGCTGAAATTCTGCTTTGCTCATGGAGCACAGTGCATTCTTTGGTGGAGGCACACCATGCTGGGTGGTCCTGTGCCAAAGTCTTCCATGTCTCTCAACTGATTCCAAAGTCCCTGAGAGTGTCCTTGTATCACTTCTGATCTCCATGTGAGTGCTTGCTTTATCTAAGTTATCTGTAAAATAGGCAGACATTTTAGGCAAACATACATTTGGCATTTGAACAACTTGCTCAACCCATTGGAGTTGTACCCTCTGAAGTAGAGTTTAAATGCTTGACAGTTCAACTCAAAAACGAACCTTGGTACCTTATTTTGCCAAGTGATCTTTAGAATCTTCCTAAGATAATTCAAATGGAGATGATTCTGTTTCCTGGCATGGTGTTGGTAGACTGTCCAGGTTTCATAGGCATACAACCATGAGGTCAGCACAATGGCTTGGTAGACCTTCAGTTTCATAGATGGTCTAATACCTCTTCTCTCCCACAATTTGTTTCGGAGCCTCCCAAACACTGAGCAAAGTATTTGCAGTAAATGATTTGCCCATAATGAGTGGATTAGACTAACTCAGGGTTTCTTAATTGGGGTCATGAGCTTTTAAAATACATATTTTGATAACTATATTTTGTGATTCTCTATATTTTATATTATGCATTTAAAAATATTCTGGGAAGAGGTCCACAGGCCTCTACTGGGTGTCTGAAACATAAAACATTAAAAACCCTTGGGCTAGAGTGGGGTTCAAGGTTCCTATTGTGACCTTCTGAATTCTACGGTCTAATGACAACTACAATAATGAAAGCAAGAAGCATTTATTAGAGGCTTACTATGTGCAAAACATTGTACCAGATTCTGGGGATAGAGAAGAAAAAAAGACCAGCCCCTGCCTTTAAGAGACTTACATTCTGCTGGGGAACTTTGCAGTACAGAGTATAAAACAGTTTGTGTAGGGAAAAAATACTAACAACTAAGGATTTCCCCTAGGAAGTGAAACCTCATTTGTGAGTTAAAGAAAGCTAACAGTTCTTTAAGTTATAAATTAGTGGGAGAGCATTCAAGGCATCTGAGATAGCCTAAACAAAGGCAGGGATGCTAATTTCAAGGAACATCCAGTAGTTCTACGTGCAGATTTGACTGGTAGAGTGGGTAAAGAGAGGCAGTGTGAAATGAATCTGAAAAGGTAGGCTGGAATCAGTCTGTGAAGGGTTGTGAAAGTAGGGCTGAGAAAGAAGTGTGCATTTTATATGCTAGCAACAACAGGGAAGTAATAAAGATGTTTGATCGGGGGAGTGATAAGGTGAGACCACTGCTTTAGGAAGATTATTTGGCAGCTGTGTGAAGGGATGAAAGACTGGAAACACTGCAATAATCTGAACGTGGGTGGTGGTTGTGAGTGGAGACATGAGAGATGCTGTGGAGGCAAAATTGACGGTATGGGATGTTGTTCAGTCGTTCAGTTGTGTCCAATTCTTTGTGACCCCCATGGAGTTTTCTTGGCAATGATACAAGAGCAGTTTGCCATTTTCTCTTCTAGTGAATTAACAGTACGTACTTGATAGTCAGTTGGATAGTTGGGAGTAGGGAGGAGCAAAGTCAGAGAAAGTGTAGAGGATGACTCTAATATTGTGAATCTGGGTAAAACTGGAAGGATAATGGAGGTGTCCTCAACTGAAATAAAGACTTTTGGAAAAAGAGTAGTTTGAAGAGTGAATATAATGGATTCTGTTTTGGACATGTTGAATTGGAGGTGCCTGTCCAGTTGGTATTTGGTGATATAATACCAAAGTTCAGGAGAGAAGCCAGGTCTGGATATGACGATCAATCAGCCTGCATTTATTATGTACCTACTATGTGCTTAGGATATAAAGACAAAACATTTCCTACCCTCATGGAATTATATTTTTTTTTTTATTTAACTTTTAACATTTATTTTCACAAAGTTTTGGGTTACAAATTTTCTCCCCTTTTCTCCCCTCCCCACCCCAAGCCCAAGCATTCTAATTGCCCCTGTGACCAATCTGCTCTCTCTTCTATCCTCCCTCTCTGCCCTTGTCTCCGTCTTCTCTTTTGTCCTGTAGGGCCAGATAGCTTTCTTTACCCCTTAACCTGTATTTCTTATTTCCTAGTGGTAAGAACATTACAGTTGATCCTAACACTTTGAGTTCCAACTTCTTTAGCTCCCTCCCTCTCCACCCCTTCCCTTTGGAGGACAAGCAATTCAATATAGGCCAAATCTGTGTAGTTTTGCAAATGATTTCCATACTAGTTGTGTTGTATAGGACTAACTATATTTCCCTCCATCCTATCCTGTCCCCCATTACTTCTATTCTCTTATGATCCTTTCCCTCCCCATGAGTGTCGACCTCGGATTGCATTCTCCTCCCCATGCCTTCCCCTCTATCCTCCCCCCCACCCTGCTTGTGCCCTTGTCCCCTATTCTCCTGTATTGTGAGATAGATTTTTCCTATCAAAATGAGTGTGCATTTTGTTCTTTCCTTTAGTGGAATGTGATGAGAGTAGACCTCATGATTTTCTCTTGCCTCCCCTCTTTATCCCTCCACTAATAAGTCTTTTGCTTGCCTCTTTTATGAGAGATAATTTGCCCCATTCAATTTCTCCCTTTCTCCTCCCAATATTTCTCTCTCACTGCTTGATTTCATTTTTTTTTTTAAGATATGATCCCATCCTCTTCAATTCACTCTGTGCACTCTGTCTCTATGTATGTGTGCGTGTGTGCATGTGTGTGTGTGTAATCCCACCCAGTACCCAGATACTGAAATGTTTCAAGAGTTACAAATATTGTCTTTCCATGTAGGAATGTAAACAGTTCAACTTTAGTAAGTCCCTTATGACTTCTCTTTGCTGTTCACCTTTTCATGGTTCTCTTCATTCTTGTGTTTGAAAGTCAAATTTTCTTTTCAGCTCTAGTCTTTTCATCAAGAAAACCTGAAAATCCTCCATTTCATTGAAAGACCATTTTTTCTCCTGAAGTATTATACTCAGTTTTGCTGGGTAGGTGATTCTTGGTTTTAGTCCTAGTTCCTTTGACTTCTGGAATATCCTATTCCATGCCCTTCGATCCCTTAATGTAGAGGGTGCTAGATCTTGTGTTATCCTGATTGTATTTCCACAATACTTGAATTGTTTCTTTCTAGCTGCTTGCAATATTTTCTCTTTCACCTGGGAATTCTGTAATTTGGCCACAATGTTCCTAGGAGTTTCTCTTTTTGGATCTCTTTCATGCGGTGTTCTGTGGATTCCTTGAATATTTATTTTGCCCTCTGGTTCTAGAATCTCAGGGCAGTTTTCCTTGATAATTTCATGGAAGATGATGTCTAGGCTCTTCTTTTGATCATGGTTTTCAGGTAGTCCCAGAATTTTTAAATTGTCTCTCCTGAATCTATTTTCCAGGTCAGTTGTTTTTCCAATAAGATATTTCACATTATCTTCCATTTTTCCAATCTTCTCGCTATGTTCTGTGATATCTGTCTTTCTCATAAAGTCCTTAGCATCCATCTGTGCCATTCTAGTTTTGAAAGAACTATTTTCTTCAGTGAGCTTTTGAATCTCCTTTTCCATTTGGCTAATTCTGCTTTTGAAAGCATTCTTCTCCTCATTGGCTTTTTGAACCTCTTTTGCCAATTGAGTTAGGCTAGTTTTCAAGGTGTTAATTTCTTCAACATTTTTTTGGTTCTCCTTTAGCAGGGAGCTGATCTGCTTTTCATGCTTCTCTTTCATCCCTCTCATTTCTCTTCCCAGTTTTTCCTCCACCTCTCTAACTTGATTTTCAAAATTCTTTTTGAGCTCTTCCATGGCCTGAGCCCATTGGGTTGGCTGGGACACAGAATCCTTGATTTCTGTTTCTTTGTCTGATGGTAAGCATTGTTCTTCCTCATCAGAAAGGAAGGGAGGAAATGTCTGTTCTCCAAGAAAGTAGCCATCAATAGTTTTATTTCTTTTCCCTTTTCTGGGCATTCTCCCCAGCCAGTGACTTGACCTCTGAATATTCTCCTCACACCCACCTCGCCTCCTGGTCCTCCCAGCCAGCGTTTGGGGACTGGGATTCAAATGCTGCTTCCAGCCTTAGGGCTTTTGGTGGGGGCACGGCAGCTATTCAGTGTGAGAATTAAGCTCAGATGGTCAGGGCGGGGCAGGGCCGCCTCTCAGGCTCAGTTCCCTCAGGGGGTTTATGTACAGACCTTCCACAATGGATCCAGGCTCCCGCCCACTTGGGGAGCCCCTGTCTGCAACCGCCTCTCAGCTTCTATCTCCCGGGGGGGGGGGCCCGAGCCATGGGGGCACCCCACTCCCCTCTCGACCCGCCAAAGAGACTCTCTCACCGACCCCCGTCACCTGTGGGTGGAGAGGCTTGTGCGGCCGCTGGAGATCCCGTCCCTGAAGCCTGCTCAGATTTGTACCCCTCGGAGCCGCGACCGTTGCAGGTCTGGGCTGGGCTCTGCGTCTGCAGCGCGACGGACCTTTTGCGAGAGGTTCGCAGGTCCCTCTGTGGGTGGAGAGACCCACGTGGCCGCTGGAGATCCCGTCCCCGTAGCCCGCTGGGATCTTTTTCTCACGGTGTCATGGCCTCTGCAGGGCTGCACTCAGCTCCCAGTCCCGGCGCCCAGTCCGCAGCGCGAAGGACCCCCCGCGAGAGGTTTGCAGGTCTCTCCGGAACAGAAATCTCCCTCGCTCCAATATTCCATGGCCTCTGGGTGCAGAATTCACCGTGAGTTGATCCCCTCTAGCCGTTCTGTGGGTTGTGGGTTCGGAGCTATGTGTATGTGCGTCTTTCTATTCCGCCATCTTGGCTCCGCCCCCCATGGAGTTATATTTTAATAGGTGCGACAGCATGTACATATGCAATGTATAGAATGTGCAAGCTACATATAGAATGTATAAAAAATAAACTTAGGGGGAAAGGTATTGGGTACTGGGATTACAGAAAAGACATTTTGTACAAAGTGGCATTTGAAATGAGCTTTGAACGAAATCAAGGATCCCCAAGGGTAGAGGTGAAGAAGAAGAACATTCTAGGTAAGGGGGACAGATAATGCAAAGGCATGGAGAAGGGAGATGGAGTGTTGCTTGTAAGGAAAACCAAGAAAACAATTATGTCTGGACCAAACAATGCATAAAGGGGAGTGATTTGCTAGAAGACCAGAAAAGGCCAAGTTTTGGAGAAGTTTATGTGCCAAAGAAAAAATAGGGAGCCACTGAAATTGTGTGTGTATATGTGCGTTTGTGTGTGTGTGTGATTCTGGGCAGGGTGATATATGATAGTCTTCTAAGAGCCTGGACTGGAGTTGTGGCTGTGTGAGTGGAAAGGAGGGCACAAATAGGAGAGATGTGTAACACTGAGAAATTGATTAGATTGGGTAAGTAGTATGAATGAAAGTACGGCACAGTGGATAGAGTGACAGGCCTGGAGTAAGGAAAACTCACTTTCCTGAGTTCAAATCTGGCCTCAGACACTTACTAACTGTGTAACCCTGGGAAAGTCATTTAAACCCTCTTGGCCTTATTTTCCCATCTGTAAAATGAGCTGGAGGAGGAAATGGCAAACCTCTCCAATATCTTTGCCAAGAAAACCCCAAATGGGGTCACAAGGAGTCAGACACACTAAAAAACAACTGAACTGAACTGTCCCCATGGAACTCACAGTCTAGTAAAGAGAAAAGGCATAAATTCAGGTAACAACAATACATGGTATTACATGGCAAATTTAGAGAGTTACAAAACAAAATCTGAGGGAAGAGGTTGTGTGTATAGGAGGGGGACACAACCGAAACAAAAGAGCAACAACATACGTGAAAGTGAGGGGTCCTAGATGATACCATTGTGCTAAAATATGGGTGAATAAAATGATAGTGGTGCCCTTGAGAGTAATAGGGAGCTTCAGAAGAAGACTGGGCTTTGGGGAAAGACTGTGAATTCTGTATTGGACACATGGAGTTTGAGCTACCTTCAGGATATCTAGTTTGAAATATCTAGGAGACAGTTCTTGATGTTGGAATAGAGCTCAGAAGCAAGATTGGGGAAGGAAATATAGATCTGGGAGTCACCTACAAAGAGATGGTTCCTTTCATTTCTAACGTCACTTCATTCTATAATTAGAGTTTGCCACCATTGTCTCCCAAGTTTACTCCTCTGACCTCTTCCCTGTAAAAAGCCTTGCAGTTACTTGGAAATCTGGTTTTGTGTTTCTTTCTTTATAATGCTGCAACCTGTAAGTCCCATAGAATGAAAATTCCATGGAAGTGTAACGTAGAGTCAGCACTAAGCCCTGGACTCTGGTTCCTAGGTATTGTTAGTATTAAACCTACTCCTGGTTCTGCCATGGACTAGCTGTGTGCCCATGGATGAGTTTCTGGGTCTTGGGTTTGTTCTCTGTAAACTTCAGGATTCTGCTGAGATGATCTCTTCGTAAGATCCCCTTTGCCTCTAATATTCTGTGATTTATTCCATTAAGTCTTTGTGGCTAGTCTGTCCTAGATAGTCCCTAATTAAAGTTTTAAGTAAATTATGCCTTATCTATTACAAATCTTAGCGTACTGGCTTTTCTTTCCTGGGTTTTTCAAGTCAAAGTGTTTACAATGTCCTTCAAAACACCATATTTTTATTTAGGTATACCTGCCTCCAACACAAAAGCTTCTTTTTATATCCAGCATGTTATTTTTATATGCGGTCTTTATTACATGTGAAATGAAACCATACCAGACATTTTTATATGCACTGAGTTTTTATTGGGGTTGTATTTTTTCATCAGTAGCAACACATTCTGGCAACTGCCTTTATCAGAATATTTACAGAAATTTCTGCCACTCCAGTACCAAGGAGCTCTGTGGCTGGTTACCTTGTTTGACGTGATTTCCTCCTTATTGCTTTTATCTGGTTAGATAATCCTTTAATCCATATTTATGGTGAATAGCTTCTGTCTCTCCTTCCCACTCTTGCCCGTCTAAGCACAGAGAGCAGGCATGCTCTGTGAGACTGGGTTGATGGTTTATCAGAGTCTAGAGTCATCATTGAATCATTTGTTCTAGTACTTGCAGTGATTAGAATTGGAGGTCTTCTACCTGGGGCCATTCGTGTTCATTCATAATCAGGGATTTAGGAGGTACTTACGCAAGCAGAAAATTGAATCAGCATCCCCATCAGTGCATTAAATTACGGTACTTTCCCAAAGAATTTCTGTGAAACGTGACAGGATTGGAACATTTCTGTTGGGCTAGTTGAGCACTGCTCGATAATATGAGGAGATAGAAAGTTTCCTAGGTGACTAGGGCTCCCATGATCTCAAAAATGATCAAATCGGTTTGTTTTGATTGTTAGCTATATCAGAAACCTGAGGGCTAACATTTTCATAACTAATTCTCCCTCTATTCTGGATGTTTCTGAGCATCTCAGAAGGGAAATAATGTTCACCAAGAATCAGCATAACTGTATCAATTTAATTAAGTTCAACAAATTTATTAATTCTAAATGTTCCAGGCAATGTACTAGTTGCTAGGGATACAATGACAAAAAAAAGTCTCTTACCTGGGCTTATGTTTTACTGTGGTAGAAAAAATGTATATATATATATATATATATATATATATATATATATATATATATATATATATATATATATATATCTTAAGAAATGCAAAATGTGAACAAAATAGATATGAAGTCATTTGGGAGGCTGCACTATGGGTGCCTGCTCTATGCAAGGGATCTAAAGATGAAAAACAAACCAAAATTCAGTTCATGCCCTGGAGCTTACTTTCTAATATGCAAACAGATAAGTAAGTACATTATAATTATAATTTAGAAATGGCTCTAACAACTCCAGGGGATCAGAAAAGCTTCTAGTAGAGGTGATAAATGGGCGGCTAGGTAGTGCAGTGAGTGGATAGAGTGCTAGGTCTGAAGTCAGGAAGACCTGAGTTCAAATGTGACCCAAGACACTAACTGTGTGACCCTGGGCAGGTCACTTAACCCTGTTTACCTCAGTTTCCTCTTCTGTAAAATAAGCTAGAGAAGGAAATGGTAAACCACTCCAGTATCTTTGCCAAGAGAACCCAAATGGGATCATGAAGAGTTGACCATTACAGAAAAGCAGCAAACAGGTGATAAAATGAACTGAGCCTTATAAGAAGCTTAAGGCTTCTAAGAGGTAGCGGTGAGGAGGTTAGACATTCTAGGTATGGAGGGACATCCAGTACAAAGGCAAGGAGGTTAGAGATGTCAAGGTCCCAGATGGGATAGTAATTTAGTTTGACTGGTGCATGAAATGTGTGGAAGGTGATATGAAATGTATCTCAAATGGATCCAGATTGCAAGGTGCATTAAATACCAAGCTGAAGATCATATATTTTATCATAGGGAGCCACTGAAGATTTTTGAGCAGGGAATTGACATGGTGAAATTAAATCACACCAGGGTGGCCTAATTTTCTATTATGAAAGTGTTAACAGATTGGGTAGGTTAGGGAAATGAACTAACTATAGCTTACCTAGATTTTTGCAAAGAAGTTGTCAGAGTCTCTCATGAAGTATTTGTAGATAAGATCATGAGATGTAATCTAGAGTAGACAATATTTGGACCTGATTGAATGACCAGAGGGAAAAGCAGTCATTAATGACTCAGTTTCTGCTTGTAAGGATGCCTGTAGTGGGGTATAGCTGTCCTTGGCTCTGTGCTGTTTCATTGTTTTCAGTGACTTGGACAAAGTCTTTCCTAGATCATATGCTTAACAAACTTGCTGATACCAAACTGGGAAGGAAAGCTAAAATGTATAACAGGATTGAAAAGAAAAGCAAAGACATTCTGACATGCTAGATTAGAACAATGGGTCAGTTCCAGTAAGATGAAAATCAACTAAGATAATTTAAAAGTCCCAAACTTGGTTTAAAAACAAAAACAAACAAAATTTCCCACATACAGAATAGGGGAGGCATAGTTAAGCAATAGTTTATTTCACAAAGATCTGGAGGTCTTAATGGACTTCAAGCTGAAAATGAGTGGACAGGGTGATCAACATTTCCAAAAGCTAATCTGACTTTGGGCTGCATGCAGAATGCACAGGTCTGTGTAAATGGTACTCCTACCATATTGTGTTTAGTTCTGGGCATCATATTTTAGAAAGAACATCGATAAGTTGATGCTTTTTCCAGAAGAGGTTGATCTTAAGATCATGCCTCAAAGGAATGGTTGAAGTCAGTGGGAATGTTTAGCCTGAAAAAGGGAATACTTTGGAGAAAGAGAAAAGGATAGTTAGACACATGGTTGCTGTCTCTTAAACATTTGAAATCTACCTTTGTGAATGAAGATTTGTTCTGCTTCTTCCTGGAGAGTATAACTTATTGGGGTGGGAGGGTCTTAAAGTCATGAATTTTAATTCAATATAAGTAAACCTTCTTAAAATTAGAACTATATAAAAATGGAGGAGATTGACTAAGGTAGTAGTAGGTACTATCTCCCTAGAGGTTTTAAAGCAAAGACTGGATATTCCCTTGTTGGAGTGGTTTCCTATACAAATTCAGGTAAGATTAAATGGTGTCTTCTAATGTTGACATTTTTGGATCTATGATCTCCTTGCTTGATAATATCATGTGTCTTAAGAAAACTTTAGATAGAAATGCTAAATAAATGTTACACAAAACCTATTAAAATACTGTAATCTTGAAAATATAGAATTTTTCTGTTTTTCATATTCAGGTAGATTGCAATCTTAAGAAATACAAAATTAGTTTCAATTGTGTAGCATCCTGTGATCTCAAAGTTCATTCTCCAAATATTTTACTTTTTATGTGGAGAGAATAAAAAAAAAGAAAGCAGAGAAACCATGGACAGTACCTATTATAAATTATAGTTATCAGTTTCCTGTAGGAGGCAACTTTTTTTTCCTTCCAGGGAACACTTTACCAGCAATTAATTTAGATTACTGTAGGTATTTGACAATTTTGACTATTTGATAGGGGGCCAGACGGTGTAGTATTTTTGAATTTTACTTTTTTCCTTTGAAAAATGGACCACACATCTCTAAAGATTCTGTGAGCTCTCAGAATCTTTGCTTCTAAGAGAAGTACATTTCTCTAAAAAACACAATTTATGATCTTATCTGTTCATAATTCAAATTGACCATCTTCTTGAGTCTGAATTATAAAGCTTTACCTACATATGCCTTACAGGGAATAAAAATTAGCCCAATTCATAAATTGTGCTTCTATTTACACTTCTAAAATCCAAGCTCATTATGTACGTATCTATGAAAAACCTGGTTTAATCTAGGTTTGCTAATGGGAATATTTGCTGAGAATATCCTGTTAAATAAAAAACTAGGACTGGTAAAACCAAACATCCCTGTGAAATGTAAACACAGTTCCATTTATTCAGGATTTTAATTAAGGCCTTCAACAAGCTAATAATTAGTAGTTGTTTTAGAAATGCAAACAATTCATGCATTCAGTGAATTCTTCTATCTCTCTTGATGGCTTGTTTATTCAGCTTCTATACACTGGATTATTATTTCCAAGAGGAAAGATACTCCATATTCACTAGGGTCTGTGTCTCCCCCAGCTTTCATAGGTCATTCTGAGTATACTGAGGAAACATTGAGAAAGGGGAATCAATGATGTTCAGTCCCCTGAATTGTACCTCCCAAACCAAGAGAAGATAATGGTAGTTTAGTTAACCTAATAACCCAGTATAATTAATGCCTTCCTTCAGTTGCCCAATACTTGTCTTTCCTCTATAAAGAATATGTTTCACTTACTTCCCTAATATATAAAAGGTGCAGGGTTCTGTGCACAGTGGGCAAAACTTAATGGAGGCCATCAACCTCCTAAAAGGTAATCACCCTGAAGTAGCACTTTTTCAGCCCTGTGGCCGTGGTAGTTTTCACCTCCTGAATAACTAGCTTTGATTCTCTTGCTGGCTAAGCAGCATCAATAGGAAACTAGAAAAACTCAATTAGTTTTAAGCCTGCAGTAGTGAAGACAGAATATAAACAGCATAGTGTTACTGATAGAAGATTGTATATAATGTAAGGAAGACTTGTTTTTGAATCAATCCTCAAATATTTAATAGCTGTATCACCCTGGGGCAAGTCACTTAATCTCTATGTACTAGTTTCAGTCTCTTTAGCTATAAAATTGGAATAATAACAATAGTTCCTATCTTATAAGTTTGCTGTGAATATAAAATGAGAATGTAAAGCATTTTGCAAACTAAATTTCCCTACAAATATGATTTATTGTCATTATTGTTACTATCATAATTATTATGAGTCCTACCTTTTTTGATAGAATTCTGATAAAAATGTCCTTCAGACAATTCACTATCCTGCTAATATTTTTTAATATGAATGTTCTATGGACTGTTGAATAGTAAAATAAATACTTTATATAGCTAACTATTGGAATATAAACTTACTACTCTGTAGGCGCACTGCAAACATCCTTACTATACCTCCAGAAATAGACATGATTTTTCTTTCCTCTGTGAGGCCTCTATATTTTGTGAGTATTTTTTTTTGTTTTTCCAAGAGATTTGGAGACTACACATAACTGTTATGGATCAATGTTATATCTAGGCAATTTAGTCTGTGATAATGGTCCACTGGTTGAGTTATCCAGTATATTTAGAGGTCTTTATTTGTATTATGATGATCTGTCTTCTGACAGTTCAAGAAAGATAGCCATCTTTCACTGTATAATTCTAGTCTTTCTCTTTTATTTGCTAGATATAGTGTAGGTGCTTATTATTATGATTTGCATATGTTGTAGAGTTTCTGCTCTGTCTTTGAATAATATACAGCGATCATTAAGTTTGTGCTCCTTAAGGATAACCCTTCTGTAATGTTTGGTTGCAATGACCTAGTGCTGAATTATCATCCTCAATATCCATTTCTACAAGCAAATCTTTCTAACTCAGCCATTTGATATCTGCGAGGTCTCAGCATTCTTGCTGGTCTGGTGGTTTGGGGACCGTTGTTAGTCTCAAGGCTCTTGAGCTCAGGATCATGGGCTATCTCCATAAAGGTCTGAGGAGAAAGTGGTCAAGGTGGTGGTGGGTCAGCTGGTCTGATACACACTGCTTCCTGTTTCCCCTTCAAGGTACCCTACTGCTTGAGCTAGGCTGATTTACTAACTAAGTAAAAGTTGGTTAGAGTGGCTGATCATTTTTCTACAGGATTTGTCTCTGTGGAGGATGGCTGTGAGAACTCAGCTAGAAGTAAGATATGGTCTGGGAGATGCTCCCAGTCCTGGGACTCCTACAACTCATCCAGTTGTACCTGATTTCTATTAATTGGTGGGAGGATTCTGATTGTGCTGGTGGGTGCCCATAGACCCACAAAATTGGGAAAGTTGGGAGGGGAGCCGTGAATGAGACATAGCTACCCAAAAGATCATCTCCAAGACTGCTATTATTAACTCAGAGCATCTCTGAGCCAAAATGAGATTTTTGTTCTTTCTCTATGCAAATGCAGTAACAGTTTATCAAATATGCATATCTTTGGAGTGGTACCACTCACTTTTTCAGCATCTTCTTTTTCTTGATCATGGTTCAATAGGCAGAGGTAAATGTATTATTTTGAACTTTTGATCTCCTTCTTATGCCACAGGTACTTTTATTCTAAGGTTCTTATTCACATTCCAAAGTTACTCATTTCTCCAAAGACCATTGTGCCTGATGAATTCTAGGTAATTAAGTCCTGCAAAGGAACAGGAGTGGTGAAGTTGAAGTCATCTCTAATGTGCCTAGCAGTTCTGCTCATTGAAGACATGTATTCCTGATGAAGTCAGGAACTTATATAACCCATGACTGTAGATGTAGATGTCTGCTGTTTCTAAATTCTGATAGTATCTCCAAGGTAAATCCATTCTCTACACAGTGGCTTTGGATGTAGTAGTTAAGCTGAAAACACGGATTTTTGACTGTCTTTCTGAGTTTGTGCCAAATATGCATAAATAATGAGGCTGTTTTGATGTGCCTCACAGGGAGGCCCAAATAGACACATCTCTAGTGTCTCCTCCATTCATCTCTAAAGAAAATTTTAATTCCTGCCAAGAGGGAAAGTGGGAGGTGGAGGCTGATCATTCTGTTTTCCTTAAAGAGGTGGGATATGGGACTAGAATTATATCTATCTATCCCCTTAAATATCATTAGTTTAGGGGATGGGATTTTCAGGTTCAAGCTAAACTTCTGGTTGCTATTCATTGATAGGGAAAAGAGGACCCCAACTTCCATATTCAAGTCTTGACTTTTTTCTCACCAAATTCCAATTCCACAATGAATACACACATAGCAAATAAACTCATTTACCAAAATCAATAGTAAAACAGAAGTCAGATAAAGTGTGCATGTGAAAATATATGCCAGACAACATAGAGTGAAGGAGTTTTCCCACTGAGAGTAAGATCTCTCAGCTTAACTGAGAGTTCCAGATCTCACCCAAGAGGAAAATTCCCCCATATCTGTATTGTGGATTTGGGAGATGATGGAGATTGCTGTCTTCTCTCATGTTGGCTTCTTCCCAGAGTCTTTCTTTCCCTTCAGTGACCAGAAGAGAATGGCTACTGTGCTTTTTCTTTCTCAAAGCTGGAAGCCATATAAAGAGACTGGAGAACCCAAAGAGACTTTCCTGTTCTCTCCAACTCCATCCAGCCCCTTATACAGGATCTCCACCCATACATACCTTATACATTGACCTCTACTCATGAAGAGAGAGCCCCATACTTTGGAGTTCAATGATGATAAAGATGGATTTTTGCTTCCTTGGATTTTAATATTAAAATTTTAGTTAAGTATCATTTAGTGACTTTCTAAAAATTATTTATTTTCTTTACAAATATCTTTTGGCTAGAGAGTAAAGTAAGATTTGAATGAGGCTTCAAAGCCATCACTTTTGCATTGCTTTCAGTCCTAAGTGATCTCTCTCATCAATGCTCCCTGAACTAATGATTCATTTTCCTTACTTGCGTATTTTGGCTAGAGAGTAAAGTAAGATTTGAATGAGACCTCAAAGACCACTTTTGCACTGTGTTCACTCTGAAGTCGCCTCTCTTATAAATGCTTCTTGAACTTTTGTCACCTGGTTGGTCTCACTGCCTCAATTCTTTTTCCACTCCAGTTCATTTAGCTGTCAAAATGATCTTCAAATGATTGTCAAGTGTACTACTGACCACAGTGCTCCCCCATTCAATCAACTCTATGGGCTACATATTACCTCCAGTGTCAAATATAAAATCTTCTTTGGCTTTTAAAGACTTTCTTAAACTGGTCCCCTCTCATTGTTCCTTTCTTTTTATATCTTACTTCCCTGCATGCACTCTGCTGTCCAGTGATACTGACCTCCTTACTGCCCCTCACCCAAGACACTTTTATCTCTTGACTTCAAGCATTTTCACTAGCTGTTCCCCATGCCTGGAATGCCTTCCCTTGTCATCTCTGCCTCTTGGCTTCTCAGATTTCCTACAAGTCCCAACTAAAATCATATTTTCTGCACAAAGCCTTTTCTAGTCCTCTTTAATGCTGCTTTGTATTTGTTCAGCCATTCATTAGTTTCCGATTCTTTGTGACCTCATGTACCATAGCATGGCAATACAGTCCATGGGATTTTCTTGGCAAAGATACTGGAGGGCTTTGTCATTTCCTTCTCCAGTGGATTAAGGCAAACAGAGGTTAAGTGATTTGCTTATGGTTATACAGCTAGTAAGTGTCTTAGACTGCATTTGAACTCAAGTTTTCTTGATTTCAGGACTGGCTCTGCCTCCTTTTAATGCTACTGCCATCCCCTTATTGATTATCTTTCAGTTATCCTGCATGTATCTTATTTGTACATAATTTGTACATTCTCTGCCCCTTTAGACTGTGAGCTCCTTCAGATCACAGACTGTTTTCATGCCACTCTTTGTAACTCTAGTTCTTCGTATAGTATCTGGCTTATAAAAGGTACTTTGTAAATGATTATTTACTGACAGACTAATGTCTGATATGTGTAGCTTGAATGACTTAATGATCCTTCTGTGACTTGGGAATTATTATATATAATTTTGTGTCATAATTGTATATAATACATCCTATAACCAACATAACAGGAGCATCAGTGCCTCAGCTCCCAGGACCCAGGACTTCCATGTGGGTCAAATATCATGGGCCTCCTGGTCAGCTTTTTCTGCTCAGAAACCAGTGATTCGGTCCTACCACATGACTAGGTTTCCTGCTAGAAGTGTGAAAAAGTGAATCAGAAGTCAGAAAAGGGCAGAAAACAAGGTTGGTTGGTGAGTCTTCTTGTAATGTTGGCCTTGTCAAAATCTGCTTAATGTAATACATGCTTTTCTGAGGCTTATGTGGAAGATACTACTCATTTTTTAAGTACTTTAAGTTTTTAAGGTATTTTCCTCAAAATAATTCCATAAGGAAAGTAGTGCAAGTGTTATCTCTATTTTACAGAGGAAGAAAGACTTTGGGAGAAAGGAGCTTGCCTATGTTTGTGTCAGATCCTCCCTCCCAGTTCAGCACTTTCCACTGTGCCATATCTGACATCTTTATGGGAAAACAAGAAGATACCTTTTTATAGGTATACAAAAAACAGGCCTTAAGGACCAATGATACCAGGCCTTTCCCCCTTCTTGGGGGGCATCACAATGGTGTGTCAGTGATTTGAAGGGAAAGAAAGCCCTCCAAAATTTTGGCCAGCTGTCTGGAATTCCCTTACCTAAGTCTTTCAAGGGACTTAAGGGAGTTTAGTGGACTCTCCCAGAGCCACCTTCTCCAGAGTTGTCTGATTCTAGTAGGTTCTTTACTGTTGGAAAAATAACACTCCTAGCACATGATGAGTTTCTGTGTTTAGTCATTTTTCTAGCTGTTATCCTAGGTGTTAGTCTCCTATCTCTATCTAGATCACAAACTGCTTTTGGGCAAAGATTATGATTCTTATGTCTCTGTCTCCTCTGCCCCAACAGTACTGGACATAAGATGGGTTCTTTATAAATATTTGCTGGCTTATGTTAGGCTCACAAGGACTTATCTGGATCAGGCTATATTACACAAATCTTGTTTGATTCAGCAGCAGCCCAGCCTTCTTCCTGCCCCCTATCAATTTGTGGGGCTGATGCTTTAGTAAATATTAACTTAGAGATTTTTCCTTCTGCTGGAAAATGAGGTAGAGAGGGTAATATGGTAGCAGAGCTGAAACTAGAAGCAATTCAATTCAGTCTTATAAATATTTGTGGATTATTCAATATATCAATCAAGACTCATCATTTATTGAGCCCTTACTACGTACCAGGCCCTGTACTAGAGACAGGAGATACAAGTATCAAGAATGAAATAACCTCTCGTTTCTAATGGGAGAAACAAATAAAGCAAATAAACACAATTAAAGACAGAGTACTACAATACAAGGTAGTGTAGTTTGGGAAGGTGGGCCCCAGCAGTTGAATGGAAGGGGGATCAGTAGGCTTAGTTTCTAAGTCTCCTTACTCAGTACCTGTATTGTGAAAACAAAAGGCACCAAGTCTAGTATTTCTGGGATGCTAGAGCAAACAGGGACTCAAGAGATCATTGGAGCCAATTCCATGGTTTTATAGGTGAGGAAACTGAGACCCAGAGGTTTTCAAGATATTATGGTATGAGAGATATCCAAAATGCGGATTTGTGAGAGGCAGAATGAGATACAGCTCCTGTAGGTTCAATTAAATAATTTCTCTGCAAGGACAGATATCTGTACCTATATACTGTACTATAATCCCCCTCACCAGCTGCCTTTTGGATATTTCAAAGTGGATGTCCTATAAACATCTCAAACTCAGCATATCCAAAACAGAACTCATCATCTTCACTCCAAGACTGTCCCTCTCCTCTTGTAAACTTCCTATTACTGTTTTTTTTTTAAGTTTGATAGTATTTTATTTTTCCTCCAGTTACATATCAAGAAACTATTTAGCATTCATATTTACAAGATTTTGAATACCAAATTTTTCTCCCTCTCTTCTTCTCTCCTGAAAATAGTAGGCAGTTGGATAGAGTTTGTACATATGTTGTCATATAAAAACATTTCCATAATAGTCACAGTTATGAAATAAGAAATCAATCAAAAGGGGAAAAATGCAAGAAAGTCTAAAGTAAGTGAAAAAATATGCTTTTATCTATATTCAGAGTCCACCAGTTCTTTATCTGGAAATGTATAGCATTTTCTTCTGGGAATCTTTTGTACTTGTCTTGGATCATTGTGTTGCTGAGAAGAGCCAAGTCATTCGTAGTTGGTCATCACACAATGTTGCTGATATTGTGTACAACATTTTATTGGTTCTGCTCATTTCACTTTACATCAATTCATACATGGATTTCCAGATTTTTCTGGTTTGCCTGTTCATCACTTCTTATTAAACAATAGTATTCCATTACATTCATATACCACATCTTATTCAGCCATTCCCCAATTGATGGGCATCCCCTCAATTTACAATATTTGCCACCACAAAAAGGGCTTCTATAAATATTTTTGCACAAGCAGGTCCTTTTCCCTTTTTTATGATCCTTTTTGGGATACAGACCTAGTAGTGGTATTGCCTGACCAAAGAGTATGCGTAGTTCCAAATTGCTCTCAGTTCACAACTCCACCAACAGTGCATTAGTGTCCCAATTTTTCTACATCCTCTCCAACATTTGTTGTTTTTCTTTTTTCTTTTTTTTGTCATTTGGCCATGAATTCTTCCCCTCTCTATAGATGTGACAGGAAGACTATTCCCCACTCTATATAATGCTTGCTGATGGTTTTAGATAGATAAGGGTTATCATTTTAAGGAATACTCCCTTTATTTCTATGCTCTCTAGTGTTTTTAATAGGAATGGGTGCCATAGTTTGTTAAAAGCTTCTTCTGCAACTATTGAGATAATCATATAAAAAGCGCATTCTGTGGGTTTTGCTATTGAAATGGTCAGTTATACTGATAGTTTTCCTAATATTGAAATAACCCTGCATTGCTTCTATAAATCTCACCTGGTCAAAGTGTATAATCCTTGTGATATATTGCTGAAATTGCCTTGCTAGTATTTTGTTCGATATTATTGTATTGATATTCAATAGGGAAATTGATCTATAATTTTCTTTTCCTGTTTTAGCTCTTCCTGAGTTAGGCATCTGCATGGTATTTGTATCATAAAAGGATGCTATCCAGGTCCTCCTTTTGGTTATAACTTTCAAGTAGTCCACTGATACAAAATACATTGTCTCTCCTGGATCCATTTTCCAGGTTAGTTGTTTTTCCAATGAGATATTTTACATTTTCTTCCTTTTTGTCATTTTTTAAATTTTGTTTGGTTGATTCTTGATGTCTCATGATATCATTAGTTTCACTTACCTAATTCTAGCTTTTAAGGTGTTATTTTTCTCAATTAGCTTTTGAACTTTCTTTTCCGCTTGACCAGTTGTACTCTTTCAGGTGTTGTTTTATTCAGTGGATTTTTGCATCTCCTTTTCCATTTGGTTAATTCTACTTTTTAAGCAGTTTTTCAAGCTGTTGACTCTTTTTCATAATTCTTTTGCATCACTGTCATATCTTTTCCCAACTTTTCTTCTACTTCTCTTATATGACTGTAAGTTCCTTTTTGAGCTCTTCCAAGAGTTCTTTCTGGGTCTGGGACCACTTACCATATTTCTTTGGGTTTTGCTCATAGATGCTTTGACACTGTTGTCCTGTTCTGAGTTTGCGTCTTAGTCTTCCCTGTCATCATAAGAACTTTCTATGGTCAGATTGTTTTTTGCTGTTCTTGCTGCTTTTTTGCTCATTTTTTTGATTTTTCTTCCTTTTAAATTTGATCTTTGCTCACAAGGAGGAAGGGGTTCTGTCTTAGGCTTCTTGTACTAGGGGCTGCAGGCCCTGGTTGTATATTGGGTACTGCCTGATGTTACCCTGAGAACCATGGGGGTGATATGCTGAGGGGGTAGGGTAAGGGGTGGCTAGCCCTACTGGAATCCATAGGGGTCTGCCAGCTTGCCTGGTGCTGAGCTGGGGTCCTAGTGGTATTGTCTGGCACATGCTGAGACCTGGTGGGGGGTTTCTGTGGTTTGCCTGGTCTACACTGGAGTACAAGAAGGTCTGATTGCTTGAGAATGCTTGTTTTCCTGGGGCTATGCTGAAGCAAGTGGTGGTTCTTTGAGCTGGAGTCTGTCAGCTTCTCTGGCTATGCTAAGGCACGTATTAGATCTTGGTGTTGGCGTATACCTGCTCCACCACCCTGGGGCTCAGGCTTTTCTTCTAGTTTGCTGAGGTGGGGCTTGCTGTTGGTTTGCTGGGATGCTTCCTGTCCTGGAGTGCACTCCTTTTGCCTGAATGAGACAGTTCTATCTTACTGCTCCTTCAAGTCTCTCAGGCTAAAAGATCACCTCACCTTTTTTTCCCACTGGCTCCACTGTTCCACAACTTGTTCTGAGGAGATATTTTATAGTTGTTTGGAAGTGAATGTGGGAGAGCTACAGCACTTTACTGTTTACTTCACCATCTTGATTTCCAAAAAAGTCTTCCTATTACTGTTGAAGACAGAATATTCCTCCCAGGTACCTGGAATTGCAACCTCAGCTCATCCTGAGGTCTTTATTCTCACCCTACACACCCAATCTATTGTCTAAGCTTATCATTTCTTATTTCAAAACATTTCTCATGTGTATCCCCATTTCTGTATTCACAACACCTAGTTCAGGACCTCACAGCCTTTTTCATGGACTAGAGCCTTCTGAAGCACAGGTCTGACTATGTTACCTGGCCTTCTCTCTTCTGAAAACTCCAGTGACTCCTTACTACCTCTGGGATCCAATATAAAGGTCTTTGTTTGCCATTTCAAACTAACTCCTACCTTCATTCACAGCAGCTAGGTAGTGCAGTGGATAGTGTGCAGACCCTGAAGTCAGAAAGACTCATCTTCCTGAGTTCAAATCAGGTCTCAGACACTTATTAGCTGTTTGACCCAGGATAAGTAAATTAACTCTGTTTGCCTTAGTTTCTTCATCCGTACAATGACCTGGAGAAGAAAATAGCCAAGCACTCCAGTGTCTTTGCTCCGAAAGCGCCAGTGGGGTCACATATCAGATATGACTGAAACAACTAACCAACAACTTTCCTTCCCAGTCTTCTTGAATTTTAGTCCCCACCAAACACCCAGTGATTTAGCTATACCAGCCTACCTACTTTTTCTTGCAAACTGTCCATCACCCATCTCCATGCTTTGTACTGCCATACCCCAATGCCTAGATTACTCTGTCTTTATTTCTGCTGCTTAGTTTTCCTGGCTTACTTCAAGACTCAATTCAAATACCTCTTTTTGCTGGAGGCTTTTCACAGTCTCTGAAATGGAAGTACTTTACCCTGTAAGATTACCTCCTATGCCTATATTTTACTTATTTATATCTTGTCTCTACCATGAAAATGGGAGCTTATTAAAGGCAGGAATTGCTTTTGCCTTTGCAGCCAGGAATGCAGAGTCTTGAACTTTGAGTAAGGAAGACACGAGTTCAGATCCCACCTTACTAGCTGTATCATCCTAGGCAAGTCATTTCAGCTCCCTCCACCTCAGTTTCCTCATCTTCAAAATGGGGATATAATAATCTTCCTCAGAGATGTTGTTACATCCATGTGAGATAAATGTATCTAAGGTACATTGCAAGCTTTGGAGCAGACAGTTTGCAAAACTCCCATGTGTGGCCAAAATCAGATTAAAATATAATTGAAAAGAGTTTAACAAAATGAAATAAAAATACAGTGCAGCAGAGATAATTTTAATTTGTGGTTTTCTAAGTCACTCTGCTGCCAATAGGAATCCATTTCTTTTTGAGTTTGATGCAACTGCTTTAAACTAACTAAGTAACTGCTAGCTATTTTGATGATTTTTTTTAAGGATCCTCATTGCTTAGCACAGTGCCTGGTGCATAATAACTTTTTAACAAATGCTTGTTGACTGCCTGCTTTGCCTGACTTCTGACGGAGTTTGAATTCCATGATCATATGATAATTCCATGGTCCTGTGAGCCTATAACTTTGCGCAAGTCTCTTCAACTTTTGGGGACTTATTTTCTTCATCTGTAAAATGGTGGGGAGATGAGGCTGAATTAGCTGAGACATGAATCCCTTCCAGCTCAAAAGCCATGCTTTCTGTGACATTCTGTTATTAATCAGTGGCAGTGCCAGGACATAAGCTCAATTCCCTCAGCCTCAAGCTCTTGCCATTTGTTGCTTCCAATATTCAATACCTCCCAGGCACATCCCCTGTAACAAGGCCCATGTGTGGGGCACTTTATTGTCTGAGTGTCACTTACTAGAAAATGAATGTGGCTACCCTTGCAGGGTGTCACTGCAGCCCTCCAGGCAAGAGGATCAGCCGGTGCCTTGTGTGGTCAATAAATTAATTTGGTCAATAGTTTAATTTGGGTGGCAGCTTAATGACATTTTTAAGAATGCAGTGGCATTTCTGCTAGGATGTCTGCTATCATCTTTTCCTTGATGGGGAAAAGAAAGGCTTCCTAGCTTTAAAAAAATGAGCATGAAGCATGCCCATCAATCTCCATAACGAAGCATTATGTTGCAAATTTGTATTAACAACAAGGAAGAGGCTAGATAATGGAACAGGAATGTGTGCAGTTCTCAGATAGCTTTGTTTCAAGAAGCCCCTGTAATTTCTGGGCTCAGCTCCTCCCCAGGCAACCTCAATTTCCTTGTTTCCATTTTCTCTGCTATTCATCAAACTGACAAGCTCAGGGGTCTTAATAAACGTATATCTGTCAGAAACTCACCTCTTAGGGTGTATCTTATGGAATCACAGAACACTCAGAGCTGAAGAGGACACTTTAAGGGTCACCCAGATAATTTTACAGATGGATCAATGGAGGTCTGGAAAAAGGAAGAGACTTATCTAAGATCATAAACTACATAGTATCAGGGTCAATTCTGACTTCCGGGCCAGTGTTCTTTTCACTGTACCACACTAATCTATGATAATTTGCTGTTTAAGCAAATGTCCTCTTTCATCATGAATGTTTTCCATTCATTCGTGCATTCATTCATTCATTCATCAGCTTTGGGTTTGAGCTCATGTTAAATACAAGAAGTATGCACAAAATTCTTTGGCTTCAGACTTTTGTCCAATAAGTTCTCCATGGGGCTTCCTATTGATCAGTTACCCTTTTAAATTCCCTAGAACTTGTTCATAGAAATATTCAGTTTTGTATGTGCTACTGTGGCATATTTTCTTATTTTAATTTGTTTATTCTTTGTTTAAGGCAAAAGTAGTCTCTGTTTTCCCCCAGAAGACCTTCCTCTAAGCCTGCTCTGTGTTCTTGTCCATCGTGAACACTTGATAAGCAGTAATAACTGATAGATTGTACCAGCAAATGCAATAAAAGCAGTTGCATAGCTTTAATCATGCCATTTCTCTGTTAATGATTTTTTATTACCTGTAGAATAAATTCCATATTCTTTAGTCTGACATTTGAAATCCTCTTCAAGATAGCCCCATCATATCATCCATACTGTCCCTTACACATGCCCTGCAGTGTAATCACATTAGACTATTCACTTTTCTCCAAATCTGTTATGTACTTTCTGCCTCCCTGAGTTTGTGTGTTACCTGGAATGCCCTCTTCTGTATTTCTAACCTAATTCAAATGCCACTTTCTTCATAAAGCCTTCCCTGATTCCTTCAATGAGATATGCTCTTTTCCTCTTCAGTGTCTTCACGGAACTTTGGTCCTATTTCTATTTATTTATGTGTTAATTAAGGGAAAAGAGGAGGAGAGAAAGAAAAAGAGAAGGGGAGAGAGAGAGACAGACAGAGAGAGAGAGAGACAGACAGAGAGACAGAGAGACAGAGACAGAGAGAGACAGAGAGAGAATGGGTCAAAACATCGGTGGCTACCTGTAAAAAGCACTGTGTTAATTAGGTGGGAAAGGCATGGGAATTGTTCAAAGAGGGAAGAGAAGCCCCAAATTAGGCCACATAGTGCCAAAGGAAGACTTCACTTCTTTCACAGTTTCACTGAAGGCTGGTCTTTTTTAAGAGTAGTTAAGAATTTCTTATTAATCTTTAATGATTACTCAAGGCCTATTTCTTATTCTGACATTCCAGGTCCTACACAGTACAACTCATGTTTACCTTTCCAGCCTTATTTTATGTTTTCCCTCAGGTACTCCTATTGTAACCTATACCTGGAATATTCTCCTCATCCCCATTGATATACTTCTCAGTCTTCAAGGTCCAGTTCAAATGCCATGGGGCATAGTAGGGGCACCATCATTAAAAACCTTATTTGTTCTAGATACAATTGATTTCTTCCTCTTCTAATATAATGGCAATTTGAAATCTTATTTTGTATTTAACATGCTCTCTTTGTTATTATATTTCATTTTGATATGTTATAGCATTCCCTATTAGACTGTGATATCTTTTAGGGAAGAAATTCCCTCCAGTGTAGTATACTGCCCTGAAAACAATAGGTGCTTAATAAATATTTATGGAATGAATGGCCAGTGCTTTGAGGAGCCATGGCTTAGTTGAGACAACAGACATTGACAGTATCACATGCAATACCATTCCCACAGAAGACAGAGAAAAGCCAAGGGAATTACGGAAGCTTAGACCATTTATCTCTCCAACCAGAAAAAAAAGAACAGGGCCAGCTCTTCTTCTAAGCCCTTGGATTTATTCTCCACTATCCATTGGAGCAAATTCAACTCCAACAGAAAAAGGAATATTTCCTTCTCAGATGACATTTTTTGTCTACCACTTTACCATATGCCAATGACCCACTCTTTGTGGCCAAGTCTTCTCTACTCATTGTAAGTTCTTTAAGGGGAGGGAAGAAGTCTTATTTATCTATGCAACTCACCAATTGTCTAGCACAAAAACCTAAGAGTGTTTGATAAAAGAAGGAAGAAATATATCCTCCTTGCCTCAGCTTGCTGGATGTATTCCTGTGGGAAGCTTTGCAAAATTGACAAGACATGAAGAGCATTTCACACCGTATAAGAAAAGTGGAGCTTAATCCACCTTCTCACAAAAGCTCTTCATCTGCAGAGGAACAGAGAAAGAGAAGAGAAGATTTGAAATGCATCACTTGGAAAGGGCTACCTATAAAACCAAAGAAGGCCCTTTCTCACAGCACCCTCTGATTAAAGTGTAATTGAAGTTCAAAATGTGATGTGCTGATGGTATTGAGCAGCCATGATGTGACATCTTGATTTACTACTCAGTCACTAGAGAACAAGTCAGTTAGTTCAGGAAGCTGGTAGAAATTTGGGTTTTCCTATGTCCCTATTTTGTTGACCTCATTGTTGTATGCCTGTGAAACATGGACAGTCTACCAGCTCTATGCCAGGAAACTGAATCGCTTCCATTTGAACCGTCTTAGGAAGATTCTGAGGATCACCTGGCAGGATAAGGTACCAGACACTGAGGTCCTTGCTCAAACTAAATTGCCAAGCATTCAAATTATGCTTCAGAGAGTGCAACTCCTATTGGCTGGCCACGTTGTTCAAATGCAAAACGTATTCTTGCCAAAAAGACTATTTTATGGAGAACTTGCAGGGGGCAGGTGATCACATTGTGGTCAGAAGAAGCAATACAAGGACACTCTCAAGAACTTTGGATTTGATTGTGCAACATGGGAGACACTGGCACAAGACCACTAAAGATGGCATGCCCACATCAGAAAGGTGCTGTGCTCTGTGAGCAAAGCAGAATTGAAATGGCACAAAGGAAACGTAGAATGTGCATATTTGGAGTAACCACCCCAAATGTTCACATGGACTATTTGTGCCTAATCTGTGGTAGAGTATTCCAAGTTCATATTGGTCTGATCAGCCACTGTTGTACATATTGAAACTTCACTTTATCATGGTGATATCATTTTGGTCCTCTTCAAGAATGAAGGACAACAGTCAACCAATTACAGGTCCTCTTGGTGGAGACTATGGGGAAGGGGTAGCTAACTGAAATCTTGCAATGTTAGAAAAAGCTCATCAGTATAAGCGAAGAGTCTGCAAAATTGCTAATATCCCAGAGGTGATTGAAGACCTTTCCAAGAACATCTCCCCTGATTATTAAAAGGCAGATCCTTTTAATAAAGGTTACCCCCATAGGTTGGCTTTAAGACTCTTTGTGATTATGGCTATTGAATTTTTTATTAAATTTAGCAGAAAGCACAAATTTAAGCCTCAACAACTATCTCTATCTGGATGGTCATTTCTTATGCTTTTCCACTTTTAGTTCTATAAGCTGGTAGATAGGTTGGTTCATTGTAACTCATGAACTTCCCATACTTAAATATAAGCTCAATTTCCCTTTCAGCTTAATTCTTTTGGGGTATTCCATTAACTTATTTCTGTTTTGTTTCATACCTTTTTCCTCATCTTATACCTTCTAATTTCCATGAAAAGTTCTAATCTTAGGAAAATAAGGCTCTCTTTACATATAGTGTGGTTATATATAAGAATATTATATAATGAGCTATTGATAAGATTACTTTTCTAGACATATTACTTTTCATCTTGGTGGTGTTGAAGTCTCATAAACAGGCCCAATTTCCATATAGTCTTTCTTTTCCTCTAGTAGATATTAGTTTTTGGGTACGACATATAGTCACATTAAACTTATGACTTTTCTATTAATTTTCCCATAGAAATTATGTAGAAAAATTGAATGAGGAGAAGAGAATCCACCTTTTCTTTCTAATCCAGAGAGAATGACTTTCTTTCCAGTAAAAGTATAAGGTTGAAACTTTATCGGTCTTACCATGCTACTCCCACAACAATGTTTCAAGACTTGACTGTTAATCGACTTTCACTACTATCCACTAAAGGTAGTAGTTAGTAGTTATAATGCAATTTATATTATTCTAGGACTTTGTTTTCCTCCTATTGATGCCATGTCACTTAATGGCTAAGGTATGGGTAAAACACTGAGGAAAGGTCTTATTAGAGGTTCTTTTATATTTCTATTATCAATGGTGGTCATTTGTTCAAATTAGGATGCTTTACCTTCATTAAATATGTTTCCCAAGAGGAAATAATAATAATAGTGTTTGAATTTTGCTATCTCACATTTGACAGTATAGATCTAGGCTTAGTGAATATTGTCACCAGAATATAAGCTCTACTGTCACTAGAATATAAACTGTATGAGGGAAGGAACTATGTATCTTCCCCACCTTCTCCTCCCAATACCTAGTACAAGATGCTTTAAAATAGGTATTAAGTGAATAAATCATCTCTAATACATGGAAGCAAGAGTCTTAGCTAAGCATACAGATTATTTAGCCTTTACAATAAAAATGTAAACTGAACAGTGATTCATGGATTTGTGGATTTTTCTTCCTGACTATAGATATTTTCTAGTGGAGATTAACAATACTGAAATATGACAATGACCTTACCTAAATAGAAAGATTTATTCTATGTATCATAAAGGAAAAAATAGAAGCACTCCAGAAAGCCTGGCCAGTTGATCAACTTTGGAATGTCTCAGATTTATTCTAGCATTTTGAAGGTGTCAAGATCATTTATTTGACAATCTATGTGACTTTTCTGTATAGTCTAATGATGGCCTGAAAAAAAGCCAGGCCAATTCTCTTACATGGAAGAGGAACATGACAAGTAGATCTTTCATGTTAGCATTTGTTACTGGAATGGAAATGCAAAGTGGCACAATTTGTGTACATCTTTGCACAATAAACAGAAAGCTCAGCTGTTAACAGAAGATCACTTGTGGCATTTCCCTTTGAGCATACTTAACAACTGCACCTGTATGTCATAGTCAGTAGGCATCTTTATTTTTCCAAATAAATATTTTAAATGATAATTTCCATTGTGAGAAAAATAGACTAGGTGGCTGCTGACATCTATTTCTGATTCTGTGTCTGTAAATAATTAAATGATTCTGACCCTATGTCCTTTATGATGAATTTCAGTACATCCAAAATTTCATTACATCCAAAAGCCATGAGTACTCTTAGATGGCTCTCTACTGTCAAAGATGATCACTTTTGTTCAACTTAGCAGGAATTTTAAGAAGTTGTTGTAGACAAACCCTCTGGTAGGGAATCTCCCCAAATATAATTAGCATGACCCTATGACATCCAGTCTTAGGTCTTCCCAGCTTAGCATTTATTGTTGTTCGTCAGTCATTCTGTCCTGTCTCACTCTATGTGACCCTGTGGACCACGGCATGTCATACTATTCATGAGTTTTTTTCAGCAGAGATACTGGAGTGGTTTTCCATTTATTTTTACAGTAAATTAATGTACATAGAGATTAAGTGACTTGCCCAGGGTCATATAGCTAACACCTGTCTAAGGCTGGATGTGAACTCAGTTCTTCCTGACTCCAGGCTCAGCTCTCTATTCACTAGGCCACCTCACTTGGCATAGCCTTCAAAAAACCGAGGATATTTTTGATGCCACCATAAGGCACTGGAGGAAAGAATTAGCAGAGATACAATGAAGTTTTGTCTAAAAAGCAAAACGTACCAATTTTTCAGACATTGCTTAAAGAAAGCACAGATTTCTTCATTCTAGAACTGCTTGCCTAGTTTGGATGTTGATGAAACTAGAATCAAATATGTCAGAAATAGCTCTCAATTGATCATTGTACTTTAGAATTAAGAACGTTTTGTCCACATAATATTCTGGAGCATATTCAAGAGATAGCAAGATGATCCTGTTTTGTTTTCTACAAAATAAAGCCTACCATTTCCCATCTTCATAATTATAGATAATGATAGGTAGCTTCCCATTTTACCAGCAGGAGCTAGACTATTCAGCCATGTTCTCTCCATTCACTGTCTCTGTCAGTATCAGTCATAGCACTTATTTATTTAGTGGCACATTCTCAGTTTTCTGTTTTCTCAAAGCAAAATGGGGTTTGCAGGTGAGCTTCTCACTGATGATCTCAATGCCCTGAACTGCAGGGTCCCAGGAAATTCTACTGAGTTTATGTGAATGAGCAGTTTCAGTGAGCTGAGTATTTACTACTTCTGTGTTTTCTTGGAAAGGAAAAATAGTGCTTTAAAATTATGTTTTTGTCATTTGAAGGAACATAAGATATGGGTAGACTGTTGTGAGTTTGGTAGACAGTGAGGTTATTCAAGGCATATGGTTACCATTGACTTGTATTCTTACTTATATAACTCATATCCAGAAAGAGCTGACCCTTTACATAAGAGATGAGGAGAGCCATTATTTCAAGTATCTGGTGTAATGCTTTGATTTAGCAGGAGAGTAGGTGGCCACCTTTGAGGTGATTTCAGGGGTTCTGGGAGAGGCATTGGCCATCGTCTCCACTATGGATACCTCTCTGCTTCCTTCTTTTTATTTTGAAATGAGAGGTCAGGTTTGGGAAGCAAAAATTCCTTGGAGATAAGGGAGAATAGACATATACTTTCATTGACACTGAAGTATAAATGACTGATATTAGAATGGTTTCTGAGAGCTGCATCTGTGAGACTGAATTTCTGAGAACTCCCTCTGTGAGGGAGGAAGACACTAAGAAAAGGGCTCTGGGTCGTGTGAGAGAACTCCTTAGAGTGATAAAAAGCTGCAGAAAGCAGGGCCTGATAACTTTCAGTGGCTTCACCAGAGACTAAACCTAATCAGCACTTTTTATTTGGTCTTATTTTACAGGTAGCTATCATCTTTGTGGTGTTCTTTCATCTCTGCAGGGGACCTGAGAGTCATGGAAATTCCTATAGAGAGATAAAATTTCTGAAGCATAGGAAAACTCTGTTGCTTTGGGCACTCTAGTGCTTTGGGGCAAAAAGATGCCTAGGGATGAATGCACAGATCTACATGCTGGATCTAGTATTATCTAATTCTTTTTGCCCATTGCCCTGGAGTTTCAGACTTTGTATTAGGGTTTGTCATATTTGGTGGCCATTGCTGAAGTCAGATGTGAAAACAAGTAGTTGTTGACCTTGGCCTTGAGATTATAAATGTCAATAAGCTGAGAGCAGTGGTTTGGGCTGCTGCAACATTTGTTGTCATGGAGGCTGCATCCAGAAATTCAAGTGGCCAATAGAGGCTTCTAGAGACTTCCATGATGGGGGACAAGCGGGAAATCCTAATTAACGCTAAATAGTGAGCCTGACACTGAACTCTTGGAAGATTATGTGTCACGGAGTGGGGGCAGGTAGGGGGTAGGTGTTGTGGGTGGTGGAAACTCTTTTTCTCATTGCTGTTCCCTTGTTTTTACCTGGAAGAGTGAGAGTAAGAGTATGAGAACTGCACATACAATCCTTTTATTTCTCCTATTCCCTTCCCATAATTTGATTTAAGATAAAACCTTGCTATACTGGAAGAACTGGGAAGGTAAACAAGAGATTTAGAGAGACAGCTAGAGGCCTATGCTCCACATAGTACTTATACTATTTTTACTATGTTCAATAAACTAGGTGAAAATAGTATGTTGAGTATCTGAAGTCATGTAAACATGATAGTTTATAACCCAACAGAGGGGTGGTGACATTAGAGCTATAAAGTGTGTGTGTGTGTGTGTGTGTGTGTGTGTGTGTATGTGTATGTTGAGTATTATGTCACTTCATCCCTTAGATAACTCTGAACCTAGCCAGAGTGAATTTAGGCTACTTTGCATAGATGAATGCCAAGGCATTTTCATATCAAGTTCTCTTTTGTGACCTTTATACATCAACAGTTAGGAAGACTGAAGCATGTTTTAGAGATAAACAGAGGTGGCTACCAGTGTGATGCCTGAAGGAGTGCACCATTTGGTGGGCACCATATTGTTGTTGTTGTTATGTTTGTCCTTCGTTTTTTGAAGAGGACCATGACATCAGAGAAATGATGACATGACTTACACTTGACTTTTGTTTTGAGTGAGGGAGGGCTGTGCAAGGTCACCAGTCTCACTGTCTCCTTCTGAGCCATCTGGATCTGGTGATCCACATATTCATCGATATGACTGGAGATGGCCTAGGATACAATGGGAGACCTTGGCCTTTTAGGCTAAGGCCTTTTCAGGTACTCATTTAAGTGAGGTAATGCCCATCCAATGAATGTGCCTCTTTAGAAGGTAGTCAGGGCGATGAGCCTTTTAATAGAAAAGAGAAAATAAATAGATGAATCACTCTGGGAGGGGCAGGAACCTGAAAGATTATACTCAGTTTGGCTGGGTACATGAATCATGGTCACAATCCTTGCACCTTTGCCCTTTGGAAGGTCATATTCCAAGCTCTCCATTTCTTTAAGGTACAAGCTGCTAAATCTTGTATTATTCTGACTATGGCTGTGATATTTGATAATATTTGATAATTCGTTATGACTGCTTGTGATATTTTCTCCTTGACTTGGGAACTCTGGAATTTGGTTATAATATTTCTGGGAGTTTTCATTTGTGCATCTCTTTCAGGAGGCAATCGGTGGGCTCTTTCAATTCTATTTTACCCTCTGATTCTACAATATCAGGGCAGTTTTCCTTGGTCATTTCTCAAAAGATGAGATCTTCGCCCTTTTTTGATCATGGAATTCAGGAAGTTCAAAAATTTTTAAGTGATCTCTCCTTTGCTGGATAATTAATATAGTGACATACTGTCTTTATGTAAGTTTCAGGAAGGTAACATATGAGATGATTTTATGCTGAGTGCCATTACTGCTGTGTTACAAGTGTCAATGTGGGGCACACAGATGTCACATAAGTATTTTTCTATAAATGAGTCCTTTGCTAAATTAAAATAATTTCTATCTTAGAGAAAATTATTTGAAGGAGAGTTCCTAAAATTGCCAAATATGTCAAGAATTTTGCTTTTATATAGTAGTTGTGGCACTTGAATATGTCTAAATCAAAAAGTTGTGCATATAATCACTAAGGTAGTAGGTTGTTTAAAAAAGCTTGTAAGGATAAAGGACCTGCATGTGCAAAAATAATTATAGCAGCCCTTTTTATGGAGGAAAAATACTGGATTTGAGGGGATATCCATTAATTGGGGAATGATGGAACAAGTTGTGGTATATGAATGTAAAAGAATACTATTGTGCAGAAAGAAATGATGAACATGCAGATTCCAGAAAAACCTGGAAAGACTTGTATGGATTGAGGCAAAATGAAGTCAACAGAAATGGTAAAACATTGTATCAGTAACATTGCATGATGATCAACTATGAATGACTCAGTCCCTTTCGGCAACACAGTGATGCAAGACGAGCACAAAGGACTGAAGAAGGAAAATGCTATCCACCTCTAGATAAAGAACTGATGCACTCTGAATGCAGACTAACGCATACTTTTAACTTACTTTATTCTTCCTTATTGTTTCTTTTGATTTATTTATTCTTTCACAATTTGACTAAAATGGAAATATTTTTACATGATGGCACATGGATAAACTGTGTCAAACTGCTTACCATTTTCAGGAAAGGGGGTGGAGAGGAAGGGAGAGAAAAAATTTGGAACTCAGAATCTTTCAAAATGAATGCTACAAAATTTTTTGACATGTAACTAGGGAAAAAATAAAATACTATTAGAAGACCAACAACAAAAAAAGAAACTTATAGTGAATTATTTTTAAAGTGAATAATCATAACCTTATTTATCTATTCAAAATGTTGATTAGATTTTCATACCCCTGCTTTTCCTATTAAGCTATTTTTGATTAAACAGATACTATTGGTGTGGACAACTTTAGAAGGTGTTACCAAGTTCAGGCTGACAAGATAATAGTGCCTGAAGAAGACGAGATTCTTGGAGTTTTACATCATTGGATTAATTCTCCAGAGTCTGGTTATTATTAGAATTCAACAGTTTTAATTCATCAAACATTTATTGAGAACTTACTATATGCTCTTCGAGAGCAGGGCCTGTCTTTTATCTTTCTATCTTTTATCTCCAGAGCTTGCCCTAATGTGTGACACATAGTAGGCTCTTAATAAATGTTTCTTGACTGAGTATTGTCTCACCTGTCTGGATACAATGGGATATTGTTCTCAAGGTAGTTCATATATCATATGATGCACAGACCTTTTAAGAGACATCAAAATGTAATTCACTTCTAGAACAAGAAACTCTTAAATACATACCATGTCCCCATGGAAAGAATTAGATCATCATTATCCTCTGAAATATCTTACTGCAATACAGTTCCAAAGATCTATATTTTCATTAGTGTGGATAACCCTCTCCTTGGTGCCAAATGATACTATAAACTGTCAGAATCAAAAGGGATGTGAGAAACCAAATCTCCTCGATGAGGAAATGGCCTTGCCGAAAGCAGATTGGTAATTGCTCAGAGAGTTGCTGGGGTGGTGGGGCGCTGAGAGATGAAGTCTTTTAGCTAGTCAGG
Source organism: Notamacropus eugenii (assembly GCF_028372415.1). Classification (NCBI taxonomy): domain Eukaryota; kingdom Metazoa; phylum Chordata; class Mammalia; order Diprotodontia; family Macropodidae; genus Notamacropus; species Notamacropus eugenii. Next base: position 336,041,786 of record NC_092872.1, read on the forward strand.
TGCCGTACTTGAACCTAGACCTTCCTTATTCCAGGACCAGTTCTCTATCAACTATACCAGCTATGTATGCTCTTCTTTTGCCATAGCTTCTAGTTTTTTTCAGAAATAAAGGTCAAGTTCCCTGGCCTACAGTATATACCCTCTTTCCTTTTCTAACTTTTTCTATTCCCCAAGGTTTTCCAGAACTCACTAGTAGTATTTCAGCAATCACACCTTCCAGTTCTTTTCGTATCATAGACTGTAGTTTGTCTAGGGCCTAGTAACTGTAACTGTTAAGAAGAGCTAGATGCCATCTTACTATCTCCTCATTTATCTTGGATTTCTACTTCTTTCTAACCATTTTTTTTTATTCTGTTCCTCCCAGGCCAAAGCTCATCATCCTCCAAGGAGAAAAAGAATAAAAAACAATTTAATGGTTCAGTCTTCTTCTCTTTATCTGTTATTATTGTCCCTTCTATTCTAAGCATTGCTTTGTATTGACTTTTATCTTTTCTTAGTTACTAGATCTGTGATTTCATTGGTATATGAACCTCCTAGAGGAGGATACTTCTCTCTTCCAGTGCAAGTCACAGCCTCTTCTTAGAGAGTTCCCCAGAACAACGGTATCAAAGATGTGAAAATGGCAACCCTAAACTCTCCATAAGGATCCTTGTGGTGGCATATTGACTTAAAAATAAACAACACATATTAACATTATCTATGTTCTATTGTATTTTATTTATATTGTTAAATATTTCCCAATTATATTTTCATCTGTTTAAGAATAAGCTCTGGAGTATTTCCTCTGAGTTTGGTGCTCTAGCCTAGAGCACTGAGAGGTTAGGTGATTTGGCCAGTCACCCAACCATTACGTGTCACAGTATCTAAGTATCTAAGCTTAGATCTTCCTGGCATAAAGTCCATCCATCCATTCTACAACTGCCCTGCTAGTACTTGGGTGTTGTCCTTCCTTTTCGAAGAGGACCAAAATGCATCGCTATGCTAGAGTGTCTGACTGTGACTGATCAGACTAACATGAACTTGGAATGCTCTGTCACAGGTTGGTCACAGGTCAGTCTATGTGAACATTTGTGGTGGATATTCCAAATTAGTACATTCTGTGTTTTCTTTCTGCTGTCTCAATTCTGCTGTACTCATAGAGCCCAGCACCTTCTCTGATGAGGGCACACCATGCTGAGTGGTCCTGTGCCAGTGTTTCCCATGCCACACAATCAATTCCAAAGTTCTTATTAATAGAGATCTGGAGAAGGTCCCTGTATTGCTTCTTGGGACCACCATGTGAATTCTTACCCTGTGTGAATTCTCCATAAAATAGTTTTTGGTGTTCCTTGTTCGAATGGCTAGTAAACCTTAACAAGAGAAAACATCGTTTTTAGTTTATTGGTGTTCTTTACCAGTCGCCATTCATAGTATTCCTGACCTCTTTTTTTAGCTCCATTTCGTCCTCAAGTTTCTTGTTTTGCTTCTGACTTCTATATCCATCATTAAATCCTGAGTTCCTTGAACAGTCACATGGATCTCTTCAGTCAGCCTCCCTTTTTCCTCCTCATTGTAATAATTTTTGTTTGTAACTTTCAGAATTTCATTCATGAGAGGTACTCATGCTTCCTGGGCTAAACTCCCTTTGTAGAATAGTTTTTATTATTCTCTAAGTTTTACTCTACTCTCAAGCCCTTGAATTCTTCTATACCTTAGTATGATAGACACATTTGTGGCTTGGGATGGGCTCCCAAATTCATTGCTTAGTGGCTAGAGCTTGGATAATGAACCTTTCAATGTTTATCAAGGTGGGTTACTGAAATGTCAATCAATTGCTGAGCCCCTACTCAAAGTCTTTCCAGGTTAGTGAACTTGTTAGTGCACTGGTTGTAATAACCCAGCAAGAACACAAAGTCTCACCTCCATCACACAATAAAGAGTTGAGGAAGGTTTTTTAGTGGATATTCAAATCCACCTGTGAATGATAAGAGGGCTAGTTTCCTGTGCCAGTGTCAAAATAGGAATGTTTTCCATATCTGTCTGCCATTCTTGCAAAAGATTGTGATCCCCCATGGCTTTAACTAGGTTTTGCATGACCGTATTGTGAGTTTATGTTCATTTTTGTGGGGGAAAACAATATAAAACCCCCCATGATTCTTAATTGGTATAATTTTACCATCATGAATTCAAACAAAGCTGCTTCTGAAAATAATGAGTTTTACTTGTAGAGGGAAACATATTTGCAGAAATACCAGTTTCCATTTCATTATGCCAGGTCTGGCATTGGGGATTCTTCCTTCCACCTGGGGGCACAGTACAGTAGATGCTATTAAGAATTTTTAGATGCATTCGTATTTCCACATCTCCTTTCCATCACACCCCCAGGACCTCCACAGACCTTTAGCTTGTGCTACTCATTATTAATATTTATTGCAAGTGCCATCTGAGATTTTGATTGTCAGAATCCTGACTGTTGACCACTGTGCAGGTATTCTGGATGGGTGATTTTGCAACTCAGTCGTTAGCTTTGTTTGTGTAAAGAATACAATATATTTTTATGTAAATATCTTGTGCAAAATTGTTAGACTATGAGTGAGTTTATAGCTCATCATGTATTTCTAGTGCATAGCTCAAGAGCTGAAGGCTTGGACACCAACCTAATCATTTTTACAAATGTAGAAAGTAAAGCCCAGAGTGGTTCAGTGACATATTAAAGTTTACACAGGAAGTAAGCGGCTGAGGCAGAATTTGAACTCAGGTCATCAGATTCCAGAACCAATGCTCTTTCTGCTATATCAAGCTGAAACAGAAAAATTTCCTACCAAAATGGCGAAGTTCACTATTTCCTTTCCTTGGGAGTATCATTGATTACATGTGATGATTGGGAAAAGTAAATAATTTGTGTCCCACATCCCTTATGTACTCAGAAATGATCAATTTTTTCTTCCCACACAAGTGTAATTTGACAAACTTTTATTAAATGCCTGCTGGGACAAAGCACTATTCTAGGTAAGTCAGTCAACAAGCATTTATAAAGTAACATGGGTTTTCTCTGGCCTCACTGTCTAAGGACCAGGTTTATTATATTCCACACTTACCCCAGAGTTCTCTAGTATCCTGGGGGAAGGGGAGCATCTCTTCCTTGCCATTGGCTAGAGCCCTTACTTATTGTGCTCTCCTGATTTTAGGGGGTCATTGATTAATACCTCAGTTCCATTTCACCATTTATATCAATATCAGGTCAGCTTTTAGAGAAAGAAAAAGAAGGAAGGAAAGAAAGGAAAGAGACAGAGCACAATCCAAACCCTTTAATGAAATAGTATGCAAGACTTATGATTCTACCATAATGGTTAATCATCTTCTAGTGTTCCTTTTAAAAGAAGGAAGGAGCAAAAAGAATCCAGTATCTTTCAGGGTGCTGCCCATTGATGCGACACACAAATGATAAAGCATTTGCCAAGTTTGAAGACTTGAATGATACAATAACCAGACATAGCTCTTTTTAGGATGTAAGTTGCCAACCTGATAGAGGCTACTGTACTGACTTAGTATGCCAGCCAGATTTTAGAGTCTCATTATAGTGCATTTCTAAAACAGCCTGATCAATTACTCATCCTAGCTTTGTGCGGATTTTTTTTGAGAGGGGTAGAGTTGAGAGGAGAAGAGAGATCAGAAGAAGAAAAGGTGAAGCTAACACAATACAAAATTGGAATTCATTTAACTTATCTCCTGTGACTCAAATTTCCCTATCCCTTTGCTGAGCTGTCTGACTCAACAGAGCAAAATTGCTATCCTGAAATTGGATTGAAATAGAAATGTTAGGGGAGAAGAAGAAGAGGAAGAAGAAGATGAAAGATCACTCTGGGTAATCTATTTGGTCCCAGGCTGCTTCTTTTGCTAGTTCTATAACTAAAAATCAATAACAAATCCATTTTCTCACTTGTCAAATACACAGGTTAGAACAGGCTGCAATTGAACATTGGAGGCAGTAAAGGTGCACAGAGCCTTAATGTCTAAAAATATAAAAGAGGGATTTATTACAGTGAACATTTAGATAGCTTTCTACTTCCATGGATTTTCTGTAGTTTTCTATTGGAGTACCTTTTGTGTTACATGCAGGTCAGTTCTCTGCAGCTTGAGCCTGTAACCACATTGTAATTGACTATATGAATCAATTCTATTGTTGATAACCTGTCTTTGACTCACATGCCTCTGGGTTCTAAAAGCCTTGTGGGTTCCTATTGGGCCTTAATTTTGACTGACAATGATGCTCTATAACCCAGGAGGTCCATGATGGAAGCAAAGTATAGCAAAATGGTATGTGTTTAGTCATATTCAATCAGGGCCAGTTTCTTATAATCTATTTCATGTACTCATCTGGGACACTGGCTAAACAAATTGTTATGAAAATGGTTTTATAGTTGCTGCTGGTAGTAATGCTCTCCGTTTCCGACTTTGTTTAAGCATATTTAGAATGCTTCTCTCAGCTAGAACCCTATTGAAGGAAAATTGTGAGTAGTGTACATATATCTACTTAAATTTTAAGAGCAATGCATTTACAGTGGGCAGGTCATTCAGTACCTTTGCTGTTGCTACTACCTTGAATATGTTCCTGTTATCTATTGTTTTGACAGACAAATAATGTTTGAGTTTCTTGATGGGAAGGAAATATTGGAAATGGGAAAGACTCATTGCAAATCATTCTTCCAAAGAGCACATATGGCTTAGAAGGTTTGAATCAAAGAATATTTGAGCTGGAAGGGTACGTAGGAGAAAGGGATTGGGCTCAATTATCTGTACGATTACACAGGTTACACAAATGAAGCCTGAACACATTGAGGAAGCAAGGTCATATTGTGGAGTTGAGAATGGCAGTATTGGGCAGTGCAAAAAGTAGGAGTTGGGAGATTCCAAATCAAGTCTCAGTCTTGCCATTGTAACTTTTAGCAAGTTATTCATTCTAAGCCTTAGCCCCCTACATTTTACAATGAGGAGTTTGAACTCCAGCTACCTGCCCTCCCTCTCCACCTTCTAACTATAGAGTCATACATAGAGCAGGCAGGGACCTTTGAGACTTAATGTATCCTATTCATTTTCTAGATGAGGAAACTGAGTCTTGGAAAGGTGATATAATTTACCCTATGTCATTGAATAGACAGAGGACCCAAACATGAGTCTTCCCATGCTAAGTCCAGTGTTCTTTTAATTATATCATGCTGCTGAATGATCCCTAAATTCTCTTCCATTACTAAGGTTCTGTGACTATCAGTTTGGGATACATTCTCTAATAGTGTAATTTCAGGTATCCAAAGAAGGTCCATGGGAAGCGATTTTTGTGCAGGGGGGCCTCTGACATCAAATCTTGAAGATGAACACACTAATAGCCTTTAAATATACATGCCTGAGCAAGAGACACTGATGATCCCAAAGGGTCGATTATCATCTGAGGTGATTTGTCTCATGACAAGAGTGGAAAAATTGGTGGGCACTAATAGCCAAACAATTTCGAGTAGAAACAATGTGTACTCACTCAGCAAACTTCAGTGATTTGCCTCCAGGTAGCCCTTGGAGCTCCTCATTCCACTTTACATATGGGTTGCAGAGATAAGATTGCCCTAAGTTCTAAGTAGTCTGTGGGTCCACATCTACTCAAAACCATAGCTCAAGGGTCCTCACTTATGTATTTCCATTTATTAGTCAACCAGATGACACAGTTAATTCAATGCCAAAGCATTTAATTAAAAAACATAGTAAAATAATAGCAATAAAACTCTTCCCCCATGAACTTGGGACACACTGTCTCACAAATTCATATACCATCAGTGAGTAGATTAGATACACATATGGGGGACAGGCATAGTAAGCCATACAAGTAGGAAATGCATGTGGCCCAGGCATACAGGCATTTGGACTACTTCTTTCTCTGATACTACAGGACTACCCATGTCTTCTGGTGGCATGATCACCTGGTATCACCCTTGCCAAAGCTGCCCCCTTCTGGTCTTGCATGACTCTCTGATCCATCAATCATTGCTGATTGTTGCTGGCTGGCTCCTCTGGAGAATAACTTGTGGAATCTAGTTATACTTTCACATGGAGTCCTTAACTAAGGGCCTATCTCTTCCTTATGGGAGTAATGGGCTCTGACATTCTCTTTTATTTTAAAGATCTAAGGTTTTTTGTAGATTATTTAAATGGAGAAGGCTTTAACACTTCCAGCCATTGTACTAGAAAGCAACCTTCCTTGGGTGGAGGAAATCTTGGCCTTTTTTCCACGCAGAGTGATCTGCCTGTTTATTTCCAAGCCTTGACTAGAAGAGGCCCATTCTTCAGGAGACTCCTTGCCCCAGACACCAACCTCTCTGTGACACAACAGTATAGTTTGTAGGGAGACAGTGCTTTCAGACTTAATTCTGTTAAAAACAAAACAAAGCAAAACTCTTTTTTGGTTTTATTTCATTTTTATATCACCTATATTTCCCCCTATATTTTTCCTCTCTCATCTAGAAATCATCCCTTGCAACATTTGTCAAAGATGCAGCCCACTGGTTACAACATTCCTGAGTGGGCCTAAATAAGATGAAAATGTAATTGGGAAGCATTTAGCAAAATAAATACCCAGGAATCCTTATGTATCATTTAGTGCTCCTATGTCTATTTGTGTTTGACATCACTGTGTTATAACAAATTCTTATAAAAAAAAAAAACGAGGAGAAAGAGAAAAAATTAAATAAAATCAATCAATGCATCAAAAATTATGTAGGATTACAAAGGAAATAATTATATTAAAAATAGTCATCAAAATAATTTTTAAAAATTAAGTTCATGGACTCCAGGTGAAAATCCCTGGTCTGAGCCAAAACTCCCTTCCTTGGCCATAAATTTTACATCTTCCTATTAGAATACAAGTTCCTTAAGAGTAGAGATATTCTCTCACTCTCCCTCTCTCTCTGTCTCGCTGTCTCTCTCTCTCTCTCTTTCTCTCTCTTTCTCTCTCTCTCCCTCTCTCTCGCTGTCTCTCTCTCTCTCTCTCTGTCTCTCTCACCCCCCCTCCCCGACACAATGACTGCCATTTAGGAAACTCAATAAATGTTTACTGATTTACTGAATGATTGGTGAATCCGTATTAATGCTTGCAACTTAATGGAGCACAGGGTGTACAAGGAGGTTAGCATCCCATCTTTCCTGTGATGTTTGCCAAGTGTTCCATTCAGACTCCTTAGAGAGCTCCTGTTGTCTTGGGAAGGGAAGAGTGATTAGAAGTAGATAGCCATTGCTCATAATCACTGTGTCCCCAGAATTGACACAATTGCTGTCATTGCTTTTTAAGGGAGAGTCAAGGGACATTAAGATGGTCTGCTAGGACCTGGGAACCATGTTACTGAATAAATAAAGCATTATCTCAGCTTTCATTTATACAATAATGTAAAGTTTATAAAATATTTTGCACACATTATCTTATATGATTCTCACAACTACCCTGGAAGGTAGATTCCATTAAAATCACTACTTAGCAGATGAGGAAATTGATTTTAATAAAGGTTAAGTGAAAGATAGGATCCAAACATAGGTCTAACAACTCCAAATCAGTCTCACTATCCAACCTGCCTTGTCGTCAAATACCACAGATTTTGGGTCCTACCCCTTCCACTGCTAGCATTGTGACCTTAGATAAATTCTTTTCTTCTCTCTGGTCCTCAGTTTCATCCAGTTTGAACTGGATATTCTAGTTCTGAATGTCTGTGTTCTGAAGTCCTTCCAGATTGAACAGTTTTCTGATTTTGAAGTTGTTTTGAAACTCTAGGCACATCATTTTCCATTGTACTCAAGAGGGTTTTTTTTTTTTTGTTTAATGTCCCTCCAATCAATGTGATTAATTTATTATAACTGACAGACAGTTAAACCCCAGAAGCATTGTCCCAGATCCAAGTGGGTTTCATGTGTAGAATTGAAACTCATACTATAAATCAAAAAGTTGTAAGTAAGGTAAAGGCAATTATTTCTGTTGAAGAACTTGGTAAGATGCTTAAAACTCATTTAAGCAGCACCGTATGCTAAATTCCTAAGGATTAGGGAGACAAAATGATTTTCTCATTTAGCTAAATTATGCATCACGCTTGAAATAAACATGGTAATACCATGCTAAGACAAATGGGTAAATTCCAGTAATGATAGAAAATCATAAACTGAAAACTAGTAATTAGAAGCTGCTTCTTTTGAAAGGACTTTCCCTGGTGGGGGTAGGGTAAAGAAGAGAAAATTAGACTCATTCCAAATCTGAAATTCACTTGTGTTTTTATAATCCAAGGCTTTAGTTCTGCAAACTTAATTTCTGGAATGTGTTCTCTAGGATGACTAGACCCCACATGAGCATAGAGAGTCAAAGTACCACCCTAGGTATCACAAGAACCTGAGTATTGAGCTGTCACTATGTAGGAGACTGAAATCTAGGAGTGACTAAAACTAGAAAAGCGTTGTTTTCTTCTGGCCAAGTTTTCAGTAACAGTAACTAGAATAAGAACTAGGTCAAGGAACGACATCAGTTAGCTATTTGTTAAGCCAAGGTAATCATTAAACTAAATGAAGTTTCATTAAGGGTAATGTACTCATTAAGCATAAAATGATGGGGAAAAATTAACTCTCATCCTTTCTTAGAATAACTCCAGCCTTGGCTAGCATAGTTGACTTTCAACCTCATGCAACAAGCAATCAACATTTAATTAGTCAAGAGCTTTGATTAGTTGATTAGGGAGCATTCCAGAATTGAATATGTATGAAATCGTAAAGTACCATATTCAGATCAGCCCAACTTTCTTCAGAAGCGACTTGTCCAGTGAGTTTAAAAGACTTAAGATGAATATGTATGTTAGTGATTATTTATAGAATGGTCTCCTACTTCCATCCACAACTTTTACAAAGATCTTGGTGAGTTTACTGTGACCTGATTCAGCATTTAAGGAAAATAATGCATCTTACTGTTGCTTTGATTTGTTTTCAAAAATTTGAGATTCTTGAGTGGAGAAGGAATTGTAACCTGTGGCCATCTCTCTAGAACAGAGGAAATGAGTGTGCACCTTATGGCTCCTTTGGGCTTTTATGCCTATAATATATACAATTAGATTGGTCCATGCACATACTTATGCATAAAACCCATGAATCTTAAAAGATCTGAGATCAGGTATGGGTTTATTACTTGCTGACCTCCACTAACCAGAAGCCACAGTCTATCCACAATGTAGTGCATAAATCCTAGAGAAGTTCCTGAGGCACAGGTTCATTAAATGACTCGTCACTGTTTATACATAGCTAATAAAAACTAACAAAATCATCATCATCAACATCATCACCATCATCATCGTCATCATCATCGTCATCACCATCATCATCACTAGGAACAATAAGGTAACCTATAATAAGCAAGACACTTTACCTACATTGGAGCCTTACGAAAATTCTGATATAGGAAATACAATTACTACTCCCAATTTATAGATGAGGAAACTGAGACTCAAAGAAATTAAGTGACTTTCTCATGTTTAAACAGGCAGTAAATGACAGAGGCAGGATTTAAACCACAGGATTCCTGACTCTAAGTCTAGTTTTCATTTAATGCCTCATATTATCTCTATGTATAATATAGGTATACATATATATACATACATACACATAAATGCACATATATGTGTGTGTTCCTATAACACAAATGTCAAACAAAAGTGAGCACCTTCATACCTACAATTGAACACCTACACCTTTGTAGAGAGTGGTCTCATCTCTGTAAGAACAGAGTAAAATCACAGCCTATGTTTTGATCTTTCCTTCAATTCAAACAAAAAAGAATAACCTGTTTTGATTAGACAAATATATATAATGTGGGTTTGAGGAGTAAAAGTATTTTAGCCAAGATCTCTCCCACCCGCTTTCCACCAAATTTCTGTTTTCTACCATGTTTCTTTTTGGGTGGCATAGCATAATGGATGGATTCAGGAAAATCTGGATTTAAATCCTAATTTGGGCACTTATTATATGACCTTGGACAAGTCACTTAATCTTTAAAAGCTTCAGTTTCCTCATTATTAAAATAGTGGTAATAAAAATTCCAGTACTTGTATCAGGGACTAGTAGTGAGCCTTACATGTATGTAAGATATGTAAATGTTTTATGCTTAATTGATAAATTTATGCCAATTATAATAATAATGATTCTTAATAATTAATAATAATGTTAATCTATTTTCTCTAGCATAAAGAACCCTCAGGTATGTTTCCTAGATATATAAAAATCTGTATGAATAAAATAATATCTGGAGTCAGAGGACCCTGGGGTTCAAATTTCAGCTTCACTACTTGTGACCTGGATAACCTTGGACTTGTCTCCTCTCTGAGCCTTGGTTTCCTTGTCTGTAAATAAGGAGGTTGGACTAAATTAACTCTATATACTGTGATTCCAAGCTGCAACATAAAAAGACCCAGAAGCAGAAGAGATATCAGAAATGCCTGGTTCAGGCTTCCAAGAGTTGGGGAAAGAAGGGATGAGGGGAAAACTAAGAGGAGGAGAGAAAGGATTTTTTTTTTTTTTAGGGATTGAAATCTCAGAACTGGAAAGGATATCATAGATCATCTCTTCCAACACATCCCTAGCAGGAATGTCTTATTCCTCAAGAATTCAATGATTCCTAGTTGGAAACTAACAGTTCCAGTGGTACAAAACAAATCTATTTTAGATTGGGTCTTTTGGAGTATAATGAGAAAGTAGCATGGTGCAGAGGAAAGGGGAATGAATTTGGAGTCATGGGACCTAAGTTTTAATTCTAACTTCAGAGGACCTGGGTTCAAATCCCACATTTGATTCTAACTGCCTATGTGATCTTGGACAATTCACTTAAATTCCTTGACACTTTTTCATCAACTGTAAAATGAGGAAGTTGGACTATAGGTCCACTGAGCTGCCTTTCATCTTTAGATCTATAATCCTATGGTGTTGGAGAGATAACATAGCATAGAAACATGGAATCAGGAAGACCTTGATCAAAGTCCTGCCCCTGTCACAAAAGGGGTACAAGGTCTTAAGATAAGTCATTTCACCTTCAATGTCCTGGACAATTTGCTAAGACCATAAATTGTAGAATGCATTGCCTTGGTAATAGGAATTTCCTCACTGGGAATTTCACATATCAATGAAATTGCAAGTTTAAGTAAAAAAAAAAACAAATTAAGAACAAAACAAAGCAGAAAAGGGAAAGGTATTGCTATGTTAGCTTGGTCAACAAAGCATTTCTGTGTGCTGTCATCATTGTATGCCCACCAGTCTTTAAGACAAACAATTGACTTAATGTGGTTTTAGAGTCTGTTCTTCAGTCACTAGTTCGGTTATATTTTTGGATCAATTTGTAAAAGGGAGTTGATTGATTATGTTTGCAATTGTGGGGCAGGGAGGAAGTGTATGGTTTATAAACAATGAGAAGAAGGATTAAGATGCACTCTATCAATCAGTCAACCAACATGGGCTTATTAGGTACCTACCACATGCCCAACACTGTACTAGTAATAACCTTAGTTTCAAATTGGTCATCAAGTTACATTGTCACATAGCTACATGATTTCTTCTTTCTTTCCTATTCTAAGCAATAGCACACTTTCCCTCAGCTATTCAAATGAAATGTTGTCACAAGGTAATTTAAAATATTAAAATTAGAATTGCCACCAGAACCTAGATTAGGTCCCAACATGGGATCTCTGGGACTTTGCTAATAAGGTTCTGTATAGTAACAGGAAGAATATTAAAAAGCTCCTGAAATCAGTTTCTAATTGTTACCGTAGTTTGTTTCTGATGCACGACAGGACCTAGAAGGTGTTATTAATTTAGAAACCACAGGTCTGGTGGAAAGTTTTCCCTACAGGGTTCAACACTGAGAAGTGGATATTTGTGAAATTGGCTGAATGTTCTTCTGGGGATGTCATGGGAAAAATGCTAAATCATTTTCCAGGGTTTTGTAGCTGAGTCATTATTGATTGTAGTCTCATTAGAATTCTTTTGTTTCTAACTCATGCAAAAACATCTGGGCTACCCTTTGACCCTCTTCTCCCCAGCTCCTTCCTTTGTTTGACTAAATGCATTCCTATTTGTAGTTCCCAGACAGTCAGAGCTTTCATGCTTTGCATGCTAAGGACTTGTCATCTTTTATCTCTTTGATCTCTAGTATGGCTGGGGAGGGGAGCTCCCTGGATGATGAGGCAGTTCCTCTGGCCAAGAAAAAGCTTTCATCTGAAATGGTTTGCTCTGTATGGGCAGCATACAGCTAGCCCTGTTAAAAACCGGGGTATATTTTTCTGAGATTCATTTTAAAGAACGAATGGTCTCCTATAATTCAGTTAAAATCTACAAGTATGTATTAAGTGCTGTGTCACTGGTACTCTCCTAGGTGCTAGTGGTACAAAGATAGAAAATGAAACAGTGCTGTCCTCAAGAAACTTACATGTAGCTCTAGATTTTGCAACAGGTAAACAAATATAGGTGCGTGCAAAATAAATAAAAGTATAATTGTAACAATGATTCACATTTCTATAATGAATTATGACCTACAAAGAAATTTTCTCACAACAAATTTGTGAAGTAGCCAGTAAAAGAATGACTATTCTCTTTTGTACAGATGGGGGCTGGGGGTGGGGAGAAGGGAAAAGAAGGGAATAATATTTATGTATTACGTACTATATGCTAAGCAGTATGTTGAACTCTTTTTGCAAAAATTATCTCATTTGATCCTCACAATAGCCCTGAGAGGTAGGAGTTATTATTATCCCCATTGACAGCTGAGAAAATTGAGACAAATAGATCTGACCTCGTCTTGTTGATTCCAGGTCTAATGAGGGTGTGAAAGTTGAGATCTGCCCAAAATTATACAATTAGTAAATGCAGAAATGAGGATTCAAAGCATCATATCATGCTCCATATTGAGTGTGCTATCAACAGAGACCCAGAATTCTCTTCTGTCTCTCAATTCTCCCTCCCCCAACCACCACATGCCCCACCCCATTCATCTGTCTGCTTCATTGCAAGTGTAGTTCCACTAACCCCAACTCTTTTTCTGGGAACAGTAATGAAATCAATTTGATTATTCTGTATGGAAAGTACATATCCTTCATTACCATTTAGCTCCATTCACCATCTCTGTAACTCCCTGACCAAAATATCTTTTCCTCACCATCTCTTTCCCATCTATACCTGTATTAAAATATAAATTCCTTGAAAACAAGGTCTATCTTTCTTTTTATATTTGTAGCCATAGACCTTAACATAGTCTCCAGCACATCTTGTAATAAGATTGATTTTTTAAGTCATTCATTCATCCAGATAGGCATGAATTTGATCAGTTCAACAAACAATATTGAAAAATTGAGCCTAATTCGAACAGATGGCTTGCTAAATGCTAAGACGAAAAGGAAATAGCCCCCACCCTCAAGGAGCTTACTTTCTACTGAAATAGAACTGGTTCCCTTCATTTTTTGGTGCTGAGTTTTTGTAAAAACATTCTCTCCTAGGTTTGAGGTAAGAAAATGTTTATCCCCTGAGCAAGACACTCACACTTTGTCTTAGAGGAGAAATGTCTCCCAGTAGGCTCATCTTTGAGGAGATGAACTAATCTGTGGTTCAATAAAGCATTCAAGGAAAGGAAGAGGCTCGTCTTCACTTGGGAGAATTGTTTAAGTATTTCTCAAGAAGTTAGGGCAGTAAAAGAAGAAGCAGTGGTAGAAATCATCTTTATAAGGCACTTACTACAATCCTGTGATGCAAGGTCAGAGGATTCTATCATTTTATAGATGAAGAAATAGTCTTGGAGAGGTGAAGTGGTCACCTGTGGTCACACAATGAGTAAGTACCAAATCATACTTGAACCGAGGTCCCAGGCTCTTTCCACTAAAGGATGTTAAGCTGTAGATATTATGACCTTTGGCCTGGAAATGTTGCATTAAGCCTTTGGATCCTTTTTGGTCTCCAGAGCTCCATTTCCTCAGGTCACTAACTTGCTACACGCTCTTCTTTGATTTATCTTTCTTTTCGTTAGCTCTGAGTTATCTATTGACTATGTATGTGATCAGGGAGGTAGAACTGAAGAGAAAGACAAGTTGTATCAAGTAAACACATACTTATGGAGTGGTATAGAGGTGTCTGAACACTATAAAATCTGTTAAACTCTTTCAAGCTTCACTCCATGGCATTCTTAAGATCCCTCAGGACTCTGTGTCTGTTTCCTCCAAACTTCTAAGAACTAACCTTGGGCAAAGGGAGCTCAGCCTGAATGTCCCAAGCACTAAAAAATTATAATTGTTGGACAGGAATTGTATTGATGGCTCCAGAGAGAAAAGAAAAGAGAGATTCAGGCTTTAGCTTTCTCCTTCCTGAGATGATGTGTCATTTAGTTTACAAATGGAGGAGTTCTTTGTCTGGCAGCTGTTATCTGAATGGAGACAATTGAATACTATATTTGAAAGTTTTAACTGGCAAGGGACACACTTTCTTCAGAGGGCCTGAGTCTACTTATTCAGTAACTTGAGAACTTATAATATAGAGCCTGAAGAGATTTGGGGTTAGATTTTGATAAATTTGTTGAGAAAAGGAAGGATTTAACCTTGTTTTTCTTGGAATATGTTCTTTTCAAAAATATTTATTGCATGCAGTCTTTTCATGTGAGCAAGCCTGTCTTGGCCATTTGGGAATTGTATTACCTTGGACCACTTAGTATGTGGGAATGGTTATTTCTAGTCTTGTCCCCGCTGTAGTCTCTTTTACATACTCTATGATTCAGACAAATTAGGCTGTTTGCTCTTTCCCAAATACATCCCATACTTTGCCACTTCTCTTTTCTCCTCTTAATACTGAAATGCCCTTCTCCCTCTTATTATAACCCCACTAGTTCCTTCCCCCCTCCTCTTCTCCTTCCCTTCCAATTTTTCACATACTTCAGGACTGAGATCAAATATTGCTTCTTCCATGAAAGCTTTCCTGATTCCCTCAGGTGCAAAATCCCCCCCCCCCCCCCCCCCCACCGCTCTGAATTTTTAAAAATCAAGTGAGATAGTATTTGTAAAGTCCTTATTAGCATGGTACCATACACATAGTAAACACTAAATGCTTGTTCTATTTTCTTCCCTTAAAATTAGCTCTATTACAATGTAGAATGGTCTGAGGTACCAAACACTTGAGTTCCCTGACGAAAAACTGGATGACCATTTGTTGGATTTGTCATACAGAGGATTCTTGTTCAGTTATAAGTTGAATTAGATGAACCCTGATATTCCTTCCAATTCTGAAATTCTGTGATTTCCGTGTTTTTTTAAATCTTTTCCTGCAATCTTCTGTCCTTCAGACTTTTCATTCTCCATTCCTATGATGTACTTTCTCTTTATCTCCAACTCTTAGAATCTTTATCTTCCTTCAGAGCTCAGGTCAGATGTCATCTCAGTGAATACTTCTGTGAAATATTTTCCCCCTTTAGTGTTTGTTCTTTCTTTCAAATTACCTTGTCTTCATTTATTTAACAATTTATATGTAGCATATAAACTCCTCTTAGAGTGTAAGGTTCTTGCAGTCAAGGACTTTTTCCTTTGTATCCCACAACGCCTGTGTAATAAGAGAATTTCTGGCTCAACTTTATTTCCACCATTTACTTAAGATAAACAGGCAACACAACTAACTTGAGTGCAGAATCAAGCTGAGACATCAACTTTACACCTGGTATTAACTAACTGGTTAGCTCCTGTTCTATCTTCATGTGAATTACCAGCTATAGTTCTGGTATTTACCAGCTGTTTTCCCATTTCACCTGATACAAATCTTCCCCTTTTTCCATCTTCTCTTATCTTTGGTGTGTAAATCATCACCTTCCCTATTTACTCTTTGAAATTCCATTGTACCCATACTGCCTATGTAACCAGAACCAGTGTATAACATTGCTGAAACTTCTCAGGACGCCATGGTTTTTGTACACAATGAATCTGTGCTCTCAATAAAATAAACCAGCGTAATTCCATATCCCTGTGTCATCAATTATATGATTAGCAAAAATATTTATCAATGAATCCTTGGACAATTTTTATCACAATTATTGGTGACCCCAGAAGGGACAGAATAAGTTGCATCAAGATAGATTTTTTTCAGCCCATAAGCAAGCCCTCTAGTGTGCGAAAGGGAAAGTTTATTTAAGGAGATTTCTCGGCAGGAAAAATCAGATAATTGTTCTTTATTTTCTGTATTGTCTGTCTTTTATGCCTGAATAATCTTTTGGGCATAAAATGTTGGACTCGGGGTGTCAGCCTGTTAGTCTGTGCTTTTTCTGATGAGTATGGTTCTGTGATTCTGACAAAGAAAAAGCAAGGACTTCTTGAAATTGAAGGCTGGACTAACAAACTTTGGGGCTTAATGGGATACCTCTTCTCCTTTTCTTTTTCTGAGTGAATACTCTGGCTAGTACTAGGATTCATCCAAACTCTGCACCCTTTAATCATATTTTCTGCAGGCAAACAAACAATAGGCTTGTCTGTTTGATTGTGTGACATTTGTAATTATCGTACTGTCTTGGCTGCTCTCCCTGTCCAAATTCCTGGGTAGTCTTGATCTGGTCTGATCTGGTATAAGACTTGAGTGGTTGAGTCCCTATCATAAGTGATATAAAATCTGACATAAATCTCAATTCCACCTTGAGTGGTCAGTGATCATTATGGGATCTTATCCATGAATCCTTAAGCAATTTTTGTCTTAGTTGCTTACCTAGAGAAGGTGCTTAATTTTTTTGAATTGAACTGTACTTGTGAAGACTTCTGTCAGAATCTACTTTGCATTTTAGTATTTTTTGTACCTGTAATATATACTGCAGTTGAATACAGTTGTGAGGAGCACTGGATTTGGAGTCAGGAGTTCAAATGGTGTCTCTGCTGTTTCCTTACCTGTTGTAACCTTAGTCAAGTATGATGTTTCACTTTTCTCAGTCTCAGGTTTTTTTTTGTTTTGTTTTGTTTTTTTCACATCTGCGAAATGAAGAGGTTGGTATAACTGACCTCCAGGTCCATTTTTAGTTCTCAATTTATGATCCTTTTTCTCTACTGTTAGCCTATAAGTCTCCTTATTCAGAGACTTGATTTCATTCATCCATACATCTCACTCAATGCCTTCCACAGTACCCTGAAGATAGCAGAAAATATCCGTGATATTAATTGAATGAATAAATTAATAGACTCCTAATGGCCTGAAAATGACAAAATGTCTTGAGGTACATCCAGGAAATCTCTGGTTTGTCCCTTCCCCAAAGGTAGGATTTATTGCTACATTGTAGCACAACAATAACTGGTATCCTTTGCTTTCCAGTAAAGGGTTGCATTCCAAATACTAAATTCTTTATGGTCTATGGAGTCTGAATGAGCTCTGAATGGATTTGGTCCCCATATTTTTTTCACATGCCCAAGATCTCAAGTGTGTGACTGTAGCTGGGATGTTATGAGTCCTCTGTAGTACCACTTAGTAGAATGGAACAAAAATTTAGCAATTATAGATGTGGGTGAGAGCTTTAGGGCAAAAGTTCCGTTGTATAGCTGCTCCTGGATCATTTGGTAGAAAAATCACACAAGTAGGAGTGTGCTGATAAATGTTTCATGACCAGTTCTCTGAAAAAAACATGCACCCACAATACATATATATATATAACCTAGGGATGGTATAAAATGCGTTACTAACACTCACCTTCACTTTCTTGTGTCTACACAATCAACAAAAAAGAATTAAACCGTGATTTATGGCACTTCGTGATTTCTGAGGTGCAAATACATTAAAAATTTACCAATCCATTTGAACTGGTTCCCGCATACTCCTGTAACCTAGGTGAACCCAGAACTTGAGAGAGATCACATTCATCCTAACTCTGCAAATGACCAATTAATGAGCTGAGCAAGAAGAAACAATTTTCTTAATTTAGGCAGATCTACTCTGTGGATAGGTGGGGCCTTTTACACCTGGACATTCTGCTTTTGCCCTGGCACAGGCCTATCGGGAAAGATCTGACACTACCATTGAAACTGCCGAATGTTCTTAACCAGAAGCTTCATCTTCCTGATAGGAATCTTGTATCTTGGACTTGTTTCCAGCCTTGGTCTAGCCCCTGCCTTGGTGATCCTGGTTTTTCAGATTGCTGCCCAGCTCTAGTTCAGATATCAGTCTGTCCTCATGAGAACTGAATTCACTTCCCTCTTGTATGTTCCTGTAAAGAGTCTCATCCCCTGTCTAAAACCTGTCCCAGTCCCTTAACTTGCCTTCAAATTCAACCTCTTCCACTTATTGCCTATGTGACCTTGTTCAAGTCACCTAAACTTTATGACCCTCAATTCTTCATCTGTAAAATCAGAGGATTGGACTAGAAGGCCTCTCAGGTCCCTTGTGGCTCTAAATCTCTAATCCTATGGTCCTGTTTTTCTCAATGCTAATTGAATTATTTGCAAATTGTTTTCTCAAAGCCTTCAATTGCTGGGTGTTTGCAGCTTATTTATCAAGGATAATCTTTATAATCCTAGAATGTTAGAGCTGAAAGGGAGTTTAGTAGTTCCCTCGTCCAGCTCCTTTGCTTTTAGATGAGGAAGTTAAGGCCCAGGTAGGAAAAATTTCTTGTCCAAGGACAGAATGTCATTTTGAGGGAGAATCATGACGAGAATGCAAGTCTCGACTCCCAGTCTGGTGCTCTTTCCAATCTGACCTATTGTTTTGTGGATATTTTGTGACTGCTTACCCAAGACTTTGGAGGTAGAATGCATTTTCACTTTCTCCTGTTGTACATATTTAAAGCAATCCAAAGTTATGACCTTAAAAGCTGTTCCTGACATCTGTAGAACAGCATTAGGATAAAGACCATTCCAGCCATCCCTGGTGGGAAATTACACATGATGGAGCCTACAAATCATTTCGTTTGCATTGCACCTCTTTTCTACAAAAGGATTAGAAAAACTAGCCAGACTTTGGTTCTCTGGTTGTGTGAGGAGGGTGGTGATTGCCTGCCCATCAGCGAGGCTCTCCTGGGAACCAATCTGTTCTAGGCACTCAGGGACCAGTCATTTTTCACAGACACTGCTATTATCCCCCTCAGCTGTAGTAAGATTTGAAGGCTGGTTTGCCATGGCGGGATGAGACCCATGGGGAGGCTTTTAGGAAGAGAGTAGTTCCTTAAGATGGCCAAATAGCAAATATCCTAAGAGACACATTTCCCAGCTCTCCAACTAGAGTTGTTCTATGATGCAGTACTGAGGGCAAATGTGATGGCAGGACTGGGTCTCAAATACAATTATAGGGCAGCTGGTGTTTTAGTAAATTCTTTTTCTAAAATTCATGACAAGAAAATGACAACTCAGCAAGTTTGATGGGGGTTTTTAATTTTTTTTTTTATTTCTTTGTCTCCCTACCTCCCTAATGTCCTAATGTGATCATGCTAAATTGAATAGCACCTATGCTAAGGAAGAAGTCTCAGGAACTGTGTGAGAAATCCTTCACGAGAATTCAATACATTCTAAAGTATCTTCTGGGCATAGCACATTAAAATCAAGGAAGTTTATAGTTATAGCTTAGGAAAAAAATATTCCAGTGATGGATTTCCATTTCCTTCTACTCCCTCATTATTTATTTATTTGTTCATTCATTCATTTAGGGGGTTAAAAGAGAGGGAGAATTTTGGAGTGAATATATTTAAATGATTTACTAAGAAAGTAATTTTAAATCATTAGCATAAAGGCAAAATGAAAGGAATGATGCTCACACTTGGCATTGCAGGGCATATTCTGCGATTGGAGGCAGTTTCCTGGTTTCAGACACTATTTCCTATCTTTTTAACTCACGGTTTTGAAATGATGGTTCGTCTCTGAAGGGTTGTTTTAGCAAATGTGCCAGGATCCAGTTCTTGAGGGAATGTATCACTTCTTAGTTTTTTGTATTCATATTAGCTAAACATTTCTGCAATGAATAGATAATACAAGTGTTCCCTGTATTGTACATCGTGTCGACATCCCCAATCTGGATGTTCTGTCTGGTAAATGGGAAATACAGCAGCTGAACACAAGGCTTTTTTTTTGTAACTATCAGAGATGCTTCTGACCTGTGACACTGCCAGAGTTGTTGAACAATGCTGATGCATACTCACCTCTGACATAAAGCAGTCTGGCAGCTCCACAGAGAAAAGTTTCAAAGACCTTCCAGTCTTCAGTGCTCAGTGGCTTTGTTGCTATAGGTTTCTGGTCTTGCTCTGGGGTTGTAGAGAATCCTTCCCGAGGAGGTAGAATGCATTCTATAGGAGGGAGAACTATGTTGCTGAGATCTGTTACTCTAGAAAAAATGAAATGCAGATGACCCATGCAAGGGAGCAGGTATTTGGAGGCTCCAAAGTAAGAACAAAGTCCGGGAATAAAGTGAGCTTCCTTCCACCTCCAATTCAATTCAGCAAACATTTATGAAGTATTTATTATATGCCAAGTACCAAACTAGGTGTTAGGGATAAAAACAAAAAGAAGTATTCCTTCTCCTCAAGGAATTTACTTCTCCTAGGGAAAAAAAAATCAACATAGATGTACACAGAGATGTAAATATAAAACAAATATATTCAGAATTAATAAGAGTAGCTTCGTGGGGAGGATAGCATTGACACTCTGGGGTACCCAGGGGAATCTGGATAGGTCTTCTGTAGGGTTTGGTTATGGAGCTGAATCTTGAAGGGAGTTGACTTCCCAAGAGATGAGGAGGGAAAGTATTCAGAGCATGGGCAGATGGTTTGTTCAAAGACACAGAAGCAGGAAATAGAGGTTACGAAATAAATCAGTTTGGCTAGAACATAGAGTGCACTGAAGGGAAGTAATAGGGTCTACTCAGGGGTGGGCAACCTGTGGCCTTGAGGCCATATGTGGCCCTCGAGGTCCTCAAGTGCAGCCCTTTGACTGAATCTAAACTTCATAGAACAAATCACCTTAATAAAAGGATTTATTCTGTAAAACTTGGACTAAGTCAAAAGGCTGCACTCGGGGACCTAGAAGGCTGCATGTAGCCTGGAGGCCACGACTTCCTCACCTCTGCACATAGTTGGCTCCCTGAAGACCAGAAGTGTGCCTTATTCATCTTTCTGTAACAACAACAGCAACATATTCTGTGTATTTTTAAGGTTTAGAAAGCACTTTGTCACAAGGGTAGCTGTGGGGGAGAAGCTAAGCAAGTATCATCATGCTCACTTTGCAGGTGACAAATTGAGATTAATAGAAGTTACAGGTAGCCTGGCATCCTATAATTAGTAATTCAAAGAGATAAGATTATAACCAAGTTCTTTGCTGACTCCAAATTCTGCCCAAACTGTTTTTCCAGGACCCATCTCCTTATACATCTAGAGCAGGGCTTTGCATATGGTAGGTCATGAAGACATATTTCTTGCCCCAATGAATGAAACAAATGTATAAGTGAATTAATGAATCTAAGATGCGATCTGTGAGGTCTTCGTCAGTCTCCTTAATAATTGATTCCTTGCATAAAATAATGGTAATTTAATATGTTAACAAGGGTTTAAAAAGTGGCACATCTCCATTGTCGAGTGACAAGGTTTGAATTACTTACCTAGTCCCTGTTTTTATGGAGTTCATAGTATGAGGCAGGCATTGTATAAAAGGTCACCGAAAATCAAGCCTATCACTCTTCTACTCCCATCTCCAGTGATTCCTTATTGTCTAATAAGCAAAGTTCAGGTATATTTGCTTACTATTCAAGGCCCTCCATAATTTTGCCTTTTTAGCTCATGATACTCCAGTCAAACTGAGCAATACCCCCTAAATCCAATTTTTATTTTTGCCTTTTGTCCATTCACTCATCTACTCAGTGCCTGGAATGCCCTGCTGCCTCATCCTTATCTTTTCATTTTCTCTTTTCCTTTAAATTCTAACCTCACTTGATACCTCCTAGAGGAATTCATTTTTAATTCTGTCAGTAATGACCTCTTTCCTCTTGAACCTCATCTAGCTCCTTCTATTGTACTTCTCTTGTACTTCTCTACATTTGTGACTTAATGGTGTACTAGACTATCATCTTCAAGAGGGCAGGAACCAGCCTCTTCCTGTTGAACTTTGTATCTCCTTAGGTGCTGCTCTGCAAAGAGTAGATGCTTAATAAATGTCCATTAATGGTTGAATTTGAACTGAACAAAGCCTTTAGTGCACAGGAAATGAATAAAAAAATAACCATTTGAGCCTTCTCCACAGCAGAAGTCCAGGTGATATTGTAGGGGCGGGAGTGGAAAGAAGGAAAAGAAAGACTTCAGTTTTGCTCATTCATACACAGTGGGGCCAGGTTTAGTTCCACAGAGTTGCTGGCAAGACCAGACAGACTGGTTATCTTCTCAATTGTCCTCCTGTCCCTCACATATTCAATTTTCAGCACTTAACTCTATCTTCCTGAACACATCCTTAAAGGTGAAATAAATTACCTGCTGTACCCATAGCACTGTATATTAGAGCCTCTAATGCATCTCCTTAAGAGCAACCTGCCTCTGTTCTGTTCCCATGTCACAGGCATATTGCATCCCCTGGAGCTATCTTTTCAGCTATCACACATTCTTGTGCACCATTTTAACCTTCTACTTTTATTCTATAAATTGCGTCTGAAGGTTTGAGGGCAAAATTTAATGTAAACTGTATTACTTCCTAAGTTTTCTTCTCCATTCAAGATATGGAAAGAGTTATAAGAACTGGATCTCCCTTTAATTCATTGACTAAATTGAGCATTTAATCCAAAGCAGACACTGGGTAAGAATTAGCAAAAGTTTCTGCCACATTCTAAGATGAAGACCAAAAGGGATTTACTAATATTGGGCCTGGTGGATTTTAAGGCCACTATGACTGTCTCCCTTTAAAGGAGGCCTTAGGTTATAGAATCTATGCAAGGAAATCATTGTTCTAAGATTAGGCCTTAAGGTCTTCCCTTAAGGGAGGCTGTAAGCGTTTGGAGGATACTTACAGAAAAATACTGACAATAATATTTGTCAAAGGTTAGTAAAACTGTGTCCCTCAAATAATATTTTGGCTACCACCAACTTGTTTTTTCTCCCTGTTAATAACAACCCCCCAAAATAATGCTTTGCTTTGACTCCAGTTCTAAGTTCGAAGGAGACCACCCAGAATCAGAGTATAAGAACCTGACTCTCAGAAAGGCACTCTGGAGTGTATGCTCCCCCCCATCAGAAGTCTATCTTCCTACTAGAGTACCACTCCCCTTCCTGCTGAATGGACCCATGTCTCTGTACTCCCGAGTATAGCTCCACACTTATGTGAGTTATATTTTATATCAACATGTATGTTTTCCTCTTTTCCCTTTCCGCTTTTCCCCATTGCTTGAAATAAAACTTTGCATTGAATTGATTGTCATTATTTTACATGTTGTTCTCAGCCCCCAGACTCACTAAGGAATTGTTTTTCCCGACATCTCTGACTGGCCCATGAGCCTTCCTTAGATATGAACTTGGATAAGTATTTAAATCCACTGATAACCTTACCTCTGCTGGGGGAGTATGGAAATGCGGGCTCAGTTGTAGAAGGCAAGGGTCAATAGGGGAACCTGCATCCTCCCAGGAAGGACTCTCTTGTGCCAGAGGACTGTCTCAAAACAGAATCACAGGAATGGGATGCTCTACTCAGAACAGCATATGCTGTGAAGCCTATTTGGAGTACTTAATTTAGACCCGATGAACTCCCTAAATCATCAAAGACCTCAGACTTCCAACTGATTGGATAGTTAATTACAATTAATTTTGTACATAGCTCATTTCTACATAGTTGTTTATATGGTATCTCCCCAATTAGACTGTGAGCTCCTTGAAAGCAAGAACTGATTATCTTTTCCTTTTTCTATATTTCTAGCATTTAGTTCAGTGTTTGGCACATAATAGGCAAATGTTTAAATAAATGTTTTTAATAAATGTTTAGTGACTGACTTGTTTAATTGAACCAGCTTTTATTAGATACTAAATATTGTGCTAAGTTTGGGGAGATGCAAAGAGAAAAATGACATGGTCCTTGCCTTCAGGAAACTTTCCTCTGAAATTCAAGAGGAAAGACAAACTTTTTTTGCTTGTGTCACTGCATTTTACTTTATTTTACTTTTTGCTGGGAGGAATCATAGCACCCTGAATATTTAAGTTGACAACAAAGAAGAGTTTCTTGGACAGTCAGGCCTCTAGTTCTCCTGGCTGGGCTTTGGGATTCCTCAGCATTTTTTCCCCCTCCATTCTCTTATTTTTTTATTTCCCTGGGATTATTATTGGCAGAGGCAGTTTTGTTCCTCGGGAGATAGAGCTGTTCTTATAACCTTCCTCTTGCAAAGATGAGATGAGTTAGAAAGAAACTGCAGCTCAGGTCTGGGACTGGGGAACATGGAAGACTGGAGATGTCAGGGGCAGTTTTCAGGCACACTTAAGCAAAACTCCAGCATACCCTTTGAGAACCACTGATACAGAGTAAAGAATTTTGTGGTCATATGAAATATCGTTACCAAACCTATCTCTCTTTTTGTAGGTTTAGATTTTTGAATATGAATTTTTCCAAAGAAGAAATTCCCTGCTCTGACTAAATTTTAGGGGTTTGTTTTGCTATTCCAGTTACCGTTGCTCCAGGCTTATAGAAAAATATCCCTTGCCCCCAAGTATTTTAATTTCCTTAACCAGATGTCAGAAGTAGGAACCACTCTTGTTCACTGGTGAAAATCCCTTTTTCATCTCAAACAAAAGAAACAAGATCATCTCTCATCTATCTATGTATCTATGTATCTATGTATCTATGTATCTATCTATCTATCTATCCATCTATCTATCTAATTTACCTATCTATATTTATTTTTTGTTTAGATATTGATATGTTTAGGTATTTATTTATTTGTTTTTCTAGAGACCTTTGGGGGAAGGGCACCTGTTGGTCTTGTTTGTACAAACCATCTTAAGGTTATTGTGGGACTAGTGGAAAGAAGTCAGAAGACCTTGGAGTCTTAGAAAAGCCCTGGAACTGAGTTTTCTTTTCTGACCTTAACTAATTATGACAATCAGTCAAACAGCATTTGTAATGTACCTGCTATATGTCAAATACTATGTAAAGCATTGGTGATACAACTAAAGGCAAAAACCAGTTCTTACTGTCAAGGAGCTCACAAACCAATGCTGGAGATAACACACAAATAATGGGACAAGTGATATATACAAGTTCAATTGAGCTTAGTTGTGGTGGGAAGGCACCAAGATGAAGGAGGATTTAGAAAGGCTTCTTATGTAAGGTGGACATTATGAAGGTCCCTTCTGTGATGTTAGGGAAGTCCCTTCCACTCTTCCTGACACAGATTTTCTCAAAGTAAAGGGAGTTGGATTAAATGGATAAAAAAGCACTTAGATGTACCAGACACCATTGCAGGCTCTAGGGCTACCCAGGAGAAAAAGTAAGACCTGCCCACAAACAGCTTTACTTCTAATGAAGTGGGCTGAGGAGGGAAATAAGATTTAAAAGGGGAGGTATCTAGGGAGACTAGCTATTTCACACCTCCCCTCTCCCCAAATCTAAAGGAATGAGAGCGAGCACTGTGCTTACTTCTAGCTCTGACATTCTGTGAATTCTGTAGAAGTCTACTTTGTTGCATCGGTATACTTCTATTGTATAATTTAATAGATCCACAGTCTCCTCAACATGAATGTTCCCTTCAATGGTGTATATTGTAGCTTCTCTTTCTTGTGGTTAATTTTTTAAAAAAATTATCTATTTTTAGTTTTCAATGTTCACTTCCAGATCCTTTTGAATTTCAAATTTCTCCCCATCTTCCCCCAACTCCCAACCCAGAACAGTGTGTATTTTGATTACCCTTTCCTCCAAACTGCCCTCCCTTCTATCACCTCCTCCCTCAATCCCCTTCGCTTCAATTTTCTTGTAGGGCAAGGTAGATTTTTATATCCCATTGCCTATATATCTTATTTCCTAGCTACATGTAAAAACAATTTTAACATTCATTTTGAAAGTTTTGAGTTCCAGACTCTTTCTTCACCCCTCTCCACCCACCCTCATTGAGAAGGGGAACAATTTGATCTAAGTTGTACATGTGTATTCATGCAAAACACTTCCATAACAGTAATGTTGTGAAAGACTAACTATATTTCCCTCTATCTTGTCTCACACTCTATTTATTCTTTTCTCTCCTTTGACCTATCACTCTACTAAAGTGTTTGGTTCTGGTTATCCCTTCCTCTAATCTGCCCTCCCTTCTATTACCCCCATCTCTTTATTCCCTTCCCCCTTGCTTTCTTGTAAGGTAAGATAAACTTCCATACTCAACTGAGTGTGTATGCTATTCCCTCCTGAAGCCAAATCCAATGAAAGGAAGACTCACATTCCCTCTCATCTTCCCCTCCATTGTAAAAGCTCTTTTTTGCCTCTTTTATGTGAGATATTTTACTACTTTCTACCTCTTCCTTTCCCTTTCTTCTTGTACATTACTCTCAGCACTTAATATTCTTTTTTAGATATTATCACTTCATATTCAACTTACCCTGTGCCCCCCCCTCCATAAACACACACAGATATTCCATCCAAATATTCTAATACTGAGAAAGGTCTCAGTAGTTACAAATATCATTTTTCCAAGTAGAAATGTAAACAATCCAACTTTAATAATTCCTTTATGGTTTCTCTTTCCTGTTTACCTTTTCATGCTTCTCTTGATTCTCGTATTTGAAAGTCAAATTTTCTATTTAGCTCTGGTCTTTTCAACAGTAATGCTTGAAAGTACTGTATTTCACTGAAGTTCCATTTTTCCTCCTGAGGAATTATACTGCTAGGTAGATGATTTTTGGTTTTAATCCTAGCTCCTTTGACCTTTGGAGTATCATATGCCAAACCCTTCAGTCCCTTAGTGTAGAAGCTGCTAAATCTTGCGTTATCCTGACTGTGTTTCCACAATACTTGAATTGTTTCTTTCTAGCTGCTTGCAATATTTCTCCTTGATTTGGGAACTCTGGAATTTGGCTACAATATTCCTAGGAGTTTTCCTTTTGGAATCTTTTTCAGGAGGCGATGGGTGATGGATTCCTTTCTATTTCTATTTTACCCTCTGATTCTAGAATATCAGGGAAGTTTTCCTTGATAATTTCTTAAAGGATTATGTCTAGGTTGTTTTGTTTTAATCATGGCTTTCAGGTAGTCCAATAATTTTTAAATTATCTCTCCTGAATCAGTTTTCCAGGTGAGTTTTTTTTCCATTAAGATACTTCACATTGTCTTGTATTCTTTCATTCTTTTGGTTTTGTTGCATAATTTCTTTATTTCTTGTAAAGTCATTAGCTTCTATTTGCTCCATTCTAATTTTTAAGGAATTATTTTCTTCATTGAGCTTTTGGACCTCTTTTCCAATTTGACCTATTCTGCCTTTTATGGCATCCTTCTCCTCATTGGCTTTTTAGATGTCTTTTGCTATTTGGGTTAGTTTAATTTTAAGAGTGTTATTTTCTCCATCTTTTTCTGGGTCTCTTTTAGCAAGCTATTGACTCATTTTTCATGATTTTCTTGCATCACTGTCATTTCTCTTCCCAATTTTTCTTCTACTTCTCTTACTTGATTTTCAAAATCTTTTTTGAACTCTTCCATGGTCTTAGACCAATTCATATTTTCCTGGAGGCTTTGGATGCAGAAGCTTTGGCTTTGTTTTCTCCTGGTTGTATGTTTTGATCTTTCTCATCATCAATGAAGTAAGACAATACTTCTTCCCCAAGAAAAAAGAATCTTTAGTTTGTTTCTTTTTTCCCATTTGATTATTTTCCCAGTCAATTACTTGACTTTTGAGTTCTTTGTTAAGTCAAGGGCTCTACAAGCAACCTCTGCTTTGGCAGTGGCTGTCGCCACCCTGGGGCTAAGACTGGGACTGGGGCTGGGGATGAGGATGGGACTGGAGCACACTCCCCTCTCAGCCAGGTGAGAGAACCTTCCCACTGATCTTCAAAGCTGCCTGGTGTTTGTGGGTCGAGAAGTCTGAAAACTGCAGCTACTGCCAGTGATTCAGTCTTCTAAGGCCTGCTCCAGCTCCCTCCACACTGGTGTGGCCCATGCCAAACTGCACTCTGCTCCCAGTCCAGTGCAATAGACTCTTCCTGTCGATTTTCCAGATTGTCTTGGGTTGAAATTTCCTTCAGTCTGTCATTTTTGGCTTCTGCTGCTCTAGGATTTGTTTAGAGTCATTTTTTGCAGAATTTTTAGGGACTTGGGGGGAGAGCTCTAGAAAGTCTCTGCTTCTACTCTGCCATCTTGGCTCCCCTCCCCACCCCCCAGCTTCTCTTTCTGTGCAGTACTTTTCGGTTCAATAAATCCTTCCTAGAAGATCTATTCAACATATTATATATCTTTCTCTAGTTATTTTAAAATTTTTTGGATGCCAGTTGAACACTTGGGTTGTTATCCCTCACTATTGCTAGGTTGAAAGTCTTATGTGCAACTATATTTTCATTGCAGGTAGCCCTTAGGCTTTGTGTCTCATTGCATATAGTGATACAGTTTTATATTTTGTTTCAGTTTGGCTTATAAGAAGCAGTATCACATCCACTTTGTTTGGAATTATTACTTGCTTAGAAAGGCTTTTTCTAAAGGGACTTGGCTTCAATCTTTCCTTTGCAATATTTTCTCTGTGGTTCTGGATTCTGCCTTATGTTTGTACCTGGTTCCTATCTGCTGCCCATAGTGCCCATGTCATTTTGATAGATCATCTCAGAGTCAAAAAGCTTATTAACATGTATATACCTTCCTAACCTCTTTATTTCTTTATTATATTAAGACTTAGAAGCTTAAGCAAACCCCTGGTGGAGAGAGCTATTGCCACCAATCTGTCATGTATTAAAGTCATAGAAGCATAGCTAATTTGTCTAGTCCTATTTCCTGAATTAAAAAGAGAAGCTTAACCAATTAGAGTAATTGCTGGGACCGTTTCACCCCAGTTCTTGCAGTGAGATGGAGCTATGCCATCTGTTCAAGAAATGGGAGACAAGTGCCACAACACAAGGCTGGCATGTCCTTCTCCTGGCTGCAAATAGGCAGTCATGGAGGACTGATGGCTGTCACCCCATGTCAGTGGTTTGGAGAACACTGCCTTGGTCCTGGAGCAGGGAAATTTGAAGTGATTGGAGTGGAACCTGTAATGCCTTCCTGGGACAGAAGAAAGGAAAGGGAACAAGAATGTAATTATGCATTGAAGTTTGGGATATGTCAGATGTCCCTTCTTTCTCACTGACAGTTTCACTGGTATTTTTAAATTAGACACAGAGTGAGATATTCATCATGAGACCCTAATTTTTTCAGCATTGCATCAATTCATCTAATTTAGGTGATGTCCTAGGAGATCTCAATTCTAGACTCAGCTATGCAATTAATGTGCTTTATGCCCTAAAACCAGGGCCTTGCCTTTGCTAGCCCTCAGTCTTTAAAGAGTGAGGGTGTTGGATTGACCTGTGTCAGTGTGTGCTCTACCATGAAAGGGGAAATGCACTTCATTCCAATTAATCAAGAATTATTAGGCACCTAATCTGTGCTAGGCACTGTGCTAGAAACTGGAGATTAAAAAAGGCAAAGATGAAATAGTGCCCTCAGAAAGCTTATGTTCTTTCGCTATATTTAATTTAACTTAGCCACTTGTTTGAACACCCTGTACTTGCTTTTTATAGACTCTCTGGTAATAAGAAGTGAATATGAGAGTGCTATATTTGACCTTGCAACTGAAGTTGAAGAAAGGATGCCAAAAAATTGGCGCTCTGGAAGCTGGAATGAGTATGAAATTTATTCCTATGGGGCAGAGCAAGCAGGGAAAAAGCAAAAGTAACAGCACCCCCATACACTCACCATATAGCACCACAGACAGATAGAGGCCATGCAGGGTCAGGAACACTCATGTGAGGAATGCAAATTCAGTCCAAGGTTTTAGTGGGAGTATGTGCCCTAAATGAGGACTGAGCAGGGAAGTCTTATACCTTAAAGGTGGGTTTGATTAGGACAGACAATGAATACCAAAACATGGGAGGCCATTTTTAAACCAATTCAGATATGAAGGAAGATTCCCCAGGGCTGCGTATAGATACCAGACTTGGGTGGAGGAGTTTCCTAATTTGGATCAAAAATTGATTGAGGGTCCAAGAAGGCAACTGGGGATTTTAGGAGTGGTGTTGATGCATGGCCAACTGGCCAGGAACCTTGTCCAATCAGGTACACTTATGTTACAGGATCAAAATGAGTCAGGGCAGTCGAAAAGTATAGGCTTTCTAATAGTACTCACATGTTTATGATCATTAAGACCACTTAGCCTAAGTCACGCCATATTGGAGGCCTATCACTTATAACCACAACATCAAACAATATATTTCAAAAATCACAATTATCATATGAGGCAAAGCAATCCACTCTGTACCAAGCTGATAGGAGATTTAGGGAGAAAATGAGAAACTAAGGAAATATTTCTTGGAGATAGAAACCATGAAGGAAGCAAAGGAGAATTAGAGTGATTTGTCTAGCGTTAGGTGAATTGGAACTGATTTATATTATTCCCATGGATTACTAAACTGTCCAACAAAGCTCTCTTCAGTTCCACCTGCTTCATACACTTAGCTAGACTTGAGTTATCCAAATCATATCTACCTAAGGACTTGTTTAGCTAGCGCTGTAAACACAGCTGTGAATACCTGCGGGGTGGGGTGTAAAAAAAATAACCTAAAGCCCAAACAGAAGAAAACCATCTTTATATAATTATTACAGAAAATACTCTTTTTTTATGGCAGAATTTATTTCTGACTTCTGATGGAAATAAAGTTACTGGTTGAAACTTCAGTTACTGGTTAATAGGTAGGATAGAACTTGCTTTGTAAGTTCTACCTGTACACAGGCTCATTGATCTTCTACCATTCCAGGTCTTCAATAATATAGATTTAGAAGCTATGGGATCCTCTCTTAGGCAGGGAACCATGTCCTACTGATCTTTCTTACCCCCCTAAATTGTCCTGTGTGCTAAATAGATCTAGTTGAACATGCAACAATTTTTTGGCTTTTTATTGTTGTTCATTTATGTCCAATGCTTTATGACTCCCTTGGTAGTTTTCTTGACAGAGATACTGATGTGGTTTGCCATTTTCCTTTTCAGCTTATTTTACAGATGAAGAAACTGAGGCAAGCAAGGCTAAATGACTTGCCTAAGTTGAATAGCTAGTTAAGTGTCTGAGGTCACATTTGAACTCAGAAAGATCCTGACTCCAGGCCTGGTGCTCTATCCATTGCTCCACTTACCTGCCTTTTATTTCACTATTATATATATGTATGTATATATATATATATATATATATATATGTATATCTACACATGCATACACACATATATATGGAGAGAGACATATACACATGTAGAGAGACATGTGTGTGTGTGTGCATGTTGTATGTGTGTATGTGGGGGGAGAAGTCCTAAAGAGATCTCATCATAATGAAGATATTGCATTCTTGTGGTATGTACTTCACAGAGCAAGATGATACTACTGTTTCACCATAAGGACAAATATTTTTAGAGGCTCTTCTATGATGGCGATGAGTTTGCCTTAGTATTCTGTCTACCTAGATGATGTTCACTCCTATCAGTCTCAGAAGACAAAAAGTGATCTCTCACAATAAATAATAATGCTATATTATTTCTGATATATGTGAAAATCTTTGGAGGATGACCTGTATCACATACAATGACAATTAAATATTACATATTAAATGTTAAAGAATAATATCAGGATGGCAACTTGTCCTGGGACCATTTCTATGTGAACTCCATTAAAAAAAGACAGTAAGAATGATGATGATTGATGATAATGCCAATATTATCATTAAAACCCATGAATCAATGAATAAGGATTATTACTATGTGCCAGGCACTATGTAAAGTGAAGTGGATACAAAGACAAAAAGTGAAGCAGTCCCTGACCTCCAGGAACTTACATTCTAATGTGAATGAATAGTCATCCTTCAGCACCTCTTTGTGGTATGAAGGTGACCTTGGATTCTTGAAGGTGCGTAGCACCAGTGGAGCACAAACCCTGGCAGGTCCAACCAAGCCAGAAAAAGTTTTGATTGTGGCCTTGGCAATAGACTATTCAAATGTTATTCAGTCATCAGTCTGGCTGAATTAAGAACCTTATCACCAGAAGTCTATCCACTGGTGATGGATATTTTTCACTGATAGCAGTAATGATCTATGCCAACCTATGACCTCTGCACTGATGAAATTACAGTTCTTTTGGTATGCAAATCAAAACAGCAACTCGCATTAATCAGAAACATATATTCTATCATTTTATTCTCCCAAATATTTTGTCAAGGGAGGCAGGTAAGATTTCATTAGGTTCATGTTATGGATGAGCACTGAGGGATATATAGAGTCTGCCTTCTGCTTAAGACTGAGAGATCCTAAGAATTTCACAAGGGCTAGGAGAGAACTGTACAAACAAACACTAATCAGGTTCCTCAGAGTCTGGCAGGCGTCTTAACTAACCATGCTCGACTTAAATTATCCTACATTAGCCACAACTCAGGGGACTTGTGATGTTGGCAAGATTAGCTCATACTTTGCATTTGTACTGGGAGTTTACACAGCAATAGAGCCTGTTTGTCAGCTAATGCTTCAACTTTTTATTCTCCACAGGGAGGGTGCTTCAAGCTCCTTTTAATGTTTTATTCAAACTGAGTGCATGAAGCCAGTCTGTCGGCAAATGGGGAGTTCTAATTCCCAGATTAGGGGTGATATTTGTCCCTTCCCACACTTCCCAAGGGCTTGTCATTATCCTCTGGTTTCAACATTGTATCCAGCCTGGTATTTCCATTCTAACTGTCTTTGTTGAACAGAGCCAGAGTTAGAGTTTTGTCTGCAGAGTACCAGAAATGAGTTCCTAGTAAAACCATTTACTGAATCTTAAGCAATTAGAGCTATATAAATTTGTTCAGAAGTGTTAGGGGTTGGTCTGTTTCTAGTACCGTCTGTTCAGATTTGATATTTGAAAACGCTCCTGAGTCATTGAACAGTTAATAAAAGGAGGGTTTACTTAGTCCTAACATAGCAAGGATGTTCAACAAGGATACAGTAGTACTCGGCTTCAGGCCCCATCATCCATATGGAAATCCTATAGAGCAGAATGTGGTGACTTGTTATCTTCAGATGGTCACCAAGTCTAAAGGGCACGTGTCCTACATGAGTGGGCCTTTGTATACCCTTGGATGACCAGAAAGCCATTTCAGTGCTGTAAGAGGCTACCAGGGAGCAATGACAAGGGAAGTACAGTTTCAACCTTGCCCCATATCCTCCTGGCTTTGTCACCTTTTAGGGAAAATTGAGCCGAATGAATTTTTTTTGGAGGGGAGAGGAGGGAAGGAGGAACAATGGTAGATATGGGTCCTATCACAACAGGGATGACTCAGATATAATTGAAGGCCATAGCTGCGGATATCTTGGTTCCAGGTTGTTTGTTTATTTATTTGTCTTTTTAATACTGAGAATGCAGAGAGTCCTGGAAGGACTTATACGAACTGATGGTGAGTGAAATGAGCAGAACCAGGAGAACATTGTACACAGTAACAGCCACAGTGTGCGAGGACTGTTTCTGGTAGAATTAGCCCTTCACAGCAATGCAAGGACCTAAAACATTACCAGAGGACTCGAGGCAAAATGCCATCCACGTCCAGAGAAAGAACTATGGATGTAGAATGCAGAATGAAGCAGAGTATTTTCTCTCGTGTTGTGCTTTGGTTTGGTTTGTTTTTTCTCATGATTTCCCCCATTCATTTTAATTCCTCTATGCAAGAAGACTAATGTGAAAATGTAGTTAATAAGAGTGTATGTATAGAAATCATCTAAGACTGCATGCCATCTTGGGAAGGAAAGGGAGAGGGGGAGGAGAAAATCAAAGACTTATGGAAGTGATTATAGAAAACTGAAAATAAATAAATTAATAATAAAAAATAAAAATTAAAAAAATAATACTGAGAATGGTAGCAATATTAACCTAATGTTTCTGCATTCAGGTTTTATATTTCCAGACCTCGTTGTTTATAGTAGGAGAAAAAAAGTAATTTTTGGTATCATATCAGTGAAATCACAAGTCCGAAGTCAAAAATAGAAAAAATATAGAGTGATTATTGGAGGTGATCACTAACAACGAGGGCTGTGGGAGAATCAGGAAAGGCTTCCTTATAACACGTTGTATCTGAACTTCAAGACCAAAGGACAAACACAGCAATGACAACCTGAACTGAACCTTGAAAGAATCTATGGGCTCTGTATGTTCCTTGGGGCCTTCAAGACTTCTTCTTAAGACTTGTTGGTGAGGCAGATCTAGCATTTTTGTTGTGGTTTAGTCATTTCAGTCATGTCCAATTCTTCATGACCCCACTGGCATTTTTCTTGGTAAAAATACTTTAATGGTTTGCCATTTTCTTCTTTCTCTAAGTCATTTTTAGAGCTAAGTGAACTGAAGCAAACAGGGTTAAGTGACGTGCTCAGCATCACGCCACTACTAAGTGTCTGAGGCCAGATTTGAACTTAGGTCTTCCTGGCTCCAGACCCAGTGCTTTATCCATGCACCCCTAACTGCCCCGTATAAGACATCCCAAACCTGATTTTAAGATCTTTTTAATCAAACAATTCTAAGGAGTCAAATTCCATCCCCTCTTGACCTCCAGGTCACACTGTGTAACAATCAATGAACCAGCAATACCCAGAGGCCATGAATCTTAGCCACATAGTGGGCTTTTGCTATTCTGAGACGTAGGTGTCCATCAGCTCTCCCACCTGTCATACATACCTACAGTAAACAGAGAGGGGAATAGCAGCTTGAGGCTGTGGGCCACCTGCAGTGCAGCATCATCCAGGTCTGACTCATTTGTTGATGACATTAAACTGAGCTTTGGTTACAGCGAAAGCAGAAGGTAGGTTTGTTCCATGTCCCCAGACTGACAGGTTTGAAGAAACTGAACTTCCATGCATCTTTATGAGAAGCTCAGACAAGTTTTCCTGGGTTAATTGTGTTCAATGTCCCTGCTGATTTCCAGCAAAAATGCCAAGCACATTTTCCAAAGTGCTACTGATTTTGAAACTTTTGAACCTTGTTAGCTGAGCACAAAATTATAGGATTTATAATTAGAAGGGGACCTTGCATGTTATCAACGCAAACCTGTCATCCTATATAGGAGAAAACAGGGGTTCTAGGAGGCAAAGGATTTTGCCTAACCTCAAATAGCTAATTAGTGAAAGGCCATATAGCATGAAATGCTATGCAAGGAAAATCAAGCAAGCAAGCAATGAACATTTATTAAAGCACCTATTATGTGTGGAAAACTGTGCCAAATGCTAGGGATACAAAAGGGAGCAAAAGACAGGCCCTGCCCTCAAGGAGTTTACTATATAATGGCAGAGACAACATACAAAGGAATATATGCAAAGCTAGCTATGCACAGGATAAATAGGAAATAATTAACAAAGGGAAGGCACTAGAATTAAGAGGGGTTAGGGAAGGTTCCCAGTAAAAGATAGGATTTTATTTGGGACTTAAGCCATGGAGGTCAGTAGTAAGAGTGGAGGAAGGAGACCATTTCAGGCATGGGGGACATTGAGAGGAAGCAGTTGGAGCCAAAATAGAAAATGGACCACCAGTTTGATGCAAATATAGAGTGGGACATAGGAGCTTACTAAATGTTTCATTGAATGAAATTTGTTGTGGATGTTATATTAAAGTTCACATTCATAGTGTTATCTGGGCAGCTAGGTGGTACAGTGGATAGAGCACCAGTGCAGGAATCAGGAGGACCTGAGTTCAAATCTTAACTCAGACACTTGACACTCACTAGCTGTGTGACCTTGGGCAAGTCACTTAACCCCAATTGTCTCATCCTGGGTCATCTCCAGTCGTCCTGATGAATATCTGGTCACTGGATTCAGGTGGCTCTGGAGGAGAAGTGAGGCTGGTGACCTGCAAAGCCCTCCCTCACTCAAAACAAAGTCAAGTGCAAGTCATGTCATCATTTCTCTGATGGCATGGTCTTCTTTGGCAATGAAGGATGAACACACATAGTGTTATCTAGTTTGCAAAGTGTATCCTTAACAACAACTTTGTGAGGTAGAATTATATTTTGTAGAGATGAAAGGAGTCTTTTAAATCATCTGATCTAACCACATTGTTTAACAGATGAGGAAATTCAGGCTTAGGATGTCAAGTGACAGAGTAAGCAAAACTGAGATTCCAGTCTACATCTCATGATTTCTGATCTGGTGATCTTTTCATTATATCACAAGTGTGTCGAGCATGTGCAGTCAAGCTCTATCTATGCTTACTGGAGAGAATATTTCTCTTGTTCCCTTTAATCAATGGGAACTAGTGGCTCTAGGGCACTCAGGAATTGGAAACAAGATATTCAAAAGGTTGGGAGAGACATCCAAACTAGGCAAATAGTTGCCAAGGTTTTAATGCAGATCTTATAATTGAGAGTTGGAAGAGAACTTAGACATCATCTAATCCAACCCCTTCCCCTCCTGAAGCTCCCACCCAATTTTATAAATGACAAGACTGGAGTACAAAGAGGTTAAATCATTTTCCAGAGCTCATGCAGGTTTTCTAATTTGACTTCCTCTAATAAATAGGGTCTACTTAAAGGATTGCAATTTATAAATGTCCACACTCCAAGTTTGTTACTATCCAAAGACAGTGTCAGTCCCCAGTTACCATATAATAAACACCAAGGTGAGTCGTAGAATTATGAAACATTAAACAAGGAATCTTAGAGATTATATGTTCCTATTGCCATATGTAGCTCCCAGTTCACATGGGTCAAGATTTATCTTTTGGGGTTTTCTGATCAATAAATCATTTCTATATCTCATTTCTCCCTGCCTCCACTCACGTAATGTGAATTTCTGGACTTAACTTGCATGAAAGTTATTCAGTTTCCAAAAACAATAACTAACCCGGCTAGGAAGAGCATTAAAATAAATAATCTTTTATTCTGGACAGAAATGACTAGTGAAACAAAAGAAAGCAACGACAGCTCACATTTCTCTCATGATCTTTCCCCTCAGAGTTGCAAAAGTCTTGAACCCCTCTATAGACTCATGGCTTTATTTACCCCAAATCCTACTCCCAGATAAGGAAGTTGGGAAATCCATTGGAGATAGCTCCCACATCTGAGTGCCTGCACATAACCAGCATTTCTCCCTCCTCTCTTTGTTCTGTGGAGGTTTAGAGACATTCTAGGAGTCTTGAGTTTTTGGAAGCCGCTATTCTCTTTCTCTCAAACTTCTCTCCATGTTGTTTTCTTCCTTCCCAGAAATACCTCTCTCCAACAATCAATGGCTGTGCTAGGCACATAGTCTCATGGGTAATGGAGTCTTAGTTTTCCTCCAATGAAAGTTTACACTGTAATCTTCTATTAAGCATATCTATTACACATATTTCTATAGATACAGAAACTGAGACTCAAAGGAGGGGGAAAAATTTGCTCAGGGTCACAGGATCAGTAAATTAATAAATGACTAAAACCCCAGTCTACTGATTCCTGCTCCACAGATCTTTCTACCACAGGAGTTGCCATCTTGAATACTGATGCTGTTTAATATCAAAATTTTTGCCCTATTATCAATCTTACTATTCCAACAATCTCCTTAAATTAGACTTTATTTTAAAACCTGAAACATCAAGTATGACTCTTCTTTCCTTGCGCCTTCTATCACTTTCTTCCACCCTTCCTCTTTCAAAGATGTCTTCTCTCCTCTACCTCCTGTCTCATGCAATCACTAGAAGCAATTTAAAAAAAAAAGGAATTCTTTAAAATGAATCTTGGGGACTTCCCTTCCTTGTATCACTGACTCAGGTAGCATATTATGGATGATTTTTAAAAAATAACTTTTTTTCACTTTAAAAATAAGTTTTAAGTCTTACTGTTTCAAAAGCCTTACTTCCTACTTTCCTACTCCAAGTCAAATCTGTCTCTTTGAGCTCCATCATCCTGGTGAGATTGTGCTGCAGCCAGGGGCTGTTTTTAATGTGACAGAGCCTCTGATCTCTTCCCATACTGATTACTCCTTTGAAGAAGCCTTTGATGTCTGGAGCATACCCTTGGCAGACCTTTGCCACTGGGTACCAGTCTTGCCCACTTACGGAGGCTGCCCCCAAGTACAAATATTATATAATTGTATATGTACTGTATATACACATCAGATATATATATATATGTATATATACACACACACCTATGCACATGTAACATGTGTGTATGTATGCAATACACACATATACATATGTGTGTGTATATATATATATATATTTAGTGAATTTTCAACAGGCGGAATTCCTACATAATGTAATCAACTTTCAGCCATTCAGTGTTTAGTGGTGCGATTTGTGTCTTAGCCAGATCCTTTGTTTTTCATAAGCCACAAGATGAGAGAGCCACAGGGATTTAAAGAAACCATCTACTCCATGCCCCTTTCCTTCCCCTTCTGCCACCCACTTGCTATTTTTGGTGATGGAGTAGGGCAAGATTGGAAATTCAAATGACATTAAGGAGTCTGGACTTAATCCCATATTGAGATCAATCAAAAGTGATAGTGGTTGGCTTGGAGAAGGAAGATTTCTGAAGGGAAACAGGGATGGTAGCTGTCTTTATGGATTTAAGGGGCTGTCTTGAAAGACAATCTACAGAAGCTGGAGAAAGGAAGATTTTGTCCGGATAAAAGGAAAAACTTCAGAACAATTAAAACTGGCTAGAAGCAGAATGGACTTCCTTGGGAACTAGTAGATTCTTTTTCAATAAATGCTGAATTAGTCAGTCAGTTAACTAGCATTTATTAAGCACCTAGTATTTTCCAGGTCATGTATCGAATTCTGGGGATACAAAGAAAGACAAAAGAAGAGTCTCACCTGGGATGTTCTGGAGGAATTCCCATCCAAATATGGGTTGGACAAGATGAAAAATGTCATTTTCAACTGTGAGATTTTGTTTCTATGAAACCAATTTACTCTTTTCATGAATAACTCTTATGCACAGGTTTATTAGGGCAAAACTACTGAATTGTAATACCTTTAATTTGTATAATGCTTTCATATCTTTCTTTTTCCACTGGAGGATATTAGAATTTTTGTCTTCTGGAAATAACACTAAACTAAACTAAATTAGGTAATAGGAAGTCTGTGTGTGGCTGGAAGTAATAGGAGGCTATCTTAAACAGACTGGGGGTAGACTACTGAGGGCTTTGAACATCAAGTTAGAAAGTTTAGACTATATCCTGTAGAAAGTGAAACACTACAGGAAGTTTTTCTTTTTTTTAAATTTAGAAAGTCTTTCAGTTTAGAGTTGGAAGGAATCTTAGAGGCCGTTGAGTATGGTCCAACCCTGTTATTTCGCAGATGAGAAAACTAAACCTAGAATGATTCGTTGACTTACCCAGGATCACAGAGTTAGCAAGTATTGGACAAAATTTGAACCCAGGTCTTCCTGATGTTAAAGTCAGTGATCAGTCAATTACAATATGCTAGCTCTTCATAGGGAAATGACATTGTCAGAGCAGTATTTTAGGAAGCAAGGGTAGTTTTGGTAAAACTCTTACAGGTTCACATGCAAACTGTACATGTCTCTCTATCCTATAAGAGAACATAATAATAAGAAAAGTTGGATGAGGGCAGTACCTATAAGTCTCAAGATTTTTATTGGCTTCAATGATTGATGGCATGTCACTACAATATTTCTCTTTTCTCTGGAGTAGGTATGGAGTTTATTAGCATAATCTTTTTTTCTCCTATCATCAATGGCCTTCTATCTTCTCCTTGAAGCTCATCTGTAGTCTGTCAAAAGCATAGTTTTGGGCTATCATCTCTTCCACTGGTAGCTTTAAGGGAGTTAACAGGTTATAAGTTTGTTTAGTAATTTTAATTATGAATGTTATCTCACTAAATAATGAGATAAAACAACATAACTTTTTACTAATGCAGCTGGATAATTATCATACTTTTTAAGTCACTGGGAGGTCTATAAGACTGTTGTGCCTTTCTTTCACATAACTTTTACAAGTTTATTTTGCCAGAATCCAGATTCTCAATGAGCTGGGGAAGAGATCTCAGAATTTCTGAAGGTTTTGAAGTGAAAGCATCCCCAATGTTTATTGCTGGGTCTACCAAAAAAAGAACAAGCCTCCAGAAAATGATAAAGGAAACTGATAAAGTAGCTTTAGCCTAACTCAGAGTAGGTCAGTCTCTGTGATAAACTCTTAACAGAAGTAGAAATATATTCCCCTTCCACATGATTAAGGATCAGGATCTTTTTAAATCTGAGCAGCAAATAATATATTGTCATGAAATTAGCTTGTGTTTTAATTTGTAGAGAATTATAAAGCAAGATCATTTAGTTGGGATGATATTGCTTGAGATAGTTGTTAGGGATGATTATACAAAAAGGAAAAAAAAAGACGTGGCAGAAAATTCAACAAAGACTGATATAGCCAAAAAAGATCTTTCCATAGCAGGGGCATTAGCATAAATCTGCTGTAAACCATGTATGTGGGTTGATGATAGCATATCACTTTCCTTACTGTTTTTGATGAACCATGATTGTTTTTGAATTTTGATGAAGCTGTTCATTTTTTCAAAAAGTTCTTATCTCATTATTGCCAAGTGTGTTAGTCGGTTTCTGCACACAGAGAGAAACCAATCCAACACTTGATTTTCCATAGTATAGAAAAGAACGTTAATTTGGTAATCTCAAATGATAGATAAGACAATAAATAATTCTTTATTGAGTGCCTACTGTGTGTTCCTCCTGTACCAGATTTTAAGAGAATACAGACAATATAGTCCCTGTCCCCAAGGACTTTACCATTTAGTAAGACTAGGCATGTCATAATATAGGGGTTGTTGTGGTTCAGTTGTTTGAAGCATGTCTGACTCTTTGTTACTCCATTCAGAGTTTTCTTAGCAAAGATACTGGAATGGCTTGCCATTTCCTTCTCCTACAGATGAGGAAACTGAGGCAAATAAGCCGAAGTGACTTGCCCAGGACCACACAGCTAGTAAGTGTCTGAGGCTAGATATGAACTTGGGAAGAGGAGTCTTCCTGAATCTAGGCACTCTACCCACAATGCCACCTAACTGCCACAATATAGGGAAGTAAAAGATAATTTCCATGTGAGAAAGTAGATATTTCCAAATTAAACCTAAATCATTGTAATTTGAGTTTCAAGCACAAAACAAGATTTCATTTTTTTTCAAGGGATAGTTTTTCAGAGTGTAGATTACTTTCCTAATTAGGTTTACTTTGGCTAGTATTGAATTGAGCCTTAGTTATATACCAACTCTCTTTGGAGAATTTATCTTTGAATTCTTCTGGGTGTTGAAGAAAGATGACTTAGGATTTATATTTCAAGAAGATAATAATACAAAGTCAATAAAGCCTGTAAAATAACCTCTCCTATACTTCTTAATTTTGTATTCCTTTTTCCCTGCCGTCATTTATTGGAGTTTTACTTCTCTATTGCCTTCTCCCTTTCTCCTTTTCTCTATTTGTAAATATATATAAAATAAATGTTATACATGAATAAAGTATGATTAATACACAATAACACTTTCATTAAAGAGTTGTTCATGAAGGAGAAAGGATAAGGAAATTACTGCATAAGGAAGATTCTCTTTGAAGAGGAAAAGAAGAAATTAGTTCATTAGTTACTGGAATACTTAGGCATCTTGATTTTGTAGTGTTCTTGATGAGCATAGTCTAAAAGACCACAGTGAAAATGATTGAAGCGTATGCACCCCCACATTTGTCATAGAAGGATGAAGTAGAAAAATTCCATGCAGAACATGACAAGATTCTCTAACCTAAATCAACCTGTACATTGAAACATAATGATTGCAATGTGAAGGTAAAATAAGGGAAGATGACTAAAAATGCTGAAAAATATGAATCAGAATTAAGAAATGAAAGTTTAAAAATTGCTCATAAACCATAAACTTATGTAAT
This sequence comes from Notamacropus eugenii, assembly GCF_028372415.1. Taxonomy (NCBI): domain Eukaryota; kingdom Metazoa; phylum Chordata; class Mammalia; order Diprotodontia; family Macropodidae; genus Notamacropus; species Notamacropus eugenii. The sequence goes on from NC_092872.1 coordinate 336,083,829, forward strand.
ATTAAAAAATTCCTTCAGGTGACAATTGGAGTCACTGGACAGCATAATAATTGAACAATATTGAAAAAAAAATAAAGTTTCACTATCTTAATGGAAAATAAATTACTGGATATTGACCTGAAAGTTCTTTTTCTGAATAATTTGTATTTAGGCTGTTTGTGTAATTATTTTGATGGGTTAAAACAAAAATTAAAAACAGAACCAAAGTAGAAGAAAGGATAAAGATGAGAAAATACTGGGGGTAATCACTGCAGTTCCAATCTGACATATTAAAATCATTATGCACTTTAAATAGGAAATGGATAAAGAAAATACATTGACTCCAATTAGTACCATAAAGAGGAAGCCAAAATAGCCCAGAAACCACTTCAATGAGCAAATACTTGATCTCTATTTCAAGTTAATAGAAATAAACCAAAAGAACCTTGACTTAAAATATAAACTCATTTATATCATGTTATGGATGAAGATGGTAGAATATTTTAAGCTTTTTATTCATAAGGCAGTGAGAAGTAGTGGAGACCAAATCTAAACAACAATATTTTTAGAGGAAACTGGGAGAAGAATGAAGCAAAACTGTATAAAAAGGATTTAGGTTGGATAAAAGGAAATATTTTCTTGAATTATAACTATCCAAAAATAGACTGGATGGCTTTGGATATTGGTAGATTCCCTTTCACTGATTTTTTAAAATGGAGCCTGGATGATGATTTGTTGGGACGCTATAGACATGATTTCTGTTTATGTGTGAACTCTAAGATTCTGAGATGCTTTCCAGGTTACATTCATAAAAGTAGGAAAATATGATGCCCTTTTATGAGCTAAGAAGGGCAGAGTAGGGGACTTTCTGAAGAATTGGAAGTATTGGAACCAGGTCTAACTTGCTTGTTAAATTTTCATTGTGAGCATTTATGCCTTAGAAATCAGCAAGCTACAAATCAAGGCTTTACTTATCGACTGTTTATTCTGAAGAAAGTTTTAATAGTGTAGATTAATCTTAAAAATCTATAGGCATACATATCTAGCCCTCCAGACATAGTTACTAAATATTTCTCAGCACAGTCTCTCTATAAACACTGCTTGAACTCAGCAGGTATGCAGTAGAAGGCTCTGGGAATTGTCATTATCAGACAGGGGACTAATAATAATAAAATAATTATTAAATTATTGTATATTAAACTCATTATTGAATTAATAGTAAAATAATAATTATTTAACTCAAGATTAGCACAGTGCCAGGCACATAGTACACACTACATAAATGCTTAGTCTTTTCCCTTTACTTAGCACTTAAGAGTTTGTAAAGTGCTTCACATTCCTGATCTTATCTGAGACTCAGAACATCCCTGGACTCTTACTACTTTAATTATGGATACTGCGCTTCTCTTAATATAATACAATATAATAATAATGCATTAACATTTTTATTATTTTAGTATACTGTTAATTCACACTGAGCTTTCAGTTCACCAAGTGCTTGTAATGTTAATTATGTTAATGAGAGTTAAAGATCTTCCCCACCCATTAAGCTAAACATGATTAAGGGAGATTTGTTTTGAAGGAAGGCACACACCTTTTGTTAATTTCTAATGAGGCACTGGTTCTCAAGAGTTGTGGTGCCCTCTGGCTCTGAAAAGCATATATATACTCAGAAATGAGATTTTGTTTTGGAGCTTACTCCTTGGAAGTGTTTGTTTGGCCAGAGAAGACTCTAGGTAGTTTCTAAGGTGACCCCCCTTCCGCCACATCTCCCACCCCACCTTTGGAAACCCAGATGTTGGTGCTTATCTCTCTGGTACCTATGTATAGCTTATGGTCAGACTGTTGGAAGCTCTGTCTGTTGGTCTTTATTTCTCTGTATTTTCTCTGAAGTTCAAGGTGCTGACTTTTCCCCCTGATCTAAGCGAATGAAATATGTGCTTGATTAAAGTAGATTGTTGACCCCTCTCCCCCAAGTTCCTTTTGTATTAGAAAAGCAGACCTAAGAACCTGTACAGCAAGCCCTCCTGTGTATGTTGGGGTCCTTGCTGTTACAGTACTCTAGATCTTTTTATCAATAAAAAGTTGTCTAAACATACCAATTGTGAAATTGATTTTTTTTTACCTATGAGACTTTAAATTCATTACTATTAAATTTAAACTGATTTTATTTGATCTAGCTTCCTAGATTCCTTTCTTTTTGGATTCTGTCTCTGGCGTCTGACATGTTATCTATCCTTCCTAATTTAATGTCACCTCCAAATTTGATAAGCATGGCATTTATGCTTTATCAAATAATTGATGAGGCAACTAGTTCATGTAGTGGAAGTAGTAGACCTGCAGTCAGAAAGAATTGATTTAAATACAACCTCAGATAGTTATTAGCAGTGTGACCCTGGACAAGTCACTTGACCTCATCTACCTCATTTTCCTCATCTGTAAAATGGAGATAATTATAGCATTTACTTCCCATGGTTATTTTGAGGATAAGATGAAATATTTGTAAAGTTCTTTGCAAAATTTAAAGCATTATATAACTGATAGCTATTATCAACTGAATAATAAACAGCACAGGGCCAAGCATAGTCATCTGTGGATGTCCCTTCTAAAAGATCTTTCAAATAGATGTTAGACCATTAATACTGGCCTGTCTGCCAAGACAGTTTTACTGGAGTATGGCTGCTGCATATGCTACTACAGATTCTTGGAGCCATAGGTGAGAGTTGGATGAGATCGGACACCAAAGGTGAGTGAGTAGCCCTCAAAAAAGACTTAGCCAGCTCTCATACCATAGGTACCAGTCCTCCTGGAATACCCTATACACCTTGAGAGTAACTAACAGGACTCAAATTCATTGGTGAGTTAGGAAGATATCTACAAGTATGTGAAGACTTTCAATGGCAAAATGGGTGGATGAGAACAATTTGTTCCAATGGCCATGAGGGCAGCTGAAGCAGGTGCTATGGAGTGCTTAGAACTTGGTTAGACATCAGAGAAGCCAAAGTCCTCCAGTGCATCCCAGGCCATGGCCAATCATTGTGACTTGTGCCTTGCCACTGAATTCTGATTGACTCTGGAAGAGAAAATGGGGCTGACAACTTTGTGTGATTCTGCCTCACTTAAATCTAGTTCACAAGTAAGTTAAGGCATCACCCTGTGATGTCATTGGTTCTCTTCACAAATGAAGGGCGAACAACAATAACAAACCATTAATTAATATTCTTTGCATTTTGACAAGATTCAAATCTACCTAAAAATTGCCTATTTTGCATGTTTCCATTTTGTCAACAAGAATAATGTCAAATCCTTTGCTAAAATCTATGTAAACTAAAATTTGCAGCATCTCTCCAGTCATCCAATAATCCATTTTTATCAAAAAAATAAAATTAAAGGGTACTCTGACTATTTTTGATGAAGCCATGCTGGCTCATTGTGATCCCAACTTTCTTTTTGAGATGATCATTAACCTTACCTAAAATAAGAATTTTTCAGAATTTTGGCAAGTTTTGAAGTAAAACTCACTGGCTTATTATTGGCAGACTATACACTCTTCCAGTTTTGGAAAATTAGGACATTTACTCCTCTTTACTTCTTTTGTAAGAAGCTTTTCCATTGTCCCAGATATTTCAGGGACCACTAACAGTAGCTTAATAATCACATTCACAAATTCTTTCTTTCTGTATCCTGTGTTTTCCAGACCTCTCCTGGACATATATTTATTTTATAAGTCTAATGTCCTTGGGATATTTTAACTTTAGCTATATGAAATCTTGTCAGATTGTATCTAACAATTCCCACCTTTATAGATCTTTGAAAGCAAATGTATAAATTTATTCATCATATGTTAACAACATACATTGATCATATTGGAGAAATTTGTGAGATATCCAGTTTGAGATGTCTTTAGGCAATTGGACATGTGAGACTAGAGGTTAGGAGATAGATTAAGGCAAGAAAAATAGATTGGAGAATCATTTGCATAGTGATGATAACTATACCATGGAGAGGGAAAAAAATAGAGAGTACCATCAATAACCTTAATTGTGAATGTGAAAAAAATAAATTCATCCATAAAATGGAAGAGGATAACAAAATGGATTACAAAGCAGTCATATTTTCTTTACAGGAAACATATTTGAAACTTAAAGATTCACATAAATTTAAAATAAAGGAATTTATGTTACAAAATTTGTTATGCTTCAGATAAACTCCCAAAAGCTACAGGTATCAATTGTGATCTCAGACAAGGCAGTATCCAAAATTGACTCAAAAGATAAACAGAGTAAATACATTATGCTGAAAGTTACCATTTAATCTCAATATTTAACATGTAAGCCCCAAAGAGCATAACATCAATGTACTTAAAGTAAAAACTAAACAAGTTATACAGAGAAATATATAACAGTGAGAGAATACAAGGTACATCTTTCAGAGCTAGACAAATTTAACCAAAAGATCAATAAATAGTTAAGAATGTGAATAGAAATTTTTTAAAAAGTTAAATATAAAGAATCTCTAGGGGATATTAAATGTGAATAGAAATAAATATACATGTATACAAATGCATATATAAAAGAATAGTATATATATGCTAAATATTACATATGCTTTATTATATACCTTTTTTATAACGTATGTCTCTACTTTGTGTGGCATCTTTACAAAAACTAAATGCATATTAAGGCATAAAACTTAGACAAATGAAAAATAGAAATATTAAACAACTCTTTTTTTACCATAATGCATTAAAAATTGTATTCAATAAGAGACCATTGAAAGAAGGATTAAAAATTAACTGGAGACTGAATGACTTACATTATTGGATTAAAGAACAAACTATTTAAACACTAGACACTTTCATTAAAGATTGTAACAAAAATAAATCATCCCCAATTTGGGAGGTCCAGCCAAAATATTCTTTTGGGAAAATTTATATCTATGAAGAATTTTATCTAAAAGAGAGAAAGAACAAACAATGAATTGGACAAGCAACTAAAAAAACCCAAGAAAGAGAGAATAAAACTAAAAGTTTAAAAAATGGAATTAATAAATAAAACTAGGAAGCTTTTTTGGATGGAAAATAGATAAACCATTCTCTAATTTGATTTAAAAAGAGGAAAGATAAAAACTAGAATGCTACTATGAAGAAGAATACACAACAAATAAAAAAGAAATAAAGTTATTATTAGAAAACATTTGTACAATACATGTTAATGAAACTGACAAATTAAATGAAATAAATGAATATCTATAACATATATGATACCCAGATAAACAGAGCAAGAAACTGAGAATTTTTATTGTATAATCTTAGACACAAAAATTGAACAAATCATAAATAAACTCCCAAAGGGGGTAAAAGCAAACAAAACCAGGAACAGATGGATTTGCAAGTGAATTATCATGTTCAAAGAAAGCATAATTAAGATATTACAAGAACTTTCAGCAAAAATAGGAAAAACTTTGATATAGCTTTGGTATTTAAACCAGAGAGAATCAAAACAGAAAAAAGACACTTTAAACAACATCCCTAATTTATATTTATATAAAACATTTATATAAAAATATTAAATAAAATATTAGCAAAGATTCTACGGAAAGATATCACAAAAATTATATACTATGACCAAGTTGGATATAAATCAAGAATGCAGAGTTGACTTAATATTAGAAAAACCATAAATCTAATTGACCATATTAATAATTAATAATGAAAATCTCAGGGAAAAAAATTTTAACCATAGTTGAAAGTAGTTTGGTACTGGTGAAGAAATAGGTTAATCAGTAGAACAGATTACAGACACAATGCACAGAAGCAAATGAACACTTTAGCCTAGTGTTTGATAGAACCAAAGACTCCAACTACTGGATTAAAAAAAATCATGATTTAGGAAAAACTGTTGGGAAAACTGGAAAACTGTCATGCAGAAATGTGATGTCTAGTTTCAACAACATCTCTAGACTACTATTTTCCACCATATAGTATGATAAATTCCAAGTGTCTATATGACTTGGACATAAAGAGAGAAATTATAAATAAAGTAGAGGAGTAAGGGAAAATAATTGCTTTTCTGATCTATGAACAGGAGAAGAGTTCATGATCAATGAATAGAGAGAATTACAGAAAGTGAAATGGCCAACTTTGTCTACATAAAATTAAGAAATGTTTGCATAAAGAAAACCAATGTAGCTAAAATTAAAAGGGGAGGAGGCAACTGAGAAAAGAAATTGTGGTAAATTTCTTTGATAAAGTTTTTATTTAATATATATATGTGTATACACATAAATGCGTATGACAATTCAATTTATGAGAATAAGAGCTATTCCCCCAGTTGATAAATTATTAGAGAAAATGAATAGGCAGTTTTTAAAGGAAGAAATCCAAGTTATCAATAGTCATATTAAAAAAAAAAGTCCAAATCATTTACAATTAGAGAAATGAAAATTAAATGAGCTCTGAATTTCTGCTTCAAACTCATCAGATTGACAAATTTCACAAAAAAAAAAAAAGACAAAAGTTTGAGGGGCTGTGAGAAAACAGGTCCATGGATGTAGTATTGATGAAGCTGTGAATTGGTTCAGTCATTCTGAGAGGCAATTTGCAATTATGCTACCAAAGCAACTAAACTATGCGTACCTTTTGACATAGTGATACCACCACTAAGCTTACATCTGAAAGAGATCAAGGAAAGAGAATAAGAAGCCATATCTACAACCAAATGTACATCATCTCTTTTTATGGTAGCAAAGAACTAGAAACTAAAGGGGTTTCCATCAGTTTGGGAATGGCTGAACAGATTTTGGTAAATTAATGTAATGAAATACTATTGTGCTATAAGAAATAATGAAAGAGATATTTCAGAGAAACCTGGGAAGACTTGTAAGAAATTATGTCGTGAAATCAACAGAACCAGGAGAACAATTTAAATATTAATAACATTATAAAAGCAAACAACTTTAAAAGACTTAGACTCTGATCAGTGCCCAACTATGATTCCAGAGGATTCATGTTGAAACATGCTGCTTACCTCCTGTCAGAGCAGTGATGGACTCAAGATACAGCAAATTACATGTATTTTACTTGTAGTATGTGACCAGTAGAGGAATTTGTTTTGCTTGGCTATGTGTATTTATTATTATTGTTATTTTTTCAAAGGTGAGGAAAGAATTTGTTTTTATTTGAAAAAGATAAAATTTAATTTTACAAAAGGAAAGAGTTGCCCATTTATTATTGCTAGCACGTGGCATACAATATGTTTAGCATCTCCTTGCTGTATATCACTATGATTCATCAAGAAAAATTTCAGATTTAGGGAATGTGGCCAAGACTGCCTAAAATACCACCATTCTGGGCATTGAGATTTCTTTTTGTGGCACAGACAAAGAAGTTCTATAGTCCCTTCCCAGCTATTGTATACTGCTTTTTAACTGAGACTGTGATGACTATTGCTACCATTCCAGAATTAGGATTGTTATGTCCATGAATCTCCTCAGGCAGGAAGAGAAAGCCTCAGAACTATTTGTTTGGGATGCAGAAATCGAGGTCTGGGGAGAAACATCAAGTAACCTTTCCATCATCTTCAGCCCTAGTTAGAATAGAACAGTACCCAGGTGTCATTTCTATAACTTAAGAGATGTGGAAAAGTTGGAGAGGGTTCAAAGGAGAGCAGCAGAGAGAACTGCAGAGCTAGAAAATAGGGCATGGGAAGAAAATAATTAGGATTTCTTTTTTTGCCTTAGGAAAAGAAGCCTGAGGGGAGACCTGGTAATCAACTTGAAGCAAATGAAAGGCAATTATACAGACTTTTGACCAGGTCTACTCTTTCCCAGAGGAAGAGAGAGAGAAATAGTCTGAAACTGCAATATGAAAGGTTGGAGTTAAAACTTGGGCTGCTAAATACTGAGATGGGTTGCTGTGAAAAGAAATGTAAAATATTCTTTGAGGAAATCTTAGTTGCCAAATCCATTGGCTTTTTCTCAGTCTTCAACCTTCTATATAATACAATTAGGAGTTCTGGGAAGACTAGACTTTTGGCAAAACAATGTTACATTAGCTATTTATTCAACAGGAGCAACATTGTGGGAAACAAAAAAAGGAATTTTGTTTCTACGGTTAAAATTCCTTCCAGCTTTAAGTGATAACAGTTAATCCGCTGTGGCCTAGCATGGTCAGGCAAAAGGTCAGAAACTTGTGCCCTGGCTTGATGAGCTGTTTGAGGGGAAGCCTATCTGAGAAGAGAACATGAAGTGAGGTGTTCAGCAGGCTCCTTCTAGTCAATAGATGATGAGGTGGGAGATTTAAATTGGAATAGTATAAAAGGCTTGCATTGGTCTGAATAATACCCATTTATTCAGGGGGGATGAATGTAAAAGTTTTCCTGATTTCACAAATATTGTTTTGTTTAAGGTGAGTATTGCTCTCATAGTAGGGAATGTGCCTTTTTCTTCTAAGGATTGTAATAAAAGATTCTTCTTTCACTCCAGACTTTAGTTTTGTTATGGGGCCCGGGTGTGAGCCTTACTCTAGATGGAGAAAGGGGTCAGGGGGCCCTATTTATAACAAATATTATAATCAGTAATCATTTAGATGATGTTAATGTAATTTTACAAACTTTTGAGCAGGATTTAATTATATTACGTTGTATATTATATATATCATATATTACATTATACTGATATTCTTAATATCTTTGAGAAATGAAATTGATCAGAGAATCTTAATGACAGTAGACTTCAGCATGGTGCTTTAAGGTTTGCAAAGCACTTTACACAAGTGGTCTAATTTGAGCCTCATGACAATACTGTACATAGGTTTGGTGGGTATTATCTATCAGATGGGAAAACTGAGGCTCAAAGAGTTAAAATGGCTTCATCATTGTCATATAACTTATAAGTGTCTAAAGTAGGATTAAAGCAAAATTTTCCCTCCCAAGTGCAGCATACTGGGCCACATGACCTCTCTGATATGGCCATTTTTGCTATATAGCTATTCTGTTTCTTAGTAAGGACCAACATTGTGAAGTCCACAGCATGGCAGGACTTTCCCCAGCTTGCGTTTCACTACATTGCCTTTGAGATCCCAGTGCCATCTTCATGTTACAATAAAGTACGAAATATTTAAACTTTCCACATTTTTTTTCATCTTGCTAACCAGGCTTTGGGTTTATGGAGTTATATCTTTTGTGCCTTTTTATATCACACATAATGATTTACATACATTTATAAGTTCTTAATGAATTGTTGGCAGGCAATTTTAGAGCTGAATAGGACAATAAAATTATAGAATCACATAGGAATTAGAGCTTTAAAGGAGTTTACAGATGAGGAAATTAAGGCCCCAAGAGATTTAAGTTACTTAAGGTCATGTAGAAGCAGAGTCAGGATTGAAATTCAGGATTCCTCTCCAATGTCAGCTGCAATCCATCTAGTACAGTCCCCTTCAGTTTGTAGATGCCTGTTAAATGATTCTTTATGGGATACAAAATTGGGGTGTCTATTACGGTGTAGTAGATACTTATACTGTACCATTAAAAAAATAAACCAAAGTCCTGCCCTCAAAGAGCTAACAATCTTCATATTTTGACTTAAATTAATACTAATTAAATGCTGATACCTAACTAGAGGGGTTCTGATGGAGAGGTTAAAAAAATAATTAACAATAATCAGTTCGCTTATTAAATATGCACAGATGATGATATACAAAATATTGTTGAACAAAGAGCTGGCATTCCTGAAGGGGAGAGGTGAACATTTCAGTAAATGGAAGCAAAGATTGTGTGTGGCAATGTAGCCAGTGTGCTTTATCCCACCATGTCCTACAATGTTTAGTAATGGGATGAAATTCAACATTTTCTGTATCCTTTATCCTTATTTTCATGCTTTTATTAGGTTGGAAGAATTACTGACATCAAGTGAAACTAGAGTGGCACATTGAGGAATTTTCTGTAGGTTAAACTTAGGTACTCTTCTAGCCATTATTTGCTAATGCTAGAATGTCCTCTTGTCCCTTAACAGAAATTTTAGAAAAGGGCCCAAAATGAGAATAATCTTAATTTGGAAGAGAAATCAACAATGACAAAAACAACAACTTTTGTATCTCTAGAATTTTATGGTTTACAAAATAGTTTCCTTACAACCACCCTGTGAGGGAATGTAAATATCATTATAGGTTCAGAGAGGTATTACAACTTGCCTGTAGTCACAGAGCTAGTATTTGTAGGAATCAGGATTTGAATTCAGGTCCGTTGATCTATTCCATGAAGCCATGCTGAACAGTCATAACTTTTGAAGTGTAATAATCATTACACCCTAAATTAAAGTGTTAATTTTACAAAGATAACAAAATCTGGAGGTGTTATTGAAGAGTCTAGTTGCTGGGGCAACTAGATTGCCCCATACAGTCAAAATGTGTGTGATCATTTTATATGGAACATGTTCTCAGTGACAGGTGTTGTAGCATTCTTAATGGCATTTTAAGTTGCAATTGCCTTTTAATAGAAGATACTTAGATAACATATGTTTACCAGCAGGGGATTGGGTTTCCTCATTGCCCTCTCATGTGAACTGCAATTGGAAATTTAGCCAGAACACCCTTTTCTATTTAAGAAGAACATTTACTGGGTTAAGAAAACAACCATCAACCCTCCCTCCTCCTTTCATCCTCCAGCTGCTATTTGAGTGCATGAGCAAGTTGCTTCATTGGGCACCTGGTGAGGTGTGACTGATGGTCAAGCTCACAGCATTATAGAGTTTGAAGGGATCTCAGAAATCATGTAGTTCAACCCTGATATTTCACAGAAGAGAAAATTAAGGCCCATGAATGGAAAATTACTTCAAGAAAGTTACAAAGGTAACAAGTCACAGAGCCAGGATCAGAGTTATAGCAGGTTATTATTATGCCTAGGACATATTAATACAGATCAGAGGTAAGGGGAGGGGAGATAATGCTGATGGCAGCCTTAGTGCCAAGAATAATCTGACTGTAAATGGAGTTGGTTGGGAGAGCCAGGAGGCTGAAAATCTGACCTGTATTGTCTGGGTGCTAAGGAGATGATAAGCCCAAGGAGACAGTTGCCACAGTGATTGGACTTTGAAAGCGTCAACCCAAGGGCAGGTGGAAGACTTAAGATGCAGGAATGGTGGTCACCACAAAGAGAAGAAGCACACTTCCATATATTGGTGCCCTGTGACAAAACCCCAGTGAGTTCATGCTAATTATAGCTCTAGCCAGGTTGTACCCAGGTATTCTGACTCCAGATTTAGTGTTCTTTTCCTACAGTGCTGTCCATCTTCATGGCTAGTTGTTGATGCCATTTTCTGCATCAGCATACTATAGATACCAACATGACAACGATGAGATTGTGTGTGGAAAATGCCCTTCACATTTGTGAACTTAGAGTCCATAAAGCTATGTCTGAGACTGACCTATATGCTTTCCTTAGGATGAGCATTGAAACCATTATTTTGGAATCGGTGTTTGTTGGAGAAAAGCCTCTAGAAACCAGAATTTTGTATTTGGAAATGACCTCAGAGAATGTCTAGTTCAACTCATACCAGAACAGGCATCTCCTTTACTTTTGTATTTAACAAGTGGTTATCCAATGTTTACTTGAAGATTTTGAATGAAGAAGAACCCACTATCAGGGGGTGGGAAATCTATGACCTTGAGGCCACATGTGGCCTTCTATGTCCTTGGGTACAACATTTTGACTGAGTCCAAGTTTTACAGAATAAATCATTTTATTAGGGGAATTTGTTCTGTGAAGTTTGGATTCAGCCAAAGGGCCACACTTGCAGACCTAGAGGGTGACATTACCTTGAGGCTGAAAGTTTCCTCATCCTTGAACTAGCTCATAAGACAACTTATTCCATTTTTGGATGGCCGTGATTGTTAGGAAGTTTTTTCTTTCCATGAAGTCTAAATTTTCCTCTTTGCAATTATTCCCCTTTGTTCTCTTTTCTGCTCTCTGGTGCCAAGTAGAAACAAGTTTATAAATGTCTTTCCATGAGAGAGTCTTTTAAATCTTTGAAGATAGCTAATATGCCCTCCTTATTTTCTCTAGGTTAAAAATTCCTAGGTCCTTCATAGCATAAACCTGAGGCCTCACAGAATCTTGTTTGCCCTTTGAACACTATTCAGTTTGTAACTGTCCTTCCTAAAATGTGACAGCCATTACCAAAAATGGTACTTCAAGTGTGTATACGATGTGTATAGGATAGCTTATGTAGTAGGATGGTTGTCTCCCTAAGTAAGGACAGTATCCCACTTTTAATGCAGCCTAAGATCATGCTAAGCTTTCTTGGCTGCCACATCACTCTGCTGACTCACTGATCTTGTGGTCCACTAAAGCTGAAAGGCCTTTGTTGGGTGAACTGCTCCCTAGGCATTTCTCTTCCATTTGTACTTGCAAAGTTGATTTTGTTGAACCCAAGTGTAAGATTATATTGATCCTAATTAAATTCCACTGTAATAGATTCAACCTAATGTTCTAGCTTGTCAAACTCGTTTTCAATCCTGTTTGTCATATATTGAATTAGTTATCCATTCCAGCTTTGTGTCATCTACAGATTTGATAACTATGTCAGCTATACCTTTGTCCAAAGCACTGATTTTAAAAAAAAGAACCCTACAACATTAAATAGCAAAGAGAAAAAGATGTATCTGAGGTTCTTTTCTAGAGAGAGTCCTCTAAGTTGACATTGAACCATGACTCATAGTTTAAGTTATTTAACCAATCCTAAATCCAACTAATTGTAAAAGCCACCATCTTGTCTACAAGGCCAATGTAAGAGACTGTCTAGAGCTTTGCTAAAATCTAAATGGACTGTGTCTATTATCATTTCCCTACTGTAACCTGTCAAAAAAAAAAAAGAAAGTTAGTTTGGCATTATATGTTTTGTATTATGTCATTATGGCTGTATATGATCACTGCTTCCTTTTCTGGCTATTGACTAATAGTCTGTTTAATGATATATCATAGAATTTTGCCAGGAGTTGGAGAGAAGCCTACTGGCTTATAATTTGTAGAGTTTGTTGTCTTCTTTCCTTAACACATGCTTTTTCACTTATCCCTTCATTCATTCCTCTTTTGTAAATCTAGACACTTCAATTCAATAAGAATTTATTAAGAATATATACATACATATAATATACATATCTATTACAGCAAAGTACTATTTATAACTGATGCTGCATGTTTGTGAATGAATGATGTCTGATAATGGATTTAGAATCAGGATACCTGGGTTCAAATTTCATCTCTGATATTAACTAGTGAGCTAAGCACAAACAAGTTATTTAACTTCTCCTAGCCTTAATTTTTTCAGTGATAACATATAAAGTCCATAAATCCCATAAAATAACCTTCCTGTACCCCTTAATTTTAGATAGATCCAAGCTTTTGGGACGAGAACTCATTATTTGGCAAAAATTGCTAGGAAAATTGGAAAGTAGTCTGGCAGAAACTAGATATAGATCTTCTCATATTATTTACCAAGGTAAGGTCAAAATAGGTCTATTATTTAGGCATAAGGGTGATAAGATTAAATAAATTGGGGGAGCATGGACAATTTTTCCTGTTAGATCTATGAATAAGGGAAGACTTTTATGATCCAACAAGAGGTAGTATAGTGGATAATTTTGATTACATTAAATTTAAATATTTTTGCACAAACAAAACCAATGCAGCCTAGATTAGAAGCAAATCAGAAAACTTAGGAAAAAAAAATTACAACAAATTTCTTTGATAAAGACCTCATTTCTTTACTATATAGGAAACTGGGTCAAATTCATAAAAATATGAGTCATTACCTAATTGATGAATGGTCAAAGCATATGAACAGGAAATTTTCAGAAGAAGAAATCAAAGCTATCTATAGTCATATATTTTTTAAAATGTTCTAAGTCACTATTGATTTTTTTGGTTCAGTCATTTAGTCATGTCTGACTTTTCTTGACCCTGTGGACCCCATTCTTGATCCCACTGTCTCTCAAAATCTGTCCAAGTTCATGTTCTTGTTTCTGTGATGTTATCTACACATCTCATTCTCTGCCATCCCCCTTTTCCTTTTCCCTTCAATCTTTCTCAACATCATGGTCTCTTACAATGAGTTTTGTCTTCTTGTTGTGTGACCAGAGTATTTAAGCTTTAGCTTTAGTATTTGGCATTCCAGCCTGACATTGAATGACCTGAATTAGTTTTTTTTTTAATATTGACTGATTTGAGCTCCTTGCTATCCCAGGGATTCTCCAAAGATTTCTCCAGCACAATTTGAAAGCATCAGTTCTGTGGTACTTAGCTTTCCTTATAGTCTAATTCTCACAGACATACATTGCTACTGGAAAAACCATAGCTTTGACTATATGAACCTTTGTTGGCAAGATAATGTCCCTGTTTTTTAGTATGCTGTCTAGATTAGAGAAATTAAATCAACTCTGATATACCACCTCATATCTATCAGATTGTCTAACAAGACAGGAAAAGAAAATGGTAAATGTCGGAGAGGATCTAGAAAAGTTGGGACACTGAGGCTCTGTTGTTCGAGTTGTGCACTGGTCCAACCATTCTGGGGAGCAATTTGGAATATGTCCAAAGGGCTATAAATCTGTGCTGCATACCCTTTGATCTAGCAATACTACTACTAGGTCTCTGTCCTAAAGATATAAAAGAAAAAAGCAAATGAACCTATATGTACAAAAAATATTTATAACAGGTTTTTCATTCTGGCAAAGAATTATAAACTGAGGGTATGTCCATCAACTGAGGAATGACTGAACAAATTATGGTATTTGATTGTTATAGAATACTATTACGCTATGAGAAATACAAGCAGGATGTTTTCAGAAAGACATAAGAAGAATTATGTGAACTGATGCAAAGTAAAATGAGCAGAACTATAACAACATAGTACACAGTCAGCGCCATATTGTATGATAATCAGTTGTAAAGGACTTAACTATTCTGATCATGACAATGCTCCAAGACAATGCTACAGGACTTATGGAAAATGCTTTCTCCTCCAGAGAGAGAACTGACGGAGTCTGAATGAAAACTGAAGTATTTTTTTACTTTGTTTTTCTTGCTTTTCTTTTCAGCATGGCTAATAGGGAAATATATTTTGCAGGATTTCACATATATGATTGAAATCACATTTCTTGCCTTTTCATTGGGGTGACAGGAGAGAGGGAGAGAATTCAAAACTCAAAAAAAAGAATATAAAAAATAAATGAATAATAAATTTACTTTTAAAAGATTTGGCTCAAATATCACTTACTATTTGTATGATTAAGGTCCAAGTCAGTTTGTGTTTGTGCCAATTTCGCCATCTGTAACATGGGGATGATATTAGCATTTATTTCAAAGGATTGTTGTGACAATCAATTCAAATAATAAATTCCAAGCATTTATTACACCTTACAAAAACCTCCATAGGCTTTTGTGAGGTACTTTGTAAATGTGCTGCTTTGTAAACCTTAAGGTACTACAGAAGGTACATTATTATTATTTAAGTCCCACTGGGCTTAGGGACAGTTTTTTAGTCTTACCAGCTATAAATTTATCTTCACTCCATTATTTTTTCCTGTGGATTCATAGAAGTATAGATTTACAACCAGAAGGGACTTCCAAGGCCATCTAATCCAATCCCCTCATTTTACAGATGAGGAAACTGAGACCTAGAGTAATGAATCAATTTGCTCACTCACACAAGTAGTAATTACCTGAGCTGAGTTTTTAACTTTGAACCTTTGGTTTCAAATCCCATTTCACTTAAGAATGTACTAAGTATGGATGCTTGTGCATTTGTATTTAGTATTGGGATTCATTCAATAGGAAAAGCCTAAATCCTTCTGGGGATTAATTCTGTGTAGGGAAAGTAACTTAGTTCAAATAATCATGTAGAAAGACAGTTTGTTTTGCATGCTGTCATGCATTTACAAAATGTAATCTAGGGGTAAAAAGTGATGGGGCAGCAAGCAACATTGCCTGCCTTTTTTGCTATGAAATCCAAATTAATACTTGATGTAGTCTCAGTGTTTTTTCAAAATTTAATTGAACAAGAACATTTACCTTTTGAACAAGGGACTCCCTACACTAGCATGCTTTTTTATAGTGTATGAGAACCATAATAGTGTGAAATATATGGTCTGGCAATGACTTAAATTTTCTCTCAAAATACTTGGCAAGGAAAGAAATCCAATTTATATTAATGAAGAAAGTTGTTCTTTTTGCCCCAGATCTTCACATGAATTACGGCAGGAGGTTGCGGGGGGGAGTGAGAGTTAGGAAAGTTAGACTAGACTGAATCAAGTCCATGTGGGCAGTCATATGGGACCCATGACTGCAGCACGTAACACCAGGTGCCGGGAGAGAGAGGAAATAAAATATGGTCTTGGCTTACATGGAGCCTATAATAAGAGGACATGTGATCCATACACAAACAATTAGAGCACACAGTAAATTAGTGCCCCTTACTTTCTTAAGTCAGAGAGTTCAGAATTCTGCATTTTTACTTAAAATGAAGGACACTTGTATAGAAGTTACACACACACACACACACACACACACACACACACACACACACATACACACACACACACACACACACACACCCCCTATACCTCTGTCATCTTTACTTTTGTAGTATAAGCCATGGACCAAACAATGTTGTCATTTGTCAGAAGATAAAAGAAGAAACAAACTGGGAAATTTGTGGTCCATTTAAAAAACTATTGAGCATGAAATTGATACTGTTTCGATTACATACAAATAAATGCATCCTCTCATTAGACTGGGAAGGAATACTGAAGCCTTTTTGCTGGGGCTTAGCCAGAGTTTAAAGTTGAGCTTTACCTTCTTTCTCTTTATTCTCATTACTTTTTCATGTAGAAAGACCTAGGAATCTATTCCCAACTCTGTGCTTCTAAGAGTGGATGTTTCATCTTAATGATTTCACCTCCTTCTTGGCTTAGCTGCCCTTACTATGAAAAAAAAGATAGATACTACCCATAGGAGTGCATCAGGGCAAAAGGAAGTATCCTCTGGAAGAATGATGGAAGTTTATTTTGGAGGGTCAGCAAAGAGGAATAAACTAGAAGAGGAAGAAGTGAGCTTGCCTAGAAAGCAGAGGACTAGTCAGCAGAGACAGACAGGGCAACTGTAAGATTCTCTCAGTAAGTGAAAAATAATATCCAAGATTGTTTCAGATCTGAAAGAAGAAGAAAAAAATAGCCTAAGACAGAGAGAGGGAAAAAAAAGGAAGGAAAGACGTTAGTATAGTGGAAAGAACTCTGGATGCAGCTTAAGTTTTTTGAGAAAGGTCTTATCGAATCAGACCAGCCAGAGTCTGGACCTCATACTGTGTTTAGGAGACAATGGAGAACCAGTGAAAGATTTTGAGGATAATATGAGGGGAAGATTATACTCAAATGTAACAGTCACCTTTCCATTTTGTAGGCAGCATTTTTCTGTAATTATAATACCCAAAAGAGGATTTTTCACCCCTGTATATTATTTTACTTCAAGATACTTGTTCAGCGTTAAACAATGAAAACGAGAATTTTTACTTGTCTTGTTTGTTCTGTGTTTGTCATAGGAAAACTCTCAAGGTAATTACCTGTTATTTCTCAATGCAACTACCTGCCATATGCATTTAGGACATGATTCATTTTTACATTGGCTTTTAGCATTGGAGAATCCATATTACAGAGGGAAAGAGGTAATTGGTTGTTGAGTGGCACATGCCAAATAGCGAGTAAGGGAAGCTAGCTAAGTGAAAGACTGGGAATTATGAACTTCTCTGCTTATTTTGATGCACAAAAAGACATCTTTTAGCAGCGATGGGAGGATCAACATCGGATTAGGGAAAGAGAATATGTAAGGATCTCAATACCAACTTAATAATTCCAGGGATATGGATATAGTGATCTTTTCTCAGGTTATGCCAGCTTCAGATGGTTTGGGTTTGCCCCCCAAGAGCCCTAGTTTCTCAGCAGTAACTTTCTCATAATCTTTTCAGTGTTATTATGTAGAGAATGACATTTAAAGGAAGCTTCCCTAATGGGAGAAAGAAAGGTCTCCAAAATGAACAGTCTCTAATCACACTAGAACCAAACCTTCCTGAACAATTTACCCTAAGGCAGAAAGGGATTAAAGCAACAGCTGTTCTTATTGTGATATCAGCATGGGGCAATCACAAATGTCCAGTTACTTGTTTACAGATTCTGATGTGTCTGCAGTCACTTCCAGGAACTGCCCTATGCATGCTAATCTATCCATCCATTCATCCATCCATCCATCCATCCATCCATCCATCCATCCATCCATCCATGCATCCCTTCCTCCCTTAATTGACCCATCTGTCCATTTCCACAAACTTTTATTAAACCCCTCTTATGTTCCAGACACTATGATAAGTGATAGAGATAGAGACAAAAAATAAATAGCCCCTGCACTCAAGGAATATATATTGCTTTGAGGGAAAATAATATATACACAAATAATTAAATACAAAATATACATAACGTAAGTGTGAAGTAATGTGGTGGGGACAGCACTAGCTCCTGGGAAGTGGAAGGGGGTGGGGGATATCAAGGTAGGCCTGGTCTTTAAGAAATGGTGCTTGCACTGAGCCTTAAAGAAACTGAGAAAAATTCTAAGAGTTAGATGTTAATGGGGGTGGGGTGCGGTAAACCCTATGATCTCCCCTCCTCCTCCCCCCCTCCATCTGTGCAAAGGCATGGACATGGGAGATGATATTTTATGTATAGAAGAAAGCAAGAAAGACAATTTGACTAGAATGTATAGTGTGTGAAGTGGAGAAATGTGCAATAAACCTGGCAAAGTAGGTTGTCTGGAGCCAGATTGTAAAGGGCTTTTAATGCCAAACATAGAAGTTTGAATTTGATTCTAGAGGGACTAGGGAGCCACCAGAGCTTCTTGAGCAGGGGAGTGACACTCCAGTGGGTTCTGATCAATGAAGTCCCTGGTGTTTCTGGGAACAGGTTCTGAGAGTTATATGACACTTGAAATGCAAATTTTGTGCCAGGAAAAACATTGCAGAACTGTCAGTGTAGTTGTATGACTTTGGGGTTGTTACTTTTTCCTAGGCATTTAGTTTCCTTTTTAAAATTATTAAGTTGGCCTAAGACACTTCTAGCTCAAATATTTTGTGATCCTGTGAAAAGGAGACAGTTCTCTTTGCTAAGAAAATTATTAATGATCTGTATGTAGCTCACTGATGCTTCTCCTGACTTTTATCCAAGTGACTACTTGGCTTCTAGAGTACACATCCATTAGCTGTCAGATGTCAGCTGGATTGGATGTCCTTCAATTCAGTTCAAGGGATAGTTCTTAAGTCATTGCTATGTGCCAGGCCCTATACAACAGCCTACACCAAACATAAGTGTGAATAAGACATGGTACCTGTCATCACATAGCTTAGAGTATAGTAAAGGAGATAGTTTTGTATCCAAATAACTGTTATCAAAGGTGTTAAGAGAAGACTGGCAACTCTGATGTGAGGACTTGCTGGGCACTTTTCAGGACTGCTTAGCCACCTTTGGTATCCAACCCATCACTCAGCTCTCACCTGCATCTCCAACAAGCTTTAGAATGTGTGAACGACCATAACCCAGTAAAACTATCTTGGCAGATGAATTAAACTAGGTTGAGGGTAATCGATAGGCCTTAAACCTGTCAATGAGTTAGGGGATGTTTACCCTAAGCATATGAAGAATTCCTCTGACAAAATGGGTGGATGAGAATAATTTGTTCTAATAGTCATGAAGGTGGTTGAAGAAGGTGCTCTGAAGTGCTTAGAGATTGGTCAGACATCAAAGATACTAAGGTCATCCACTGCATCCTGGACCATCACCAGTTGTCCTGACTTTTGTTCTGCCATTGGACTTTGAAGACTCTGGAAGAGAGAGTGAGGGTGATGACTGTGCAACTCCACCTCACTTAATTCCTGTTGACGTACAAGTAAAGACATCACCCTGTGTTGTCATTGGTCCTCTTTGGAAACAGGACGAACATCAACAACATCCAAAAGCATAACGTTCAAATTCCTTCTCTTGTAGTCAAAGCCTGCCATAATCTGGTATCAATGGGTCCTTCACAGCCTTATCTCAAAATACTCTTCATTACCTATGCCATACTTCATTTAAACTAATGCTCTGTGATATAAGAGAAATATAAGCAAAATTCTATGAGGCTTCAGAGGAGAGAGAAATAATTTCCAACAGAGTAGTCAAGGAAGGTTTCATGGAAGAGTCGGAATTTAAGATAAAATAAAGGATTAATAGAAAGGAAGGATTTTAATAAATTAGTATGGGAAGGCATTCCAGAAATAGGGAACGGGTATGGAAAACTTTCCTAGTTCATATAAGGATCAGTTGAGAAAACTGGAAAAGTTTAATGTGGAGAAGAAAAATTGAAAGGGCAGCACCATTGCTGTAGTCAAGTACTTGAAGGGCTTTCCTGGGGAAGACAGTTTCGTTTTATTCTTTTTTTGGCTCCAGAGGGCAGAAGTGAGAGTGATGGGTTGAAATAGCAAAATGACAAATTCAGGATCAGTATAATGAAAAACCTCCAAAAATTAACATTCCAAAGTGGTATGGAGCTATCTTAAGGGGTGATGGGCTCCCAGTCTCACTTCTGGCCCCACTGGAAATCAAATATTGGTTGAGGGCCATTTCTCTAGCAAGGCATTCCTTTTTAACATTCCTAAATATTCCTATTCCACTTACCACAAGAGATATTCCATATCTTTCCATCCTTCCTCAAAGGTTCCCTTTGCCTCTTTCCTGATTCACTGTTTCCACTAAGAAGATTTTATGTTTTATTGAAAAGTTGAGAGTCTCTCCTCTCTTTCTCCTTATTTCACATCACTGAGATATCTTCCCCCATCTCCTCTACCCCTGCTTCACTCCTCTCTGCAGTAATGCAAATTTTTCTAAATGTATAATTGATTCTGTCCCTTTCTGACTTTTCCAAGAGATTTTCCTCAGTGTACTTCCTCTAATCTACAATCTCTCAGTATCTACCAGCCACTTCCTTGCTCCCTATAAACACACCAATGTCTCCTTCATCCTTACAGCAAACAAACAAAAACCCTTATTTGATTTGAACATCCCAGCTATACCTCTTTCCCTTCCTGGCTAACGTCCTTGAGAAGCCACCTACATTCATGCCTCTATTTTCTCTCAGTTGATTAGAGTTTCTCTCAAATCTGAATTTGATATCTTTCAACTGAAAATATTCTCTTTAAACTTATCAATGAGCTTTTATTTTGTAAATCTACTGGCCTTTTGTTGATACTCATCCATTTTGACCTCTCTGCAGCCTTTGACACTGTTGAGTACCCTCTTCTCATGAATACTCTCTCTTTTCTAGGTTTTAAGAACACACCTGATTCTCCACCTTCATTTTTTTGACTGCTCTTTTTCAGCCTTCTTTGCAGGATCTTCTTTCATTTTATACCCAATGAATGCAAATATCCCATATACACCCAGTGTCCTGAGTCCTCTTCTGTTCACCAGTCTCACTTGGTAGTCACGTTAGCTCCCAAGAGTTCAATGAACTATGTAGATAGTTCCGAGATCTATATATCTAGCCGTAGTCCTCCTCCTGAGCTTTATATCTACATCACCAATTTCTTATTGTGTCCCATAGATATCTTAACTTTAACGTGCTCATAACATTACTGTATTCTTGAAACCCTCGTCTCTTTCTATTACTGTTAAGGTACTAATATTCTCTCAATCACCCTGGCTCCCAGCCTAAGTGTCATCCTTGACTCCACTCTATTGCAGTGAGTACCTTATATACAACTTGCCTCTTCTCTGTCTCTAGTCTGCTTATAACATTGCTGTTGTTCAGTCATGTCTGGCTCTTTTGGACCTTATGGACCATAGCATGTCATTGCTGTCCTCAAGGCATAGATACTGGAGTGGTTTGCCATTTCCTTTTCCAGTGGATTAAGTCAAAGAGAGGTCATGTGACTTGCCCAGGATCACACAGCTACTGAGTGTCTGAGTCTGGATTTGAACTCAGGTCTGCCTGACTCCAGGGCTAGCACTCTATCTACTGAGCCACCTAGCTGCCTCCCTTCAAATGTTCTACAATCCAACAATCATGACTTTCTTGTTTTTTCTCCCATGACATTCCATCCTAACTCCATACCTTTTCACTGACTATTCTCCATGCTTGGAAGGCTTTCCTCTTTACCTTTGCCTGTTGTCTTCCCTGGATTCCTTCAAGATTCAGCTTAAATCCCACCTTCTCTAAGAAGCCTTTTTCAGTCTCTCCCTACCATCTGTTAGCACTGTCCCTCTGAGATTACTTTCCATCTACTCTTTCTATATAGATATATCTGTATATATCTATATCTATATCTTGTATGTATAGACATAGTTGCTTGCATCTTATGACCCAGCTATTGTCCCTTTAGAGCACAGACTTTTTTTTGCCTTTTTTTTATTCTCTATGCTCAGCATAGTACTTGCCACATAGTAAGAACTTAATAAATGTTTGTTTAATGTGACTGAATCATAAGGAGTCAGACCTGATTCTTTGTCAAAAGTTTGAAGACACAAATTGCCTGGAGATTCCCTAGAAAACAGGGTCAGTTGTCCAATATCACTCAGAAGAGTCTGATTTACTCATCTTAGCCCCAGAAGAGAATTGTCTCAAAGTGACTTTACCCTAGAAGAGCAGGACTGCAATAAGAAATGGTGATTTAATCTAAGTTCCTTTGTTTTTGCAATGAATCATGGGTAGAAAAGGACTTTTCCCCCAGAAATGTTTTATTTTTGTTATTGTATGACCTTTATTCCTTTAGCTTATGGAATCAATTCTTTGATGTCTCAAAAGTCCTTACTCTTTCATTCATAAATATTCTCACGAAACATTTGTATCGCTTACGATGAAATACTTGCTAAGCAGCTTTGGTGTAATAAATTCAGACTGTTTTGATGAATGCAGAGATGTGTGTCTGCTTTGTAAGGTAGTAGTTTATTATTGAGTTGGAGGTGAGGTTTCTCTTAGACAGAACTCTTCCTTCTCACCAGTCCCATATTCCAGAAGCCTTGTGCTCACATATTTGGAGTGCATATACTACTTCTACCTACTCATTATGAACTTAATACTTGAATACTTTCACTTGAGGTCTTCCCCTCTAACAATCTACCAATAGAAGAGAAGATTCATGTTGAGCCCTCTATCTAGGATAGTGATATTAAGGGCAAGGATATGTACATTGCAGTGGATGAAGCATTAGACTCAGGATTAGAATTGTGTTCTGACCCTGCCTGTAACAAAAAATGGGGTCTCATGTGGGATATTTTTTGAAGAAAGGAATGACAATATTTTTTAGTGGATTGGATATGTTAGACGAATGACAATGATGAGTTGATAATACCAACAATGCTCTGAACTTAGATGAATAGAAGAATGGTGATGACCTTGGCAATATCAGGGAAGCTCATAAAAGGAATGGCTTTGAGAGTCACAGAAAATAAGTTATAGATAGATGGATAGAACAGGCATTTATTGAGCACTTACTATGTACCAGGCACAGTACCAAGCCCTTAATTATTTTTTTTACTTGATCCTTTTAGATATCAATAATGGTTCTGTTTTAGACATGTTAATTTTGAGATTAATTTGAGATCAGTGATGTGGATTACAGAATAGGAAAAAAAACTAGTATAAATAGATTTGGGAACCATTGCATTGAAGTGATAACTGAGCCTTGAGAAATGATAAAATTGCTAAATGAGAGGATATAGAGAGAAAAGAGAAGAGGGTCTGGGACAGATCCTTGGAGGATCCCCACATTTATTGAATATGAGATGAAAGAAGGGTAAGAAAAGGAGACTGAGAAGGAGAAGTCAGACAGGCAAGGGAAGAAGCAAGAGAAGTCAGTCATAGCAGCTCAGAAGGAAGAGACTAGTCAGGAAGATAAAATGATCAACATCCTCAGAACCAGCAGAGAGGTCAAGAAGGATGAAGGTTGAGAAAAGGCCATTAGATATGACAATCAGGAGATCATCAGTAACTTCAGAGAGAGCAATTCAGCTGACTGATGGGATTAGAAGCCAGGTTGCAAAGGATTTAGAAAAGAGATGAGAGGAGTAAAAGTGAATTGAGTTTAGACAGATTTTTCAAGAGATTTAGTTGAGAAAGATGGTAAAGATACTGGGCATGGTAGGATCTAGTAAAATTTTGTTTTTAAAGAATGAGGGACACGTAAGTATTTGTAGTTAGAAGAAAAGGAAAGGAAATGATAGGGAAAGTGACAATTAGAGAACGAATGGGGATGCTTTGGTGAAAAATGTGTTAGAGGTGGTATGAGGTAATGGGGGTTGATGTAGATGGGTTAGCCTTGAAGAGGAAGGACTAATTCTTAACCAAAGAGTAGAGTGAAGGAAGAGATAGTAAAGAATGATGTCAGAGGGATGTGAAATAAGAAAGGGAAAAGAAGAAGTTCTCAGCAAAAGGTCTCAATTTTTTGGTGAAGTATGAATTGAGGTCGTTACCTATAAGGGTGGAGGAAGGAGTGCTGTGGGAGGTTTAAGGAAAGAAGAGACTGTTTGCAACAGCAGCTATTACATAGGGAGTAGTAGGATTGCCCTTCTGTAGTAAAGGCCAAGTTGATATTAGATACTATGAATGTGTAGTGGACCGTGTCTACACAATTTAGTGATTTTTCTCCAGTTCTATTCTGTAGTATATGAATAAGGGAAATTAATGGTACAAATATTCCATGCTGATTTTGGACAAGATGTCATTGCCAAGAGAACAAAAGGAGTTGATAATAGAGAACAGTGTGGAAATGAACTCATTCACTAAGGAGTTAAGATTTAGAAAAGGAGAGAGAATACCACAATAGGGGTGCTGACCATCAACAGTACTGAGAAGTGGGGGGGGGGCTTGAAGTTCCTGATGAGAATGGAGACTAGTTTTAGAAGGGATAAGATGCATCGGAAGAGATGGAAAAATTAAAAAAATTATTAGATAAAGGAATTTTGAAGTTCATGAACACAGAAATAGAACACTTGTAGATGATGACAAGATAAAGGGTCTAACTATTCCTGTGTGGAGCTGAAGTGGATTGTAGGAACAGGTAATGAGTAGACTGAGGAACCAATAAATTAGGGAGTTTAAGGGAACATCAACATGTTTGCTGAAGTCCTCTAGCATAAAGTCAAGAGTTCAGGTGCTGAGGAAGACTGAACCAGGCGCTGTACTGATTGAGAAAGAAGAGAAACTATATTGGGGGACAGTAGATAATAACTATCATAATCTAGATTGAGTGATAAATTTGTATTGCTTAAATCTCAAATGAAGAAAGGTTACTGAGTGATGGGGATAGAGGGAGAGTCTAGATGTGACAGTAGGAAGCAAGAAATATTCTGACTTCTCGGCCAGTAATAGTAAAAAGTGGTAGGAGGAAGGAGGGATGAAAGAAAGTATATTCAGTACTAGGAGGGATGGCCTGGGATCATCTGGAAGGAGACAGGTCTCAGTGTGATGAAAGATAAAAAGAGCAAGAGAAGAAAGGGTGAAAAATAGAAGCCAGATTGTTAATTATGAAGAAGGCTTGCCTGAGGGCACTATAGGATGGGATTCAGGTGTAATGGAAATGAGGGTATGAATGGATAGGTAGGGCCAGTAAGATGTGTTTACGGAGATGTAGCGGTGTAGGAGGTAGGAGGGGAAGTGAGGGTGGGGGGCATTGTTCTTTAGCAGTCAGCAGTTTATAATCACTGGAATGGGGAGAGAAAGAGAGGGTGGAAATATACTAACCATAGGGAAATGAGTCCAAGCAGAATATCAGTGAGGTCTGTTTATGAAAACAAGTGATGAGAAGAGTTGAGGTCATCCCTATAGTTTTCTTCACAGCTTTCAACTGTCCTCCCTGCTGTCTTAAGAACCATCAGGAAGCCCACCAAATGACAGGAATGAACAGGAGGATGTTTTGTTCCTGCCCAGGAGGGAGGACTGTCCCAGTCCACATGGCAGAGCCAGGAGCAACTCATAGCTTGTGTTATGACCTGAGGGCTTCTGGAAGCCTAGGAAGGAGGTGGTGTTCCTAGCACTTCCAGAAGCCCCACCTGGAGGTAGGAGAATGCATACAGCTAATTTGGAAATGGATCCATGATAGTAATCAATAATTTCCTCTGGTATGAAATTGTTCCAGTTGTTATGTGGCTCAGCGCACCTTCCAATTCTCAAAGAAATTATTCATGATAAATAGGCATAAAGGTGCAGGATGGTGGAGTTGATAAAAAGCTGACCTTGGAGCCAGGATGACCTGAGTTCCAGTCCTGTCTCCAATGCACACATACTCAGAGCAAGTCAATTAACCTATCTCAACCCCAGACAAATTCTTAAGAATATAAATTGCAGAGAAGGTGTTGATTTGCATTTGGGAGAGGGAGTTTCTCATTTAGGAGTTCTCTATGTCAATAAAGTCATAGTTTCAGTCCCTGCCCCTTACAGAGATGTGATGCTTCTCATTAGTCCACTAGTTTCTTTTCAGTCCTTAATCTCAAACTATATTTTTTAAATATACTTTCCACTATCCTTTCCTGTGCCCATTTTCCCATGTATTTCAATTTCTCCAGCAAAATGTCAGATAGTTCATCAGAGGTCTCACATCTGAAGAATAAGCACTTCTATTTGTGTTTCAAAACTATGCAAAAGGTAAGCAACAACAAAGATACACAACTGTTTGCAGCAGTCTAAAAACTAATTGGGGCAGCTAGGTGATGCTGGGAATAGAGTGCCAGGCCTGAAGTCAGGAAGACTTACATTCCTGAGTTCAAATCTGACCTCAGACACTTATGAACTATGTCACCCTGGGCAAGTCACTTTACCCTGTTAGCCTCAGTTTCCTCATCTATAAAATGAGCTGGAGATGGAAAAGGCAAAGTACTCCATTATCTGTGCCAATAAAAACCCAGATGGAGTCATGGAAAGTTGGACAGGATGCAAGGTGGCAGCTCAGTGGATAGAGCATTGGGTTTGCAGTAGAGAAGACCTGAGTTCCAATGAGGCTTCAGACTTTCAGTAGCTGTGTGACTCTGAGAAGTTACTTAACCTCTGTTAGCCTTAATCCACTGGAGAAGGAAATGGCAGACCCATCTGGTATCTTTGCCAAGAAAACCCCAAAAGAGATCACAAGGAATTGGATGCAACTGAACACAATTGAACAACAACAAATCCCCAATTGAGTCTTATAACTCTTTTCTCTCTTTTCTACCACTCAGCTGTCATCTCTATAGTAGCAAAAAGACTGAGGTCCATTTTCTTTGTTTCATGAGTTGTTATGACCAAATACTTCTTTTTCACCTAGAGGTCAACGCTTTTGTTGATGAGTTTCTCTTTCAGTAGGTTGGTATTTTCATAGCACATCAAGTCTGTCTCCAGGGCTATAAATGAAACTTTTCCAGGGTCACTTCAATGTCATAATGCAACAATGCAATCACACTTTTGAGAAATTGGTAGATACAAGAGAAGGAAAATGAATGAATTAATCAATAGATATTTGTTGATATTTTCCTAGATCTTGTGTCAAATATTCAGAGAAACACGCAAAATCACCATGGCACTGTGTTTATCCTCAAGTACTTCATAATTTTCCATCAAAACCCTATCTTTCCTTCAGGGCCAAGCTCAAATCTCATATTCTTTCACCAAAGGTTCATAGCATAGACAGTCATGGGATTTGGGAGATGAAAGTCAGTCAATAAATGTTTATTAAGAGTGTGCCAGGCATTGTGCTAAGTACTAGGATACAAAAGAAGGCTAAAAGATATTCCCTACCCTCAGAGAGATCACAATCTAATAGGAGAGACTACATGCAAGTAACTATGTATTGACAAGCTATATATAGGAAAATAGTAGATGATCAACAGGAAGAAAGCACTAGAATTAAAGAGGATCAGGAAAGGCTTACTGTAGAAGGTTAGATTTTAACTGGAACTTAGAAGCCAGGGAAGCAAGGAGACAAAGTTGAGAAGGGAGAAAATTCCAGGTGTTGAAAATGCCCAGTTTGGAGAAGGAAATCCTTGTTCAAAGAACAAGGAAGCCAGTGTCATTGGGTTGAGGGTTTACGTGAGGGGGTGTAAGGTGTAAGAAGACTGGAAAGGTGGGTAGGGATGGGTGAGTTATGAAAGTCTTTGAATTCCAAGCAGAGAATTTTATATTTAATTCCTGAGATGATAGGGAGTTTTTTGAGTATGTGTACATTTGGTTTAATATATTCAAACCTGCACTTTTGGAAAATCTCTTTAGCAGGATATATTCAAGTGGAGAAAGACTTGTGGCAGCCAGACCAATCAGCAGGCTATTGCAATAGCCCATATATGAGGAGATGAGGGCATGCACCAAGGTGGCAGCAGTTCCAAAGGAGAGAAGGGAACACATTTGTGAGAAGTTGGAAAGGTGAAATGAATAAGGAGTTGAAAATGACACCTAGGTAGCTAGCTTGGGGGACTGGGAGTATAATGGTGCCCTTGAAAGTAACAGGGAAATGTTTTGGGGAAAGAAAATGAGTTAAATTTTGGATGTGTTGAGTTTAAGGTGTTGAATAGGTAGTTGGAGATGTGATACTGGAGGTTAGCAGAGAGCTTAAGGCTGGGTAAGTAGATTTGAAAATCATCATCATAGAGATGATACTGAATTCATGGGAGCTGATGAGATCACCAAGTGAAATAATATTGAAGGAGAAGAGAAGAGAGTCCAGGGCAGACCCATGTGGGACACCTGTGGGCGGATATAACCTGGAGAAGATCCAGCAAAGGAGACTGAGAAGCAGTGGTGAGATATGTTGGAGGAAAACCAGGTTTCAGTGTCCTGAAAACCTAGAGAGAGGAGTATATCAAAGAGAAAATGGTGACTGACATCATCAAAGTTTGCAGAGGGATCAAGAAGGATGAAGACTGTGAAAAAACCATTGGAACTGGAGAGCAAAAAATCTGCAGAGAGAACAGTTTTGGTTGAATGATGAGATCAGAAGTCAGATTGTACAGCAGATCTGTACAACTTGGCAGTAGGTAGGGTTTAAAATTAAAATAGGCTAAACTTTTTCAGGCCACAGATAGGTTGTTAGCGACTTGCTTTCCAAGTAGAGGTATAATTAACAATTAAACTATTTTTTTTTTTTACAAATAAACCATATTTAAAAAAGGGAAGTTTCCATTAATTTCAATTAATTACACTTGTTACTTAAGATTTTTATTTATCATTAACATTAAAAAAAATATAAGCGGTACAAGTTTTAGTACATTTTTCAGATTTTCTTACTGTTTACATTTAGTTAATGAGACATATTACACTTCTTATCAACAATTAGTTTATCATACTCGGGAGTCATGTTTGAAATAGATTTCCTTAGAAATCTGAAAATTAACCTTCGTAGCTGCCTCATTTTCTGATTTTACTTTTTTGAAAGCTCCTTGTTCCCCCCTGAGATTTTTTCAACGACTTGGATGCTTTAATTTGCTTTTTATTAGCGTCCAATTTGCTTAAGTCATGATGTTTTGATTTGAAATGGTGACTAAGATTGTATTCCTTCAGAATGGCTATTACTTCTCAGAAAACAAAGCACAATATTTTGTCTCTTGTGTAAGTAAACAAGTATCTGTTTGTCCACTCCTGATTAAACACTCTATGTTCTGATATGATCTTCCATTTCTATCACCCATTTTACAGTCACCCCCAAACATTGAAGTTAATGTTAGAACCAAAAAACTCCACAGCAACTACTCACGTATAAAGCAACGATGAACTGAGTGTCTGACCTTGGAGAGAGCGCTGGACACTCCTGTAACTTGGAGGGCGGCCCCACAGCAAGGGAGAGGAAGAAGCCCTCGTGTTGATGCCACTTATCCCATATTGGGCATCAGCTGCGTTGGTGCTTGGCTGCATTCACTTTGTCCCTGTTCTTTGCCAGTTACCCAGTAAAAAGATAATGACTCTTACTTCTCTCAGACAAGAGACAGACTGATGATGGTGGGTTGCTGCAGGCCATATGATAAACAGGAGAGAGTATGTGCAGTGGCAATCCAGTGGCCTAGTTACAGGATGGGTATAATAGTGACTCGAGAAGGCCAATTAAGTGGGGCATAGACAAAGCACTTGTTACATCTTTACTATCTTTTTCATTCTCTACATTTTTCATGGGCCACCCTAAATCCTTTGGTGGGCCACAAGCAGCTCGAGGGCCATACATATGCTGTGCAGGCTTGTTATAGAGAGTCAAGAATCTAGGGAGAAGAAATTTAGTGGAGACACCTATTATAGATGGCCTGCTCTAGGAGTTTAGCCACAAAAAGCAGGGATATGGGACAGTAGTTAGCTGCTGGAAGGATCAAGGAAGGATTTTTTGAGGATGTGGGGGATATGGGCATGTTTATGAGAATAGGAAAGTAGCCAAGAGATAAGGAGAGATAGAAGTTAAATGAAAGCATGATATTAGAGATCAACCATTCCAACCATATCACACTCTTGAATCATATTTATTTTTGCATGTCATATTTTCCCCCTATTCTCTTCTCATCTCTCCTCTTCTTCTAATTCTAGTATTTATTAAGCATAAAGCCTTACTTTTAAGGGCTACTTAATAAATGTTTGGTTTTTTTTTTCATGGATTTGAATACTCTTATTTTACAGACAGAAACCCAAGGCCCCAAAAGTTTAAGTGTGTTATCCAAAGTCCTACAGTTATTTAAGTATCAGAGTTGGAATTTGAAGCTGGGATCATTTAGTCCAAATCATTGATTTCATAGTCAGGGACCTACAGAGAGCTGTGCTGAACTCTCTAAGGAAGTGTCCAAACTTGTGGCCCGGACTTTGTTAATTCTGGAAACTGATTTATAGAATCTGATTATTTTGTATTCCTGGGTGACCTGGATGGATATAAACTAAATCACAAACTAGTTTCCTTTGGGGGCACTGGGTGAGATGACATGCATTTCTGTGGCAACAGACTGATACTGTGGTAGATGTCGGAGATGTTAGAGAGACAGAGTTTTAGCAGTTTGGGGTAATTTCTTTGTCAGTAATTCATTATGTTGCTCAGAGTAAATCATCTGAAAAATACCTAGACTCTTTTTAAACAAGTCAGTGAATGGACTGAAATAAGAAGTCACCTATTTAAAGTTGTTTTTGTTTTTATTATGCAAAAATAAGTTATTCATTGGTTGAAGAATGTGAATTGGTGTCATAGGGATAAACTTCTTATTCCAGTTCATTTCCTTCTCTAACATTAGTGCAGCTAAACTATGGTACATACAGGACCATGAAGATTATCCACTAAAAACTTCAATTTTAGTTGAAATTTTTTTAAAATTCTGAACTTAAATACCACAAATACCACACTATTCACTTAGGATGACACAAAAATTTTACATGAAATTATGAATCTTCATTTCATACAATTTGCTTAAAAAAATATATAATGAATTTTACTTATTACTTTCGAAACTACTGCTTGTCTGTACTGCCTTCTGAACTGACTTTTCTTTTCCTCTGTGTATTTAAAAAAATGTCACAAAGCCTCCCCCACCCCTTTTTGGAATCACTATTGCTTGCCTTTCCTTCCTTCCTTCCTTCCTTCCTTCCTTCCTTCCTTCCTTCCTTCCTTCCTTCCTTCCTTCCTTCCTCCCTCCCTTCTTTCCTTTCTTATTTCCTTCCTCTCTCCTTCCTTTTTTCCTTCCTTCCTTCCCTCTTTTCTCTCCCCCCTTCAATTAACTAATTGAAAGAAAAAAATCCTGTACCAAATAAAGATAGCGAAGTGAAATAAATTCACACAATGTCCACATCTAAAAGTGTACGTGTCTGAACCTTGTGTCTTCCACCTCTCAGTTAGGATCTGAGTAACATGCCTCATTGTAGGTCCTCTCGAGGCATGATGGGTCATTGCTTTGATAAAAGTTCATAATATTTTCAAAGTTGTTTTACTTTACAATGTTATTTTGCTTGTCTAAAGAGTTCTCTCAGTTCTTTTCAATTCACCCTTCATCAGTTCCCTACAACCCAGGATTCTCTGAAATTTCCTCTTTTGTCATTTCATAAGACATACTATTTATTCAGCCATTCCTCAGTTGTCCAGGAAACAATCTACTGTAGTACCGGTAGGTTCTACTTTTTAAAAAAGTTTTCTTCTCTGCCCTGATCCTCCCCACCCTTACTACCCCAGCCTACCCATTTATTCTTGTCTCAAGAAGTTTGATTGATGCTTATGTCTATTACCTCTCTGGTATTATCTTCACTTTTTATTTTCCTTCTTGTGTTCCTATGCCAAATTGTGTTTGTGTGTGCTCACATGTATGGGTTCAACCCTCCTTGTTGACTTCAGATAAGAGTGAGGTTCATTTAATGCTCACTCCCCCTCTCCTTCCTCCACACACACACATACTCACACACACTCACAAACACACACACTCACACGCACTTACACACTCACACACACTTACACACACTCACACTCATACACACACTCACACAGACTCACACACTTACACATTGACACACACTCACACACACTCATGCATACACGCATATATGTTCTTCTTATAATGCCAGTGAGGAGGAAAATAGCAAGTTCCACATATCCTTTCTGAAACAGCTCCTTTTACTTTCCCTGCTCTTTTTTTTCTTATGCTCCACCCCGCCAAAGACAAACAAAGAGACAAACAAACCAGAACTGATCCACTCCAGGACTTCATTTTTTCTTATTTAACTCCTTCACTATGATTTGAAAATATTACAGTTCTAAAGGAACATATATTTCTTCTGTTTTTTTTCCTCCTCATCTCACCACTCCTCCTTCTCCTCCATTAGAACGTGAGTATCACACAACTGTTCTCATCACTCATGAAAATTTACCACTCTCAGATACTTGTTTGATGTTTTAAAATTCCTCCTCAGAAATACTTATAAGTTTTCTATTTCATTAAAGGTTTGTTTTTTCTCTCTGTAGAATTATATTAAATTTTTGGAGTAAGCATACATCATTTGATTTTTGGAATGTTGCATTCAAAGACTGCTTTTTGTTTTTAGTAGAAGCCTCCAGGTTTTCTGTGATCTTGACAAGTTTCTTTGTACTTGAACTGCTTCTCTCTGGATGCTTGAAATGTTTTTTTCTTGATGTGAAAATTCTGGGTTTTGGCTATGACTTTCTTGGGACTTTATTTATCTCTCCAGCTCTAATGTTTGAATTAGGCCTTTGTGCCAGGGCTACCTACTCTTGGGTGGTGAGTTGGTGAGAAAGTCAGTTCCTTATGTTCTTGCCTTATGTCCCTTGAGTTTTTGTTCTACCTTCAAATTCTTGGGCTTTGGCACCCCTGGATCATTGAGATTTACAGTACTAGATCTTGAGTGTTCCCTCTGTCCCTCTGTTTCTTTCTCTCTGTCTTCTCTCTCTCTCTCTCTCTCTCTCTCTCTCTCTCTCTCTCTCTCTCTCTCTCTTTGTCATCTTAGCACAGACTACTAGAGACCTCAGAGCCTGGGCCAGGGGTGGGGTACCTGTGGTCTTGAGGTCACATGTGGCCTTCTAGGTCTTCAAGTGAGACCTTTTGACACAAACTTCACAGAACAAGTTCTTAGAGGCTTGTAAGCTACATGTGTCACTGGCCGTTTCTGGTTCAGTTAGCGTTAAGGACTTCTTGTGCATTTCTATTGTGGAAGAAGTCACTGTGCTTTCTCATTGCATTTCTTGATTATTATTTGTTGAAGATAGGAGCTAGGTGGCCTACTTTCCCTTCCAGGAGCTTATCTGGGCAGAAAGTTCCCCGTGTTCTTTCTTCCTCAGTTTTAGAGATGAGGAAACTGAAGACGAGATAAATGACTCACCTAAAGTCACATAGGTGCTAAGTGACAGAGTCAGGATTCAAACCCAGGTTCACTGACTGAAATTCCATTGCTGTTCATTATTTTATGCTACAAATCAGTTCCTGGTTGTTTCGAAAACTTTATGCAGCCACTTATGTCAGGAAAATGTTGGGACCCCAAGAGTAGGCAGCATAAGCTGCTTCCATGGTTACATATCCCCAGTCCTCTGTCGTAGGGCCCTTTGAGGAAATCTTTTTCTTCCTCCCTGCTCATCAATCCTTCTGTCAGTTGCTACCTGTTTTTCTGAGCCCAAGATAATAAGCCATGCAACAGATCATTCCCTCTCTAATGGCTCTAGTCTCTCTAGGGAGTCAAAGAATCAGAGATCCTTTAATAAGAGAATTAGAGGATGAGTGCCCTCCCTTTCCCAAAT
The DNA here is from genome assembly GCF_028372415.1 of Notamacropus eugenii. Lineage (NCBI taxonomy): Eukaryota > Metazoa > Chordata > Mammalia > Diprotodontia > Macropodidae > Notamacropus > Notamacropus eugenii. Next base: position 336,118,083 of record NC_092872.1, read on the forward strand.
ATGGATATTGAGCCATATGGGATTCTCTTCTACTACATATTAAGCCCATATGCAAATTAAGGGGGGGCATGCCAAGGGCAGAGAAAAGCTTGAGTCAGAACTTAAAAACAATAAAGTTAATTAAAAACAACAACAAACTGTTATTGAACTGGAAAATGGTGAATTCAAAAACAATTAAGTTAATTTAAAACCACAATCCTTATAGAGGGAATAATCGGTATATTTTAAAAGGTGGAATTAATTGTTTCTTAAAAAATCCTAACATTTTTATTGAGTTTAAAACATCCCAGAAACACTGTACTATTTGATTTCCAAATTCGCTGTTTCTGGTTTAATAAAAAATGTACTTTATGTTACTCCACTTTAAAAAGCTGGGAATTAAGCTTCCTCTTTGACTTCAGCAGAATGACATTTGCATTTAGGCCTTAATTTTATTCATCTCAGTCTTTGAAACACTGAGTCAAATGTGGCAAGATGGTAGAGTAATTCCTCTCAAAAACCCAAATGCCTCAGAAAAAGGCCAGATAGAGAGTACAATCAGAGCTGAATTTTTAGGAAAGGAATGCAGAAACTCCCACGCAGATAAAAGCCTCACAAAATAAATCAGATAACTCAGATACTTAGAGTCCTTGCTAAGTGTCTCCACTCCATGATCTGGGTACAAAGAGAGTAAGCCAACTAGAAGACTTGTGACTAAGGGTCTGGCTGTAGGGGTTCCTGCCTACTTCCCCAATGGCAATGACTCAGACAGAATTCTTTTTTCCATCCAGACAAGAAGTAAGGGAAGACTGATTTTGCCCCGCCATGCAAAGGAAAGGGATCATGGTGGGGTAGGAAGGTTCAGGAGAATCGAATATGTGAGTGATATAGAGCTCAGCACAGAGCCACAGGTTGGTACCTGAGATAAAGGGGACTAGAGCCCCATCTGTGGTCAATCCTTTCTATATAGAAGCCACTCTAGGAAGGGATCTGGACCAGATGATTGCTGACCCTCAGTATAAAGAGGCAAAGAATGCTGTTCATGTTCAAAGCCCAGCAAATCTCAGCGGCTGGTGCAGCAGCAGAAGGGAGATGAACCAAAGAGTAGCTAATGACTGAGTTACAAGAGAAATGCTGAAAGAACAACAACTCAAGAGATTATCAAGTTGAATAAAATCCTTGCTCACCAGTCTCACCACCATGAGAGAGAATCATAAAAACGGAAGGAAGAATGAGTAAACACTCAAAGAAAAATCACATATTATGATGTGAAGGGGAAAAATGAAAATCCCTCAGTGAAAAAGAAATAAATATGGATTTTGTAGAGAAGTTAAAACAACAGCAGGAAACTGGAGTGGCCCAAAGGAGAAACAACACATTTCAAAGAAGAAATTAGAAATGAATTTAGGTTGGACATCATCTCAGGAGGGGAAAACAAAGGGTAGATTAGTACTAAAGAACATTCACATGTATTTGTGTTTGCAGATAGAGACAGGGACCTTATAGTGAATTTATTTGAGTGGGGATGGGGGAGGGCTTTAGCAATAGGATACCACCTTTTTTTTTTTTTTTTTTTTGAGAAAGGATTGATCTCCCTAAACACCATCCTACTCCAGAAGAGGGGATTTATGAGGTCATAAAGGAAAAGATAGGAAAGATGGCTTTAGGGATGGAGACTGATCATGGTAAATTCAGGGAATACTACTTAGCCTCATGACTTGGAGAACAGACAGATTTTAACAATACTACATTGCTTCCATATAGCATTGCTACCTTTATGAATTGATATTTCCAAGAGTGAGGAAGAATGGAAAAATAGAGAGGAGAGAATATGAGCTACAAAAATGATCACGGAGTAGAGGGACCTCATACCTGGAACTTAAGAGATTCTGTCTTCAGAAAAGTAAAAAAAAAATACAGAAGAAATAAGTGAAAATATAGTCTATGAAACAGAAAATAAAATTCAGAGTAGACTGGAAGAGGAGAGAAGAATGAGGAGTTCAAAATGAAGCAAAGCTTCTGAGAAAAGTATGTTACTTAAAAAGAGAAGTGGAAGGGGCATGGAGAAAAGATTTTGAACCATTCCTTTAGCTGAATGGGTAAAGAGAGTTGAAAGAGTGAGAAGAATAGATAATTCAAATAAAAAGGAAAAGAGAAGTTTATATAAATTTTATATATAAAATTTTATATTTAAAATTTTATAAATTTTATATAAAGTTTATATAAATTTTTATAAATGCGAAGAAAAATCAGCTAGGTGAGGCAAATGGGATTGAGGGAAGCAGTTCAAATCTTTGGGAGGAGGGTAGCATCAAAGGTGTTTTGTGTGTTGGCTTTTTAGCTGAACTGTGATTTCATTATTTTTTTTAGATAGCTCTCAATGAGGAAACTCTACCAAAGCACATTAGTACCAGTTCTGCAATTTTTATTTGTACAGAGTTCCCTGAAACACTGAGAATTTATAAGTGAATTCTTAAGGATAACATAGCTAATATGGGTCAACATATAGTTTGAAATTAGGCATTCCTGATTATGGGGTCACCCCTCTGCCAAAAATCTACGAAAGTTGTATAAACAAAACTAATCACAGGGGCAAAGTATTGAAAAAAAAGGGAAAGAAATAGAATTCAATATATAAGAAATAAATGGAAGAAAATACAAGCCTAACAAATTATCACTTTAAGTATGAATGGTTAAATAATTTAATAAAATGAGAATATCAGAATGAAAAAAAAAACAAGCAAACAAACTAGGAAGCTCTTGTACACAAGAAACATCTCTAAAAATTAAGATACGTGGAGAATGAAAATAAGAGGTTGAAACAAAATTTATTATTCATCAAGCGATTGCCAGAAAGTAAGAGTTGTACCCATGTTATCAAATAAAAATTCCCAACATTAACAAACTGCATTATGCCTAAAAAAAAAAGACAGTAAACTAATATTAATACCAAGCATTTATTCACCAGGTGGTATAGAGTCTATATTCAATTAGGAAAAGTCAATTGAATTGCAAAAATATAGATGGTTATAGAGAAATTATAGGGCATTTTAATACTATTATTTCAGAGCTAGAAAAATCTGACAGGAATAAACAGAAATATGAGTAGAGCACTGAGCAAATGTATATATAGGTAGGATACTGTGCTGGGCCCTAGAGTAAATAAGACAGTGTCCCAGGAGAACATTATCAAATAGGTCAGAGAACATATAAACATATCTCTAGAGTGCACAAATAACTATTTTTTTTAGTATTCTCCTACCCCAATTACTCATATTAACTTTTTGTGTATGTTTTATTGAATTATCTGTGAATATGTTTTTCTTTGCTCCTCCCCCAACTCCTACTTACTATAAAATCTGAGATCAGAGTCTGTTTCATTTATGCTTTTGTCTCCTTGGTACCTGGCACATATTAAGTACTTAATAAATACTTCCTGAATGGGATTGCATTGCAAGATAAGACTCTGGCAAGTGCCTTAAGAAAGTCAACAATCTCAGGAATTTGTTATCTCTTTTTCAGTGATGATGACAATCAGATTAAGGTGTCAAGGGAATGAGACATAGGGTTGATGTGTTTTCATTGGAGGCAGTTAGAAGGGAAGATCTGAGAAGGGAAGCCTAGGTAGGAAGCAACTTGGATGACAAGGAACATGATGAAAAAGGGAGAGCCAAGAGGGGAGGTGGTAAGGCAAATTTAATTTACTCCATGCTTTTTCTTTCAGATGACTCTAGTGTTCTTCTTGGCATGATAGAAATTTCAGTGATCCAGAAATCAAAACACTAGGAGTCTAGACACAGATCTGTCCCACCCTGTTTTGAGCTTAGGCAAATTTTTAAACTTCTTTGGGCCTCAGTTTCTTCAAGTATAAATAAGAGGGTTGAACCAAATGAGCTAGCTCTAGGTCCCTTTTCAGATCTATTCATATGAGTCTTTTAAGGGGAGTGACCATGTCTTATTCATCACAACATTTAGTTCAGTACCCTGCACAGAACAAACTCTCCATAAAAATGCAAATTGGTGGTGACTTAACTTTCAGTGTAATCCTGGGAAAGTCACCTTCCCCTGACCCCAATTCCACATCTCTCTTCTCCCAAACTCAGTTTCCCTGCTTACCAAATGAGTGGTGGATTGGATAATCTCTATACTCACTTTCCAATATGCTGTGGTCATGACAGTGATCATGTAGCAAAGTGGTTGGGATTTCTTCTAGGAGTGCATATATTAGTGATGAGCCTGAATGGGCTGAGGAGCTCTGAGCTGGGTGCAAGCCTCCCTGCCAGCCTGACAATTAGACTGAGAGCATTACCAGGGAAATTCCATCTGTCAGCTCAGTAGCAAGATTCCACTGCCCATAGGGATATAAATCTGCTTGGCTCTTGGCATATAGTTCACAGCATGTAACCATTCACTGGAAACCTAGCTTTATTATTTCCTCAGACCTACAGATTCATAAACCTGATAAGTCAGTGCAACATTGTACAGAATTAGAATGAGATTGGTATAAATAATGAGAAAAACTTATTTCTTTCCCTTTTATTTTCTGCGCTCCTATCATAGCTTGCTCAGGAGTGTTAGAATTCTGTAGCCACATCATTCTCAAGAAAGACTTCAAATTATAAGGAAACTGCTTTGTCTAGATGGTGTCGTGTGTTTGGGAATCTGTACTGCATTGTTTATGTGCATGGGTGCATGCTTATATATATAGCATGTATATACATGTGTATATGCATAAGTATAAGTGTGTATGCATGTTCATGTGTATAGGTATGTGTATTATATGTACATATGTATATGTGCAAGCATATGTGTAGGTTTATGTGTGTTTTAATTAATAGATATTGGTAGTTCTTATATGTCAAGGTTATTTGTCCCAGACTTTGTTCCTGTGGCACTGGGTTTCGTCATTATGGATATGAACACATTCAGAAATTATGAGGAAGTCTGTATGGTGACCTAGAAAGAGTTCTGAAGTGGAAATCAGATGAAAATTGCAGTCATGGTTCTGACACTAACTGACTATGACTTTGAGCCTCCTCTTTCTAGGTCTCATTTTCTCCATTTGAGAAGTTTTATAAAGATGTTGTCTAAGGGCCTTTATGACTTAACAAGTTGTAATGAAACCTGAGGGGTGATTTGGTCCATTTCCCTAATTTTGGTCAAGACTGCATTGAAACTGTACCTAATAGAATGCTTCCTCACCTTTTCTAGGAAGAGGACTTATGAGTTTCCTTTGTAACCATTCTCATCAAGATTATCTTCAGTTCAGTCTTTATGCCAGAATTGAGCTCTGTTTTAGTAGTCTGCATCATTTGGTTTGGACCCCTACTTATTGGATATTCCCTTTCCCTTCCTTCCTTTGATGTTGGTTCATTCATCCATCCTCATTCAAGTCCATAATTTACATAGATTATATAACTAGATTAGTAAATGCATTATTCATGTGTGACATAAGCGTATTGTTTTCTTCAGTTCCAGGATTGTCTCCTCCAAATCTGAACCCCATTTTAGGTTAGAATCTTTTCCCCATTTCTTCAATCTCCCAGACAAACCATGGAAATAGGAACTGACCCCCCAATTCAGTATATTTTAACTAAAACTTTTATCTTACTAAACAAAAATCGGATTTAAGTGGGTAACATGACAGGGTTAAAGAATGAAAGTTTTTCTGATATTCATGAGCAAACAGAAACATGGGATCTTATGAACATTATTCCATGGTCTAGGAAGCCTGAATCCAGGATCTCACTCAGGTCTCTATCTCTCCTTCAACTCTGGCACTGCTCAAATGTCCCAGAGACTAACACATGGGGAACACACCACCTCCTAGAAATCGAAGATCCACTGTGGCAGGGGGACAAACAAATATTTGAGTTGATCCCACCAGCCTTGTATCTCTCTAGGTCTCTGTCTTTCACCTGCAGATTCTCTAATCAGGGACATGCTTCATCCATCACAGTTACCCTGTAAGCCCAATTATTTATATCCAGTTCTAAGCTAAGTCAGTGTCATCAATTTTTCTCCTTTATTAACTACATTTCCTCTAGAGGTATGAGGGAGACAACCATTTCACTTTGAGGTATAACTGTTAGGAAGGTTTTCTTTACATATAGCTTTAAAAATTTTGCTTCTTGGCCACCCGTTGCTCTTTATTTTCTGGATGATAACTTTTCAAATATTTGAAGACATCATTGTTTTAGAATTTTAAGGTCATCTTGGCAGGATAAAGAAAATTTGAAATGGGTCAACCTTGAGTGTTTATGACCATAGAAATGTATAGTGTAATAATCTAAGCCCTGGCAAAGGCCTGGAGGCAGGCAAGGAGGCAGCACATTTATCTACCTATGAAAATAAGGTTTTTTGGTATGTGTGGGTTTTTTTTTGTCCAACTGGCTGTCTTTCTAAAAGAGTTGGCTACTCTTTTCTATTCCCCATTCTATTTCTCCTCTCCTCCGTTCTGTCCCTTTTCCTTTATTCCCTTCTTTCCAAGGGAGTTCAGAGCTTTACATTGAGGGATAAGTTGCTGAGAGATTTTTACCACTGGACCCAGTTCCACTAAGAGTGACACACAAGATAGTTCCTTACTGATTTCTATAGGAACTGCTCCTGGGGCCTGAGAGGCCACTGAGTACTTGGACAGTATTGATTGACGGTGGCAGGTTCTCTCTTTGCCCAGGCTGCTGCTGGCAGAATGTAGGAAGAAAATAGAAGTTAGTGGTATTCTCAGTATGGCTAGGAGCTGAGAAATGAAACACAAAGTGTGAAATACTGAAATTAATGAAAGAGGCAACTATATGGAATTTAGCCACAAGTGGGGTTATCTCCAGCACCCAGCATCTTCTGCTCTCATCCCCCTTTCTGTGTTCAGTGTGCCAGCCCAATTTCACAGCTTCTTATTAAAGAACTTCTCTCCCAATGCCCTTCATTATTCAGATTTCTTATCATTTTTTCTTGGAAAGTAGTGCAGCTCAACCCTTGACAATATAGTTAACCAGGATGGCCTTCTGCAGTATTGCTACAAGCAGGAAAAAAGATGCTAGAAGCCCTGAATTGAAATGAAAATAAATTTATTCTCTTATCCTTCTCACTTCTTTGCAGGCCCTGATGTCACATTTTTTTTTCTTTTCCACAAACAAAATGAGCCAAGGTGATTAAATAAATGCTGACAGTTTGATTTGTTACTGTTTTGTTATACTGTGAAGTTCATTTACTCAAAATAATTCACGTGCATGTTTGAAGTATCCAGGCTCTGGTAATTAATTTTTAGCTGCATTGATTTCTCTATGCAAATCTCTTATAATTATGTGAAGAGAGAGTTAAATATCTGAGAAGCTGGTTGTTTTGGGTGGTGATCTTAATTTTGGAAATTCTTCTTTCAAGAAATAGGGGATGGACAACTAGAGTACTGAATAAGAAAAGTTCATGTTTATATAATTCTGTAGGGCAGATAGAGCTCTTCTGATAGGTTCATAGATCCAGAGTTGCAAGGGACTTCAAAGGCTATCTACTCCAGCCCCCTTTACAGATAAGGAAACTGAGCCCCAGCAAGGTTGTGATTTGCCCAAGGTCACACAGGTAGTAAGAGGCAGAGTTAGAATTCAAACTCTGGCATTGTGACTCCCAGCTTCAGAGCACTATATTGCTCCCATTTTCTTTGTTTCTATCCCATGAGTTAGGAGTAATGAGGCAAGATTGATGCCAAGGTTTTCATGATCAAACAATCTGTAATTAGTTGAAATGAGTATTTTTGGTTTTGCTAAGTCTTGCCTTTTAAGTCACATTAAGTGAGAATTGGAAAGGAAGCCAGAGGCCCCAGTAACCCAAGTCTTTATTAAGCTCTGTCCTAGAAAAATTTCTAGTGCCTGTGATGATATGACCTAATTTAGGGCAAGAGCCCAGGAGGCAAGATACCAGATTGAGTTTTCAGTGCTCTTCCTATTGCAGTCATGACCCTATAGTGATATGAATATAGGCATGTTACAAAATGATTTGTGCCACTATTTCCCCAGCTCTAATCCTTTCTTCTCTAATGGCATCTTAAGAATGAATATGAATGGATGCAAACTTCCATTGACAAGCATGGGCTGTTTGTGGACCTATGTGAATATTTAGCCCATATTGGCATTTATGGTGTGGTGGAAGTAGGATTCAAACACTTGTCCACTGGCAGAAAGTCTAGAAACTTCAAAGTGTGACAACAACTTGAATGACGCCTTTGTGTGTAAAGCAGAGATCACTAGAAGGAGCAATCAATCAATTAACAAATATCTATTAATTGACTTAATGCCAGGCACTATACTGGATTCTGGACATATAAAGAATAAAACAATCCCTACTCACCAAGGGAGGAGAGATATAGGATGATAGGTTGAGGGGAAAGTAAGGTCTAGCTGATTTTTTTTGGATGGAGTAGATTTGGGCATGTTTGAAGGCATAGGGATGATAGGGAGAGGTTGAAGAAGATATGAGAGAGACAGAGAAAGGATGGAGAGACAAAGAGAGGAGAGACAGAGGAGGGAGAGAGAAGGGGGAGAAAGGTTGAAGGAAGGAAAGAAGGAGAGACAAAGAGAAAGAGAGAGAGAGAGAGAGAGAGAGAGAGAGAGAAAGAGAGAGAGAGAGAGAGAGAACTTAGGATACAATCTGCTAGTGAAAACAAAAGGGGATAGGAATCAAATATACATGTAGAAGAATTGGCCTTGGCAAGAAGAAGGGTGACTTCTTTGTTAGACACTGAGGGAAAGAAGGAGAGAATAGGAAATGTTGTCAAGGGCTTGTGAGATGAAGATAATGGTAGAATAGGGAGCTCACAATGAATGGTCTTTTGTTGATGAAGTAAAAGACAAAATTCTCAGTTGAGAGAGAAGGGGAAGGAGGCTTCAATAAGGAAGAAAAAGTTTGGAATAGCTTTTGTGAAGAGTAAATTAGGAAATTAAATGAGGAGCATAAAAGGACTGCCTTAATGCAGTATAAGTCCAGTAGAGTTTAGGTAACATAACTTTTTAATGTATGTAGTTATTACAGTTATCAGATTTCCTCCAGCTTTGTTCAGCAGCTCCTAAGTAGGAGTGAAAGAGGCAGATTGTGGAAATAATCCAGGTTTTGGCAAGAGAAGATCAGCAGTTGAACAAGGGATTCAAAGAGCAGATAATAGCATAGAACTGAAATGGCTAACTATTGGACTGAAGTTCGAGAGGGAACAGAGCGAAGTCAGAGCAAGGGTTGGTTGTTGTGTTTTTGTTGTTATGTTTGTCCTTTGTTGCCAAAGAAGACCATGGCATCAGAGAAATGATGACATGACTTGCCCTTGACTTTGTTTTGAGTGAGGGAGGCCTGTGCAAGGTCACTAGCCTCACTTTCTCCTCCTGAGCCATCTAGGTCTAGTGACCAGATATTCATCAGGATGACTGGAGATGGGCCAGGATGCACTGGGAGACCTTGGCCTTTTTAGGCTAAGACTTTTTTCAGGTATTCACTTAGAGGGAAATAATGTCCATTGAGTGAATAGGCCTCTTTAAGAAGTAGTCAGGGAATGGCCTCTTTAATGAGCAAAAGAAAAAAATAACTAAATTAAGCTAGGAGGGAAAGAGAAACTGTTACTATTGGTAATCACTCTAAGCCAGCCATTAAGTGAAACTTGGGCAGGGACTTATTGTTGTCCAATCTATGGGCTTCAGAATGCACTAGGTTTAAGGTTTTGGAAATGACAAGAAAGAAAGAAGGAAAGAAAGAAAGAGAGAAAGAAAAAGAAAGAGAAAGAGAAAGAAAGGAGGGAAGGAAGAAAGAAAGAAAGAAAGAGGGAAAGAAGAAAGAAAAGAAAGAAAGAAGAGAGGGAGGGAAGAAGAGAGGAAGGAAGGAAAAAATGAAGATATCTAGCTAGTAAACCCCAAGTTAACTAGGAAGCCTCTGACCATTCAAATTTACCTTCCTTTGGAGAGGAGAAGTAAGGGGAGAGGGAAACAGAAGGGAGAGGATGGGCTGAGTTACCCAGCTAGTTGGGCTCCCACTCAGGCAGCTCAGTCTACTTACATGTTGTGTTTGTTCTTCAGTTTTGAAGAAAACCAGAGAAATGATGACATGACTTGCACTTGACTTTGTTTTGAGTGAGGGAGGGCTGTGCAAGGTCAACAACCTTACTTTCTCCTCCAGAGCAAGGGTAATGACCTGAGAAAGTAGAGAAGTTTGGAGGCAATAGAGGTCTTGATGAGGACAAAGAAGAGTTGTAGGAGGGGTAAAGCATAGGTAAAAGCAGAAAAGTAGGAGGTTAGGGTCAGATGTGGAATGTCAGAATTTCTCATCAGGGAAGTAGAACACACTTGTGGGTAATGTCAAGAGTAATGGTGACAATAACTGTATATGACTGAGGTAGAGTGAAGGAGTAGGTCATGGGAGTTAAGAAAGGTGAGGAAATGAGAGTTTGAGAAGGTTGAGAGAGTATTGAATTAGTAATTAAGTCCCTTAGCATATGGGAAGGAGTTGAGTGTCAGGGAAGATGGTGTACCAGGTGCCTGAGAAAAGAGAGAGAATGACTTCTAAGAGATGGGATATTATAGCTGTCATAATTTTGATTGGGTGGAATTTTGTAATTATGTGGACTTAAAAAGCAACAAAGTTACTGAATAAGAGACTAAAGGAGTGCCTGGAAATGACAATAAAAGAAGTATTCCAACTGTCCCTCTTAGACCCAATGTGATGGATAATGTGAAAGTATAGCAAATGGTGGAAAAGATAATTACAAGCATTCATTGTCATCAGATGGCAGTCAGGTCTTTTATGGGTGAGGAGGATGGTGGGGCAGGCTGGATCTTGGACCATCTGAGTTTTCCATTGCCTATTGTTGGGAACCTAGATGTTCATTTAGTCTCCAGGTCTACCTACTGGGCAGTCTGTAAGACCAGAGTGTTTGCAGGGTGGTGGCCAAAAAACAAATTGATCACTTTTCTCTTTCCGTCTCAGCAGGGAAAAAAAAAAATGAGTGTTCTGAGCTCATGTAGTTTTCTCTTTTTCTTTTCCATTGTCAGTGAACGCACATTATGCATGTTATTTAATCTGGGGCAGTGTGGCTTTCTTTCACTCCACTGTATTTCTTTTCTGATAGAAAAATCTACTTTGAAATCCTTGTAGCATGAAGAATCAGTCCTCATTTTTCAGTTCATCTTGCCTGACTTAGTAGATGTGCTTGCTTTCCTTGCTATCAGCTATCCTGTCCAAGGAATAGGATAAGACAAATGCTATTGGTGCTTCATTAGTCCATATTCAATAAACAATTATTCAACTGAACACACTTTATTTTAAACTTATCTTAAGCTCAGAAACAACTACCACACTTCATACTGAACAATCTTAGGAATAAGAAATATTCATGCTTTGGAATCATTGTGTTTTCAAATGTCTACCTCTTGAGCCAACTCTGAGTATTTGTTGAATTTTTTAAAATGGCTGTGGAAGAGAAATGAAGTTTGTAATTCTACACACACACACACACACACACACACACACACACACACACACACACACACACACACACACGTACGTATAGCTTTAAATTTCTTCAAGATTTCTAGCTCCTAATAGTCCAGGCCAGTGTGTGCTGCCTAATCCCTGGGACCCACAGGTGTGAAAAATCAATTGTTCTGTGAATGCCTATAACCCCTAACAAGTACTGCCTTATTCAGTAACCATGGCTATGGATCACTAAAGCTTAGTCCTCTTAACTTTTGAGTAATTGCCATTTTATATCATAGTAAAGGTTTATCAAAGCAAGAAATATGACAGCTGGACAAGACAGGGGCAGGACAAGAAAAGTGGCTGCAGTGCCAATGATAATTTGTAATTGTTGATTTGAGTAGAATATTACTATGCTATAAAAATGATTGACTCAATGAGCTTAGAAAAACATGGAAAGATTTGCATGAAATAACGAAGAACAAAATGACCAGAACCAAGAGAACACTGTATATGGTAATAGTTATATTGTTTTAAGAATAACTTTGAGTGAATAATTATTTTATCTATTATAAATACCCAACTTAACTATAAAGTACATATGAAGAAAGACACTGTCTACATCCAGACAAAGAAAAGATAAATCTCTTTGTGTCTAATGATGGCTATTTCTAGGTGGGGAGAGAAGGAAGAAAAAAAATTTACATGATCACTGCATATTTAAAAGGAATTTCAAGTTTACATAACAAAATTACAGTTTCATAGGTAATCATCTTTTTTATTCTATTGTGTTACAGAGATGCTTATTTTATTCCATAATTAAAAATAAAATAGATGGGAAAAACACTACACCCTGAGATTTGTAACAAATTTTACCTTTGTAATGGAAGTCTGACACTTTCACAGAGCTCCTGGGATGGTATCTTTCCATGTGGAGAACCTGGGAAGGCTGATTTTTGGAAAATTATGATTTTGAGTAAGGGATGTACCTTTGGGAGACTGAAGCATGTATGGATGTTTTGTAATTGGTTCTACTCAGATAACCATAAGGCAAAGAAAAGGTTTTTTGTTTGGCTATGGAAGGATTCAGAAAAGGGAGGCACTTGCAATTCTGACCTTTTTTGCCTCATTTTCTTTTGACTTGTGGGTGAGAGACCATGCCAACCTTGGGAATTTCAGGAGAGCAAACAATCAGAAAAGAAAGCTTAAGTCAAAGTTAGGTTTTCAATGTCCCAAAGAGCAAAGATTGACTTTTGGAGTGATCTGAAGAAACCTAGCCCACCAACAGCCAATTAGGTATGAACTTAGTGGGACCAATCCTATATAGGAAGTGAACTAAGTTTCTAACCTAATTCACCAGAGACTGAGATAGTGAGGGGACAGGGAAGGAGGGTAGTCGTGGCGGCAGGATGCTCTTAAGTTGGTTCTTTCTTAGAAGTGAATATCTCCTTTAAACTACCTGATGTTAAGTAGTTAAGTAGAATTAGAATACCAGTTATAGTCCCTTAACAATGGGAGGAATAATAGCTAGTGGGGTCTTAAGTCATGAAAGTAGAAAAAAAGAAGAATCCTCCAAACCTTTAGGACACCTTAGAACTCTGAGAGGGAGATGAAGCCAGCCTGACTGAAAAAAGAAAGTCAAGAGTGTACTCATTCACCTTGTTTTGGAAAGTAAGTGAGGAAGCAGGTTGGAAAGAAAGCTGAGTTGGCAAGGCTGTGAGTCCCATGGTTAAGAATTTTAAATGCCAGCTCGTTGTTAGAAGGTTGTTAATAATTTCTTGTAGTTTTGTTTTTATTCACTAATTATTTTCAGAACTCTGAATGGGGTTCACAAAGGACTGAGAAGCTTAAGGGGAATCTCAGCTTTTAAGAATCTAGAAAGGTCATTAGGAAAACAGTTCCCATTTGGTACCTGCTCACTGGTCCCAGAGCCTCCTGCTCATGGTAAAAGGACAAAAACAAAATGGAATCTCAGCTTGAAAAGCTGTTAGGGAACAGCCTTGCCTTGAGCATTGATCCTCTTGGGTGGAAGAGAGCCTTCTGGAGATCCAGATTTATCTCAGTGGCTTGAAGAAGGCTGTCCTGTCAGTGAAGGAACACAAAGATCCTAGTAGTGATGGAGGGCCCCCTTAGTGCAGCATTGACATTTTTGAAGGCAGATCTCTGCCAGGAGAGCCCCACTTAGACCTCAGAGGTTGATGTAAAATTTCTGAGGTTGCATCAGCTGTCCTATTTATCTTTCAGCAAATGCTGCTTCAAAAGACTTTAGGTCACTAAGTGTTTCTTTCAGGGAAAGGAATGAGTTCAATTGATCCCCTTAGACCAAAGATCCTCCTGAAAAAATGTACCTTAGTTCCTGTTTAAAATTGACACTTTGCTGCTGCTGCATGTCAAAAAGCTTCATGAGAAATTTAGAGTTACCATCTAAAGGCAATGGGGTTGGAATTCTAGCATCTCAGAAGTGAAATCACCTCAGATGCCTTTAAAATATTGGAAGAATTATTTTGATTGATATAAACAGGGAGAGGGAGGAACCTGTGTTGTTCCTTAAAGCAACTTAATTCTTGTGTGCATTTAGGATGTTGATTTGTTGACTCAGAAGTTTGAGAAAGATTAGGACTGGGGGAGAGGGGAAAATATTCTCTTTCCCAGACTGTTTGAGAGATGCGTATTATACTTGATGCTTTAGCTCGGAGTGGAACGTCAAGGTGGCACAATCCATTATACTATAGAGATAGTCCTAGGGGCATCTGTAGCTGAACATGTAGAATTCTGATGAACCAAGTGCTGTGCTCTCTTAGCTGGTCTCTAAAATCACCAAAGTAACAATGTGTGTGCTCTTCTCTCTGCATTTGGGGACTATTTAAGGAATGACCCAATATCAGAAGCTTCCCAGCTTATTCTCTGTGTCAAATATGAAGTAGACTTAGACCTAGGAATCTTTATCTTCCATCTGTTCACTTGACTATCACCCTAGTTCAGGGTCTAGCCCCTTCTTGCCTTGACTATTGCTCCTAATTGGACTCTGCCTCCATTGTCTCCCTCCTACAACATCTTCTCTGTACAAGGCAGCCAAGTTGTCATTCTTGATGTAGAGGTATGACTGTATCATTTCCCTGCTCTGTAAACTCAATCAGCATCCTACTTCCTCTAATATCAAACACTAAATACTCCATTTGACATTTAAAGTTTTGGTTCCGATCTATCTATTACTCCCTGCCCCCTTTCTTATAGTCTACCATCTAGGCAAAATGGCCTTCTTGTTCTTTTTCATGTCAGTCCATGTTCCATATCTATATCTTCACACAGGCTTTCCTCATGCCTGGAATACATTCTGTCCTCACCTCAAACTCTTAGAATCTCTTGTTTCTTCCAAGGCTCAGTTCAGATGCCATACAATCTCCTCCATGAGGCATTCCTCACCCTCCGAGCTGCTATGTGTTCCTCCCATCCAGTTATATTGTAATTATTTTGTAGCTGTTTCATATCTGTTTATATGGAAAGAAAGAAGAAACAAAGGAAGAAAAAGGAAAGAAAGAAAGAAAAAAGAAAGAAAGAAAGAAAGAAAGAAAGAAAAAGAAAGGAAGGAAGAAAGAAAGAAAGAAAGAAAGAATGTCTCTATCTACACTCGATGCATCAGCTTTCTATCTGGAATTAGACTGCATACTTCATCATGAAACCTTTGCAAATGTGATTGGCCATTGTGTTGACCAGAGTTACTAAATCTTTCAAAGCTGATTATTTCTACAATATTGTTGTCCAATTTGTCCAATTATCTCGTAATTCCTAAATCTGATAACCTTTTCTCAATCCTCATCCTTCTTGACCTCTTTGCAGCCTTAAACACTGTAACTCATTCTCTTCTCCTGAATGATGTCTTCTTTTTAGGTTTTCCTGACAATGCTGGTTGTTCTCCTACTTGTGTGATTGATCCTTCTTTGACTACCATGCTGGATATTCATTCAGGTTTCTCCTGCTAACTATGAGTGTCCCCTAAAGCTCTCTTCTCCTTCTGTTTTATTTTACTTGGTGATTCTGTCAGCTCCCATGGAATCAATGATCAACTCTATGTAGATGACTGATAGATCTATTTATCCAGTCCTAATTTCTTGTCTGAGTTTTCTAACTACACTGGGCATCTTGAATTGAATATCCCATGAACACCTTAAACTTAACATGTCCAAAACTGAAACTACTATCTGCCCCCTCCCCAAACTGTCCCTCTTCTTAGTATCCCAAGATCACAAACTAGGTCTCTTCTTTGATTCTTTACTCTCTTTTATCCCCTTTCTCATATCCAATCTGCTTAAAACTCCCATTGCTTCTGCTTTCCCCAAATCTTTCACATCTGTCTATCTATCTATCAATTATCTATCTATCTATCTATCTATCTATCTATCTATCTATCTATCTATCTATCTATCTATCTATCTATCTACCCTCTTATTTCCTCTGACGTTGCCACTATCCTGGTTAGGTCCTCATCATTTCTTTCCTAGACTACTGCAATAGCTTCTTATTGGTCTTGCTTTATCTGTCCCCCCCACCCCAGTCTATCCTCCGTTCACTTGTTAAATTTATCTTCCTAAAGCATAAGTCTGACCATGTTACCCATTCAGTGAACTCCAGTGATTCCCTTTTACTTCCACAATTAATATATAATTCTTCATTTGACTTTTAAAGATGTCTATAACTTTCCCCTTCTAACTTTTCCATTCTTCTTACACCTTATTCTCCCACCTTCCCCCTCTTCCATCCCACTGCTATCTCTAAGATCCAGTACCACTATCCTCCTTGCTATTCCTAGAACAAAATGTTCCAATTCAAACCTTCATGCATTTTCACTGGCTGTCCCCTATGCCCAGAAATCTCCTCCTTATGTCTGCTTCCTTCAAGTCTTACTTAAAACCTTATGTTCTCTATAAAGCCTTTCCTGGTCCCCTTTAATGTTAGTAATTTTCTTCCGAGATTATCCTCCATTTATCCTGGGTAGATCTTGTTTGTATGTAGCTGTTTTCTCATCTATTTGATTGTGTGCTCCTTGAGATTAGTGACTGTTTTTCTCCCCTTCTTTGTATCCCCAGTGATTAGCATAGTGCCTGGCACATGTCAGGTCTTTAATTAATGCTTCTTGACTAGTTGTTTTTGCCCTGTTTTTCTTTTTCCAAATAGTGATTCTAATTAAAGAAAACCTTTGCTTCCTCAGCTCTCACAAAGTAATGCAGTCCTTAAAAACAACAAAACTCCCACCAAAACACAACTTAATGTATTTTACATTAAAAGTTATCTGTTTATGCATCTTATTGCTTATAAGATTGTAAGCTCCATAAGGGTCGGGACTGTGTCTTATCTAAACCTTGTATCTGTGGGCAATGGGCACTTGATAAATGATTCATGAATTGAATGGGGGAGACTGTCTGAATCAGAAAAACAGGGTCAACGTGGGCTAAAAGAAAAAACTCTTTCATGAAATTTTAATACCTTAGTGAAATCACTTAAACTAGGTGGAATCATTTGTATTAGAAAGAGCCCTGGATTAAATCAGGGGACAAAAGTTATTCCTACATCCATCAGTGACATACTGTGCAAAATTAAGGAGATACACCTTGGTGTTTTCCCCTATCTGTAAAATTAGGGGTCTGGACTAGATTTATTATGCCCCTTGCAGTTCTGGTATATGTTTCTATGTAGCAAAAACTATGTTTGTGCAGGAATAAGTTTTTTTTGGAAAAAAAATTAGAGCAAATAAAAGAAGCTAAGTATCTCCAAGGTTATACATTTTTTAAAAACTAAGTAAATAAGAAAAGGCAAGTTTTGGGCCTTTGAATGACCGATTTCAAAGATTTTATTTAAAAATCAGCATCTAAGATGAAGTTCTAAATTCCCACAGCACATAGGACTCACCATTCTTATTTTAAAATAGAAGTTGTGTGATAGATATATAATTCCCTGTGGTTTTAGATTTCCTTCTAATACCCACTGGTCTACAAAAACAACACTAACACACGGCTGGTTTTATTTACCACCAGTAGATCCTATAGTTTATTTGAGCAGAAATAGAAATTGAATTTCCCTTAAGGTCCTAACACTGTTTTCATTTTCTCTCCAACAGCTCTAGACCCATCCAAAGATCCCTGCTTGAATGTGAAGTGCACTCCCCATAAAGTGTGTGTAACTCATGACTACCAGACAGCTGCGTGTGTGAGCCGAAAGCAGCTGATGCAGAGGTAAGAAGACCTGGCTTGGCTGAGAGGCCTTGTAAACAGATATTCTGCAGACCTGGAGAGTGCAACATCCACCTTAGAAAAAAGACTTTTGAGAGTTTTGGCCTGCTGGTTTGGTTACTTGACAAAACTTTGGTTGTATGTATACCAAGAAGACATTATATTGTTGAAGAAAATTAGGGATAATGATCAGAGTGGAAATTCACGTAGTGCTTTACAATTTTCATATATATTACCTTATTTGAGCCTCACAATCCTGTGAAGTGAACAATACAAGTATTAGTACATACATTTTACAGATGAGAGGAAACTGGGTGTTAGAGAGGTTAAATGATTTGTTCCGAGATCAAGAAAACTTAATACCAAAGTATTATACGCACAGTCATTATAGTAATATAAACACATTCAATATGGAAATGCAAGAACATTCCAGTTAAATAGAATGATCAGTATTGTGTCAGACTATTAAAGTTAAAGGATATATCATTCCTTTTAGTTAATGTTAATTTTGGTAATGATTTAGTTAATAACTGCTTTCCCAGGGACTATGAAAAAAGGAGTTTGTTTGGGTGTTTGCTGGGAAGTATATGTTGTTGCTGCAAAACATATCAACAATTTCATTCAAAAGGTAAATATCTTACCCACAGACATAGGTAGGGAATCAGAGGTAGGACTGCAACTCCCATTATCTGACTGCAAGACAGGTGCTCTTGGGATTATATAACCTTGCTTGTATAATCAAAAATTATTCTTGGGTTCCTTATAAGTGAAACTAATTCCCATCTTATAAGAGCAGAATTTGGGAATAATGTGAATTCTTGAAGAAATTGTTCATATTGTTGGCTCAGCATCATAGAGGATAGACATATAGCTCTAAGTTACTCCCCCAAGTCAACTTCCACTTGAGCTCATGAGTTGAAGCCACAGAAGTTGGCTACTATTGCTAGGTTTTAGGTTAGAGTCTATGGCACCTGGCTCTGACCCCTATCAGCAAGAGTATGCTGGAACCAGCTCTAGCCAGCTTGAGCCAGTTGTTAAATTTTCAGTATGAATATTTGTACCTTGGAAATCAACAGGTATAAATAAGTGGTTGATTTATTGTTTTGTTTATCATCTATACTTAAGAAAGTGTTAATAATCTAGAATAAAGTTAAAAATATCTATGCTCTTCCTGAGGGAGAATCAATATGGCAGAGCATTTAACTATGGTCTCTTAAAATTCCCTTCCAAATAATTTCAAAATAATGACTCAAATCAAATACTGGAGTTGCAGAGTCAACAGAAGTTCTGAGTTAGACCTTCTTCTAGCCCAAGACAACTAAGAAGGTTGGAAGGAGAGCTCTGTGACATAGGGGTGGAGCCTGACCTGGAGCCCATATGGATTCAACACCAGTGATGGTGGCAAGAGAAGCAGCAGGAGTTTTGGGAGCTCTCAAGCCAGAGTTGGTAAGGAGACCTGGTAACTAATCAGAAAGAGATTATAGGGATCCCCTGTGCTTGCACTGGATGCAGGTCTGTGTGCTGTTCTGCAACTCCATTTTCTATAGCCACTTCTGGGTCATATTCCAGGGCAGAGAGGAGCACTTCCAGTCATGAGGGAATGTAGGAGTCCATTAGCAGGATTGCTTTCAGTCACAGGGATCAGGACACTGAGGAACAATATGGCATATAATCTCAAGGGATCAGGGGTCCTTCCTGGGTTATTGTTGTTATTGTTGGCGGTGGTGGTTCTTTGTTCTTGAAGAGGACCAGAATACAGTCCATAGTGACCATACCTCTCCTCAGATCTCATCACCTTTCAATAGCACTGAAAACTTAAAAACTCCTGGAATTAAATCTGAAAACAGCAGTGTGAAAAAGCCTGAAGCTTGAGACAGTACTACAAAAGCAGTACCAAGAGGAAAATTTATATCGCTAAATGAATACATTAATAAAAGAGCAGATCAATAAACTGGGCATGCAACTAAAAAAATGAAATAAATCAAAAATCCCCAACTGAGTGCCAAAACAGAAATCCTGAAAATAAAAGAAGGTATTAATAAAATTGAAAGAAAAACAAAAGCCACATTGTACTAATAAATAAAATTAGGAGTTGGTTTCATGGGGAAAAAATATAATAAAATAGATAAACCATTAGTTAATTCGATTAAAAAAAAGAATGAAAACCAAATTACCAGTATCAAAAATGTAAAGGGTGAATGTATCTCCAATGAAAATGAAATTAAAACAATTATTAAGAGTTGTTTTGCCCACTTGTATGCCGGTAAAATTGACAATCTAAGTAGAAAGGATGAATATTTAAAGAAATATTAATTGCCCATATTAACAGAAGAGGAAATGGAATATTTAAATAACTCTGCCTTAGACAAAGAAATTGAACAAGCCATCAATGAGCTCCCTAAGAACAATTTCTAGTAACAGTTGGATTTCCAAATGAATTTTACCATTTACTTAAGGAACAACTATTCCAAGTACTGTATAAACTATTTGAAAAAGCAGATAAAAAGGAGTTTTGCCAGATTCCTTTTATGACATAATTGTGGTTTAGATTTCTAAACCAAGGAGAGCAGAGACAGAGGAAGAGAACTGTAGGCTAATTTCCTTGATAAATATTGATATAAAAATTTTAAGTAAAATACTAGAAAGGAGATTGAATCAATATATCAGAAAGATCATACATTATGACTATGTAGGATTTAAGCCAAGAATGCAGAGCTAGTTTAATGTTAGGAAAACTACAAGTGTAATTGACCATACCAGTGAGAAAAAGGACTGTCTCAGTAGGTGTGGAAAAACTTTTGACAGAATACATCACCCACTCCTACTAAAAACACTAGAAAATATTGGAAAAATGGATCCTTTCTTAAAATGATAAGTAGTATCTCTCCCAAACCAAGAGCAAGCATTATTTGTAATGGTGTTAATCTTAAAGCCTTTCCAATAAAATCAGGAGTGAAGCAAGAATGTTCATTATCACAATATTGTATTAGAAATGCTAGCTCTAGCAATATGAGAAGAAAAAAATCAAAGGCATAAAATAGGCAATGAGGAAATAAAACTATCACTCTTTGCAGATGATATGATAGCATACTTAGAGAATCAACTACAAAATGGTTGTACCAATTAACAACTTTTGCAAAGTTGCAGGATATAAAATTAACCCACCTAAATCATCAGCATTTCTGTATATTGCCAGTAGCAAGAGATAAAAAGAGAAATTCCATTAAAAATAACTGCAGACAATTCTAAATACTTGGTAGTCTACCTGACAAGACAAATCCAGAGACTATATGAACACAATTACAAAATACTTTTCACAAAAATAAAAATAAATCCTACCAACTTGAGAAATATTAATTTACTTATGGGTAGTTCAAACCAATATAATAAAAATGACAATTCTACCTAAGTTAATTTACTTATTCAGTGCCATACCAATCACATTACCAGAGAATTATTTTTTGGAGCTAGAAAAAATGCTAACAAAATTCATCTGGAACAACAAAAAGTCAAGAATATGAGGGGAATTGATTAAAAAAAACCATGTAGATGAAGGCAGTACCAGATTTCAAACTATATCACAAACTGGTAGTTATCAAAACAATATGGTCTTGGCAAAAAAAAAAAAAAGTAGAATGGTGGATTAGTGGAATAGATTAGGTATATATTAATCTAGTGTTTGATAAACCCATACATCCAATCTTTTGGGACAAGAACTCATTATTTGACAAAAATTACTGGAAAAGTGGAATACAGTTTGACAGAACATAGGTATAGACCAGGGGTGGGGAACCTGTGGCCTTGAAGCTACATGTGGCCTTCTAGGTCCTCAAGTGTAGCTCTTCATTTGTTTTGTGAAGTTTGGATTCTGTCAAAGTCTGCATGTTCTATAAGAAATAATGAGCGGGGTGGTTTGAGAAAAACCTGGGAAGACTTATATGAACTGGTAACAATCAACCGTGAAAGACTTAGTTACTATTCTCAATACAGTGATTCAAAACAATTTCAAAGGACCCTTGATGAATGCTATAAATCTCCAGAAAAAGAACTGATGAACTCTGAGTACAAATTGAAGCACACTTTTACTTTTCTTTATTCTTCTTATGGGTTTTTTAACATGTGTTTTCTTTTGTAACATGGTTAATATGGAAATATGTTTTGTATGACTTCATATGTATAATCAGTATCATATTGGTTGCCTTCTCAAGGTTTGTGATAGGAGTAGGAGTAGGAGGGAAGTATAGAATTTGGGACCCAAAGTTAAAAAAAATGAATGATGTAAGTGTTTTTAAAATATAATTGGGTAATATTTAATAAGCAAAATGTATTGACATGCAAAAATATATGTGCATATAAATATTTTGGAGATCCCGGTCATTAAATATTTACCAGTACATCCCTACCTATACCTAAACCTGAACTGGGGTGCCTCCCTAGTCATACAGTAGCAAAGGTATTAACTATAGTACAGTAAGAAAAATAGCTGTGAAACATTTTACCCATAAATCTGTATACATTTGCCCACAAATACACACAGCATCCATATGAAGAATGGGAATCATTGTGTTGAGAACTTATATGGCCAATCCTGCTCATTCCCTTACTGATACTGCTGGATCTAAAAATCCTTTTTCTCCTGTGAAGTTCTCACAAAACTCCCTCATTGATGTAGTGCCTCTCTTGAAAAGTTTGCTCAGCTAAACACTCAGAATCTGTTCCTCTCCGTAGGTCATCTCTGTATAGATACCCAAGGTTAGCACCCTCTGGAGTCCACAACTGACTCTTCATTGCTACTCAAAGTCATTTTCCTTGAAATGGTTTCCAGCTTTTTCATATGACTATAAATGGTTTTGATTTCTTCCTCTGAAAACTGCCTGTTCATATCCTTTGACCATTTATCAATTGGAGAATCACTCACATTTTTATGGATTTGAAAAAGTTCTTTGTATATTTGAGATATGAGACCTTTATCTGAGAATCTGTCTACAAAATTATTTCCCCAAATTTTCTGCTTTCGTTTGAGTGATCACTTCTCTGTATTAATGTCTGTCTGGAATTTGTGTCTCTGCTTTTTCTGTTGTGCCTAGATTCTCTCAAATTGTCATTCCAATGGCTGTATGGGATGTCTCCTCTGGGCAAAGACCTCTGTTGATAGATGCCATGGTTTATGGTGGAGGATGGAGCTAGAAGATCTCTTTTCTTCTCTTGATGAGGTCATTCTTCATAAAATTCTCAGGCTGTTTAATGCTCCTAAATTGTCACCAGGGCTTAGCTATTTTAAACCATGCAAAGATAGCTATTTTTTGAGGGGTGTTTATCTAATGGAATTCCTCCCTTCTGCCAAAATTAGAGTGATGTTGATATTTTAATAGAGATAAGGCTGTAACCAAATTGTTAACATATTAAAACTGCATCCTTTGAGATTATATCTTGTGACTAAGTCAGTTGAGATTGGGTTTGGGGATAAGGGAAAGCACCAGATCCATCCTTCTTTCTCATAGATATACTCTCACATAATCCCATAATATCCATACATGCCTATCAGGGCATGCCTATGCTGGTCCTGCTAGTGCACCCAAAAGAGTGTGCTCAATCCCCGACCAGTTCCCTCTTAATTCTCTGTCTCTGCTTCTCTGGGCCCAAGAATTAGAACAGTTTGTTTTCTCCCTCCCACTGTTAACAGCCCATCCTTCTATTTAACTTTTTCTCCTTTCATTCTTATTTTAAAGCAGAACCAATTTTGCTGTCTCTCTCCCTCCCTTTCATGCCCCCCCTTTCAAACTTCACTTGAAGCTTTCCAAAGGTTTCAACCACTGTAGGGGAAACAAACCAGAGGAATAAAATAAGAAACAATGAGAAATTTATATATTTTTATGCTTTATTGATGCTTTTAAAAAATATCTTTTACTTCTTCATCATTCTCCCTTTGTTTACAGTAGAACACTCTTTTTTGTCTAATGAGAACAGTTAAGGAAAACCAACACATACATACATGCCTAGTCTGTAAACATGTACCTCATTTTGTACCTATTATCTACACCCAACATATTTCATCATCAAGTCCTCTGAAATCCTAATCAGTTACTGCATTGATATATGTTCTGAAGCCTTTCTTTTCCTTTAGATTGTTGTGGTCATCATGCATGTTGCCCTTCTGACTCTGCTCACTTTCTTCTGCATCAATTTATATAAGTCTTCCCAAAGGCTCTGAAAAAAAGATACATTTTCAGAAGTCTTGAAACCTTACTCTAGTAATCATCACTGCTACTTGTAGACAAAATGGTGCCAGCGCCAACTTCATCATTCCTGTCCTTTCACTAACTCATCTCATCTTCAATTTAAAACTAGTAAATGAAGATTGCTCTCTATAGGCACAATAATAGATATTAAGGTTACAAAAACAAAAAATATGATAATCCCTTTCCATAAGGAGTTAAAATTCTTCTCTTAGAAGCTCTATCCAACTTTCCCCTCTTTGTTATTCTTGGACTCAAGTGAAATATTTCATCTGTAAAATAGGAAGATTGGACTAGATTAGACAGCCTCTCAACTTTAGATTTTTGATCCTATGATTCTATGGCTGTTAGAATAATCCCTTGAATGCTTGTCTCATCTTTTCTTGTGGCAGTCAGAAAGCTGCCTTAGGTCATTCCCTCAACAGGCCGCAATCCTGGACTGAGGATAGGGAGCTTGGGGATGATATAAAGCCAAGAGAGCATTGATAATGAGTTGGTTTAATTTCAGTGCATGAAGAATACCTTCTTGGGGTGCTAGGGTTTTCCAGGGCAAAAAATTGTGCACTACTGCTGCCACTCTGGGCCTGTTTGGACACAATCACCACCACCACCATCACTGCCATCATCATAGAGTTAATCAAGGACCTGTAAGGAAAAAGGAAACGTCTCCATTCTGCATTCTTTCTTTTCTGTTGCTCCAGATGAGGTTGGTATGAGGCAATGGAAAGTGAGTAGACTTGTGGACAAAAGACCTGGATTCTAGTTCTAGATCTCTATGCATTTAAGGGAGACACTAGACTGGCTTTTGCTGTTGGTTCTGGAACTGGCAAACTATGTAAACTTGGTCAAGTTGGCTAAAGTCTTTGAACTTCATTTTCCTCATCTGTAAACTGGGAGTAAGTCTTGCCCCACTTACCTTAATGAGTTGTTATGAATATCAAAGGAGATAATAGAAGTGAAAGTGATTTTTTAAAAAGGTACATGGGCAATTCAGATACTGTACAAGATATTTTTATCTTAATGTGTAATCTAGAGCCCCAAAGCTCAGTTCAAATCCCACCTTTGCCATGAAGCCTTCACTGACTATGCCAGACCTTCCTGATGTTTTCATTCTTTGGACTTCTATCCTGTTTTTGTCTTTGACATTTATTTGGCACTGGAGGAATTATTTCCTTGTGACATCCTTTTATCCTACAATTAAAGATGGTCAAGAGGTGGTTCTCTAACTACTTGAGCCACCCTTCAGTTTCTACTAGGTGGATCATGAAATGTTGTTCTCCACATATTCATTGAAAATTTCATGAATGATAAAATTCTCTTTTTGCTCTCCATAATCAATTCAACTTCTTTTGAGTTTGCAATTAGTTATGAACCATCTATACTAAATCAAACAAAATGTCTTTCTAAAGTATAAGGGGTTGTCTGTCTGTCTTCAAATCTTATTTCCTCCCCTCACCTCCACCTCACTGCTTGCTTTTAAAAATTTAAAATATATATACATATATATATATATGTATTTCTCTTTTTTCCCCACTGCTTTCTCCTTCCCACACCCCCAGCCTCCAATATTCTCTAACTCCTGCTACTTTCTTCAGTTTTCTGCCTGTTCTTCCTGTCTTGGCATCGGTATCATAACATAGACCTAAGAAGGATCAAAATACAAAACGCCCAGTACAAAGAATTGTGGTGTTCACAACACAGTGAATCAAACCAGTTTCACTTGAGGAGAGATACACAAAAAGTTCAGGGCAGGTAAGGAAGATGGTAGAAACACCGGGATGCTGATGGAACTGGAGAAAAGGGAATTTTGGCCATTATTAGGGGTCTTACCCTGAGAAGGTTATTCAGTTTCCCTCTTCAGAGCTTCCCTGGGACATCTTCAATTAGCAGGTCTAGGAGATTGTTGCTGAGATAATGCAATCGTGTCTGCCTCTTCATGACCCTATTTGGGGTTTCTTGGCAAAGATACAGGAGTGGTTTGCCATTCCATTCATTTTATAGATGAGGAACTGAGGCCAACAGGGTTAAGTGACTTGCCCAGGTTCACACGGCTGATAAGTGTCTGATGCCAGATTTGAATTCAGGAAGATGAATCTTTCTGACTCCAGGTCTGGCATTCTATCCACTGCACTTCCTAGCTGCCCCTAATGAAGATGTACAGTGAAACAAATCAAGACATTGGCCATGTCTGACTGTATGATTCATTCATTCATTCAGCTCTCTGTGGAGAGAGTCATGAGGTGTATTTTACTACCAGTCTTGAGTTTAAATCTTGGCTTTGCCACTCACTAGCTGCTTGACCTTGAACAAGTCACTTCAGCTTTTCTGTCCCTCAGTTTCCTCATTCATAAAATGAAGGGTTCAGCTCAATAACTTTCATCCCTAAATCTCTTTTTTCTTTGATCCATGATATCATTATTTACCCATGTTTTTCTCTAAACCCTCCAAAGAGGTTCTACCCAACACACTGTAAGCTTTCTTTTGAGCGTTTTATTATTTCTGAGATCCCAAAACATATGTTAAACATATTAACATCTGATCTTGACTTAGTAATGATGATGATTCTGTCTTGCCCTTTGCCTCTCTTTTCCACTGCTTCTCCTGTGCTACCATTACCGTATGATACAGAAATAACAACCTTGAAGAATGTCAGAGCTGCAAGACTTTAAAAATCTTTTACTCGGACCTTCTTATTTTTCAGATGAGGAAACTGAGATCCAGAGTGAGAAAGTGGCTTGTCCAAAGTCACACAGTTAGTGGCATAACTTGAATTGGAGTGAGTCAGTCATTCAATCAATCAAGGTCACTTTGCATGCAACCACTGTGCTTGACTTTTCACTATACCAACCTCCTACTCACCTTTCTTGCCTGTGATTAGAGTTAAAAAGGACAGGGGGAGAAGATGTATTACAATGGAAAGGTTGTTGAACCCTCTTGTTGAACATGGAGTCACAGGAACTCAGATCTCTCTGATATTGCCTGTAGACAAGTTATTTGATCTCTCTGGGCCTCAATTGCCTGATCTGTAAAATGAGGAGGTCAGAGTAGATAGATAGCAAGTTCCCTTTTACAACTATGATCCCATAAATCAGATTCCTAAAATGGGCCCATCTCATGCCCTTTTCCTCTACCTAGCCCTCTGCCCCCAATTACCATCAACCTCTGAGGACTCTTCAGTCTTATTTAGAAGTACTTAGAGGTGACCTAGGTAGTCACATATAGTGATTCATCCTATACCAAGTACCAGGGTAGTAGCTGTGGCTTCAGATGATATAGCCTGTCACTGTTGGTAGCTTGCTCTCATTGCCTATACAAGACATTGTGATGTTTTTAAATGCTTTTCAGAAATAACCCCCATTTTCTGATTGCTCTGGCTGAGGGTATACCATTCATTGCCATTGCCTCTCAGCCATCCTCAGGAACAATGTCTAAGTCTCTATGACAGTGGAAGTTAAAGGCTGTGCTCGACTCCTCTGACTGTCTTTCTCTTTCCTCTCTTTTGGCTCCATGTACTACCTGTAGCTGTTGCACCAGGACTTCAACTGAAGTAGACCTTTCCTAATACAGTTCAGATCACAGGCAAAGCACATTTCTTTGTCAAAAACTGTCTTGATGACATTCACAAGAGGTCCCTAGGAACCCACAGACATCTTCAACACTCTCGGCAGAGTTACTCCTCTCTCTCCTTCGTTGGTTGACCTAGAGGAAGGTTAGAGAAAGAAGGTAGTGATACTCAGGGTCAGATTTTGAAGTACTGCTTTACAACAGATATGAGTTAGGAAGAAAAGCACTGAGAACAAGTTGTAGTATATGAAAGTAATGGAATACTGAAAGACTTATATGAAATGATGCTGAGTGAAGTGAGCAGAACCAGGGGAACATTGTACACAGTAACAGCCACGTTGTGTGATGACTGACTTTGATAGACTTAGCTCTTCTCATCAATGCAAAGAACAACAACAAAAAAAACAAACTCATGATGCAAAATGCCATCCACATTCAGAGAAAGAAATATGGATTGAATGCAGATTAAAGCATACTATTTAATATCTTTTTTTTTTTTTGTTTTTTTTGTTTTTTGTTCTTTTTTTTGTTTTTTCTTTCTCATGGTTCCTACTGTTCATTTTAATTCTATATAACAAAGCTAATTTGAAAATACGTTTAATAAGAATGTATATGTAGAGCCTGTATTAGATTATACACTGTCCTTAAGAGAGAGGAGGGGAGGGAAGGGAAGTAGAGATCATTTAAAACTTATGGAAGTGAATGTTGAAAACAAAAAAAATTAATTAATTTATTTATTTAAAAAAAAAAAGAAAAACATTGAGCAGTTACCATCAAACACACTAATCAGTAGAATTTGGAAATAACTCTCTGGTAGTCCTAACTTAATAATCGTTATTCCAGGGACCATACAAGAACCTGGACAAAGACAAAAACAAAACAATCCCTGCCCTTAGGAAATCTGCATTTTGTTAAAAGGAATGATATGTAAACCAGTAAGTAAATAAAAAATATATATATACTAAATGAACATAAATAACTTGGGGGGGCCAATATGAGGATAACACTATTAACTATAGGAATCGGGAAAGGCCTCGTATAGGAGGGGTTACTGGAACAGAGTCCTGAAAGAAGCTGGGGATTCCATGGGCCACACGTAACTTGGAGGAATATTCCACTTAAGTTGGAGGAATATTCTCAGTGCAAAAACACTGAGGAGGGACATAGAATAATGGGATAGTGAGTATCATGTGAGTAGACCAATTTAATGGGGATGTAGAGTATGAAAGAGAAATGTAAGATTAGCCTAAAATGCTAGGTTGGAGCCAGACTTAAATACCAGACAGAGAAGTTTTTATTTTCTCCTAGGGTAAATAGGAAGACAGTGAGATTTCTTGAGCAAAGAGAGGGCAGAGTGAGATCTGTACTTTAAGAATATTAGTTTGGCAACAGATGGATTATAGAGGAGAAAGACTTGAGGCAAGGAGAGAATTTATGGGGGCTATTGTAATCATCTAAGGAGAGGTGATGGAGGTCTGAATGAAGTTGATGGCGAAGTGAATAGAGAGAAAAGGAGTGAGAGATGTTGTGGAAGTGATAAGACTTGGCAACTTATAGAGTAAAGGAAAATTAAGAGTTGAAGGTTGTGAAGCTGAATGACTAGAAGGCTAGTGATGCCTTCAGTAGGGAGGTGGGAAGATGTGTTACAGGAGAAAGGATTTAGATATGTTGAGTTTAATATGCCTATGGGACATGTATGTAGATGAAGATGCCTAGTAGGCAGTTTGAGATGGAATACTGCATTTCAGGATATATATATATATATATATATATATATATATATATATATGTAGATAGATAGATAGATATAGATAGATATGTGTGTATACATACATGTATAAACACATACATATATGTAAAAATTAGGGAGTCATTTTCATATATGTATATGTGTGTGTATATAACAACTAGGGAGTCAGTGGAAAATGCTTGAAAGTGTTGACAACTATACATCTTCATCAGCTGGTGAACTAATCTGTTAGTGAAAAAACTGTAGTAATCTTGTAGTAATGCAGGAAATACAAACTAGGTAACCTACCTTCCAGGAGGCAGAAATATTTTGGGTACTATCGTGCTGCTGGCCCACTCTCAGTGCATACTATGAGCCTTGTGATTCAAGTTGTATTAGCAAGAAAATAAATAAAGAATAAAGGTGTGGCATCATGGGAAGACCTTCATTAGTTACCTTATCCACAATAATCCAGTAGACAACCAGCTTGACACTTTTATCTGTGAAGGCAGAAAGCTCTGGGCTAGGATATTGTTTTGTTAAGTTGCCAAGATGAGTAATAGACCTCTACCTTTCTAGTACATCCTTTTTAGTTCTGTTTCATTACATTCAACAAGCAGTTATTAGGACCTATTGAAGTTTAAGCCCTATGCTGGATACAAGGAAAAAAAGACTCAGCCACTACTCTCTCATATCTTCTCATATTGCCAGGTTGGTAAGAAATGGATATAGACAACAGTATTGTGAAACAGAATGTGATGAATTTCAGAAGAGTTAGGAGAAAGAAAAAGAAATGTTTGACAGTTGTGGGGGCAAGGAAAAATGAATGAAGAGAATATTGATTAGCCATTAAAGGAGTGGAAATGTAGGGAAAGACTTTCTACATGGGGAGAATGATACGAACAAAGGCATAGAGGTTAGAAACCACAGGGCGTCTTTATATGATAGCATTCAGGTTAGTGTGTTTTAGTTATTGGATACATGAAGAAGAATAATGTGAGATGAGACTGGAATTTGGAATCAGATTGAATACCAGGTTGCAGAATTTAGGTTTCATTCTTTCAAATAATGGGAAACCTTTGAGATTTTTTGAGTAGGAGAATAAAAATGTAGTTTAATGGTTAAAAACTCTGGACTTGGTGATAGGAGACCTGGATTCTAATACGTCATTGCAATACATCATTTTCTTTTTCTCCTCCTTCATCATCATCATCATCATCATCACCATTGCTAGAGGACACTGAAGCTGAAGAGGTAAAGTGACTAGGATACAGAGTTACACAGATAGAAAGTCCCTGAGGCAGAATCTTCCTTACTTCAAGTCCAAGATTATCCATTATGCCATCTACCAACAGAACCCTCTTTCACAGAGTTGTTGGGAAACCCAAATAAAGTGCTTTGCAAAACTTATAGTAGAGCATAAATATAAGCTATTGATTTAATTATAATGATAAAAGCACTGGTTTATATATGATCTGGCAATAATAATAATAATAATTAATAATAATAAGAACTGGAACTTTCATTGGTATGGAAACTGAGAGGTGAGGAAATTCTCTCTACCAATGCAGGTCAGCATCTTCTCTGTAACTTATAGTCTTTTAAACAATAATTAATTAACTTTTAGTTTTCAACATTCACTTCTGGAAGATTTTGAGTTCCAATTTTTCTCCCCACCTCTCTCCTCTGCCCACCCCAAGACAGCAGCATTTTTGATTACCCCTTCCCCCAGTATGCCCTCCCTTCTATCATACCTCTCCCTTCTGTTATCCCCTTCCCCTCTATTTTCTTGTAGGAAAAGATAGATTTCTATACTCCATTGCCTATATGTCTTATTTCTCAATTGCAAGTAAAAACAATTGTTAACATTCATTTTTTTTAACTTTTGAGTTCCAACTTCTTGCCCTTCCTCCCTCCTCATCTACCCCCATTGAGAAGGGAAGCAATTTTGCATAGGTTATACATGTGTAATCATCCAAAACACTTTCATAACAGTCATGCTGTGAAAGATTAACTATATTTCCCTCCATCCTATCCTGCCTCCCAATTATTCTGTTCTCTCTTTTGACTCTGTCCCTCCTCAAAAGGGTTTACTTCTAATTACCCCTCCTCCCATTGGCCCTCCCCTCTATCATCCCCACCCCTAGCTTATCCCCATTCCCCCTACTTTCCTGTAGTGTAAGATAGATTTTCATACTAGATTGAGTGTGCATGTTTTTCCCTACTTAAGCCAAATCTCAGGAGAGCAAGGTTCACTCTTTCCACCTCACTTCCCCTTTCTTTCCCTCCTTTGAAAAAGCTTTTTCTTGCCTCTTTTATGTGAGAGATAATTTACCCCATTCTATTTCTCCCTTTCTCCTTCTCCCACCATATTCCTCTTTTGCCCCTTAATTTTATTTTTTAGATATCCCTTCATATTCAACTAACACTGTGCCCTCTATCTAAATATATAATCCTTTCAACTACCCTAATACTGAGAAAAGTCTCAAGAGGTACAAATATGATCTTTCCATGTAGGAATGTAAATAGTTCAACTTTAGTAAGTCCCTTATGATTTCTCTTTCCTGTTTACCTTTTCATGCATCTCTTGATTCTTGTATTTCAAAGTCAGATTTTCTATTCAGCTCTGGTCTTTTCATCAAGAATCCTTGAAAGTTCTCTATTTCATTGAAATTCCACTTTTTTCCCCTTAAAGTA
The DNA here is from genome assembly GCF_028372415.1 of Notamacropus eugenii. Classification (NCBI taxonomy): domain Eukaryota; kingdom Metazoa; phylum Chordata; class Mammalia; order Diprotodontia; family Macropodidae; genus Notamacropus; species Notamacropus eugenii. The sequence goes on from NC_092872.1 coordinate 336,149,954, forward strand.
TTATACTCAGTTTTGCTGGGTAGGTGATTCTTGGTTTATCCTAGCTCCTTTGATCTATGGAATATCATATTCCAAGTCCACTGATTCCTTAATGTAGAAACTTCTAGGTCTTGTGTCATCCTACTTGTTTTCACAATACTTGAATTGTTTCTTTCTGGCTGCTTGCAATATTTTCTCCTTGAACTGGGAGCTCTGGAATTTGGCTGCAAAATTCCTAGGAGTTTTCCTTTTGGGATCTATTTCAGGAGATGACCTTTTGATTTTTTCTGTATCTGTTTTACCCTCTGATTCTAGAATATCAGGGCAGTCTGCCTTGATAATTTCTTGAACGATGATATCTAGGCTGTTCTTTGATCATGTCTTTCAGGTATTCCAATAATTTTAAAATTGTCACTCCTGGATCCACTTTCCAGGTCAGTGATTTTCCAAGGAGATATTTCACATGATCTGCTACCTTTTTATTCCTTTGGTTTTGTTTTATAATTTCTTGCACTTTCATAAAGTCATTAGCTTCCATCTGTTCCATTCTAATCTTGAAGGTGAGCTTTTTGGACCTCCTTTTCCATCTGCCCAATTCTGCTTTTTAGGACATTCTTCTCCTCATTGGTTTCTTGGATCTCTTTTGCTATTTGGGTTAGTCTGTTTTTAAGGTGTTATTTTCTTTAGCATTTTTAGGTCCCATGTAGCAGGCATTTAACTCATTTTTCATCATTCTCATTTCTCTTCCATTTTTTCCCTCTACTTCTCTTATTTGATTTTCAAAATCCTCTCTGCATCCTTCCATGATCCAAGACCAATTCATATTTTTCTCAGAGGTTTTGGATATAGGAGCTATGAATTTGTTGTCTCCTTTTGGTTTTATGTTTTGATCTTCCTTGTCACAAAGGCAAGATTCTATAGTCTGACTTTTTTTCCAGTTTTTGCTAATTTCCCCAGTCAGTTACTTGACTTTTGAGTTCTTTGTCAAGGTTGTTCTGTGCTTCCAGTAGAGTTGGAGGGTACACTGTTAGCTGCTCGATCTCCACACAATCTATGGGCCTAGAGCTCCAGAAACAGCTGCTGCTGCTGCTGCTGCTGCTGCTGCAGTCTCCTCTGCCACTCTGGGGCTGGGGCTGGACCATTCTTCTCTCTCACACAGGTCTGACAGTTTTTTTTCCACTGACCTTACAATTTGTCCTCCATGTTTTGGGGTCATGAAGTCTGGAAACTGCCACAGGTGCCAGTGATTCAGTACCCCCAAGGTCTTCTCAGTTCTCATCTGTGCAGACATAGCCCATGTTGTACTGTGTTCTGTTCCCAGCCCGGTGCAATAGACACTTTCTGTCGAACTTCCATACTATCTTGGACTGGAAATTTGCTTTATTCAATCATTCTGTGGGTTCTGCAGCACCAGAATTTATTTAGAGTCATTTTTACAGGTATTTGGCTGGATTTGGAGCAGTCTCTGTTTTTACTTGGCCATCTTGACTCCATCTCATAATTCTGTAACTTATAGTCTTAAGAGAGTTGCCTAGAGCTTTTCAGACTATCAGTTAAATGACTTTCCCAGATTTAAAAAGCCTGTCTATCTCAAAAGTGAGACATGAAAATCTGCATAATAATAACAGCTAACAATTACATAGACATTTAAGGTTTCACAAATATTTCATATCTCATCTCATTTGATCCTCACAACTCTGTGGGTTAGGTGCTTTTTAATATCCCCATTTTGCAGAGGAAGAAATAGGAAAAATGAGAAACTGGAGTCAGGTAAGCTATTTTTTTGTGAGCTATTTCTAGAAAAGAGATGATTAAGGTCACAGCTAAAGTGGTGGCTATAGGAGATGCTGGTGTTTCCTTTTGTAATTTCCATTCATTCAGAGACTTATGAATGCCATGAGTGGTTGCTATGAGCTGTTAAGTTCAGGATCAGCTTCTGCTACCTGAGGAAGCTCTTCAGTGACTGGGAGTCATAATACCCAGACATTCAGGGTATTAACCCTTTAACACCTGAAAAGAAACTTAGGTGGGGAGTGGGGAGAGGGCTGAGTTTGGAAGAAGAACAGGAATTGGATTCCCTGAGGAATTACTTAATAATTCAAGGACAAAATGGCAGTGTGTGCATGTTTTAGGGAAAGTTTGGACCAAGAATAAAATGAGTTGCATTCTAACTTAATTCTACCACAATTAGCTGTGTGAACTTAGGTGATTCATTTCTTTTCTCTAGTTCTAAGATCTAATTCTTAATTATCTATTAAATGAAGTGATTAGAATAGATAGGGACAATAGATATTATTTGTATACAGCTTTCAGGTTTGTAAAGCACTGTTGAGAAAATAGAATGGAAAGAATCAGAGGACCTTGGTTCAAATCCTGTCTTAAACTTTTGCTACTGTGTGCACTTGAGTAAATTATTTGACTTCCCTAGGCCTCACTTTTCTTCATCTGCAAAAAGAAAAACTTCAACTATATGTTCTCTGAAGTCCCTTCTATTTCTAAATCCGTGATCCTATAATTAAATTCAGTTTTATCTTTACCTTTAAAATAGTTATAACTATCAAAGGTGTTATTACCTCCATTTTCTAGATGATTAGAGAAGTTAGACAACTTGGTCATGTCTACATAGGCAGCAATTGTCAGAGGTAAAATTCAAACTCAGGTGTCTTCAGTAATCTTTCTTCTAGATCATGTTATCTCTCAATATGGGCTCTAAGGACTCTTACACTTCTAAAACACTGTGCAGTAAAATCCCATCCCCCTCTCTTAGCCTTGGTGTCCCTATAAAATGAAAAGGTTGAATTAAATGATTTCTAAGTACTTTTCTAGTGCTATCAGTCTATAATTTTTTTGATAAAGCTGACATCTCCCATGAGTAAGAGCTTTTCTTATTAGGGTCAGGTTTAGCAATCAAGTTCAGAAAAAACAAAAACTTTTTGTTGTATCATTGTTTTAACTCATATATGACTTATAAGATCATGTCATAAGAGAAAGTGTTAACAATTATGCTCACAATTGTACATTATCAGCTGGAAAGCCAGCATTATATTTCAACCACTTTAATATTTATTCCAAAGTACCAAAAAGCTGGAAAAAAGGATTTTGGTTTTAATTGAAAGAGCCATTTTTCTTACATGAGAAATTTCTGCTCTTTTCAGAAACATTCTGCCCTGGCCCTGGTTCTGGGAATTCAGAGAGCCATTATATCCTGCATGGCCAGTAACGTATTTATTCTTTCCCTATGTGTGATAAGACTTTAGTTCACCAGAACTGTTGGTCTGAAGTATGTTGACACTTTTGGGAACAGAGGCAAGCTGAGAGCATATGTATATATTTTACTTATAATTCTTGACTTCTGTAAAGAAGGGAGAGGAAGGTACATTTTTTTCAACTCTTGGTGAGTCAACTTTGGTTAAATCACAACGCTTTTAGTTTCCTTTGTTTCCTCAAAGCTGTTCTGACACTATGACAAGAACAATGTTTTCTTGGTTCTAGTTATTTCACTTTCCATAAGTTAAAATGAATCTACCTATGCTTCTCTGATTTCTTCTTAATGATGGTTTTTTATATATTTCATTACATTCCATCACCATAGTTTGTTAAGCATTCTCCAGTTGATGGGCTTTTTACCCTAGTTCCTTGATAGACCAGAGGAATTTTTACACACATTGTAGATTTCTTTTTTTCCTTTAGGACTGTTAAAATCTCCATCAGGGTAGCTGGTATAGGACTGATTACCAGGGAAGGGAGGTGACCCCTCTTTGTTTGAAGTCCTTCCTTGAACTTGGGGGATGGGGGTAGATGACACAAGGTGAGTTAGACTCTGCCTGTTCAGTGACTCCCATCTCTGACTTTGCTGTTTCTGATTTATTGCCCCAAGGTGTCTCCTTACAGAGTGCTGAGCATCGATTTTTCTTCTCTACTGTCATTGATTCTCATTTTGAAAATGGAAAATTGAAGCATTTGTTTTAAGCCCTCTACACAACAATTCAGGTCCTTGAATTCTGAACCTATGTCATAAAGGGGAGTAAAGGTGACAGTCTTGAATTTAAGAAATCAAAGCATGCCCTTCCATGACTCTTGGGGAACCACAGGAACTAAGTGCCTTCTTAAATAAAGAGTCAAAGACCAAGGCCTCCCATTGGAGTAGGCCATCTTTAATGCAGCTGCCCTTTATTCCCCTCTTTCTTACTATCTGAATAGCAACTAATTTCTCTGTGCCAGTATGGAATTCAGATCTAGTTCAGGCTCTTGGTGCAGAAGACAAATCTGAGAGTTTTCTGTCTTTAATGTGAACTTGAAAAAAAAAATCAAAGCATTTGAGGTCACAGAGAAGCACATCACAGAATGTGTCTCAAATACCAAGTCCTCAAAGGAAATTTGAAAGAATCAGGATTGTTTTCATCTTGGTTTTGTTTTACAACAAAGTAGTACTTTTTATTGCTGGGATATGGAACCAGTATCTTATGTGGATAATATAATGCATAAATAGGCACATCTATAGTAACATGACTACCAGTTATCTATATATACACCTTCAAAATATATACATGCATACATATAGCTACATATATACATATGTGTATTTTGAACATACATGTCCATATATCTTCACATTCTGTAATGTGCGTTTGTATCTCCACATGTCACATGTATAGTAACATGCATCAGCACATGTACTTAAATACACATGCATATAAATGCATTGTGGTATGCTTATATATACACACATACATATGTTCATATATACATACATATACGCATATATATGCGTATATCTACAATGCACGTGTACACGGTCTAGACTTGAAATTTCATTGTGGTAAGGAATTCCCAGGAAGGAAACTCCCTCTACTAACATATATACCAGAACCTTTTTTGCAACTTGCCTGGGACACTAAGCATTGAAATGACCTGCTCTGAGTCCCATAGCCACTATGTTATCTGTAGCAGGCAGAAATTAAATTGATTTTCCTATCATTGAGGCTGGCTGTCTATTTTCTATGCCATCTGACTTCAATACATATGCACATACACATGCATATACATACACAGCAACATATATTTATGCCTGATAGCTGCACGCTAGGTTGCATGCATTATATATTACGCATGGGAATCTATACACAATAACATGTATATTACTTTCCTTTAGGCATCCATGTACATGTATAATAAGATCTATAGAAAGTGACAACTCAAATGCTCCCTTCTACATGAAGCCTTTCTGGATTTCCACTTAGTTGCTAATTTCTTCTCTTTTTAGTTACTTTGCATGTGTTTTCTATTTATTTCGTCTAAACCTTATAAGTATGTTGTTCGTGATCTCCCTTAGGGCAGGACTATTTGTCTTGGGTTTTTTTGGTATCTCCAGTGTCCTGCATAGATTAGGAGTTTACAAATGCTTCTTGATTGATACCTATAAATGCACGCTTACATATGTTTAATAATATGTTTCTACATATATATATGTGCACACCACAAGGCATAGTAATGTATGTCTACAGATGCATATATGTGATGGTATGTACATATTTCTATATGCATGGGAAGTAACATGCATGCCTCCATAGGCATCTATACACTTAAATATACATATAGCATATATACATTAATCTATTACAAACACACACCTATATTATGTGACAACATAATGTATGCATGCACCTATAGTGTCCACATACATATACAGTAGTGTGTTTCTCTACGCATGTACTTAAATATGGACATATATAGTAATTTACAGTGTGTGCATATATAGTAAGGTGCATGTAATATTTGATACATGCACAGATGAATATGTACCTTCAGACATATACATAGTAATATACATGTATGACTATGTATATATACATAGTATACATAAACCTAGTAAGCATCATTATGTAATATATATGTGTTTATGTAAATAATTATTCACATTTTGCACAAGTCGCTTGTATGTACATATGTACAGGCAAAACACACAAGTATAGTGTAACTTGTAGTATTGTATATGTGCACATGTAAGAATATATACTCACAAATATATTCATTCAGAGTTGTAATTCTCTGCATTGCTATCTGAACTTTATCCTGAAACCTTGTCCATTCACTTTCTACATTCACATATATTCACTGCTAATACTTCATATTTACAGAACCAGGGTCCTTTCTAAGGTAGTGACTTTTATGATACTCTAGGTCTTAGGTCTGGATAGCTGGAATGGTACAGGGCTGGCCTTTGCAATGTATAAAGGCTGCTCAGTGCTCTTGAAGAACAAAACTAATGAGACAGAGAAGGCTGGTTTTATGCTACCAAATCAAAACTGTTGACAGACCTATTATAATCCCTTTCCTATATAACACTGCCTGTCAGAGGCAGATTTGGCTGTACCCCATGTCTTGTCAGTTCTAGCTCCAAACATCCATCGGATCTTCCCAGTTCTTGGCACTCCTATGGCCACCACCCTTGCTTAGGTCTTTATTGCCTTAGGTATTTACTAGGTGTTTTCGGGTAGCCTCCTAGTAGTTCTTCTTGCTTCCAGTTTCTCCACTGCATAGTTTCCAGAGACAACTGGCAGAGTTGTATTGACAGAGAAGTAAGTAGGGTCCCTGTGTTCAAAGGACATCACAGTAGGAATGTGTTACAGAAATAACAGGTTTTGAGATGGACATATATGGCCTTGTCCACAATCACAGAGCAAGATCAGTAGACTTGTCATAATTCTAATCCAGATAGCTATGCAGTATTTCTGTTCATTCACAGCAAATCCAGAGCCTCCTGCGCTATCCTTGATCAAACATCACTCTCCATGAGAGTGCCCTCATCTGCTTTCATCTCTGTGCAAGGGGAAGTTAGGTGAGAAAATGGATATATCAAAGCAAAACCCTCTCATTACTGGGAAAACCACTCAAACAGTTCAAAGCATGAACCTTACAGATGGTGGATCTGGCTCTTATGGGACCATAGCATTTAGAGCTCTAAAGTATCTTAGAGATTATTCAGCCCAACTCTCATTTTACAGATAAGCAAACCATAACTTTTTCCACATAGTAACTTTTCAGATCCTTGAAGCTAGAAATCATGTCCCCACCAAGCTCTCTCGTCTCCATGTAAAAGATCCCTAAGTCTTTCAAGTAAATCTTATATAGCCTCATCTTGAATCCCCTCATTGTCCTGGTCACATTCTGGCTTATCAGTGTTTTTCATAATATATGTCCCTGAGAACTGACCACAATTCTTCATTGTACAGAGCTTATTGGGACTCTCACTTCCCTTTTCTGGACACTATGCCTCTTATTGTAGACTTACCAAAATAAAATTAGAAAAAAATCCCATATGTTACTTCATACCATTAGAGAAGCAACATGATTAGAGTAAATAGAAGACTGGCTATGGAGTAGGACAAGCCTGGGTTCAAGCCCTCTTTGTGTTATGCAGTTAGCCTTCTCTTTAGGCACTCATTACCTCTCACATGTGCTGTTGTAATAATTGCCTAATTTTTCTTCTTAGCTTCTGGTTTCTCCCTCTCTTCCTTCTCCAATCTATCTTTCTCACAGCTGACAAAATAAACATTCCAAAACACAGGCCTAGCCCTGTTCTTCCCCAGCCCGAAAATTTTCAGTGGTGACCTTTGCCTCTAGGATAAAATAAAATTCCTGTTTAAAACTTTCTGCAATCTGGCTCTGGATTATCTTTTTTATTTCCTATTACTGCCTTTTATCTCCTACATTATAGACAAACTGGGCTGCTGGCAATTTCCTGAGCTCTCCATGTCATATCCCTTTTCTGGAGAGTTGCAGAAGTCATCCCTCATGCATGGACTAGGCTCATCTTTACTTCAGAGAATCCTTCTCTTCTTTCAAGAAGTGGTCCAGGTGACACTTCCTCTAGGAGGCCCTCCTTGAGTCCACAAGCTGTTCATGTTTTTTCTCTCCTCAAATTATTTTGGTTTCACTTATCTTTATGTATATTGTATCATTCAAGAAGAATATAAGCTCTCTGAGGGCAAGGCATTTTTAGGTCTTTATCACCTAGCACAGTGTCTTGCACTTAGAAGATGACTACTCAACATTTATTGAGTTTAAGACAGAGAAAGACTATTTCTATTTGGTATGGAATCATTGAATGTAAGGAATTTAAAGGATGTTAGAAGTCTTTCTTCAAGTCTATCATTTGCAAAAGGAGACTGAGGCCCAGAGAGAGGGAAAGACCACAGAGCTATTATGTACTATTGAATTCAGCATAGAAATAAAAAGCTATTCACCACTAATTCATTGTTGGTGGAGCTGTGATCTGATCCAATCATTCTGGAGAGCAATTTGGAACTATGCCCAAAGGGCTACAAAAATGTGCATATCCTTTGACCCAGCAATAGCGCTTCTAGGACTGTATCTCAAAGAGATCATAAAAATGGGAAAAGCACCCACAAGTACAAAAATATTTATAGCAGCTCTTTTTGTGGTAGTCAAAAACTGGAAATTGAGGGAATGCCCATCAATTGAGGAATGGCTGAACAAATTGTGGTATGTGAATGTAACGGAATACTATTGTGCTATAAGAAGTGATGAACAGTCAGACTTCAGAAAAACCTGGAAAGACTTACATGAACTGATGCTGAGTGAAGTGAGCAGAACCAGGAGAACATTATGCACAGTAACAGCCACCATGTGGGAGAACTGTTTCTGATAGACTATGCCCTTCCCAGCAATGCAAAGACTTAAACATTTCCAAAGGAATCTTGAGGCAAAATACCATTCACATGCAGAGAAAGAACTATGGAATCTGAATGCAAAATGAAACAGATTGTTTTCTCTTATGTTATGTTTTGTTTTTTTCTCATAATTTCTCCCTTTCATTTTAATTTTGCAGCATGACTAATGTGAAAATGTGTTTAATAAAAATGTATGTGTAGAACCCATATAAGATTGCATGTCATCTTGGGGAGGGAATTGAGAAGGAGAAAATTTAAGACTTATAGAAGTGATTGCTGAAAGCTGAAAACCATTAATTAAATTTTTTATAAAGTTGTTCACAATGGACAGATAATTTCTTGACTTTTTTGCATCCTTGCAAGGAATCAGGTTCAAGACGAGATGTGAAAAGGAAAGTCATTTAACCCAAATTTTGTAAAAAGAAATTTTTTTTTAAATACAAAATCAATTGTACCAGCAAAAATTTTCAGGAACCAAGCATTCTTCAGTTCTTCCTTCTCCTCCCCTTTGCCCCTTCAGGTCCCTAGTCCTACTGTCTGTCAAGGCAGAAGGGAGGCTGGGGTCCAGCCATATGCCTTGAAATCTTAAGATATGGTTCAGAGAGTATCTCCAGAAACTACATGTCAATCTTGTGTCTTCCTTGAACAGGCTGGTCTTGTAGCAGTGCCTGAGACTTTTAGATGTTTAAAACATGCTCCAGACTATAGCTTCATCAAGGTCAGTATCTGTGACCTTCTCAAAATTTAGAGATATGCCTGGAAATTCTATCACTCTTGTAGTCCATGCTCAGAACTGGTCAAGGCACATTAATAGAGACTGGATATATAATGCCTGGCCTCAAACCTGAGTAAATCATTGGCCTCTTCAGAGAATTAAAGTAGTGAAGATAATGGCTCTTGTAGCATTTTAAATTTTACAAAATGGTTTTTTCCCTGAAACCCTCAGAGACAGTCATACAAGCGTATGATGCTTGCAAGATATAGAGGAGCTGGGTTCAAAATATGTATCCCTGCATAGACCAATGTCTGACACCATACACAAGAAAGTCCAAATGGGTCCAGGATCTAGGTGTAAAGATTGATACTATAAACAAATTAGTGGAGCAAAAAATAGTGTATTTATCAGATTTATAGAGAATGGAGAAATTTTTGACTAAACAAGAGAGAAAATATTATCAAGTACAAAATGGATAATTTTGATTACATTAAATTGAAAAGTTTTTGCACAAATGAACCCAATGCAGCCAACATTAGATGGGAAGCAGAAAACTGGGAAAGAATTTTTGCAACTAGCGTCTGTGATATAGGTCTCATTTCTAAAATATATAGAGAATTGAGTTAAACGTACAAGAATACAAGTCATTCCCCAGTTGATAAATGGTCAAAGGATTTGAACAGGCAGTTTTCAGAGGAAGAAATTAAAACTATCTATAGTCATATGAAAAAATATTCTAAATCATTGTTGATTAGAGAGATGCAAATAAAAACAACTCTGAGATACCACATCATAATTATCAGATTGGCTAACATGACAAAACAGGAAGAAGATAAATGTTGGAGTAGATGTGGGAGGGTTGGAACACTAATTCATTGTTGGTGGAGCTGTGAGCTGATCCAATCATTCTGGAGAACAATTTGGAACTATGCCCAAAAGGCTACAAAAATGTGCATACCCTTTGACTCAGCAATACCATTTCTAGGATTGTATCCCCAAGAGATCATAAAAATGGGAAAGGGTCCCACATATACCAAAATATTTATAGCAACTCTCTTTGTGGTGGCCAAAAACTGGAAATCAATAGGCTGTCTATCAATTGGGGAATGGATGAATAAATTGTGGTATTTGAATGTACTGGAATGCTGTTGTGCTAAAAGAAATGATGAACAGGAAGACTTCAGAAAGGCCTGGAAACACTTATATGAACTGATGCTGAGTGGAAGGAACAGAACCAAGAGAACTTGGTACACGGCAGCAACCACAGTGTGTGAGGAATTTTTCTGGTAGACTTAGTCCTTCACAGCAGTGCAAGGACCTAAAAATTCCCAGTGGTCTCTTAAGGCAAAATGCCTTCCACATCCAGAGAAAGAACTATGGAATTCGATTGTAGAATGTAGCAGATCATTTTCTTTTGTATTACTTTTTGATTTGTTTCATGATTTCTCCCATTCATTTTAATTCTTCTATGCAACATGACAAAGGTGAAAATGTATTTAATAGGAATGTATGTGTAGAACCTATATAAAATTTTATACTGTCTCAAGGAGGGAAGGGGGAGCTGTGGAAGGGGGAAAGGAGGGGGAAGGAGGGGGGAAGGAAGGCGAGGGAAGGGAAAAAAATCTAAGTTATATGAAAGTGATTGTAGAACACTGAAAACAAATAAAATAATAATAATAAAAAAGAAATGATCCTTTGGTAGGTTCTTGATAACACCTCCAAAGTCAAGAGAGAAGTGTGAATGTACTTTCTTATTACAAATTTTAAGCAAACTTCTCTCACAGTTCATCAAATATCCCCATGTGTATGGCATTTTATTTCCCACTAACTAATGAATATTTAAAGTAATTTTAAAATTTTTAACACTTTTTTGTTAAATGTGAACTCTGATGAATAAAAAGATTATATGAAAAAAAAATTCCCAGTGGACTCTTGAAGCAAAATTCCTTCCACATCCATAGAAAGAATTATGGAATTTGATCACAGAATAAAGCAGACTGTTTTCTTTTGTATTATGTTTTGTTTTGTTTTATGATTTCTCCCATTCATTTTAATTCTTCTATGCAACATAACTAAGGTGGAAATATATTTAATAGGAATGTATATGTAGAACCTATATAAAATTGCATGCAGTCTCAGGGAGGGAGAGAGGAAGGAGGAGGAAAGGAAGGGGAGTGAGGGGAAAAAATCTAAGATATGTGATGTGATTGTAGAACACTGAAAACAAATAAAATAATTTAATAAAAACAAAACAAAGCAAAATATGTAGCCCTGTTATAATATGTGGTATCTTGTGCAGCCTACTCATCTTCTGGGCTTTAGGTTCCTCATCTTTAAAATGAGTAGGGTAGAGCAGAAGACCTCTAAGCCCTCTTTTAGATCTAAACCTATGATTCTATGATCCTTTCATAGGTGATGCAACACGGAGATGTTAAGATTTACCTACATAGCTAATAAATGCCAGGACTGATACTCACACCCAGGTCTTCTGAATAGGGCTGAACTTGAAGTCAGGAATACCTAGGTTCATATCCTGCCTCAGATACTTACTAATACTTAGTTACTTACTCAGAGACTTGGTCAAATCTCTGTGCTTTGTGGACTTGATAATTCTTAGGGTCTCTTCTAGCTCTCATATTATGAGCATATAAGCCTGTCAGTCCAAGACTCTTTCTTCTAAACCATGTTTCCTCGTGAGGAGGTGATTTCATATTTCCAAATGTCTCCAAAGTCATTTAAATATCTTTACTTTCTAGGCCAACCTTTACCTTCTGAAGATTACTAAGCTTTGCCTAGAAGCTGAGAGGGAAGCAAAAGAAAGGCACATTTATCTGTAATGGGGATGGATGTTTACAGAGCCATGCAGGCTTTATTAAAGCCATCTTTCAAATTTCCCTATCTTCTTCTATTAAAGACCATTAAGCACACAACTCAACTGCCAGTGAAGACAGGATGGTAAAAGCTGTGGTTATTAACATCTGGGCATTTTATGAAATTAAAAAGTGGCACATTGTCATTTAATAGAACAGTTTAAAGTGTATTAGATAGTACAAAGTGAGGATGATTGGACTTACTATCAGTGGATAATGAGATGTGAGTTCCTGGTGTGTTCTCAGAATTACAAGGGAAAACGCTGAATGTGTTAATCGTTCTCTGAACACAAGAGCCACTTCAGTCATCTGACTTTTTTTGGTTGCAACAAGGCAAGCTATAACTTTTCAGGATGATGCTCTATTCCCTTGGTGACAATGACCAATATGATATCTTTGTTCTTACTTTGTCTGAACTCAAACAGTTAAGAAATTTTCTAGAACAAAAGAGCCGAGTTCAGATTCTGTTTCTTATAGTTTATTGCCTATGTGACTTTGAGCAATTCGCTTAACTTTTCTGGACCACAGGTGCCTGATCTATAAAATGAAGGGGTCAAACTAGGGTGGTGTCTGAGATCCCTTCAATCTCTCAACATAGGATCTTGTGATTTATAAAATCATAGGATTAAATGGTCCCTCAGGTCTTTCTTACAGCTTGAGAACTATGATACTATGTTTCTAAGATTCATCTTCCATCTTATGATGTTTTGGCAGTGGGTGAATAAATAATTCTCTGTCTTTTCAAATACAATGATACACATTTTACTTTGTGTGAAATGGGATTTTCTATTGTACGTATTATAAAGACAAAATATTAATCTAGATTAATGGTTGAAAAAAATTATGAGTAACAATATTGTCAATGACCAAGTTCAGACCTATACCTAGCGCTATACCTAGAACAAAGTAGGCACTAGATAACTTGTTGATTGTAAATAGTACCAGGGAGCAGAGCCCAGGTGAGCATTATAAAACTGAAGATTTAAGTGAGGACAACCCAGGATATTTTTCCTTCTTTCACAAAAGCTGTCCTTTGGTTTCTATTTTTTTATTTCTACCTAAGATTTCATCAGTAGAGAAATTTTCTCAAAAAATGTAGATAGTATGTGTTCCACCACTAAAAGTCTGAGAGTTACCTAGGGTATTGACAGACTAAAGGACATACTCGCAGTAACACTTCTAGCATTTGTTAGTAGCCGAACTTGAACCCAGGTTGTCTTGACGGTCAAGTATCTACACACTCTGCTATGCTGTCTCTAAAAATTGTATAATCAGATTTCATTTGTAATCCATTGCTTTTTACAGCATTAACCTTCCTGCTTCCAGTCTTCCCTTTGTTTCTTTAATAAGTCTTCAATCTCCTGCTACCACTTTACCAAAACATGTTAAGAGCCCAACCTACAGATTTTTAATTTAGTCATTTTATATCAGATTCATTCAACCAATGACCCATGAATGACATCTTTTATAGTCAAGAGACACAAAAGTATAGCCCATTTTAGTTACTGAATATGTCAGTAACAAGGGCCAGGAAATGAGCCTAGAATGATTTACGTCAGAAATTTGCAACTATCTTTAGCAGTTCTTTTTTTAAATAGAATGTTCTGAAGCTGATGATTCTCCTTGAATGTTCTACACAGCTCTAGGAAGGACTGAGGGCAGGGAATGAGGAGGCAAGCAGTAAGGAGACTGAAAAGTTAATTAGCATCTGGACTTTGGTTAGTTTCTGTTGCTCTCTCGAATGATATTTTTCATGGGCACAAATCACACTTGATATTTCTCCATTATTTTATGATAAAGTATCCCCTTTCCCTCTCTACTATCCTTAAGATCTCATAACTTTTCCAAGTTTTCCTTCCTTCCTTGCTTTCTTGCTTCCTCCCTCCCTCTCTCCTTTCCTTCCTTCCTTCCTTCCTTCCTTCCTTCCTTCCTTCCTTCCTTCCTTCCTTCCTTCCTTCCTTCCTCCCTTCCTTCTTTCCTCCCTTCCTTCTTTTCTTCCTTATCAGCCTTTGGTTTGTTGCCTTTTATCTGATATGATGATTGAGTAATCCTCTCTGGGTTTTTAGATAAGTGAGTTCACCTCAGTTTCCTTCTCTTCAAGTTAATGGGATTTAATTAGATTACCTTAATTTATAATTCCTGTTCAGATGATAGGAAAATGTTAGGACATAGAGGAATTCAGTTCCCCTACAAACACCCATTGAAGATATAAAAATGTACTAGGAATAACAATGATAAGAAAAATGAAGAGAAACATCTGGAAGTTGAGGCTTCACAATAAAATTGCCAGAATCATGCAGAGATTCTGAACAGAGACCAGCCAGAGTGGGTGGAAGATGAAGTACAAAAGTTTAAAAAAATAACTATAGATATCTTTTGTCCCTTACTAGGGCAGGTACTATGCTTTAGTTTTCTTTGTGCCGCCTACAGTGCCTGCCATAGGGAGTTTTATATAGTTAATGCTAAACAAGGTTCTATTGATTAAGTGAATGCAGTCAAGATCTTGGGGAATGTTTAGCTGCCAAACGTTTTCATAGATTTCAGCCCTTTCTTCTTATATATTATGGAGTTCTGCTTCTCATTTGTTCATCAAAGCCAGCCACGATTGTGGATGAGAAGCATTTAGTGAGTCATTACCTAGAAGAGAGGTGGTGAGACATAGTGGATAGAACGCTGAACCTGGAGTCAGACATACATTCACTTTGTGACTATGGGCAGGTCACAGTCACTTGATGACTCCTGTGATTCTCTCAAGACTTAAAGTTATGGACAAATTGTCAATCTTCATCACTGGGGAGAATTTTCCAAACTGGGAGTTTCCTAACCGAATGAAACAACAAATCTTCACTCCTCTTCCCCTTCCTCCTAAAATGCATTTGGAATTCAAGATAGATAATGGAAATGTGAAGTAAAAAATGAAACAGTTTCCACCCTTAAGGTGCCTACTAGGGGAAATAGATTCATTGTTAAATCAATATAGCATTGTTTTTATGCATTTATGTGTAAAAATAATTTGTTGTTATATTATTATATAACATATATATATAATTATATTTTGTAAATATGTAAATACAAAATACTTTTAGCAATGGCAGAAGGTGGCACTTTTAGCTGGGGATTCCAAGAGTGAAGATGGAGAGTATTCTAGTGATAGAGGTAAGTACATTTAGGCTAGGTTGGCTAATATATTGAGTAAATTATGGGGAGTCAAGTGATGTCCCCCTGGAAAGGTAGGTTGGAACTAGACCATGAAGACCTTAAATGCCAAGTAAAGGGGTTATCTCTTATCCTTTAGGCAATAGAAATTCACTGAAGTTCCTTGGATATGAAGTGAAATAGTTAAATATGTATTTTAGTAATATCTATTTGACTGCTCTGTGGAAGATACCTTGTAGAGGAGAGAGGCCCTTATCGAGGAGACCAAGGGGGAAGATACTCTAGAATTGTTTCTGCTTGAGTTTTTAGAACTTCATTCTAGCGGGCTTTCCATACCTATTGGGCCTACTTGCACTGCAGAATTTTTGGCCAGGAAATGCTAGCCATTCTTTCTCTGAATCTCTAGAAATTGAATGTGATTTTACAGTGGTCAGTTTGGTTCACTATAATGAGAAGTGTGAGAAAAAGTTGGAGGATTTTCAATTCTGTGCAAAAGAAGTTGGATGGTACTCTTTAAACAATAGGAAGCCACAACATTTGTGAGCATGAAAGTGACATTTCTGAGTGTGGAAACACAGATCTAGCCATGTGTATACATAGGCTCTTTCAGTTGGAGTTTAAAACATATTACAGTGAATGTTAGGGGAAAAAAGTAGTGCACCAGGGAGACATCTTTCAAAACACTGAATCTTAGAGCAAAATTGTTGGTGAGCAGTATTCTAGTAAACACTGTCCCAATGGGACAAAGGAAGAGAAGAGGGTTAGGAACCAAATGGTTTATAATTGTTTACAGCTTACTTTGGAGTCCAGGAAGAACTAAAAATGGGGAACATAAATGTTATGTTTGGTTCCATTTTCATGGGCTTCTCTACCCATGAATGAAGCACCCTACTGGGTGTGGTATAATTGGAAGAACACTGGACTTGAACTCAGAATGCTCGGGTAAGAGTTATCAAGAGTGACTGTGACTTTGTACAAGTCATTTCCCTTTCTGAATTCCATTTTTTTTCTTGTGTAAAACAGGAATGATCATCTCTGCTTACCTCAGAGGGCTTTTTTGTAGGGCTCAGTGAAGTCTTAGTGTACATTTTCATTTTACTTTATTTTTTGGAGGCAGTCAAGGTTAAGTGACTTGCCCAGGGTCACACAGTTAGTGTTTGAGTGCAGATTTGAATTTAGATCCTCCTGACTCTGGAGCTCTAGTCACTGTACCACCTAGCTGCCCCTCAATGTACATTTTAAAGTGGATAATAATATTAACATTATGCATTAGACTGAATCAAAAGAAGGAGCAAAAATGAGGAGAGGCTGGTGGGAAATAGAATCCTGACCAAATCCCTGTTCAGAATCCTAGGATCTCAGATCTGGATGAAACTTTAGAGAATCATGCAATCAAATCTAGATTTTATCAGTTATCCTCTCTATAATGCTTCTAAAAATGATCCTTCAGGATTTACTTAAAGGCAGAAAGTAACAGAAAACTCTCTACTTGATGCAGTATCCCATTCTACATTTAGTTAGCTCATATAGTTAGGAAGTTTTCCTTATATTGAGCACAAATGTGCATCCTTCTAACTTATACCTTTGTTTTTTGTTCTGCCCTCAGGGGCCCAAGCAGAACAAGCTGAATCCCTCTCCCATAGGATAGCTCTTCATACTCCTGAGTTCAGTCTTCTCTTCTCCTTCAGTCACTCCTCTCCTCTCCAGGCTAAATATTTGCAGTTCCTTCAACTTATGATCAAATGGCACCATCTCTAGTCCCTGCCCCATTCTGGTGTTCCTTCTTTGGAGAATCCAGCTCATCAGGATCATTTGTCGCATTTGTGCTTTCTCCTGCTTTCAGACTGTTTCATAGTAGTGACAGCCTGATCCTGCAGTGTCTGCATTTTGCATCAATGAATGTTTTTAGTTAAAATTTCCCGTTGCTTCACTTAACTTGGAGTGTTTGATTGCCAAGGATATTTTAAACCTCTTCAAAATGTGATACCTCAAAAAGCTTTCAACCATTTTGCAATCCCTGCCTCCCCCCCCCCCCCAGTCCCCCAGTAGCATTATTCCCAATTCAGCTCTCTTCTGTCCTGCTTCATTAGATCGGTCCTGTTCTTCCTACGACAAATAATCTGCAGTCTTCACAGAAACTGACATGCTGCCAGGAGTGACTAGAAAGCAAATGTGTTTTTAAAAAATATACATACACTGTAATAATTCATTGCCCTTAAGAAACAAAACCAAATGTTCCTTTTCTAGGATTGCAGCCTCAGAGCTGTTGGCATAATTTTGGACACACACACACACACACACACGCACACACACACCTGAGTGTACAAATAATTAGTGAGAAGCTGCATTAGCAAAACCTTTAACTCTGACATCTTTTAGGAGAGAAAAAAAAATGATTACATTTAAACTGGATATACCATAGACATCTTAAACTCAACATGTCTAAAACTGAATTCATTATCTTTCTCTCCAACCCTCCCCCACTTCCTAATTTCCTATTATTGTTGTGTAATTATCCAACGCTCCTCACTCTACCTCACCCCCCAAATCCAATCTGTTGCTAAGTCCTATCAACTCTACCTTCCCAACATCTCTCATAAATAACCCCTTCTCTCCTCGGACACTGCCATGACTCTCATCACCTCATACCTGAACTACTCCATTAGCCTTCTGGTTGTTCTCCCTGTCTCAACTCTCTTTGCACTTTAGTCCTTCATTCTCCTGTCAAACTGATCTTCCTGAAAAACAGATCTTCCCATATCAACCCCCTGTTTCTGTTCAGTAGTTTCATTTGTGTCTGACTCGGTGACCCCATTTGGGGTTTTCTTAGTAAAGATACTGGAATGGTTTGCCATTTCCTTCTCCAGTTCATTTTTACAGATAAGGAACTGAAGCAAACAGGGTTAAGTGACTTGTCTAGGGTCATATAGCTAGTAAATGCCTGAGTCCAAATTTGAACTCAGGTCTTCCTGGCTCCAGGCCTGATGGTCCACTGTGCCACCTAGTTGTCCTATCAGCCTCCTTCCCCATTCAGTAAACTTCAGTGGCTCCCTATTATGTATCAAATATAAAGTCATTTGTTTGTCCTTTAAAGCCCTCCAAAATCACCTTCCTTCTTGCTGTTCTGGTCCTCTTATACATTAGCCCACCCTCTGTGGACTCTGTGAATCAGTGTTGACATTAACCTCCTCATTGTTTCTTATAGAAGATAACTTCACTCCCTGATTCAGTGCACTTTCATTGCCAGTCCCTCACTCCTGGAATTCCCTCTTATCCATTTCTGTCTCATGACTTCCTGGTTTCTTCCAAGTACCAGCTAACATCCCACCTCCAACAAGAAACTTTTTCTGATGCCGCTTAATGCTACTGTTATTCCTTTGTGATTATTTGTAATTTATCTATCTATCTATCTATCTATCTATCTATCTATCTATCTATCTGTCTGTCTGTCTGTCTGTCTATTTATTGTTTATACATGGCTGTTAGATGTTATTTTCCTTATTAAAATATGAGGTTCTTGAAGGTGAGAGTTATTTCTGTATTTGTGATGAGGGCTGGAAAGGGGGTGTGAGACCCTCACAAAGATCAGGGTATCAGGTGCAGGTCATCAGGAGAAGAATTCACAAACTCTTTATTCACAAACTCTATACGTTGAAGTGAAGGTAAAGATTTATTTTGCTTTTCAGTGGGTGAGAGTTCTTAGGGAACCTGCAACCTTAAAGGGGTACAGGGAAAGTTTATATAGTATATTCTATATGTCACTTGTACCAAATATGCTAACTAGGTGCTTTGAGGTGGGATTAGGGAGTGGTTAAGGGATCACTTCTTAAAGGAACATGCACTTTTGGTATCTACTGCACAGGTATTTTACCCAAAATTCATAAGGAAATAGCCCAAGGTGGGGCTACCTGGAGGTGTGGTTTTAAGCCTGAAACATCACTAAGTTAAACATTGGTCAGGGCTGACCAGGAAAAACCAAGCTTCTCTTGTCAATGTCTTGTTAGACAAAATAAATGTAAGGGAGTATAGGTATGTCCAAGTCTAGGATACATATGATTGATCAGTGAGTAGTAAATGTCGTCATGACCCAATGCACAGCCCATTAAGCCAGTACACAGCTGGTTCAGACTAATAAGTTCTATAGGTGCATCTGGCGATGATAGCAGGAAGGGAGATAACAGTTGTTGCTAGGGCAGGCTGTGTCCTTGGGCTGGGGAGAAAGTGCCTGGGATAGTATTTTGAGGCTAGGGAGAAATGTGATATTTAAAGAGAAATGTGATTTTAGAATTGGGGCCAAAGTACATGCAACCAAGCACCCCATCATTTCCACTGCTTAGTATGGTGCATAGTAGATAGCAGGTGCTTAATGAATACTTTTCTACTTGGCTTGAAATTTTCTGGGAGGATATAGCCAATTGAATTCAAGGCACTGTTCCTTATTTAATTGTTTTTTTCCAATTAGTGCCCATTGCTAATGATTTCCTTTCAGGTATTATGTTTTCAAGCAAACTTCTATATATTAGATATAATCTCTGTGTGTGTGTGTGCGCGCACGCACGTGCACTCATTTCTGTATGTTTACTGCAAAACAAAGAATAATAAGCTCAAAAATACTCAAACAAAGGAGAGTGAAATAAGCAGAACCAAGAGAACATTGTATACAGTAACAGCAATATTGTTTCAAGAACAACTTTGAGCAAATAAGTTATTTTTGGCTATTATGAATACCCAAATTAAGTATAAAGGACATATGAAGAAAGATGCTATCTACATTCAGAAGAAGAATTTTACATATATATGTATATACACACACATACCCATTTGTGTCTAATGGTAGCCATCTCTGGGAGGAGAGGAAAGAAAAGAAAAAAATTTGCATGATAATTTTGTTATAAATTTGAAAGGAATATCAAGTTATTCATAGAAGATTTGCAGTTTCATGTGCAATAAACTTTTTATTTTATTATATTATGGAAATGCTTGTTTTATTCCATAAATAAAAAAATCATATTACAAAGTGAAAGGTCATTTGGAAAAAAAATCAGAAAGCACTTGTTCCCCACCCTCATCTGACTAAAATGAGGAAGAGATGGGCTTTCCCAAGACCATCTATTATTTTTTGAAGGGAATTTCTTGGGTGGTCTGTCACCTCTTAGGCAGTTTTGTGTGTCCCTCTCCTAGGACATAACTTATCCTACACCAATACATTTCGGGGTTTGGAATAAAAGCTTCCCTAAAAGCAGAGCTGGTATTGGGATCAGGTAAAGGCAAATAAGAGAACTGGTGAAAGCTAATCTATGAGAGTAGAAGAGAAAGGAAAAGGTTAAGGTGAGTGGAAAGGATATGAAGCCTACTTTCCTGAAAAGGACTTCTGCTCCCAGGCATCCCCTGGATCATCCCCAACATCCTGTCTGCAACTATAATTGTCCTGAAGATGAGTTAATATCCCAATACTTTTATTCAATTTCAAAAAGCAGTTGTTCTATCCACCTGTACAATAGTCTACAGAATGTTATACATAATAGAATAACTCTGTAGCATTTCATAACTCCCTTGCCAATGTTCTTATATCTTACTGCTCACCAGAAAGTTGTTCATGATCTAGTGACCCTGTACTCTTTGCTGTTCCTCAAACTAGACACTCTTTCTTCAACTCCAGTCATTTTAACTGCCTATCCCCTATCCCTTGAATTCTTTCCCTCTTAGTTTGTACCTCTTGGTTTCCCTCATTTCCTTCAAATTTCAGCTAAAGTCCCATCTTTAACAACATGCATTTCTAGATTCTCCTTAACTTTGCTACTTTCCCTTGACTCATTACGACCAATTTGTCCTGAATACAGCTTGTCTGTACACAGTTGTTTAAATGTTGTCTCTTCCATTAGAGAGTTCCTTGTGAGCAGCAACTCTCTATTGTCTTTCTTTGGATTCCCAACACTTAGTGCAGCACTAGCTGTGTAGCAAGCACTTAATACATGTGTACTGGCTGACTGAGTGACTAATGATCTGGGCTAAGACTGTTTCTCCCTGATCAATAGGATGAGAAAGCAACAGTAATTTCTACCAAACTTTACATGCATTATTTTATGTGATCACCTTGACAACACTGTGACTTAGGCTTATCTTGGTTCTGTGTTCCTGAAGATCTTCAGGAAAAGGATGGTCACTCCATTAGAATCTTAAAATTGTAGAAAATAGAACATTAAAATATGAGAGTTGAAAGAGAGCTTTGAAACCATTTAAGTACAATCTATTTATGTTATGGATGGAAAAACCAAGTTATAGACAGATTAAATAACATGCCTGGGGTCAGAGCTATAATTGTTATGGGGCCACTGATGCTTTTCCCAACAGTGGGAATTTGAAGTGTGCAAAAATTTAATACACACATTCTTTCCACCAATTAGGATAAGCAGGGAACATGAATTGAGACTTAAAAAGGAGGAGGAAAGCAGATGTTTTAGTTCTAGACAGTTGTGGGGAAAAGTGGGCAACAATCTATTGGCTTTTTGCTTTTGATAGTCTGATCGAAGTCAAGACAATTAAGTGTTTTTTATATGTCAGGCACATATGTGCCATATGTGCTTAGTGAAATACAATGAAGGGGGGAATACAATGAAAGGCAAAAGTGGTCTTTATGTCAAGTAGTTCATAGTCTAATAGAGAAGATAACACTCAAACAACTATGCTCAAATAGATACATACAGGATAAATTGGTGATAACCACAGAGGGATAACATTACATTAAGGGGAGCTAGGAATGGCATCTTGAAGACAATGGTATTTTAACTGAGATATAAAGGAAGCCAAAGAAGCCAGAAGACAGAGACTAAGAGAAAAATTACAGACATAAGGGAAAGTCTGTGAAAATGCATGAACTCAGGAAATGGAATATCTGAAAATCAGAAAGAAGGCCACTGTCATTGGAACACAGAGTATGTGGAGGGGAGTAAGGTCTGAGAAGAATGAAAAGGTAGGAGGGGACAATGCTATGAAGATTCATAGAGGATTTTTATTTGATCCTGGAAGTAATAGGGAGTCATTGGAGCTCACTGAATGGGGTAATAGGAAGACTTATGCTTTAGGAAGATCAGTCTGATAGTTGAGTACAGGATGGACTACCATCTGGAGAAACTTGAGAAATGGAGATTAGCCAGAAGCTTGTTGCAATAGTTTAATTGTGATGTGATGTGAAGTGATGAGGATATATTTTAGAGGTGCTGGGAAGGCAGAATCAGTAGGATTTGTATCAGATTGGATATGGGAGGTGAGAGAGAATAAAGAGTTGAGAATGACAACTAGGTTGAAAGCCTGGGTGAGCAGGAGGATAGTGGTACCCTTTGACAGTAACAGGAAAGTTGGGAAGAGGGGAAGGTTTTGGGAGAAGTAGAATGATTTCAGTTTTAGACACACCGGGTTTGCAGTGCTCATGGGATATCCAGTTTGAGATGCTTAGTAAGTGGAAATGAGAGAGAGAAGATCAGGAGAGAGGCTGGAGCTAGATAAACCTGAGAATCATCTATATAGAGATGATAATTAGATCTAAAAGAGCTGATGAGATAGCATCCATCTATCCATCTATCTATCTATCTATCTATCTATCTATCTATCTATCTATCTATCTATCTATCCGTCTGTCTGTCTGTCTGTCTGTCTATCTCTCTATCTATCCTAGGATAGGCCCCTAAAAGACACTCGTGGTTAGTGGGTATGATCTGGATGAAGATCCAGCAACAGAGATGCAGAAGGAACAGTCAGACTGATAGGAGAATGAGGAGAGAGAGGGGTCAGGAAACCTAGAGAGAAGAGATCATCAAGGAAAAGAGGGTAATAAATTGTCAAAGGCTGAAGAAGAAAAAGGCTGAGAAAAGATCCTTAGATTTGGTAATTAAGAGATTATGATAGGGGGTACAGTAAAAATGGCAGAGAAAAGGCAGAGACTCATCTGAGTTCCCAGCAATTCCCCTTCAAGAACTTTAAAACCCACAAGAGTACAGGGTGAAACAATTTTCCAGTTCAACATAACTTAGAAGGTTGGCAGGAAAAGTCTGTCACACTGAGGTGAGAGTGGAGTGTACTCCAGTAAAGGGATTACCCCGGCAAATCAGTAACAGACCTTGGGGTGACTCAATCAAAAGCAGCAGCAGTTTCTGGATGTCTCAGTCCACAGATGGTAATCAGGTCAGACAACTGGTCAGAAGGAGAGTATAGAAGTCCATTTGCTGGCACTGGGTTCAAGACTCTGTTACATTGCCCGTATGCAGATCTGGAACAGTCTGGGGAGGCAGTCCCAGGGCATGGAGGAGCACTATCACACCAGAGCTTGTAGTTACAGGGGAGTGAGATCCCTGGTCACATTTCCATGGTAGAAAAGAATATTTCTGATCACTCAAAGATCAGAGCACAATCTAGGAGAGCAGTGACCACACTTCTTAGATCATACCATCTTGGAAAAACTGAAAACTTACAAGTCACAGAACTAGCTCTGAGAGCAACAGCAAGAAAGGACTGAAACCTGGGACAGTGCCCTCTCCAGCCTGAAGCAGAGCCCTAAGACAGTTAAAAGTAAAGAAATACGCTAGAAAAATGAGCAAACAACAAAAAAGAACTTGACCATAAAAAATTACTATGGTCACAGGTAAGATCAAAACACAAACTCAGAAGAAGACAACAAAGTCAAAACTGCCACATTCAAAGCCTCAAATAAAAACATGAATTGGAAGAGATCGAGTCATTGGCAGCTGTAGCAATTTCAGATTTCTCAACCCACAAACCCCAAAAAGATCAGTGGCAAAACTCTGTGGGACCTGAGTGAAAGTTGGCCAGGTCCTGGTCCCAACCCCAGGATGGTGGCAGCAGCAGCTGGAGGTAGCAGCAGCAGCATTGGCTGCTTCTGGAACTTTGGACCCACAGATGGGGGGCATCATGCAACTGATACAAAATCCCTGAAGCCTAGGACAGTACACCCACCTCCAGCCCCACCCCCACTGAAAGCAGAGTTTTATCTTTTCAAAGAGTTAGAAAGTCAAGTATTTGGCTGGGAAGATGAGTAAACATCATAAAAGAACTCAGATTATAGAATCTTACTTTGGTATAAGGAAGACCAGGACAAACAACCAGAGGAGGACAGCAGAGTCAAAGCTCCTACATCAAAAGCTTCCAGGATGAATATGAATTGGTCTCATTCCATGAAGGAGCTCCAAACAGATTTTGAAAATCAAGTAAGAGAAGTAGAGGAAAAATTAGGAAGAGAAATGAGAGTGATGCAAGAAAATCATGAAAATTGATTCAATGGCTTGCTAAAGGAGACCCAAAAAATGCTGAAGAAAATATCACCTTAAAAATTAGACTAACCCAAATGGCAAAAGAGGTCCAAAAAGGCAATGAGGAGAAGAATGCCTTAAAAAGCAGAACTGACCAAATGGAAAAGAGGGTCTAAAAGTTCACTGAAGAAAATAATTCTTTCAAAATGAAAATGAAGCAAATGGAAACTAATGACTTTATGAGAAAGCAAGAAATTATAAAACAGAACCAAAAGAATGAAAAATAGAAGACAACGTCAAATATCTCATTGGAAACAACCACTAACCTGGAAAATAGATCCAGGAGAGATAATTTAAAAATTACTGGACTACCTGAAAGCCATGATCAAATAAAAGAGCCTAGACATCATCTTTCAAGAAATTATCCAGGAAAACTGCCCTGATATTGTAGAATCAGAGGGTAAAATAGATATTGAAAGAATCCACTGATCACCTCCTGAAAGAGATCCCAAAAGAAAACCTCCTAAGAATATTATAGCCAAATTCCAGAGTTTCCAGGTCAAGGAGAAATTATTGTAAGTAGCCAGAAAGAAGCAATTAGAGTACTGTAGAAATACAATTAGGATGACACAAGATCTAGTAGCTTCTATATTAAGGGATCAAAAGTCTTGGATTATGATATTCCAGAGGTCAGAGGAGTTAGGATTAAAACCAAGAATCATTTACCCAGAAAAAACTAAGTATAATCCTTCAGGGGAAAAAATGGACATTCAGTTCTGTTTTCTTTCACAATGTGACTAATCTGAAAATATGTTTTGTATGACTGCACATGCAATACCTATGTTAAATTGCTTGCCTTGTCAATGAGGGGTGAGAGGAGGAAAAGAATGGAGAGAATTTGGAATTCAAATTATTTTAAATGTTAAAAATTGTTTTGACATGCAATTGGGGAAAATTAAATATCAAATAAACATTTTGAGAGAGAGAGATCATTGGCAACTGGAGAGTGTAGTTTTAGTTGAATGGTGTGGTCAGAAGCCAGCTTACAAAGAGTTAAGAAGAAAGTTAGAAAAAAGTCACCAAATATAGATGGCTTTCTCAAAGAGTTTTGCCACAAAAAGGAGGAGAGATATAGAATAATTGCTATCTGAATGGACAGAAAGATTGAGGATTTTTTTCAGGATTCAAGGGGACATGTTGTGTGTTTTTAAGCAGTAAGAAAACAGCCAGTAGAGAAGAAGAGATTCAAGATTAATGGGAGGTAAGAATGATAGGGGCGGGACCAATCTGCTGGAGAAGAGAGGGTGCAATGAGATCATTTGTGTACATAGAGAGCTTTTCTTGGGCCAGGAGAAGTACCACCTCTTGATGGTAAGATAACAGTGAAGGAGGAGGTAGTAGTGGAAGACATCTGAGTAATGCAAGATGAAGAGGAGAGATGAGGTTTCTTTATGTTAATGGCTTCAGTTCTTTTTTGAATGAAATATGAGGCAAGGTTCTTAGCTGAGAGGCTATGGAGGGAATGCCATGGAAGTTTTGGATGGGTATGAAAAGATTTGGAAAAGCTGTTGTGGTGATTAGGATAAATCAGTTAGGGAGGTATAAAAAGTTTTGCTCATCACAGTGAGGGACCAATTGAGCTTATGTAACAAAAATTTGTAGTGGACCTAATCAGCATGGTTTTGTGATATTCTTTAGCTCTATTCAGCAGTACATGAATCATCAAGGCAGTAGATGGTGGGAGCAATCCAAGGCTGGTTCTGGTCAGGGCAAGATCTTTGATAGAGTAAAGGGGCAAAGGGCTCAACAGAAGAGGATAGTGTAGAATCAAACTGGTTCACCAAGCAGTCGAGATTGGAGAGTATAACCAATGCAGGCATCTATCAGCCTGTGAAGTAGAATAGGGAGAAGGAATAATGAGGATGAAGAATAAGGTTGGGGTTGTAAGACAGAGGGAAAGATGAAGGATATGATCAGATAAAGGAATTTCAGAGTTTATAAACATGGAACTGGAGCATTTGTGGCTTATGGTAAGATCAAAAGTATGACCATCTTTGTGTTTTTAGATGAGATAGGATAAAGAATAGGTCACAGGAAGTGAATAAGTACAAGATCTAGAAAGTTAGGGTGCTTGAGAGAATATCCATTAATTTTGATGTATTCTAGTATAAAAGCAGGATTTGGGGAGGAGAGAAAGACTGTCAACTAGATAATGAGGAGAGGAGAATTTTACTAGAAGATGTTAGATAATGGCTACCAGAATCTTAATTAGTTTATAAATATGGTTTGCGGGAATCTAGAAGAAGCAGAGTTTATAGTGATGGTGGTAGAAGGAAAGACTGGCGGTGGCAAAAAAAGAGAAATGAGTATTTTGACTAACCTATCCTAACCAAGGGATATCAAGGGATATAAGTGAAAGTGGAGTCAATACTGGAAATCGCTGGCTCATGAGGGAGCCAGATCTTATTGAGTACAGGAAGATAGAGAAAGAAAGGAAATGTTTAAAATGAGCAGAAATTTGGTGCCTATGGAGCAGGAATTTCAGAGAAAACAGAAGTGGTTATGTCTTGAATGGAATATTGGAGGTTATTGGGTTGTAGGGTATAAAAAGAAGGGAATAGGGGACAGGATTTGTATAATTTGAACTGAGGCATCAAAATCATTAGGATGAACTGAGTTTGATGGTATATATAATCTCCAGGGTATCAGGCAACTGGTTTGGGAATATTCCAAGTAGGGAACCAATCATTGAGATAGCCTGAGTTGAGTTATCCTAGGGTTCATGCAGGGATGTGCAGCTGAGTAGGATCAGGAGTGGTACCTCTGAGGGGCTGAGGTCACCAAGTAGTGTGGAATTGTAGCATATTGGGAAGAATAATAACAACTCAGAACTATACCCCCAACCCACTTCTTCCTTTATTTCCTTCTTTCCAGATGACTGTTTCTCCCAAATCTCCTTCCTTAGTCAGTTTTGCCCCCTTTTCTCCCTTTCCCCTCCCTACTTTGGACAAGTACTAATCTGGATGTTTCCCTCCCACTTGTAGGTGGCATAGAAGGGAATCTTGTCCTTTGCTGAATGGAAAGAATAATGCTGTAGATTGGAGTAGACTCCTGAGGTCCTTCCTAACTCTGAGATTGGATCCCCTAAGCAATTATAGTAACCAATCTCTCTGTCCCTGCTGAATGTATCTTTGAATGTCAGTTTCATTTACAATGTTGATTTGAGGACTCATCTGCTCTAGTCAGTTCTTGCCTTAGACAAAAGTTCATAGTGTCTTAAAATTAAACATGAGAGGGACCTCAGAAGTCATCAAGTCCAACTTCTCATTTTATAGATGAAGAAATTAAGGCCCAGAGTGGTTAAGTGACTTCCCAAGAGTCAATTATTCAAACTCAAATCTTCTGAATTCAAAGTCTAGCATTCTATCCACTACACCATTCTACCACTGACTTGAGTGATAGAATTACTCTTTACCGCTCTCCCCAGGTTTGATGGGGGAAATTTTATTAGGTAGGTTCTAGACAGGGTGACCTCTAATTTCCCTTACTACACTAACATTCTGATATTATTATGCAAATCATGCTTATTTCATAACCTGATGTTTTAGTTGGTTATATTTTTTTTAAAAGTCTGAAATGAGGCCAACACTGCCCATAACCCTTCTGTGCCAGTTTCTCTCTCAATGCAGCCTGGAGAGTCTCTACTCAGGAGGTAAAATTTAATAGTCACAGTGACCCTCTGGTAAAAATAACTCTCAGGTCAAGTCAAGCAAGATCGAGGGCACTAGTCATAGAAGACTTGCAATATATTTGAATCAGATCTTTGCTATTACTGTACTGCTTCAAGGTAGCCAATATATTTATTCCAACATTACCCAGAATTCCTATGGAGAGGTCATTATCATTCCAGATGCATCCTTTTCTTGCAATTTTGGATTGAAGCAAATTTCCTTTTCTTCACTTTTCCTCCTGTTTTTTCCAAGATATTGCTCGAGAATCCATTACAAACAGAAGGACTCAGAGGGCTCCTCAGAAAGTCATATTGTCTGAAAGGATCAGCCTTGCATGGCATTTTTTCAACATAGGAAAAGGAGAATAAGAATTTAAAAGTAACCATGTTAGTTCCTTGAACCACGTCCAATTATTGGGAATTCTTTTTAAATAGCTTTCTTTGGAAATGTATGTAAGGTGCTTTGATTCCTTTCCATCATTTGCCTTTCAACTAAATTTTGGTGGTTACTCCCAAAGACCAATAAAAATTCTTCCAGATAAAATCAAGGTTGAGCAAACATAGAACGTCAGGGTTAGAAGGGCCTGTTGAGATCATGTAGTTCTACCTCCTTATGTTAGATTGGAGGAAACAGTCCTACAGAAGGGGGAGTGACTTGTTTGGTATTGCACGGTGATTAATCAGAGGGAAAGAACAAGAACCTTAATCTCCCATCTCCCCTTCTAATACCTTATCTACCAGAGAACATTGCTTCTGTAGTGTAACTTCCAAATTGTCATTTGGGGCATTTTTTTTGGATGCTTCAATAGATGACAATGACAGGTGTGGTGGTAGTAGTAGTGATAATAGGTATTAGCTATTATAGCTATCACTTATCTTGCGTTTTAAGATCTGAAAAATTTGCTTCACATACATCATCTCACTTATCTCTCACAGCAGCCTTTTGGGATAGATACCACAGGTATTATCATCCTCATTTCTTTGAGAGGAAGAAATTGAGGCTCAGGGAAAGCAACTACTTTTCCATATTATATAACTAAGTGCCAGAGCCTGAATTGTACCCAGGAGTTTCTGTTTGTAAGTCCACCACCCCATCCATTAAAACCCATGGCATCATTGGGGAAATAGAACCTTTAAAAATTTTTTTCCTTCACTAATAGAGATAACTAGCCTTCTAGGGATGATGTGGTCTCTTAATAATGGACCAGTGAATCTTCTTTTTTGTCAATTTAATGAAAAATGTAGTGTTGAATAGTAATTAAAAGATACTAGTGGGTGGTAATCTTTTTAACACAGTACTTCTCCTAATTGGTATTTCAGGAAGTGTGAAGATCTTTATAAGATTGTTATAAAAATGACACTGAAGTGGAGTTAAATTGTTGTCATGGTTCTTAATTAGGAATTCTGGCATGTAGGGCAAAGTTGGGGGAGAGCATTAGGGAAGATACAGAGGATATCCATGTTAGCCAAAAACCATATTCCTGGGGAAAAAATGAAGGGAAATGTGATAATAGAGGAAAATTTTATCTGGTAAATATTCTTTATCTAAATCTAAAAAATATTATATGTAATGGAGAAAAATTAGAGGCCTTTCCGATAAGATTAGGATTAAAACAAAGATAGGTATTATCACCAGTGTCACTTAACATAGTGTTAGAATTGCTAGCTATAGAAATAAGACAAGAAAAAGAGGTTTAGGGAAGAAGTATAAGAAAAAAGGGAACAAAATTATCATTTTTGTAGGTGATTTTATGGTGTACTTAGAGAACCTGAGAAAGTCCATTAAAATGAATAGAAATAATAACTTAGGCAAAGTTGCAGGACATAAGGTAAATCCATCTAAATCATCAGCATTCTTAAATTCGACCAATAAAACTCAGCAATACAAGCTAGAAAGAGAAATTTTATCCAAAATATCTGGAGAAAGTATTTGGGCATATTTCTTCCATGATAAATATAAGGACTATAAGAATCTGACTATAAAACATTTTTTTTGCAGAAATACATATATAAATCATTAAGTGCTCATTGGTAGGTCAAGCCAATATAATAAAAATGATAATACTACTTAAATCAATTCGCTTATTCATTGTTTTACCAATCAAACTCCCCAAAGGATATTTTACCATACTAGAAAAAATATAATGGCATTCATGTATTTGTATGGAGTAACAAAAGGGAAAAAATGAAAAAAAAATGGGAACAAAGCATCTATCAGATCTCAAACAATTCTACAAAGTAATAATCAGTAAAATGGCTTGGTAGGAGAGAGAGAGAGAGAGAGAGAGAGAGAGAGAGAGAGAGAGAGAGAGAGAGAGAGAGAGAGAGAGAGAGAGAGAGAGAGAGAGAAAGAGAATAGTGGATTATGTGCAAAGCATGAAGAAACAAACAAACACGGTAGCATGATGTTTGAGAAAGCCAAAGATACCACTTACTAGGGGAAGGACTTTTTAACAAAAAGTGCTTGGAAAACTGGATAGCAGTCTGGGAGAAATTAGGCTTAGACTAATGCTTCATACAGTGTGCCAATATAAACTCCAAATGGAAACATGACCTAGCTATAAATGGTAACATCTTAAGCAAATTAGTGGCGCAAGGAAGGAATTGCCTTTGGTTAAATCTCAATAGGCATCTCTGAAAAGCCCAAGAATAAGACGGTAGGAAGATGGCATTTTCTGCAGTTGGGTATAATCCTGGAGGAGGTCAGTCCTGGGATTGAGTAGACATACTGATGACCCGAGGGAAAGAAAGCTCCAGTCACCTTGCTCTAGCTTGAGCCCTGGGTACTCTCAGGTTAAATGTGATTTGTTCATGTTGAATATGAATATGAAGAGGAAAAGGGGGCATATTTACAGGATCTCCTTAGGGTGTGCTATTTGTGCTTGAGTGCCCAATAACCATGAACATTTCTCCCATAATTTTCTCCAAGGAATTAAAGAACAAGGGGAGAAAAACCTTGCCAAAAGGGTCTTATATCTTTCCATCAGGCGCAGAACTGGGAGACCTGTCTATACAACTAACTGTGCAAATGCTGTTTTTACTTCCCTTTTCTTTCACTTCATTTCCTCATGTAAAAAATGAAAAAAAGTCCTTTATCATTTTCCCTCTGTAAAACTCTTAGCTTTAAAATTCTGTTCTTAAAAATGAATTCATTGGGATATAAAGGAATTGTAAAGGAAGTATAGTCCTCATGGATCTTACAGTCTTGATAGTGAGGTAAGATTTACATATATGAAGCCATCAGAAAGCAATATGATATTTGATCTTGGGAAGTTTTTATGAAAATATAAAGAAGAGAGGGATTGTTGAGTAGAATAAAGAGACATCTTGGTACAGGTGAAAGAGGGCTAGATATAGAGTAAGAAGGCCTGGATTCAAATTATGCCTCTTTGTGGTCTTAAGCAAGTCATTTAACATCTCTGGTCATCATTTTCCTCATTTACAAAATGAGGTAATTGGACTACATGACCTCAAGGTTCCTGTTCAGCTCTGAATCTATAACTCTAGTACAAGAAACCTTTATGGAGGAACTGATATGTGAGCTGGGGCTGAAAAGATGGGTTTGGGGTTTTGGCTAGAAGGAAAGGAATAAAGTTATGCTTGAAGGGATGGAGGAGGGAGTATAAAGATCAGCCTTGCTGCAGCATATGGTTCATTGATTCATTTATTCCATTCAATAGATGCTACCTGAGTACCTATGTTGTACAAGACATTATGTGATGTACATCTTTAACTCTTTTTTTAAAGGCAGCTAACAAGAAAAGCATAAGATATAGTCTCTTCTCTCTGAGGAGTTTATATTCTGTCTCACTAGTTCAGTTATGCAGCTCAGTTTTCCTTCATCCATTTTCCTAGTTCAAATCGTCACCTTCATATGTAGTGATGAATGATGTTTCTCTCTGACTCTAACATGGAAAGACAGCTCTTCTCCTTGTAATCTCAAACCAGCTTCATAGCAAGTGCCCTTGTGTTTTATTATTGAATATATCAGCCACATCTCTCTTACAATATCTTTGCTTTCCATGACTCTGAGGAAGAAGTGGATATTGAAAATCCTTTTCAGACCAGAAGTATCCCAATAAATGTGTTTGACTTTGAGCTGGGAGAAAGCCACTAGCAACTATCTGAGAAATTTTCATTGTGATAAAAATTTTTCCCTCCCCCATCGCTCACTCATGCCAGTTGGCAAATTCTGAATGAATCCCTCAACTCTGGATTGCCTGTGAGTCTCTGCTTCCTAATCTTATGTCTACTTCTGAAATCAGTTTTATTCCAGGGTAGTAGAGAGTGGTTCCTGTTCATTCTTCAAAATTCTCCTGGAGGCATAATTTTTCTTAGAAAGATTTTTGACAACCCCAGTCCAAGATGCTTCTGCTTCTTCTAAACTCATGGTGTAGTGAAGAGACAATTGAACTAGTTGTTGGAACTCAAAATGGTAATCCTGACCCTGTCACTAATACATTATGTGATTTTGACCAAATAATTTAAGCTTTCTAGGTTCATTGCACTACCTACCTCAAATTGCTAGTGAATTTATGAAATTATTAATTGTGACTAAGGGAATGGGATTACAAAGGGATGCCTCTGGTTTGAGTTGGGGCAGGCATGCTCAGTTCTTTGAGTACTCACTGGGAAAGACCATGATCACATGAAATAGAGAGTAATGTTCCAACCATATTTTAATAAGGCACAGAAAGTACAGAGGCAAATGGTGCAGGGGTACAGAAGCAGATGGCATAGGGGTGGGAGGTAGTGGTGGAGGAAGGCAGGCAGCATGAGAGAGAGAATGGGAAGGGGGAGAGGCACAGCAAGTCCTTTACATAACCATGGATTGGAGTTGGGAGCACTTAGGCAGCATGAACCCATAGGAGATGGAGAAGTGGGGGAGGAGTTTAGGAGTGAAGGCTCTTATTTTTGTAGGGGGGACAGACTTACTCATATCCATGCCATCTTAGGGTTCATTAGCATATCCACATCATCTCAAAGTTATTGGAATCTGGTGTTCTGTAGGTCTTCCCAAGGATGTCTGGAGTTTATCGGAGGCTTGCAGACCATAGGCAGTTAGCAGGCCAGCCTAGCTGGCTTCCTCTGATGTAGTATATTGCCACAGAATGTGGTTTTT
This sequence comes from Notamacropus eugenii, assembly GCF_028372415.1. Classification (NCBI taxonomy): domain Eukaryota; kingdom Metazoa; phylum Chordata; class Mammalia; order Diprotodontia; family Macropodidae; genus Notamacropus; species Notamacropus eugenii. Next base: position 336,183,479 of record NC_092872.1, read on the forward strand.
AGTTAAATTATGAGACAGTTTTCAAGTACCATTATGCTTCCTTCATCTGTGGGGCCATCTCTAAGTGACTTCAAGATTCTACTTTGCATCTGACTTCCAGTTATTGTTACTTTGTATTAGTTATTTATTGTATATACTTACAATACTTACTGTATTGGCTACTTATACTTACTGTACTAACTGGAAGGGTTGGGAGTGAACAGGGAGACCAGAGAAAGATCCAGTTTTTAACACAAGCTTCTCTTTGGCAGGAGATATATCTCTCTATCTCTCTATCTCTCTATCTCTCTCTCTATCTATCTATCTATATCTATCTATATCTATATCTATATATATCTATATATATCTATATATTTTACTTTCTTCATCCTCCCACACATAACATGCTCATAATACATACATTTTCCTCTAGTGTCTTATTGGGTTTAGGAATGACCCAGAATTGACAAGAAAACTGTGCAAAGTTACTAATGATCTCTTTAATTGCTAAATCTAATGATATTTAATTCATCTGCATCCTTCTGACCCCTTCAGCCTTTGATACTGTCATTCACAGTCATTCTTTCTAGGTTTTCCCGACACTGCTCTCTCCTCATTCTCTTCCTGCTTGTCTGACTTCTTCTCTTTTCTTTGCTGGATCATAATCAATGTTACACTTACTAACCATGATGGTCCCTGAAGACTCTATCCTGGGCTCTCTTCTCCTTTCTACAATTTCACTTAATGATCTGATCAGCTCCCATGGATTCAATTATCATCTCTATGCAGATCTATTCTCAGATCTACTTGCCTAGCCCTAAGCATTCTGCCAGCCTCCAGACTCACATCTTCAACTGTCTGCCTATCAGGTATCTTGAACTGGATGTTCCATAGACGTCTTAAAATCAGCATGTCTGAAACTGAACTCATTATCTTTTCCCCCAAATCCTCCCCTCTTCCTAATCTCCCTATTACTGTCTAGGGTACCACCACCCACCCAATGCTCCAGGCTCACAATCTAGGCATCATCCTCAACTTTTCATTGTTTCTCAACCCTTCTCCCATACCCATATCCAAGTAGTTGTCATTTCTGTCTTGGTAACATGGTAGTCTAGTACATGCTCCCTTCTTCCCTTTGACATTATTACTACCCATGGACAGAGCCTCATCACCTCAATGTCAGAAAGTAAAATAGTATAGAGGGAGAAGAAATGCTCTGTGCACTGTGGATCAGAGACCTGAATATTAAAACAACTCTCAGGTACCTCACACCTATCAGAGGGGTCAATATAACAAAAAAAAGGAAAATATTGGATGTTGGGAAAACTGCGACACTAATGTACCGTTGGTAGAGTTGTAAACTGATCCAAACATTCTGGAGAGCAATTTGGAACTATGCCCAAAGGACTATAAAACTGTGCACGCCTTTTCATTCAGCAACACTACTGCTAGTTCTACAACCCAAAGACATCCAAGAAAAGGGAATAGGACCTATTTGTATGAAAACATTTATAGTAGCTCTTTTTGTGGTGGCTAAGATTTGGACATCAAAATGATGCCCAGCAACTGGAGAATGGTTAAACAAGCTGTGGTATATGATTGCAATGGAATTTTATTGTGCTATAAGAAATGATGAGCAACCCTTGTGGTTAGCTGGGTTGGGAGGCTGCCTTTACCTGCAGCCACCAGAACTTTAATGTCCTCCGCTCTGGGACAGTGAAGGGTATTGTGTGTCTGACTTGGAGAAGATCTAGGGGAACTGTGCTGAGAAAGAAAGCCAGACCCAGTTGTGTTGCAGAGAGCAGCAGGAGTGAAAAGGAACCAACACAGGCTAACTGCTGGCTGTAGGCACTTATAGGGGAAGATCTTGGTTTGAGTTCAAGGATAGAAGAATAACTGAAGAGGATCAAAGGCCAAAGGCACCATCCTGCATACCCAGGAATAGAGGCAATTATAAAAACTAAATTATTACCAAAAAATGCACAGGCAAAGGAGAAAGAATCCAACCATGAAGAGCTACTATGGGAATAAAGAGGACTGGGGTTCATTTTCAGAGGAGGATACGGAAGTAAAGAAATCCTCTTCTACCCCAAAGAGTAATGTCAAATGGTCACCTACCCCCAAAGCATTCATTGAAGAACTTAAAAAAGACTTAAAAAGTACAATAAGAGGAACTGAGGAAAAATTAAAAAGAAAAATAAGAATAAAACAAGAAAAAAACAAGATTATGACAAGAAAGTCAACCAATTAGAAAAGGAGATCCAGAATCTTAAGGAAGAAAATGACCCCTTGAAACTTAGAATTGGGCAAGGGGAAGCCAGAGAAGATATAAGAGATGGAGAAATAAAAAAAAAACCCAAAATATAAAGAATTAAAAATTAGAAGAGAATGTGAAATATCTCACAAGAAAAGCAACCTATCTAGAGAATGGATATAGAAAACAAGAATAATTGGACTACCCAAAAATTCTGATAAAAAAAGAATCTTGATAGGCATATAAAAGTCTTCTAAATTTAAAAAGAAATAAAACTCTAATAGGATAGAGAGGGAGGAGAGGATAAAGGAGGCATCTTTAGAGGGGAGGGTGAGAGAATAGGTCAAAGGGGTGTATAAAAGTGTTTAGATTTAGGGAAATGGGTGGATAAGGGAGAGATTGCTAGAGTAGGTGTAGGTTAAGTAATAGGAGGGCAAGGTAGCAGGTAGAAGTAAAGCGGAGGAGTTAAGAGATAGAAAAAAAGAGATATGCACAAACATAAAAACAAGATTAGGAGTAGAATCTCTTAGGGAAAGTATATGTCTATATATATATATGTATATGTATATATGTATGTATATATATACATGTATACACACATACATATATATAGACATATACTTTCATATACATATATGTGTGTGTATATATACAGATAGATGGATAGATAGATAGATAGATGGATAGATAGATTTACAGATAGATAGATAGATAGATAGATAGATAGATAGATAGATAGATAGATAGATAGATAGATAAATTGTAGCCTTGGGGTGGCGGGTAGTGAGAAGGAAGGGGAAAAAAGAACAAAGTAAAGAGTGTATAGCAGAGAACAAAAGAAAACCTAAAAGGAAGCAAAGAAAAAATGGACAGTTTTCAACATAATGTACTGTATTACAGAAATGATATAATTACTATATATTTTGAATCCTCTGCTATGTTCTGCTATGCACTTAACATGTTTTTTCTTTTCATATTTCATATATAAATTTAATATTTTTATAATGTTTCTTTTTCTTTTCTTATTAAGTTATAGTATTTTTCTAAAAGAAAAAAAGAAAAAGAAAGAAAAAAAGAATTTAGATATGTGTGGTAAAGACCATCTCCAGAATTGCTTTGTTTTTTTTTTTTTTGGTCACAAGTACTCATAGGGCAGATAGGTGGCACTTTTATAGCACTGTGATTGGAACAAGAAAGACTCATTGTTATGAATTCATATGTGGTCTCAGACATTTACTAGCTATGTGACCCTAGGCAAGTCACTTAACCCTGTTTGCTTCAGTTCCTCACCTATCAAATGAGCTGGAGAAGGAAATGGCAAACGACTCCAGTATCTTTGCCAAGAAAACCCCAAATGAGGTGACAGAGAGTCACGCGTGACAGAAAATGACTTAGCAACAACACTCAAGTGCAGGGTCGTAGAGCAGATTGGAAATCAGGCACATCTGAGTTCATTTTTTAACTCTGACAGTACTAGGTATATGTCTTTAGGCAAATCACTCTTTGAACCTTAGTTTCCTGTGCTTTAAAATAGGTATAATAATATATTAAGTACACACTGGTTGTGTGAGTCACAACATCTCAGCATACCAGGCAACAAACTCAAAGTATAGATTATATATCATTTCCAATCTTCATCATTGTAGGGAGTTCCCACACTGGCAATTGCCTACATGATGAAACTCCAGATCTAGACAAAGCAATATGGAAACAAAAATAAACGAACGAACATAAACAACCTCACAGGTCTACTGTGAAACCCAAATGAAATATTATAACTCAAGCACTTTGAAAATTTTAAAATGTTAGTTACCTGAGTTACTCACTTCAAACACTTACTAACAGTGTCCTCCTGTGCAAGTCTTTCTAAGACTCAGTTTCCTCAACTACGGAGTTGCCTAGACAATCAGATCAGATATCTATGAAAAGCATTCAGAAAATTGTAAAGTACCTTGTAAATATCGATTCTGAAGAGGATGATGGATAAATGAATGAGTAAATAGGAAAATGATACTAATCATATACAGTGTGGTAGGGACTTTGCTTACTTACACAAATAAGGCAGTTCTTGCTCTCAATGGATTTGCATTTCAATAGAGATATACAACACATTTAGGGAAACTGAGCCATGGGGCAGTCAATTATCACACCCTTTCCAGAAGCAATGGTAACTACTAATCCAATTATTGCTTCCAGAGGAGAAAGTAAAAAACAGACATGAAGAGTGGATATTATGTCAATAGATAGTGCCAGGACAGATGGCAAGATGTCTGGGGTGGATAGATGTGATACTTGGTGTGGGACCACCTAGATGATGATAATGATATTAACTATTACCAGGATAGAAGGCCATCTGTGTTAGTGGATGGATTATCCATACCAATGGTGTCAAATTCACATAGAAATGGATCTTTGGCATCATATTGACTTAAAAAACAACAAATCAATATTGTCTAGGTTGCACGGTATTTTGTTAGACATTTCCCAATTATATTTTTATTTGGTTTAGGCTACACTAAGGAGTTTTGTGAGATGCTAGCTGCTGGAAGTTTGGCATATCTGATCCACAATAATAAAAATGTGGTCACTTGAAGTATTCCAGCCAATTTGCCGACACAGCACCAAATGCAGAAAAAGTGGAGTCTCACTAACTACTGAATGATTGATTTGTCCCTAAATCTTTGAAAAATATCAATAGGTAGGAAAAAAGAGATCCTGTCAGACATTCATCTTTCTAGTAACCTCATCATTTGGATAGGGAGAGAAACACTTGGGACAAAAGCTAGGTGAATAATCTAGGAAAGAATTCTTCCAAGGAAGAAAGAATTCCCATGGAGAGCAGTGATTGAAAATGAGTGGAGTTTGGAGATGGAGTGTTTTATTTGAGAAATAGCAAGGAAATCAGTGTGATTAGATTATGGAGCATATATGGGGGATAGAGCATAAGAAGCTTAGAAAGGTAGGAGAGAACCAGGTTATAAAGGACTTTTAAAAGCCAAACAAATGATTTCATATTTAATCATTTAATAAGCAGCCTTTGGAGTTTATTGAAACTGTGTGTGAAAGACATGGTCAGACCTGTGCTTTAGGAAGATCTATTTGAGTGATGAGTGGAGGATCACCTGGAGTTGGGAAATCAACCAACAGGCCATTGCAATAGTCCGAGTGTGAGGTGATAAGGGCCTGTAACTAGTAGTAGCAATGTCAGAGGAAAGAAGGAGGCATATATGAGAGATATTGGAAAGTAGAACTGATAGGACTTCTTAACAAATTGGAAATGGGGAGTGAGAGAGAACAATGAGGAGTTGAGGATGATATCTAGGCTTTGAGCCTAGTTGACTGGGAGGATAGTGGTGCCCATAATAGCAATAGGGAAGTTCCAGAGAAGGGAATTTTTTTGGGGGGGGGAGGGAGAAAATGGGTTCAGTTTTGAATATTTTTGAGTTTGAGATATCTATGGAATATTCAGTTTGAGATGTCTAATAAGCAATTGGAAATTGAGACAGATAGTCAGGATTTTGAAGGATTAGACCTGGATAAAAAGATACGAAAATTGTCTGCATAGAGATGATAATTGAAACCATGGATACTGACGAGATGACCAAGTGAAATAGAATCAAACCAAAAGAGAAGAGGGCCCAAGGTCTAGCCTTAAGTGACACCTACACTTAAGTGAGTGTTGCCTTGATGAAGATCCAGGAAAGCAGACTGAGAAGTAGTCATGAGACTAGTAGGAAGAGAAGCAAGAGAAAGCAATTTCAGGGAAATCTAGAAAGAAAAAGAGTATCAAGAGGAAGAGGATGTTGAAGGCTGCAGAGAGATCAAGAATCATGAGGACTGAGGGCTAGTGACCAGATATGGATCAGGACAACTGGAGATGGCCCCAGAATGCACTGGGAGACCTGGCCTTTTTAAACTAAGGTCTTTCCTAGGTCTCAGCTGGACTGAGGCAATGCCCATTCAGTTATTAAGGCTTAATAAGAAATGAGGCAGAGAATGGCCTCCTTACCTAGTGTAAAAAAAAAAGTCATTCTGGGAAGGGAAGACTGTCATGATAGTAGCCAGTTTGCCCTGATTATCCCTTCTGGGAGGTTCCTTCTGCCCCGTTCTGTGTAATTCAAAAAATGTAATGATAATGATAATAATAATGTTTCATTACATTCTTTTCCTTGTTTTCTTGTTTTTTCTCCCCCTTTCTATTAGTAACCACCAAATCTCCCCCTCCCCACCATGAGTCCCCACTCTGAGGCTTGATCTTGAACAAGTCATTACCTCCCTGGGCTTCAGTTTTTCCTCCTCCATAAAATGAACGGGCCAGAGTGTGTGAACTTTTAGTTTTCTTCCACTTTTATATCTATAATCTCATGATTTAACCCCTTATAACAACTGAGTATGGTCAAAATCAAATCAACACAGTGACTATTTCTGAAAATGTCTATTTTATTCTGTGCCTGGGCATTCTTTTTATTACTTGTGACTTTGGACAAATGCTTAACCTCTCTGGGACTCAATTTCCTCCTCCATAAAAATGAGCGGCTGAACTTGATGAAGTCTAAGGGCCCTTCCATAATTAATGACCTGTTTCTCTGGGCTTATAATCCATCTGGCATCCAGATAACAGGGGTCTGAAGGTCTATTTATCCAATAACAGGTGAGTAGACAGCAGGAGGCTGATTTGACTTCCATGATACCCTTAATGCTTCCAGAGGCTAATGGAATTTGCAGCCACTATAGCTGCAAAGGTTGTCCTGAAACGTGGTGGGTTGCTAGGGAAAGATCTGAAGATATAGTGCAACCTATGCAACTTTTTAGCAAAAGCTAGTTTTATGTGTTTTTCTGTTTCTTTTGTCCAATTTTTGAACACATTCATTATTCATGCAACGTATATATATTGAACACCAAAGATAAAATACCACAAGGTAAAATAGTTCTGTTTGTAAGGTGTTAAGATATGAGGAAAATTATCATACCCCAAGTACCCTGTTTCCTCATCTTTATCTGTTGACGTGCTTTTTTTCCCTCCAAGGCTGGTCTCATGTGATACTTCCTTCTTGAAGTCTTTTTTGATCCTTGCCTCCCAAATGAAAATGTTTGCTCTTCCACTTTCCAATTTTCCTAGAACATTTAGTCCAGACATCTCCTTTATCCCCATCATACTCTAGCTTATGCTATATTGTTGATATTTTTTAGCGATAGGGGACTGAATCTGTTCATAAAAGGGTCTCTAGATCACCTCCTTGGTGCCAAAAGACTAAGAGTGAGGGCTGACAGGGCTTTATAAACCTAGCTTTGTCTTCCTTCTAATTGACCTGACAGTATATCATTTGGACCTCCCCTGGCAAAGGCAAGGCAGTATCAATTAGTGGACATATTACTGAAGAGGTAGGTTAATAGTTTTTGGTTCTTCCCTATTACTTCATCAGTCTGTGTGTGTGTGTGTGTGTGTGTGCCCACGCATGTGTGCATGTATGGGTTGGAAGAGAGAAAGAGACAAGAGTAATCCTCAGCTGAAAGGATTAATGTGAAGCTAGGGACAATGGCAGCCAGGTAGTACAGCGGATAGAGTGCCAGCCCTGAAGACTCATCTTCCTGAGTTCAAATCTGGCCTCAGATATTTACTAGCTGTGTGATCTTGCAACTTTTTAGCTTCAGTTCCTCATCTTTGATCTGGAGAAGGAAATGTCAGATCATTCCAGTATCTTTGCCAAGAAAACTCCAAATGTTGGACATGTCTGAACAACAAGAAAAGGGAAAGTAGGCTGGCCTTCCTGTGGAGCTGATCATATCCCTCTCTGACACTTGAGGAATGCTAGTTGCTTTATGACACCCAGATACATCTAGCTATATAGCTAGAAGAACAAAACCACCCAAGTTAGGGATCTCCCTTTTGTAGACCAGGTTACCACCAATTTTGATGAAGGAAAAGCAAGGATAGAGGACATGTTCTCTGGGGAGGGCCTAACTCAAGCTGGCTTCTCTTAGAATGTAGGGGTCCCACTTGGGAGTCCCTCTGCCCAAAGCTGATACCTTGGTGTTGGGAGCAATCACCTTACTTGATCATTGCCTTGAAAAACTTCCTGCCCTTCAGAAGTAGGGTCTGTCAAAATGGCCTAGCACACTATTAATCGTTTTAATGTGTACATGTTTTGCCCATTAGATTTCAAGAAATTTTTTGATATTTTAGCATATTTTATTTTTCATTGTTTTTGGTCTGACAATAACAAAATTACAGAATTGGGAAATAACTTCAGATGTTATTTGCTCCAATTTATATCAGACCAAAAACTCCCTCCGCAAGTCGTAACCCAGCCTTGGCTTGAAGACCTTTAAAAGGCCATTCTACTTTTGGACAGTTCATATTGGGAAATCTTTCCTGAAGTCCTGTCTAAATTTACCTTTTTGCCTCCTCCAGCCATGGTTCCTAGTTTGGCTCCCTGGGGGTAAGGTAAAATGAGTTTAATCCCTTTTAGACTGATAACTGACACCTGAAAGCTCTTCAAATACTTTAAGACAGGTATGATATGAATCCTGATTTTTTTCTTCTCTAGGCTAAAAATCCCCAGTGCCCTCAGCTGGTTCTAATACTATAGGGCTTTCCTCATGGTAAATAAGTGTTTGTTGTTAATATTTTCCTTTTGTCCTTAAGTGCAAATGGCCCTTTCTCCATGAACCTCAACAATAATGAATTCATTCTCGCCTGTTTTATCAGCCTGAAACCTAGTGTATATTATATCTCTTTAACATTTTCCCAGTAGAATTTATGAAAATAATTTTCATCAAGAATTAGCATTTATTGCCTCAAGAATCCTTCCTGGAACCTTGATAGTCTGCTAGATTCCCTAATGGAGACATGAGAAATTCCTTTCAATCATATAATTATATTATTTTATAGTTGGAAAGTATTTTGGTGGAAGTCTTCTTACCCTTACTGGCAACTCCTCAACACCATCTCTGTCAGGTGATCCTCCACTTGAGCACACTCTGAGTGAGGGGAAGCTCACCAATTTATGAGGTAGCCCCTTAAGTTTTAGGAATTCTCCAAGTTTTAGAAAGTCTCATTTTGAACTGTAACATACCTCCCTTTAACTTCCACCTTCCACTCATTTCCTGTTCCTGTCCTCATTCCCTAAAGAAGAGTCCCCTCTACCCCTCATTCTTACATGAAAGACATGGTCAATGAATTCAGTTTACTTCTGCCCAATTCAATTTCAGATCATACTTTGGGGGCTATTCTCCTAATACTTCTGGGTTACCCCCAAGAATCCTGAGTAAAGAAATGGTAGCTGCCCTTTGAGATAACCCCCAGGTATGGGGGAGGGTGATTTTTCTAGTACTATTGTTTTTAAATTCCCACTGGTTATCAGTTGATATCAATTACCCAATCAGACTTAACTAGTTTTTTAGAACAGCTATTTACTATAGTGATAAATAAGAAGAATTGGCACAAAACATAACCCTCCCCCTCCCAAAAGCTGGGGTACATGTGTATACACACATGTATGTATGTATACAAACATACATATACATATGTGCACTTATGTACATGTATATGTACATATATACAGAAAGATGTATGCAAATGTGTATGTATTATATATGTATATGTAAGCGTGTATGTATATGTGTATAGTATTTTATTTCATCAATGCCATTCACTCTTTCAAAATTGATTAAGGACAGGGCTAAGTTAAGAAAGCTTTTTCCACTTGAGACCCCTTTTTGCATTTCAGCAATGATCCTTGGCATTATGTGGTCTGAGGATATGCACAGGGCAAAGTGCACATGACTGGTGTTCAGAACCAAGGCTGCAGTGAAGTTATAGGATGCAATAAGAGCTGCCAGAAACACCTCCGATTCATTACGCTTTTGATCTTTAAATACTTTTTGGTCTTTGCATGTCCAGAACCTTTTATGGCGCAAATTTTTTCTCTACTCCATATGGATTTAGGATACCTCCCCTACTCCCCAAGTCAATAGAAATATTCTAACTTGATCAAGGTAGTTACTTTAAGTGAGGTCAGGTGATTGATTCAATCTCCACCTTTACCCAATTTAACAGTAATTCAACAAACATTTTAAGGGCTCATATGTTATGTAAGGTCCCTGTGGCAGAAACAAAACTAAGATAAATCAGACACAGACCTTGCTTTTGAGTAGTTAGCTATGTAGAATGTGTGTGAATGTGTGTGTGCCTGTGTGTTGGGGATAAGGAGACAAAGTGCTATGAGGAATGGAATGAAGGAGAGAGCCTCCACCTTGTGGGGAGGTAGGAGGCAGTCAGGAATGGCCATGTGGAGCACGTGGTATGTATTCTTGAAGGCACGCAGATTTGAACAGATAACATCTATTAATATTATTACATCCCAAATTAGGGATGGAGGACAACATGAGAAAAAGCAAATAGATGGGAGGTGGAGAGAACGAGAAAAGATAGCCATCCATTTGGCTGAGACATACAACACCAGAAGGCAGTTTTGTTCTGTTTGCATAAAACAATAGGAAAGGCAAAGCTAGAATCCTTGTGGCAGAGGCTACTTCATTTTGTTTTGGTAATCCCAACTCCAGGTACCATCTTTGGCTTATAGTAGGTGCTTACCAAATGCTTATTGACTGTGTGATTGAAGAAACTGAAGTAGAATTTGAATAGACGTCTGTCCTGATTATCCCAGCATTAGAGGATCATAGATTGAAACCTGGCAGCAATGTTAGAAGTCATTCCATTTAATCCCCTCATTTTCCTGATGAGGAAACTGAGGCCCCGAGAGTTTAAGTAATACGCGCAAGGTTGTGGGTAGCAAACGGCAGAGGTAGGATTTGAGGCCAAATAATCTTTCTCCAAAGCTAGAGCTTTTCTGCTCTGCTCTGTTGCCTTCCCCCTTTCCCATATCCCGCACTTCCTCTCGGCAATTTGACCCAGGTCACATAATGAGATAAAACCTTGGTTCATTTTTTCCCCCAGAGAGAGCTGCTTTCACACTTCCCCGGTTTGTGTTTAAACTTTTTTGATTAGCTGCCTAATAGAGCATCATTATGTGTAGTTAACTTTTCTCAAGTAAGGCTGTCTGTCCTGTTTAGGGACTTTTATTCACATACTTTGAGTTTCTATTAAGAATTTCTGTGGTGCTAAGCTTACTAGGGACAGACCCAGGAGAGTAGAAGCCAGGAGCCTGGAGTGTCTGCCTGCATTTGCTGACTCATTATAAATGTCGGACAATCTGCTATGAGAATGATGATAAATGTGTTGTGTTCCACTGAAAGAATCATGCTCACTGAGATTAACCCCATGGTGGCAGCCTTCTCATCCATTAAATAGCATCCCACTGGCCACAGTCAGTTTTTCGGTACTCTTGAAAACAGCATGCATGAGCAAAAATGGCTTTGATGAAAGCCCAGAGGACCCTAAAGTCTATGCAATAAAAGATAATGCAAACAGTGATTCATTAAACAAACAGAGAGGGAAAGTGAACAGACAGCTGCCTCAGGCCTCCCTGAGGAAGGTTGCAGTCATACAACCTTCCTGTCAAGCCAATGAGGTACCTGGGCACCATATCTAAGCTTTGCCACCCAGATTAAGTAGCAGAGATTAACTGCCTTATGGAAGACCCTGGAAACCAGGGTAATACCCTCAGTAAAGCTCTTCATTTTCAGGAACTTGAGAATGACCTTATTCAAGTCCCTTTTCTCTAGTCCTTAATTTCCTCATTTGTAAAATGAAGAAGTTGGAGCTGATAATCTTTAAGAATTCATCTAGCTCTCTGAGTTTTTCTCAATGATTATAAACAGATCTATAGGGAGATAAGAAAGATTAAATTACATGGGCAAGGCCTTGTCCACATGTTGTTCAAAGTCTAGGAAGAGATTTCACTCAACTCTACTAAAAGGCCACTTGACTTGAATCAGCAATGCTTTCATCTTCAGTTTCACTTGATTTTAGGTAAAAGAATATAAGAGGAGAGAAGGGAGTCTATATCAGAGCATCAGGGGACCCTCACAATTAGTGGGAACCACTTGGATGAAGATTTAGCAAAGCAGAGAGAAGGAGCAATCAGCCAGATAGGAAGAGATAGAGGTGAATGTGGAGGGAGGAAAATAGAGCGAAGAGGGTGATTGATAGTGTCAAAGGCTGCAGAGAGGTCGAGAATCATGAGGGCTGAGAAAAGACTATTAGATCTGGCAGCTAAGATATCATTAGTTACCTTAGGGAGAGAACAGTTTCAATTGAATATGAGCTCAGAAGTCGGACTGCAAAGAGTTAAGGAGAGCAAAGAAAGTGAAGACACAAATCGTAGCTTGTCTTCCAAAGGAGTTTAGCTGCAAAAGAGAGAGATAAAGGATGGTAGCTAGTAGGGACAAACAGATTAAATAAGGTTTTGGAGGATAAGGAAAATATGGGTATGTTTGTAGGTAAGGAAGAAGCATTCAGTAGAGAAGGAGAGATGGTATATAAGTAAAAGAAGAAGAATGATAAAATGGGAAGTCTAGTGGAAAAGATGAGATGGAATGAGATCACTTGTGCATGTGTGTGTGTGGGGGGTACGTTGTCTTGGCAAGGAGAAAGGGCCACCTCTTCAAGTGAGACAGAAGTGAAGGAGGAGATAGTGGGTGAAGATATTCGAATGATGTGAGATGAGGAGGAGGAAAAAGAACTAGGTGATTGGCCTACATTTTTTTCAGTAAAATATGAGGCAAAGTTCTCAGTTGAGAGGGTCATGGTAGAGGGAGCTTTGGGAGACTTGAGGAGGAATGAAAAGTTTTGGAAATATTGATGCTATGAGTGGGATAGAGAAATAATTAGTGTGTGTGCTCGTCCTTCATTGCTGAAGAAGACCACGCCATCAGAGAAATGATGACATGCCTTGCACTTGACTTTGTTTTGAGTGAATGAGGGCTGTGCAGGTCACCAGCCTCATTTCTCCTCCAGAGCCATCTGAATCCAGTGACCAGATATTCATCAGGATGACTAGAGATAACCCAGGATGAGGCAATTGGGGTTAAGTGACTTGCCCAAGGTCACACAACTAGTGAGTGTCAAGTATCTGAGGTGAGATTTTGAACTCAGGTCCTCCTGACTCCTGCACTGGTGCTCTATCCACTGTACTACCTAGTTGCCCCCTAGAGAAACAATTAGGGCCATTTAAAAGGATTTCTTCTCCAGTGAATGCCCAGTTGAGATTATGAAACATAAACTTATAGTGGACAGAATTAACACCAGTTTTCAAGTTTTATCCCAGGCTCATTCAGCAGCATGTAAGAGTGAAGGAAGCAAGTGCTGGTAATAATCCAGAACTGGGTTTGGAAAGGCAAAGTCTTCAATAGGATTAAGGAACAAGGAACTGGAGAGGGAGGACAATATAGAGTTGAAGTGGTTCACCAAGCAGTCAAGAACGATAAAGGAGGAGAATGCAGAAAGTGTAAGGGTGTTGACCTGAGAAAGAACTGAGGGGTGGACAGATTGGAAATCAGAATGTGATCAAAGAAAAAGCTTTAGAATTGAGAGGGAGAGGGAGAGATGGAATGACCACAGACTGTGACCAAATAAAGTAATTTCATATTTCATTAACATGGATGTGAGACACTTGTGATTGATGGAAAGATCAATGACCATCTTTGTCTGTAACTGTAACGAGATGGAAGAGTAAGCCGAGGAATTGGGAGGTTAGGGTATTTGAGGTAGTATCAATATGTATGTTGAGGTCCTCTAGCATGAAAGCAGGAGTTAAGGAGGAGAGAAAGACTGTGAACCAGACACTGAATGCTTTGAAGAAGATAAGAGGATATCCTGCAGGTCTGTAGATAACAACTACCAGAATTTTGATTGAGTAATAAATATGGATTGAATGAACCTCAAAGGAGAAAAGGTTGCTGATTGATGGTGGTAGAGGGAGAGGCTAGAAGTAGAAACAGAACAAGGACTATTACAACTCTCCAATCTTGACCAATGAGTGAAAGTGCAACAATACTGGAAAGGGTAACCAGGGAAGTTGTGTCATTAGAGTGGAGCCAGGTCAGTGACTTCAAGATGGAGAGAGTAGGAAAAGAAAGTGTTTAAGATGAAATTCAATTGGTTACCTATGGAGAAGGCATTCCAGAGAGCATAGTTAGACGTGTTGGGGAGCTTTAGAGTAAGTGGGAGCAGAGGTATTGGAGGGAGTAAGAGGGGTAGGAATAAGTGGGAAGTGGAGAATGGGATCCAGCATCTTCATCTGAGTTTTCAGAATAACTAGGATGGGGTAGATATGATGGTGTGGGAGAATATTAATTATTGAGAATGAGTTCAAGTTGGTTATCACTGGTCCAGTTCATAGGGGCTTGGCTTTGGATTGAGTTGTCCCAGGGTATCAGGCAACTGTCTGTTGCTCGACAAATATGGGATGCAGTTGTGTTGTGGTTTGTCCTTTATTCTCAAAGAGAACCGTGACATCAGGAAGATGATGCCATGCTATGCAATTGAATTGGACTTGAGTGAGTGGGGGCTGTGCAAAGTCACCATCCTCAATTTCCCCTCTGGAGCCATCTGTGTCCAGTGGCCAGATATAGATCAGGACAACTGGAGATGGCCCAGGAAGCAATGGGAGACCCTGGTCTTTTTAAGCTAAAGTCTTTCTGACTTCTCACTATGCCTGAGGAAATACCCATTCAGTGATTAGACCTCTTTAAGAAGTGAGTCCAGGGACAGCCCCTTTAAAATAAAAGAAAAAAAATCAAAGTAGGAGGGGAAGACACTTAGGGTTGCTGACTGAAAGAGAAACAATTACTATTTGCATTCACTCTGAACCATCTGTGCCCAAAAAATAACGATTAAGTGATGTTTGGCAGGGACCTATTGTTGGCCAATGAGAGACAGAGGAGGCTGGCAAGCCCTTTGGAGCTATAGGTAGTCACAATGTTTAGAGTAGAGGAAACCTGAGACTTATTAGTTGTATAATTCTGGGAAAGTCACTTGGAGATCATAACCATGTGACACTGTACATAGCACTACTTCTCTTGGCCCCACCTTCTACAATGACAAGGGGAAGAGATTGAAGTAGATGATTTCTAAGTGCCTTACAGTCTTAAATCCTATTACCCTATGGCAGTGGGTGATATTTTCAACTCTAGTTTTTCAAAAGACTCAGAAATAATGTTTAAATGGGCAATTTTCTTGTCACTGTAATCCTTCTATGATGACAACCAAATACCCACTAAGCCAGGGAATTGGTATCATCATGGAAAAGCAACTTCTGGGGATTGATCATATAATTATCAGAGAGATGAAGTTAAGATGAGGAAGAAATAAATCAGAGACTGGCTGTTGGTTTTCTCACCTACCCCTATTGGTTCATTTCTGTACTTTGAAGATGTGGTCTCTGGGGTAGTCTGGTACCTATAATCCTAAGTGGAAAGAGGAGAATGGGCAAGACTTACTTCATCCCATTACAGGGTGAAGTCATCCAAGTACAGGAAAGAAGAAGGTTGAAATGTCCCTTCAACTCAGACATATTGCACTTGACCTGTGATTATTATCTTCTTAATAACTACCAGACAGTTGTTTATTGAGTTTAATTACAAACCATTTTTGGTGGCAGTAAAATAAGAGTAGGAAACCTAGTGTACAAAGACTTGTTGAGAGTCCGAACTCTTTGGGTCTTTGATTGTTGTGGTAAATAGAGTGGCTTTTGGCTGGAGGCCCGCTAAATAAACACACAAGTTTCCTGTAGAAAGGCATTTCATGAGTACTATCAAGCGCAGCATCTACCCATAGGAGTATCTAGCTCTAATAGCAAAAGTGACATCTGCATTTTGAGAATAAAATCTTTAACAATTTTAAAAATATTTTTGAGGGTCTGTTATGTCTTGGCTATGCTTTCTCATTCTGTGTAACTTTTGGTTTTATGCTTGCATATGTCTGACATAGGGAGGGGAGTCCATCCATCTTTTCTTGGATTTTTTAACGCTACCCATGCCAGTAGATCCTATGAGCTGTCCATTGGTTATCCTTCACTCTTGCTACATGATAAGCTCATTTCCTTTTCCAGTCACACATGCAAGGGAAGAAATGTAAAGGGTAAAATCATCCTTAAATATCTTACAATATGACAAAATTATTATTTAAAGAAGGTTGACAATGAATATCCATCTTGGACCTTGTTGGACCTATCTTGACTAAAAACCACTGCACTTCTCAGATTTTTTACAGGGAGATGAAAAAGGAGAGAAAAGACTGGCATTATTCTTCTTATTTCCACAAGAGCAGCTTTACATCCACAACTGCCCCAAAAGGAATATTAATGCTATGTACCTTGCCAACCTCTTAGGGAAAAGGTGGCAAGATAGAAGGACCAGAGCCCCAAACCCTCTGCTTTTAGAGGAGAGGTACAAGAAAACAGAGACAAGAAACGTCCATTTTTCTGTATAATCAGAAAGAGTGAGGCTGAGAGGAAGAGAGTTCAAAAGACCAATATCTTGAGCCTCAAATGCTTCCAATCGAGCTTGGTCAAATGATAGTCTCCGTGCCATCTCCTTAGTCTTCCCAACTGAGGGCAAAAGGCAATGTCTCGTCATAACATTGCAAACTCTTCTTTAAAATTTAATTTTAATTTATAGAATTAAAATAAGCATTTCCATAATATAGTACAATAAAAAAGATTATACACAAAACTGCAAATCTACTGTACACTACTTACTATTCCTTTCAAACATACAACAAAATTATTGTGTAATTTTTTCTTTTTTTCTTCCCTTCCACCCCACAGATGGCTACCATTAGATACACACACACACACATATGCATACATAATTATTCCATATATACTTCTATTTATCAGTTCTATCTCTGGATGCAGATAGGATCTTTCTTCGTAGGTCTTTTATAGTTAATTTGATTATTTATAATAGACAAAATAACCTATTGGCTCAAAGTCATTCTTAAAACAATATTGCTCCTACTGTATTCAATGTTCTCTTATTGTGTCCAAAGGATATAGATGGTTAAACAACTTTTTGGACATAATTCCAGATTGTTTTCCAAAATGGTTGGATCATTTTACATTTCCACAAATGATGAATTAGTGTCCCAAATTTTCCATATCCTCTCCAACATTTGTTACTTTCCCCTTCTATCATTTTGGCCAGTCTAGTCCAGGCCTGAAAGGTTCCCCCTTGATCTCTACGGACAAAATAGTTTTGAATCAAGAGGGATGCCCTGTTAATAAGCAGAAAACTGTTTCTTTGGTCTAATCAGTATTTCTCTTTAGGGCTCACTTTCTTGGCTTTAGTTGATGGTGGAAAGGTATAGTGCAGTATACTTTCTCCTTTTCTCCTTTCCAAAAAGGTACTAGGTAGCTAGATGTCATTTGATAATTTATGGCATTATCAAGGATGGTTGAGTAGGCAGATTCACTGCAATTCAGTAAACCTTTATTTTAAATGCTTACCATATACAGAAGCCTGTTCTAGGTGCTGGAAGGAGGCAATGTAAAAAATATATTAAGGTCAAGATAATTTTTTGAGGTGCTATTGAGAATTCATTGCTCCATACCCCCCATGTCTTGCAGCAGGTGTCTCTTCTGTAGAATCATTTCATGAGAGCAAACTTCAATGAGGGCTCTCTCTGTGGGATTTATGATTGGCCTAGTAATATTTATCCTTAGAGCTGAATTCACTCTGAAAGCTACTCGAGTTACTAAATGTGGTTTGTTGGGAGAGTGGCTGCCTGATAAGAGAGAAATGACAGCTTTGACCACAGACTTTTATTTTACTGGTTTGTGATACTGTGATGGGGTTCCTTCTGTGGACACAAGCCACTCTAATAGCACTATACATCATTATGACAAAGGCTAGAATTGGAAAAAACTTGAGCTGAAATGAAAGAATAGAATTTTGATTATTTTAACAGTTGAAAGTGACATTACCTTGGAGTCTTTATCGCTTGGCAAATTGCAAGCTGGAATGAAATTGCTTTAAAAATGTATCCAGAGATACTTTTCTACAGCTGAGATAAAGTCATTCAGTTGTATTTAGGAATGCATTTCTATCTACACCACTCTGAGATAGGCTTTGTGCTGAGCTTAGAGGACAGAGCCCAGGGAGGACAGAGAAAAGGGACTACTTATCAGTTCCCCTCAGCTTCAGAAGTGGAACATTTATCCGATGTACATCTTGGCCTTTGTGTGATATGGCGGAAGAAAGGTGGATTTGAAGTTATAAGGCCTAGGTTTGAATCCTGGCTTTGCAACTTTCTAAGGCACCATGGACAAATCACATAATCTGTCAGACCCTTAGCTTCTGAATCTGTAATAAGAAAGGATTGCATGAGATGGTTTCTTAAGTTTCACAGATTTAGAGGTGGGAAGGACATCAAAGGTCACCCAGTCTCACCCCCTTTTTAATGCTATGATTCCTTAATCCCAGGTTGAGCATATGGTGGTATAATGGAAACACCATTAAATTTGGAGTCAGGAAGAGCTGAGTTTGAATCCTACCCTGATGTTTACTAGCTGTGCAACCCTATGTGAGCACTCCAAGGCTTGCTTACCTCACCTAAAAATGTAAATAAGAATATCACCTGTGTTAGAGAATTATTGTGAGGGTCAAATGGAAAATGTTTTGAAAATCTTAATTGTATCTATACATGACAGATGCTATTTGTCTGCCCTCCTCACTCCCCTTTTGCCTGCTCCACCCCTCCAAATGTAAGCTTCTTGTGTAAGGATCATTTCAAGGATCTAGCAGCTAGCACAGTACGTGGTACATAGTAGGTTCTTCATGATTTCTTATTAATTGATGATGATGCTTGCAAAAAATTAAATAAAAGAGTGACCCCCTCTCTTGGTGAAGCTTAATTCATCGGGAATTGTTATTATTCGATGGCCAATAGGCTCTTGAGTTAATTATTTTTTCTGCATCATTAATACTTGCAGGGTTTAACATCTCTCTTTCCCTGTGAGATGGTGGAAATGTGACCCTCCAAGAAGCAGTCTCTGAGACTGCAAACAGATCAGCTTGTCAAGGGATCACCCCTTTTCATGACTGTGTTGATCCATTTGATAATCTGGTTCTTAGAAAGTCATTTTCACACTGTTGACTACAGGTGTTCATGATTCACATCTACTCTACCTTGGCTTCTTCTTAGGGTAACAGGAAGAATATCTGAGAGCAGATGAGAGAGGAAGGGGTTTGCTAGATTAAAAACAAAAGCTTTGAATAGTTGGGGTCTAGGCCTTATTGTAGTAAGTGTCTTCCCCCCACAATCCATCAAAGAAAAACTCTGGACTATTTGGGATTTTGGCTAATTTTTTTTTCCCTCTTGTGTGTGTGTGTGTCTCTCTCTGTCTCATAGTCTTAGGCAAAAGAAGGGGAACATGGCCTACAAACACTGGACTGGAACTTCAAATGTAGTCAAGTGTAAACCTTGCACAGCTTCTGCACACACCAGCCTGGTCTGCGGCTCTGATGGCCACACTTACACCTCCAAGGTAAATGTCCTTTGTTCTCTACAGGTCTTCTGCATTATCATTATTATCTTCAGTAAGCTTTCCACTCCACTTGTCCCCTTATCAATAAACACACACTCACATGCATGTGCACAGCGACACACATATGCCATCTTGCCATCCTCGAATTTTATGTGTCTGTGAATGACAGACAGACAAATGTGGATAAGTCTGCACACGACAGCCAGGTAGGCCAGATGACAACGTTGCTTCACTTGGGTGCCTTTGAAAGACAGGAGACAAAATGGGATAATGTATTTTAGTGGGGCAGATCAGAAAGTATTACCATGGTTATTATTAGTCCATGAATGGATATGAGCAATTCTTTGATTCAGCCAAGAGGACCAGGAAAGGGATCATACAAGTAATCATCAGTCCATTGGTTGCTCTTTTTATCACTTATATTTAAATGTTTTACCTTAATAATAATTCAGTGAGAGTGGAGGGAGTATACAACATTGCATTGTAAAAGACAAACACATTTTAAATATACATCTATTATGTAGATATAGATAAATATAGATCTTCAGCCGTATGTATTGATCCTCACTGTGTACAGAGTCTCATACAAGGCATGATGGGGGATATGTAAGGAAAAACAGACATCTTTTGGACGAGATATCCTAGCACATGGGTGTGCAACATAATTCACTATAATAACAAGTCACATTTCTGTAGCATTCTAAGATTTGCAAAACGCTTCCCTTGCAACAATATCTTAAAATATAAATTATAGAATTAAATATATAGGATTTACTATTATTCAGTTGATAGATGAAGAGACTAGGAGTCTGAGGTTAAGTAACTTGGCCAGGCACATGACTAATTAATGTAAGATTCGTTATTATTTCCCATGCCTTCTGAACCTAAGTCCAAGGAGAGTGTGCTACCTCTCAAAGCATTAAGCAGAGGTCCTCACTTCAAGGAGAAGAGTCCTGCTGGTGAGTTGACCTTTGTACCATTCTAGAAACTCCTAGCATCCAGTGGTTACCAAGCTTCTCTAGGTTTCTTTGGACAGATTGTACTACAGTTCATATCTCACTTCTCCCAGTCCTGCTCCCACCCCTTTTCTCCCCTCCCTGGTGTGTTCCAAGCAGCATATCAAAAGTTAAGTTATGTTGGGCCATAACCTCCCTATCTACTAGTTAGCCACTATAGGCCTTTGGAGAGCCCTTACTGCCAACTTAGCCTGCAAATGGTAATATAATTCTGTGACTGCATCCTCTCATTATTGATTTCATGTTGCATAGATCATATATTTTCTGTTCCCTTTGGTTATCACTTTACTATTCTTGATTTTCACATATATCTGACAAAAGAGCAGTTCCATAAAATGGAGGGGTGGAACTTGGCCTTGGATTTTATCAGGGGCCTTCCAGACTCAACTGAACAATAAAAAAGTTGATTTCCCTCTCTGCAGAGTCAATATTCCATACCTCCAGGATCACAGAATCATTATGTGGTAGCCCCATGGTATGATTCCACCTGGCCACCATAGCTGTCACTGCCTACCAGCCAAAATTATATGAAAGAAGAAAATTTCAGTGGACACTCATTAGGGCTTCCTTCCTCAATTTCATAGTTTTCTCTGGACAAATGGTGTGGAGCATGCCTCCGTCAAGGGGATGGACCAAGGTTGAGTGGAACAATTTAATAGCTTCTTGTTTTAAATATTCATTCTTAATAACTAGGCATTTGTCTTTGTTGATGCTTTTTTGAACTACAAAACTTCTCATTTCTGGGCCCATAAGCAAACTGTTGTGGCCCTCTGTGTCTATTATCAATTGTCTAAGGGGTACCTGAGCTTAGCTAGATGCTAGACAAATAGTTTTTCTAAGAAAACTTTGAAACTTGTTCAAAGTGGGCTTCTATAAGGACTCAGCTATGGTGGTAATGAAGAGAATGCTGAATTTGGAATGAGATCTGCATAGGAATCCTGGACCTGCCACTCATCAGCTGTGATCTTGTATGACTCATTTCCCCAATCTGGCCTCAATTTCCTAATCTATAAAATAAAAGGGTTAAATGAGATGACCTTTAAATTCTCTTTCAGCTATCTATGATCTTATGATCTTTTATGATTCTCTTTCAAAAGTGTTACTTCTAAACCTAGACTTGATCATTTTGTGATTCCTTCTCAATAAGCTCTACCCACTCCCTGTAGCTTTTAGGATCAAGTACAGACTCTTCTATTTGACATTTAAAATCCCTCAAAATTTGCATCCAACCTACATTTACCAGCTTATTTCATATTATTCCTTGCCCATATTTTATAGTCTAACCAAACTGGCCTTCTTGCTTATTCCTCAGATGTGACATTATACCTCTGTGGTACAGTGGAAATAGAATCGAGTCAGATGGACACAAGTTAAATTCTGTCTCTGATACTCACTAGCTGTATGGCCTCGGACAAGTCCCTTAACCTCCCTGGGCCTCAGTTTGCAAAATGATGCTATTACTAAGGTGCCCTTTGGGGTCTATGATCTTATGATTTCTCATCTCTTTGCCTTTGTGGGCTGTCATCCCCATACTGAAATGCACACCTTGTTTACCTTTCCTATTTAGAATCCGAAGTTTCTTTTTAAGCTCAGTTCAAGTATAACCTATATGAATTTTTCCTGATCCCCCTTAGGTACCAATGTTTCCTTGCCTTCTCAGTGAAACTATTTAATATTTACTTGGTTTGTATTTATTTGTATTGACATTTACATGGGTAGCTATTGATTCCCCCATTCAATGTGAACTTCTTCAAGGCATGGACTGTTTCATTTTGTCTTTGGATTCCCCAGTGCCTGCCTTTATAAATGCTCATTGATTAATTGATTCAAAATGTAACAGGAAAGAGCAAAGATTTGGGAGTCAGATTCTATACTAATTCTGTCATTAACTTCTTGAGTGACCTTGGGCAACTCATTTCTCTTTTCTGTGCTTCAGTTTTCCAAAATTTAAAATGAATGGGTTGGATTAAATGATCCCTAAGATCTCTTCTCAATTTCTAGACATTGCTGTTACTTTCTGAAGACTCATCATCATTTTAGAATAATTTGATATATTTTGTTTTATTAAATTAAATTATTTTTTTCAGCTAACAAGGATTTATTTTCACTTATTCTCATCTTCTCTCAATGGGAAAGAAGAAAAGAAAAAAATCCCTCAAAACTCATGTATAATCAAGTGTAACTAATTCCCAAATTAGTCATATATATTATAATATATATATGTACATATATATATATATATTATATGTGTGTGTATACTTAGTAGATCTTCATCTCTCTCTTGGAAGGTAGGTGATATGTTTCATTATCAGTCCTCTGGAATCTTGTTTGGTCATCGCACTGATTAGAGTTGTTAAATCTCTAAAAATTATTTCTCTTTATGATATTGTGATTACTGTGTACATTGTCCTTTTGTATAAACTTGTCTGCATCAGTTCATGTAAATTTTCCCATGTTTCTCTGAAGTCATTCTTTTCATCACTTCCTAAGATACAATAGCATTCTATTACATTCACATACCATAATTTGTTTAGCTATTCTCAAATGATGAACATCCTTTTATTATCCAGTTTTTTTGACACTACAAAAAGAGTTGCTATAAAGATTTTCGTACTTAAAGAAACTTCTTTCTTTATTCCTCCCAGTGACTTAACTTGCTAATTTCCTATCACCTACTCCTCCACCTACCTCACCCTCACATAGAAATAGTTACAATCTTCATCTTGCCATCACTTAAAAATGTTCCACTTGTTCAAGAAGTCTGAAATTCCTTTATTTGATCATAATCTGTTTTTATTCTGCCTCTTCCCCTGCCTTACAACTGCTCACACTGTTCTTTGTTCTCGTCCTAGCCTCCAATTCCATCCTGTCTTCTCCAGCAGATTGCTCCTTCTTTCATCCTTACTCTCTCACTAATCTTGAATCTTTCCCTGTATACTGGCTCTTTCCTTACTACTTAAAAACACAATTATGTCTCTTTTCTTCTAAAAAAAAAAAAATCCCCTCACTTTTGATGTCCAACCCAATAGTTATCATCCTATACTTCTCCCATTTGCAACTAAACTACTTGAGAAAGTCAACTACAGTAGGTACCTCCACTTCCTTTTCTTCCACTCTCTTCTTAAAACTCTCTACAGTTTGCCTTTTAACCTCATCGTTCAACTGCCACCTCTCTACCCAATGTTACCAATAATCTCTTAATTCACAAATCTAAATTGTCTTTTCTGAATATTCATCTTTCATGACCTCTTTGCAGCTTTTGCCATTATCAGTCACCTTTTCCTAGCTCCCTTCCTATCTGTCTGACTGCTCCTACTCTGGATCTTCATCCAGGTTGTTCCTGCTAATCCTTGGGTATCCTCCATAAACCTTTAATACGAGTCTCCCCCAAACTCTATCCCAAGCCCTCTTTTCTTCTTCTTTGTATTGTTTCATTTGGTGATCTCATTAGTTTCCATGGATTCAAAATTATCATCTCTGCAGATGATACTCAGATCTGTTTGTCCAGCCCCAACCTCTCTCTTGACCCCTAGTATCACATCTCCAGTTGACTTATTGGACATCTCAAACTCAGCATTTCCACACCTGAGCTCATTATCTTTCCCCTCAAACCATTCTGTCTTCTTAATTTCCTATCACTGTCCAAGGTACCACCATCCTCTCAACCACTCAGGTTCACAACATTGGTATCATCCTCAGCTCCTCACTTTACATCCAATCAGTTGACAAATCCTATCAATTCTTCTTTTGCAACTTTTCTCATTTATGACTCCTTCTTTGACAATGCCACCAGTCTGGTTATTGCCTTATACCTGGACTACTGCAATAGCCTAGTCTTCTGATTACGGCCCAATCAAATTTCTCCCTACTCTAATCCATCCTGCAACAGGTTATTAAAATGATCTTCCTGAAGCACAGGTTTGGCCATGTCATCTTCCCACTCCCAGCACCCATTCATTAAATTCTACAAGCTCTCTGTTACCTCTAAGATTAAATATAAAGCTCTTGGTCTGTCTTTTTAAAGTCCTTCATAAACTGACCTTTCTGTCCTTGTTATACTTACTCTCCTCCAAGTGCTCTACAATCTAGTGACACTTGTTTCTTTGCTGTTCCTTGGATAAGACACCGTATTTCACAACTCTGTGCATGTGTACTGGCTTTCCACCATACCTGGAATTCTCTCTCTCCTTATCTTCATTTCCTGGCTTCCTGACTTTTTTCAGATCTGAGAAAATTTCACTTTCTAAAAGATGTCTTTCTTTATCCCTCTTAATATTAGTGTCTTCCCTCAGTTAATCATCTCCTCTTTTCTCTCTGTATTTATCTTCTTTGTACATAGTTGTTTGCATGTTATTTCCACCATGGGACTGTGAACTTCAAGAGAGCAGAGACTATTTATTGTCTTATTCCCCCTAATATTCCCAGGACTTTTCACAGTGTCTGGCACATAGAAAGTGTTTAATAAATGCTTGTTGACTTGACTTAACTTTGATCTCTGCAGTGTAAGCCTAGCAAGATTATCATAGGATCAAAGGACATCTGCAGTTTAGAGTCTTTTTTTGGCATGGTTCCAAAGTGCTTTCTAGAGTAATTCCATGTGTTATCTACATCATAGACACTCATTAAGTTTTTGTCGAATGTGGAATGAATGAATTCTGAGTCCAAGATCAGTGAAAAAAATAATTGAATGCTATTTGAAGATCAGTATTTGCCTTGGCATGGAGCAGATTGTACCTCAGATTTTGCAGAAACATTTCTACTTATCTTTGGCCTGGCAAGTGTTTTTTGAATGCCAGCTTCCTATGATTTGGGCCTACCAGGAGCAGCAGTAGTTTTGTCAGATGAAGGTGGGAACGCTGTCAGCAACTTGAAACTTTTTTTTTCCAGAAAACTCTGCTGCTGACCACTCATGATCCCTGGTGTAGCAGCTTTGATTGGTGTTTCTCATTTATGAGTCAGGAAAGAGTTGTGCAGGTTGGCAACAAGTCCCCTCTTGCAGTGATTTCCTGTCCCTTAGAACATAAGAGCTTCTTGTTCTGCTGGTCAAGGTTGTCATAAAGCTTTTTACTCCAGACACACTAGAAGTAAGTACAAGGGAGAATGTCCATTGCAGGAACTTGGGCTTTGGTCTTTTTTTTTGGTGAACTAAGGTCACAGTATTGGAGATCAATATTCTGGTGAACTTGGGTCTTGTGAGTGTTTCTCTGAGGTTCCAGAGATTATCCACTGCCCCATTCTTTTCTAAGAGCTTTCTCAAAGCAAAAGGTAATTCAAAAATCATGAAGAAAGATAGTTAGGTGGCATAGTGGATAGAGTACCAATCCTGGAGTTAGGAGGAACTGAGTTCAAATCCAGCCTCAGACACTTACTAGCTGTGTGACACTGGGCTAGTCACTTAACCCCAATTGTCTCCAAAAAAAAAGGAAATAAAAATCGTGGAAAATGTTCACTCTGATCCCAGAAGGAGTGCTGAAAAACACCCTGACTTCCTAATCATTATTGGTATGCAAAATAATAACAATGTTCTCTCAATTTCTTTTTGTATCTGTCTTCTACCCAACTACATTATACAGCTGTCATGAGTGCCTTTGTAAATCTTAAAGCACTTTATCAAGCTGAGTTACTATAAAAATAATAATTGCTATTATTATTACTTGTCCAAAGAATTTAAAACACTGTTACCTCTCTTGATTCATTTGAACTTGCAAAAAATCCTCTCCCTCATTTTATAGGTAATGAAAACAAAGGTTCAAAGAAATTCCATAGAGTTACAGAAAATCAGTGGCAGTTAAGGACTAGAACCCTGGTCTCCCAACTTCTATTCCTGTGCTCTGTATATTAAATTATTTGAGTTTTTTTAAAATTTGTTTAAAAACTAGATAGAATGCCTGGTGGGGTCTAAAGTTTTGATCTCTGCCTTCTACTTTGAAGGATCTTCTGAAGAATGTCATTTTTCCTTTTCTAAGAGGAATGAAACCCCTACGACTTAAAAGGAACATTCAATCCACATGTAATCAGTGTGAAATTCCCCTCTTCTCTTCATTCTGTCCTGAGGTTCTCCTACATTGCCTTCCTGAGTTGACATTTTGATTCATATGTAATCTACTGTGTTTCAACCAATATTTCAAACCCACAGCTTAATGATGTCCCCTGTATAATTAAATTCCCTATGACTTTTTTCCTCAATCTTATGTTTCAGAAGTAGCTGAGACAGAGCAGTTCCCTTGAGCTGTTGGGATCTTACATATACACACAAAGCTATTGGGACCTTGATAGACTCTTGGCTAAAATGAACTGAAGACGTGACCCTACAAATAGTGATTTTCCAGCCAGGAAGCTTGCTGTGCCATGCCCTGTAGTTATCTAAGCTCTTTAGTAGTCACTAGAGCTTATTTCAGTTATTGAGCAGAGCAGAGAGGGTTATTTCCAATCTTGGCATTAGGATCCTGGCTGTCGAACTATTAGGAATTTTGGAGATTATCTATTGTATTCCCCTCAATTTATAGATGAGGAAACTGAAGATCTGGAAGGGTAAGTGATTTGCCCAAGGTCATACAAGTAGTAAGCATCAGAGGTAGGATTTGAATTTGAATTTGAACCCATGTCCTTTGTACCTAGGTGGTGCAGTGGATAGAGTGCTGGGGTTAGAGTCAGGAAGATTCATCTTTCTGAGTTCAAAAGTGTCCTCAGAGACTTACTAGCTGTGTGACCCTGGATAAGCCACTTAACTCTATTTGCCTCAATTTTATCATCTGTAAAATGAGCTGGACATGGAAATGGCAAAACACTCCAGTATTTTTGTCAAGAAACCCCCCAAATGGGGTTATGAAGAGTCAGACATGACTGAAAAAGACTGAGTTGAACCTTTGACTCAAGAGCTAGTGTTCTTTTCACAGTACCACACTGCCTCCACAATTTGGAAGGGCAGATCTTTTCTCCCTTATGTATACTTGGCTTGTGACTCAGTAACTACCTCTTAGGGCCCTCCCCATAGAAAGCTGTTCCCATAGAAAGGACTTAATCTTATTCTGTCATACCTTTTTCCCTGTACTGATCCCTTGAGTCTCTTATCATAGTCTTGTAACTGGAGCTGTTCAAATGTAAACTAACATTTGTTGAATTGACTTGAATTGTGTTCCCTAATTGTATAAATTATGCTTGAAATGAATTGAGAAATCACTCTTGAATTTAGACCTAGTGAAGTAACATTAAAGGCTATGCAGCCTGGTTTCATAGAAAGATTGTTAGCTGTGTGACCTCGGACAGATCACCTTTCATCTCTGGGCTTTAGTTTCCTCATCTTTAAAATGAGGGGTTTGGGCCAGATAATCTCTAGGGTCTCTCCTGACTCCAAAACAATAATCCTTCAGAGGTAAGCTTCTACATGGGGAATCTGAAACTTTTTCCCCACTTCCAGAGGCTCAGGGTTTCCGAATCCCCAGAGCAAGAAAAAAAAACAAAACAAAGCCAAACCAGCTTTTCTCAGATCCTTCATTCTCCTAATCCCCCTGGCCCAAGTAAGGCAGCTTCTTCTCTCTGGTCCTTATTCCTCCTCTTGTACCAAACTGTTTGAAAATCAGACATCTTTTCTGGATTGGAAATTCAGCAAAGCATCCCCTTTCTCTTCTGGCGTAAATCCATTGGAAACCAAAGAGCCCAAAATATACATGCATTCACAAGCCACCCCACCCCCAACGTTTAATTCTTTAAAAGCTATTGAGAAATTAGTAAAAGGTTCATTTAATGTCTAGACTCAGAAAAAAGATTCATTAACACTGACATCGAGAAGAAAACATCTGTAACATTTGGGTGTGTGTGCATTTACATATGCATCGAGACAGTATGGTCTGCAGTTTAGGCTTTCTTTTGGCTTCTTGTCATTGTAGATTACATTCCTTTAAAGGCCATCTTAATAGTTTAAATGATTGCTTCCAAATAAAGGTCATGGTTTAATGCCTCAACAAATAAAATCTTTATTGGCAATAATTTCTGAGAACCAGGGTCTTCATAGAATTTAGGGCTAGAAAAGACCATCCAGTCCAAGGCTTTTATTTTACGGATGAATAAACTGAGGCCCAGGGAAGTTCAATGACTTGCTCACATTCAAAATTCAATAAATCAAAGGCACTGCTGCTAAATCATGGGGAGATAAGAACAGAGAGGAAAACACTATCTCTCTTCAAGGTGCTTACATTCTGTTTGGGGGAGGGCTATAACCTGGACCCAAATAAGTAAATAAAAAGTATTTACAAATCAATGAAATTATAATTTCAAAAAAGACAAGTCATTAATAAGCAGG
Source organism: Notamacropus eugenii (assembly GCF_028372415.1). NCBI lineage: Eukaryota > Metazoa > Chordata > Mammalia > Diprotodontia > Macropodidae > Notamacropus > Notamacropus eugenii. Next base: position 336,212,480 of record NC_092872.1, read on the forward strand.
GTATCAGGCAATTTTTAGGAGGTGGTTCCCAAATTTTCCTTGAGAGGAAACTCAGTAGCAGAGCTATGACTCTTCCTCAGGAGACATGTATTATAGTCCTAGTTTTGGAGGTGATTTTTGTTTTTTGTTTTTTATTTTTTTGCTAACATCCTATGTGATCTTGGATACATTTCATTTCCTCTCTGAACATCAGCTGTCTTTGTGCAGTATATTCTGAGACGGCTTGTCCCTCTGCTATCATGGTCCAATCTCACTTGGGGGGCCAATTGGTTATGACCCAGCCATGGGGACAGAACTGCCTGGCCCTTGAACTTCTGCCTCACCTCTCCTGTGTGTGCAGTGGCCCATGTAAATTGATTGAGGTCTAGGCATGCTAAGAACCCCAAAATTCAAGGGCAAAAGATGTGGGTCCTGCCTCGAAAGAATTCAACTCAAGCTTTCTTTCAGTCAGAAACAAGATTTATTTTTATTCCAATAGAATTAGGCAGGACTTTTAAGGACCAGCACCATTGGTCAGATTTTAAGAATCTGAGTAATTTAATGGAGATGGGATGGGCCTTTTATACAGGAAGACTGTGGGAAGGTCGGGATGTGATCTAGGAATGGCCAAGTAATCTGGGGTGACTAGGAGGTCACAGATCTAGAAGGGATTAAGGGTAGAAAGTGGCCAGAGGTAATTAGACAACGAAGGACTGGGCTAGATTAGAGGTAGCAGAGAACTGGAGACTGAGGCAGGGTCAAAGCCACAAAGCAAGGAGAGTTGAAAGGATTATAGTGAGATGAGCCTCAGGTGAACACCAGGGCAGGGCCGTGTGGTAAAGTAGGGGTGTTTCCAGGGCCCATACCTTGCTATTACCACCCCTGAGCTGGTACTGTGTGTACTCAGTCATCAGAAAGTCTACCCCCCATCAACAGCTTAGATCATGGGCAAACTCGCAGCTTCTCCTCCTCCTCTCCTCTTTATTAGTACAATTCACAGTCCTTTTTTGTGCTGAGGAAAAAAATAATTCTTGCTAATATTTACATATTATATCTTTAGATTGTAAGCTTGTTGAGATCAGGGTCTAGCTTTCTTTTTATTCTTTTTATTTTATTCTTCATTATTGTTATTTTATTTTATTTTTGTGCTTAATGCCTGGATCTTAATAAATGTTTATGGGATTGGATTATATAGTGCTTCAAATTTTTGTAGAGCTATACGTTTGTTGTTGAATCCTCACAACAACCCTAATGCTGTTATCTTCATTTTAAAGATAAAGAAACTAAGGCAGAGAGAAGTTAAATGACTGCCCTAGGGTCACACAGCTTGTGTCAGAAGCAAGATTTGAACTCTGGTCTTTCTGACTCCATCACTCTATCCATTGCAGCACTCGGCCAGTTTTCTTGTTATCCCTGCTTTGCTCCTCCACTTCTGCTCTATCTTCTCTTCCTTTCCCTGCCTCCTCCCCACAGTCATCCTCTTTTACCTTCCAGTTCCATTATGTCCTCTGCAGTCCTCACTATTGCCCATATGCTGCACCTTCAAAACCCACCTTCTGGAAAAAATAGAAACTACCTTTCTCTGGAATACTGTGCACCCCTGGCCAACCTCTATACTACCAAGTGCTAATTTGTACCTGGCTCCTGATGGAGCCAAGTGAGAAGTGAGGAGGTGAGGAGCCACTGGGGCAGGTGGATGGATGGGCACACTCCGCACTGCTGCTTCTAAGTTGTCCCTTTCTCACCATCAGTCAGTGACCTTTGTGTGTCAATGTACCCATCTATATCCCCCAGTCCAGGTCCTTGGTACAGTCATATATATCTCCCAGTCATTCTCCCTCCTTTTTGAGTCATGGCTTTTCTTTCCTAAGCACACACATATTTCAGTATACATGTATGCAGTTCTCTCTAACCCTGGCCTCCCAGGTCAACAATTTTCTTGACTCTTAGGATGTATATTTTCCTTTTAAATGATTGCTTCCAAATAAAGGTCATGGTTTAATGCCTCAACAAATAAAATCTTTATTGGCAATAATTTCTGAGCCACCAACCGAAACTATCAAATCCTTGATCTCATGGCTATGTTACCTTCATGACTCAGAACTCTGACATTCTTTTCTCTGATCATAACATCCTCTTTCCATTTCTTCCTACATCTTATTTCTTCTAAGCCCATTCTTCATCTTTAGTCACTTCATCTTCCCCCCATATTCTCTGAATCCATCACCCCCTCTCTGGTCTCACTTTCCTGCCTTCACAGTTTGAACCTGTGGTTGGCCAGTCAAATTATTCACTATCCCCTACCTTTAGATCCCTTGATCCCTGTCCTAACACTGCTCCCACCTTGCTAGATTCCAGCCTTGGGATTTACTCTTACTATTTATCTTCCTACCCTCTACTTAAGTGCTGCAGAATTGAGAAAGTTATACAATTCTGCCAACTGGGCCCACTACAAATTTATGTTAACTAATCTCAACTGGGCCCTCATTGCTACACAATGCTCTTATGATTCCTTACTTTACTCTCTCCCAGACCTCTACAGAGGTTATTCCAAGCCTCTTTTCTGTTTTAACCTCCTATACCAACCCTACCTTGCTCCTTCTCAAAGGAGCTCAACTATTAATTTACTGAATTAAGAAGTTATCAATTGATGAAAAATCATGTATTAATATGTATTGTGTGCTGAGAATTAGAGATATAAATTGAAAAAGTGAGATAGAACCTATTATCAAGGAGTTCACAATCTAAAGAGTGAAGAAAACATTTAGGAAATTTCAGCTGCAAGTCAGATGGAAAGGACCATTGGCCATTTGGGTGCACTATTGAATAAATTAAGGTCTTCTATAATGAGCTACTTCTCCCTATTGCTCACTGAAAAAAAAAAAAAACCTTCTATATCATCCCCCATTCTCTTCTTTAATACAGAGTCTGAGGAAGATGCAGTTTTCTTCTCGTCAAAGGCAAACCTTCTGCAGATGTAGCATTGTGCTAGGCGGCAAAGTGGCTAGAGTGCTGAGTACTGAGACAGGAAGACCTGAGTTCAAAAATGACCCCAGAAAAGTAGCTGTGTGACCTTGATCAAATCACTTAACCTTTATCTGCCTCAGTTTTCTCAGTTGTAAAATGTGGATATTAGTAGCACCTACATCTCAGGATTGTAGTGAAGATCAAACAAGATATTTGTAATTCAATTACCACAATTTTCAGTACATGGTAAGTGCTTAGTAAATGCATGTAACTTTCCCTTCCCTTCTCTTTCTTCTGGTGAGACTGGAATTAGTGGGAGTTATCTCACAGCTGGATGTGTTGAATTCTTGTATTGATGAAAGCAGGTAGGAGCATTACCCTTAGGTTGCCTGAATTGAACTGACAACCATAATTGGTGAATTTAGACCCCCTAATTAGGTGACTTAATATGTATCATTCATGCTTCAACTCACCTTTTTTTTTGACTTACCTTTCTTACATCACTGGTTATTTGGGGTCATAAGTTACTTAGCCTTCTTACCTTCTGCCTTTGCTGCTTTTACACTTATTTTCCTGCTTCTTGGGGTAGACAAATCTTCACATGAGATGTTTTAGTCCCATGAAAGTCTTAGCTCAGTGACTAAGTCAAGTGACAGACTGGCTTCTGTGTGCCAGCTCTGTGGCCACTCATTGTCCAGTCCTGTACTGGAGTTTTTGGGTGGAGGGGAGGGTGGTAAATACTAGTTCCACTACTCTTTGGGTAGCAGGATAGTATTAACACTTGGTCTCTTGACAATTTTACAAAATAAGTGGACAACACTTAGAAATAAAATTACTCAGGTAATTTTACTCTAGATCCTTGCTAAATAATTGATTCAATCTGAAATCCCTTGTATTTCATCTTGACTTGTTAAACTATTCAGTATCCCCTTCCCTGGATCTCATGCTTATGCCTTATCAGATCTTAACTCTGAGTGAGTCCCACTACCTGCTTCCAATACACTAGCTCTCTTTTCCTTCTTCCATAGACAAAGTGAGTCCTGTAACATTTTCAATAACTGTGGATTTCATATGGAAGTAGAAAAAAAAAACAACTGCAGGTTTTCTACCAGGTTCCTTAAAGAACAGATTAGTTATGAAACTAGAGCAGAAGGAAGCAATTTGACTAATTATTTTACTAATTATTTCAATGCCCCGTATGCAAACATGCACTTAACACAGATTTGAAGACTGTGCTTTCCTTAGTTTCTCTGGAATGCCTTGTGCAGACTGCCACATAATTAGTTAGTATTCTGTTACAGACACACTAGGAAGAATAACCTCATTGTCAGTTTTGTTGAATACATAATTAAGCCATTTGATAAAGCAATTACCTGATGCTCACACTCACCTCATCAGGAAATGAAAATAAGGATTATGAGAAATTACAAAGCACAAGAGCCCATGCATTACAATCCCTTAAAACCCGGAAAGGCACATGCCTGTAATAATTATGCATATAATTGGATACCACTCTGTAAATCTAATTAAATCATTACAAACAATTTTAATTAAGTTCATGATCATGACACTTTCGTTTTGTTTCCCTTTCCACCTACCCCCCTCCACCTTCCTTTTTGTTGACATACTACTAGATTAAACATGGAAGGCAAAAGGTAGAAGGTAGGATAACATTCATGGAAGTGTCAAGAAATTCCTAAGATTCAATTCAACAAACATTAAGCACCTATAAAACATGGAGTTTGTATGAGGTAGACTTTAAGATCCCTTCCTATCCTAAATCTGTGATCCTACAATCTTATGGAGCTATATAGACACTGAAGATGTAGAAAACAAAACAGAACCATCTCATACATTTTCTCTCTCTGTCTCTGTCTGTCTGTCTGTCTCTGTCTCTGTCTCTGATTCGGTCTCTCTCTCTCTCTCTCTCTGTCGCTCTCTCTCTTTTTCTCTCTCTTTATCTCTATCTCTATCTCCTCCCCTTTCCCTTTTCCCTTCACCCCAAGGAACTTACATTGAAGACAAATATAATTGGGAAAAGGCTTAAGAATGAATGTTTCAACTGTCTGTGTAGCAAAGTATAGAATGTACATAGCAAACAAAAAGAATTTATTTTAATGCAGGGAAGGAGCCATATAGTTATCACCAAAACTTTCTGGGATGGGATGTGTGACTGGACCATATAAAATTTTGTTATTTCCCTCCTCTCAATAAAATTCAAGATTCATAAAGACAGGGACATTACAAATTTTTAATTTTTTCATATTACTGGTGACTAGGGCAATGCACAGAGTAAACACTTATTAAATGTGTGTTAAGATTAATTGAACAGAGTGGTCTACCATGTTCCAAAGATACAAAAGCTGCAAAAAGGCCACTGGAGTAGCATCGTACTCCAAGCGGGTTTGACTGTCTCCTGAAGGACTGTCTGCTGATGCTTCTTCGTTGAAAGTTCTTGATAGGTTGAGAGACTCCTGGAAGAGAACATAAAGAGAAGAGGAAAAAAAAAGATGCAAAGGTTCTGACTTTGGTGAACAGGGGAGCCTGGAGCCATTGGCATATGGAGAAAATCTGATACCCAAACACATCCCTTGTTTCCCAGCATCTATACCCCTAGAGACTGCTAAAAGTAGACCTGTTTTGTGAGATTGTTTTCTCCCTGGTTGAGCTGAGATTTTATGTAAACTCTGGGTTTTAAAGCTAGCTTCCTCATTACTTTTATTTATTCTCTTTGAAAAATATGTTTAGTTATTATGTTTAATTGCCTTTTGTGCAATAATCTAACTGTTATTGTCCTGATTTGGAGTAGAATAACTTTCCCCTTGGAGTGGCCAAGAAAAGTAACTTTTATCCTGAAATCCCAAAGCAAAAATTTCTTAGACTTCAAATATCTACTTTAGCATACATAGATAAAATTCTAAGCCTTATATAGGACAGTGAAGGAGTGATCATTGAACAATAGCCATTCTCCTGCTTCCCATAAATATGGAAATCTAGTGTCTCTGAAGACATGTGGCATAAGGTATTTTATATCTATCTATATATCTCTATTATATATTTGTGGACTATTTAGGTCTTTGTTACTTGATTCATTTTTTACATACATTTTGAAAGTACATACCTATATGTAAATCCTCAAACTGGAGGGAAACAATGCCATTTGTGGAAGGATCAAAATGGAAGAAAATGAAAGCAGTGTTGCTGTGGGAATATGCAAAGACTTTCTGACTCAAGGGAGAAATACATGATGAGTTCCTGATACATATCATAAAAACTTGCAAGCTTCAGACAGTATTTGGTAGGAGGTTGATGTGGAACACTTCTCAAATCTTTCTAAAGATTTTAAATCTAAAGTTTCTTTGATTTTGAACAATGTCAAACTCTTTCATATACCATTTTTCAAGAAATCCAAGTTTGCTGAACACTGGTTATAGGAAATGCTGTAAGAAACTAATATCATTTTATAGACCTTGGGCTAGGACTAGCAGGAAAAAAACTGGGATTTTGTGAGAGGATATTAGCGAGGGGTAATACTAAATTGTCACCATAACTTCATACTGAGAAAACCAGCTTTGATAAAGTTTTCACATTCATAGAAATAAGGTGATTTTTTTATTCTAAAATAAATGGACTATATTTCAAAATCCTTATAAACAACGTATGGAACCAAAGACTAATATTCCAGGCAGTGATGAAGGAAATGCACCATGAGTTTTTTTCAGCGTTCTGCAGACCTCTTTTGTTGGATTTTATCAAGGCATACTCTCCAAGAGGCAAACCTTCAGCTACACTGATAACCATATTTGTGGAAGGATAAAGTTGGACAGGTTCTCATTAAAAGTTGTTGATGACAGAGAGTGAAAACTTTTCTGAACACAGCTTTTGTGAAGGAGACCTATAAAGAGAATTAGAACCTATCGTACTATGAGACTCTAGCTGAAAAAAAGTCTTTCTATAAGGGGTTCTTTATCTACATGGGCCAATGCAAAGAAATCTGGATTTGGAGTCAGAGGACCCAAACATGTAATAATACCCCTAGATTTCAAATATCTGATTTACATTAGAAAGCTATAATTCCAAGCGCTATACCCTTCTTAAAGATAGGAGAATTAATGAGTGGTCACCCAAACATAGCCATCCTCCTACTTCTACAAATGTGGAAATCCAGTATCCCTGGAGATGAGCCATTTTATGTCCATCTGCATATATCCCTGTTACATGTGGACTACCTGGATCTTTGTAATTTGGTCCAAGTTGCTGGACCATTTTTCCTACCTTATGATCTTAAATGAATTAACCCATCTGGGCTTCAGTTTCCTCATCTGTAAGTTGAAGAGGCTAGAATAAGCAATGTCTTTTCTTCCCCATTTATTTATTTATTATCATTCATTTTTTAAAATTATGAATTCTAAATTCTTTCCCTCCCTCCAGCCCCTCTTCCACTCCTTGAGAAGGCAAGCAATGTGATATACTTTATACACGTGAAGTCATATAAAACATTTCCATATTTACCATGTTGCAAAAAAAAGGCAAAGAAACTAAAGAAATGAAAAAAATGTGCTGCAATCTACACTCAGGGTTCATCAGTTCTCTCTCTGGAGATGGATAGCAGTTTTCATCATAAGTCCTTTGAACTTGTCTTGGATCATAGGAGCTATGTCTTTCATGGTTGATCATCATACACAGAGTACCCAATTTCTAAGATTCTTTTCAGCTCTAAATCTATGATCCCACCTCCCACAGAATCTTAACATTGTCCTGGGACAATCAGAGGAGTACTTGAATTTGCAGGTGGGAGAAAAAGAAGGGACCTAATGAAGTAATTCTACTTCAGATCAGAGTTGTAGCATTGCAGTGATACACAGGGCCACACACTTTATCTCATTCTATGCCCTCACCTAAAAGAGTAGGAAACAAAGAAGGAATGTGACGTGTCTAAAGTCACATATCCAGTTGGTGCCACAGTTAAGGAGTAGAACCCAGGTCTCTTGATGTCCAGTCCAGTGTTCATTCTGTTACATCCTACAGCCTCTCTCATATCATTATCTGATTTACAAAGATTTTTAAACACATGGGTTGAAAGATAAAGGGTTTGAAGTTAACACTGAATTCCCAGAACTATTTAATTGATTAATTCCTAACATTCTTGAGTGTTCTGGTTTCTCAAATTTTGTTGACATTTTATTTAAAAATCCATTAGGTTATAGAACTTGGTTTTCTTTTTTTTTGTATGTACTCACTGACTTTTTTTTTCAAGAAGAAGAGATCTCCTAGGGTGTTATTAGTGTAGCTTTGGAAAATGTGGAAGGATTAGTCAAAATATTCTCTGGGCTCCCAGCAAGCTGATTTACGAGGAGTAGGGTGATACGAAAGGACCAGCGAGGCCTGACATTTCTGTACTTTTTCAGAGAAACTGGGACTTTCCTGGGAGGCAAGAGTTTGTTGGGTTTCTTTTAAACATACTCAGTGTGGTAGGTAGATACTCTATGAAAACAAGACAGACATCTAGTCACAAAGCCTGAGAAACCAGAATCATTAGTCATTATAAGGAAGAGAAGGTGTAGACAATTCCTACCATATCTGGTTGTGACAGCAACATTAATCCTTCAGAAAGCAGTGTGGGAGGTAGGCTGAAATGTGAAGATCATCTGGTTTGACTCCTTAGGACAAGCATACTTTTGCCCTCATTATTATTGTGAAGGATAGAAGCAATGTGGCACAGTAGCTATAGAACTGACTCCAGAGCCAGAAAGACTGGATTGAAGTCCTCTCTGATATTTACTGACTATGCAACCCTAAGCAAGCCAGGGTCTTAATTTATCAGTCAATGCCTCAGGAAAATATCTAAATTGTAGGGCATTTGGCCATATGTTTTGGTAGAGGGAGTTTCCTTCCTAAGAGTTTCCCTATGTCAAATAAATCATAAGTCTATCTGCCCTCCCTCCCCCCAAAATATGTTGTACATAATATCAGTTTATATCCATAAAGTTTACATTCATAAAGTAAGGAATTCTAATATTATTATTCTGATTTTACTGTTGAGGAAACTGAATATCAGAGAAGTTAAGTGATTTGCCTAGGGTCATATAGTTAGTCATGTCAGAGCCAAGATTTGAAATCAGGCCTCCCAAAGTGTATCCATCAACTTGTGAATTCCAGGATCTGAATTGTAGCCAAGTACAGTTCTTTACATGGCTCCTGTTAGAGCTGTATCTGAAAAGGGCATCTTCCTGTGGTAGGAATCTGATTCAAGTCCCACTTGGTCTGTGAAGCTTGCCCTGACACCACCCACAATGATCTTTGCCTTTTCTAATTTCCTGAATCGCTTATGGCCAATTTCATATATTCTCAGTCACAGCAACTCAGAAAAGCCTTATGCCAAGCCACGGAGTTGTTTCAGTATTTGTTAGCTCAGGAAGAATGATGAAAGCATGGTTCTTTGAAATAACATCCACTTTAGCTCTTCTGCTTATTATATAGGGATGTGATGGACAGAGCACTGGACTTAAAGTGGAGGGACCTGGATTTAAATTCTGTCTCTGACATTTAGCTGTGAATAAGCATAGGCAGTTGCTGAAACTTGTTTTAAATTAATTTTTTTCTTATTTAAAGGGGATAGTAATAACTATATTACTTATTTTCTAGTGTTTTTATTTTTGACTTGTGATTTTATCCATGTATAGCTCTCCCTCATGAGGGCCTTCTTCTTTCTATTAGATTTGAAGAATTGTCTGGCACTGGGAGGTTCAATGGCCAAGAACTGTCAGAGGGAGGACTCAAACTCAGCTTTTCTGACTCTAAGGTTCACTTTCCTTTGATTATGCCAACCTGCAGGGTTGCTATGAAGGGGAAATGAGCTGGTGCATATAAACATTTTGTAAATGTTTGAGATCCATGTAAATGTTAGGTAAGAATAACTGATGGCTTAAATTTATTTGGGATATTAAGCTTTATAAAGCATTTTTCTCACATCAACCCTGCTTGGTAAGTAGTAAAAATATCATTTTCACTGTTTTATAGAGAGTTTGAATCAGTAATCCATAGTCACTAAACTAACTGGGATCTGAACCCACATCCTCTGATGACAAACCCAGTCAGTGCTTTTTACATTTCCTCAAACTGACTTTCCTAATAAACTTTTACATTTCCTCAAACTGACTTTCCTAATAAACTGAAGTATTGTAAGGTTTTCAGGTATATGCATTAGCTGCTTCCTAAGAGTCCCTGAGGGGACGGCCTGTGTGTGCTTTGTTAGATAGATACCTTCAGCACCTACCTAAACCTCAAACAGAACTTACCGAATACTAGGGAAGTCCTATGCCCTTACAAGTCAACATGGCCTGCCTATTAAAGTGCTGCTGGAAGACTAAGAAAAGAAAGCTAGCACTTTCCTGAGACTCTCCACTATCTGAAGAACAAGTAATAGCTTTTGTTATTAGTCAGACTGTTCTTCTGAGGATAGAACAAGAAACAGGCAAGTACTCCTAACCCTGGCAAGAACCGTGCCCAGACTGGGTATATGGACTAAATTGATAAGGAAAGGGAAAGCATCTGACTGCTTGGTTAAAAATGTTAGAAGGTACCGTTCATTTTCATCTGTCCCTCAACAGGTGCTATGAAATACCTATTATCTTCCAAGCATTATGCTAAGAGCCAGGGACACAAACACAAAAGTGAGGCAGTTTCTGCTCTCATGAAGCTTATATTCTAAAAGGGCCATAGAGTCAGGGGAACCCAGAGAAAAAAGGAAGTAGCTTTCTTTCCTTAGTATATTTTCTTCAACACTAAGGACCTGATGCAGTCTAAAGAAGCCCTGATGTAGAAGATATGACCTGAGCATTATTACTACCTTAATTTAAATTGTGATCATATAGTGGAGGCTCAAAGATCATTGCCTTTGCCTTTTTCTCATTATTCACTGTTCTGATGTGGATCCAACACATCAGATCTCGCTCATTAGGACTAACTTGGAGCAGTTAGAATTAGTGAAATCTACATTATAATAAATTTTAGTAAAAAAGTTAATTGATTTAAAAAACAGGTGATATTAAAATAAACTAACATAGCAAGTTGGGGTCTTAAAGGATTTATCTAGAAAATGTAATATAGAGTGAAGAGTGTTGGAGTTAAAACCAGAGTTCAAATCATGGATCTATCACCTGTGTGACCTTGGGAAATTCACTCCACCACTCTGGTCCTCGGTTTTCTCAGCTATAAAATGAGGGAGTTAGACTAGATGACCTCTTAGGTACTTTTATCTCCAAATCTAGAAGTTCTTTATTTAGTGAATAAATAAGAAAAATGTAGTTTTCTGTCCCAGTGATATTTAAAGTACTTAGTTTTGGGGTAGATGAAACTTGCCCTTTGAAATCTTGTTTGCACTAATTTATTTATTAGACCCCCCTTTTTTTAAACTAGAAAGTGCACGGATATGTTCAGGCCAAGCTAGGAAAATTGCAATGAAGTCACAACTTTCATGGGGGATTAGCTTCTAAAGTCATTGTGTAAGGCAAAAATTATCTATAGTCAAAATTACCCCCCCTCCCATTCCCTTAAATTGTCTGACTTTGAGTTCTTCCGCATCATAAGGCTGTCTAAACATCTTTGTCAGGAGAACAACATTGTCATGTGTATGTGCATGCATATATGTGCAGTTCACGTGTACCATGACATAGTTTATATTTAGTTTATATTTCTCCATTCCTCACTTTTAATTAGTTAGAAATTGATTTATTTAAATGGAACCCAACTTAAGGAGAGAATTCTTCCTAAGACCCAGGATTCACATTGGGAAGAATGAAGTTCTGAGCAAGGGTGGGAAAGAATTTCTTTCCAAAGCAGATGTTCCAAACAAACAACTGTCCCCTTTGTTAATGGCAGCCTCTTTACCACCCATTCCCTTTTTGTCCCTGCCTAGAGAAATGAAGCAAGTAGAGAAGGATCTGGTTCTCCTTGTCTAGTCATCCTCTTCACAAAAATTCTATCCTGGAATGAGGTACAAGGAGGCAACACAAGCCTTTGTGCCTGTGGGGCACAGTGCAGAGCCTCTGCCCAACAGACAAACTTGGCCAGAAGTTGGGATGGTGAGAAGTTTTCTTAAAAGAAAGAAAACTTCTTGGATTAGTGAGATAGAAAGCCCCAGAACTTTTTATTGATCTGGGTTCCAGGATTTAAACTCTTGTGGTTGTCAGCCAGCTTTATGTAGCTTGGCTCAGCAATGCACACTTTGAAAAGGCAAAGATCAGGGTGCCAACACTAATAAACCAGCCTTATGATTATTCTTATAGAGAAACCAAAAGCTGACCAAAAAGTTGCCAGATAACATGCAGCTCAAGACGTCTGCCCGGAGAGATCATTAGGCACAGCCTTTCAGATTAATGATAATTATTAGTGCTAAGTTTAGGAATGAGAGGCAAAGTGGCATGGTGGATAGAAAGCTGGTGGTGAAGTCATGAAGACACCTCCTGGCTGTGTGATCCTAGGCTAGTCACTTAGAGAACTGCCAAGAGTGTCTGACACTGGCTAAGACCATATGTTACAGAGAAGGTGCCAACCTGTGTTGGTAGAGGAAATTTTCTCATTTGGGTGTAACCTAATTCAATCAAATCACAGGTTCAATCACTATCCCTATGATTAAGAATATAGTTACTTACGTTGTGGAATGAATTATGTTTCTGTTGACCAAAAGGCATGCCTTTAGAAGTGGTAATAATTTTCCATTCCTTTTGGATTTTTTTTGATTGTTTTTTTTTTCAGTGAAGAACAAGAGTCAGTAGGCTCACTGGTCTGAGAGAACTCCGTATAAGTGGTCAGCATTCAGAAAATTTGAGAACCACTGCATGAGTGCCATCTGCCATTGAATTAGTACCATTAGCGCCAACGCCATAGCTACTTCTGGGTTCTAGTAAAATGAAGACAAAATAAAATGGTTCCTTGGTTCCTACCCTCAGAGAGATTGCTTTTATATTCAGCTAAGTAAATACAAAGTATATAAGAAGGAATTTGAAGTAATTTCAGATGTTCCAGGGCATTAACAAATTGGTGAAGCAGTGGGATGAGGGGGGGAAGTGAACTGTTTTTTGATGGAAGATGGAAATTTTTCAAAGGACTCAGAGAAGACAGAGTTTTAGGAATCAAACTATAACAGGTTAGAAATAAGAACTCATCATTTTGCTTCCTTATTACACCTGATTTTTAGACTTAGACAAGTGTTATTTCTCTGACTAAATTATTATGTGAGAGGGAGAGAGGATTTAGATTGGGATTTGAAGCTGAGCCAGAGAGGGCACTGAAGAGACAGCCATTTGAATGCTGGCGTCTTTTTAAAAAAGCTTTAACTACCTGAGGAGAACAAAGATGTAACCCTTGTATAAAGCATACTTCTTCTATTTGGTGGGGTGACCTTTTCAGCAAGAATGCCCTTTTCCTCCTCCACATGGGAAAAATTACTGAGTTTAAGGAAGCATCCCACACAAAATAGAATCTGGAATTGTCTGGTTTTTTCATGAAACATGGATTTTTAGAGCCTTCCAGCTTGTGTTCCAAAAGTTTGTTTGTAATACATTAGTGGAGTAGAAAGATTCTCAGATTTCCAAGTTTACATTGTAAGGAGCTGGATTTGAATCCTGCTTTGTTCTTTATTAGCTTTGTGAGCTTGGGCAAGAGAAAAATCTTTTGGGGCCTCAGATTCACTTTTTTTAATTCTATTTTTTATTATCGTGAACTCTACAAGTATCAGCAAATGTATATTTTCTTATACAAGGAACAGATAAAGAAGATTGGATGAGAACGAGAATTTCTATTATTTACAGCTTTGTTTTCAAAAATATATATAGATGTATATGCACACATTCAATTTCATAGACATGTATGTATACACACATATATTCAATTTCACATAGTAGTTCCAATACTGGTCTTCTTGTCTGTGTCCTCTTCTGCTTTCTTTTACATATTTTTAAAAAATGCTTCATTGAGGCTTTTCCTTCTTTTAGTTTGCTGGTGCTATTATCTCTCTTCTATAATTCCCGTCCCCCAAAACAAACCCTGTCTTGTAACAAATCAGTATAGTTAAGCAAAAAAATTCTACACGTTGACTATCTCCAAGTGTATGTCTCATTCTGCACCTGTAAGTCCATTGCCTTTGCCAGAAAGTGGGAAGACAGGTCATCATCGGTTCTCTGGACCCCCTAGGTTTATTATTAGTAAAATGAAGAGGCTAGAATAGGATCTGCAAGTTGTGATTTTGTCCCCATGACTCAGAAATTTAAAGAGTGCGGTTAAGGCTTGGAGTCTCCATCTTTCTGAGACAACTGAGCTTAACTGCTAGTTAGCCAGAATAATTAAAAGAGTAAACTGCCAGATGGCCAACTTCCTCTATTCTTTTTCCTGCTGTTACCCTTCATAGAGAGTACCCCCAAGGATCAACTTCCCAAAGTGTCTTGGAAATCTCCATACTTGGGGTTCCAAGTTTTTAGCCCCAATTTGCCCCTAGCACAAATAAATTTGTCTCAATAAGTTGAATTCAGGGACCATTTCCATGGTCCAAGGATTGTAAATTTGGAGGTATAAAGGAGTATAGAATCTACTGAGTCTAATCTAATCATTTTAGAGATAAGAAAATTAAGACCTGGAAAGGGCAATAAGTATCAAAAGGGGAATTCAAACTTGCATCTCTAACTCCAAATGCAGTTCCCTAGCCATTATACCACACTGCCTTACTTTTTAGTGTCTTCTGTCCCTATAGCTGTGGGACTAGGCTATTATAAATTTCCTTCTAGGTCTAAATTGTTTGTCCTTATGAAATTGTCATTCATTTTCTTATAGAAATAATATTCTAAAAGGTGATGAGGTTCCCAGACCAGCCTGTCTAGTCATAGCAGATAGACTACTGGTCTCATGTTCTCTGGGGAGATACTGAAGAAGGACAGTGGCTTTGAGTAGTTTGCACCCTAGCAAAACTTACCTAATACCATAGGACATCTGTTAATTTAGAATTTTCCAATAAGTAAATAAGTTGTCTGTGATTTTGGTGAATTTCAAAGAGAAGGGCATTGAGATTAGAAAGGGTTTAGTTAAAATCAATGTAGAACTTAGTTTTTTAAGCTCAAGATGAAATAAAGGACATCAACACAGGCTGCCTCTCAGCAGGGCTTCCAACTTTGGGGGAATGTGACTTTGCTGTTTGAGATCAGTGGATGTTTCCTCATTAAATCATCACCCATTCCACATGGTTTGCTAAAAACAGCTCTTGACTTGTGCAGCATTTCACAAAACTTGCAAAGATAGTATCTGTTTGGAGAGGTCACTGTGATATTTATGTTCCTCTCTGAGTGACTTCTGGGAAGATTTGATGATGAGTCGGTGCTGCGATTCAGCAACTGCTAGACAGCTTTGTCATTGGTACCTTCTTGCGATGCGTTTTTGGTAGCTCTAGGCAGCAGGACTAGGAAGGAGGAAGAAGCTAGTCACAGTCCATGTCTGGTTGGTGAATAACCTTCTGCATTAAAAAATGTATCAGATGCCAAGAAAAAAGAAAGACCCAGGGACACCATGACCCTATTCTTTGAGGCAGCCATGATAGATAGGCTAAGCAACCAAATCTGACCCGTCATATCAGATTTTAGAAATCTATGAGCTTTAAGGCATTTGTAATTGTTGATTCCCCCAGCAGGGTTAAAAAAGTGGATTAAAAGATTGGATTAATTTATTGATGGAGGGAGGTGTGTTTGAGGAGTGCTTAAGGGTTATTATTTTTTTTTTGATGGCTGTTGTTTTGTTTTGTTCATGCAATTTAAGTCAGTCAAAGTACAACTCAATTACTCTAAGAGAGGAAAGCTGTGAGATACATGGTAGGGGGTAGTTAGAAGAGATAGATAATGATAATAACTCACATTTATAAATGGTCATATTTCCATCAGAAATAAGCCTCACAACTTTACTACCACAGAAGCTCAACTAGTACTTAAAAGTCCATTTCCAGCAGAGCAGTGTTTGATTTTGCCTTGCCTTATGTTAATTGTTTTCTATGTGTCAACCAAATCTCACCAACTCAATGGTGTGGGCAGGGGCAGTTCTACTTTTTTTCTCTCCCCCTTAGTACTTTGCATAGTTCTGGGTACATGGTTGGATCTCAGTATAAACTTTGTTGACTGAGTAATGGAATGCTAGAAGCTATTGACTCCCTAAAATATGCTAAGTGGACACTGCTATGAGAGAAGGGACATTTTTATATGGTAAGGAGACATGCTGTTTTTGTGTCCTTTTTCACTTCAGCTTCGATTTGCTCTGACTTTGAAAGTCCATTGGAGACCTTAGTAGGTAGCTCTCCAAAAATTAGACAGGAGTTCAGAGGAAGAGACCTATACTACTCCCATTTCACATCTGTGAGGTATCGTCCATAACCACAAAAACAACAAAAATGGATCAAGTGGATTAAATAAATTGGATTTGAAAACTAATTATGCCTAATGAATATTCAGGTCACTTCAATTCCAATCTTCAGGTGAATTTAAGGAAATGCAAGATTAAACCTCTATAATAAAAGATCTTAGATTAATTACCAAAGGTAGTTCATTATTTTCACTAATTAAAGTATAACATTGGGCATGACAATGGGTGGGGCAGCCTGAAATGCCTGGATTAATAGTAATTCTGTCCTCGGAAGATTAGTTATGAAGCATATGAATGGTTTGTGACTATGCCACCCTCCTCCCCCTATCCCATCCCCTTCTTTTAGAGAAGACATTGGGATCCTAAGGATTTTCTAGGAAAGGTCACTTTCCCTTGTGTACCTGCCAGAGTTATCTCTAAGTCTTATACCATCAACAACAGAGTGTCACAGGGAAAGGGTCAGTTCCAAATGTTTTATGAGAAATAAGATTTGATCTGTCAGATGAAACCTTTATTTAGATCAAAAGAACATGCTTAGAAATGAGTGCCAGTCTCCCTCAGCTCAAGTAAGGCAGGGGAAAATGATAAGGACTGCCAATTCCTCCACATTCCCCGTGGCATAACTGCTTTATCCCTCAGTGCTCCAGTCACTTGAATAAGCTCTAAACTTTTCATCCCACCCCTTAATAAAACAAAACAAAACAAAACAAAACAATAACGTCTTATATCTTGCTATGTCTTAGGAAACTTCGGTAGGGAAAGGAACTCTTGGGCTCTTGGTCATTACTGAAGGCTTGACTTTGGCTGAGTGACTCAGGGGATGTGGGCTTCCTGAACTTCTTCATTTATTGGGGTGGAGAATGTACTGAGGACCTACACTAGCTCTAATATGATCACTGGAGGGTTTGGGAAAGTTTGACTTTAAGCCTTTTCCCTTACCCCTTCCTCAAAGCATCCATTTTCTTGCTGTAAGAGTTAGCATTCGCCTTGCACACATATCCCTCCTCCAAGTAATCAGGCTTCTTAGATGCCCAGTGTGAAGAAACAACTAATCATAACCATAAGAAAAACTAGGTAACATAGGAAGCTACCAGATGATCTACTTAGAAATATAGAATTATAAATATAGATTTATGGGCGAGGGTTAGGAGGGATCTTGCAGGTCATGCAGTCCAACTCTATTAATGTATAGATTAAGAAACTAAGACCCAGTGAGGTTAAGTGACTTGCTCAAGGTCACATAATTAATAAGAATTGGAAACAGGATTCAAATCCAGATCCTTTGATTCTAGAGGCAGTGTCTTTCCTTTGTACCACACTGATTTTTCTATTGTAAGAGGAGGAAGGCTTCTCATGTTCTTGATGACTTCCCAGAGGTCTTTGTCTTCTTCTGTGTGCGGTGTCTCCTTCATTCCCTGCCCTCATCCTCCAGCTGATGTCATCTTTTCATCATCACATTTTCTTATAGCACCAGATCTGAATCTCTCTCTTTGTCTCATCATCCTCTACTTATATTAAACTTATCTATGTACTTGTTCTATCTTGCTTATATGAACTTCCTGAGGTGACTGTGCCATGTTTGAGTTGATAACATATTGGACTTGGTATCCTAGTATCATTTTGTATGCCAGCTGGTCAAAGCCCCTCATTTTGAAGACAAAGAGACTGAGGGTCAGGGAGATTAAAATAACTTACCCAGGGTGATGCCTCTGAGCAGGATTTGATTCTAAGTCTGTGACTCCTAGTCCAGTACTTTGATGATGAATAAAGCATGCCCCACTGTGGACATGAATGTGATATATTGGATCAAATTAAGAGCTTTGTAAACCTAAGGACCATAGATCAAGAATTGAAAGGTTTAGATTTAGAAGTTACCTAGTCCAACTCCTTCATTTCATAGACGAAAAAACTGAGACCCAGAGGTTAAGGAATTTCCTTAAGAGTGTGCATATGGAGCCGGGAAAGAGGGAAAAACTGAATACTGCTCTCACTTCAAATCCAACGCCGTATAAATGGGAGCTATTTAAAACAAATTATAGTTAGTGCTTTGAAAAGGATAAAATTTGATATAAGAATAAAACAATGATAAAGCCTCTGCCTTGGATTATTTCCACCATCTGCTGCCTTTATTCCTGTGCACATGCTGCTAAATAAAGCCATAGAGAATCACAAAACAATTCTGACTGGACACACTACAAATTTATGTTACATATTCTCCCTTGGGCCCTCACTGCTGCAAGGCAATTCCTTTCCACATTCCTAATTGACTCACTATGACTCACCACCATGGCTTTTCCCAACCTTTTCATCCTTCCTCAGCTCTCTCAGAACTTCCCCTTTCCACCTACCCCAGCCCCCCCCAACTAAAAACTTTGCCTCATATTTCACTGAAAGATTGAGACTATTTGCCAAGAACTTCTTCCTTCTTCCTTATCTCACATCATGCAGATAATTTCTGTCACTGTCTTCAATTTCACCTTTGTCTCATATAAAGATGATACCCTTCTCTTTGCCAAGGCAAACCCCTCTCCATTTAGAAATGATCATATCCTATAGATCTTCTCCAGCAGGTTGCCTCCTCAGTCATTCCTACTCTCACTAGCCATTAATTTCTCCCTGTCTAATTGATGCTACCCTATGCCTAGAAGCACATCCATGTCTCCCCCATTTTCAGAAACCCTCACTTGATCCATCTGTCTCACCTGGCTATTATCCCAAATCTCCTCCCTTTGGAAACTAAACCTCTTGAAAAGGCTGTCTACAATCTGTGCCTCCACTCTGTACAGGATGACTTCCAATTCAACTGCACTGCTCCCTAAAAATTACCAATGATCTCCTACTTGCCAAATTCAACGAACTTTTCTCAATCATCGTCTGCAGTCTTTGACACTAGAAAACACTCTTATCTCACTCTTCTTCCTTTAGGTTTCTATGACACTGCTCCATCTTAATTTTCCTTCTACCTACATGACCACTACTTCTGAGTCTCCCTTTTGAGATGTTCATGAAGGTTCTGGCTGCTCATGGTGGCTGTCTTCTAGAGCTTCATCCTTGACTGTCTTCTCTTCTCTCTTCATACTCTTTCACTTGGTAATCTCATTAGATGCCGTAGATTCAGTTACCATCTCTATACAAATAACTTTCAAGTCTACTTATCAATCCTAATGTCTCTCTTGACTTCTAGTCTTACATCTCCAACTGAAAATCTGTCCAAAACGAAACTCATTATCTCCCTAAAGTGCACCCTTCTTCTTAACTTTCCCATGACTGTCAAGGGAAGCACCTTCTTCTTAGTTTTGAACTCTAGTTCTGTCCTCTACTCTTCACTTTGTCTCACTTCTTATATCCAATCAATTTCTAAGTCCTGTCAACTCTACCTTAGCAGCGCCTCTTGTATCCCCTCTTTCCACTTTTTCTCCTTTGACATTGCTACACCCTGATGCAGACCCGCATCACCTCACACATGGGTCATTGCAGTAGCCTGTTGATTGATTTCTCTTCCTCAAGTCTTTCCCTACTTCAGTGCATCTCTCATTCATATATCAAATTGATCTTCAGAAAATACAGTTATAACCGTGTCAGATCCCTCTCCCAACCCTCACCCCCTACACACACATATTCAATAAACTACCTTTCCAGGCTCCTTATCTCATCTTCTCCACCCCATTTTCTTTTATATAGAATGACACTGGTCTTGCTGTTCATTGCATATTACACACCATTTCTGAATACTGAACACTTTCACTGGCTGTCTCTCCTCATTTCTGCCTTCTGGTTTCCCTGGCTTCCTCCAGGTCCCAGATAAAATCCCACTTTCTGTTTTGATTCCCTTCAAGACTGGTGCCTTCTTTCTGTTGATTATTTCTACTTTATGCTCTCTGTGTATATCTGTATACTACAGACACACAACATATATGCATATATAATACATGTAGATAAAATTGTCTTTGCATATATTTACATATTATTTTTTCCATAGACTGTGAATTCCTTGAAAGTAGGAATTCCTCCCAATCCCCTCCTTTTCTTTGTATCCTGAGTACTTAGTAAGGCGCCTGGCATATATTGGGCTTAAATGCATTTTGACCAACTGATTGACTGATTATTACTTTTGCTAGTGAGCTTAGAGCAGAATCCCCCAACCTTGGCCCAAAGGCACCTTGATGTTGCTCCCTCTGTGAAACTAGCCACTTGGATTTTGAGGCAGCATTTCCATTCTCTACATGGAGAGAGTTTTTTGTACCCAGGGAAATGAACTGGTAAACCTCGAAGGAAATCATGCATCTTGTTTGTGTGTGTTTTTCTTCATCCTTTAAAAATCTAATTTCTAAGGAAAGGGAGAGTTCTTGTTGAAGCTGTTTGATGTTGTTCCCCTTGAAATGAAGTCAGGCTATGCATTGTGTTAGCCTTGCAAGCATGGCGTTCTGGCCCTTACTTTAATTCTTTTATGCTTTGGGGGAACTCTTAGAGGGGAATGGAGTTAAAAAAGATGCTCTCAGCACTCCACAAACTGGAATTTATTTGTTTTTTTATGTGCTGTAGTGTGTTGATGTGAAATTAGGGGTCAGTGAGGATAGAAGGGAAAGAATCGGGTGGAGAGGTTCCAGGAAGCTTTGGTATATAGGTTTCCAGCACAGGGTTTCTTTCTTTCCCTGTTCTATAAAGTCATGGTGACCTGGGCCACTAGTCAGCACAGATTCACAGTGAAATCAAAAGACAGACCGAAACCTTTGTTGGGAAAAAAGAGGGAAGCAGAGTAAGGGAGAGGGGAGACCTGCTGAGCTTTCAGATATTTAGGAAGCAGAGGGATAAAGAAGATAAGACTTTGGCAAATAATGATTGATCTTTCTCTCTTTTTTTTTTCTAATGAATTGTTGGGAGGTTGTGTGGTACTAAGAACACTACTAGCCTGGGAGTCAGGGGAGCTGGGTTCTAGTATGGATTTTGCCACTAGTTTATTAGGTGAATTATATCCTTTTTCTTGGTCTCACTTTCCCTACCTGTAAATTTAGGAAGTTAAACTAGATGAATTTTAAAGCACCTTTCACCTATGACATTCTGGGAGTCAGTGAAAAGAGAGGGAAAAAAAAAAAGGAAGGGGAGGATCTTCATGGTCTCAGCATCCAAACGACCTAGAAGACTGGCTTTTCAAATTTGTTAGCATTTAATTTTTGAGGGCATTAATCCTTGCCACCTTCAGCATTTTCACTCTTATGCTTCCAGCTCTGTCTTAAGGAAGCTAGAGGAAATTTGATTCCTGTCTCCAATAGGATGTCACTTTGGGGCAGTCAAGCCTCTGAGAAACCACTGTGGGAAAGGGTAGGCAAGCTTGGGGGAACCTTTGGAAAAAGCTTGAGCATCCTGGGTGGCAGAAGATGGGAAATCTTAGGAGAAAAATACAGGTGAGGTAAGCAGCATTTTATACAGCTGTTGGATGCAGAAACCACAGAGTCTCCTACACGACTCCTTTCCTGATCTCCTCTTTGCTGTTGCTTTTCCTGTTGCTCCATATTACTTTCTTGCTATTTATCTGTAAACATGTGTTCCTCTTCCTTCACTATCTCCACCCCATTTGAAGTATAATGCAGTGTACTGAGGACAAAGAGTGTTTCATTTTTCTTTGTATCCCTAATGCCAAGCACAGTGCCTGACAAATAGTAGCTGTTTCTACAATTCTTGTTAATGAACTTATTGAATGTGCAGGGTCCCTTTTCCAGTCTCTTAAAAATGTAGATTAGCAACTGTTCTATAGTTTGTCATTTTAGAGATTTGCTTGAGGACACTGAGAGGATTGATGACTTGCCCAAGGTCACTCAGTGTGTGATAGGCAAGCTTTGAGCAAAGATTTTCCTGATCCTACAGCTGTCTGTCCTCTACCTTAAGTGACTTTCTCCTTGCACACAGCACTTTAAAATGTTTCTTGAGTTTGGTGTGGTGCAAAGAACACTGTCTGTAGTCAGTTTGTAGGCTCAAATACTACTGCTGACATGCCCCATGTACCCTTGAGAAGTTACTTAACATCTCTGCACCAGAAGTTTCCTCAATTGTAATCAGAAGAGATAAAACCAAGGTGCCTTCTACCCCTAAATGTATGATCCTATGAATCTGGTCCAACTTCTATAATTTAAAGTTGGAGAAACTGAGGTTCAGCGAGATTAAGGACTTGCCTAATAAGGTCACCCATGAAAAATTAGAGAAGTAAGTTTTCTACCCCAGATCTCCTAGCTCCAATTTCATTTTTCAAAATTCAGTTTTGTAGTTTTCCTTAAAGGTAAATTGAGGCAATTATTAAGAAGTGAAGTCAGAAAATATTTCCATGCTTCCCAGGGGGAAAAAGTATTCAAGTGCCTTCTCCTTAAAACAATTTGGTCTTTTTGTTTATGGGGATGATTCCAGCTTCTTTTTTCTAACCAAAACTAAACATTTTCTAAGGTGTCATTTCTCTGATCTGTATAGCAGAGATCAATCACATCCATCTCAGCAGTGGCAACCTTATACCAGCATTATACCAGAAACCTCTCTTTCCAAACAGTCCAAACCATCTTCTTCTGTCCTTCTCCTTAGTCCCAGTTAGATCTTGGGGGCTGGGACACATGAGATAGGCAACAGATTTCAAGGCCTATTACAGATGGTGAGTAGGATGATTACCAAAGTTAAGTTTCTACATGGGGAAATGCCATTTTCTTATGCTTGACTTTCAAGAGCCTGAGAGGAATCATTTTTCATGTCCTTAAATTTGTTTCTCCCATCTGAAATATCAGCCCTTTCAGACAGGTACCATTTGCTGTGCTTTAGACATTATCACCTTGCGTATTAAGAGATCATTCTATATGGGTGTGTGTGTGTGTGTGTGTGTGTGTGTGTGTGTGTGTGTGTGTGTGTGTGTGCAATTGTGAGGCAACATGTCATCTTGGATAGAAGATTAGCCTTGGAGTAAAGAGACAGGGGTTTAAGCTCTGCTTCTGACATATTGACTGTGTGACCATGTGACCTCTTAGTGTGTCAGGCAATATTCTAATTACAAATGAATCATCAGTCTTCATTAAGTGGAGAGAGAGCTTTCAGTTCAGTTTGGTTGTGTCCAACTCTTCCTGAACCCTTTTGTAGTTTTTTTGGCAAAGGTACTGGAGTAATTAGCCATTTTTCTTATCTATTTCATTTTACAGATGAGGAAATTGAGGCAAGCAGGGTTAAGTGGCTATTCTAGTGTCATATAGTAGATGTCTGAGGCCAGATTTGAATTCAGGAAGTCTTTTTGACTGCAGAGCTGGTACTCTATTCATTGTACCACCTAGCTGAGTTTATGTATTGAGAATTTCTTACACAGAAATCACAAAGTCTAGATTAAAAAAGAAAAAGACATAGTTGATCTGAGTCCTGACAGTGTTGCCTAGCCTAATCATCCTGTCATATAGAAAGGTATGACCATAAAATAATAGGTTTAAAAGTAGAAGGGACATTTAAGGTCACCTGGACCAACCTCCTTTTATCAGAAATGAGGAAACTGAAGGCCAAAGATGCAAAAGTGGCTTGGCTAAAGTCATACATGAAAGTGCTAGATAAAGCGTTTGAACCAAGGGCCTCTGAATCCAAATCCAGCACTTTTTGTGTGACATCCCCCCCCACTCCCCCAGATTCCTTGCTCAATAACCTAAAAGCCCTGAAAGAGAGAGAATCCAAAATTCCTAGAGGTCTCTTGTCATGCTGGCCTTCCTACTGCTGTCCATGGTACTAGTTGAGAGTTAATGTCTTGGATGCCATAACAGTAATAACAGCATTTGTTTAAATGATATTAAATGTATGTGTCCAGTGAGTGATAAATGACAAGAGTCATCCACCCTTTAGGAAAAGCTTCAGGGTTGGAAATGAAGAATGAATTTCCAGAAATGTGTATCTAGACTCAACCCAAATTGGGATTCAGAATTTTCAACCTTGCAAAAAAGGTGAAACAGAAACAAGGTGAATTAAATCTGCTCTCATTGCTTGGTATTTTGGTAGCACTGAAAAATATAACCTAAAATTTGCTTTCAGTTTATGCCCACAGTTTCCCAATTTCCAAAAGCAAGCAGGCTGGGCCTCCTTGGCTTAGAGAACTAAGCTGATCAAGCCAAGATGTCAGTCAGTGGCCTTGATGACTTCTTTTTCAGTTTAACCTTTTAGAGTGTTTCCTTTCCAAGATTCTCATGGAGCTGTTTTGCTTTTGAATGTCAATGATGAAGAAGTGGAATGCTATTGGAAAACATTATACCTCAAAGCCAATGAAAGTCATCCAACCCTGGTACAATCAATACCCATATCTCTCCCTTTGGTTGGAGTCAGTCTTTTCTTTCTGATGTGATTGTAATTCAATAGTAATGTGGCCAGTGATCTTGAGTTGCTGATATATTAGATTCTTTGCCAGACTCACAAGTGATACCATTTAAAAGCAGCAAGAAGGAGATAATTGATGAGATTAATTATCTGTTGAAATGACATGATAAAGGAGCATTGGATGTCAGTATTCTTTATTAGTTTGTGGTCCAGAATACCCTGGGATTGGAGGGTATGCATTGCAACAAGCAAACATGAATAAAGTTGCCCCATTTCACTCACTAGGTCCCTCCCAAAGTTTACAGTTAGTTATACTGTGTGAAAACCATTCGGCTATGTTAAATACAAGTTAGATTAGATGGAGTGTTGCAAGTTTCTTGGAGATCACAGAAAGCTTTTGTCAATGAAGTTTTGCCTGATTAATGGCTACAAAATATCCAACTTGAAGTGATAGGGACCAGGGAGCATAGACACTGAATGGTTTCAAATATACATGGAAGATAAGAGTTTCAGTTATTTTGGGGCAAAGTACTTGTGCCCTTGTGCATTTGTATTGCATGGTGCTGGATGAAGGAACTGATTATATGTACTCAGTATGGACATCAGGGAGATTGGAAAGTAAAGTAACCCCACTGGCAGCGTTAGGATGAAGTGTTGATGCACAGAGCCACCCTCCTGAAGGATCCTGGCTCTGCTACCCTGTTGTTTACCAAGTTCTGCAGTAGATGGGATCACATCAGGTCGGAGAAAAGTCTGTAATCAAAATAGAAGGAAGAGAGCAACTTTTGTCCAAACTTCTCTTCAAAGCTCAACTTGATCATCATAAACTCTTTCAAGAATTGATTACTAAGAGTGTATTTCATTATTTAAAGACCTTGCATGGGGTCATAGAACAAAAAAAATCTTTTAATTACATGATTTTTTCTTCATAATATCAAGAATTCTTTCATTTCCAGGAATTAAATTCAAGTAGTAATTAAA
Organism: Notamacropus eugenii; assembly: GCF_028372415.1. Taxonomy (NCBI): domain Eukaryota; kingdom Metazoa; phylum Chordata; class Mammalia; order Diprotodontia; family Macropodidae; genus Notamacropus; species Notamacropus eugenii. The sequence goes on from NC_092872.1 coordinate 336,238,109, forward strand.
AGATTAAACTACAATTTTATTTTAAAATCATCATCTAAATCTTACTGAGTATACTATCAACCCCACTTAGATGCTTCTGGCCACCTTTATCAAAAATTTTGACCCTTCTGCATAAGACAGTCATTCTTTTAGAAGAAATTGGTGAGCCAAAATAAAAGAAACCAAGAAAATAAAGAAAGAGGATAATTGGAGAGCAAATTTAGAGGTACCTGCAACATGACTGGCAAGGACTGCCATGGGTCTGATCATTTGTGCATGGGTGGTTAATGGTTCTTTCACTATGATAAATGAGTTAGTGGATATGTGTAGCAATTCTTTGTTTTCTATTTCAAAAAGCTCTGTCTCTAGTAGGGATACAAGATCTTTATTACTTCAAAATCCATCCAGTGATGTTATTTTTGAGAGAGAAAGAGGGATCTCTTATTTCTCCATTGATTGGCAAAGGGCATGTATTTTGTAAAAACTCTTGCCCCCAGGACATAAATTTTCTCCTCAGAATCCAATGAATACATACATACATACATACATACTCTCTCTCTCTCTCTCTCTCTCACACACATACATACACACTTACACACACACACACATTTATAATTGTGCCTATGCTGCTTATAACAAACAAAACTTGAAGGTGACATATGCTGGGCCTGAAAATGTCAGCAAGAAATACTAACTTTCCATGAAGAAAAGTAGCAGGACCATTCTTTCCATAGCTCAGATCTCGAGTAATGTAAGAATAGTAAGAAGAAAGAAAGGAACTGGCAGAACCTTTGTCTTGAGCCCTAATTGAAACAATATTTTCAAACTGGGTTCTCAACATCTTTCAAAACTTGCCAAAATGAAATTAGCACCAAAGAAGAGCAAGTATCTTGTATATTTAATAAGGTTGTGATTATGTGCCAGGATCTACTTTATTACTAACCTTTCCTTTGATTAGTGAGATCATACAACTGAAGCAACATTTCTGTTATAGCTCATGAAACAATTAGTCAGCAAGCATCTTTTAAGTGTCTTGACACTATGCTAGGCTCTGGGAACACAAAGACAGAAATGAAAAAGTGCCTAGTCCTGAGTAGAAAACATGTCCATTTTAAAGCAGATCCAAAAGATATACAAGGTAATTTGGACTACATAAGCTGAAGCAGCTACAATTTGTCACCTAAAATGTGAATGAGCCCACCATAGATTCTGAGGCAGAGAGATGACCAGACCTAGGAGAATGTTAAGGACTTTGTTAATCCTACCCATACCAGCCAGAGACAAAAGAGGAGGGACACTTCATCTAATTATTTCATATCAGTAGCCACTGAAGAGGAAGTTAAACAATAACCCAAGCAGAATCTGAAGAAGAAACTTCTGAATAAAAGCAGAGATGAAGCTTATTCTTCTCTAATCTTCCTCCTCTGTGGTGCGTGAGGGATCGTTCCATCAATCTCTTCCCCATATCATCTTTCTGACTCAGTCAATAAGCATTTCTTAAGTGCCAGCTTTGTGTTCAGCACCGTGATAAGCACTGAGGTCACAGAGAATGTTAAAAGACAGTCCCTGCCTTTGAGAAGCTGACAATCTAATGTGGGAGACAACATGCAAATAAATATGTACAACAAGATATATAGGGGATAAAAAGGAAATAATTGAGGGGGGAAGGCATTAGAATTAAGAGGTTTTGGGAAAGGTTTGTGGAAAGTGAGATTTTAGCTAGGACTTGAAGGAGTCAGGGAAGGTAGAGATGAAAGGGAAGTGAATTCCAGGCATGAGGGACAGGGAGACAAAATGCCCCAACTGAGAGATGGGTTGTCTTGTTTGGGGTATAGCAAGGAGACCAGTGTTTGGACTATGTGGGTGGCTGTAAGGTAAAAGAAGTCTGGAAAGGTGGGAGAAGATAAGGGTGGGTAATGAAGCACTTTGAATGCTAACTAGAGGATTTTGTATTTGGTTCTGGAGGTGACAGGGAACCACTGGAGTTTATTGAGTAGTTTATTGAATCTATTCTTTAGGAAAATCAGTCTGGCAGCTGAACAGAGGATGGATTTGAGGAGACTGAAACTTGTAGCAGGCAGATCAGTCAATAGTCTATTGCAATAGTCCAGGAATGATGAGATGAGGGCTTATACCAAGATGGTGGTAGTATCAGGAGAGAAAAGGAGTATATTCACCAAAAGAGTTCTTACTCACAAAACTCTATTATTATATGAGGCTAATACTATTTACCAAATGTACATTACTCTTAATAGAGTATATTTTATAGTCAGTCACCATTTCTCTGAATTTCATTTTTTTTATTCCTTATCAATAGCTAGCTTTTCATTATCTGATTTCTCCCCATCTCCTCCCCCACTGCTTTTCTTTTCTTTTTTCATTGTTATTTTATTTGTTTTCAGTGCTCTGCAATCACTTCCATATAACTTAGATTTTTCTCCCTTCCCTCCCCCGCCCCCGAGACAGCATACAATTTTACAAAGGTTCTACACATACATTCCTATTAAATACATTTTCACCTTAGTCATGTTGCATAGAAAATTAAAAAGAATGGGAGAAATTATAAAACAAACCAAAACATAATACAAAAGAAAATGATCTGCTACATTCTGTGATCAAATTACATAGTTCTTTCTCTGGATGTGGAAGGCATTTTGCCCTAAGAGACCATAGGGAATTTTTCAAGTCCTTGCATTGCAATGAAGGTCTAAGTCTACCAGAAAAATTCCTCACACACTGTGGTCGTTGCTGTGTACAAAGTTCTCCTGGTTCTGCTCCTTTAACTCAGCATCAGATCGTATAAGTCTTTCCAGGCCTCTCTGAAGTCTTCCTGTTCATCATTTCTTATAGCACAATAGTATTCCATTACATTCAAATACCAAAATTTATTCAGCCATTCCCCAATTGGTGGGCATCCCCTTGATTTCCAGTTCTTGGCCACCACAAAGAGAGCTGCTATAAATATTTTTGTACATGTGGAACCTTTTCCCATTTTTATGATCTCCTGGAGATACAGTCTTAGAAGTGGTATTGCTGGGTGGAAGGGTATGTACATTCTTGTAGCCCTTTGGGCATAGTTCGAAATTGCTCTCCATAGTGATTGGATCAGCTCACAGCTCCACCAACAATGAATTAGTGTTCCAGCTCTCCCACATCTTCTCCAACATTTATCATCATCCTCTTCTGTCATGTTAGCCAATCTGTTAGGTGTGATGTGGTATCTCAGAGTTGTTTTGATTTGTATCTCTCTAATCAACAGCAATTTAAAGCATTTTCTCATATGAATATAAATAGTTTTAATTTCTTCCTCTGAAAACTGCCTGTTCATATCCTTTGACCATTTATCAACTGGGGATTGACTTGTATTCTTGTACATTTGACTCAGTTCTCTATATGTTTTAGAAATGAGGACTTTATCACAGACACTAGTTGCAAAAATTCTTTCCCAGTTGTCTGTTTCCCTCCTAATCTTGGTTGCATTGGGTTTGATTGGGCAAAAACTTTTCAATTTAATGTAATCAAAATTATCCGTTTTGCACTTCATTATGTTCTCTGCCTCTTGTTGGGTCATAAATTCTTCCTTTCTCCATAAATCTAATAAATACACTATTCCTTGCTCCACTAATTTGTTTATAGTATCAATCTTTATACCTAGATCATGAATGCATTTGGACTTTGTTCTTGTGTACAGTGTCAGGCATCGGTCTGTGTCTACTTTCCACCGCACTGTTATCCCCACGGTTTTTTTTAGTCCCCTCTCTTTCCTCCAATGGTACTAATTCTCTACTAAGCAAAGGCTAGAGAATGAACAGAAATAAACTCCTCATAACTTTTCTGAACCCTCCAGTTGTGTGATCAGATAATTTTCTTGGGTTCCCAGATGTACCACATTCATCTCAAACCTCCATATAGTTTCTTCCCTTGGCTCCCATAGCAGATCAGAAAGAGGAAGGGGAAAAACTTAATCTTATTCCATATGGCACATAATATAAACAGGGAGCACTGCTCAAAATGTTTCAAAAGTTTTCCTGTTGACAGGGAAAATCATGGCTCAAATGATTTCATTTTTCTATTGGTAGGAGGTCTGCTTTTACTTCTAACTTCCTGACATTTCTGAACTGATTGCAATGCCTTCCCTGGGTTCAAAGATCAGGATCCCCTAAATTCATACCTTTTCCTAAAAACTAAACCTTCTCAGTACCTACTATGTACTGTTCTTATTCCTGCTGATCTTGAATGTTATTATTTTAGTCTCTATTAGGATTTTCTTTCTTTTTTCCCTTTTACTCATTTTGTCAATCTTCTTCTTATTCCTTCACTCTGGTCTCTCAGTTTCTTTATCTCATCAATTTCTATGACTTCTGTTTCCATTTCTTTTCTGCAGCCCACCATGTCTTAGGTCGCATTGCTTGAAACTGATCCCCTTCCAAGATAACAAATTCTTAAGTTCCCCTCTGTGACCACAGTCCCATGTCTTTTTACCTCACACATACCCATACCTCCTGAACCTGCTATTTTGTCTTTATTATGATCTCTCATCCTTAATCCCTCTCTGTTTTTCATTCTATCAGTTATATTTTGATAGTTATCCACTCCTGACTTCCTTACCCTCTTCACCTTCTGCCACTATTACATAGCTAATTCTGAACTGAAAATGTCTCCCTCCTATCTAGTTTCCATGTAGCAGGGAAGTCCTAAAACCAGGATGAATGAGCATGGTACAAATTTATGTTTTCTAAGCATGTTGTAAACCCTATCAGATGAGGCTTTTGCTTAACAATTTTTCTTTGTTGTAATGGAATTTGAAAATGGTGGAAAGAGATATCCAGAAATGAAGGTGATGTAAAGCAAAACACACTAAGATTTTTCACCATGTACAATCCCAAGGAAAAAAACTGTGGTCTATAACCTTAACTGGGCCTTCTTTATTGTATCATAATAATTATTTTTACCAATTCTTTTAAAATCTCTATCATACCCCATAGAGGCAGTATGGTCTGTTGAAAAAAATATGAAACAGATACCTCTGCTACTTACTAGCTGTGTGACCTCAGGCATGTCACTGAAACTCTCTCAACTTCTGTTTCACCATCTAAAATGAGAATAATAGTACTAGCAACACCTATCTTATTTAGTCATTCTCAGGAAAATGCTTTATATTAGGTACATGCTGCCTCTCCTCAATAGATATTTTGTCTTTTATTTTACTGAGAAGATTGAGATCATCTCTAATGAGCTTTCTTATCTCCTCTCCTCTACATTGAAAAATCTCTTTGCCTTTTCCCCTCTTCTCCTTACCTCTAGCTTCAGAATATGAGATGACCTTCCTCCATGTGAAAATTAATCAGCCTGAGATGGCATCCCTTACTTTATCTTTGCTCTTTCAATCAGTACCCCCATATCCCTTCCTTTCCCTCTCCTCTTCAGTACTTCCCTTTTCTAAAGATTCCCTCCCTCTCATCCTACAGATATATTCAGGTCTTTCCTATATTAAAACAAACCAACTAAAACTTTTCTGTTGACCTTACTATTCCAAGTTGCCTTTCTATTTTCTTACTCTAATTCACTTCTAAATTTCTAAAGTGAACAATCTCTACTCACTGACATCCATTTCCTCACTATTCACTCATTTTTCAGCCCCCTACAATTTGGGTTCTGACCCCACACTTGCCCTGACATTGCTGTCTCTAAGACCACTGGTGACTTACTACTTGTCCAGTCTAGCAAATCTTTACAGTTCATACCCTTCTTGATATTTCAGGAGGATTTAACACTTCTAACCATCCTATTCTTTTTGATATCCTTGGCATCTCTCACATTAGTTTTCTCCCATCATTCAGTCAACAAGGATTTTAAAGCACCTACAGTGTGCCAGGTATTATGCAAAATACTGGAGATTTTTAAAAAGGTGAATAAAAGTCCTTATTCTCAATAAGCATACATTCTAATGTACAGAGGCAACATGTAACTGTCTGTACAATATTTACAGATGGAAAATAATCTGAAAGGAGGCATTAGCAATTAGGGGTACTAGAAAAGTCCTCGTAAAGAAGATAGGCTTTTAGCTTAGTCTAAAGTCAGGGAAGCTAAGAAGTATAAGGAAGGAGAAAAAGATTCTAAGTGTGAGAAAAGATCATGGAAATGAGAGATAAAATATCTTGATTTATTGCAGGTTCATAGAGTGCTGCCCGACTGATATTGCTAAGCATTCTTCTCTTGCTCCTCTCCTTGTTTTTCCTAAGTCTGGGTATTTCCCAAAATTCCTTCTTTTTCCCTTTTCTAACCTCATACACTTCTGTGACATTAAATGTCACTTCTATGCACGATTCCTAATTCTAAATCTTTAACCTTTCCCTGTTCTCAGAGCTCCGTTCACATATTTCCATCAGTCTTTAAGACATTGCCAAATTCTATATGTCTTAAACATGTTCTTTACATCCAAAAATTCTCTTATAATTTACCTTTTTCTTTTCAAGAAGAGGCTTGTCCATACTGTAAGCCATACAGCTTGAAATTTCTTATCCCACATTCTAAGTTCTGTCGTGTCTACTGTAAAAGTCTTGTATTTATATTCCCACCTTAACCAACATAGTCGAGGTCTTAATTCTCTCTTTCCTGAACTATTATATCATTATACTAAATGACCTCTTTGTCCCTTGTGTCTTTCTTCTCTAATCCATATTTCACAAAACTGCAAGGAATCTCCCCAATGTATGGATCTGATTATGTTACTGCCTTACTCAAAAAGTCTTCAGTTAGAGAACTGACTCAAATGTACAATTATACAAGTCATTCCCCAACTGATAAATGGCCAAAGGATATGAACAGGCAATTTTCAGAGGAAGAAATTAAAGATATCTATAATCATATGAAAAAATGCTCTAAATCACTTTTGATTAGAGAGAGGCAAATCAAAACAACTGTGAGGTACCACCTCACACCTATCAGACTGGCAAACATGACAGGACAGGAAGATGATAAATGTTGGAGACTATGTGGGAGAGTTGGGACACTAATTCATTGATTATTGGTAGAGCTGTGAGCTGATCCAACCATTCTGGAGAGCAATTTGGAACTATGCCCAAAGGGCTACAAAAATATGCATACCCTTTGACCCAGCAATTTAGCTTCTAGGACTGTATCCCCAAGAGATCATAAAAATAGGAAAGAGTCCCATATGTACAAAAATATTTATAGCAGCACTCTTTGTAGTTGCCAAAAACTGGAAATCAAGGGGATGCCCATCAATTGGGGAATGGCTGAATAAATTATGGTATATGAATGTAATGGAGTACTATTGTGCCATAAGAAATGATGAATAAGAAGACTTCAGAGAGGCCTGGAAGGATTTGTATGACCTGATGCTGAGTGAAAGGAGCAGAACCAGGAGAACTTTGTGCACAGCAACGACCACAGTGTGCGAGAGTTTTTTCTGGTAGACTTGGAACTTCTTAATATTGCAAGAACTTAAAAAAAAAAAATTCCCAATGGTTTTCTAAGGCAAAATGCCTTCCACACTCAGAGAAAGAACTATGGCATTAATTCACAGAATGTAGCAGATCATGTTTGTGTGTGTGTGTGTGTGTGTGTATGTGTGTGTGTATTATGTTTTGATTTGTTACATGATTTCTTTCATTTATTTTAGTTCGTCTACATAGCATGACTATAGTTAAAACATATTCAATAGGAAAGTATATGTAGATCCTATATAGAATTGTATGCCGTCTTGCGGAGGGAGGGGGGTGGTGGGGGGTAGGTGTGGAGGTATAAAAATCTAAGTTTTATGGTAGTGATTGTAGAACATTAAAAAAAAAATAAAATAATTTTAAAAAGTCTTCAGTGACCCCTCTTTGCCTGCCTGTGGACTGAAAGACAAATTCCTTGACCTAGCATTCAAGAACTATACAGTCTTTCTCTAACCTTTCTAGGCTTATTTAATGGCATTTCCCTTCACATAACCAACACTAAACAGTCTGCCTATTCTTAAATAATGTTCTTTCCTCTCCTGTCATTCTTCATGCCTGGAACAGATTTGTCCACACACTTCTATTTTTTAAAAAATACTCTCTAAGGACCTCTTTTACTAAATATTGCTAAGTTGTTTTTTTTTTCTTCCCAGTGAGACATCATTCTGCTTCCTTGTTTCTCTTATGGCACTCTGTGTTCTTCCCTATGCATATGTTCATTTCCTCATCATACAATTTAGACATAGAAAATTTAGACAGCACCTACTCTAATCTCCTAATTTTGCAGATGGGGAATCTGAGGCTGAAAAGTAAAAAAAGGGAGTAAATATTTTCTAACTTAGATTATACCTATTCACTCATTCATTCAAAAATTATTCACTAAAGGACACCCACCAAGATGGCAGAGTAGGAGGAAGGAGCCCACACCCAGTTCTCTTGACAGCTTTATCAAGGAAGATCTCAAATGAATGCCAAAATAATGATCAAAAATATAAGAGGAAAAGTGCAATAAATCATATTTCTAACAGAAGATAAAAATTCTACACACAGGCAAGTGATTAAAGAAGGAGCTGTGAATCAAGGATCAGGGAAACTGATCCCTGGAACAGCAAGTGGGTATCTTATTATCTCACATAATTACAGTATGTAACTAGAGGCCTATAAAAGCCAGAAAGTGATGGGGGGAGTTGGCAATATTTGAAGCTCGCTTTTATCTGAACGTATTAAAGGAGGGTGGAACACACATGCATCAGTACACATACACATACACACAAGCATACAAAGAGTTAGGAAATAATGAGGATAGATGAAAGGGAGTATATGGAATAGGAAGGCTGGTACATTTAGAGAAGAATGAATTATAAATCATACAGAGTGGAGATTGTGGAGACGGGCTTCAGGGTAAAGAAAGAGTAAGAATCTATGATAAAGAAGGGTAGAGAACAAAGGGGAAAAAGCATAAGTGAATAGGATAAAGCAAAACACAGTAATCATAAGTGTAAATGTTGGGATGAGTGGTCAAAGAACAGGATGAATTCACTTATTTTTTCAAAGTTAATTTTTTATTTTTACTTTTCAACACACACTTCCATAAGTTTTAAATATCTTCCTCTTCCCTCCCCAAGACAACATGCAATATGATATATATTCCTATTAACGATATTTTAACATTAGTCATGTTATATAGAAGAATTAGAGAAAATCATGAGAATGAAGAACAAAACAAAACAAAACAAAAAAAAAGAAACTAATCTGCTTCATTCTGCATTCAGACTCCATAGTTCTTTCTCTGGATATGGATGGAATTTTCCATAATGAGTCCTTTGGAATTGTTTTAGGTCCTTGCATTGCTGAGAAGGGTGAATTCTATCAAGGTCAATCATCTCACACTTTGACGGTTACTGTGTACAATGTCCTCCTGGTTCTGCTCACTTCACTGAGCATCAGGCCATATAAGTCTTTCCAGGTTTTTCTGGAGTCTGCCTGTTCATCATTTCTTACAGCACAATAGTATTCCATTACATTCATATGCCACTTGTTCAGCCATTCCCCAATTGATGGGCATCTCCTCAATTTCCAGTTCTCGGCCACCACAAAAAGAGCTGTTATAAATATTTTTCTATGTGTGGATCCTTTTCTCATTTTTATGATCTCTTTGAGATACAGCCCTAGAAGTAATATTGCTGGCTCAAAGGAATGAACTCCCTTATAAAACAAAAAAAGATTATAAAAGAGAATCTAATAAAAGACTGTTTAAGAGAAATACACTTGAAACATAAAGGCTATCAATGTTAAAAAAAAGGAATGGGGGGAAAGTTGGAGCAAAATCAATTATGTCTCAGCTAAACTCAAAAAAGCAGGAGGGGAAATCATGATCTAAGTAACATCAACAGCAAAAATAGACTTAATTAAAAGAGATAGACAGAGATACATTTTGCTGAAAGGAATAGTAGAAAATGAATTAATCTCTGTACTTTATATATTCACTTACTGACACAGCATCTAAATATTCCAAAGAAAATTTAATATGTTACAGAGAGAATTAGTAAGATGTTAAGAATTGGGGATTTCAATGTAACCATTTCAGGAACAGATAAACCTAACTAAAAGTAAAGAAGAAAAAAATTAAAGACCTAAACAAGATTGTAGAAAAGTTAGATGATACATAATTGGCAATTATTTAATAGGAGTAAAAAAGAATATGCACATTTTTCTTTTTAAAAAATAATTAATTTGTTTTAGTTTTCAACATTCATTTCCATAAGTTTTAATTTTTCTCTATCTCCTTGCCCTCTTTGTTCCCTGAGATGGTGTGCAGTCTGGTATAGATAGGCTCTGCGTATGCATTCTAATAAATATATTTTCACATTAGTCATGTTGTATGGAAGAATTAGAATGAATGGGAGGAACAATGAACATACACGTTTCTTATGTGCTCATGGCAAGATTATAAAACTTAACCATGTATTAGGGCATAAAACCTCTCAAATTCATAAAAATGGTAATTTTGAATATTAAATACTGCTTTACTGACCACAGTGCAGAAAATCATATTCAATAAAGAGCCATCAAGGAGAAGAAGGGCTTAAAAGTTAACTGGAGAATAAATAACTGATTCTTAAAAAATTGGTGGATCAAAAATTTAAAAAATCAAAGAAATGATCATTTCGTTATAGATGACAGCAATGACACAACAAACCAAAATCTGTGGGATGCAACCAAAGCAGTACTGAAGGAGAATGTCTTATCTCTAAATACTTTCATCAGCAAAATAGAGAAAGAACAGATCAAGGAATTGGACATGCAACTAAAAAAACTAACAAATTCAAAACCTTCAATTACATACAAAAGTAGAAATCTTGAAAATCAAACAAGAAGAAATTAAAGTTTAAAGCAAAAAAGAAATTGAATTAATCAAACCCAGAGCTAGTTTTCTAGGGAAAATATAAATAATTAGCTAATTTGATTAAAAAGAAGAAAGACCAAATTACTGTTATCAGAAAATGCAAATAAGTTCACAACAAATGCAGGAATAAAGGATATCATAAAATATTTTGCTAATAAAACCAACAACTCAAATGGAATACATGAATGTTTACAAAAATATAAAATACTCAGATAAGCGGAACAAGAAATAGATTGCAAGTTTCTTGAGGCAGGGGCTGTCTTTTATCTTTTTTTGTATCACTTGTGTGTTACATGGTTCCTGTCACAGAGTAAACTGATCAGAGAATTTAAGCAAGAAATAGAATTTATAGAATGTGATCTCAGAAAAAGAAACTGAAAAAGCCATACACAAATGAATTCCCAAAAGAAAAAAAAAAGCCCAGAATGAAATAATTTCAACTATTCAAAGAATAATTAATTATGATATCGTACAAAGTATTTACAAAAAAGTAGAAAAAGAAGGGAGTCTGCCAAATTGCTTATCTGACATAATTATGGTGTTGATACTGAAACAAAAAAAGAATCAAAATAGAGAAAATAAACTATAAAACAACATCCCTAATGAACAATGATGCAAAAATTTTAGATTATACACTACAGCCAGGTTGAATTTATACCAGTAATGTAGGATTGCTTTTGTACTAGGGAAACTAAAAACACAATTGACAATCTAAATAGCAGCAAAAGCTCAAAAATCATATTTTAAAATTATTATATCAAAAGAAGAAAAAAATGTTTTGACAAGATACAACACCTATGGTGGCTAAAAATACAAGAAAACAAAGGCACAAGTGGACCTTTCCTTAACATGATAAATAGAATCTTTCAAAAAAATATAGGCCAGTATTATGCATAATGAAAAAAAAAATTCTTTCCCATAAGATCAGGGGTAAAGTTTAGCTATTCATTGTCATTACTACTACTTGATACAGTGCTAGACATGTTAACTGTAGCAGTAAGACAAAGAAATAAGCCTTAAAAAAGCAACAAAATTTGACTTTTTGCAGGGCAAATTATATAGTGGTATACTTAGAGAACTCTACAGAATCAGCTAAAAACTTATTTGAAATAATAACTTTAGCAAAATTATTGGATATAAAATAAATTCATCAGCATTTCTGCATATTGCCAATGAAACTAAGCAAGAAGAGATAGAAAGAGAAATTCCATTTACTATAACTGCAAAATATACACTCAGAAATCTACCTATCAAGATACGCACAATAACTACATGATTATAATTATGTAACACTGTTCAAAGAAATAAGACAGACCTAAATAATAATTCTTTAAAATTATTCAGCTTAGTACTTTACTAACCAAACTACCAAAGGATTATTTTATTAGAATTAGTAACAATAATGAAATTCATCTTCTAAAAAAATCAAGAATACAAAGGGAAATAATAAAAATTAAAAAGTAACAAGGAAAGGAGCATAGCTGTACCAGATCTCAAATTGTACTACAAATCAGTAATCATTAAAACAATTGGGTACTGGTTAAAAATAGAGAAGTCAGTCAGTGAAATGAGTTAGGCAAATAACATACCAAACCACAAACTTAGTAGCTAGTGTCCAACAAACCTAAAGACACAGCCACTGAAGTTAAAACTCACTTTTTATCCAAAAATTCTGGAAAAACTGGACAGCAGCTTGACATAAATTAGGTTTAGAGCAATACTTCACACCATATTCCAAGATAAGATTTACATTGTATCCTGGAAACATGGATATATTTTCTAGACATAAAGGATGACATCATAAGCAAATGAAAGACAAAAGGAAGAAATTGCCTTTCAGATCTATGAATAATGGAAGAATTCATAACCAAACAAGGGTTTAGGGAGGACAAAATAGATGATTTGATTACATAAAATTAAAAGTTTTTGCACAAACAAATCCAATGCAGCTCAAGTTAAAAGGGAAATAGTTAACTGGGTTTTCTTGGCTGAGATTGACTCATGTCAATTCCCTGGTAGTTTAGGTTTGATATTGGAGCGAAAGGAGACACTCTTAGATCATGTGAAATTTAACTAAGGATTTACTTAGCTTAGCAGGAGACACTGAGGACATTTTGAATTGATTCAGCCGAACTGAATCATTTGTCTTGATCTACCAGCTGAGCCTCTCCAGTTCTTCTGGCTACTTTGTACTCAGGTGATAAAGTTATGGTAACAGTTCCTTACTCCCCTGAGCCAACCAAATCCTGAGTAATATCTTATTACCTTTTAAGAAAAACTATCCAAACGTGAATGCTGGCAGGGGTTATTATATTGCTTCTACCACTAAGGGAAAAATCTTTGTAGCTAATTTAACTGGTAAACATCTCATTTGCAAGATAGGTAATTCAAATTCATTAAAATAAAAGATATATACCAACTGGACAAAGCATAACAACAGACAGTCCTCAAGGGAAGAAATCTAAGCTATCTATAGCTATATTTTAAAAAAAGTTCTCAAAATTACTAATAATGAGAGATGCAAATTAAAGCAACTCTAAGAGTCTAATATTTGCTAAGTTGACAAAAGAGTAAAATTAATATATTATGGAAGAACTTTGGAAAAACACACAGGGATGTACACTGCTGTTGGAAGTATGAGCTGGTCTAGCCTTTCTGGAATGTAATTTGGAACTATGCCCTAAAATACATACCTTTTGAACCATCAAGACCATTATCAGGCCTATTCCTCAAATGAGGCATGGCATGGTTTTCCTCCTACCTCCTCTTCTGTCTCCTTTGCTGTATTCTCTTTCAGAGCCATCCTTTAGGGTTTGGTCATAGGCCCTCTTCTGTTCTCCTTCTATACTACTTTACTTGAGATCTCATTGGCTCCCATGCATTTAATTATCATCCCTATGATGATCATTCTCAAGTCTCCCTATTCTGTCCCAAACTCTTTCCTGATCTCCAACCTCACAACTCCGTCTGCCTTTTGAATATCTCAGATTGTATGTCCAATAGACATCTTAAACTCAAAATGTCCTAACCTCATTTTCTCTCCCATTAAACTCTCTCCACCCTACCTTCCCTATTGCTGTCTTGTCATTGTTTCTCTGATGTCATGGTCTTTTTAAAACACAAAGGACGAACACAACCTGTGAGTAGACGGAGCTACCTGAGTGGGGACCCAGCTAGCTGGGTAACCCAACTCATCCACTCCCTTCTGTCTCCCTCTCCCCTTCCTTTAGGGTTTACTGTTTAGATGTTCTTTTTCCTTCCTTCCTTCCTTCCTTCCTTCCTTCCTTCCTTCCTTCCTTCCTTCCTTCCTTCCTTCCTTCCTTCCTTCCTTTCTTCTTTCCTTCCTTTCTTCCCTCCTTCCTTCCTTTTCCCAAAACCTTAAACCCAGTGCACTCTGAAGCCCATAGGCTGGATAATAGCTCCCTTAAGTGAGTACATCAAAAGGCCTAGCCTAAAAAGACCAAGGTCTCCCAGTGCATCCTGGACCATCTCCAGTCCTCCTGATGAATATCTGGTCACTGGTTCCAGATGGCTCAGGAGGAGAAAGTGAGGCTGGTGAGCTGCACAGCCCTCCCTCACTCAAAACATAGTCAAGTGCAAGGCATGTCATCATTTCTCTAATGTCATGATCCTCTTCGAAAACATAGGATGAACACAACAATAGCAACACCATTCTCCCAGTCCCTCAGGTTTGCAACTTAAGAGATCTCCTGAATTTCTCCCCCACCCCCTCCCCTGCCCTTCCCTTTCCAATCTGTTGCCAAGCCTTGTTGAATTCATCTCTGTACCATCTCCCAAGTGCAACCCCTTCTCTCCTCTAACACCACCACCATTCCAGTGCAAGCCTTCATCATCTCATCCCTAGATTACTGCAATACCCTGCTGGTAGGTCTGTCTATCTCAACTCTCTCCCAACTTCATTCCATCCAACATTTGGCACTAAAATAATTTTCCTAAATTGATCCTTGATGATGGCATTCCCCTACTCAGTAAAATCCAGTGACTTCCTGTTGTCTCCAGAAGCAGATATAAAAAAAATTGGCATTCAAAGCCCTTTATAACCTGTCCTACCTCCCTTTCCATTCATTTTATACCTTACTTCCAGACATGTACTATTTAATCCAGTGACACTGATCTCCTCATTGTTCTACAGACAAGACATTCTATCTATAAGGATTTTTGGCTGGCCTTCATGCCTCTAATGCTCTCCCTTGTCCTCTATGAATATTGACCTCCTTTGCTTCAAGTTCTGATGAAAATTTCACCTTCTACAGAAAGGCTTTCCCAATCCCTCTTAATTCCAATGCCTGTCCTCTATTATTGTTTTTCCTATATAGCTTGTTTGTATATATTTATTGGTACATTGTCTCTCCTGCTAGACTATAAGATCCTTGGCGGCGGGGGCCGTCTTTTACCTCTTTTTCTATCCCTAGTGCTTAGTAAATGTTTATTGATTGATTGATTGATGAATGAATTACAGCTTATGAGCCTGATTAAATATTTTTAATGCTGTAAGAAATGATGAAAATGATTATTTCAGAAAAATCTTGAAAGACTTAGACTACCTGAAGCAAAGTATAGCGAGGAGAACCAGGAGAACAATTTATACTATAACATCAATATTGCAAAAATGAGCCATTTTCTAAGACTTAAAAACTCTGATGACAAATGATGAAGAACGCTACCCACTTCATGACAGAGAGGTGATGGACTAAGATGGGACCCACATTTTTTGAAATGGCCAATTTGGGAATTTTTAAATTTGAGGTATCTAGGAGGAAAAAAAAGTGCTTGACAACTGAGAAAATACAACTTTAAGCTAAACATCAAAGCATTAATCAAACATCCATTATGTGTTACTTAGGTGTTGTTTCCCAACTTTAGCTGTCTGTCTCCCAGTTGCATGTCTTTGCCCATTCTGCCCTGTCTCATTCATTGAATACCATCTTTCCTTACCTCCACCTATTCGAATTTATCAGGGTTCAGTTCAGGGACCATCTCCCATGAGGAATCTCTCCTGAGCCCCTAGTTCTTGTACTCTCTCATTTAAAATGATAATTGTATTTTTCGGTTTGTTTAAATGTTATACTTCCCTTCTCCTTAAATGTAACTTTTCTAAAGGCAAGGAATTTTCATTTTTTTTTTTACTTTTTCTTTCCATACCCATTGCCTAGCAAAACTTTGTTTCATAAGACCTTAATCTTTATGAATTGAAATCATGGTCTCTGACCTTGGGGAACTTGCATTCTACTGAGAAGAGTAAATCACAGGGCAAGTATAATATATAAAATTAAGTAATGAACTTATTAGAGAGGCTCCAAACAGAGTGTAAAATCCAAAGCATCAGGAAAGGTTCCCTAAAAGAGGTGGCATTTGAGTTGAGCTTTAAAAGATGAGTAAGAATTCAGCAGATGACAAGGAATTTTAGTATGCACCTCAGTCAATGAACAGATCCAAATTTCAGTCTTTGAAACAAAGTCAAGCTATTCTGTTCTGGTTGTTAGAAACTTGATTCCTAGAATTTTCCTTTCTTTCCTTCACTAACCAATAGTATGGCTGGTATGACTAAATCAGGAGTGTATTTAAGGGAACTAGACTGTGATCTGACAAAATACATTAGTGCAGGGAGATGGGCTAACAGCTCCCCAAGACTTCTCATATCTTTCTTCTTTATCTAAAACTAACACACTGGCATGAATCTATTCCAGCTTCCAACTTAACTCCTGCAATTCTGGAATGTCAAAGAAGCCCTGATTCTGATCTAGGTTGGCGTTTGGTTTATAATAACTTCACTCTTGATTCTCACCTTACCCGTATCTCTTTCCTCATAGAGACATTGAAGCCATTTGCAAGGAATGCCCTCATCTGGCAGGTACACAACACAGATGTCATGGTCCTCTTTGTGAACAGAAGACAAACAGCAATAACACAGAAACTAGACTTCCTTGTTGACCTAACTTGGCTTGGTAGCATTTCTGCTTCATAATTTCCACACCAGCTTTTTGTCCTATATATGGGTCTGTTTTTCTGAGTTGTCCTGATGTGAAACATGTCCTCTTCTCTCTGGACTACATATTCCAGGAACTTCCTTGAGAGGAATTGCCTTTTGTTCTTTTAAGCCTATACTTCTTCCTCCTTTCTGGCAACTCTCTGCCTGTGGTCAGGACACTCTCTGTCTACAACACTGACCTGAAATATTTGCAGAATTGCAGTATAGATTTTGACTCACATGACTCACACAACCAGCTCTCCCCCAAAATTGCTTAGTTGATCATTAATAGGCTAGTAGTGAAAGAAATATATGCCCTCAAGGTCTATCATTATATTATTTAAAAGCTAATTTCACAGAGTAGAACAGCCTCAGGCCATTAACTATCCAAGAAAGGTTAAATCTATGGTAAAAATAAGCCTTTTCAGCACACAAAAGGTGATTCTCCATTATCTTTTTCCAGTCCCTTTGGCTTAACAGGATTCTCAGTGCCTAGCAGACTTCAGCTTATTGAAGCAAATTAACATAACTTTGAGTAAAAGTCATTACCACTGATGCACATTAATGAGGGAAGGGTTTGACTTAAAATGATCTGTGGTGGAATATCCTGGAATCTCAGTTTTCTCTACCTTTCTCTGGAATCTAATAGACACCTGTAAAAGATATAGCTTTCTTCTCCTTTCACCTTTCCCCTGTATCTAGAATCTACTTTATCATGCCATTCATTTATTATGTGAGGCCAAGACCGATTTTGTCCAAAAGATTTTCTTCTAAAAAGCAAGGGCAGATTCTTAGATATATTTATCCAGCCCTAACCTCTCTCCTGAGTTTCATTCTTGAGTCTTGAAATAGAAATTCTGTGGACACCTAAAACTCAACATGTCTGAAAATAAATTCTATATTTTCCTCCAACCCCTAAATCCTCTCTTCTTCCCAACTTCCTTATTATTCTTGAGTACACCACTATTCTTCTAGTCGTCCAGGCTCACAGCCAAGTTCCAACAACTTTCCTATGCACCTCTTTCTCTTCTTTGACACCATCACCACCCTGGTACAACCCCTCATCACCTCATGCCTGTAGTACTGCAGTAATCTTCTGCTTGATCTTGCTACTTGAAATCTTTTCCCACTCCATTCCATGTTTCACTCAACAACCAAAGACATCTTCCTCAAGAGCAGATCTGAACACTCCTATATTGGGCAAACCCCAGTAACTCCCTGTTACTTCTGATAGCAAACATAAAATCTTCTGGGTTTTTTTTAAAGAGCTCTTCAGATCCTTCCTAACTTTCCAGTCCTTTTCACCTCACTCTTCTCCAGTAACACTGGCCTCCTTGCTGTTCCTGCAACAAGACACTCCATCCATTTTCATTGTCTTCTCCTGTCTCTAATCCATCCTCCACAGACCTGTAAACATGATTTTTGTTAAGTACAGGTAAGGCCATATCTCCCATATTCAATGACCTCTGGTTGACTTCTGTTATTCTGGGATAAAACAAACTTCTTCATTTAGGCAATTAAAGCTCGTCACAACCTGGCCCCCATCCACCTTTCCATGCTTATTACATATCATTCCCCTTCATGTAGTCTTTGGTCTAGCCAAACTAGCCTTCTGGCTGTTACTCAGAACATTCATTATAGTCTTCTAAACTATAAATACGTCATCCTAATTGTCCCTCATCCCACATATCCAACCAAGTGAAAAATCTTGCTGTCTTTTTATTCTATGATATGTCTAACAAACTACTCCTCTTTACTTACGTGGGCACCATAGCCACTACTTTATTTTAGGCCCTGATCACCTCTCCCCTCGACTACTGCATCAATCTCATAATTAGTCTTCTGGCTTCAAGTTTCTCCCTTCTCCAATCCATCCTCAACACAGCTGACAAAGTGATATTCCTTAAGTATAGATCTGACCATGGCACTCCCCTAGTCAGTGAATTCTAGTGGCTCCCAATTGCTACTAGGATTAAAAAGATATTTAGCTTTTAAAGGTATCCACAAACCTGGCTCCAATCTATTTTCCTAATCTCATTGCATATTACTCTGTCTTCTATACTCAGCAATAAACTCAATTGGCTTGCTGTCTGTTCTTTCTATGTGATACTTCACCCTCCTCCATATCTGGAATATACTTCTTCCTCATTTCAGCGTCATGGAACCCTCCTCTTCCTTCCAGGCACAGCTCAGACACCCCTGACTGTACCTCCTTTTCTGATTTGTCCCAAACTGCTTTGGTCCTCCCTCCTGGGTATACTGCCTTATATCCAACAGCTTTATATTCATGTCTAATATATATATATATACATATATATATGTATATATATATGTGTGTGTGTGTGTGTGTGTCTAAGTATATACTTGTCTTCTTTCTTAAAATGCAGATTCCTTGAGTGTAGAGATTGTTCATTCTTTGTATTACTATACTTCCTGGTATTCAATAGCTTTACATTCACGTCTAATATATATATATATATATGTATATACTTGTCTCCTTTCTTAGAATGTAGACTCCTTGAGTATAGAGATTGTTTCATTCTCTGTCTTAGTATCCCTGATCCCTTGCACACACTAGAAACTTAGGAAATTCTTGTTGATTGATTCCATCTCCAGACTCTGTGTCTTCACAAAAGCTGTGATCATCCTTCTTTGCCGAAGAAGACCATGCCATCACAGAAATGATGACGTGATTTGCACTTGACTTTGTTTTGAGTGAAGGAGGACTGTGTAAAGTCACCAGCCTCACTTCTCCAGAGCCATCTATTCATCACTGAATGAACTTACTCCTTACCTCCACCTCTTAGCATCCTGAGGTCCCTTCAGAGTTTCCCACTAAAAACTCCTCCTCCTGCATTAGACCTCTCGAGATCCCTGATGTGCTCCAGTTAACGCACATCCTTGAAATTTGTGCTTACTTTGTTAATATCTCATATATACTTATAGATAGATATATAGATATATATAGATATAGATATAGATATATACCTTTTTTGGTAACTGCTTAATTTAAAAAAAATTACCTACCACAATACTTACTCCATTATATAGTGGAAGTGTAATAAGTTTTTGTTATTAATAAATCTGTAAGGTAGGAGTTTTTACACTTCTTACTTCACAAGCTTGTTACCAGAATAGGATGAGATAATAAAGGGACTAGTCATTAATCACAGAACTCATTGAATTTCACATTTAGTGTTTTACCACTATATGCTACTGGACTCTTTGTAAGCAAAGCATTTAAAAAGGCTAATTTTATTTGAAACTTTCTAAATTCCATGAATTCCAGTATTATATGAATATGGAACCTCTTCAATGGACTAACTCATGTCAATCAGTCAAGCAGTCAGTCAATAAGCATTTATTAAGCTCCTACTATGTGGCAGGAGCAGGGACGTGGCACAGAGGATAGAGTGCTGGGTTAGGAAGATCTGAGTTCAAATCTGACCTCAGACACTTTCTAGTTGTATGACCATGGGCCAGTCATCTAACTCTGTTTACCTTAGTTTCCTCATCTATAAAATGAATTGGAGAAAGAAATGGCAAACTACTTCAGTACCATTGCAAAGATAGCCACAAAATGAGGAGTGGTACACAATGGAACAACATTAGGTGGCAGGTACTGTGTAAGTATCCTACATTTTTATAACCTGTCATTCATTGTACTGGTCCCCTTGTCTGGTCTGTCCTCCTCTTCAATGTTTCTGATTCCACAAAATAGCATTCAGAATTTGTGACAACTCTGAGCATAGCTTCTCTTGTTTGTCTGAAAAAGAAACTGTGCCAATGACTGTGCTGGTATTGGGCAGGAGTGGGTAGAGATAGGTATTAGGGCTTCTTACAGAAATGAACGAAGTACTTAAGATTGCAGGTGGGAATGTTTAAACCACATAAGAGAGAAATTTGTTTTCAAACTCTTTGGTGTTGCTTCTTAGCCCCTGTTGGGATGGGGAAAGAGCCAGCATGTGGCAGGCTTTAACAGACTGCCAAGAGAGAGAGTCAACAAAGCTTTGCAAGGTGATAGAAGGTTTGGCATAAACACATCTTCTTTCAAGGATCAGAAAGAGAAACTGTTGAGTCAATCCAAAGGTCAGAAACAGAAATCCACAGGTAACAACCAGTTCAGAAGGCAAGATATGGTTAGAGTTGAGGAGCAATGAGTCAGGGTTGGGGACTTTGGAGAGCTGAATCAGGAAACAGGTGATTCAAAAGAAATAGTGTTTCTTGTCATAACCAGTTGTTTCAAGCGAAGAATCTACCCACACTCTACAGAGACACTTCCATCTAATGACAATGCATTTATAGGCAGACCTGGCATTTAATAGCATCAGTTTTTTTAATCTATATAATAATTATAATTGTCTTGTTAATTCATTAAAAGACTTCTGAAACCACAGAATGTCAGAGGTGGAAGAAACTTTAGAGATAATTTAGTCCAACCCTCTCATTTTAGGAGATAGGAAGGAAAACTGAATACTGAAAAGGGCAAGTGAATTGTCCAAAGATTGTTCAATGATTTTTTCTAATAGTTTGTTAACAAATGTAATTTTTGTGCCTACTAGAGAGTAAGGAAAAAATATCGTTTCTTTTCAAATATTGTATAGTTTAGAGATATTGCCAGTTTAGGCTAGTCCTAATAGAAATTAATGTGCATTTATATTTATGCATTTTTATTATTAGGCTACATTATCTTTAAGAGCCCAACCAGATCTCAATCCTATGTTATAGCTAAAGAGATTCCTCAAAGATCTACAGTAAAGGAAGAAAAGTCAGAAAATGCTTGCAATCATTCAATTCTGTCAATGCTTTTTGCTTCTTCATTGACTCTCTGGGGGATCTTGGGCAAATATCTTCCCTTGGGTAAAAAGGTTTTATACCTTTCAAAAAGCTGTTATGGCCATTAGGAGACCTGGGTTCTGCTCCTGTCTCTGCTGCTTATTATAACTGCCTGGATTCTCCTTCCCTTCCCTTACCTTCTAGCATTACATCACCCTAAGTGACTATCTGAATAGACCTTGGCCTAAATGGCCCAAGGTGCCCAGTGCATCCTGGGTCACCTCCAGTTATCCTGATGAATATCTGGTCACTAGATTCAGATTTCTCTGGAGGAGAAGTGAGGCTGGTGACCTGCACAGCGCTCCCTCACTCAAAACAAAGTCTAGTGCAAGTCATGTCATCATTTCTCTAATGGCATGGTCTTTGGCCACAAAGGACGAACACAACAAGTTGAGTGACTTCAAGCAAGTAATTTTTCTTCTCTGGGCTCCAGTTTCTCCACCTGCACAATGAGGGGTTGTACATATAAAGTGTTTTAAGTGATCCTTCCTTCTACTTTGTAGCTACTGCTACAAAGTGTCTATTTGTGAGCATTATTAAGTCAGATGACCCAGACTCTAGTCCTGACTCAACCATTACTACCTATTTAACTTTGATGAACTCTCTTAACCTTGCTTGCCCTGACTCAGTTTCTCCAACTATGAAATGGGCATGGGCTTTCCCCAGTTAGCCAAGATTAATGCTATTACTGCTGCCTTCTCTGTCCATATGCAGATTGAAATGAAAGAATATAAGTTATTTAACACTGCTCAGTCCTACTCGACTTCTTCTTGGAAGTTGTTTGGAGACTCAAATGAGAGAATGTATGAAGGCAGGTTCCCCACCCCTATATTAAGGCTTAAGCATGTAACTCACTTTGCTAGGAACTGAGAACACATAAAAAAGGAAACAGTTTTTGCCCTCAAAAAAATTTACATTCTACTGGAGGAGACATTAAAAACACGTAAGCAAATATGAAGCAAATATAAGTAAACAGAGGAAGCAATAAGAAGTTATCACAAGGAAGCTTTTTATGGATCAGAGGGGGAAGAGGGTTGTTTAATAATGAATATGATGTAAAAATCAAAAGGTATCAGTGCAAAAATTTCAAAACCAAAGCAATATGGAAATGCAATTTCAAGAAGAATAGGTTCTAATGACTTGGGGGAAGGGGGTGTTGGGTGACACAAAGATAAGGAAAGTTATCATATTAATTTCAGTTACTGACCATTGTGAGTAGAAATAGGCATTCTGTGAAGCTGAGAAACTAAGTAGATAGTCATTCAGAGAAGTGGAGGTGACCCCATGACAGCGAAGAGGCCAGGACCCAGGACTGGACAGAATGGCTCTTTCTGTGTACCAGTAGGTGACTTCTTCAGGGAAGCTGTCAGGACATTGAAGTGCACAGAAATGATTGTTGGCCAGCACCTTCTGTGAAAGAATGATATCTGTAAAAGATATGTCATTCAGTCAGCCAGCCCCAGTTCTCTTCATACCCAATTATAAAAACCAGCAAAGGAGTGAGATATTTCTTTCCTCTCCTAAGACTGACATGATTTGAGGGGGAGACAAAAACAAATCAGAATTCATCAACTGTGAACAAAACAGTCAACTGTGAACTGTCAACAATCTGGTTAAAAATAGATGATGGGTTGATGAAATACAGTGGAGAAAGCAATTTAATGTAAAAAAAATAATGCAAGAAATATGTGAAGCAAAGAAAAGAGTATGAAATGACTGGGAAATGTACTCAGTTGAGACTTACGTGAGCAATGAACCATAGAGAGGTTATTAGTTTCGCTTTACAAATCATAGAAGAAAAAGACTTACTGGCCATTTGCAGGAAAACATTCACTCATCCTAATACTATGCAAAAAGAAAAAAATAAAATAAAAAAGTGAGCGAGAAAGAAATAGGTTGGGAAATCTGCTAACACATTTATTTTAAAATAGGTCAGAGTTTAGGATATTTCTGTCTTTTCTCATTTGCAGCCCTTGCCTCTTTTCCTTCCTCCCTTTGCAGTGATTAAGGAAGTATTTTCTGTTCTCTGCTGTGGTTTGAAGGTGTCCACAATCCAAGCACAGTCCTCATTTTTGTCACTGAAACATGTGTCTGAGGCTACTCTTGGTTTCTTGGTGGTTTCACTTTGTTCTTAAAATATCAACCAGTAGTTTTCTCCTCATCACAAAATCAATACAAATACTTGCATTTCTAATCTTTCTTCTTTTCCATGAATGAGAAGTCTCTAAAATGACCATAGAGTTCCCTGCAGAGTTCTCTCCTGGAGGAATCAGTCCGGATTGGCCCATCCTTTTATGTCTTCCCACACTGTCTGCTGGGGCTTCTGTTCAATATATCCTTATTTCCGGGGGGATAACAGACTAGAAACTGAGCTATTTCAACCCAAATAAATGCCCATAGGAAACCATGGGGTTAAAAAAAAATGAAAAGGAGCCTCTCCTACAATTCTTTTCTTGTAAGCCTGCAGGGTAAGTGAATGTATTTGCCTTTTGGTAAGACATGGTGGAGAGAATGGTAGGGAATCTTCCTGCCTAATTATCCCTATGGAGGAATTGCCCCATGTTATACTTAAGCAGTCACAAAGGGTCAGGGACATCTTTCTGGAGAGCCAAAAAGAGAATAGAAAATGGCATTGACAAAAATGTATAAGCCTTTATGCCTTTTCCCTTCCTGGATTTGGAGGTGGTTTTGGTTTGGAGTTCTTTGTTCTCTATTTGATTATTCCAAATTTGGAAGCTCCTAATTTTCTTCACTGAAATATCATCAATGTGATCAATCTCATGTAAGATACATGGACATGAAAATAATTCCATCCTTTGAGGAGCTGCTCCTTGCCAACATTAATATTTTTACTTATGTTTGCAAGCCCACTCTTTCCTGAATCCTCTAGTAGATTGTTCCTTCAGTAATCCCTTCTCTCTCCCTAATTTTCAGCTTCTTGTTTTCCATTATCTCCTGCCTGCCCTGATGCTATAAATATATTTATGTCACCCTATCCTTAAAACCAAAAGGAAACAAAAACAAAAGCTCTCTTCATTTGGCCATACTAACTCCTTAAGCTTTTATCCTTTCACAGACAAATTCCTAGAAACGTCAAAATATTCTTCTAGTTTTTAACCTACTCACTTCTTGTCCCTTTCTAATCATGCTTCCATTCCCACCAATTGACTGAACTGCTTTTTCTTAGGATACCAATGATCTCTTTATTGCCAAATCCAACGGCTTTTTTTCAGGACTCACCTTTCTTGACCTCTGCCATGTTTGAAAGTAACTATTATCGTTCTTTCTAGATAATGTTCCTTCATTTGAAGTGGGACATGGTTGTGGAGGATGTTGTTGCTCGTCCTTCGTTCTTGAAGAGGACTATGATGTCAGGGACGTGATGCCATGACATGCAAGTCATGATTTTAAGTGAGGGAGGGCTGTGCAAAGTCACCAGCCTCACTTTCTTCTCCAGAACCATCTGGATCTAGTGGCGAGATATAGATCAGGACAACCGGAGATGGCCCTGGATACATTGGGAGGAGACCTCGGCTTTTTTTTTTTTCAGTTGTTCAGGATACTGTGGTGTCAGATGAGGTCAGGCTATCAACAATGCCTAGAGCTCTACTCAAGGATAACCATACCGCCCTCCAATGGCTTGTTAATTTGTTAACTTCTTGTTAACTTTCTGCATTTTAGATAGTCTAATAGGTATATGTTGGAATGTATTAAAAAATTACTAAAAAAAATAAATAAAACTTTCCTTTTCTCTCTAATTTTCCCAAACTTTTATTTCCTCTTATGGACTAGATTCTTCCCTCAAATTCAAAGACAAGATAATCCACTTATATTGGTCATGTAATTTATTATTTTAAATAACAGATGAAAATGAAGATTGACATTTAAAACAATACATAGGGAGTTGCAATAATGTGGCAACTTGGGTTGATTTCTCTCTTTCCTCCCTACTGTTAGAAGGGTTATAGAAATAAAGGTGGTCAGGCAGGTAATAGGAGTGGGAGTGTCCTCAACCCAGCTTCCCATGGAATTGAGAAGGGAAACAAAAGCTACATACTAGAATTTACTAGATCTCATCACCTGCACATCTACTGGTCCTGCCTAATTTGTTTTCACTTGCTTTAGTTCACTCGAGCACACATCCTCTCTGGCTTTCCTCTCATTTCTCCCCCTAGTCTCCATACATCTTCAGCAAAAAGTTGTCAGTTTATTTATCTTTTTTTTTAATTTATATTCCCCTGTCTCGAGTCACAGATGATCTTGTGGATCCCTGTCCTCTTTGCAGTTCTCAACAGAAGCTGGGGTGTTCACATTTTCTTCTTTTGCAAACTTGTGATCCCTAAGGTCCCCACTAAAAGTTCTCCTTTAAAGTTTTTTGTTGTTTTTCACTCTTTTCAGTAGTGTTTGACTCTTTGTGACCCTATTTCATGTTTTATTGGCAAAGCTACTGGAGTGGTTTGCCATTTCTCCAACTCATTTTGTAGATGAGGAGCTCAAGCAAACAGGATTAAGTGACTTGCCCAAAGTCACACAGCCAGTAAATGTCTGAGGCCAGATTTGAACTCAACATGAGTCTTCCTGACTTTAGGCCTGGCATTCTAGCCACCGTGCCACCTAGCTGCCCTGCCCTCCTTCAAACCTACAAGAAACTTAAAAAGTACAAACTTGAAAAGAGAGTACAATCTAGCTCATTAAGTCTTCATGTCTGTAGTCCCCCTCTTGGAGGGGAGGGAGGACTGTGATCTTAAGATCATAGGATCATAGATTTAGAGCTGTAAGCAACCTTAAAGTCTCCTTACCCTTGGCCCTAGCTGTTTCATAACCCATCTGGGAAGTCTGAATGGCTGAAAAAACCAATTCCACTGGGAATGCCCTTTCTTCTTACATTTCCCCTTCAAACCTCCTCCCTGGAAAGGGATCCTCAGAATGCATCTGGACTGCTTTACTGCCTACCTGGCTTGGATAAGGTGGCTGTCACCAACTCTGCTCCTTCTGGTTAGAAGGAGGATCACCAGGACTTCCCATGTGCTCTTCCCTTCCTAAAGTCTTCCTAGCCTTTCTACAGACATTTGTAGACTATCAGTGTTAAGTAACCTATTATCCTTAGACTCAACTGAGGACTCCCAGGCCTTGCCAACTGCTCCTCCATTTCATCCTTAAGAATCTCTGACTTAACATCCACCCTGCTGTCTAACTTTCCTCTATGTTTTATCTCTCCTAATTAAAGCATGAGCTCTTTGACTATATTGTCTTTTCTATTTGTATTTCCAGCACTTAGCACCAAGATTGGTACAGTGTGAACACTTAGTGTGTGAATGAATATTTCTCTCTTATATTTAATAACTAATTATTGTATTAGGACTAAGGTTTTTCCCTTTTCTATTTCCTCATCCAGAAACCAACCAGTGTGGGAAATCTCTTTTAGAGATATACCCAGGCCAACATCTAATCAGATAGTAAAAGAAATTCTAAGTATGGACTAATGAGTATATTCCTTTGCTCAGACTGGCCTGGGGGAAGGTTGATCCTCCCTATTATCAAGGCAGATGATATAGAAATGGATGTGTCTTTGACCAAGATTTGATTGACCTAAGTCAAGTACCTCAAGACCTTCATTTTAATATAGCCCACACCTGTCTGTGTGTTAACCAATCCGAGTTGCTTGTCACCCCTTGGGAACACTTCCTCTTTGAAGAACATATAAACTGTGACCCCACCCCCATTAGGGGTCTTTGGTCTGAGAGATGGCCAGATGACCTGCTGGTCTTATTAAAAAAATGATTTAATTACCCAGAAACTGTTTCTCTAACTTTTTAATCATCTCATAGTAAATGCTTTTTCATTTTTTCCTTCCTTCATTCAACTTGAACATGTCTGGTAAGCACAGATCCCTGTTTTATGCTTTATCTAACATTTGTGATCAAGGAGTCATTGAACTGGACTGTTTTTGTTGCGTATTTTAAGAAATCTTGAATTATTTCAATATATGGATCAAAGATACATTTTCCAAAGAAAGCCTATAAAGTAACATTTTGCTTGACTGAATCAAATGCTCTTTCATGGTCAGTGAACAATGAGCATTGGAGGTCTTGCATTCTCTACATCTTGCAATCAATTATAAGGCAGTCAAAATGTGGTTGGTGCACTGTAGACTATCACTATGAAAGTTTCTCTGTTTCTTATTAATTCCTCACTCATGATGTATATGATTTATGAACAGAGATTTTGTATAGATGGGAAAGTAAGCGTATACCATTGCTTCTTGATATTCTCTTGCTTTCTGTTTTCCGTATTGATAAAGCATATGGGTTTTTTTCTCCATGCCTTTTATTCCTTCTCTTGCTTTGGATAGCTTGTGAGAAAATTGTTTTGCAAATTTCAGAGGACCTCACAAACACCAGTTGTTTGTCTTTGTTACTACTATTATTGTTAATTAAGGGAACTCCCTATTTCTCCAGATGGTTGACTAGCAGTGACAGAACTTCCAAAATATCTATGTCCTTGGGGTTGAGAAACCCACCCTTTCCCCTTTCCAAACTTTTCTTGATATTCTTCATAATCTTATCCCATCTACATAACCAGCTGAATATTGGGGAATGACATTAGCTAGGGGAGCTCTGTATAAGCTATTATACTATAGATGTGCTTACTCAGAGATGTACTTAATTTGTCCTGATCAGATCACATCAGGAGCTTTGTGTTCAATTCTGTATATACTATTTTAGGAAGATGATCAATAAGCAAGACAAGCAAAGATTGGTGAAGGACTTCAAGTGCTAGAAATGTTGAGCCTAGAGAAGAGAAAAGGGTAGCATTACTCAAGTATTTGAAGGACTATCAAACAGAAGAGGTATTAGGCTCAACCTTCTTGGCCCCAGAGGGAAGAGCTAGAAGCAATAAGTAGAAATTGAAAATAGGCAAATTTGGCTTGTTGCAGGGGAACTTCCCTATGATCATAGCTATCTGAAAGGGAAGTAAACTTCTTCAAGAGAAGGGTGGTTCTGTTCCACCAGGAACTTGCATGGACCATCATTGTTCCTTCCTTGTTTATCTGTTATCCTCTCCCATGAACATCCCTGTTTCCCTTTAACTTACTGCCTATATTTATAGCTCCCTATTAGTCCTTACTCTCAAACACTCTTCTCTAGTCTTTTCCCTGACTCCAAATTCTTCACCTTATAGCTCAGCTTAAATATCTACTATATGAAGCCTTTTCTGATCACCCCCGCTATTAGTGCCTCCACCCCAGCTTGATTTTTGCTTTATATTTTATGTCTTGTTATTGTGTCATTTCAGTTATATCCAACTCTTTCTGACCCCATTTGGGGTTTTCATGGCACAAGTGCTGGAGTGGTTTGCCTTTTCCTTCTCTAACTCATTTTACAGATGAGGAGCTGAGGCAAACAGAATGAAGTGACTCTCCTAGGGTCATACTGCTAATAAGTGTCTGAGGCTAAATTTGAACTCAGAAAGATTAAGTCTTTGTGATTACAAGTGCTCTATCCACTGTGCCACCTAACTGTCTGATGTAAATACTTTTTATCCTCAATTAGATTATAAGAACCTTGAGGGTAGGGACTATTTCATGTTTTCTCTTTGTATGCTCAGCTTGTAGCACAGTGCCTTCTGTATACCCATGGAATGTTGAGTCTAAACAGGATTGATTCTGGAAAGCCACATGTGCTAGTTCAACATTGAAGAACTCTGGCACTTTGGGATAAACGCTGTTACATTTACATATCTAAGCTGCTTGATGCATGCCTGTTGATGACTCATGGATACTCTTGGACCCTATCCTATATCCACTCAGAAAAAATTCCCTTGAATGAAGAAGAAAGTAAGAGTTTTATTGAGCCTAGGAGAAAATCATCCTTCACAGGGAACTTTGTACTCAGGGTATTGGGGGAATCCCAATCTGGACAGCATTTGTGTCTATCCAGAAGAATGAGAGTTTTGAAGAGTCTGTGCTTTGCTAAACCATATCTAGTCCTTAGGACAGGCTTGGTTTAGGCTCTTTATAACATCTCCCTCTGCCACACACCCCACTTCACCAGTCTGTGTGTATGTATGTATGTATTTTTCCTATTCGAAATGCCAAGCAGGACTTTTCTTTTTGTATTTACTTTGTCCTCCCCTCTATTTTTCCAAAAGAAAAATGACTTTCAAGCTGAGATGTATTCCAGTTCCAGCCTCCAGCAAAAGTATTTTTTTTTTAACCTCCACCCTGCAGACTGTCTTGGAAATAGAGGTTTACAATCAAACTGCCAACAGAACCTTTAGGTCTGGTCCACATGGCAGATGCTACTCTAATACAAGTAAACAAATAGTGCTTTGTCAGAGGGGTGAAAGAATTCCAGTGGATTCTAATTATCTGCCGAGGCACACATGGAAGGAGAAGGGGAAAAAATACTTATCTGAAGAAGCTCTTGTTGAAAACAAAAAAAAAGGAAAAAACCCCCACCATATCCCATAATTTTGCTGAGTTTCAGATGTTGCCTTGAGCAGGTTGGGAGAGATAACATAGAAAAATGATGAGCCTTTGTTATTTATTCCAGAAGTTTCTAGGAAGTGCATTGTGAAGGAGCCAGAGATGTTTCATAAAATAAATCATGTGCCTAAAGGTATCTTTGTGAGAAATAGAGCAAAGCCACTAGAAAAGGAATGTACAGTATATGATCCATAGACAATCTGGTTTTCCTAGGTTCCAATTTGTATCTTTAAACAGTATTCTTTTGGCTTTCATTGAAATGTCATTGGCTTCTTTCACTCCCTTATCTCAGCTGAAGCTGTTGTCTAGTTCCACACAGGAACATTTCTCTCTACGTTCACTATGATCACTCAGATACCTTCTCAAGTCACTATTTCTCTTATATGGGTTTTGGTTTTATGTGTCATCTTACAATCATAGGATCATAGAATTAGAGCTGTAAGGAACTTCGGTTGTTGTTCTGAATCAGACCTAACTCAGGCCGCTTTGATGGTACAAGCTTATAATTGGAAAGAGAGAAGATATCCATATACCATCCAACACTGAATAAAACTTCAGTGAGAATACTTGCATTAATTCAAATGGGGACAGCTCCCCTACACCTCCTCCTATTTAACTGGATTATATACCTCATCATCAGGAAATGTTGATTCTGAAAAGTGGTCCAGATTTTTGTGTGAGCCAAGCTTTTATATGTAACTCCTTTATATGAAACTCCTTCAGTGGTTTCAGCCTTAGTCTACTAGTCCAATTAAATCTCAAGGATGGTTTCATTGCCTTTTAGGGAAAAACTAACTTAACCTGCATGGAACTAAAGTTCTCACTCAATCATTTTAAAGATTAGGAAGTCAGTATAGGAGAAGTGACTTATCCAAAGTCAAATAGGTAGGAAATTGTAGAAGCAAGATAAGACTTACTGGTATTCAAAGGGAACTCTTTGACCTCACCTTAAACCCAAATCACAAGCCTCTCTTGGTCATTATTTGGATTTTGATGACTCAGAGTGAGTGTAAATAACAACTGTTTCTGTTTTGACAAGAAACCCTGAGGGTCTTCCCCAACCATTTTTTTGAGGTGGTTGAAAGGGCCACTTCTTGCCTCTTTTCAGACTTTGCCTTAATCACTGAATGGACATTGCCTCAGACAAATTGAGACCTGGGAAAGACCTTAGGTTAAAAAGTCCAAGGTTTTCCTGACCAATGCATTTGGCCTTTATCCCATTTTCTAACATGACAAGACAGGAAAATGATAAATGTTGGAGATGATGTGAGAAAGTGGAACACTAATTCATTGTTGGTGGAATTGTGAGCTGATCCAACCATTCTGGAGAGCAATTTGGAACTATGCTATAAAAATGTGCATTCCCTTTGACCTAGCAATACCACTTCTAGAACTGTATCCCAAAGAAATCATAAAAATGGGAAAAGGACCTACATGTACAAAAATATTTTTATAGTAGTTCTTTTTGTGGTGGTGAAGAGCTTGAAATTGAGGGGCTGCCCATCAAGTTGTGTGTAAGTTGTGGTATATGAATGTAATGGAATACTATTGTGCTATAAGGAATGATGAACTGATGGACTTTAGAAAAACCTGGAAAGATTTATATAAGCTGATGCTGAGTGAAATGAACAGATCCAGGAGACCATTGTACACAGTAACAGTCACAGTGTGCAAGGACTATTTCTGATAGACTTAGCCCTTCTCAGCAATTCAAGGACCTGAAACAATGCCCCACATGGCGGGGTGAGAAAACTTTTCTCTAGATCTCCTGATATTGTGTGTGTGTGTACATATTATATTTACATAAATATAATATGTACACACACATATTAGTATAGCACATTTCCACATTGCCCACTAGCAATCCTGCACTCTTGCTATGTGACTTGCCCACTTTTTTCCTACTCATGCCTCTTTCAGATGATCCTTTGAATTACATAATAAGATATTATGTAATTTACATTATATTTGTGTATGCTACATTATACACCTCCCTACATGATCACAAATTCCTTTAAAAGCAAAGATTGTTTTATTTATCTTCATATTTCCTCATACATAAAATTCTGCACATTTCATGATTTTTCTATATTTACTGAGTGATTAAATCCATCAAGTCTTTAGCAGTTGGAGCTAGCCTGACTTCCAGTACAACCTATCCAGGAGAACCTCTAGCTTGTGTCATGCAGAGACAATGTGATGTAATGGAAAAAGCATCTGACTAAGAGTCAGCACGCTTGTGTTCTACTCCTGCTTCTGACCCTAGATTACTCTGTGTCTTTGTGCAAATTAACTTCCTCCTCTGGACCAGTTTCCTCATCTGCAAAAGTACAGGATTGGACTAATTAGCTTTGAAGGTCGTTTCTAGCTCCGACATTTTCTTTCCTGTGATTTCATGACTACCCTCTGTAAGCTTACAGCCACAAGCTATTTAAAAGAAATAGTTCAAGCTTTTATTCTCAGTAGCCTTATCTGTAGTATGAGCTTGGCTTCCCATCACCTACCACAGATTTCTCCTCATGCTTATTGATGCTTGAAGTAAGTAATGAAAGAAGTAAGTAAGTAAGTAATGAAAGAAGTTTTCATTCCACAAATAAAGTTCATGTTGTTATTTCAATAGATTTTTGGATCTCATTGGTGTGGGTACTCCTTCTTATTATAAGAAGTACACAAATTCTTCTTAGAATTTATTAGAAGGGTATATAAATTCTTAGAATTTGTTAGAAGGGTATATAAAATTCTTCTATACCTTTTCATCCTGTCCATGTCCTCCTACAAACCCTCCACAAAGGGATATCTTTCTGTAGATCTCTTGACATCACATGGGTATGAATGAACCAAGCAGACTATCTATCCTTTACTCCTTGCTTTCCAGCTCCTCTCCTTTACAGTCTTACATTTCTTTGATAAGATTGTTTGCATGGTTTCTCTTCTACCATTCTTCATTCATAATGTGTTGCAGCCTGTTTGTGTTCATCATGCTTTTTCAGTAACCTGCAACTTTAATACTTAGGAAACTATGGTAGTCAATGACATACCTGGAAGTATTTCTGGAAGAATATTGATATTAAAGTGATGGACTTTTGTTTCAGGAAGATGCTTGGGGTCATTAAGAGAACTGTGCAACTTCCAATCCCACCCTTTCTCTTCTTCTAACTCAATTCTGAGCCTGGTTCACTTTCCTTTTGTATTCTCTATCCAAGACATTGATGGATCCGTTCTATGGCCTATCCATACAGTTGCATTTCACATACTGAAGAATAAGCATTCTTCATTCTCTTGAATTTTCCTGTGTGTAGTTAGGTTGAACTATTTTGAGTGATTTGGGATCTCACTGTAGAGACTCTGCAGGGTTTTAAGGTTTTATTTAAACAGCACAGTATCATCTGTTAATAGAATCATCTGAGGAACTGGTCTTTTTGTAGGAAATCCCTCCTCATTTTGTACTCTCAGCTGGACATTTTCCATGACATTGGCAAATGCCTCTGCTAAGCAATTAAAACTAAAAGCTTTAAAATGGAAATGTCTGTCTAAGGGTACACATTGACCCACAAAATCATTAATTCTACATTCTAATTAGTCAATCAATTATAAACAACTGATCTCAGATCTCTTTCCATTTGAATCGGGTAGTGGTCATCCTTCTTTACCTTCAATTCTACAAGACAGATAGAAGTAGTGCCTAGTAGGGGAATGATCCAAATGGTACCAGTGAACTGAGGCTACTTTCCCTGGTCCAAGAAGATGGCTGCTTTTTAGATTTTAAAGAATCTTCATTTTAAGATTGTTAATTGAAACTTTTATGATCATGGATGTTTAGAGTCATGGAATATTAGAATGGAAGGGAATATACAATCATGGACTTGGGACTGGGATGGATCTTAGGCATCATTTAGTCCCACCTCTTCATTTTAGGGATGAGGAAACTGAGGCTGAAACAGGATAAGTGACTTACTAACAGTAATACTGTTGCAAGTACTGGAGCCAAGGTTTTTCGATTTCTTGTTTAATGTTCTTCCCACTTCACTTTTGGCTCCCTCCTACTGCATTCATTCATTCAACAAATAAGTGCTTTCTGTGTTGTAGTGACAGTGGTTGTGGTGGTGGTGATGGTGATGATAAACTGCTCACCTTTTCCTAGAGTTTTGTAATTTGAAATATACTTCAAATCCATCCTCTTTCATTTGGTCCTCACATTATTCTGAGGTACTTAGTACAAACAGTAATATCTCCATTTTACAGATTAGGAAACTAAGTCTCAGAGAGATGTGATGGCCTACTCTCTGATTCGCATAACTAGTCATGATCAGATTGATATGTACTCAATGACAAGCCCAAGTCTTTCTGCTCTATTGGGTTTCCTTTGTAGGATTGTTCCCTGATGTCTCTGAATGACTGAGTGGTTTCCTGATAACTTTTAGGAAGGGAGGATTGATCTCTGTGCAGAGTGGTTAGCTGGAAACCTTAAAACATTCCAGGAGAAGAATGTTCAGAGGCATTTAAAAAAACATACAACTTTTTGTTTGGTCTCTCTTTACCCTAAATAGATTACTACTCTAGCTCATATTTTAGGTATGTTGGTTTCAGTTTCTGGGTTTCCTTGAAGTAGCTGACTCTTTACTGGGCTCTGGTGCTTAGGATTCCATTATGAACAAACCGAAAGTTAAACAATGGTGTTTTCAGTATGCCATGGTGTCCTGTTTTACAAATAGGACCATTCTGACTAGCTGTTGTGGAGGCTGCTATTTAGAAGGGACATATTTCTTTATGATCTGTTAACAGCCTACTGCACCCTCTTCCTGTGAAATTGCTTAAAGATATAATCATGGAAAACAGGTCACTGCTAAAGAAAAAGGAATAAGGGGTATGTGCTGCCCCCTAATGGAACAAAGTGCAAGCTGACACCCCCTTCTCTTTCATAGGCTCAGATGTTGAGCTTGGAGGATACCTGAAGGTCATCTAGTCCAATTCCTTTCATTTCATAGATGAAGAAACTGATGCTTAGGGAGGACAAATAGGTCTCTCAAGACCACACATAAACTTTTGAGGTAGGATTTGAACCCAGGTCTTCATAACAAATATGCTCTGGCTTTTCTATCCCAAAGCCAAGAAGGCTACTATCTGGGCCCCAGTGTCCTAGAGTACCCCATGGAATATTTAGTGTATCTTTTCTTTGTGGTTATCAGTTTGATCCCTCTTTTGCGGCCAGTGATTATCTCCCTACTTCCATTTAACCACCTAACATCAATTAGATTTTAAAAAGGAATATTTACTTTAGAGACACAGGAAGAAATAGAAACATTTCACCCTAGACTTTTGGGGCATACTTTCCTATGCTACTCTTCTCTAAAGGAGAAATGGATTGAGTTTAGCTTAGTTCATGAATAACATAGGTCCCATAAAGTTTATTTCAAGAGTTATCATGACTGCCAAATGAATTCTTCTCAAAGCTTTCACTGGCATGTGTCCAGAAGGTCCTTATTCCTCTGTGCTTTGGTGCTGGACTGGCTGCTGGACCTGGAATATTGGGACACCAAATTACCCACTGGATTGTAGAATTTTGGAATGCTGAGGCATTCTACCAACCTTCGGAAACAGAGAAGGTCACTGAGACTTCACTCTCTTAACCTAAAACACAAAAAGAAGAAATCAGAGGCTAAGGACCAGCAACAAAGTTCCTATAGCTTCTTCCCTTACAGCATTATGTCTCATAAGACACCATTAATGAAGGAGTTATCAAATGAGTCCAAAAAGAAAAAAAGGGATGTGGCTAAAGCTAATTTGAAGGTCTCTACCACCAATTGCTCAATGGTTAGAGCACTGGACCTGGAGTCAGGAATACCTAAGTTTAAATCTGGTCACAGACACTTACTACCTGTATGACCGTGAACAAGTCATTTAACCTGTTTGCCTTAATGCACTGGAGGAGGAAATGGCAACTCCACTATCTTTGTCAAGAAAACCCCAAGGATATTATTGGCATGCTATGGTCTATGGGATCATGAGGAGATGGACATGACTGAACAGCAACCCCAGCAATCAATGTCTCTCATCTTGTCGACCAGAGCCCATTCCTGAATGTCCCTTCATGCTCCTGGTCTCTCAAGACACTTCCATTACAAATCATCACAGCTCCTCCAGAAGCAAGCTTCCTAGTCCCTTCCACATGGAGAGATGCCCTTAGAAGGCACTCTGCACATGAGTCAGACCCCATTACAACCCCATTACAACAACCCAATTACAGACTTATAGCTGGAGAGGAACTCAAAGATGATCTACTCCAATCCCTTCATTTCAAAGATAAACAACCTGAAGTTCAGGAAGGGCATGTGATTTGACCAAAGTCACACAAGTAGGAAGTGTTGGCCTAGTTGTCTAAATTTATTCTGATTTGGGAAGGATAGAATATTTCATTACAGATTAATAAATCAACCTAACTTTCTGTACTCCATTTCCTTGGAACTGATTTAGTTTGGATTAAGGGTCCATTCAGCCCTCAAGTTTCCAGTCTGATCCATAAAATCAAAATCGTGTAAAGAACACTTGATTCAGAGCCAAAATACCTGGGTGGAAAGTACAGCTCTGCTTCTCGCTACCTCTGTATTGTTTAGAGGTTCATCTGATTACCTTGGGCCTCAGCTTCCTCAAATGTAGAACAAAGTGGCTGGGTTTTATGGTCTATAACATGTCCTAGTATGACACTAGGATCTCAGTTTCATCACATAATTCATTTATTCATTCAAGAAACATTTATTAAACATTGCATACAGAGCACTGGTAGGTGCCAGCAGAGATAGCATTAAAACAAGTGACAGAGTTTAGTAAAAGAATAGAAGATGTTCACAAAAACAGACCCCAAAATCTGAAAGAGTTTTAGAAATCAATTTATTAGGTAATTTGGTAGAGCAGAGAGAGCCACAAAGGAGACTTGGCTCCCTTTCATCCAGGCACTGAAAGGTTTGCATAAAATAGGATTTTGACATAGGTTTCCCCACACAGGAACCCATATGCATCACTAAGCAATTTTGCTGGGAGGGCAACCTGAAAGCAAGGGAGATTGAGATAGATATGAGCAACTGTAACCCAAAACAGA
The DNA here is from genome assembly GCF_028372415.1 of Notamacropus eugenii. Classification (NCBI taxonomy): domain Eukaryota; kingdom Metazoa; phylum Chordata; class Mammalia; order Diprotodontia; family Macropodidae; genus Notamacropus; species Notamacropus eugenii. The sequence continues at coordinate 336,275,366 of NC_092872.1, forward strand.
AGCTTGGGGTGGAGCCTTCAGGAATTCCTGGATGTGGTAGCCCAAAACAAGAATCCTTTGGGCGGATCCAGGATGTGGGGGAATTGGAAATGCCTTGTAGCCATCTATGACATTCCTAGAGAGTTATTGGGGTCAAACCACATTCTGGGTGTAGATAACCTTTAATCACATAAGGTTGGGCAAACAGTATAATGATTGTTCCAAACAGTATAATAACTAATTTTTCCTTCAGGGATAAGGACTGAACCTGTGAAATTAATGGTATTAAAGAACTTCCAGGGAGGAAACCTCTTCTATAGACAGAGGTTGATGTCTCCTTTGCAATTTATAGTCTTAGAGAGATGCCTAGAGTAGTAGAGATGACAAACTCTGGGCCAAGCAGATTAAAATGTAATGGAAAAATGTTTAATAACATACTTAAAAGTATAATAGAGCATATAGGATACAAATTTGCGGTTTTCTAAGTCAATATGCAGTCACAGGGATTCTTATCTATTTGAGTTTTACTGCGCAGACCTAGAACCCTGATAGCTATTTGTCTTATTCAGGATCACACAGTCAGTGTGTGCCAGAGTCTAATCTTGAGTCAAGTAATCTCAGTACCTAGGTTAGCTCTCTATCCATGGTGCTGCTACTAGTAGTAATGAGATATGACATATTTCAGTCCTTTCAGTCATACCCAACTCTTTGTGACCCCATTTGAGGTTCTCTTGGCAAAGATACTGGCGTTGCACTGAAGAAACTGAGAGTCAGAGAAGTTAGTGACTTCCCCATAATGAAAGAGTGAGTTTCAAGAAGCAACATTTGAACTCAGATTTTCTAGATACCAGGTCAGCTTTTTGTATGACACAGTTACCTTCCATGTATCCTTGATGAATTAGACCTTTCCATTGCTATTCTCCTTCTTATGCTGTATCTGGGAAGCAATGTGGCAAATGGATAAAGAATTGGCCCCAAAGTCAGGGAGACATGAGCTCAAGTCTCATCTCTGAAAATATGAGCTCTGGGACCCTAAACAACTCATTTAACTTCTAGGCAATTACAGAGAAGGTACCACCCGAGCCTTCAGTCTTTGTAATCAGTAATTGTAATTGTAATCAGTCTTTATTCTCATGTTATCCCTATTCTTCTTTGTATTTCGCTTAGTAGATATATGTGAGCAAGAAAGTGTTATGGTCAGAGTACCTCTTTCAGAAGATTATCTTGGTTGCTGCATAAAAGATGGAACAGAGTAAGGAGAAACACAGCAATAAGACCAATTAGGAGACTGTTGAATTAATCCACATGAGAAGTGATTAAAGTCTGAAAGAGGATAGTGGCCTTATGAGTAGAGAGAGATAAAGGAATGAAATAAGAAGTGCTGTGGAATCAGAATATGAGAATTCCTGACTTCATGTCGTATTCTGCCTCACATTCTAGCTAAGTAATTCTGAATAAGTCACAACTTCTGGTTTTCAGTTTCCTCATCTGCAAAATGAGAGTACTGGATTCAGTAGTTTGTAGGGCTCCTTTCAGTTCCAAGTCTCTGATCCTATGAATTTGGTCATTGATTAACTATGGGATAAGGAATAAAGAAGAGGAAAGTTTCAAGGATCACTTCAAAGTAACAAAACTGGGCTAGCTTCAAAAGAAATACAGATATTTAGAGGCAGGATGGGTCTAGGGGAAAGATTATGAGTGGCATCTTGGGATTAACTATTAGGAGAATATTCAAGTATAGATATCTAAAAGGCATTTGGCAATGTGGGAGATGAAATTCAGATGTGAGATTATGACTGGATATGTGGATTTGGGAATGATCTTCAAAGAAATGATAATTTAACCCATTGAAACTGATCAGTTTATCAAGAGAGAAAGGGTAGAGAAAGAAGAGAAAATATCCTAGCACAGAGAACCTCGAGAGATATGTATGTAAGGGATAGGAGATGAGGATTCTGTTCCAGCAAGGTGACTGAGAAGGAACCTTCAAGCAGGTAATAAGATAATCAGAAGACAGAGAAGTGGCATAAATACTAATGGAGGAAAACCTAATGGGTAAAGATAAGTGACACCCAATTGTTAATAGGCATTGAGATAATGAATCCAGGCAACATGAATTTTTCCTGTAGCATTTAGGAGCATATATGTGAAAACAGAGGAGGTGGATGATGGTGTGTTTAGGTCTGATAAGGTATCAGTTGTGATAGAATAAGAATACAGAGAATAATATAATAAGTTGAACTGGTTAGTTACAGTGTTAGGACAAAAAGCAAACAAAAAAAAGAAAAGCAAGTAAGGCCAGTGCAGAAGAGATCAATTCCGAGAACAGAAAATATGGAAGGGCCTAGATAAACATGGTGAAGGAAAATGATAGGTTTAAGAGAAAGAGAACAGAGTAAAAAATGGCAGGAAAAGAAATGATCATTGAGAAGAGTTTCAGATTTCAGGGCATGGAGATAGTATGATGATAGGTGATGTTGTAAGGTCTAGTATATGTGGGTACATTAGGTTGGAGTAAAGATGTAAGTCAAAGGAATTGGCGAGGTTAATGAAATGAGGTGGCAAGATATTGGAAAGGACATCTATCTGTATGTTACACAAAGGGTAGGGATGGAGAAAAGAGAAAACATTTATTAAATGCCTATTATGTGCTGAACACTGTTAAATGATTTACAAATATCTCATTTTTATCCTTAAAAAAAAGCCCCATGAAGTAAGGTGTTATTATCTCCATTTTATAGTTAATGAAACTGAGGCAGAGGTGACGTAACTTGCCAAAGGTCACACAACTAGCAATTGTCCAAGGTTGGATTTGAATTTAGGTTTTCCTGACTCTAAACTCAGCACTCCATCCACTGTGCCACCTAGCTGCCCTCAGAGTGGGAAAATATGTGGAAATTTGTTTTGCTTAACTATGCATATTTTTTTTTTACTTTCATTTTTTTTCTTTTCAATGGAGAAGTGAGGTGGATAGTAGAGAAAATACATTTTTGTTATTTGAAGAAAACTTAAAAGAAAAATCAGGGAATTGTTGTTAGCATCAACTATTTGTATAGGATTTATATGGTAAATACATAAAGTCTAATTTCTTTATTAAAGTAGGGCCAATTATATCTAAAAGCATTTTAAAATTTACTGGTACCTTTTGTGGTTGCATCACATCTGTGACTTGAGTCCTTCCCTACCAACTTAGTTATCCCTTGTAGCAGGTTTTAAAAAAAAAATAGTTCAGCAAAAAACAAAACTTCAGCCATATCTGGCAGTATATACAATATTCAGCATCCATTATGCCCCATCTCTGTAGTGAAGGGGAAGGATTAGCTCAACTCTTCTCTGGGGCCAAGCTTGATTATTTTCATTATAGTGTTCAGTTTCATTTTATCAATCATTTTATACTGTTGTAGTCATTCTGCATATTGATTTCCTAGTTCTGTTTATTTCATTTCGTGTCAGTTCATGTAAGTCTTAGCATGTTCCTCTACATTTTTCATCTTTATTATTTCTTACGTTGCCTATTATCCTTTATATTTCTAGACCACAATTTATTCGGCTGCTCCATAATTAATTGGCTACTACTTTGTTTCAAATTCTTTGCTTCCATGGAAAGTCTTATTCTGATTATTTTGGCATCAATGGAACCTTTCTTTCCTGATGACATTTTTAAAAAAGCAATTACTGAAAATGCTTATATTTTGAAGACGTAACTTCATTTCTTGCCAAATATGCCTTTTTACTAATTCACACTTCTTCCTCCCTATTTAATGTGCGTATTTGCCAAGTAGTTTATGTATTCAGCTATTCTCCCAGCATTCTCAAGGCCTCTGTAACTTTTCTTTCTGCAGTGCAAGCTGGAGTTCCATTCCTGTTCCTCCGGAAAAGGCTTCACAACCCAGTGTGAGGGACCCTGTCCATGCCTTCCAGAGCCAGAACCTCCCAAGCACAAGACAGAGAAGAACAGTGAGTTTGGATCCTGGGGGACATTTCTTATGAGGAAATAGATCTGGGAGACCCAGGGGTTTGGCAGTCTTTGTCCTCTGCTCAGATAGTAGGAGTACAGAATTCACAACATAGTTGTTTTATTAGGAGGCAAGCTTTTTGGCTAAGAGTTTTTGACATGATCTTTAGGCATTTTCTGTACAAGTATAGGCTATAGCAGTGGATAGCAGTTAAAAGGAAAATGAAACATTGACAATCCTTAAGGGTAACTGTGTTAGGCAAAGAAAAACAATCAACTTTTGCAATGGTAAAACTAGACATTGGCCAGGAGAGCCTGGTGTGTCCCAGAAAGAAGCAAGGGGACTGCTGTAGGTAAGAGCTGGACTTCCTCGAACTCTTATCTCTTGGGTTCTTTGAACTTCTCAAGGCCAAATTTCCAAACTGGGACTGAGGTGAATCCATAATCATGGAGTATGGTCAATTAGTAATGTATTCTCCTGGACATTATAACACAAACCTGAAGGATGAGGATGAAAGAAGCCCTTCCTGGGAACAGACTTGTTTAGTTCTAAAGCAAGAGGGAAAGTCTTTGTGGTGATCTGGGCATTTTTACTGTCCTGCTGGATTGGGGTTCTCAGTCCTTCTTTCTATTAAAAACTTATAACATTAGCTTCAGTTTCATGGAATTGGGGCTCTTTTAGGCTTAGCTGGCATTTTAAGTTTAAATATACTTATATAAAAGATTGGCTATCAAATGAATTATTTTGCCTACAATGCTGATGACTTGACAGCTTTTTAAAATTATTTGTGTGTATGTATGTGTGTATATTTATAAATTCTTAGCTAGATTTCTGCTGTCATCAATGTGGGTATTCCCTCCAATCATACAGATTATAGATCATCTATTACTTCTTATTCTTGTTCACCTATAAATTCAGCACAAGAGGTTCACCTATGATCCCAGTAGAGCACATAGGCAATTTCAAATTTGTCTCTCACCTTCAGGTCCTTCAGGGCTAGTCTATTTTTTTTGATGACATCCTTAATTCTTGCTGTTCTTTGTATCTACACATTTGTCACATGTTGCAGCCCACTTGTACCCTTCATCTTCCACTCCATTGTCTGTGATTGTAATCCTCTTAGACTGTAATATTCCATAATTTGCAGCCACACAATAGCACCAGTAGAATATTAGTGTTAAAAAAAATGGTTCAAGGAGAAATTTGGGGTCATTAATATAGCTCTGCATTATCCTGTAGGCAAAACCCAGCTTGCTTCTTCCTGCTCAATTTTGGGTCCAATTCATTGTCTGTTTGCATTGTCTCTCTTAGCTACATGCTGTAGGAAAAGTTCTATATTTTGTCCATTTAAAAGCTTGAGATAATCCAGACAGAAGGTGTACATATGGATACAATGTAGCTATATGTCAAAGGCACGAAATAACAGCTTGACGTATGAGAATAGAATGAAAAAGCAATGAATGTCACTTTCCTAAGGCACATCCAACATATTCTTCAGGAAACCATGCTGGCTCTTAGTGATCACTGCTTCCCTTTCTAGCAACTTATTCATGGTAGAGTTCTAGAATTTAGCCGGTAATTGAAATCAGGCTTAGTGGTCTATAGTTTATAGACTCTAGAGGTTTTTTTTTTTTTCTTTTTTGAATAGTGGGATATTTTCTTTTCTCTGGTTCTATATTCCCTCTCTTTTACTCTACCATTTTTCTAAGATCACTGACAGTAACTCAGCCATCATAACCATCAGTTCTTTCACTACCCTGGGATACAGCTTACCCAAACCCCCAAACTTCAACTTATTAGAGGCAGCTACGTCCTCCTTTTTCCATTTCATCACTTGTGTTGGGCTTCAACATTTAATGACCAATTTTGTTCAGTCCTTTCCAGTTCAAAGATCATTACCTTTGACTGAGAAAACTGAAGCAAAAATAGCTCAGCCTTCTCTCCATTATCCATTATTTTCACTTCATCTACCTTAAGCAACATTTTTTTTAATCTTCTTCTTTTCGCCAACTTCACTAAAAAAAAGTGCTCTTGATGTCTTTAGCATTTAATGACAGCTAACGCTCCTTCTGAAGTACCCTTACAGGTCCATACTACTCTTTTGTGTTCATTTATAATTACCTGTCCTCACTTTCATCTTCAATAAATGCCTCTTAAAATTTTAAGTTGATTGTTAAGTTCCCTGTGTATCTACATTGTTCTTACATGGTACATGCATTTCTGCCTTGTTATTATAAGTTCAAAGATGAAAAAGATTGTATCTTTTTCATCTTTGTATTCACAGCCTACCCAGTACCTTGTGTTTACTATATGAAAAGAGAACGGAATCAGATTGAATGAAATCAAATCAAATTGTGGATTTTGTGAAAGTTTGTGGTGGATGAACTTGGTTTTTGGATCCTATTTCAGCTTTATTTTTTATCTCTTCTTCCCTTAGCCCTCCTCACTCTAAAACCCTATTTATCTTTCACTGAGAGTCAAACTCTGGTAAAATAGAAAGAATACTAGCTGTAGATCCAGAGGACTTGGGAATTTAAATCCTGCATCTGGCATCTGCCTTGTGACCTTGGACAAATAATTTTACCTTCTTTATCATCATCATCATCATCATCATCCTCATCTTAATAATATCTAATATTTATATAGTGCTCCCTATGTGCCCGACACATTATAAAGCGCTAAGCACTTTATAATTATTATCTCATCTGATCCTCACAAACAAGCCTGAGAGGTTGGTGCTATTATTATCTTCATTTAACAGATAAGGAAACTTAGTTTTCTCATCTGTAAAAAGAGGGGAATGAAACTAAATGGCTCCAGAGGTCCCTTCCATTTCTGCATCTCTTGTTTTATATAGTTTCTTTGTCTTTGACCCAGTCAGCAGTGTTCTGGGTCCATCTCTCTTTGAAGCCTATTTAAATGGCTTCACTTGGTCATTGCTGCTCTCTTTTTGAAAAAAAAAAAAATGATGTCATTCATTTTTCAGACTGACTAAAGAAGGAAAGGAGAACTTGGTCAGAGCTAGAGCTAAGTCCCTTAAAAGCTCAGGATCATTATCTAAACCCTCTCATATCTAAAGCAGTTGAGGAGAGATGTAGTCAATTACTCTTTGTCTCAGTCGATGGCATTTCCAGAATTTATGGTAACATTTCTACAAGGTTATTCCTCTATTACCAAGGGAAAAAAAGAAAGGAAAAAGGAGAAGAAGATCTCTGGGAACTAATTTTATTATTCTTTCTTCATGTTGGATTTTCCAGGGAGAAAGAAATGCATATTGGGTAAAGGCCAGATAAGTCCTTGTTGGATTGATAGAGGGAAAACGTGACCCTTCCTAGTCTTAACAGGAGATGGGAGTGGGGCCTACAAGTCAGGAAGATCTGACAAAAATGAACAATGTACTGCTAGTTTTCCCCAGGAAAATACTCTCCCAAAGAAATAACCTTTTCTCTTGCCTTGAGTTGTTTGGAAGAGCAGAATAGGCTAGGAAATGAATTTATTTTTTCTTATGGAGTTTTCAACCTGAGGGCTGGACTCTGGTACACAAATCATGTTGACAGAAGATTGTCTAATTCCATTACTTACTGGAAGTTATATGTGTGAAATACATTCAAACACCAACATGGGAAGAAGTAAAGACGAAGGGGAAAAAAGAAGCTGCTTCTTTGCTCTCAGTAATATCTCAGTGGGGGAAAAACAACCCATAGACATGTTGCAAAGGCTTCCAGCAAAATGTAAATTCAGCTCCGAAAGCAAGGACATAACTTTTCCTTTAATGCGTATTGTATAACTGAGTAAAGGCTAGGCACTCGGCAAACTTGCAATTTAAAAGCAGTTTGTATTAACCTTTCCACACCCATTCAATCACATTCCCATAATATTCAGTGATAAATTGTAGTCAGAAATTAAAAATGTAAAGGAACATTAAATTCCCCAGCCTTGTTATTCTAAATGTCATGACCTTTAAAAAAAAAGTACGAAGTGCTAGATAATAGAATTGGCAAGTTCATCAAATTAAAAAAAAAATCCCTCACATCAAGCCTGTGCTGGGAGCTATGAGTTGACTATAATATATGGCCTACAGTTTTTCCCATTCATTTTGTGAGTTGTGCCCTTGGAATTTAGTCTACCTTCTTAGAAAAAAACTTGGTTTAGAGGCTTTAATATTTTTACTTAATGATGTAGTGGCAAGAGCTCTGCCTTTAGAAACAGAGGAACTGGATTCGAATCCTAGATCTGCTAGCTTTATGTTGGTGCTTCTGCCCCCCAGACCTCAGGCTCTTCATCTGTAAAATATGAGAGATGATGTGAACGACTTAGCTCTTTTCAGCAACACAACGATCCGAGACAATTCCAAAGGACTCATGATGGAAAATGTATCCACATCCAGAGAGTGAACTGATGGAGTCTGAATGCAGATTAAAGTATGATATTTTCACTTTACATTTTGAATGTTTTTTTTCTTTTTGTTTTAATTCTTCTTTCACAAAGAGACTGATATGGAAATATGTTTTACAGTTGCATATACATATATATATATGTGTGTGCAAATATATATATATATGTATATATATATATATATACATACACACACACACACACACACACACACACACACACACACACACACACACACATATATATCCTACATCAGATTGCTTACCATTTTAGAAATAGGGCAGTGGAAAAATTTGGAACTCAAAATTTTTAAAAAATGAACGCTAAAATTCTCTTTAAATATAATTAGAAAAAATAAAATACTATTTAAAAATATGAGAATTGACTCAAATGACCTCTGAGATCCTTTCTAGCTCTAAATCTTTTTGTCTCTTCTTAACACATCTGACAAATGGGATTCCTTCACTGCTTTCCTGTGACAGGCAGGCTGAGTTAAATTCTGATGATGTTTAAGGGGTAGAAAGCATGCTCTTCTTTATGCCAATGCCAAGAGGAACCTTGGGTACATTTGAATTTAGCTTATTTCTAGCTCACCCCAAGCAATATTCTGTCCTATTCCCCACCTTGCAAGCATTAGAAGATCAAAGTATTATAAGATCATAGAAACTCTCAATAAGCATTTGAACAAAAAGCTAATATAGTATGCCAGAAACTAAGAGGGGATTCCCATACAAGACTGGTTGTAGGGGAATAGCATTGCTTCCTTTCTCCTTCCATGAGGATCAGCCTCCTTCCCTGTGGAAGGAAAACTCAAAACACCCATGAGGAAATCCCAGTAGCTGAGTTGGAGCTCCTACTTTCCCAAGGGAGTTTTGATCACTTAATAGTTCTGGTGTCAGAACATCTTATCTGTCCTCCACTTCTCAGCTTCCAGCTCCACAAATCCACTGTCAAATTTTGGTGGTTCCCATGCTCTTAGAAAAATGTGGTTCAAGGAAATCAACTCTATATTTGGAATCGGAAGACCTGTATCCAATTCTGACTCTGTCACATACTGCCCATGTAATCTTGGGCAAGTCACATAATCTTTCTAGGCCTCAGTTTCCTCATCTGTAAAAGGAGGAGTTCCAACCAAATTCTTGCCCAGCTCTAAATCTATGATCCTAATATGCTGTGTTCATTGTTGTTTGGCTAACCAGTGGCACACTGCTTCCCCAAGTGACTCCCTGTACCTCGTCACCACTATGACTCCATGTGAATGTTATATTTAGGTATATGGCTTCTCTTTCCTAGGTGTCCAGCTCATGGCTTTTTCATGTACATGCACCCTCAGATTCTCTTTGGGACACTAAAGCCCAAATTGTTTTCAAAACTGCTCAAATTCTCTTGGCAAAATTCCTCCCTGTGAATTCACTGCAGTTTGGTGATCATAAGGCCTGATAGATGTGAAAGGGAAAGAAGGGAAAGAGAAGGACTCAGTTGCTGACCTGAGAACTGTGGAATGGGGAGCCTTTAATTATCTGCTTAGTTCTTTTAAGTTTGATGGGTTCAAGAGGATGCATCCTTTCTTTCCTTTATCGCCCAGCACCAAGTTGCATTTTGCTTTCCATTCTTGGAGAATCCAACCCTTTGTGATAATGCATCCTTAATGGGGCTTTTCCAAGGTGAGAGCGAGCATTAGTACTTGGCTTTCTTTCTTTCTTTTCTTTTCTTAAAGCACATTTAGCTTTCTGAAGTTTATCAAAACACAAGCAATAGCTCATTGTTCAAAACAGTATTATGTCTCTAGTAAGCTCCTTCGATAGCCACTAATTTCCAATTCGTCTCTTCAGGAGATAAAGGTTCATTTGTAATCTGCACTGAAGTTTACTGTTCTTCCATCACTGTTATCTAATGCTATGAAAGGAAGAGAGGGTAGTACAATAAAAAAATAAATTGAAATTATAATCAGGATGAAGCAAATGGCTGTTGATTTTCAAAAGCTGCTTGGTTAAATTCTGAGAAGCCATGTGGCAGAAAGGGGCTCTTTAGTGTGTGTGTGCCTGCATGGTACAGACAGTCCTAGCTTTTTCTGCATCCAGGATGGAGGTGGGAGAGAATGAAGGAGGGAGGCAAAGCAACCGATCCTTTTAAATGCACTACCCTTTTTATTTCTCTGTAGCCCTTTCTCTCCCCTTAGTTGTGGGTATGTATTCCCGTAGAAAGAACATGGGATTTGGAGTCAGAGAACCTGGGTTCAAATCCTGGGACCCTGGGCAAACCATCTGTCAACCACAAACATTTATTAAGCACCTACTTTGTAGCTAGGTGATGTGTTAAGTGTTGGGCACAAAAATACAAAATTGAAACAAGCCCCTGCCTTCAAGGAACTTAGAGTATATTGGAGGAATAGAACATATTTACAGATGAACAAATGTGTCTATACAAAATTAATATGCTTTGGTTTTTTGGAGGACAGGGGACAGGGGAGGGTCTTTGATAACTAACAACTGAGGGAATCAGGATAGGCCTCATGTAGGAGGTGGCATCTGATCTAAGCCACCTTAGAAGGAGCTGAAATAGAGATAAGGAAGGGAATAAATATTTATATGGTACCTACTATGTGCCAACACTTTGCTAAGCTCTTTTTCCAAGTATTATCTCATTTGATCCTCAAAACATCCCTTGGACATAGCTTCTATTCCTATGTCTGTTTTATAGATATAGATTTTATATAAAGATATTATATATATATATACATGTATAGTTATATATATTCCTATATCTGTTTTGTAGATATTGATTTTAGATATAGATATATTCACAGATATATCTATAGATATAGATAGATATATTGTAGATATAGGCAGATAGAAGTAAAGTGACTTGCTTAGGGTTATACAACTACTAAATGCCTGAGACAGGATTTGAACTCAAGTCTTTCCAATGCAAGTACACAGGGTTCTATCTACTGTACCACTAGTTAGCTGCCTCTAGTGAGATGAGGAATAAAAGTCTTTGGATCATGGGAGGATAGACTGTACAGAGACACTGAGTCAAGAGATGGGCAAGCAGCAACCTCTCAGGGCCTCAGTTTCCTCATTAGTAAAATGAAGGGGTTGGAATAGATCACTTCTGAGGTAGCTTTGAACTCAATCTATCCACCCTTTCCTATATACCTCCCTAGCCTTTGTTTCCCACCCTCCTCTCCAAACCAAAAATGGAAGTCAGTTGAGGGAACCAGGTAAGTACTAGGGGATGAAGAGGGAAGAGGACAGTTTTGTTCTCCAGTCCAGGAAAGAGATGTTAAAGCTAGAGCAGGTCCTGAGAGGAGAATCTGAAATGATGATGAGCTATTGGCAGAGTGAGCATGGATACCAAATGTGGACAAGCTAAAAAAAAAGAGGTCTTTCTAGTCTAGGAAGGCAAATGTAAGATGTGATTGAAGTCTGTAAAATCTTCAAAACAATGGGTGGGATGAACATATGGTTGTTTGTCTAATCCCAGGATACTAGGACTCCCTTCCCCCTCCCCTTGAAGCTTGAGATAATTTTTAGATGAATGATAGGAAATCCTACTTTACACAGCAGGAAACAAAGTGATGAAACTCATTAATGCAGAGGGTGGCACAGGCTGAAAACAGAAATAGCTTTAAAAAGGTTTTGGATAAATTCTTGGCCAACAGGTCAGTAATGGCCTTGGAAAGCTTATTGTAGTGTTTGGGGGCATTGTAGCTTTCTGTAGCCCTCTTCATTGACATCACAAAGGTTGCTGAACATTCTCTCTATACCTGTTTTCTATTAGATCCAGAATCCTCGGCTGGACTGGTTGTATACTGAAACACTGGAGGGTGTTTCTTATGTCCTTTCTTCTCCCCCTTCCAACTATGACTATATAACCTCCAGGGACTCAATCTCTACAGTAGTTATATGTCAGTGTCAAGGTCTCAGAACTATAAGAAGTTCAAAGCCTTAGAAAATTAGGAGCAAGAGAGTCTTTTACAAATGGGGTTCACATTCCCCAGAAATACCGAGTCCATAATATAGCCCATGCCTCAACATGCCAAGACCTCTTCTGGTGACCCAGGGATTGGGAGTTAAGGACATGTTTCACATGAGGTAGCTAAGTGGCATAGTGGATATGGACTTGGATCAGGAACCCTATGTTTGAATCCTTCCTCAAGGATTCATACTGAACATACTGAACTTGGACAAATCTCACAGCCTCAGTTTCCTCTCTATAAAAGGAGGATAATAATAGCTCTGTCTCACAGACTTGTTGTAAGGATCAAATGAGATAATATATGTAAAATATTTTGCAAACTCTAGGATGCTACATATATTTGTATGTATATATGTGGGTAAGCATGCATTACATATATAGATATGTCTATATACAGGATATTTTAATGCAGATATATATGTATATATAGGATAGTCTAAAAGTATTAGTGTAAATCAGAGACATTAAAGCTTAAAAATGCGTTCTTTTGAATGCCTTTTATATGCAAATTTGCTAGAAGCTGCTGACTTCAAAAAGTAACTCAGAAAAAGAACACACTCAATATATATTTATATTGAGTATATATACATACGTATTGTTGTGTGCATATATATTTATATGTGTGTGTGCATGTGTGTGTATATAGATATGTGTGTATATGTATATTTTTTTAGGTTATGAAAAAAACTGCTTCAGTGTAATAATAGCAATAGCTTCCCTTTATATAACACTTGAATGTTTCATGTCAGTGACTTCTCTAGGGTAATACAACTAGTGTGTCTGAGGCTGGATTTGAACACACATCTCCAGCTTGTGATCAAGGCAATGGATGGTGGAGTGATCCAAGGCTGAGCTTGGAGGGGCAAGATTAGATATAGAAATAAAGAACGAGGGATTCTAGATAAGGGAACGGTGTAAAGCTGAACTGGTTCATCAAGTGGTCAAGACTGGAAAGGGAGGAGAGGGTATACACATCTTACTGAAGTTGGAGAAAATCATGAAACTGCTGACTGTCCACTAATTTTTGTTACATAATCTTAATTGGATCCTTCACTATGACAAGGCAATCCATTTACACTTTTTTAATTAACTCATTATTGTACTCACCACAACAGTTCTTTAAAACCTTTTCATTCCTCCTCAAAATTACCATAGTTCCCCCTCACTCTATCTCTTAGCTGAGAACTTTCACTTATACTCCACTGAAAAAAATTGAGATAATTTGTCAAGAGTTCCCTCTTTTCCCCTCCTCTTTATCATATGTTATCCTCATGTGTCATATGAAGAGGCAGCCTTTCTCCATTCCAAGATGAACCCTTCTAGACTAGCACAAGTGATCCCATTCCATCTCATATTCTCCAACAGATTTCTCTTTATCAGCATCACCCTCTCACTTATCTTCAATCTCTCCTTGACTACTGGCCACTTCCCTACAGCCTATAAACATTTTCTTGTCTCCTTCATCCTTGAAAAACACTCACTTGGTTCATCTATCCCCACTATCATTCCATATCTCTTCCCCCTTTAGAAGCTGGTTGGTTGGTGTTGTCCTTTCTTTTTGAAGGAGACCAAACTGACGTCACTATGTTGAGGTCAAGGTACAGTGTCCAACTGTGGCCGATCAATATGAACTCAGAACGCTGTACCACAGGTCGGCCACAAATAGTCTCTATGCACATTTGGAGTAGAGATATCTCTAAATTTGTGTATCTCTTGAAGCTAAATTCCTTGAGAAAGCTGTCTATAATCAGTGCCTCCACTTACTTTCCTCTCTTTTTCTTCTTAACTCTCTACAGCTTGGCTTTCAACCTCATCATTCATTTGAAACTCGCTTTGTTCAAGCGACCAGTTATTTCTTAATTGCCAAATATAATGGCCTTTTTTCAACATTTATTCTTCTTGATCTTCCTGAAACTTTTGAGCACTCTCTTCTCCCTGACATTCTCTTCTCTCTATGACACTTCCCTCTCTTGATCACCTTCATGTGTCTATCCATTGTTTAGGAATCTCCTTTACTTGATCTTCATCCGGGTTATTTCCACTGCTCTTCTAGAGGTTAGTATTCCCCAAGTCTCTGTCCTAGACCCTCTTCTCTTCTGCCTCCATACTATTTCATTTGGTCAGTCAATTTTTCTTTTTGTATGAACAATGGACCCCCCCCCACTTGTAAATCTCAGCTAGAATAGAATCAGTACTACATGCTTTGCCACATGAAAGGAGCCTAAAGGGATTCAAAGCCTCTTCTTCAGTTGGAGCTTCAGCTAGGCAGGGACTGACTTCAAGGGATGTACACACTGATAATGAGGTAGATATACACATTTCCAGAGCTAGCTCAGTGTTTGGGAGCCCCCGAAGCAAAATGTGGGGGAGAAGAGGCATTACACTTACTACCAAACTGAAGTTCTTTGGAGCTGTTGTGCTGACCTCATTGTTGTATGCCTGTGAAACATGAACAGTCTACCAGCACCATAACAGAAAATTGAATCATTTCCATTTGACTTGTCTCAGGAAGATTCTAAAGATCACCTGGTAGGATAAGATCCCAGACACTGAGGTCCTTTTTTGAACTAAACTGCCAAGCATTCCAACTCTACTGCAGAGATCCCAAGTACCACGGGCTGACACATTGTTTGAATATCAAATGTACGCTTGCCTAAAAGACTATTTTATGGAGAGCTTACAGAGGGCAAGTATTCACATGGTGGTCAGGAGAAGTGATACTCTCAAGGTCTCTCTTAAGAACTTTGGAATTGATTGTGTGACATGGGAGACACCAGCACAGGACCAGTCAGAATGGCATGCCCTTATGAGAGGAGGTGCTGCACTCTATGAGTAAAGCAGAATTGAAGTAGCTCAAAAGAAAAATGAGATGCACAAATTTAGAGAATCCACCCCAAGTGTTCACGTGAATCATTTGTGCCCAACCTGTGGTAGAGCATTCTGAGCTCATATTAGTCTGATCAGCTGCAGTCACACACTGTAATTTGACTCTAACATAGTGATTTCATCTTGGTCCTTTTTGATAATGAAGGGACAAAAACCAATTTCACTTGGTAATCTCATGTGAGCTCCTTGAAAGCAGATACCGGGTTTTTTTTGTTTTTTGTTTTTTTTGCCTTTCTTTTGTATCCCTACTACTTAGCACAGTTCATGGCACATAGTGAATGCTTAATAAATACTTATTGGTTAATTGACTGATTGACTAATTGGAGGGGCCCAGGCCACCTTTCATTTCCTTCCTAATCCTAAGCCTAGTTTCTTCAGGATTTCAAAACCAGACCCCACACTGAATGCCTTCATTCCTTACCCTTCCCTTTCCAACTCCCTTTTGTGTGTCTTCTAGTAGAACATAAGCTCACTGAAGACAGAGAATGGCTTTCATTTTGCTTGCATTTGTATCCTTCCAGTTGTAATTGCTTAATAAATGTTTGCTTCTGTCCTCCTTTTCTTCCATCTTGATGAGAGAAGTGTAAAGCCCTGGTGAAAAAATAGTCCATTCTAATCTTTCCTCAATCTTTGAAGGGAACATGAAAATTTCCATCAAAAAAAAGATGAATCTTGGTATAGTGGATATATATTCTGATTCTAGTAGTTTAGGAGTATGTGATACCAGAATTGCGAATAACTGTACATACTAAGAAAGAAAGCTGGGCTGAATGCTGACTACTGATGTGCTGGTTTGCTGCCTGTCATCTGCCCAGGAAAAATACAATGATGATTCAAAATCTGTGATCTTCCACTCAAGGTATGCCTGTCACCAAGGCTTTCTAAGAACGATTTGAAATACTAAGCCTCACCTGCACTTTGAATACTCTTCCCTGATGTGTCAACAGAGTTTAACTTCCCCTCTCTGATGAGACTCTTGAGCCAAATCCACTCACTACTCTATTGCTTACATGTCCACAGGCCACAGACCCACAGAAAGATCTGTCAGGGAGAGAAACATCTACTGTCACTTTAGAGATGTGGTTTTCAAGGCCAGAAGGTTGCTTGCTCCCTGCTTGGTTTTTTGCCCTCTAGTATGGCAGATTACCACCAAATGAATTCTGATGTCTTTGCTACAGCTGCAGCTTTGTTTACTGCACTATAGTTAACAGAGATCAAATGAAATGCATTTCCTTTATATTTTCTTATTTAAAAAGTAAAAGTAGTTCTCTTTATTGAAATATTGGAGAATAACCATTAAGCAGCATTTTTATTCTAAATTATATCACTGTTGACTTGGTTCTGTGAGTCCATTATTTTAAAGCAGGCCTAATTAGGAAGCCCCCTCTACCTGGAGAACTCTAAGCTTATGCAAATAGTAGAGGGCTACTGAAAGGTGAAGGTGACTTGGCCAGCAGCATGCAACCAACAGCTGTAAACTGTAGAACTTAAAGCCAGGCCTCTAGAGTCTAAGGCTAGTACTCAAGCTACTAGGTTAGGATACCACAGAGGAAAAAACGCAAGATACATTCTTCAGCATTCTCTAATAAAGTCCTTCTCTGATGCCTCTTCTTTCCATGGAGACATTGGATGCTTATACTGTCAAAGGCAGTTTGACATAGAGTACATGTGTCAGACACACTGCTCTGGGCTGTACCACCGTACTCCTTTGTGCAGTCAGAACCAAATTTATATATAATTGAGAAATATTAATGCCATAAGTAAAAATATAATAAAATATAGATAGCATTACATTTTAAAAGTAAGTCAACATGTGACCTTATCCTAGTATACCAATATGTATACCTATCTTAGTGGCCTTTGTTTATATTTGAGTTTGACATTACTGGTATAGTGGATAGAGATCCAGTCTTGAAACCAGTAAGACATCGTTTCATTTCCTTTCTTTGACATGTATGGATTATATGACCTTGGACAAATCACTTAACTTTTTATTACTCTAAGTAATTCTAAGACTGTATGTCACAAAGAAGGTGCTTTATTGGTAGAAAAGTTTCTTCATCTAAGAATTCCCTACAATAATGAATCACAGGTCTAGTCCCTATGTCTTTCCATATGACTCTTGACAGTCCCCCCTCTCCGCAACACACACGCACAAATTCTGGAACCATGAACCAGAAAATCTTTACCTTTCATCTTGGATGAGATGTGTCTACTCCTTTATATCCCCACTTACCATGTCCCAGTAACTTTTCAAATCAAAGTGCCCCCCTCTGACCCCATTATGCTGTAAGTTCCTTGAGATTACAGACTTTATTCTTTGTGTTTGTGTTTAGCACAGTGCTTGTCATAATACATGTTTTTTCATTATTCAGTCAATATTTTTTTTAAATCAACAAATAAGAAAATAAATGAGGAGCATTGTTTTCTTGTAGCCTTAATTGTGATCAGAAACTCCATAACCTATCCCCATAATTAAATGGAATTAATTCATCCTGAATCTTCCTTTTATTCAGATCTCTTTCAGAAAAATACTCAGATTGTTCTTTTGGAAGATATGTTTAGTGATTTTTTTTTTCTTCAATGATATTACTTATCAATAGCCTTCCCACCTAATCCCACTCCAGTAGAATCATCTCTTGTAAACCCTGTGTGCCTCAAATCAATCTCTCTTGTAACAGAGAAGTAAGAGTTAGCAAAAGAAATAAAAATATTGGTCATGTGCAATTTTATTAACAAATGTTTACTAGTCAATATCTGATAGCCTTATATAGCTTGAGTACAAAGGTTCTAAGTCCCAATGTAAGAAAAAGATAAACCCTGGAATGATGTTATCACCAGAAGGCTTCCTAGAGGAAAGAGGTCTACCTTCTTTTGGACTTCAAGGTATGTACAGAAGGTAGGCTTACAAAAGTACATGGTAGACTCTGCCCAGGGCATAGCAAATGCTGGGATTCTAGAATTTAGAGCTAAAAAGGACCTTGGGCAATATATAACAAAATCCCTTTATTTTTCAGAACATAAAAGGGAATCCTGGAGAGGTAAAGTCTGATGTCCATGTTCCTGTGGTTAGAGGAAATATGCAGAGGACAAAATGCTGGTTGGGAGCCAAGGTGAAGTCAAGTGGAGATGCATTTCTTAAATGCTTACTATGTGCCAAGTACTGTGCTAAACATTGGTCATACAAATACAGACAAAGAAAAAAATAATCTCTGCTCCTAAGAAGCTAGCATTATAACAAATAAAGGGAGGTGAGAAAGGGCAGACACTTAGTAGCTGTGTGACCCTGGACAAGCCTCTTAATCCTCTTTGCCCCAGTTTCCTCATCTGTAAAATGAGCTGGAGAAGGAAATGGCAAAACACTTCAATATCTTTGCCAGGGAAACCCAAATGGGATCATAAAGAGTCAGACACAAGTGACTGACTGAACAACAGTGATAGAAGTGACTTAGCAGATAGAGCACTGGGTCTGTAATCAGGAAGACCTGCCTTAAAATCTGGCCTCAGATACTTACTGGCTATGTGATTCTAGGCAAGTCACTTAACCCACTTAGCCTCTGTTTGCCTCAATCCACTGGAGAAGGAAATAGCAAGCTATTCCAATATCTTTGCCAAGAAAACCCCATGAAAAGTATTGGTATGCTATGGTCCATGGGAGTCACAAAGTCAGATACAACTACATGACTGGGCAATGTGCTTGGGTGCTGTGCTTTGTAATTAGTACCTTATTTGATCCTCTCAACATCTCTGTGAGATAAGTGCAATTATTATCCCCATTTTGCAAATGAGGAAACTAAGGCAAACAGTGGTTAAGTGACTTGTCCAGGGTCACATAGCAACAAGTATATGAGTCTGGATTTGAACTCAGGTCTTCATCACATTGCAATTCATTTCAATTCCAATTTAATTCAACAAGTATTTACAAACACTTATTGTGTGCTAGTAGAGAGAATGGTCTATGCCAGAAAGATCTGGGTTTGGGTTCAACCTCTGACACACACTGGCTATGTGGCCCTTTGAAGTCCTTTAACACAGCTCTCTAAATACAAACTGCAGAGAAGGTGTCAAACTATATTGGTATGAACAGTTTCCATACTGGGGAGTACTCTATGCCAATGAAATAACAGGTCTAGTCCCTATATCTAACCCTACGAGCAAGGCAAAGTGCTTAAACCTGGAGATGTCAGAATAAAAATTGCATAGGCCTTTCCCTCAAGAAGGTTGCCATTTTAAAATGGAGATCCAGTATGTGAACAAATGTAGGTTGTCCACTACAAGATAGGTTAGGCTAAGGGGCAAGGAAAGAACCATTTGTGTTGCTATGAAAAATTGGGAGCATACTGTTGGTAACTTCTAGATGATTGGGTTTGTCCTTCGTTCTCGGAGAGGACCATGACATCAAGATGACATGACTTGCAGTTAACTTTGATTTGAGTGAGGGATGGCTGTGCAAGATCACCATCCTGAACCATCTGGATCCAGTGGATTGATATTCATCAGGATGACTGGAGATATCAAGGAAGTCTTCTGGGAGGGTGTGGCCTCTGACCTGGGGTTGGCAAACAAGTCAAGGATCCTTACGTAGTCAGGTATGGAGGGAATGAGTTCCAGGTATGGAAGGTTACCTGAATGAAATGTACAAAGACTGCAAAGTTCAAAGTAAGATGAGGTAAGAGGGATCAGGGTGGAGGGAGGGCAACTAATGAGTAGCAGTCATTCATAGTCCATTCTGACTGGAGATTGTGTGAAAGTCATTAAAGTTGGCAAAGCAGGTTGCAACTAGATTGTGGATGGTTTTGAACGCTAGGTTAAGGAGATTTTCTTCAAGGAGTAAGATCTGATAAAGAATAAGGTGTGTGTGTGTGTGTATGTGTGTGTGTTTGTGTGTGTGTAAAACTGCATGTGAGCCTATGCAAGGTTAATATGGAGATAAGACAACCAGCCTAAATAGAATGGTTCTATCTATGCTGGAGGGCAGCTAGATGATGCAGTGAATAGAACACAGAGCCTGGAGTCAGGTAAACCTGAGTTCAAATTCAGCCTCAAACACTTACCAGCTGTGTGACCTTGAGCAAGTGATTTAATCTCTGTCTGTCTCAGTTTCCTCATTTAGAAAATGAAGATAATAATAGTACCTACCTCCCAGAGTTGTTGTAAAGAAAAAATGAGATAAATCTGTAAAGAGCTTTACAAACCTTAAAGTACTATACAATGTTAGCTATTATTACAATAATAGTTATCATTATTAAATCTGCCTCTCAGTAACTTTCACTCATTCTTCCTGGTTCTTCCCTCTGGGGCTAATCCATATTCCATATGACAGTCTTTTCACTTGAGGGGCAGCTAGGTGCTGCAGTGGATAGAGCGCCAGTCCAGAATTCAGGAGGACCTGACTTCAAATCTCACCTCAGACACTTGGCACTCACTAGCTGTGTGACCTAGGGCAAGTCACTTAACCCCAATTGCCTCATCCTGGGTCATCTCCAGTCATCCTGATGAATACCTGGTCACTGGATTCAGATGACTCTGGAGGAGAAGTGAGGCTGGTGACCTGCCCAGCCCTCCCTCACTCAAAACAAAGTCAAGTGCAAGTCGTCATCATTTCTCTGATAGCATGGTCTTCTTTGGCAACGAGGGACAAACATATACACCCCTTTTCACTTGGAGACAATGACATGGCTCCCTGTAGTGAGGAACATACACACATATGTATGTGTGTACATACACACATGCATGCATGTATACATATATATCTACAAACACAATATACATACACATATGACATATATAGCCATATGTCTGGTGGCTGTAGAAGCTATATATGTGTGTATCTATCTATATATTTATATAAAATATATAAATAAATGTAATACGTGTGTATATATGTGTAGAGAGAGAGATGTGAATGTATGTATATATAATTACATGTGGTCTGAGCAGGATGTTGGGAAGAAAAATGGGAGGTGATTTTAAGGGGCATTTTCTCCCCACCTGGCATTTCTGAATCACAGATGCTGTAAGAGAGCTTCCACATGCCCCAGCTTCTGATGCCTGCAAAGATTTGACATGTTTTGTAATGAATTTCCCAGCCAATGTAGTGATGGAGCAAGGAGACATATGCCCAGTGTGAATTGGCAGCAGATGGAGCTCATCAGGAGGCATTAGAATCCTTATCCAAATGACTGGGAAGTGGTAGCCTGTTGTTAACATCATTATTTACACCAGTTTGGATTGTTGGGCATGGTAGTTAATGCCCAGGAGCCAATCAGTGTTGATTATAGCACTGCTTCTGATGCGGCTGGGCATCTTCAGCCATTGTCCACTGATCCACAACCACTGGACAGAGATAGCATATGGAGATAAATGTGTAATAAACAATGGATGGCCAAATGGAAATCTAACTAACTGGGATGATCACATCAACCTTTATAGATATTAATTTACTAGCCAACTTTGGCAAGCACAACCTAAAAGACTGTATTATTATTTCATAAAATGTAGATGCAATGAATGGATTTTGGAGGGGAAGAGTTGCCAATTTAATCAAACCCTGGCCAGAGTTATTACCCTAGTTGGGTAATCCTCAACAGTTTCCTAAAGAAGAAAAGTGATGACTTTAAATCCAACACTGGAAGCAAATTGTAGATTATGTGGTGTGGTATCTAGGCAAACTTCTTTTGATTGGGGTGTTGGGGTGGGATGCTTTTGTTGAACTCATGTTGCACTAGGCAGTTTTTATTTGTGGGCTAGAGAAGTAGTGTCTTAAAACTATGAGATTTAAGGTGTGCCATTATATATAATTAATTTGATTAATGTCATCAAGCTTTTTTTTTTTTTTTTTGCAGAGCACTATACTTGGGACTAGTGGACATAAGGTTAGAATACAGGGTGGGGAGTCTACAACCTTGAGGCCACATGTGACCCTCTAGGTCCTTAAGTATAGCCCTTTAACTGAAACCAAACTTCACAGAATAAATTCCCTTAATAAAAGGATTTGATGTGCAAAATCTGGACTCAGTGAAAAGGCTTCCAAGGGCCTAGAGAGCCACATGTAGCCTCAAGGCCATAGGTTTCCTGTGCCTGGTTTAGAAGCTCACAGTATAGCAAAGGAATAAGACACATACACATATAATTATAATGCAGACTAATATGTGATAAATATGTGATAGGCAACATGGTATAGAGTTATGCTTGGAATGAGGAGGACTTGGTTCAAATTCATTCTCTGTTATTTTCTAGGTCTATGGACCCGAATAAATCACTTAATCCCGCTCAGCCTCCACCAATTTCCTCAGATTTATTTCTTGTCACAATAGTGTTAAAATTTGCTTTGGTGACAGGAAGCTTCCATCCTGGCACTTTCCCACGATGAGGAAATCACAGATTCTTTGCCTATTTCATCAGCTTCGTGTGCACCAGGAGTTGTCGGTTTAAGGGGAAAGATTCCCAATTATAGTCTTGGGGAAGAGAAATAAGAGAAGGCTATATTTAGCTTTTTAATTTTTTTTTTTAAATTTAAAGATAGGTAAGAATTTGTGTGTAGAAAAGATGAAAGGAGGACATCCTAAGCAGAGGGACCTGAAGGTTCAGGTTATACTCCAGAAATCCATGTTGTCTGGAGCATATGTGGTAAAGGTGATAATAACAAATGAATTTACGAAACACTCTCAAGTGTGGAAAGTACTTTATCTGCATTGTCTAAATAGCCTTACAACCACTGTCATTATCTCTGTTTTGTAGATGAAAAAACAGAGGCTGGGGAAAACACAGATTTGTCTGTGTTCATTGGCTAGAGTTCAGTGGCAGAATTTGAACCAAGATTTCCCTTACTCTGTGATCCTGTTGGGGACTTTCTCAGTCTAGCGGATCATGACACATTGTCTTCATCCAATAGTGTGAAGTAAAATCAGCAAGGTAGTGGATGTCCAGATTATAGAGGCTTTGAATGGCAGGCAATGGAGTTTGAACTTTATTCAGTAAGCAGTCTAGAATGACTGATTTTTGAGCAGGGGGTGATGTGATTAGATCAATGCATAAGAATTCTAATTTTTATTTTCTGCAACATTAAGAAAGTGAGGGTGAGAAGGAGAGGAAGTGGGAAAAATCCATAAAGGCATTATTTGCAGTGGTTCATTCAGGTGGTAATGGGGGTTTGTACTAAATGTAGAGAGAGAAGGAGAGAGAAGAGGCCAGATGAGTGGGTATTGTGGATATCAAATCTGTAGGACTTAGCAAGTGATTGTATATGAAAGTCAATCAGTCAGGAAATATTTATTAAGCAGCTACTGTGTTGTGCTAAAATAAAATGCCCCTTAACATCACCTCCCATTTTTCTTCCCAGCATCCTGCTCAGACCACATATAATTATATATACATATAATTATGTCTCTCTATATAAACAAAAGACAGTCCCTATGCTCAAAAAGCTCACAATCCAATAGGAAAAACAGCATGCAAATAAATATGCACAAACAAACTATAGATAGCATAAATTGGAAAAAATCAACTGAGGGAAGGCACTAGAAGGAAGAGGTACCAAAAACAACTTTCTGAAGAAACGGGATTTTAGTTCTGAAGGAATCTGGGGAAGCCAGGAGGCTTCCACTCATATGGGGGACTGTCAGTGAAAATGCCCAAAGTTGGGAGTTGGAACGTCTATTTGAAGAATAGTAGTCGGAACAGAAATGACCAATGTGATTGGATTGAACGTAGGTAGGCATGGAGTGAAACATGTGAGAACACTGGAAAGGTGAGAGGTGGGGCAAGTTATGAAGCCATTTGAATAGAGAAAAGTCAAAGAAAGCTCATAGGATTGAAGGAGAATAAAATATAGCAAACTTTACAAGATCAGGATAATGCAGATTACCTCATCCACTAATATAAAACTAATTTATTGACCTTTGATAAGAAGAGCTTTCTCTAAATGATTATCTGTAAACCTCCTGTTTTAAAACAAATGGACTTCTTTCATACTTGGAAAAGTATTTGATCACCTCTTCTCTCCTGCCTCTTTACATGGAATGTTTTCTCGTTCTGATAATATATCCTGCCACTTAGATTCCAAATACTCCACCTTTTTCTCTTTTGAATAATTCTTCCTTTTTCTATACCCAGTCTCTCTTGTGAAAGATTTTACTTAATTGCCACAGAATGCTGCTAATTGGCTGTGTGTTCTAAATGGACATGAAAAATTATGAAAACCAAATCTCTCTGTGGGAAGCTGCAGCTGCTATGATCCTGAGCCATCTTCCGTAGTGGGCTAAAAAATCTTTTTCTTTTCAGTTTGGCCACTTAAATTAGGCAGCAGATCCAGCTGGAGAGTAAGATTCTCCCTGGACTCCCCCAGAACTCAGGCTGAGAAAGTCCCCAACAGGATCATAGATTTAGAAAATTTAGACCTCAGGGGGCATTGAGTTCAAACCTCTCCTTTTACGGATGAGGAACTGAATCCCAAAGAGGCTAAGTGACTTCTCCAGAGCCAGATTAAGTAGTAAGCGGCTAAGCCAGGATTTGCAGCCAGGGTTCCAAAACATCCTTGCGTTATGCATGAGATACGGTGGGTATCTGGTGGTACTACAGGAAAAAGCACTGAAGTTAGGAGGAGCATCTTTTGAGTTTGGGGGAAGGAGGAAAGATAAGTGTCTCATGTCTGGTAATGTTAAATTCATGGAACATTCAGAATATAATTTTTAACAGGCAGTTGGAGATTTAAGTATGGATGGTGGAGGAGAGATTAGGAGTAGAAATAGAGATATAGGAGTCATTCATGACTATATCATAATTGAAGCTACTGCAGTGAGTGAAGTTGCCAAGGGAGAGAGAACACAAAGAGAGAAGGTGGAGATACACAGAATCCTGGGGAATGCGCATAGTGAGTGATTAGAAAGAAGGTGAAGAATTGGCATGGGAAATAAAGAAGGAATGGTTAGAAAAATTGGAGGAAAATCACTAATGTGCAGTAGTGATGGACATCATGAGCATCAAGGAAGGTGAGGAATTATGAATATAGTCTGATAGAAATATAACTAGAAATTATTTCACCAGGAAGAAAAGTAATTGATCAGGGAGTAGATGAGGGGACATTACTTCAATCAGTCCTCCACACAGCTACCAAAATTATTTTTCTTAAGTACAAATCATCTAACCATGTCAGTTCTTAGTCTAGTGGCACTCTCTAGCTCCTGAGATGAAGTATAAACTCTTTTGCTTGCTTTTTTACAACCCTTTACAACTTATCCTTTGCTTATCTTTTCAGCCATCCTCGTAATACAATTACTGCCTTTCCTACATTTTTAGTCTGGATACATGACCTTCTCACTGTTCCTCACACAAAGCACCCCTTCTCCTGTCTCCATGCCTCTTCCCTGACTATCGCTCACACCTAGAATGCACTCAATTCCATGGTGAAGATCGCTGAATTCCTTCAAGATGCAGATCAAGAAAGATACAAGGTCTTCTATATAATACCTTCCTTGATCTCTCCCAATGCTCTTTTACCAACTTAAATTTAACTTATATTTATATTTAAATCTTTCATTTAATGTGAACATATTTTTCTATACCTGCTTATATATGGACTTTTTTTCTCAAATAGATTATAAGCTCCTTTAGTTCTGGGACTTGTGTCTTTTTCTCTTCGGGGCTGAATGCTGTCCGTAGTACATGGTAAGTGCTTAGTAAATGTTCAATGTTAATTGGTCGATGGATTGAGAGTAACATCAATCCCCCAGGTTCTTTTCCCTTCTCCCCAAAAATGCCCATGTGTTTGTTTTCTCTATTTAGTTCAAATCAACAACACTCAGCACCTGCTATGCACAAGGCTCTCTGCTAGGCACGTGGGATCAAATTAATAACTTGTACTGTCTCGGTCCTCAAGGAGCTGACATAGAAGCACTGCTAGAGTGATTTAAAATCCTACTACAAAAAAATATCATTGTGAAGAAGAACTCTGTACAATAGAGTGATCTTCAGGCCATGCTTAGAGCCAATGTGAAATTAAAATCAGGTCACTAGAAATTTGCTATGTGCCCTCTAGATACTCTGTCCTATGCTAGCTACTGTTGAAAACAGAAAGAAGAATGAAATATAGTCCTTGTTTTCAAACCCCTTATAGCCTAGCAGTAGGGGGGAAAGACACAGATGTAAAATTAGATAATAAGTAAATACAAAAGTACAAGATGTCCCAAGAATTGTGTTGGATTAATTGCCAAATTAACTCATATTAGTGGTGCATTAACTGATTTGGTCACAGCAAAAATTTTGTTCCACCAAATTTTTTAAAATGCCGTTCTGCTGAAGATTTAAATGGGGAAAGAAAGAAAAGGATAGCATGTATATGATGCCTTCTTTCTTCTATAGGATTTAGAGTATTTAATTTTGCTCTTTTAATCCAGAGATGCTGAATATCCTTACAGGTTAGAAATTTCTGGCAGTATTTTCAATATAACAAAATTTCCCTGTGGGCAGAAAATAAGAAGGTCTTGTGGGATTTGACCTGTCATAAATTTAGCAACTACAAACATCTGCTTATAACAGATCAATTTATATACCAATACTCCTTCAGTCCCAGACCCTACAGCATAACCTAGTAAGAAAATGGAGAAGAGAGAGCCAGGGAGGGAGGAGGAGGGAGAGAGAAAGAGAAAGAGAGAGAGAGATAGAGAGAGAGAGAGAGAGAGAGAGAGAGAGAGAGAGAGAGAGAGAGAGAGACAGAGAGAGAGAGAGAGAGAGAGAGAGAGAGAGAGAGACAGAGACAGAGAGAGAGAGACAGAGACAGAGAGAGACAGAGAGACAGAGAGAGAGACAGAGAGAGAGAGAGAGAGAGAGAGAGAGAGAGAGAGAGAGAGAGAGGACGTTAAATCCATTTTTTGTCTCACTGCCTAAGTTTTTCCAAAATCTACCCAGTTTCTTTTAGCTTGTCCTAATTTGCACAGTTTTACATTTCTTGTTGGCTCCAGACACGGTAAGGAAATGATTCCATTTATAGTTGGCAAGGACAACAGATTCTGAGCCTACCTTGGTTGGTCCCCTAGTTCCCAAAGCTTTTTTTCTATTCTGACACACCCCCGAAGTGCCCTGTGACACCATTTCGCTTTCCTGTTATCATTAAAATATGCAAATGTAATGACTGGCATGCATCCATCTATGAGCTTTGTTCAAATATTTGTCTCCTTGACATCTTCCATTCTCTGGCATACCTTGGCTTTCAGATTCTAAAACAAAAGAAAAAAAAAAGTCTAGGATACAAGGCTGTATCTTCTAGAATTGTCATTTCATTTTTTTAAGGAAAAGAAGAGGAAAGCTAAGAAAAAGAGGGTCTTTTTGCAAGCATGTATAGAAGGTGGGGAGCCAGCTATAGTGCAAATAATGTAGTTAATATTCCTGTTCCCTCTTTTGCGGTTGAGGTGAGAGTGAATACCTACTATAGACAAGGTCGGAGTTAAGGAAGGAGAACGTAGAGAGGACAGAAAGAAGAGAAAATGGAGAGAGATGGGAAAGAGGCAGGAGCTAGAGAGGGAAACAAATAGCTAGATTTGGGAGTCATCCACAATAAATGTGATAGCTAAAGCTTGCAAAAGAATATGTTTACAAGGGAAAAAATGTAGAGAAAAGCTGAGCTGAAATGAAGACCCATGGCTAACAGATGGGATGATAAAAAGGAGCCAGGGTTGCCGGCTAGAGGAAGTTCCAAGACCCTGCTAACCAGACCTACTGCAGATTCATGCTGGCACACTTTAACTGCACCCTCAGTAGTATAGAGTAAGGCTTTTCTTCATCTCAGGGAATTTCCTCCCTAAGAAATTCACACTGAATCTAAGATATAGTCGTACCTCAGGAGCCATCTGGTCTGACCTGTGCTCAATAAATTGTCATCTCGCCTTCATTTGAAGCCTTCCCCAAGGAGAAACCCACTACGTCCTAAGCATCCCATTCAATTTTTGGATAGCTCAATTTATTAGGAAATTTTCCTTCCATCAAGCCTAAAGTTGTCTCTGTGAAGCTTCTGTACATTTCTTCTAGTTCTATATTCAGGAGCCAAACAAGAAAAAAAAATCTAATCTCTCTTTCCTATGACAACCTTCTTCCCTATAATATCCCTTCATACACTTGAAGAAGCTATTATATCTCCTGTAAGTCTTATCTCTAGGCTAAAGCTTCTCATTGCCTTTGAATTCTGAAATGACACATTTTCTAGTAATTTCTCTGTTCTACTCATTCTCTTCTAGACCTTCTTCAGTTTTCTCTGCCTTTTCTAAAATAAGCTACCCAGAATAGAGCATTGGACTCAGGAAGTGTTCTAGTCAGGATATAATATAGTAGAACTATGATGACCTTCATTCTGTATACTATGCCCATATTAATATAGCCTAGGAGCATTAAGCTTATTTTGGCTCCTGTGGCACATTGTTGATTTATATAGTTTACAGGTTCTACCTTCTCTGTTGCAAATTGGGGTGCTATTTCTCCTCCACTTTTGTGGTACCTCCCCTGTTTCCCAAGACCTCTCAAGTATCACTGATAGCAGCTCAGTAATCTTTCCTGCCCTTCGGCCCCCTGATCCCAGCCCCAGTATTCTAGGATGTAATTCAGTCTAATTTCGTGATCTGAATTCATCAAGGGTACCTAGATGCTTCCTAATCTCCCCTCCTCTTATCTTAGCTTTTTATTCCTTATTGATAATTCTTGTCCATCTCCCCCAAAAGTTACTTAATAAGTGTTGGTTGATTGATTGGAAAGATCCTAGGAACAGAAGCAAACTGTAATTAAGTAGTTCTGCCTTCTTATTGTTGTCCATTATTATCATTCCATCCGTTTTTGTAGGGTTTCTAGTCTTTTTTTTTTTTTTATTTTGCTCTTGTCCTCAACATAGCTTAAAAAGCCCAACTATACATTGTTCCTAGTATTTTTCGTAGTGCTCAGATTCTGTTTTTAATTTTAGTCCTCCTCACACTACTGAACCTTGAAGTCATCTTGGCAGTTACTCACTTAACATATCTAGTCAGTTGTCAAGTCATTACATTTCTACCTCTGCAACATCTCTTGCATCTAACCACTTCTCTATACAGATACAACCACTCCATTAGTTCAGGCTCTCATCTTCTCTTACCTAGATTGCTGTAATAGGTTCCTTATTGATCACTCTGGCTCAAATCTCTTCCCACTGCATTTGACCTTCTACACTTCTACCATAGTGATTTTTCTTAAATGTAAATCTGACGATGTCACTTCCCTATTCAATAAACTCAAGTGACTTCCTGTCGCTTCTAGGATAAAATGTAAACTCTTCTGTTTAGTTTTTAAAACTTTTTACAACTGACTGCAACTTATTTTCCATTCATTACTGCTCTCCGAGTTTCTATCCTCCAGCTAAAATGGTTTTCTGTCTCTTCCTCATGTGCTACACTGTATCTGCTGTCTCCTTGACTTCACAGGATCCTTCAAGACATAGCTAAGCTGGGCATAATGACACAGGTCCATTATACTCATGACTAGGGAGATGGAAACTAGTGGATTACTTGTGTTGAATAGTTCTGAGTTGCAGTAAGCCTATACCCGATTGGGTTTCTGCAAATTCAGCACCAAGATGGTGAGCTCTTGAGATTGGAGGCCCAGAGAGAGCAGAGAGAAAGAGAGGAGAGGAGACTAGGTAAGACAAGATATAGTTGGGGTATCATATTCTATAAGAAGCCTTTCCTGAACCCTCCATCCACCAAATATTAGGCTAGTGCCCTTCTACCACAACTATTTAGTATTTATGATTATTATGTAGTCAATTCTTATCATTCTTGATAGCTTTGCTTATCAAGCTGTGTAAACACTGAATTAGTCAGGGTTAGGTTTCTGTGAGCCTCTGGTCACAACATTTACTTAAGCACTTCTTGGAGTAGCCTCAACTACAGATTGGCAAATTTCCTCTTTTGTTTTATCCTGCATATGCCTTGTTGTTGATTCATTAATGTTGAACTCAGCCAACAGCAGTATAATTTGTGCACGAATGAAACTTTTCTAACACATGTATTTTCTCTAATAAGATATATCACAGCCTTCTTGGGCTTAGAAACATTAGACAGCCCTTCAACACTGTGCTTGGGAGCCATTTTAAAAAGTGAGATTATCCACAAAAAGCGCAAACGTGAAAAATACAGACCTTGAAAAAATACTTATTTACCGTTTGAGAGATGGAACAAGAAGACAGAGAGTTAGCTGCCTTGTTCAAGCCCAACTGGGGATGTGCATATCCAGTGTCTCAAATTTTTTTGCTACTCTACATATGTCCACAAATTACCATGAATATTTATTTTGGGATCAGAAATAAATTTTAGCAAGGGTGAATTCACAGATACAGAATTCATAAATAATGAGGATCAATTCTGTATGTGTTTGTGTGTGTATGTGTATACATGTATGAAGATATATATATACATACACACACGTGTATATAGTTATTTTTTCATTGTTAAAATGTAAGTGTCTTATGAGTAGGAGTCATTCCACTCTTTATATTTGGATTAAAAGTGTCTAGCACTGGGCCTGGTACATAGACATATAAATGCTTAATGATTAATTAATTCTTTATAAATAGAATCTTTTTCCAATTATATGTAAAGACAAGTTTTAGCATTCATTGTAAAAATAATTTTGAGTTCCAAATGTTCTCTCTCCCTCCTTCACCACCCCCTTCCTTAAGACAGTATGGAATTTGAGATAGTTTATACATGTGCAATCATGTAGCACATATTTTCATGTTAGTCATGTTGTGAAAGAAGAAGTAGACCAGAAGGAAAAAAATAAAGTGAAAATAGTATGCAAATAAAAAAAATTTTGTGTTTAAAATTCTCTTCCCTTTCTTTCCTCCCTTCCTCCCTTATTGTGAAGGCAAGCAATTACATGTGCAGTCATGCAAAATGTACTTTCTTGTTAGCCATGTTGTGAAGGAAAACACAGAACCTCCCCCTGCCACAGACAATAAACAACCCAAGAAAAATAAAGGTTAAAAAAGATGTGCTTCGATCTTCATTCAGACTCCATCAGTTTTTTCTTTGGATGTGAATAACATTTTTCACCATGAGTCCTTTGGAACTGTCTTGGATCCTTTCATTGAATAGAATAGCTAAGGCATTCATAGTTGATTATCCTATGGTGTTGCTGTTCATGTGTATATTGTTCTCCTGGTTCTGCTCACTTCACTTTGCATCAGTTCATGTAAGTCTTTCCAGGTTTTTCTGAAATCATCCTGGTCATCATTTCTTACAGCACAATAGTATTCTGTTATATTCATATGCCACCACTTGCTCAGCCATCCCCAATGATGGGCATCCCCTCAATTTCCAGTTCTTTCCACCACAAAAGAAGTTACTATCAAAAATTTTTGTACAACTAGGTCCTTCTTCCCTCCTCCCTCACCTATTTAAAAAATCTCTTTAGGACTCGGACTTAGTAGAGGTATTGCTGAATCAAAAGGTATGCACGGTTCGCTTGCTTTTTAGGCATAGCACCACATTGCTTTCCAGAATGGTTCGATTAGTTCACAATTCCACCAACAGTGCATGAGTGTTTTGCTTTTCCCTCATCCCCTCTAACATTTATCATTTCCCTATCCTGTCCTATTAGCCTGATTGATTCTTGCAGAAGGATGCTCCTCTTCCTTCCCTCTACACCCTTTCTCAGTTGCTTACCCTTACTTCCTTCTTGTTCCATTTATCTTTTTCTAATCTGAATTTGTCAAGAGTTCCACTTCACATCTGGAATATTGATATTGGTCTCACAACTAATTTCCATAGTCCCTGAGCTCTCTTTAAGGCACTGTTTCCTATAAATAAAAAATGGCCTAATCTTCCTTATCTTCTGGTTTGCATTCATCATTACCCTCCTCAAAGACCTTCATTGATTGCCCACTGCCTATAGTATCAAGTCCATGGATTGTTCATGGATTTCAAGACCCCATCTCCTTATTGGTGCATTATATATGTATGTATAAATTATATTTCTGTATATATTCTCTCCTACCCCTCCTTAGAATGTACACTTCTCAAAGGCAGGGATTGTTTTGCTTTTTTCCTTTGCATCCCCAGGATCTACCATGGTACATAATAGTTGATTGCTTGCTTGATTGGAACATCCTCTCCTTACTCTTAGTCTAAATCATACCTTTCCTTTAAGGTCCACCATGAAATTGAATCTCCACCAAGTTTTCCACATTCATCCTAGCATTTAGACGGTATCTTCTCTTTGACTTTATAGTTGTTATCATCTATACAACTAATTTGTCACTTAGCTTATGCTATTTTATTGAGGCAGTATGGAGAAGTGGAAAGAGGACAGTAGTTGAGTCAAAAAACCTGAGTTTTTGTTTTACTTTGGATGTGTAATTATTCTGTGACTGAAGATAAGATATTTGCAAAACTTTAGTTGCATTATCTGTAGAATGGGAATTTTAATACTTGAACTACTACCTCAAACAGGGAAGAAAGCTTTTTGGAAACCGCACAGTGCTATATAAATGTAAGCTGCTAATATTTATCTTTTTTTTTTTAATGAGAGTAAGCTTGATGTGTTTAGAGCTGGCTTTGGAATCAGGAAGGGCTGGTCTGAGTCTCGTTGGAAACTGGGTAAAACCCTTATCCTTTTAGGGCAGTCTCAGCCAACTCTCTTAATATTTTGAGTTGAAGAAGACATAGATAGAGGAAATTTACTCCCTAGGAATGTACTTCCCTAGATCAGTGAAGTCACAGATGCAGACCAAAATATGTGTACGCAAGAGCAGCTAGAAGATTGACCTTGTTAGGAAGGCCAGAACTGAAGTCTTGTCTTTGACACATGCTATGGGCAAATGACTTAACTTCTCAGGTCCCAAGTCACTCTCTTAATACTATAAATTACACTGAAATTTCTGATCCAAGAGGATTCCATAGCACCAATGAAATCTCTGCTGTAGAACAATCCCTTCCTGTACCTCACCACCAAAAGCATATACCTTCCTAGAGGTGCCCTGGAGCCAGCTCCAACCTGAGAGTTGATTGTTAAATTTTGAGTGGGAACATTTGAACCTCACAACACAACTAATCAGGTTTTGGGTTTATTGTTTGTTGATTATATCCGTTAAACTTTCAAGAGTCACTCTACAATTCCCCACCTCGCCATTTTGTTATTTAAGTTTTAATCAGCACACCGCTGCCTGTACCCCAACAAGATTGTAAATTCCAACAGGGTAGGGGCAATGTCTTATTTGTTTCTGTATCTCCTGTGCCTTAGTGTACCACACAGGAACTGCTCCGTAAACGTTTATGGCAGAAATTGCTATTGATCAGAAGTGTCTGGTGAAGGCTGCCAAGGTGGAATGCACAACTTTCCAGAAGAGAATGACCTCCTTTTAATTAGGGGTAAAATATTCAGTGATCTCTGCAAATCAATGGCATCCACTAGAAAGAACACTGTCTGAAATCAACCTTATTTTTCATTGTCTCATAGAAAAGTGAGTTTAAGCCTCTAATTGCTGCTATCAGAGCCAGAACACCTGCTGGTTCTAGCTGCTGCTTCCATTAACATACCACGTTTTCTTCAATAGTTTCCAGGCTGATGATCTAAAAGTTAAATGACTTTGGATTTGGGAAATTGTTGTGACGTTGTTTCTAACTCCTCTCCAAGTCTATCACCTTTCTATCCTTTCCATTGGAGGGAAGCAATCAATAGACTTTTTAATGCCTTCCTAAGTGTTTATGAAGTGCTGGCTCCCAGGTTACTAAATAAACCTCTCAGAAACTCAGGGATGAGACTATTGGGTAGAGAGACTTGAACATTCAGGCCTATAGATTAACTATTTATGTGAATGTTTGTTCATGTGCGTGGTCCAGGATAGGTAACTCAGCTCCTCCTCTCCTATCTGCTTCCCCCTCCCCTTCCTTCTCCTCTTCAAAGGAAGATAAATTTGGATGACCAAAAGATGCCCAGTTGACTTGGGTTTTACTGGCTAGTTCCCTTCCCTTCCCTTCCCTTCCCTTCCCTTCCCTTCCCTTCCCTTCCCTTCCCTTCGCTATTACTCATTGGTAATCCTCTTGGAGGGGGGGGGAGCTTTAGATGTGAACCATACAAAGCATTGCTTTATATGCTTTACTAGGTCTTCCTCTTAGATGGGAACATAACAATTTGGAGAGCAGAGGTCAAGAAAAGTCTGACTCCATTCTTTGTGTTCAGGATTACTAATTACTAATAATGCCCAACAGCAAGAGATAGAAAGAGAAAGCTTAAAGCTATGGTAGACACTATAAAATATCTGGGAGTCACTCTGAAGCTGTGACATCAATGGGCCCCTGCCCCAGAGCTCTCCTACACCCTCTTGGCTTTACAGTGATTATCAATACTAACTGTTGCTGTTGTCTTTCTTTTTCTTGGCCTCATTAAAGGGGTCATGCCCTGGCTACTTCTTAAACAATGAATGGGTGTTACCTCACCCTAAGTGAGTACCTGAAAAAACCTTGATCTAAAGGGCCCAAGGTCTCCTACTGCATCCTGGGTCATCTCCAGTCATCCTGATGAATATCTGGTCACTGGATTCAGATGGCTCTGGAGGAGAAGTGAGGCTGGTGACCTGCACAGCCCTCCCTCACTCAAAACAAAGTCAAGTGCAAGTCATGTCATCATTTCTCTGATGGCATAGTCTTTGGCAACAAAGGATGAACACACAAAACAACTCACTGTATTAGCAAGAAAGAGGCACAGTTCTAGATTCCTAAAGTTGCTGGACTTATTTCCCTGGGGATTTAGAAATTTAGAAATTCTTATATGTTTTCTTTATTTCTCTCCGAGCCCCAGTTCTTGTGGGAGTGTATATATCCAGAGCCATAACTAGGGCAAGACACCTAAGATTCTTTTCTCAGCATGCTGGCATCTGGGTTGAGAAGTATACTTCCTTCCTGTGGTGATCCAGAGACTGTCATACACTGTGTGCCTCACTATGTGACTGCTCTCATTTTGCTAGCAAGACTGTACTCACAGTGGGACTGCTGCCCATCCTCCCTAACCCGCACATTATCTTCTGTATATATACTCACTTTTTCCTGTGGTACTGTCCTAAGTCACACCCAGCTACACCCCTGCCTTCTCTGGGTTGTTCTAGGCCAGCTACCTGGACCCTTTTATGCTCTTAAAATTTATTGAGGCTCTCCAAAGAACTTTTGCTTATGTGGGAGATATATATCTATATCTATCTGTCTATATGTAAATCTATATCTCTATACATACATACAGATATATAAATATGTACATATACATGCACACATACATACATACACACATACATACATTTACCATTTTAGAAATTCAAATCTTTTATTATGAAATTAGTTTTGATGTCATAGAGCACTAGAAAGTTTCTTGAGGATCCCTGTATAGAGGGTCTACTTTTTCTGTACTACTGACAAATGAGTGGTAGCCAGGAAAGACAGAAGAAGGACCTGGATAATCAGTCTCTGAATAATGGAGCTGACTGACACTTGATAGGAGGAAAGGCTACATGTCAGTCCTTGCCCTTTCTAGTGTTGATCAGATGTTTCCCTGCTGTTAGGAAAACCTAGTTTCTTTAAATTGAAGAGCAACACTCTCTTCTCTAATGTTTCTGAACTTTTCCCTCTTTTTTTTTCTTTCTCAAGTCCAGTTCAGCCATAGATCTAAGACTGGGAGGGACTTTGTAGACCATCTAGAACAACTCTCTCATTATACAGATGAGGAAGCTGTGGCAATGAGAGGATAAATGGCTTGTCCAAGGGTCACAAAGCTTATCAAAATAAGCATAATTTAAAGTTGGGGGACACTAAAAATTGGGACATCAGGAAAAGTCTCTTAGAATGTATGGCATCTGGCCTGATCCTTACAGTGGGCTGGTGATTCTAAATGGAAGAGGTAAGGAAAGAGTATTCCAGATATGGGGGACAGTCTGTATAAACCTGGGAGCTGGGGGTAGGTGGGCAGGGGATGCTATTGATAACAGAATATCTGATGTCACCAGTACATCAGTTCAGCTAGAAGTAGAGTACATGTATTGTATAATTAGTGTGGAAGGCTAGAGTCAGATTATGGAGGGCTGTATATGCCAAACAAATGATTTTATATCCTAGAGTCAATAAGGAGCCACTAGACCAGGGGTCTACAGATTCTGTAAAATTTGGATTCAGTCGAAAGACCACACTTCAAGATCTACAAGGCCACCTGTGGCCTCAAAGTCTCAGCTTCCACACACCTGCACTAGACTATCTTGAGCAGGTAAATGACATAGTCACACCTAGGCTTTAGGAATTTCAATTTGTCAGTTACATGGAGGATGGAGTAGAGAGAGATAGTATAGAGGAAAGACTTGAAGGTAGGAGGCCAATTAGTCAGCTGTCACAGTAGTCCAAGCAGAGGTGATGAGGGCCTGAAGGAAGGAGGTGTCATGTAACTGGATTTGATGATTTGCTAAAAGACAAACAGGAAATAAGTAGCACCTTTTGGATTAAAGCATTGTCTATAGAAAGCCCCTGTTAAAATGCAAGATGACCTGTTGGCACTAGAGCTTTTTTTGGATTTTAAGATTAATTGGTTGTCACCTGTCAGACTCAGGGGCCTCAGATGATATGACTCAGTGGGAGTTAGTTTTGAAAAATCTTAGAATGAGAATCTAAGGAAGAATGACATAAAAACGCCAAAAGATTAGTGTGGCCCACCTGAGTTCTGTATTTAGTGTCAAAAGACGTGAGTCTATGTGCCAGCTGTATTACTTATCCTGTATGTCTGATTTGGAGAAGGTCCTCTCTGGACTTTAGTATCTTAGTCTGTATCATTAAGGGGGTGGACTAGATGATCTCTAAGGTTCCTTCCCATTCTTGATCATATTACTTACTCTTCCTCCATTTTTGACTAAGGTGAGACTTTTGAGAATGTCTAGGTACTAAGAAATAACCAGTGAGCTCTTGGTCCACTCTTTTGAAAGTGATATTCCTACATTCACAGCAAACACTGTACTGAAGGTTGGTGATCACTTCCCTCATCACTTTTTTTTAACATAGTAAAGCAACCAAGTTTGGAGCTACCTGGCAGAGCCTTCCCACATAAATTATATCTGAAAATAATGACCTTTTTTTGTTCCCTATCCCTTGAATTAATTGAATTGACAAATGCCTTTGTCTCAGACAGTAACAGTCCGTTCTTTTCCTTCTGTGTTTCATCTTTTACTGTGATGGGTCTAAGAAGCTTCATACAGGTGACAGGCAGCTGAGTTTCCTGTTGTCTAAGGAATGATACTAAATGTTCCATCTTGTTCTTCTCACTGCCAGCTAGCAAGAAGAATGAAAATGGGGTAATCATTGGACAGGCAATTGTAGAAATTGATAGTGATGTATCTGGTAAAGGACAGAGGATAGAACAGAAAGTTCTGTGTTCCCAGGACCACAGAATTTAGGTAGGAAAGGGACTTTAGTGGTTAACTAATTCAACCCCCTGTTTTATAGATGAAGAAATAGAAATGACTCACCATAGGCTGTTCCACATGCCTGGAACACCTTCGCTCCCCACCTCCTCCCTGCCTGAAGCCCTTGTTTCTTTCAAAGCTCGAGCACTAACTCAAGGTCACATGGGCCCTTTTGCCAATCTTTCTTGTTGCTAGTGCCTTCCTCAGCACACCTCCACCCCCAGATACCTTGGATCTATTTTGTATTTGCCAGCATATGCCCATATTATCTCCTCTGATACAGGGAAGTAAGGACTGTTTCGTTTTTATCCCCAGCACCTAGAATATTGCCTTGCCTTTGGTGTTTAATAGATTCTTGTTGATTAATTCATTTTCCATTAGCACAGAGAGAATGGATAGCAAAGCTGAAGTCCAAATCCATCTCTTCTACCTTCAAATCTGATGCTTTTGCTGGAGCAAGATATTGCATTCACAAGTGCTCTGCCCTTCCCATGGTCGATATTATTTCAAGGTGGTCTAAATCCTCTAATGTTTCACAAATGTTTTGTCTCTGTTTGGAAGCAGCAAAATATACCCCCTCTCTTTCTTGTTGCAGATTCTGCTAAATCAGTATACATGTCAACTCCAAAGAGATATTTTCTTTCACCCATTCTTTCTCTATACAGACTCAAATCTTATGTAATCTATTGTTCTATCTATTCCTATATCCCTTTACCTGACTCCAATTATTTTCTAGGTCCCAGGATCTTCCATGTTTGCTTGTTATCCACAACATTAGGGACCCCTTCCTATAAGGGTTTATATCTCTGTACTCACAGGATCAGGTTTCATTCCTGAGGAATCCTGAACACAAAGAGTGGAGTCAGACTTTTCTTGACCTCTGCTTCCCAAATTGTTATGTTCCCATCTAAGAGGAAGACTTCTAGTAAAGCATATAAAACAATGCTTTGTATGGTTCACATCTAAAGGTTTCCCCCTCCCCCCCAAGAGGATTACCAATACAACTTGTAGGAAAAGGTACTCAATGTACAAAAAAATTGTTCTTAGCCATAGGACAGCTCTTTATTTCCTCTATGAGAAAAGAAACACTTAAAATACAAGTGATTCATAAACATACATTAAAAATACTTCAAACATAAAACAGGAACATATTACCATCATTTTGCTTCCTCCAGAAAGTAAAGGCATTTATGGGGAGAAGCCAATCAGATAGTTTACTTTCACCTAAGACCTGTTATGTCTGAGCAACTTAAAAGCTCCCAATATTTGCAGTATTTAGTCATGTCTCTAGGCCCTTTAGGTTTGGAATTATCTTGTAAAGGGAAGTCACCTACCTCTGAGCATACAATATTGATTTAGGAACCTAGTCAATCTCAAATTCATGAGGAAGACACCCAAACCAGAAACATTCATCTCTCAGGATCACCAGTTGCTGATCATAGATTCATGCTCTAGGAAGAGAGACAGGAGCCAAATGTTCAGACTCATGGAAATGAGTGGATGCTCTTCTTCATAGTCATGTACTTGAGCTATGAATTACAATTACCATTGAGGGAGGTGGGTGAGAGAAAAATTCTCTCCCTATTTTGCTAGAAATCCAAAGGAGAAGCTGCTACTGAATGTGCTCCAAAGAAGGAGTGAGGTGGGAGAAGCAAGATTGACTTCTTCTTAATTCTTATACACAGAAAGGGTTGGCCTTTCCTTCCTTAGTCACCAGTCATCTTCCACATAACCTGGCATAACAACCGGGAGATCAGTCATCATAACTTGTTATGTCCTGTAAGTCCTCAATCAGGTTTCATATTGCTGTCACTGTGCCACTAAATTGTCCTTTTGGCTTGCATCTTCCAAGAATCTGTGGTTTTGGTGAAGGAGAAAGAAATTTCATACTTGGAATTACCAGAGACCTTCTATTTGAAAAACTTTTCAAAGGATTAGAGCTAAGAACACATGGCACCTTCTATATTCTCTCATTCGATATTTTATCTAGAAAAACTATATAATCAAATTAGCTTATCCTTTTAAGAGGAGGAAAGGGGTAGAAATAGAAAAACTTTGAAGGAATTGTAATACTTCTGGAAATCAAGTATGAGATTTGAAGGCTTGTGCTTTAAACTAGAATTGATTCGTGTGATTTACTAGCTTGTTGTAATGGAAAAAATCCTGAATTTGGAATCAGAAGACTCAAGTTGGAGTCTTATCTGTTACTTAATAGCTGTAGGAACTTAAGCAAGTGACCTCTTCCTGATCTGGTTTCCTCATCTAAGAGGGTTCTTGTAGCTCTGTAAATCTTCAGGCCCTGAAAAATGTAAGCTATTTGTTAAGGAACATTTCTAATGCCTTTGTTTCTGTGGTAAAACGTAGAGATTTGGCTACCACATTGGACCAGCTCATTAAGCCATACTGAATGGCCTTGGAGACCAAAACTTATATTTTAAAAAAAATGTTCTAGTTGGTTGACTGGCTATAGGGAAAAGCTAAGGGCCATTTACTGATCACCAGGAGCATGAGGGTACAGACCATTAGAAGAAAAATTGTTGCTGTTTGGGGAAATATTTCTGACCATAATTCCATTTTTAATATAAAAACTCATCAAAACCCCA
Source organism: Notamacropus eugenii (assembly GCF_028372415.1). Lineage (NCBI taxonomy): Eukaryota > Metazoa > Chordata > Mammalia > Diprotodontia > Macropodidae > Notamacropus > Notamacropus eugenii. The sequence goes on from NC_092872.1 coordinate 336,315,604, forward strand.
AGTTAATTACTGTACTCAACACTTGTAAGGTTCTAGGCATTATGTTTAATGTAGAGGATCCTTTGAAGCTATAAAGTTCAACACTGACCCTGTTCCCAACCTCCTCTCTCTATAGGCCTTGATGTACTATTGTTCCAAAGTTACTTAAACTTTCAGTTTTTCCCTCTGTACAATGAAGGGGTTATTTTTATTTTTTTGTAAAATAAGGGAATGATATGGAATAGTCAAAAGTGTTTTGGAGTCAAAGGACTTTGGTTCAAATTGAGGCTAAGCTACTTTAGTGGTAAGCTTCTGTGATATTGGGCAAGTCACAACATTTATGGTCCTCAGTTTCCTCATTTGTCAAGTGAAGGGGTTGAACTTACAATACTCTAGGCCCCTTCCGTGCTGTAAATCTATGATTTTATGAGACGTATGAGCAGAATGGGAAAACACAGGAACAGAAACTCAAAGGAATTCATTTTTCTCCTATTTGCAAACTCAGGTTTTTTGATTACACGTTCAGTACTCTGAAATATCAGTTGAGGGCAAACTATTCCTTTCTTAAATAGCTTCCTTTCTCCTCTCTCTTTTCTTCTCTCTCTTTTCTCTCTCCTCCCTCCCCCTCTGAGTCTCACTTCCCTTGCCCAGAAATATGACTTGTACTGTCTGTCTTACAGTGCTGTTATAAGGATTAAATGCGATGATGTTTGTAAAGCCCCTTGCAAACCATAAATCATGTTGTAATCCATAAAGCACCATATAAATGTCAGGTATTATTATCATTGTGGCACAAACTGATATTGTAAAAGTACATAAATTCATGGTGATTAATGGGTTGGGGGATGGGCTATGGATGTATTACTGTAAGACAAGTATAAGGCATGGTCTCTACCCTTAAGAGCCATAATGACCAGTGAGAGGACAAAGGGAGGACTTCTAGTCCTAGAGTGGGAATGAGGAAGATATATTTTGGAATCACTAAGTATATATTCTGTCTCAAATAAGGATGCCTGTGGGGGAAATAGAATTCTATGCAAGCAAGTCTGGGCAATCGGGAGCCATTACAGGTTTTTGAAAATGAGAGTGGCATGATGAATTCTATCAGACTTGTATCTTACTTACTCTGTTTCTGTCTAGCTGGATGGAGGCTTTTGACTTGATATTCTTTGTCCTATCCTGTGACTGGTCATTTAAAGCTAGAAAATGATAGTGAAAAATTGAATTTTCTGCAGGAGGCATCATTTTGCCTAGTTAAAAGTCTGTGCTCCTTCTCTACCCTCCTTCACATGGCAAAAGAAGGAAAATCTCTGACTCCTCTCAAAATAATTGGCATTCACTTCTGTCCTTAACCTCTTTACTCCTTTGAACGCAGCTTGCATTTCTCAAGGGGAATTCAGTTATAAGAGGTGAAGAGAAAATTCCTCTGGCAATCGGACACTTAGGTAAACAGGTCAAAGTCCCTATGAATCAGCTTCCATGGAGACCAGTGGCTGTGAAGAAAGAGAATGAGCAATGGAAGAGTTGGGATAAGGGCAAATAAAACCCACATCCTTCCTCTTAGGCATTTATAGGGGGAAGCAGGAGACTGACATGCCAATTCTGTTTGCCTAAGTCATTTTGCATGTTCACAGCTTCTTAAATACAGTTTTTCCTCTGTGAGGTGACATGTGTAGATATTTTTTCTTTTTTTTTAAATTTATGCTTTATTTTTCCCCCAATTGAACATAAACACAATTTTCAACATTTGTTTCTTTTTCTAATTTTGTGTTCCACATTCCCTCCCTCTAATAATCTAATATATATATTATACATGTGAAATCATGTAAAGCATATTTCCATGTTAGTTATTTTGTGGACAAAAACTCAAACCAAAAAATAAAGAAAGTGAAAAATAGTATGCTTCAATCTGCATTCAGATTCCATCAGTTCTTTCACTGGAGGTGGGAAGCATTTTTCATCTTGAGTCCTTTGGGATAACTGAGAATAGCTAAGTCATTCACAGTTCATCATTACAGTATTGCTGTTAGTATCAGGACTACTGGAGATGACCCAGGATGCAACGGGAGACCCTGACTCTTTTAGGCTAAGGCCTTTTCAGGTACTCACTTAGAATGAGGTAAAGCCCATTCAGTGAATAGGCCTTGTTAAGGTGTGAGCCAAGGGATGGCCCCTCTAATGAAAGAAAGAAGGAAAGAAAGGAAGGAAGGAAGGAAGGAAGGAAGGAAGGAAGGAAGGAAGGAAGGAAGGAAGGAAGGAAGGAAGAAAGAAAGAAAGAAAGAAAGAAAGAAAGAAAGAAAGAAAGAAAGAAAGAAAGAAAGAAAGAAAGAAAGAAAGAAAGAAGCTAAGAGGGGGAAGTTTGCTGTTCAAAAGAGAAACAGTTACCACTGACATTCCCAAAATACAGCCATTAAATGGAACTTGGGCAGAGACTTATTGTGGTCCAGTATATGAGCTTCAGAGTGAACTGGGTTTAAGTTTTTGTGAAATAAGACAGAGACAGAGACAGAGACAGAGAGACAGAGAGAGACAGAAACAGAGAGACAGGGAGAGACAGAGAGAAAGAGACAGAGAGAGAGAGAGAGAGAGAGAGAGAGAGAGAGGGAGAGAGAGACAGAGACAGAGAGAGATGGAGAGAGACAGAGAGAGACAGAGAGAGAGAGACAGAGAGAGAGAGAGAGATAGAGACAGAGAGAGACAAAGACAGACAGAAAAGAAGAAAGAAAGGAAGAAAGAAGGAAAGAAAGAAAGAGAAAGAAAGAAAAGAAAAGAAATCTAGCCAGTATTCCCCAAGTTAACTGGGCAGCTTCTGACCATCAAAATTTACCTTCCTTTGGAAAGGAGTAAGAGGGAGAGGGAGAGAACAAGTTGAGTTACCCAATTGTTCAGGTACCCATTCAGGCAGCCCTATCTACTCATAGGTTGTGTTTGTCCTTCCTTTTTGAAGAGGACCATGACATCAGGGAAATGATGACATGACTTGTAGTTGACTTTGATTTGAGTGAGGGAGGGCTGTGCAAGGTCACAAAATTTAATGAATATGGCTGCAGAGGAGAAAGTGAGATGGTTTACCTTTTCATTTTACTCTTCCTCCATTCTTGTAAGTCTTTCCAGGATTTTCTGAAACCATCCTGCTTAGCATGTCTTATACCAAAATAGTATTCCATTACAACCCTATACCACAACCATGTTTAACCATTTTGAAATTGATAGACATCCCTCAGTTTCCAGGTCATCATCTTGATGTCATAGTCCTCTTCGAGAATGAAGGACAAACACAACAACCACCACAAGAAGATCTTCTATAAATATTTTTGTACAAATAGGCCCTTCCCCCCTCCTTTTTTTTTTAATCTCTTTGGATTACAGAACCTAGCAATGGTTTTGCTTGGTCAATGGGTATGCATGTTTTTATAATCCTTTGGGCATAGTTCTAAGTTGCTGTACAGAATGGTTGGGTCAATATAACACTTCACCAACAGTGTATGAATGTCTCAATTTTCTCACATCCCCAACATTTATCATTTTCTTTTTTCAGTCGTATTAGCCTATCAAATAGCTGTTAGGTAGTACCTCAGAGTTTTTTTTAATTTATATTAGAGCATTTTAAAAAATATGACTTTAGATAGCTTTGATTTCTTTGTCTGAATACTGCCTGTTCATATTCTTTGGCCATTTATCAGTTGGGGAATGACTTATACTCTTATAAATTTAACTCTGTTCTATATGTATATGAAAAATTAGGCCTTTATCAGAGATATTTGCCACAAATTCCCTCCACTCAAGTCCAGCTTTCTGCTTTCCATCTAATCTTGGTTGCAATGAGTTTTAAATTTAGTATGATCATAATTATCTATCTTGTAATGCTGTCTGTGGTTTGGTCCTAAATTCTGACAGGTAATCTATCCCATTCTCCCTTAATTTGTTTATGATATCACACTTAGGTCTAGAATATATGCCCATTTTGATCTTATTTTGACATATAGTATGAGATGTTGGTCAATAACTAGTGTCTGTGAAACTATTTTCTAGTTTTCCCGGCAGTTTTTGTCAAATAGTGAGTTCTTGTCCCAAAACTTGCATCTTTGGGTTTATCAAACACACAAAAATGGTCATTTATTACTATGTATTGGATACCTAATCAATTCTACTGATCCACCACTTTTTTTCTTAGCCAATACCAGATTATTTTGATGATTACTGTTTTATAATACCATTTGAGATCTGGTACAGCTAGGTATCCTTCTTCCACATATTTTTTTTCCTTGATTCCCTTGATATTTTTGACCTTTTATTTTTCCAGATGAATTTTATTACTTTTCTAGATCTATAAAATAATTTTTGGTAGTTTGATTGGTATGGCACTGAATAAGTAGTAGCATATAGAATTATCATGAACAATTAATACTTTTCCAATTGTTTAGATTTGATTTTATTTGTGTGAAAAGCATTGCATAATTGTCTTCACATAGTTCCTGGGTTTGTCTTGACAGCTAGATTCACAAGTATTTTATATTGTTTACAATTATTTTAAATGGAACTTCACTTTCTATCTCTTACTGTTGGACTTTGTCAGTAATATATAGAAATACTGATTATTTCCGTGGGTTTATATTATATTCTACAACTTTGCTAAAACTTTATTATTTCAATTAGTTTTTTAGTTGATTGTCTAAGATTATTTAAGTATATGCCATCATATCACCTGGAAAGAATGATAATTTTGTTTCCTCATTGCCTGTTCTAATTCCTTCAATTTCTTTTTCTTCTCTTATTATTATAGCTAGCATTTCTAATATAAAATTGACTAATAGTAGTGATAATGGATATCCTGGCTTCACCTCTGACCTTATTGGAAAAGCTTCTAGCTAATCTCCATTACAGATGATCCTTGCTAATGGTTTTAGATAAATACTACTTAGAATTTTAAGGAAACCTCCATTTATTCCTATGCTTTCAGGTGTTTTTATTAGGAATGGGTGTTGTTCCTTGTCAAAGGCTTTTTCTGCATCCATTGAGATAGTCACATGATTTCTGTGGATTTTGTTATTGATATAGTCAGTTTCCCTAATAATTTTCCTGGTATTGAACTAGCCCTGAATTTCTAGTATAAATTTCGCCTGGTGATGGTATGTGATTCTTGTGAGATATGACTGTTATCTCCTTCCTAGTATTTTATTTTATTTTATTTTATTTTTTTTGCCTAAACATTCATTAGAGAAATTTATCTATGGTTCCCCACCCACATGCCTCCATCCCCATTATGGTTCTTCCGGGTTTCAGTATCAGCACCATATTTGCATCATAAAAGGAATTTGTCAGGGCTCCTTTGCCTATTTCCCCAAGTAGTTTAAACAGTATTGGGATTAAATATTCTTTAAAGGTATGGTAGAATTATTTGTGAATCCATCTGGCCCTGGGAATTTTTCATAGGGAGCTCATTGATGGCTTTGTTCAATTTCTTTTTCTAAGAGGGAATTATTTAAGTATTCTATTTCCTCTTTTGTTAATGTAGGCAATTTATATTTTTGTTAATATTCATTCATTTTGCTTAGATTGTCAGATATGTTGGCATATAATTAGGTAAAATAGTTTTTAGTTATTACTTTAATTTCTTCTTTTTTGGTGAGTTAAACTCTTTCATTTTTGATGCAAAAAGTTTAGTTTTCTTTTTTAAAATCAAATTAGCCTATGATTTATCCATTTAATTGTTTTTCCCATAAAACCAATTTCTAGTTTTATTTATTCATTTTTTTCAGTTTCAATTTTATTAATTTCTTCTTAGATTTTTTAGGATTTTCAATTTGGTGTTTAATTGGGAATACTTAATTTGTTCTTTTTCTAATTTTTTTTGGTTGCATGCCCAATTCATTTATCTGCACTTTATTCTGTTGATGTATGAATTTAGAAATATAGCATTTCCCCTAGGTAATACTTTGTCTACATCCCATAAATTTTGGTATGTTTTCTCACTGTTGTTATTGTCTTTAATGAAATTATTGATCTGTTCTCTGATTTGTTTTTAATCTGCTTATTTAGTTTCTAATTAATCTTTAATGTACCTTTCCATGGCCCTTTATTGAGTATAATTTTTATTACTTATGATCTAAAAGGGATGCATTTAATGTTTCTGCTTTTCTGCATTTCATTATGAAGTTTTTAATACCTTAATGTGTGGTTAATTTTTGTGTAGGTGCTATGTACTCATTAAATTTTCTCCAAAGGTCTATCATATCTATCTTTTCTAAAATTCTATTCACCTCCTTAACTTCTTTCTTGTTTGTTTTCTAGTTAGATTTATCTAGGTCAGAGAAGGCGAAGTTGAAGTCCCCCGTTAGTATAGTTTTACCATCTATTTCCTCCTCTAAATCATTTAACTTCTCTTAAAATTTTGGATGTTCTACCACTTAGTGCATTTATGTTTATTACTTCATCATCTTTGGTACCTTTTAGGGAGATATAGTTTTATTTCCTTATCTCTTTTAATTAGATCTGTCTTTGCTGTTGTTTTGTTTGATATCATGATTACTACTCCTGTTTGTTTGTTTGTTTGTTTGTTTGTTATTACATTAGCTGAAACCAATAAATTCTGCTCCAGCCCTAACTCTTACTCTATGTAGCATAGGAATATCATTATGCAGCTTGAAGGGAGGCAGAATAGACATCTCTAATGCCCTTCTTCTCTAAGGGAGACTTTGTTTCCTTCCTGGAGAAGAAACAGAAAGTTGTGTCCAGAAGGTTGGCTGCATTGCTCTTCTCAGAGAGAGGGGGTACCAGGTTAGAATTATATCTCTCTATTCCCTTAATATTTTTATTCTAGAGGATATGGTTTTCAGGTTTAGTCTAACTTCTGATTGTTTTCATTATTGAGGTCAGCAGGACTCCAAGTTCTATAGAGGAGGCTTGATCCCTTTCCTACCAAATGCCAGTTCCACAATAAATACATGTAATAAATAGACAAACAGCAAAACAAAAATCAGATAAATTTAATAAAGCAAAATATATGCCAAAAGAGAGTTCTAGATATGTTGATCTGGAGCTGGATTTCGTCTAGAATTTACATACAATTCCTAGATGGTTTCCCTGATCAAGCATGTGTTGCCAGGCTCTGAATTTTAGTTAATATATAATACAATGTAAGAATTATTCTTCTTTGATCCTTGAGACAGTTTGTATGTGGCTTCTAGGTTTCTCTTTACAGTCTTATTTACTGTCTACCTATTTATTATACTGATTAGAAAAGGAGGAACCAGAACAAGATAAAATAATAAGACATAGGGTTAGGATCATTCATCTTCTTTCAAAGCTGGAAGCCAGAAGTGCCTCAAGTCAAAAGACACTCTACAGAGCATGTAGGAGAAGCCTTTCCTATCACCAGCTCTGCCCCCCAGGCAACTGTGGGGCATTAATACCTACCAATTAGAAGACAGTCCCATACCAATGAGATCTGAGTCTAGGCTTACAGAAAGATACTCAGTCAGCAAAATGACTAACTGAGCTACAAAGGATTATTATGAAACATGTTATGCAGCTCCAGATAGAGAGCTCATGGAATCAGATTGCAGATTAAAGCATATTTTCTTCACTTCTTTTTCTTCCTTCCTTCCTTCCTTCCTTCCTTCCTTCCTTCCTTCCTTCCTTCCTTCCTTCCTTCCTTCCTTCCTTCCTTTCTTCCTTCCTTCCTTTCTTTCTTTCTTTCTTTCTTTCTTTCTTTCTTTCTTTCTTTCTTTCTTTCTTTCTTTCTTTCTTTCTTTCTTTCTTTCTTTCTTTCTTTCTTTCTTTCTTTCTTTCTTTCTTTCTTTCTTTCTTTCTTTCCATGGCTAGTGCAAGAATTTCTTTTGCATAAATACATATTTGTAATGGTTGTTGTTTTTCTTGCCTGCTTAATTAGTTGGGGAAGGGGGTGGGGGGGAGATAATTCAGAACTGAAAATAAAAGACTGAATTTTATAAAAAGGAAAAAATAATGGTAGGTCATAGGATCATTGATCAAGAGTTGAAAGGGGGGTTCTCTATTCTCTAACTCCCTCATTTTACAGATGAAGACTCAGTGAGATTAAGCAACTTGAGATATTTGATAAAACATTTGATTCATCAAATATTAGACTTACATGAAACTTGTCAAGAATTTGTAATTTGTGAAAATGATGCCTTTCATTCACCAAAAAGGAAACTTCCCAGATGATATTCAAAGTTTATTTTTAAGAAAATGAGTCACCTTTTTTAAGCCTCTGTTTGAATTCAGGCATTAACATTTTATCTACATAAATCACTTTAATTAAGTGTAATTACAAGTTCTTCCTAATACTCTATATCTATTCCAAGAACTTGTGATGTTTGGATCATGTATGTTAGATGTGCTTGCAAGAGATGAATTATTCTATTTGGATTGATGCCAATGTGTCAGTGATCTCTCCCCCCATCCCCCCCTTACTCTCTCCTTCTCTTCCTCTCTCCTTCTCCCTTCTTCCCTTCCTCTCTCCCCCTATCTCTGTCTCTCTCTCTGTCTCTCTCTCTCTATCTCTCTCTCTGTCTCTGTCTCTGTCTCTCTCTCTCTGTCTCTCTCTCTCTCTCTTTCTCTCTCCCCCTCCCTCCCTCCTTCCCTCCTCCTAGCTTTCAATTAATCAAAATATTTATTAAGTGCTTACTATATAAAAGTTGCTGTGCTAAGCCTAAAGAAACAAAGAAAGGTAAAAACAGTCCCTGTATTCAAGGAGTTCACTTTCTGATGGGGAAAGACAACTTGTACATAAATTGTTACAGACAAGCTACATTCAGAGCAGGTGAGAAGTAATCTCAGAGGCGAAAGCATTAGTTGCTTGATGTGGGTAGGGGAGAGGACCAGGAGAGGTCTTTGACAGAATATAAGATTTGAGCTGAAATTCAGAGGAAAACAGGGAGAGACTATTTCAGACCAAGGAGAGGAACTGATTTTCCACACAGTACCATGCCTCAGTAACCTCCTGACTCACCCCACCCCCTTGCAGACCCCTTCTCTTATTGGAGAGTTATTTTTTTCCCTGAGAACTTCAATTTCGGGAAAGGACCCCAGAGCAGCCATCTCTTATTTTTTAGATTTAGTCATCGTACTTCCTCCCCCAAATCTCTTGCTGCTTTTTAGTTCCTCTTTTATGTATTGTTTTCCCTCATTAAAGTGTTGTGTTTATCGTTTGTTTTCAAAGAAGACCGTGACATCAGAGAAATAATGACATGATTTGCACTTGACTTTGTTTTGAGTGAGCAAGGGCTGTGCAAGGTCACCAGCCTCACTTTCTCCTCCTGAGCCATCTGGATGCAGTGACCAGATATTCATCAGGATGACTGGAGATGGCCCAGGACACAATGGGAGATACTTTAACGCTGAATGAGTGCTCCCTGAGTACTGAGAAGTAGAAGAAATGACTCTCCTTTAAGCTTGGAATTTGTATAGGAAGATTTTGTTGGTCTCTGATGAATTTTCCTTTAGTTCAGTTTAGCTTCGCTGCAGCCACAAGCACTAGTTCTCCCCTATAATTTGGAAATGTGACTAGGGCTTCTGTTCTTCTGGGGCTGACCACAATTGTGCCCCTCTCCTCTGGAACCGGGACCCAGAATTTTGTATAGACAACAGAGTTGCCAGCTACACCCTGTGCCAACAAAGGATCACTAGTAACCTCTGTTAGCTCCCTGAGGACAGATAACTGTCTTTCTTTTTGTTTGTATTTGTGTCTTCAACACTTAGCATAATGTCTGGCACATAGCATACAATTAATAAATACTTGGTGACTGATTGTTGGGTGTGAGGAACAATAACTAGAATAGCTATACTATTATAGTTTCAAAACTGAACTAGAAGTTTGAGTTAGAGTTTTTCAGGTGGCACTGCACGTAATTAGTATTTATCTATGACAGAAAGGAAGCCTGTTTAAAGATAACCCTAGTGAAGATTCTCTCAGACATGAATGAAATGGTGGGAGTAATGGGACAGGGAGAGGACCAAGTCAGGATTAGGCAATTAGTTCATATGTCCAAATAATCATCATCTGTAGAACCAGGTATCAGATTCCCTCCAGAACTTGGATGGGAGTTGCTTTTCAGCAGATAGTAATGCATTTTTAAATTTTGGTTTTGGTTTTAGTACTGTATTAGAAAATGGATGATTTCTTGATTACTTGAGATCATTATTATGAAATAAATTATAATACTGTGTTGCAAATAACCAATATAGTTTTTCAGGATTCATGAAAACTTCTACTGTTTTATTCTGTTGCACTAAATGGTTCTAGGTTACTTTGAGTTTTTTTCCTTTCCTACAATAAATTATTTTTTTCAATTAGCAAAACTCAAACTTCTCTTCCTCCACCCCTCTCTTCCCATTAAGAAAGAAAGAAATTGTAATAAATATGCACAGTCAAATAACAATCCTGTATTGTCCATGTCCAAAAAGTATGTCTCAATCTACCTCCATCCATCACTTCTCCATGAGGAGATAAGTAGCATATTTCATCATGTGTCTTTGGAATCATGGTTAGGCATTGCATCAAGGAGAATTCTTAAGTTTTTTCGAAGTTCTTTGTCTTATAATATTGTTGCTATTATGGTAATTATTCTCCTGGTTTTGTTCACTTCACTCTGCATTTGTTCATATAAATCTTCTCAGAATTTCCTAAAACCACCCTCTATTCATTTATATTTTCACAGCATAATTTGTTCATCCATTTCCCAATAGAGAAACATCTCCTTCATTTCCAGCTCTTTGCCACAGCAAAAATGTGTGTGCGTGAATGTGTATGGAGGGCGGGGGAGCTTGTGTGTATGCAAGTGGGTCCTTTTCCTCTTTTTTAAATATATTTTTGGATTATATACCTAGTAGTCTTAGCACAGGGTAAAAAGGTATGCACAGTTTAGTAACTTTGAAAGCACAGTTCCAAATTGTTTTCAGGACAACAGTATTATAGCTCCACACAGAATGCCTTAAGGTACCTGTATTCACACAGTTCTTTCAGCATTTCTCATTTTTTTTGTCAACTTTGCTATTCATATGGATGTGGGATAGAATCTCAATTGCTTTAATTTGCATTTCGCAAGTTATCAGTGATTTGAAACGTTTTTGCCCATATAGTTATGGATAGCTTGGATTTTTTCCTCTGTGAATTGCCTGTTCCTATCCTTTGACCATTTATCAATTGGAGAATAGTGCTTAAATAAGAATGATTCACATAAATTTAAATCAGTTAAAGCTGGGATTTTAACTGAGACTTGAACTGATTTGGAGCTTATCTTGGTAGACAGAATGAGATTTAGTCTATACTTACTTTCTTCAGATTTTCCTGTTTTCTCAGAAGTTTTATCTGATAGTGGGGTTCTTACTTCAATAGCTTGGATATTTTCATTTGTAACATCCTAGATTACTTTGTTAGTGTGGTCCTACATACTGTGAACCTAACCTGTTCCATCGATCTAATTTTATTTCTTAACCACTACCAAATTGTTTGATAATGCTGCTTTGCAAAATAATTTGAAATCCTACTACTTCTAAGCCCCCTTCCTTGATCTGCATGTTTTTGCCTTTTCCTTTTCCTTTTTAAAGTTTTATTGATGTGTTTTATTTTTATATTGCAAATATGTCCAGATTACCCATGAGAGCTTTCCTGTAACAAAATAAAACAACTAAGTAGAACTAACAATAAAGTGATCTTATCTGAAAGTACATGCAACATTCTACACCTATAGATAGCTCCCTCCAATCTCTATTTTTTAAAGTGATTTCTTTTAAATTTAAAGAAACCTATTTTTTTTCTTAACAGACCACACCCCATTGAAAAAAAGAGAAAAGTAAATGCCTCATAATAACTATATCTAGTCAAGCACAACAAGTGTTCTCACTGGCTGTGTACAAACATATATACATATCACTCAGCTCTTTTTTTAATTGTTAATTAATTAATTTATTTTTAGTTTTCAACATTCATTTCCACAAAATTTTGAGTTCCAAATTTTCTCCCTATCTCTCCCATCCTCCACACCCCAAAACACCATGCATTTTGAATACCCCTTCACCCAATCCACCCTCCCTTTTATTATACCCTTCTCTTCCCTTATCCCCATCTTCTCTCTTTTCTTGTAGGGCAAGATAGATTTCTATACCCCATTACCTGCATTTCTTATTTCCCAGTTGCATGCAAAAACAATTTTCAACATTCATTCCTAAAACTTTGAGTTTGAACTTCTCTCCTTTCCTCCCTCCCCACCCATCCCCACTGAGAAGGCAGGCAATTCAATACAGGCTATATATATGTGTAGTTTTGCTAAAGACTTCCATAATAGTCATGTTGTGTAAGACTAATTATATTCCCCTCCATCCTATGCTGCCCCCCATTTATTCTATTTTCTCTTCAGACCTTGTCCCTCCCCTAACATGTTTACTTCTAATTACCCCCTGCTCCCATTTGCCCTCCATTCTATCATCCCCCAACCCCACTTATCCCCTTCTCCCCTACTTTCCTGTAGTGTAAGATAGATTTCATATCAAATTGAATGTTCATGTTTTTCCCTCCTTAAGACAAATGTGATGAGAGTAAGCTTCACTTTTTCCCTCTCACCTTAACCCTTTTCCCCTCCATTGAAAAAATCCATTCTTCAGTCACTGTGATGAATGATTGTACACTGAGTGCTTTTATTTTATTTTTTTAAATTGAATTATTTTATTTGTTTTGTGTTCAACAATCACTTCCATATATCTTAGATTTCTTTCTATTCCTTCCTCCTTATTCCCCTTCCCTCCCTGCTCCCTCCCTGAGACAGCATACAATCTTATATAGGTTCTACACTTATATTTCTATTAAATGCATGTTGCATAGAAAAATTAAAATGAATGGAGGAAACCATAAAACAAAACAAAAGAAACCATAACATAATACAAAAGAAAATGGTCTGTTTCTGTCTGTGATCCAATTCCATAGTTCTTTCTCTGGATGTGGAAGGTGTTTTGCCTCTTGAGTCCACTGGAAATTTTTTAAGTCCATGCATTTCAATGAAGTACTAAGTCTACCAGAAAAATTCCTTGCACGTTATGGTTGCTACTCTGTACAAAGTACTCCTGGTTTTGCTCCTTTCACTCAGCATCAGTTCATGTAAGTCTTTCCAGGTCTTTCTGAAGTCTTCCTGTTCATCATTTCTTATAGCACAATAATATTCCATTACATTCATACACCACAACTTGTTCAGTCATTCCCCAATTGATGCGCATCTCTTTGATTTTCAGTTTTTGACCACCACAAAGAGAGCTGCTATAAATAATTTTGTACATGTGGGACCCTTTCCCATTTCTATGACCTCTTTGGGATACAGTCCTAGAAGCAGTAATGCTGGGTCAAAGGGTATGCACATTTTTGTGCATAGTTCCAAATTGCTCTCCAAAATGGTTGAATCAGCTCACAGCTCCACCAACAATGAATTAGTTTTCCTACTCTCCTACATCTCCAACACTTATCATCTTCCTGTTTTGTCATATTCGCCAATCTGGTAGGTGTGATGTGGTAGATTTCTATATTCATTAACTACTGTATGTAGAGTACCTAACCTATTCCCTCTGTTTCTTAGGCAGTACCAAGTGGTTTTGATGATTTGTTGCTTTATAATACAATTTGAGATCTGGTAGGGCTAGGCCACTTTCCCTAGCATTTCTTTTCATTAGTTCCTTTGATATTCTGGACCTTTTGTTCTTCCAGATGAATTTTGGTATTATTTTTTCTAGCTCTAGAAAATAATTATCTGGTAGTTTGATTGGTATGGTACTGAATAAGTAAATTAATTTAGATAGAATTGTCATTTTTATTATATATAACTTGGCCTACCCACAAGTAACTGATGTTTTTCCACTTACTTAGATCTGACTTTATTTGTGCAAATAGTGCTTTGTAAATGTGTTCATATAGTCCCTGGGTTTGTTTTGGTTGGTAGACTCCCAGATATTTTATAGTGTCTACCATAGCTTTAAGTGGGATTTCTCTTTCTATCTCTTGCTGTTGGGCATTGTTAGTAATATATAAAAACTCAGGTGATTTATGTGTTTATTTTGTAACCTGCAACTTTGCCAAAGTTGTTTATTATTTCAAGTAGTTTTTTACTTGATTCTCTGGGATTCTCTAATTATATCATCATATCATCTGCAAAGAGTGATAACTTAGTTTCTTCTTTGCCTATTCTAATTCCTTCAATTTCCTTTTCTTCTCTTATTGCTACCCCTAGTGTTTCTAATACCATATTGAATAACAATGGTGATAATGGACATCCTTGTTTCACCCCTAATCTTATTGGAAATGCATCTAGCTTGTCACCATTGCGTATAATGCTTGCTGATGGTTTTACGTAGATACAGCTCATTATTTTATGGAAATTTCCATTTATTCCCATGCTTTCCAGTGTTTTCAATAGGAATGGGTGTTGTATTTTGTCAAAAGCTTTTTCTGCATCTATTGAGATAGTTTGTTGTTGATATGATCAATAATGCTAATAGTTTCCAAATACTGAACCAGCCCTGCATTCCTGGTATAAATACTACCTGATCATAATACATTATTCTCATGATAAGTTTCTGTATTCTTTTTGCTAAAATCTTATTTAAAATTTTTTGCATCTATATTCATTAGAGAAATTGGTCTATAATTTTCTTTCTCTGTTTTGGCTCTTCCTGGTTTAGGTATCAGAGTCACATTTGTATCATAAAAAGAATTTGTTATTACTCCTTTGGCAGTTTTCCCAAGTAGTCTGCATAGTATTGGAATTAACCATTCTTTAAATGTTTGAAAGAATTCACTTGTAAATCCATCTGGCCCAGGAGATTTTTTCCTAGAGTGTTCATTTGTGATTTTTTCAGTTTCCTTTTCTGAGATGGGGTTATTTAAGTATTCAACTTCCTCTTCTCTTAGTCTGGGCAATTTATATTTTTTAAAATAGTCATCCATCTCATTTAGATTGTCCAATTTATGGGCATACAGTTGGGCAAAGTAATTTCTAATTATTGTTTTAATTTCCTTCTCATTGGAGGTTAGTTCACTTTTTTCATTTTTGATACTGGTAATTTGGTTTCCTTCTTTCTTTTTTTAATCAAATTGACCAAATGTTTATCAATTTTATTGGTTTTTTCATAAAACTAACTTTTAGTTTTATTTATTAGCTCAATAATTTTCTTAATTTCAATTTTTATTAATCTCTTCTTTGGTTTTCAGTATTTCTAATTTGGTATTTACTTGGAGATTTTCAATTTGTTCTTTTTCTAGCTTTTTCAGCTTCATGCCCAATTCATTGATTTTTTTCTCTATTTTATTCATGTAGGCATTCAAAGATATAAAAGTTCCCCTAAGAACTGCTTTTGTAGTATCCCATAAGATTTGGTAGGTTGTCTCATTGTTAGAGAGATCTGAGTCACCAGTGTCCTCAGGCTTCTCTGTGCAAATCTGCTCAGGATAAAATGATTCACTGTGATATTTTTTTTTTTACTTAAATTTCCCATTAGGTCCTGTTTCATTGTGTTTTCTAGTTCTTTGGGGAATAGATGTGAAGATGTACTCATCAGGATTTAATGCCTCCTACTATTCTGCCATCTTGGGGTTTATCTTCTGATACTTTTAAAAGCAGAAGGAAGGACAAGGTACTGTTAAGTGGAAATGCAACATGACCTGTTTAGATTAGTTCCTTTTTCCTGGTGTGGGGAAGAACGTAACACAGACATTGACCACCAGAGTGAGTGATGATGATCTGTGATTTGTTTCATCTTATCATTTTACTCTAAGATTGATACACTTATAACAGGTTTTTCTTTCATAGCACCTCTAATGTGGAAGAGATATCCAACATTTCTGTTTATTAAGTAGTTGGGTCTGAACAACTTAAGTACTTATGTCCTATCAATTTAATAATTGTTTTGAAAAAATGCATATAAAATAAAAAGAAAAATATTTTATTTCATTCTTACATAGCCACAATTACTAATGGAATGTGTGTACTTTTTGGGTACTATACAATGTCTCACACTTGGGAATCATATTGGACACAACCATCTTTATTTCTTTTTTAACACTGATTTTTTACACAATATTTGCTTTTTCATCACAACAAATGCAAAAGGGCAGTTTCTCAAAGATATATCTCAAACAGGAAAATTTAAGAAGTTACTGACATGGACAAAAATCCCAGGAGACAAAAACATATCTCAAACCTTCAAGAACATCACTGTAAGGAAGCATGATCTGATATTTAAACTGTGAGCTACCTTGAGCTAGTAATTCATTCAATATTGTTATTTCCTTTGAAAATATAAACTGCCCAATCTCACCCCTACAGTTCATTGTAGTGCCCTGCTTGAGGTGTGCAGTTTGGGATTCATGAGTGAATAACCTCATTTCCCCACACCAGACAAAGGTGGGCTGGCAAAGATGCCATTCTCTGGATGGCAACAAAGTAGACCAGAAATGTACACATCTTGTATCCTCCTTGTACAAATAAATATTTGTACAAGTTTATTATGTAATAAAACCTGTAGTTAGTTCAACTTAGTGTGAAACTTTGTCTATGGTTCTTGACATTCTGAATGTATTCTAGAAAGATAAAAGATATTCCCCCAGGGCCAGCTGTCCAGAGGTTTGAATTGCAATGAAATGAACAGGATGCACAGGAGCATAAAATTAGAAGTGGAAAGGAATTTAGAGACCATCTTGTCCAATCCTCTGATTTTACAGAAGACAAAATTCAAAGACAGGCCAACTCACTCCATGTCTTCATTCTTTGTTACAAAAGAATTTTGGTGTTGAGAAGGATCTCCACTTAAGTCTATCCCTTTCATTTACTAAAGAGGAAACTCAAGAGCTAGAGAGAGGAGGTAAGTTAACTAAGTCATCTATCCAGTCAATAACAAAGGTTAGACTAGAACTCAAGTTTCCTGGCTTGGTTCCTGGTTCCATGTTTTGTGTGATACAACAATGTCCCTAGTTCCCTGAAGACATATTCTGATTAAAGTTGTAATAAAAGGTTCCAATATGCTCTGATGAAGCCTCAAGTATCTTCTTTATTGTCAGGATAGAGCCAAGTTTCTCAGATCAGTAGGAGAAAGGTATGGCTTCAGTTTGTTCAAAGAACCTAGTGAAATATCAATTTATTTTAGAAATCTGGTTTCTGCCATATCTTTAAACAAGTAAAGTATTTAACTAGAAATGGACAGCCACATGTTACTTGCCCTCATGAACATGTGATTTAGGATTTATATAGTTTATCTATTTGGGGAATCAGGGGCAAGACACATTTCTAATTATACCTGTCATCCTTGACTGAACTTACTCATTTGGTATAGAAAGTTATCAGGGTAGAAGTCCATGGGATATTGAGCTCTGCTGAATGCACAGGTCAAAGTTTGCTTTCTTATCAAACTGGTCCTTGTATATTCAGAACCAAGCTTGACTAACTAATGTGAAGAAAATTAATTGAAAGAACAAACTTTACATGCATGAATGTTAAGAACTCCACTGTAGACATTTTTGGAAATAAATGACAGTGAAAACAGCCATTGAAATAGCTCAGAATACTCTATGGAAGATAGGTAATTAGTACCAATTTCATATTATATCTCCAGCTATGGATATTGGAACTTCAGTACCTTTATTTGCATTATTATGCTCTATGATTTTCTGCTGACAGTATTCTGTATATTAATAGGACTGTACCCTTTGTTTTATAACCAAAAGGCTAAATGTAGGTAAAAGTATGATAAATATTACTTTGGATAAAAAAAATAAACTGAAGGTTTAGTTATTTCCTGTATGGGTAAAATACAAATTCCTCAGCCTGGAATTTAAAACCTGCCACAGTAAACCTTACTTTTATTACTCATCTTTCAAGTCTTATTTCAGATTATTCACTTTTCTATACTATCTGTTCTAGTCAAAATTGCCCATTTCTTCCCAGTATTCAACATTTCATCTCCTAGCTTGGTGCTCAGCTACTTACTCCAAAAATGATAAAAATTGAACCATTTTGAAAGACCTTTAATTTTAATAAGGAAGGACTTTGCAAGTCTGGTAACAAGACAAAGAATCTAAAAACTGGAATCTGCCCATTTCTTAGACAGTACTTATTTTCAAATAATAACCACTATTAACATAAAATAGAATTCTTAAAGCACGCTCTGAGAACCTGGACATTCTCTGAGATTTTTTTAAAAATCCTCTTGTGGTCAAGTAATACTATGAATGTGATAATTTCTATAATTTCCAAATAGTATTAAGATGTTATAATTTAGATTTTGGTAAATATCAATACACGTAACCCACAAGCAGAAGCTTACAGTGGTCTGGGGGGGGGAGTATTTAAAGAGGTGCTGGGACCAAAAACTTTGAGACAGGTAGTAAGCCATAGATGATAGAAAATAATGTATCTCTGATGCATACTGACTGTTATGACCCTGCTATGAATCACTCATTTAACCTTTCAGGGCCCCGGGCATGCTCTAAACTAAAATGAAGAGCAGGTTTCTGTCTACATTAATGAGGATCTTTCCTCACTGGAAATTTCCTATACCAGTGAAATCATAGGTCTCATTAAAACACACACACACACACACACACACACACACGCACATACTATCTAAGGAAATTACTGGAAGGAGGGAAAAAAAGATATAAATTGAGAAAGTTGAATCTGTGATATTTGTTCATAAGAATAGACACTTTAGATCTAGAATTTCAAGGAGCCTCTGAGGCTATCTAATCCAAACCTTCATTTTACAAATAAGAAAATTAATAGCATGTGAAGTGACCAGCCCAAGTTTACAAGGCAACAATATTCAGAGGTGGAATTTGAACCCTATGTCCACTGTGTGAAGATGCAGTTTTCTTTCTACCATTCTGCATCTTCCTCATTAAATGTCTTTCCTTTGGGGGGTGGCACAACCTCTCTTGCCACTGAGTACCTGAAAACTATATCTCTTGTCTGACTTTCAGCACCCCAGCACACTCACCTTTATCCCTAAAGGTGATTTCATTTTAAACTGGGCAAACATAACAAAAAGTTACTAAATAGCCAATAAGTGCCAGGTTCTGTGCTCAGTGCTGAGGATACAAAAATAAAATAAGAAAAACATCTTTATCTTCAATAACCTGGGGGGATGGGAGGATTTAGAATGTAAACAATAAGTAAATACATAATTATTTTAGGAGGGAAATAGATTATTACCTAGGGGCCTCAGGAAAGTCGTCCTGTAGGAGATGACTTATGATTTTGGCTTTGAAGAAATCCAAAGAGACTAAAAAATGAAAGTAAGGAAAAGTACGTTGTAGATTTGGGGACAGCCTGTGCAAAGGAATGGAATGTGGAAGATGGAAAGTCAGGTTCAAGGAGAATAGCAAATAGGGTACTTGGTCTGATACATAAAGTGCAGAAAGAGTCATAATATAAAATAAGCTTGGAGAGAGAGGTCTTGAAGTTCTTTAAATGTCTCCTCTTCTACCACTTTCCACAGAACAGAAACATGTAAAAGTGACAGAGACAGAATATATTTGTCTTTTTATAATAAAGATAAAAATATGACTTTAAAAAAACTGACACCAGGAAGAGGTAATAGAGGTCATCTTGTCTAAGTCTCCTGTTTTACAGATGATAAAACTGTGACCAAAAAGGGTTTAAGTGACTTGCCTAAAGTTATACAACTTATTAGTGTCAGAGTCAAATCTAGGTCTTGTAACTTCCTGGTTCTCCTTTAACTGTACTACCTAATCAAATCCCTTGTACTAAGTAGGAAACCTCCCTGGTACTATTTTCATATCTATTAAATGGGAAGAATAATCCATCTTTGTTTCCTGACCCCAAGTTAGGATGAGGATCAGAAAATATATATTACATACAATACTATGTATATTATATATTTCTATAATTGTATTATACATGCAAAATACACACACACACACACACACACATACATGTGAGTGTTCCAGGAGAAAGGTGCTGTGTACATATATCAAGTATGCCAACACAAACTTCTAATTAAGATGGATACTGAAAGGTCTTAGTCAAGGGCAGCTCTCTTGACAAACACGCCAGTAAAGATTTAAAAGAATATCAGAATCAGCAAAGAGACAATCAACAAAACCAAAGGGAATGTCCATTCAGTTAAGAACTACCACAGATGATAGCCTGCAGCTCTGAGCAAGGACACCTCAAGAGGTGCAAAAGCCAGTCTGATCCCAACAAGCTGAGCCTGAAGCCAGAAGCATTGTGGCCCCAGCCCATCAGGAGTGAAAAATCAGATGCTTTTAGGTCAATATGAAGTGACTAAGACTGCTTAACCTTAGGCAGTAAATACATTTCTTAGTTCTAGTCTTCTATAGGGCCTAAAACCATCATGTCTTATATTCTGTCAGAGTCGCTCCAACAGACAAACTCAATTCCTGATAGGAATCTAAGGATATTAAGGATAACAGAGCTTTGTCAGCTTATATCCAGAATCTCCCAGGAGACTTGAAACAAGACTGATATTAACTCAGGGTCTTTTGGGGGTATAGCAGAGAATAAAGCTATTTGGTAGTTGATTATTGTACAAGGATGAAGAGACAGAGACTAGTCCAAAACTAGGACCAACTTTAGACTGACAGGAGATAGAGACAGGAGCCAAAAATTGTGGTAGAGAATGGGATCTCATCTAAGATATCCCATCCAGAAATATAGCAGTACAATGGCTGTGGCCTTCAGATGAGTGGAAACAGGTATAGTCAAGGCATGGCCAACCCATCCAAGAGTGGCCTGAGCACAAAGTCTAAATAGAGGAACTAAGTTAGGAGACACAAGTTGACAAAACAAATTTCTCAATATATTCAGTAAGGAGAAGCCCAAGAAGTTAAACTAGAAGAGAGTAATTGCACAATAAGTATAAATAGATTCTCAAAACAAAGACTATTTTGGCCACAAAGACTCTAAGAATGGCTGGAAGAAATGAAGAAATAGATAAGTGATATTGGAACTCTTGAGGAAAAGATTTGGAATGAGAATTATTAGCTTGACAGAGAAAGTAGAAAATATAACAATTTGTGGTCTCCTTAAAAAATATAGAAGAACAAAAGGAACTCAGCAATCCAATGAGACATCAAGAAATATTAGAACAAAGTGAAAGCTACAAGAATATGTAAAGTAACTTATCAAAACTAAATGACTTAGAAAACAAGTCAAGGAGAGAGAATTTAAGAATCAGTGGACCCAATCAAAATCTTAGAAAACTTTGTTGAAAACTATTTTTGCATGTAATTGGAAAAAAATTAAATACTATTAAGATGGGGGGAAGAATAATCAACAGACCCCATGAAAACCACAAAATACCCAAACTTGGATATCTTATTTCAAGAAATCCTAAAATAAATCTGCCCAGGTATATTAGAACTAAAGGAGAAAATTAAAATAGACATATTTCTTTAAGTATTTCCTGAAGGCAACTGCAAATTAAAATCACTGAAGAATGTCATAGCCAAAATCCAGAGCTTCTAGATCATAGAAAAATGCTACAAGCAACTAGAAAGAAAAAGCTGAAGTACTCTTCAAGGACATAGTATACTACTATAGTGCAATTACCATAAAGAAGAGGAAATGTTAAAACAGAATATTCCAAAAGGCAAATGAAAAGGGCTTGCAGTGAAGGATGACTCATCCTACAAAACTACCATCATCCTGTGAAAAAAATGAATGTTTTAAAGAACAGAGGAC
The DNA here is from genome assembly GCF_028372415.1 of Notamacropus eugenii. Lineage (NCBI taxonomy): Eukaryota > Metazoa > Chordata > Mammalia > Diprotodontia > Macropodidae > Notamacropus > Notamacropus eugenii. The sequence continues at coordinate 336,337,299 of NC_092872.1, forward strand.
TTTCAAGCATTCTTGATCAAAAGACCAGAGCCAGGGATAGTCTCTGAAAAACAAACTCAGGAGACAAGAAGGAATTTGGAAGGAGATAAATGATCAAGATTTTACATTCTAATATGGGAAGCAGACATATATCCCTTCAGAATCTCACTATCTTCAGTGGCCTCAGAGGGAATTAAACACAATCAGGAATGGGAGTGGTTTTGCTCTGTATTGTTGATTTTAAGATGGGAAACAAAAGGGAAAGAAAAAAGAAAACAATAAGGTAGAAGGAGAAGGAACTTACTATTTCTTATTATTGGAGTGCACGTGAGGAGTAAAGAAACATTGAAGAAAAATTTGAGGAATACGCTAGGGAAGCAATAAAATAGAAGGAACTTACAATTTTTTAAATTATTGGAGTGTATATGAAGAGTAAACAAACATTGAAGAGGTATTTGGGGAATGGGAATCTCATAAATTTCCTTCTTATCTAAATCTGGCAAAGAAGTATTAAAAACACTCACAGACACACAGAGTTTAAATACATTAAATTCATCAAAAACAAAAAAAATGGAGTAGGGGAGCAGGATTGAAGAGGAAAGGTAGACTTGGCAAAGTAATAGGCACAAACAAAAATGCTTTAGCTTCGGAGTGTAGATCTTAAAGTGATAATTAAAAGTAGAGAAGAAAGTACAAAGAAGCAAAGATTAGGGTCTCAGCTAGATGAACGGAATAGAAGTAGAGCGATGAGATGAGACCATTTCAGCTAGAGAATGCAAATGTTTCAAGGGAAAGCTTTTATATAGAGGTGATGGGGGTATGGAGAATTGTGGTGGGGAGTTGAGTAGGTGATGATAGTGTTGACCCCCCCAAAAAAGAGGAAAAAGAGCATCATTAAAACATTAAAAGTACACAGATAGAAGTTTAGAATGGGACAACAATAAAGAGGACAAGTTTGTTACTGCCACATTAAAATTCATATATACTTAAAGATGATTTAATAGAAGTCCATATATTTGTATAACATTTTTTTTTATTTTTTGTATATTGAAATGTTCACGTTTGTTCATAGACATTAGGTTCACAATTAAAAAAAAGAAAAATTATAGAAAAAGGATGGCAAGAATTATAGCAGTGGTAACTCTACCCCTTTCTTGAAGGTCATGTCCAAATGTAAATGTATTGCTAAAAATATCACTAGTGCACAAAATACACTTCTGGTGCAAGGTTAGTTCCTGGTACTCTGGGAAAATGGTATTAATAAGGCATTGCTGGATGCTGTTAGTGAGGGAACATATCTTTGGTGACAAAGGGAAGGAAGCTTTTTCCTATTGCAGAAAAACTGAATTATAACAGTTGTTTTGCCAAACAGTGTTTGTAATACTGATTGACAAAGTAAACAAGATTTTAGGGAGCTATAAATAATGCAGCTGAGAAAACTGCTTTTAAGTAGCACAGATCCATCCATTTACATTCAAGGGATTTTCTAATTAGAGTATTCATGTCTATTCATCTGAGTAAGTTTTCTGTCATCAGTCTGGTAGCATTCCCTCTGTTCTAGTCCACCAATCCCCTGAGGGTGATTGATATCTTGGGTTCTAGGTATATTCTATAAATGTGTACTATACTACTCTTGAGTCCTTACTGGTATACTTTTCAATTAGCAGTCAGTCAGGAGACATGATTAATTCTTAACAAAGACATTTAATTAAGATGTCATAGCTAAGAAAAAAAGTAGCTACAAAATATCCTCTACCTTAGAAAAATGGAGTGCATCCTACCACTAATTAATATACATATCATCCATTAGACACAAGTGGAGTATAATAGCAAGGCACTCTTCTAGGGAATAGATGTGGCCAAAGCTACTTCTTCAGTACTACTGGGCCTTGAAGGCTTTTCTCTCTTATGGAGTCCTTACATGGTTAAACTCTCGATTGCTAGGAGTAACTGTCACTTAAGTCCATTGCTGACTCTTGTATTGGCTTCCAAAGATCATGCTCCTGAAACCTGTTTCCTCTTTGAATGACTGCCTGTTTATTTCCATGCCTGACTGGCACATGTGTCTCAGCTTCCTCTGCCTCTAATTTATTCTTCAGCTGCTATATGAGATGTCTTGATCCCAGTCTACTAATTCCCCTCCTAGATGTTATAGCTGATGTGAAGGGGTTGGAGGAGAGAAATCCTCTCCTCTTTCTCCTCCTGATTCCAAGGTAGGTCTTCTCAAAGTTTGGGCTCTTTTTTATGATGGCCCCCCAGTCTGGCCCAACTCGTAACTGCTGACTCATGAACTCTCAAACTGCCACCTGTCTCTGGGGCTTAGTCTACTTAAAACTAGGTGCATAGCAAATTTTCAGCCTAGCCAATGGAACTGCCACTTCTCAGCAAAGTGCTAACACTTTGCTACATCAACACCTCATTATCTGTGATTACAATCTGGTGACTCCATCAGCTGAGGTGTGTGTATGTGTGTGTGTGTGTGTGTGTGTGTGTGTGTGTGTGTGTGTGTATGTGTGTGTAGGGATAGATTGCTAGTCCAATAGACATTTATTAATAATTTGAAACTGAGATGTCCCTGAGTTTCTGACTCTAAGTTCTGCTGAACTTCAAAGATCTATACTTTCATTAGTGTGAGTTCTATCTCCACAAATGCAGATTGCAACTGCTCTCTGACTTGGAAGATGGTTTTATAGAGTTGCTATTTCTAGGAAAAAGTCATTATCCTGTAACCAACATAGTTGATAAGCCTTTCCAAACTCATCTAGAATGGTTCTTGCTTAACAAGGATCCCACATACTTATGGAAGGACCCATACTTCAAACCTTTCTAATTTTGTAAAACCTTTTAGTGTTTCCACTCTCCTGGTGATGACCATTGAGAAATCAAGGTCAAAACATCAGAGGAGGACTTTAATGGAAATATCCCATCTAATAAGATTGGGCTTATAGACCAGAAAACACACTGTAAAACAACTACAATCACTGAAATGGAATGTTACTTTCTAATCATTCATTCATTCCCTAATTAAACAAGCACTTTTTGCTAGGCACAATGCACTCTGTTAAGTCATTTGAGGAATAAAATACAAACGAGATGTTCACACAGGCTGCTCACAAGGAACTTGCAATCTAATGGGGGTGAGTTGGAAATGAGACAGGTACACAAAAAAAATAAGTGAAGGTGAGTTTAAAGTATTATTAAATCAGGTGAGGGAAAGAGAACTTCCAGAGATAAAGATGGGGTGAAGTTTCATTTGAGCTAGACTTTAATGGATGAGTAATAAAGATTCCAAGTGATGCAAGCTGGGGCTTTCCTATGCAATCATTTTTTGGTGTGCACAAACTTGTTTCTTTATAACAAAATCCACTTTCTCTCCTATATTTTCTTCTATATTTCTTTGTCTTCTACAATTTTAACAGGATATTTTCTCCTTTTCACAATTGCATTTGATACATCATTTCTTTTCTCTTTTATGTGTTTTTATATTTAGATCACTGATCTATTATAAGTTTATGGTGTTTGATATGGATTTCAGCTTACTTTTTCTTATATTACTAAATAATTTTCCTAATAGTTTTTGTTGAATATTTATTCCCTTCTCCAATATTTTGTAATCAAAGTAATAATCCTGGGCTCCTCAAACATTATTCTATTGTATACCTGTTTCTAATTCTGAATTATCTGTCTTATTCTATAGATCTATTTTATGGTAACAGCTAATTTTGATCATTGCTACTTTAGCACATAATTTAATATATGCAGAGCAAGTTTTGCATTTAAAAAGGAACCATATGATTCCTCTTGCTTATGTGTTTCTCCATTTTGTTGTGACTTTATTAATAAAATAACTCATGAGTATTTTTATTTGTTCTGTTTTAAAAATGTAAATTAATTTGGTTCCATCTTTATTGTATTGCCTCAATATAGCTACAGGCATAGGATATCACTCAAATTATTTAATCCTTATTCCTGGTAATTTTTCTACAGATAACATCATAAGAAGGTCTTCTTTGTGTCTTCAACAAAAATTAGTTTAGCAAATTTTTATTAAGTGTTTACTGCTTTGTCAAGACCTAGAAATACAAAAATATAAAATGATGTGGTCTCTGAAGGTTGCCTTCTAGTGAGAATATGACATGTAAACAGATAAATATAATACATGGTATGAAATGATATGGCTTAAAAAGAGGTTCAGATAAAGTGCTCCAGGAAAATTTGGGAGGAGAGAAAATATATTTGCCTGAGGGGTTCAGGAAGGGTTACATAGAAGAGGTGATGCTTGAGCTGATCCTTAGAAGACAGGATTGTAAAAAGAAGAAATAAGTCAAGGAGAATAACTTGTGCAAATGTACAGAGGTGGGTGTTGTTAAGCTGAGTTTGGGGAATACATACTAGTTCAGTTTGACTGGAATATAAAATATGTGCATGAGAGCAATATGAAATAAGGTTGGAAAAATATGTTGGAGCCATATTGCAGAAGCTCTTAAATGCCGTTTGACATTTTCCTAGAGGTAGTAGGGAGTCAGTAAAAATTTCTGAGCAATGGAGGGATATGATCAAGATTTGGAGAGCCATGTGGAGGATGAATCATAGAGGGAATAAAAGGGGAAGCAAGATGACCACTTAGGAGATTGTCAAGATGGGTCAGGCTTTGTAGTGGAGAGATAAGAACAAGATATAAGAGATATGTAGGTAGAAGTGAAAAAACTTGGCAACTGATTGATTGTGAGAAGTGGGACAATGAGGAAGAGGGAGAATCAAAGATGACTGACATTTTCAGTGAAAAGGTGGATTCAAGGAAAAATGGTGAGCTCAGTTTGAAGCATGTTTGAGATTCTGATACCACCTGATGAAGCTGTCCAGCAGGCAGTTAGAGATATGAATCTTGTATTTTTTCAAGGAATAAAGGCTGTAAGTGTAGCTTTGGAAGTCATTTGAGTAAACATTATCATTGAAGGAAATAAGGAGAAAATATTTTTAGAGAGAAAGGTAGAGAACCCAGAACAGAACACTGGAGTACATACTCATATAGGTACAAAGGATGAGGATAATGAAAGAGCCCAGGAGACCAAGAAGATATCATCGGTAGGCAGTAAGAAAAAAAAGGAGAGAACAGTGTCACAGAAACCGAGGGAGGAGAACACAGTCACAAGAAGGGAGTAGAAGGGAGCATTAAGATGAAAATGAAAGCACCATCAACATGGAGACAAAGGGAAGTCTATAAAATTTAGTTACAGAGATAATTGGCAATTTTTAGAAGAGCAAATTCAGTCAGCATAATATCTACAGCCAGATTGTGAGATACTAGAATGGGAGTGGATGATGGGTAAGGAGAGAATGAGTAGGAATTTATAATATCTTCGTAAAATCATTGAGAAGATTTTTCAGATGATGGGCTGAAAGGATGGAAGCATCAAAAGAAGTTTTATTTATTTTTAAGTTTAGGTCACCTGAACACTTTTGTCTGTAGTTTGTATATTTTGGAACTTTAATGCCTAAGTATTTAATACTTCTTTCATTATCAACTATTTCTCTTTCTACCAAGTTTTTATCTTGTTTTGTTTGTTATAGGGAAACGCACGTGGCATTTGTGGTTTTATCTTATATCTGGCTACTTATTCTTTTTTTTGGAAGGGATATTTCTCATAATATTTAGCATCCTCCTTTTAAAGGTTTAGAAAATTAGCTTACATTCTAATCCATTGTTGCTCTTAGTAACCATGCCTTGTTATTTGGTAAGGAAGTTGACATTGGCTATGGTGTTATATGACCTTCTTGGCCTCCTTGTTGTGATGCTTGTGTGATATCAGTTAAATTCTGTAGAAAATGGGAATAGTCTATTTCAGTGTCTTTTGTTTATTTTTAATTTAGAAAAGAGACCCATAATTTAGTAACTCATTTGAATAGTTTGAGGAAATTCTAACATGAACATTTAATGATGAGTAACAAAAATGTAACAGATCTGTCAATGTTTTTACAATCAGTTTTTCTTCATTAATGATAGAACTGCTTCATTTAGATTTGAACATCTGAGTCCTTGATGAGCTATATAAGGATCTGGAAATGGCATTAAGGAAAACAAACACTGGGAAAGCATGCAACTGTCCAAGTACGCACAAAAGAAATTTATGATGGAGGCAAAACAATTTTTAGAGAACTCAAGGATTGATTCTTAGTATATGTGAGGGGAAAAATATCTGGAAAAAATTCCTATCTGGTATTATTCCTAAAAAAAAGTGATCAATAAGATTTTCACAAGTACTAACTCCTATGTCTACTTTATCAGCACTATTAAATCTTTCTGAGAGTGATTTACACAAATATCAAATGTATTCTTCATGAAAATATGAGAAGGGAATATGTAGACTTTTACAAATAATAGTCTACATCCTTATAGTTGCACAATGAATTTAAATGTTCAGAAAATAAGAGATTAATTTTGTTAATTAGAAAAGTATTTGACTTTGTAGCATAAAGGATAATCTTGGATTCTTGTCTAATGAAGTATCTCACATGCGTATGTTAAGATCATACAATATTCTTTGATAGGAACAACGAGATAACTTTATTCAATGATTTCTGTTTACCAGTATCAAGAAAGACATAAAACAAAGACACATATGTTCACCAGGGTATTTGCCATTGTCTTGGAGAATATACAGAATGCAGCTCAAATGGAATAGGTAAATGCTATAGATGGTCGTCTTTTAGATGTTCCTGTCTTCAGATGATATTAAAGATTCACAGTCACCCAAAAATCTTTGGCTTAACAATTCATACAGGAAAAAGCAAGTAGATGAAGGTCTATTTCTCAAATTATAACAAGCAGTTAGAAGGATTTCCTATTGAATTGATATATCTTAACACACGTCTCTTTGCAAATGGGTAGATTCACTAGTTGGGCCCAGAATTGAATAAGCAGAGGAGAATTAACTAAATTGTTTCTTATAAGTCCTGCCAAGATCCTTCCTGAAACAACAGCCCATCTCTGAAAAAAAAAAAAAGTTGGTTTTCTAATCATGCTTCTAGACTCCTGAAAATTGCCATCTGCCTGGTCATTGTATTCTACTGGCCCCTTGCTCCTTGCCATCTACCAAACTGTTGCACCCTCAGAACTTGTGGGTTTTTCCTTCCACAGTGCAACTTTTCCCTTCCTCTCAAATATATTGTTTCCCCTAATTAAGAGCGACTTGCCTGAAAGCAGGACTGTATCACTGATATTCTTCTTTTCTCTGATTTTTGTTTTTCTCTAATTGTTTTCCTAATATAAATCCATTCTTATATTCCTGATATAAATCTGATATGCAAATAATGCATTTGAATTTGTGACTATATTTTATTTATATTTGATAAAATATTTTGCATTGATATTTGTTTAAATATAGCTTTCTTTCTCACTTCTATTCTTGCTTGGGAATCAGAACTATATTTAGCTTATTGAGTTAGGTATAAACTTTTTGTTTTGAGTATGGGGATTATTGACTCCTGTATTTTACAGGTGAGGATTTAGCAAAGGAAAGCGATTTGTGTCAGTCACACAGTGAGTTACTGATAGAACTTGGACCAGAACCTTTATCTCCTGCCTCTTTGCCAGAGCTCTTTCCAGGATACAAGCTAGCAACAGTTTTCTACTTTTCAACCCTTTTATAATTTCTATTGGTTATTGTTTTGTGCATATTTTAAACAGATATTTCAGAACTATTGAGTTTTGTCATTCCATCTTATCCTGAAATTTCTTAGTCTTATTCAGTTCCATTTTTATTTCGCCTTACCTTTTTGCTGTTTTCATTCCTTCCTTTAATTCCTTAAATATTTTCAGTATTTTGTAACTGACATATCTAATACATAATTTTATTATTTCAACATACCAATGTCCCTATTCGTGAAGTCTGAAATTATTTCAATCCCTTTGTCCCTCTGCCTTGCGACCCTTAGTACTTTTATTCCTCCTTGTCATAACCTCAGATCTCTTCTGTTTCTCAGTTCTTTTCCAGAGTGCTCCCTACTCCATCTTGATACCTTGGTGAACCAGCTCAACTCTACACTATCTTGTTCTTGACTCCCTTTCTGTCTTTTTTCCCCATTATAGTGTCCCGATTGCTGATCTTATCCTACCAAGGCTCAGCCTTTTATTAATCCCATCATCCACTGCCTTAGTTCCTATTCATATGCTGTTGAATGAAGCTGGAGAAAATCATGAATCTATACTGTGTCCTTTACAAATTTTTGCTAAATAACCTCAATTGGGTCCACAGTAGCAAGATAATTCTTTTGCATCTCCCTAATTGATTCATTATCTCACTCACCATAGTACCTTTTCCAAATCTTTTCATCCCTCCTCAAAGTTCCCCTTGCTCCTCCTTCCCTCACCCTTTCAGCTGAGAGCCTTTCTCATATTTCATTGAAAAAATTGAGGTCATTCACCAAGAACTTCCTCTTCCTATTTTCATCTTATATCTACATTTTTTTTGACACATTGTATCAGTTTTACCTTCCTAACATCTCTTAAATAAACCCCCTTCTCTTCTCTAACACTGCCACCACCCTGGTACAAACCATCATCAACTCTTGTATGGACTATTCCAATAATGATCTGGTCAGTCTTCCCGACTTGAATTTCCAATCAATTCTCTACTCAACTATCAAAGTGATCTTCTTAAATGACAGATCTGAACATGTCATTTACTACTCAATAAATTCATTATTAGTGTCTCATTATATCAATGCACAAAGTCCTTTTTTTGACTTTTGAAGCCCCTTATAACCTGATCCCTTCCTACTTTTGCATTCTACTTACACCTTTTCCTCTCCATGGACTCTGTCATGAAATAATATTGGTCTCTGTGCCATTGTCTAGATTCTTTCAAGTCTTGACAAGTCCCGCCTTCCATAACTAGCTTTTCCTAGACCTTAATATTTGTGCCTTACCTCTGAGGTTATCTGCTGTCCATCATGCTTGTACCATGTTTGGACATAATGTTTTTCACATTGTCTCCCCCATTCAATTCCGAGCCCCATGAGAGCAGGAGCAATTTTTGCCATTCTTTATATCCTCACTGCATAGCACAAGACTTGGTTCACAATAGGCACTTAATTAATGCTTATTGACTTTTCCGTGTTAAGAAAATGCTAGCTTTGTTTATATTCTTCTTTAGGCTACTTTCAGCATATTTTTCTTCTGGAGTTTTTGCCTGGGTTTCTTTTAGTGCATATAAGATATTTCATATTCTCATTTCTTTGAGTGGCATCATATTTTTTCCTTTTGAGTATCTCTGGTCATTTTTCTTCTTTTTGTATTTCCTTTTTCTATTTTTGAAGGGAAATTTGAGGAGAAGATCCCCTGGCAATTCTCATTCTGTCATCTCTTCAGAACTCCCCTTTTCCATGTTTTCAAAGCAATGTTTTTGGATTTCAATAGGTCTGCCATAGACCAAACCGTTTTTTTTTTTCTAGTGCATATATTTAACTTTGTTTATTTAATGTTTTCTCATTCAGTGACAAAGATGGGGGATTTTAAAGGATTCATTATGCTTCTCTTGAGCAGTGTCTATTTGAGCTGAAAATGCCCCACATTTGTCACCACAGTAAAAATATGACTGATTGAGGGAAGGATGATTTAAGTTTAAGAATATTTTTAAACAAACTGTTATTTTAAAAGAAGTTATTTTCATGACATTTAGTGATATAAATTAACAGCTTTTATACTATTGTTAAATAAGAATCAGCTTCTTCTGACAGTCTGTAATTATCAAACTGATTTCACGTAGCTTAGGTCTCAATTAGAGCGCATTATTTGAATTTGCACTGCATGTTCCTTTTGGACTGCAACCAATTACCATGTTTTACATAATTATAGATGGGAATAGTTCCAATTCAAATGCATCAACTACTTTCACAGGATTCATTGTTTGTACTAATCTAGACCTAGCTGTATGTATAATAAATGAGAGCCAAACGCTTAAATTTTCAACAGATTACACTCTCTCTGAGGAATCTTCTCTACCTATCTAAGGGGCCTAGCAAACCAAAGAAATATATGTATCACTGAGGGTGAAAATCCAGCCCTGCTAGGTTTTGGGTTCTTATAAATTCAGAAAGGGTAGAAAGTTTGCAGAGAGTTACATATTGTAACAACAAGAAAAACAAGAAAATGAAGTTTAGTCGGATGAGCTTGGTGTCACACAGGACCTGAGTTTGAATACTACATTGACCACAGTATCCTTGAGTAAATCCCTTCTCTGGTTCTCATGTTGTTTATGAGTAAAATGAGGAAATTAGGTTAGATAGCTCCTGAGGTCCCTTCCATGGAACTAGGAACTCAAATTGATATATATTTTCTTATCTAAAATTCAATTTTATTTTATTTTCTGTTCCAAATTATTTCCCTTCCTTGTTCCACTCCCCCACTCATCATTGAGAAGGCAAGAAAAAGAAAAGCCATTGCAAATATGTGTAGTATGGCAAAACAATTCCTTCATTAATCTTGTCCATAGAAAGAAAGAAGAAAATATACTTCATTCTCTACTCTGAGTCTGTCAATTGTATCTATCTGTAGGTGGATAGCATATTTCATCATGAGTCCTTTGAAATTATAGTTGGTCATTATGTCATTATGTTGTTCGGAGTTCCCAAGTTTTAAAATTTTTAAATTTATTTTCGTCATTGATTATCTTTACAGTATCATGGTTATTGCATATATTGTTCTCCCGGTTCTACTCATTTCATTTTGCATCAATTCATGCAAATCTTCCCAGGTTTTTTCTGACACCATCACCTTCATTATTTCTTTTAAAAAATTATTTATTTTGTTTAACACTTCCCAATTACATGTAAATTTTTTGACATCCTTTTTTTAATTTTTGAGTCAAATCTTTTTTTCCTCTCAACTCTCTTCTAACCCTTGAAAAGAAAAGCAATATGATATGGATTCTACACGTAAAATCATGCAAAACTTATTTACATGTTAGCCATGTTATAAAAGGAAATGCATGCCCCTCCAAAAAAAACCCCAAGAAAAATAAAATAAAAGGAAAGTTTGCTTCAACTTGGACTCATAGTTCATCAGTTACCTCTCTAGAGGTGGGAAGCATTTTTTTTATCATAAGTTCTTTGGAATTGTCTTGATCAGGATAGTTAAGTTTTGAATAGTTGTTTTTACAATTTTGCTGTTATTGTCTACAGTGTTCTCCTGGTTCTGTTCTCTCCACTTTGAATCAATTCATATAAGTCTTTTCAGGTTTTTCAGGAAGCATCCTGCTTGTCACTTTTTTATGGAACAATTGTATTCCATTGCAATCATATACCACAACTTATTCATCCATTCCCCTTAATTTTCAGTTCTTTGCTACTATAAAAAAAAGATCTGCCATAAATATGTTAGTACAAATAGGTCCTTTTCCCTTTTTTATGATCTCGTTGGGATACAGACTTAGTAGTGGTATTGCTGGCTCAAAGGATATATGCAGTTTTATAGCCCTTAGGGAGGATTCCAAATTGTTCTCCATAATGGTTGTGCTACTTCACAACTCCATAAACTGTGCATTTGTGTGCTTCTTTTTCCAAATCCCCTCCACTATTTATCATTTTATTTTCCTGTCATGTTAGCTAATCTGAGAAGTATGAGGTGGTATCTCAGCATTATTTTAATTGGCGTTTCTAAATAGTAATTTAGAGCATTTTTGTATGACAATTAATAACTTTGATTTTTTTTCCTGAAAACTATCTGTTCTTATTGTTTGATCACTTATCAATTAGGTTATGATTCTATTGTTAAGAAATAAACTGACTCATTTCCTTACATATTTGATAAATGGTGACTTTATTAAAGAAACTTGCTATAAAATTCTCTCCCCAGGTTTCTGGTTTTGTTCTAATTTGGTTACCTTTTTTTTTGACTTGGGCAAAAATTTTTAAATATCATCTAAACAAAATTATTCATTTTACTTCACATGATTCTCTCTGTCTCTTATTTGGCCATAAATTCTTCCTTTTCTGATAGAATCATTTTTCTGTCTCCCCCCAATTTACTTATAATAATTATCACCCTTTATGTCTACATCGTATACCCATTTTGACCTTATCTTGGTATTTGGTATCAGATCAGTTGGTCTATGCCTAGTTTCCACTACATTGCTTTTCAATTTTCACAGAAATTTTTTATCAAATGATGTGTTTTTACCCCAAAAGCTTTGATTTAGGGGTTTATCAAACACTAGATTATTATGCTCATTTACTACTGTGTATTGTATATCATCTAATCTGTTCCACTGATCTACCATTCTGTTTCTTAGTAACAGATTGTTTTTTGCTGATTATCACTTTGTGATATAATTTCAAATCTGGTACTGCTAAGTTGCCTTACTTCACATTTTTTTTCATTGATTCTTTTGATGTTTTTGATTTTTTATTCTTCTAAATGAATTTTGTTATTATTTTTTTCTAGATCTATAAAATAATTCTTTGGTATTTTGAATGGTGTGGCACTGAATAGGTGATTTAACCTAAGTAGAACTGTCCTTTTAATTGTATGGGCACAGCTCTGTGAAGTAGATTGAACAAGTAGGATTATTCCCACTTTTCAGATAAGATGATGATGAGTTTGTTATTGTCTATTCTTATTGCTCCATTTTTTTTCTTGTCTTATTGCTGTGGTTAGCATTTCTAATATAATATTGAATAATAGTGGGGATAATGGACATCTTTAATCTTATTGGGAAGGCTTCAACTTACTGCCATTACATATAATGCTTGTTCTTGGTTTTAGATAGGTATTACTTATTTTAAGGAAAGCTACATTTATCCCTAGGCTTTCTAGTATTTTTCATAGGAATGGTGGTTGTATTTTGTCAAAAGCTGTTTCTGCATCTATTGATATAATTAACCATATGATTTTTGTTTCGATATGGTCAGTTATGCTTTTAGTTTTTCTAATATTGAATGAGTCCTATATTCCAGATACAAATCTCACCTGGTCATACTACATAATTTTTGTGATATATTGATGTTATTTCCTTGCCAGCATAGGTATTCACTAAAGAAATAGATCCATAGTTTTCTTTCTCTGTTTTTGCTCTACCTGGTTTAGGTATCAAAAACCATATTTGTGTCATAAAAGGAATTTGGTCAGACTCCTTAACCTCTTTTTAAAATAGTACTTGGATTAATTTTTTTCCTTAAATTATTGTTAAAATCAATCTGGTCCTGGGAATTTTTCTTATGGAGTTCACTTATTGCCTGTTCATTTTCTTTTCCTAATGTAAGAATATTTGAACCTTCTATTTCCTCTTCTGTTAATATGAATAATTATATTTTTAAAAAATTCATCCCTTTCACTTGATTGTCAATTATATTTATTTTGTCTATTTTTATACTCAATTTAGTCTATAATTAGCTAAACTATCTCTTAATAATTGTTTTAATTTCATCGGTGTTGCATTCACTCTTTTAATTTTTTTATACTTGAAGCTTGCTTTTCTTCATTCTCTTTTTTTAAATTAAAATAACCAAATACCTATTTTATTATTTTTTTAAAGAATAAAACCAGCTGCTAGTTTTATTTATTAGTTCTTTTTTAACATTAATTTTTATTCATCACTCCTTTGATTCTTAGAATGTCCATTTTAGTGTTTTATTGGGGATTTTTAATTTGTTCTTTTTTTTTTTTAGTTGCATGCCTAATTCACTGATCTGCTCTTTCTCTTTTTTATTGATGTACACATTTAGAGATATATATTTCCCCCCAAGTACTACTTGGCTACATCCAACAAATTTTAGCATGTTGTCTCATAGTTGTTCTCTTCGATGAAAATAATGATTGTTTCTCAAATTTGTTCTTTGACACTCTCATTCTTTAGGATTAGAATACTTAGTTTCTAAATAATTTTTAATCTGTGCTTTCTGTTTTTCTTCTGATTATTGCCTTCCTTCTATTCTCCCTTTTATCACCTCCCCCCTTTTCTTTTATCCCCCTCCTCCCCTACTTCCTTGTTGGGTAAGATAGATTTCTATATACCCACTGAAGATAATTTTTTATGTCATTATGTTTTGAAAAGGGTACATTTAATATTTCTGCTTTTTTGTATCTTATTCTGAGGTTTTTATGCCCTATGGTCCATTTTTGTGAAGGTGCCATGTACAGCTAAGAAAAAAGATATACTTCTTTCTTTTCTCATTTTGTTTTCTCTAGAGGCCTATCATATCTTACTTTAATAAGATTCTATTCATTTCCTTAACTTTTTCTTATATATCTTATGGTTAATTTATCTAGCTTTGAAGAGAGAAAGTAGAGATCCCCTCTAGTATAGTTTTACTATCTATTTCCTCCCATAATTCATTTAACTTTTCCTTTAGTAATTTCGATGCTATGCCATTTGGTGCATATTTGTTTAGTATTGATATTACTTCATCGTCTATGGTACCTTTTAGCAAGATGTAGTTTCCCTGCTTATCTACTTTAATTAGGTCTATTTTTGCTTTTGCTTTGTCTGAGATCATGATTCCTGTCCCTGTCTTTTTTATTCCACCTGAAACTTAATAACATTCTGCTCCAGCCCCTTATTTTAACTCTGTGTTTGTCTCTGTTTCAAGTGTGTTTCTTATTTATGACATATTGTTGAATTCTGGTTTCTATTGTTTTCTGCTATCCACTTCTGTTTTATAGACGAGTTCATCCCATTCATACTCACAGTTATGATTAGTAACTGTGCTTTTCCCTTCATTCTCTTTTCTTCTGTTTATCTTTCTCTTTTTTAGCCTGTCTCTACTCTAAAATCTGTTTTTCTTCTGATTATTGCCTTCCTTTTTCTGCCCTCCATTTTATCTCCCTCCCTTTCTTTTATCCCCTTCCTCTCCAAATTCCTTGTTGGATAAGATAGATTTCTATTCCCCAATTAAGTATGTGTTTGTGTATGTGTGTGTTTGTGTGTGTGTATACATATCCTTCTCCATATATATGTACATGTGTGTGCATACACACATACGTGCATATATGTTTTCCCTTTTTGGAACAATTTAGAAGAAAATGAATATCAATTGTTACCTGCCCATCATTTCCCCCTCCAATGCAAAAGCTCTTTTTTCTACACCTCTTTTACATTAGCTATTCTAATTCTTTGTTTCCCTGCTGTCTTTTCTCAAGGCATCCCTCTTTTTTGCCTATCCATTAAAAAACAAACACAAATATTTCAACATAATCAACTCATTTCCATGCCCTTAGTCTATGTAGACTCCTCCTAATTACTCTACTAATGATAAAAGTTTTTAGGAGTTACATGTATCATCTTCCCATAAAGGAATGTAAAAAGTTTATCATTATTGAATCCCTTATGATTTCTCTTTCATGTTTACCTTTTTACACTTCTCTTGAATCTTGTATTTGAAAGTCAGATTTTTTATTCAGTCCTGATCTTTTCATCAAGAATGTTTGAAAGTCCTCTTTTCAAAGTAAATATCCATTTGTTTCCCCTTGTAGTATTATACTCAGTTTTGTCTGGGTAGATTATTCTTGGTGGAAATCCTAGCTCTTTTTAATTGTTGCTAATATTTCCAGACTACTTTTTAACTGAATTTATGTTAAAATTGGACTTTGTTCCTGGCAGGGTTGTGGGTCACTGTTGTAAGTTTCAGACTTTTTTTTTTTTTAACTGCTGCTTTCAGAGTTAGTTCCGGGGGAGTTGGAAGTTTCCACTGCTTCCAACATAGTTTGACCTCAAGAAGTGGTTCATCACTACTCTCTTGGTCTGTACTCTGGTCTTTACCCAGGAAGGAGTCATGATCTCTTGGGGTTACAATTGATACTGCTCCTCAGCATCCCCACTCTCTTGGGACTAAAAGTTTTACTTCTACTCAGGGTCCCTGCTTCCTTGAGATCACAAGTGATATTCCTTAGGGTCCTTGATCCCTTATGATTAAAAGCTATACTGCTTCTTGGGGCCACTACACCCTCTTGACCAAAAGTTCCCCTTTCTGCCTTTGAACTGTGATCCAGAAGTGAGTGTAGGCAATGAATTTCTCTAACAACATCTAGTCCTATGTCCAGTGCTAGCACAAGGATCCCCTGTAATCTCTTTCTAACCAATTGTCAGGTTCCCTTACTATCTCTGACTCGAGACCTCCCAAAACTAGTCCTGATTCTGTCATCAACACCTAGTCCCACCAATGATGTTTCACATAGGTGGACAGACTCTACCCCTGTGTAAGAAATCTCCTCCCAAACTCCTAAATTGGCTTAGGCTGGAATGATGTTTCACTCTGACCTTTTGTTGATTCTTCCACTCCAGAATTTGATTTCAGGCATTATTTTTAAGATATCTGGAGGGAAATGTTGGGAAAAGTCACTTGAGTGCTTACTCTACTACTCCATCTATCTCTGGCTCTTCATCATTTCGTAAACCACAATAATATTCCATCACTTCTACATATTTTAACTTGTTCAGTAATCTCCCAGTTTTTTTTCCCTCAGTTTCAAATTCTTTGCCACCACAAAAAGAGCTGCTGAAAATATCTTTCTTCCTATGAACCCTTTACCCCTTTCTTTATTCTCCTTGAAATATAGATCTAGTAGCAGTATCAATGGGTCAAAAGATAGGCACAATTTAATAGCTTTTTGGACATAGTTAAAATTTGCTTTCCAGAATGGTTGGAGCAGTTCATAGCTCTACCAACAATGTCTAAAAGTACCTGTTTTTCAGGAGCCCCTCCAATGTTTGTCATTTTCCTTTTTTTTTTTTTTTTTTTTTGGTCAGTTTTGCTAATCTGATGAGTATGAAATAGTACCTCAGAGTTGCCCTAGGGGTGAGCCTTTATTTTAGAGAACTTCACCTGCATTATCTACTCCTTCTCACACTGGTTTCTTCTGTTCATGCACATATTCATGTAAATCTAGCTATGAAATGAATATTGCTATAATCTCCTGCTATGAGTTAACTAAGTGGAGTTGATGCATGGTAAATTATTTTATGGATTATGGCTCTTTTACTCAGTCTGTACATTGGTTTGCCTCTTGATTCTTTCTATGACCTTTGATTTTGCTTGATTTTAGCCATTTACCTCCTGTAACAAACTCAAATTCATTAAATTGTCAGCTCTGTAAGGGAAGTTGCTATGTGTGTCGTACTTATCTCTGAAGGTTCTCAAATCATAGCAGAGCTCTGCACTTAGCAAATGTTCAAAAAATGTTCACTGAATTTGAATTTCTTGAATAAAGAGAATAACATTATTCTCTCCTGAATAATAATTTAAGGATACTGGTATGAGTTGACAAAAAATACACCTTCCCCATGGTTGCCACTTTGTTCATCTGCATGACTGTGATAATTATACTTTCTCAAGTCTCACAAAGTTGTTTTGAGGAATCCCCTTGAAATTACAAAATAGAAATGTGAGCTACTGTTATTATCTATGTATTTTAAAAGTTATCAGATCATATAGGCTCCACAATCTATTATATAATAATAACCCTTTATTTCTAATGGATCCCTAATTATCTCTGTCATGATCCATAGTTTCTATTCTTATATATAATCTATATAGTACATTCATATATGTGTATATAAATATATACATATATACCTGCATACATATATATCTAGGCATAATCTCTCCTCTAAGTGCTAGTACCACATCAGTAATTACTTTGTTCTGACATCTTGAACTGAATGTCCCATGGGCATCTCAAACTCAACATGTCTAAAGCAGAACCAGTTGCCTTCCCCATAAACCTCCTGCTCTGAACTTTCCAATTACTATTGAGTATTCCTTCTAATGACCCAGACTCACTATTTCAGTGTCATCCCTGACTTGTTATTCAAATTCGTTCTTCATATCCAACCTAATGTTAGATCTTACTATTTCTATTTTCATGACATCTCTCTTTCATGTATGTCTGTGTGTGTTCAGTTGTTTTCACTTGTATAACCTCATTTAGCATTTTCTTGGCAAAGATACTACAGTGGATTGCCATTTTCTTCTCCAGCTTATTTTCCAAATGAGGAAACTGAGACAAATGGGCTTAAGTGACTTGCCCAGGGTCACACAGCTAGTAAGTGTCTGATTTTAGATGTAAACTCAGGAAAATAAGTCTTCCTGACTTTAAGCCTAGCACTCTATACACTGTGCCACCTAGCTGCTCATTTGTGTATATATACATATAATGTGTGTATACACACAAACACACATATGCATACATTTACATGTATGTATGTATATACATACATACATATATATATATATATATATATATATATATATATATATATATACAGAGAGAGAGGGGGGGGGGGAGAGGGAGAGAAGGAGGGAGAGAGAGATCTATCATTTATCTACACACAAGTCCTCATCACTTCTCACCTGGACTATTACAATAGCTTCTAATTAGTGTCCCTGCCTCAGGTCTCCTTCACTCTAGTATACCCTCCATTCAGCTGTAAAAGTGATTTCTCTTAAATTAAGATCTGATCATTTCACCCTTTGCTCCAGCTCAATGAACTCTGATACCCTACCTGTTACCTGAAGCATCAAATGAAGTCTTATTTGATATTTAAAGCCCTTCACAACCTGACCCCTTCTTATTTTCTCAGTCTTTTCTCCCCCTATATGTGCCCTAACAATGCTATGCTTCTTGCTATTCCTTTATGCACAACATTCTTCCTGACTTCATGCCTTTGCACAAAGGCAAAGGCTTTCCCCATACCCGGGGAAATTGTTGTTTTGGTTTTGTTTGTTTTTTTTCCCTATTAACTTCCACCTCTCACCTTCCATCTACTCACTACGTAGCTTACGTGTACATAATTATGTACATGTTGCCATGCCTTAAAGTGTAAGTTCTTTGAAGGGACAGTGCTTTGGTATTCTTTATATCCCCAGCACTTAGCACAATGCCTAGTACATAGTAAGCCCTTAATAACCAATGTCAATGCCACCCATACTCCTCCCTGCCTTAGTAGACAATCATAATGAGTTGGGGAAGAGAAAGGAAAAAGCACATCACCTGTCAGGCTTCTGTAATAAACCTTTCTGATTAGTCTGATCCTTAGATGACAGACTCTGTCACTGGGCATGTACTCAAAAGCTTTCCAGCTTCTTAGGACTTGTCAGAGCATATTTCCTGGCATTACCTTTAAAATTCCAAGGTTACATTTATACAAAATGGGGCATAGAAGGATATTAATGGGAGATTGTCACTATCATCATCATCCTTATCAGGATCATCAGAGAAAAGCATACAACTTAGATGTTGCTGGAGAAATACTGATTACATTTCTTTAAGAAAGAGACCAATTTTGTTCTGCATTCTCTCAAATGATCAAGATATTGCTAATCTAAGCATATGCTATTTTTTCCTATGAATTCATTTTATTTCTTGAGGATATTTTATTTAAGGACACGTCATTTTCCACAGACTTTAAGAAGCAATTAAAAAATAGATTTATTGACGTTTTATTTTGACACACTTGCCAATCAACACCCAAAGTCCTTTATAAAATATAACCCACTCAAACATTTTATTTATTAATTACAAACAGAAAAAAAGATTCATCCTTTAATTTGGGCAGTATAAAAGTAACATTGATTGATATACTTGAACAGTTTTCTTGCCAATGTTTTCGTTATTTATTGTTGTAGTCATTGTAGGTATCGGTCTTTTGGCTCTACTTTTCCTATGCTTCATTGCTTCACACCCATTTTTCCATGTGTCACTGAATTATTCACATATGTCATTCTTCACATGTCTTAGTAATATTCCAATACAGTCATATACCATAATTTATCTAGTCATTCATTAATTGTTGGATATATATTTTGTTTCCCACTTCTTTGTTTTGGTTGTTACTACAAATAATGCTGATATAAACCTTTTTATACAAGTTTTATATGTTTATATGTTTTCTGATTGTCAACGACTGTAACCATAATTTCAATAGAGACATATCTGAGTCAAAGAGTATGTAAAATTTAATAAGTTATCTTGCATAAGTATGCCTTTTTTTCAAATTGATGAATTGGTGTGCTACCTTTCTGTAGCCATTCTAATTGTCTTTTCCAAATTTTTGGCATCTTTGCTGGCTCGAAAGGTTTGAGGAGAGGATTGGTTTTTCTTTTACATTTCTTAGATTATTAGTGACTTTCACGTTATTTAAATCATTATCAACAGTTTGTGTTTTTATTTTTTTGGAAAGTTGTTCATATCCTTTGTAATTTTAGATATCTGTGTCCTTTCCATATAGAGTTTAAAAATCAGACTTATCTGAAATACTTATGCAAAAAAATTTTTTAATCTATATTTTTTCTTCATATTCTAGCTGTATCAATTTTACTTGTGCAAAACCTGCTTAAAATATACATAATCAAGATTTTTTATTTTGTCTTTTATGATTTGTTTTATTTCTTTGTTCTGATTACCGTTTTTCCCCCCAATCCATAGTGATGAAAGAAATGATCTTTTAATTTCTGATTTTAGTTGTATGAATTTTAAATTTTACTTTTGAAACTTATACTAGCATAAGGTGAAGATAAGAGATTGTATGGTATAAAATATTGAAGATTGACCTTAGAGACAAGAAGACCATATATCTGGAACAGATAATATAGATAGATTGCATGTGGTGTTTGAGAGTAGGCTACAAAATATAACTACTGAGGAACTTCAAAGAAGTTAAGTGATACTGTAAAAGATATCACCAAGGAATTACATGATAGGTAAAAAGGATGAGCTGACTGTGTGGTGAGGGCAAAGGATTATCATTCTTTGCAGGATGATAAAGCAGCACAGTGCTCTACTTGTACCCATGTGTTTATTAAGACAAAGTGAGGTATGCCTCTAGCACATTATGGATACCTTATGGCAAACTTATGGAAGGACATGGAACAGAGAGACACAGGTAGACAGGATTGGAGGGGTTGTAATCTGTATCATTTTAGGTAACTTCCAAATAAGTTTCAAATTTGCAAATCTATTTGAATAGAAAGCACAAAAACTATAGAATACTTTGCGTAGCACATTCTTAAATTTTTGCTATATGGGTACAGTCCAGTCATGAACATTTAATTTCTATAGGAGGAAGCAGCACACAATAAAAAGAGTAGTGACTTTGTAGCAAGAGGACCTGGGTTCAAATCATGGCTCTGATTCTTTCCATGACCTTGTGCAAGTTACTTATCTTCTCCAGTAATCAGTTTTTCCAGTGTAGAATGACAAGGTTCTACTAGATGTCCTCGAAGGCCTACTCCAACTAGAAATACGTTATGCTATAAATTTACCAATTATTTGGGTATTTACTTGACATGGAATTGTTTTATAACCATTTATGTATGTTCCATGTATCTTGTTGAGTTAATTCCTTAGATATTTAATACATTTTGTTTTTATCATAAAAGGAATTTATTTTTCTATCTCTTCCTCTAGGGTTTAGTTAGTAATACATTGTGATGCTGACTGTTTTGGTGGTTTTATTTCATATTTTTCTATTTGACTAATGCCATTAATTGCTTCTATTAATTTTTTTCATTGATTCTCCAGGGTTCTCTCAGAAAACCATCGTATTATCTCTAAATAGATCTGCTTTGCCTGAATTTCTTTATCTTATCTAGAAATATCTACTAGCATTTTCAGCATTATACGAAATGTTAGTGGAAGCAGTAGGATTCTGTGCTTTACTTTTGATCTTCTGGGGAAAGCTTTCTTTATTGCTCAGTTACAAATGATGCTAGCTCTTGTTTTTGGATAGCTACTTTTGATTGTGTTAAGGAAAAGTCCTTTTATTCCTGTGCTTTTTGTGTGTAAAACATGAATACTATATTGTATCAAAGGGATTTTCTGAATCTACTGTTATATCTTGGGCTTAACTACTCATCAGTGGCAGTTGGCAAGTTGCTGCTGAGGAAGATGGGCCCCTTCTCTACAGGGATTACTTCTTTCAATGATGTCTGTGTGGGCCAAGATGGAAACAAGGCTGTTTGGGGTGTTGCTATTCCCATAGCTCTTGTGTTCAGGCTTCTGACGTTGTCTTCAGGAAGGTGGTAATCAAGCTGGTGTGGGTAGGTTAGCTCTCCCAGTCCATACCACCTCCTCACTTCAGTCAGGTTGACTTACATGAGATAATGAAGCAGCTACTGAAATTATTGAGGAGGAAGAAGGATTTGGAAGTCCACAGATAAGATCTATAAGAATCTGAGCATGACAAGATGAACTTTAAAGAAGATCTAGTTTCTGAATAATACTGAGAGAAGGAGGTCTGAGAGTGGCAAGTATTTAGTAAAGAGTATGATAATTCTTCCTCTTGGACTTAAGTGTCAGGGGATTTGAGAGGAAACATTAGATACCAAGAAATAAGAAGTCTTCAGGAGAAAATGTGATTTTAGTGATCATCAAAATGGAAAGAATGGAAAAGAAAGAGATCTAAGATGAAAGAGTTTCTTAATAGTAGAAAAGAGAATTCTAGAAGGCATAATAGAATGGCAGAGGAGATAGGAATAGGAACCACTTGGATTTAGTTTCTTTTAGGGTGAGGGTGATAGAATGGTTAGAAATAGGGCAGCTCTTGGGTATCTCTTGCACCTCTGACCCCCTCACTCATCTAGAGCCTTCTGCATGACAGAAGTCTCTGAGCCAAGCAGTGTATTGGAAGTAATACACCCTGCTAAGAAAGGATCTTTGTGGAAAGAACATGACAGCCCCAAGATACTAGTGACTGGGTGAAGGAGAAGGAAAATGAAAGTGCTGGGGCTGCGGGAAATGCACACGGATGTTAGTACCTGGGACAAAGTTCTAATTACCCTCTGACAGTTTTGACTGTCATAAGCTTCTCTGAATTTAGATAGGCTAAATTGATTGTCAGTGGGCTGTAATGCCTATGCGATACAGCAGCCGCTATGGATATGCATCCATATTTCCAGGGTAAATTCAAAAGATATAAACTCTCTTCCTTAGAGATGAAACCAAGATTATTTATTCAGATACAAGAAAGTCAAATCCATCATAAAAACAAAGAAATCTATATACATTATCAATGCAGGGAGCTATCCCCAAGCCTTCACTCCATCAGGCCTCCCCACAAACAAGCTCCCTTAGACAAAATTATTCCCTCTCTCACTCACTCTAGCTGCTCTGCTCTGCTCTGCCTCCTCTCTCTCCCAGCTCCACCTCACTCTCTCTTCCTGTTCCACCCACATAGCAAGCTCTCCCCACCATTGGCTCCATGTGATTCATAGTGTGGACTGAGCCAAAGTTCAAAGCAGGTCACATGGACCTATTAAGGGGCAGGGAAGATCTTCAAATTGCCTTAACATTACATGGGCTCATGAGTGAAGCCCTTCCAGTTGGTAGGTACTACCTGTGATTGTACTGTGCCTTCAAGAACCCAGAGCCACCTCCAGAATAGGCTGAAAAATCAGAATAGGCTTTTAGTGGTAGGAATCTTCTGTTTACTGTTCTAGAAAATATTTATTCTGAGTACTTCATTTTAAGATGTATCATTTAGTCACTTTTTTGGATTAAAATATTGAAGTCTCTGGAACACTATTAACTGTGAGGAATCAAATATTATACCATGATGTGTCATTGATAACTCTATGGGATTAGTTTACCAAATTATCTAGCCTGTTAATTGGGTTGTTTCCCAAGGGATGGTATGACTAGCAAGAGAAGAGAAAAAAAGGATGATGGTCAGGAAAATTAGAAAGCATAAGAATACTCTGGGAAGCCAAGAGAGTGCATGAGGATACTAGGCACTTAGAGGAAGAAAGAGGCCCCCAAAACTAATGCTCCTGGCCCCTCATGGTTGCCTTGCACCTCCTTTTGTGTTTTATATACATTTTTCTAGGTTTGTGTTTTCTCTCATGTCAGAATGTAAGTTCTTTGAGGGCAGGAACTCTTTCGCTTTTTTCTTTGTATCCCCAGCACCTGGTACAGTGTCTGAACACTGGCATATAGTAAGCTCTTAATAAATAATACTTTTTTGTTGATTATACTTTTATTGACATCTAGAGTATATGCACCCAAAGTTTCAACATCTCTAACCTTCCCAGTGACTCTTCACTTCCAGGCAGTGATGAAGTCTGTTAAAACCTTATAACTCATGATGAAGAATGCAGAGTGCTAGATTTGGACTCAGAGGACACAAGGTGACATTTTGGCACTGCTATTTCCTACTCCTGTGACCTTGGGGAAGTATTTTCACCTCTCTGGGCCTCAGTTTCCTCATATGTGAAATGAGAAAGTTGGTGTAAATGGTCTTCCCACTTTAAACTTACGATCTTATGAATTTAAGGGTCAGATAAATGACTTCCCCTGACCATATGTATTGGGTGATCAGTCTGCTTTATTGAAAAAAGATTTATCAATTTCTGTCCCTAACCCCCAATTATCAGAGAGCAAGCAATTACTGACAACAGTGTTTGCTGATTAAATGCATAGCACTTCTAGATCTGCTTCAGTTTCTGGGCAGTAAATCAGAAAGTACTGGAGCTCAGGATAATTCAATCTATTCCTGTTCTGTAGATTTAAGTATTTGGAAGCTGACTTGAAAGGATGTCAGTGATGTGGTGACATTTTTTAATTACATTCTCAACATAATTTATTTTAACTGAAATATTAGAATGGGTTAAGAGGACCTGAAGAAATGAAAAAAAGAAAAAAAAAACAGAATTCAGGGATGATTTAGTTGTTATAATGCCATATGAAAACAGAGCAAGTGCAGAATTCTGTCCCTAGGCATAAGATGAGAAATAAACAATTGTGCCTAGAAATCAAGTGATTAGTAAAGAGCCATGGTAGTGTTGGATTCCAGAGATCCATCTTTATGACCAACCGAAATCAGGCAAAAGAACAGAGGGTACTTTTCTTTCTTCTTCTGTTGATCAGAAGATACATTTTGAGATTCTCTTAAAAATGATGAGTATTAGGATCTTTCCTAGTAACAACAACTAATACCTAGATGGCACTTAAAGAAAAACCTTATGAGCACATCATAGAAATTACTCTATTTAAACCTCAGAACAACATTATGTAAGGGTAGAATATCATTGATTATCTCTCGTCCTTCGTTAGGTTAGAACAGATTTTGATTGAACCAATTAAATCAGACCAAGATGATGACCAGTATACCTCTTAGAATCAAAAGTTGTTGTGGGAAAGACTTGGTCATGGTCTAAGAAATTAATATAAATCTATATCTCCCCATCATTTTATACATACATTTGTATTTATATATACATATATATAAATATATATTCGTATGTGTATGTATATGGGTAGAGAGAGAGAGAGAGAGAGAGAGAGAGAGAGAGAGATTCTGAGGGTCTGCAAGTAGAAAAGTATTCTGAGAGGTCAAGTTAGGACTGTGGAAGAAAAGGAGGATACTGAGGATGGTCATGAACTCTAGTCTCAAGTTGAGGGAAGTCCTGAGTAAAGGTTGACTTTCCCAACTTCCCTTGTCTGTAATATAATCTGCTATTTCATTTCCCAAGTGTTTCCAAAGATCTACATTTTGCCTCTATGACAAAGAGGCTAGGGGTTAACTAAAGATAGTAGTCATTGCAAAGTTAGGCAATGAACCAAACCTCTGCCAAAATGTTTGGGAATTTCTTTACAGCAAATTTTGACTGAGCCATTTGTCTAAAATACCTCCTTAAATGCTGAAGAAGGAACCACCTGAAAATTATGTACCATTATATTTCCTCCAGTCTTAAAATGAGCTTATTTTTAGTGTTTCCCTAGTGAGGTGGGTCCTAAATATCTTATTGTCCCTAATACATAGGGGAGGAAACAGACTTAGAGATGTGAGGCAATGTGCCCAAGGTAACCTACCAACTAAGTATCAAAGGTGAGGTTTGGAAGAAGAGAGGGAAGAAACATTTATTCATCACTTACTGTATAACTGGCCCTGTGATAAATGCTTATAGAGGTGATCTCATTTGATCCTCATAAAGGCAGGTGCTATTATTTTATATTTTACAGTTGAGGAAATTGAGGCAGGCAGAGGTTAAGTGATTTGCCTAGAGTCACACAAATAGGTGTGAGGTTGGATTTGAACTTAGGTTTTTCTGACTTTAGGTCCAGTGCTTTATCCAGTATATCACCTAGCTGCATGGTTTGAACCCAGGTCTTCCTGATACCCACCCATCACTGCTTCTCTCATGTGTCTAATGCATCATTTAACCCTTCTGAACCTCCTCTTTATGTAAATAGATCAAATTAGACTAACTGATCTCAAAAGTCCTTTCCCATTCTGAATATTATTGATTGATAAGAATCAGAGTTGCCCCCCCCCACTTTGTGAATTTCAACAGGTTTCAAAACCCAATAATTTTTCATTTTCTGCAGAATAGCCTTTATTAAAATTAGTAGCACCAAGTTTTCACTTGGAGGAAAAAAATCCCTTTGTTTTCTTCCGTGCTTTGAAGTGTGAAGTTGACATAATTTGCTAAATGCTTCAAGTTTAAATATTCATAAGCCAGTTACCACCAAATCACCATCTACAGCTTGAAGTGTGAGGCTGCTGCTTAAAGGAAATGAACCATAATTCTCTGTGTAAGCAGCATTTCATGGTCTCCAGATAAACTGGAGACACAAACAATCTAAATGACTGAGTGGCAACTGTCTGCAGGGTTAAAAGAAGCCAAGGCTGGGAGTGAGGCCTGTGAAGGGAGCCTGGCATTTCTCAGTATCATAGCATGAAAGGAACCTTGTCAAAGAGACCCCCGTTAATCTCACACTGCTACCTGACAAAGCACGTCTTTGTCATTGCATATCAGGGTCAAAACTAGAGTATAATTCCTTCCAATTTCCTTCCCCTCTAACTCACACCCCCTTATTTCTATCCCCAAGCTGGGGAAGGTTCAATGTCCTTTTTCTACTTCTGGCTCTGCT
Organism: Notamacropus eugenii; assembly: GCF_028372415.1. NCBI lineage: Eukaryota > Metazoa > Chordata > Mammalia > Diprotodontia > Macropodidae > Notamacropus > Notamacropus eugenii. Next base: position 336,364,141 of record NC_092872.1, read on the forward strand.
CCTGACTTTCCAGACTTCTTTCCATCCTCTGGTGCTCTAGGAAATGGTTTTGTCTTAAAAGACCTTTCTCTTGGTACTACCTTCTTCAGTACTGACTAGGACTGCCTCTTCTTTCACAAAGAGGCGCAAGGAAGAGTGGTATCCTTTCTGCTCCCCATTAACCTTTTCAGACACTTCCTCTGCCACCATCACTCAGAAAATACCTTTCCTTCTTTAAAATTCACACTATCCTATACATATCCTTGGTGCCTTCATCTATGGACCTAAAGGGACTTATTCATTCTCTGTTCAGTATCTGGTTTAAAATGTCTTTTTCTTAGTCCCAAACCCTTCCTTCTCCAAACACCCTGAGCTCACAGTTCCTCAGTCTTCTCAATTCCTATCACCTCTTTCTGTTCAGTCTTCCTCAGTCACTGACAGGAATAGTAATATCTTCTGGGGATGAGGGGAAACCCTGCCCCTGAATTTGTCCCAGGTATCAGAATTCCTTTCAGGGAGCAGTATGTTAATTAATCATGACAGACTGAAAATAATTCTTTTGCACTGAGAATGGTAGTATCTGGTAACTCAATCTGTGATCTTGATTTCTACCATGTGTTTTCTTTTAAACAAATAAACCTTTATTGTTATTTTTAGTTTCATATTTAATTTTCATTTTTTGAGGTAGTGGTGACAAAAGGGGTAGAGTACTGGGCCTGGAGACAGGAAGTCCTGAGTTCAAATCCAGCTTCAGACACTTACTAGTTGTGTTACCTTGGGCAAGGTAAAAAAAATATTTCTATTTACCTTGGTTTCCTCAACTGTAAGGAAAAGATAATAGCATCTATCTCACAGGGTTATGAGTTTCCACTAAGTAGAAATAATTTAGAATCATGAAGTTAGAGTATGTTACCATGGGAAAAGATCTTTAGGATCATATACAGTCCATGCCCCTTATTTTGTAGATGGGAAAACTGAGGCCCAGCTCAAGTTGATAGTCACTAGAAACACAAACACAAAATTAAGTAATCCCTGACTTCAAGGAGCTAATCATCAATTTGACATTCATGGATATCTGATTATTCCCAGCTTGATGTGGGAGTGAATACCTATAATCTCAGCTGCCAGCGAAGCTAAAACTGGTAGATTTGGGGAGTCTTGCGTGGCAGTGGGTTCTGT